>NC_068920.1:63685414-65029164 GCF_023091745.1 Budorcas taxicolor
CATCTCTGCCTACAGTTTTCCAGCTTCCCAGAGATCATTTATCTATGCGTCCCTGCAATCAGACTTGGCGCTCAACTGCTTGCTAAATCAACCCATCACCTCAAAAACCAATTCAGTGCTCTCCTTATCACCAGTGTCCTCTTCCCCTTCCCGAGTTTCTTTCCTCAGTCCTCCTCTGCGCCCAAGCTCCTCACTCCGACACACCAGGGCCATCATCCATGGCAACCTTTCTCCTCCTCCAGCCCAGCTTCTGGGTGGCCCACCCACACCTCCCTGACTTCTCTGTACATGCTCTTCTTTCAGAGTCTCCCCACAACCACCAGAGCCTCCACTCCTTTACTTCATCAACTACTGCTGCTGCATCGCTTCAGTCGTGTCCGACCCTGTGCGACCCCATAGATGGCAGCCCACCAGGCTCCCCCATCCCTGGGATTCTCCAGGCAAGAACACTGGAGTGGGCTGCCACTGCCTTTTCTGTCATGAACTACTACTCAACCTTTAAGACTCAGAGCAAAGGTCACCTCCTCTGAGAAGTTTCCAAACTCCCAAGCAAAATAAGCTGCTCTCCCTTGAACACCCAAGGCACTTTGCTCCTCTACTCATTAAACAAGTAGTTACCAAAGCTTACACAGTCCTTCCCTTGTGGCTCAGCTGGTAAAGAATCTGCCTGCAACGTGGCAGACCTGGGTTCGATCCCTGGGTTGGGAATATCCCCTGGAGAAGGGAAAGGCCCCAGTAATCTGGCCTGGAGAATTCCAAGGACTGAACAGTTCATGGGGTCGCAAAAAGTCAGACACGACTCAGCGACTTTCACTTCACACAGCCCCTGCCATCACCAGTGAACCAAACGTAAACCATGAATCAGCACTATCACTGATGTCCATATCTGGGTAGTTGTCTTTCCTTTGAAATAAGGGCAACTTTCTGAAATTACATCTCCAGATGCAAGAATAACCACAAGCAACCTGCTGCAGGGCTGGCAGCAGTGAGCGCAGCAGCGTCTGCAACGGACCTTTGTACGAAGGAGGTTGCCATTATCTTCATTACCTCCACCACAGTTTGGCCTCAGGTCAAATGACACAGACTCGATTATCAACAGAAAATTGGATTAAAGACTTATTGAGCATGGCCCCACCCATCAGAACAAGACCCAGTTTCCCCCTCAGTCAGTCTCTCCCATCAGGAAGCTTCCATAAGCCTCTAATCCTTCTCCATCAGACGGCAGACAGAATGAAAACCACAATCACAGAAAACGAACCAATCTGATCACATGGACCACAGCCTTGTCTCACTCAATGAAATTATGAGCCATGCCCTGTGGGGCCACCCAAGACGGACAGGTCATGGTGGAGAGGTCTGACAAAATGTGGTCCACTGGAGAAGGGAATGGCAAACCACTTCAGTATTCTTGCTTTGAGAACCCCATGAACAGTATGAAAAGGCAAAAAGATAGGACACTGAAAGAGGAACTCCCCAGATTGGTAGGTGCCCAATATGCTACTGGAGATCAGTGGAGAAATAACTCCAAAAAGAATGAAGGGATGGAGCCAAAGAAAAAACAACACCCAGTTGTGAATGTGACTAGTGATAGAAGCAAGGTCCGATGCTGTAAAGAGCAATACTGTACAGGAACCGGAATGTTAGGTCCATCAATCAAGGCCAACTACAAGTGGTTAAAAAGGAGATGGCAAGTGTGAACACTGACATTTTAGGAATCAGCGAACTAAAATGGACTGGAATGGGTGAATTTAACTCAGATGACCATTGTATCTACTACTGTGGGCAAGAATTCCTTGGAAGAAATGAAGTAGCCATCACAGTCAACAAGAGTCTGAAATGCAGTACTTGGGTGCAATCTCAAAAACGACAGAATGATCCCTGTTTCCAAGGCAAACCATTCAATATCACGGTAATACAAGCCTATGCCCCAATGAGTAACGCTGAAGAAGCTGAAGTTGAGCAGTTCTATGAAGACCTGCAAGACCTTCTAGAACACCCAAAAAAGTTATCCTTTTCATTAAAGGGGACAGGAATGCAAAAGTAGAAAGTCAAGAAACACCTGGAGTAACAGGCAAATGTGGCCTTGAAGTACAGAATGAAGAAGGCAAAGGCTAAATAGAGTTTTGCCAAGAGAACATACTGGTCATAGCAAACACCCTCTTCCAACAACACAAGAGAAGATTCTACACGTGGACATCACCAGATGGTCAACACCAAAATCAGATTGATTATATTCTTTGCAGCCAAAGATGGAGAAGCTCTAACAAGACTTCTGACTCTAGCAAGTCAGCAAAAACAAGACTGGGAGCTGACTGTGGCTCAGATCATGAACTCCTTATTGCCCAATTCAGACTTAAATTGAAGAAAGTAGGGAAAACCACTAGACCATTCAGGTATGACCTAAATCAAACCCCTTATGATTATACAGTGGAAATGACATATAGATTCAAAGGATTCGATCTGATAGAGTGCCTGAAGAACTATGGACAGAGGTTTGTGACATTGTACAGGAAGCAGTGATCAAGACCATCCCCAAGAAAAAGAAATGCAAAAAGGCAAAATGGTTGTTGGAGGAGGTCTTAAAAATAGCTGTGAAAAGAGACGCAAAAGGCAAAGGAGACATATCCATTTGAATGCAGAGTTCCAAAGAATATCAAGGAGAAATAAGAACGCTTTCCTCACTGATCAGTGCAAAGAAACAGAGGAAAACAATAGAATGGGAAAGACTAGAGATCTCTTCAAGAAAGTTAGGGATACCAAGGGAACATTTCATGCAAAATGGGCTCAATAAAGGACAGAAATGGTATGGACCTAACTAAAATAGAAGATATTAAGAAGAGGTGGCAAGAATACACAGAAGAACTATACAAAAAAGATCTTCACAACCCAGATAATCATGATGGTGCAATCACTCACCTAGAGCTGCTGCTGCTGCTGCTAAGTCACTTCAGTTGTGTCCGACTCTGTGCGACCCCATAGACAGCAGCTCACCAGGCTCCCCCGTCCCTGGGATTCTCCAGGCAAGAACACTGGAGTGGGTTGCCATTTCTTCTCCAATGCATGAAAGTGAAGTCGCTCAGTTGTGTCCGACTCTTAGCGACCCCATGGACTGCAGCCTACCAGGCTCCTTCGTCCATGGAAGTGGGGTGCCATTGTCGTCACCTAGAGCTAGACATCCTAAAATGTGAAGTCAAGTGGGCCTTAGGAAGCATCACTACAAACAAAGTTAATGGAGAGGATGGAATTCCAGTTGAGCTATTTCAAATCCTAAAAGATGATGCTGTGAAAGTGCTGCACTCAATATGCCAACAAATTTGGAAAACTCAGCAGTGGCCATAGGACTGGAAAAGGTCAGTTTTCATTCCAATCCCAAAGAAAGGCAATGCCAAAGAATGCTGAAATTACCGCACAATTATACTTATCTCACACACTAGCAAAGTAATGCTCAAAATTCTCCAAGCCAGGCTTCAACAGTACGTGAACCATGAACTTCCTGATGATCAAGCTGGATTTAGAAAACGCAGAGATCAAACTGCCAACATCTGTTTGATCATGGAAAAATGAGAGAGTTCCAGACAAACATCTAATTCTGCTTTACTGACTATGCCAAAGCCTTTGACTGGGTGGATCACAATAAACTGAAAAATTCTAAAGAAATGGGCATACCAGACCATCTAACCTGTCTCCTGAGAAACCTGTGTGCAGGTCAAGAAGTTAGAACTGGACATGGAACAACAGACTGGTTCCAAATCAAAAAAGGAGTACATCAAGGCGATATATTGTCATCCTGCTTATTTAACTTCTATGCACAGGATATCATGAGAAATGCTGGACTAGATGAAGCACAAGCTGGAATCAGGATTGCTGGGAGAAACAGCAATAATCTTAGATATGCATATGACACCACACTTCTGGAAGAAAGCAAAGAATCAAAGAGCCTCTTGAAGAAAGTGAAAGAGGAGACTGAAAAAGTTGGCTTAAAGCCCAACATTCAGAAAACTAAGATCATGGCATCTGGTCCCATCACTTCATGGCAAATAGATGGGGAAACAATGGAAACAGTGACAGGTTTTACTTGGGGGGCTCCAAAATCACTGCAGATGGTGACTTCAGCCATGAAATTAAAAGACGCTTACTCCTTGGAAGGAAAGCTACGACCAACCTAGACAGCATATTAAAAAGCAGAAACATTACTTTGCCAACAAAGGTCTATCTAGTAATAGCTTTGGTTTTTTTAGTAGTCAGGTATGGATGTGAGAACTGGACTATAAAGAAAGCTGAGCACCAAAGAATTGATGCTTTTGAACTGTGGTGTTGGAGAAGATTCTTGAGAGCCCTTTGGACAGCAAGGAGATCCAAGCAGTCCATCCTGAAGGAAATCAGTCCTGAATATTCATTGGAAGGACGATGCTGAAGCTGATAATCCAATACTTTGGCCACCTGATGCGAAGAACCGGCTCACTGGCAAAGACCTGATGCTGGGAATGATTGAAGGCAGGAGGAGAAGGGGACAACAGTGGTTGAGATGGCTGGATGGCTTCACCGACTCAATGGACATGAGTTTGAGTAAACTCCGGGAGTTGGTGATGGACAACGCAGGCTGGAATGCTTGTCTATGGGGTCGCAAAGAGTTGGACACGACTTAGCAACTGAACTGAATTGAACGCCAGAATCCAGGTTTGCCAGTCGACTTTGAACTTCACTGGGCTTCCCAGATGGCGCTAGTGGTAAAGAACCACTAGCCAACCACTTGCCAACGCAGGAGATACAAAAGACACGGGTTCGATCCCAGGTCGGGAAGATCCCCTGGAGGCGGGCACGACAACCCACTCCAGTATTCTTGCCTGGACCATCCCATGGACAGAGGAGCCTAGAGGGGTAGGGTCTACGGGGTCGCAAAAAGTAGGAAACGACTTAAGGCACGCATGATATCAGATTGGCTCCAGAGAAGACCTGTGGCTGTACTGAGGGAAAGACAGCAAATTCCTGTCTCCCATCACAGCACCTAAAACCACAAGTTCAACGGTAGGGGGCGCAAGATACAAAGCGGTGAAAATAAAAAAGCTGCCTCTTACAGCTTATCCTGGAATACACAGAACTCAGCAAGTTCAGACCAGCACAAAGTAAATACAGCATCTATTCAGCCACAACTGAACTGAGAAAGGAGGTTTCACGAGGCAACACAGTGTGGCAAGTTCATGTAATTATGTGCTAATTTACTGGTTCTCATTTTCGAGGGCTCCAGAAACCTGTGATACTCTCCTATATGCCTCCAGAACCCAGGAGAGCAGCAGCATTTCGTGTTTCTGCACCCGAGATGGTTTAAACTTTACAAAAACCCAACGGGGCAGCACCGTTTTCTCCAATTTCACCATTGGGAAGTCAGGTTCCGACAGTGGACTCGTCCAAGTTCATTAAGTCGGTGGAGAACTAGGACCGCGAACTCGGAGGCACGACTCAGCCATCACTGGGGCCCGCCAGGGACCCTCCGCCAGCCTCGCCTCCCCGCTTCGGGCCTCGGTCATCCGAGCACCCGGCCGCGCTACCTTGAGCACGCAGTCAGACTGGAGCAGACACAAGCCCAGATCCTCCTTCACGCCCGCGCACGCGCCGCCCTCAGGCTTGTCCTCGTAATACCGGGGCATGACTGCGCCTCCAGCTGGCCGCGGCCTCCACCCTCTCCTTCCGAGACGGCCCAGACGCCTCAGGACTCCAGTGACGCCGCGGCGGGCGGAACCGGAAAAAGACCGGTAGCAACCGCTTCCGGTGGGCGCGCGGCGAGAGACGTAACGCGAGAGGTATCGCGCGCGGCGTTTGTGGGTCACGGGACGCGACGCGCCCCCTACGTGGTTGACGTAGCGAGGAGGGAAGTTGGGCCAGCGGCGGCTGGGTCGGCTTCTGGGCGGTGGTGGCGGGTGTATGTGAAGCCGGTGGACGCCGCCGCGGGGCTCCAGGTGAGGCCTGCCGACGGCCCCATCTGCGCGCGACCCGGGCTCGCCGGTCGGCCTTTTCCTCTGGCAACTTGCGGCCCCACATCACCCGGCCCTGGAGTGACCGCGCCCGGGTCCGGCTGCTCGGCCTGCGGTGGGGCTGCCAGACATCATCGCGGAGGCTGGTTACAGCCGAATTTCAGATAACAGCGAATGATGTCTGCATAGCTGCGGGTCTCACGCAGTGTTTCGGACCTGCTTATATTACAAATTATTGTATTTGCGATGCAGTTGTAACTGGACGTCCTGTGTTTTTATGCTCAATCTGGCCGCCTTACCGGAGGCCCCGAGCCGGCGGGGAGCAGCTGGCGTCCTGGAGGCCTGGGGAGTGGAGCCCGACACTGGGCTGCCGGGGCGGGACATGGAGGCCGGACGATGACCAGCGCCTCCCTGGCTTCAGACTGGTTGGACTGGACCCCCACGCTGTCGTTCCCCTGATGAACTATTCAGGAAGTAAAACACTATGCGTTTGAGTTTTGCCTTGTTTTTACATCCCATGCTAGTGAACGAGTTGCTTGTTGGTGAGGCGCTGATGGACTTGTGTGATAAGCCATTTACTTTACGTCGTCGGGAACATCGTTTCTCTTTGGCTTCAGCAAAGGCTTTTCCTTAAAGTCTTGATTGTTAGCACAGATGACAGGTGGACTTTTGATTCAGACTGCCTGAGTTCAAATTTTGGCTCTATCACTATCTCTGCTTCTGGAGAAGGGGTGGGAGGAGGTGGGGAGAGGTGGGGAGAGGTGGAGCAGATCTGAGGATTGACAGAAATGAAGTACAGAGAATGGGTGGACCTTGTAAAAGCGTTATTATGAAGGTTCAGAAGGCCATGGGGCAGCCCTTTCCTGAAGTGCAGTGGGCAGTTCTCCAGCTCCCAAATCAGCCTCAAAACCAAATTTACTCTCTTTTGAGTCCTGCCTCTTCTCAGGGATTGGGGCCAAAACGTAAGGTAACTTCTCTCCTAAATTACTCACAAGAGGGGTGCTAGGGGCTGGCAGTTTCTTCTGATGATTTGTATTAATAATATAAATTTTTCCCCCCTTCTATCTAGGAGGATGTTACCAAGTACTTCGGTGACTTCCCCAGTGCAGGGGAACGGAGTGTTGAGTTCCAGGGATGCAGCCAGACACACAGCGGGAGCAAAACGCTACAAATACCTGAGGAGGCTTTTCCGTTTCCGGCAGATGGACTTTGAGTTTGCTGCCTGGCAGATGCTCTACCTGTTCACTTCCCCACAGAGAGTTTATAGAAACTTTCACTATAGGAAGCAGACGAAAGATCAGTGGGCCAGGGATGACCCAGCTTTCTTGGTCCTGTTAAGTATCTGGCTCTGTGGTAAGTGTTTATCTGCAGGAGAGTTGAGAAATCAGTTGACTGTTTCAGGTTGGACTTGTCATTTGGAGATTCCTGTTGTCAGCGTGTTATGGGTCATAATTTGGGGTTCTCTGAAACTGTCTTCCTTTCTGAAGTCTCCAAAATCTCCTCACAGGAAAGAGAGTGGTATTCTTCCTGACTTTAAAGGTCCCAAGCAGATGCCAGAGGAAACTGGTTCCTTGGAACTTTAAAAAGCACAGGACAGAGTCACTCCATGTCTTTCAACTGCTGTGATAAATACGTAGGGCTTCCCTGGTGCTTCAGACGGTGAAGAATCTGCCTGCAGTGCTGGAGACCTGAGTTCGATCCCTGGGTCAGGAAGATCCCCTGGAGAAGGGAATGGCAACCCACTCCAGTATTCTTGCCTGGAGAATCCCATGGACAGAGGAGCCTGGTGGGCTACCGTCCATGGGGTCACAAAGAGTCAGACACGACTGAGGGACTAACACTCTCACTTCTCACTTTCATCAGGCCGATCCAGAGTGAGGGTTCTGAAAGTACTAATGTGATCTTGAGAAACTGCTTTAAGTTCTCCAATAGTGCAGTGAAAGGGTCTGAACCACTTTTAGTGTCTCAATCATGTCTGACTTTTTATGACCCCTTGGACTGTAGCCTTCCAGTCTCCTCTGTCCGTGAAATTCACCAGGCAAGAATACGGGAGTGGGTAGCCATTTCCTTCTCCAGAGGATATTCCTGAGCCAGGAGTCAAACCTGGGTCTCCTGCATTGCAGGCAGATTCTTTACAATCTAAGCCACCAGGGAAGCCCACCTTTAACTGGGTTTAAACACATGAGTGCCTTCTCAGTAGTGGTCGTATTCTGAATGCTGGGGCTACCCTGGTGAATCAGATACACGGGCCTCCTCAGTAAACGTCAGGTATCTCAGTGGTAGTTGTGTGTTCCAGGGCGATCTGCATTTCTTAATCAGTTACATCTATTAATAAGATAGCTTAGGGGTTTTGTTTACATACCTGCATCCCATTCTGGAGTGGGCATCTGAAAGGCAGAAACTGACCTGTATGCTTAGAATCTAGCAAAGTGCCTGAATGCATCTTGTAAATCTTTCTTGCAGTGTCCACGATAGGATTTGGCTTTGTGCTGGACATGGGGTTTTTTGAGACGATAAAGCTGCTCCTTTGGGTGGTATTCATAGACTGTGTAGGCGTCGGTCTTCTCATATCAACCTTAACGTGGTAAGTACGGAAGCTTTGGTTTTTCAGATGCTACTGTAGAGCCTCCCTCTGTTTGCTTCAGAGAGTAGCTGATGGAAACGGAAACTATACAAACTGAAAGCACTGATTTTGTCTGCCAGGATTACCATAATTCATTCTCCTGTGTTGGCACCTAGAGCAGAAAATACTCTTCAGGAGATGGTCTGCTTTGTCAAACTGCACCAAATAAGTGAATTGAAGTCATGATTATGTCGTATTAACAAGATCCCTGATTTTGCGAAAATGTTTCACAGCCAGTTCTGCTGAGGTTGTCTGGATGACGGCACAGTCTTCTGCTGGCTTGGTCAGCAGCTCATTTCTCGACGGGTAAAACGTGGAGGGTTATGTCATGGAATCTTACTTTGAATCTTTGACATGAGATGAAGCACATGAAAAAGAATTGTTTTGGTTAAGCTTCCTTCCTGCTGAAACACATGAGCAGGTTTTATCTGACTGAGTTCTCAGTCTGACTCTCTCTGGGTTTGCTGTACCAATACCAGTGTGCTGAGTATCAATTTGGCGTTTGGTGTTTTGATGGGTGCTCTTGTGTGGTTGGCGGAAGGGGTGGACATGAGGGTGAGCTTGGCACGGGGCTTGTGGTTGCTGTTGTGTATCAGAGAAAACACTGGAACCTGAGTTGGCAGAGATACCTGGGTTCAAATGCCAGCTCAGCCATTTACCCTGTCCTTCTTGGAAGATGGAAGTTAATCATCTATTTGTGAGGTATTTGAAAAGCTTGTACTATGAAAAGCACCTGGCATACAGTCTGTGCTCAATAAATGGTAGCTGTTAACATTTTGAGCAAGATTGTGAGATGCTGACCTCTGATGATACCAACTTGTTATTTTGCTTTGTAACTCCTGACCAGTCCAATAGGTTTTGTATGTGCTGGGTAGTCAGAAAATGCAACACACCAGTAATCTAAAATTCTAAGTGCAAGTCGCTCAGGCATGTCTGACTGTTTGCGACCCCATAGATCCCATAGTCTGTGGAATTCTCCAGGCCAGAATACGGGAGTGGGGATCTTCTTCAGGGGATCTTCCCAACCCAGGGATTGAACCCAGGTCTCCTGCATTGCAGGCAGATTCTTTACCACCTGAGCCACAAGATAAATTTCTAAAATCTGGCCTAAAAAGGATACTGCTAACTTAAGATGGCAAATAGATGGGGAAACAGTGGCTGACTTTATTTTGGGGGCTCCAAAATCACTGCAGATGGTGATTGCAGCCATGAAATTAAAAGACGCTTACTCCTTGGAAGGAAAGTTATGACCAACCTAGACAGCATATTAAAAAACAGAGACATTACTTTGCCAACAAAGGTCTGTCTAGTCAAGGCTATGGTTTTTCCAGTAGTTATGTATGGATGTGAGAGTTGGACTATAATGAAAGCTGAGCACCGAAGAATTGATGCATTTGAACTGTGGTGTTGGAGAAGACTCTTGAGAGTCCCTTGGACTGCAAGGAGATCCAACCAGTCCATCCTAAAGGAGATCAGTCCTGGGTGTTCATTGGAAGGACTGATGTTGAAGCTGAAACTCCAATACTTTGGCCACCTGATGCGAAGAGCTGACTCATTTGAAAGACTGAGGGCAGGAGGAGGAGGGGACGACAAAGGATGAGATAGATGGTTGGATGGCATCACCAACTCAAATGGACGTGAGTTTGGGTAGGCTCTGGGAGTTTGTGATGGACAGGGAGCCCTGGCGTGCTGCAGTCCATGGGGTTGCAAAGAGTCGGACGTGACTGAGTGACTGAACTGAACTGAACTAATGAAAAATTTTCTGACTGTGGAGGAGGAGGAGCTGGAGAGAGTGGTGAGGCTGGGTGCAATTGTGTGGTCTGCGTTTGAGCAGTGGAACCCCAGACTAGTGTGGTGATTCTAGAAGTAGAGGATGGTAGGGAAGAGGGGGAGCCCAGGGCCTCTAGGGTGGCCTGCAGGCTGTGGGCTTCGGGTGCCGGTGCATTCCATGTGGGACATGCTGAGTTCAGGAGACATGCTGATAATGAAATAAAGGTTCATTAGACACTGGGGGAGGGAACTTGGAGGCTGCAGCAGTCTGGCCAAAATGAGGATGTGACTGGCATTCTTAATCTGAAGGTGGGAGGGGAGGCCTCAGCTGTCTTTGAGCTCTCCTGGGAGGAGTGTCAGTGTTCTAGAGGTGAGACCTGGATGAAGGCCAAAAGCCTGGGAAGCACCTGTTTAAGGGCTGAGCAGAGGGGTGGGGGCAGCAGCAGCAGGACCATTGAATGGGAACCCTTGGATGGTGAGCTAAATCCTTCTTACTCTGTTCATTTTATTGCATAGTCTTGGCTCAAGTGGAAGGTGTTTTGGTAAGTTCCAGTTTGTTCTAGCAAAGCACTCGGATCTTGACATTTTCAGACAATTGAGTATAGGACTATTTTATTAGTACTATAGCACCTCTTGTTTCTTTTCCTGTTTTTATTTCCACTGTAGGCATAGCATTTTTCTTAACGGTATCCTTGAAATCACATATAGAAGCAAGCATCGAATTTCCATAACTGTTTACAATCCTTTTTGTTCTTTTCCTTTGAAGACCTGTCTGTGACCTGGATGTCTGCCTTTTCATTTATTCATCATTTAAAGGAACCATGAGGCCATGCTGCGGAACAGAGGCATGAGCTTGAGTGATTGTTCAAGCTGTGGCTGGAGATGTCGCTGGCCACTCTTTCCTTACTGGTTCCTCCGGATTCCCTGAACTTTCCACAGTGGGGCGGGGGTTGATGGGGGGTATGTGACCCTAGTCTTAGGCTGCAGACCTGTTCTCTATGCGTGTTCACTCTGGGTGAGCTCATTGAAGTTCACGGCTTTTAATACCATCTGCACACATGAATCTGTATATCCCCTGTGTGGACTGCTCCTCTAAGTTTCTAGACCTCCTTTCCATATTTCTTACTTCTTCACCGTAACAGGGCCAGGTCCAAACTCCTGTACTCTCCCCTTCCTGCACTCAGATCACTTTTGGTGCAGCCACTCCTGCCTCAGTGGCACCTCCATCTTTCACTTGTTTTAAGGCAGGAGTCTCTCAGTTGTCCTTGACTAACGTTTTCCTCTGGCACCCACTGTGTCGTACTCCACTCTCGCTGTTCGGGCCTCCCAGCTGTAGTTGCCCCCAGGCCAGGGCCCCCGCTGCCGCCACCCTCTCGTCTCCTCCTCGCAGTGACCTCCCCCTCCTGCCTCTTCGCTTCCATTCTTGTCTCCAGGGTCTGTTCTCAGACCGCAGCCAGAGGAACCCCGTCAAAACAGTAAGCCAAACGTCCTTTTGGGAACTCCACAGTGACTTCTTATTCCACCAAGAGTAAAAGCCTGACGTCTGACAGTGGCCACAGGGTCTGTAAGATGCTCCCTTTCTTCTCCCATTCCATGCCCTGCTGTCTTCTCACCAGTTGCAGGCACTCTGAGCCCCTCCCCCACCCGTGCTCAAGACTCCTCCCTGCTCGGAGGGCTCTGCCCCAGGGGTTCCCATCGCTGCCCCTGGTTCTTTGCCCAGATGTCACTCTCTCGGGACTCTCGTCGTGGCTGACATGTCACCTTTGCAGCCCCTGCCCTGCTGTCCTGCTCAGTTTTTTCCTAGGGCCGTCTGACTGTATTGTTGTCAGTCCACTCCCACTAGATTGAAGGCAGAAGTTTGCTTACCACCGTATCTCCAGTGTATGGAATAATGCTTGAGCTATAGAAGACAGCCAGTAAATACGCATGGGGTTAATTTTATTGTATTATGAAAGAAATGCTATCATTTTTTTCAGGTTTATCTCCAATAAGTATTTAGTGAAACGGCAGAGCAGAGACTATGATGTCGAGTGGGGCTATGCCTTCGATGTGCATCTGAATGCTTTTTATCCTCTCTTGGTCATTCTGCATTTTATACAGCTTTTTTTCATCAACCGTAAGTAGCAGTTTCTTCTAAACTTGTCATCAGAAAGTCTTCATTGTATCCACTGAAAAAAGATTCATTGTCCGTGTCTCTTTGGCAGATGTCATCCTAACAGACACATTTATTGGATATTTAGTTGGAAATACCTTATGGTTGGTTGCCGTTGGCTACTATATCTATGTAACTTTCTTAGGATACAGTGGTAAGTAATTGATTTTTCTGGTTGACAACACTACAGGGAGGGGAGAAGTTGTAACAGTAATACACTGAGCTTTTATGGAGCTGGTACTGTCCTGGTGTTTTACATAAATTCTTCCAGTTAATCATTAGTTATATGATACAGGTTTACTATTCCCCATTTTTCAAATGAGGAGACAAGCCCAGAGAGATTAAGTAATTTATCCATGGTCCCATAGCTCCAAAGTGGCATAGCTGGTACATAACAAACTTTATAATTTCAAGGAACCATGTTAAACCATCTGATGCTCTCCAGGTTTCTTGCAGGAACCCATGACGAGTTTCTTTTCTCCCAGGTTTTTGGGTTCTGGGTTACCAGCAGTCAGTCAGATGAGGAAAGGGTTGGGTCCAGTGTATGGGCATGTTTAAAACCTTTGCCGTATTTTCTGTTTTATGATTGGGGGACGATTGTGAAATACTCTTCATTTTGTAAACATCTGTGTTGGTCCCAGGCCACCTGCTGGACTGGAGAAGCCTAGGGGTGGGAGGTACTGGGGATAATCACAGAAGACCAAGCCCAGCTTCTGCTGCACTCAGGATATGTGTATAAATTCATTATTCAATCCTGCTATCGGTTAGTCTTTGATAGTATGAATGAGAACCATGTTTATTTTTCTTCATGTAAAGAAATGACTGCTGTTAAGAGTTAAATTTAGAGATCTTATGATTTGTTAGTGTTATGTATTGTAGCCCTTTCCTTTACGGTCCCTCTAGATGATTAGAATCTTACTGTAAACCTAGGTCACTTGGACTCACATGTGACTGATTCCACTGGTCAGAGAGTCCCCTTGACTTTGTCAGGAACCACTTGCCCCCCCCACCTCCAAATTGTAACACCTCGTTTTGGGCATTGGGGAGGTCCTGTCTCGTTCGGGGGAGATGGAAGTGGATTTTGGAGCACTGTCCTGGTATCTCCCTACAATTTAGAAGATTCTTTGGGCACAGCTCAGTTTCAGTTTGGGGACTACTTGTATGAGAAATACTTAGATTTGAATGCATGGGGTATAGACCCACTAACAGGAAGCCGCAAGTGAGAAAGAAGGAAACACAGATATCTGGGGGTGGGTTTTATATTTGAGAGCTTCATTTCTTTCCTAAAGTCTGGGATACTAGTTGAGAGCTCACCTTCTCCAGGTGGAGGTGTAACACTCCCTCGGTTGGGAAATCTCAAACAGCTGAAAGCTGTTTTTCTCCTATAACGTCACCCATGTCTGCTGGTACATTAAGATGGGAAGCTTCTGAAGCATCACAGGTTTCAATTCACCACTTGATCCATGAATAACTGGCGATACTGACTCTCACCCTTAACCTGAATCCTGGCCCTCTTCCAGCACTGCCATTTTTGAAAAACACGGTGATCCTTCTCTACCCGTTTGCACCTCTCATCCTGCTCTACGGACTCTCACTAGCCCTGGGCTGGAACTTCACCCACACGCTCTGCTCCTTCTACAAGTACAGAGTGAAGTGAGCCAGGGGGCCCCTTACATCTGAGCAGCAGCAACATTATCGGTGAGGTGGTGATTTCCTGTGAAACCTGTAAATAAACTATCATTGTAGATATCTTAAAGGTACAAAGTTTGCAAATTTGAAGAACTATAAATGTTAATAGTACATTCCTTAAAACTGATTAAATGTACATTCCTACAATAAATATTTTTTAAACTAAAGTGTTACCTTTTATTCATAAATATTTGCACACAGTGATATACACAGTAGTAAGGCTATAAAGAAAATAAAAAGGTAAAACTTTTTAACATTATTTTTGAAGGCATATCCACATAGTCATATGTGTGCCATTCCCTCCCCAGCTGTTACTGACAAGGTACAGAGTCACCCCCATTTCTAACAGGCTGCATTTTAAACTTTTATATAAGCCACAGGGTCCTAATTTAAGCTTTAAAAGTCTCCTTAGGAATCACTGAACTACAGGCTGTAAATGTCACTAATAGCCATTGTTTATGCAAAAAAAAAAAAAAAACCAATTGAAGACTGCCCCAGAAGCTCTTCTGCATAGCACACTTAAGGTGGGAGTGAACCTCTGTGTAACACTGATAGTCATGGTCTTAACGAAGGCTTTTTTTTTTTTCTTTAAAGACTTTCCAAAACACACAAATCTACTATTATTTTCTAACAGAAAATAGTCCCGGTAAGCTATTATATATCAGTGTTAAACAAAACTATAATAATAAAAAAGCTTGGTACTCATGAAGTTTTACCTGTTTTTTATTAGAAGGAGTCTTGAATTCAACATGGCTTTTTAAACTTCTTTATTTCAAATACACATGAACGGCTGTGGCACAGAGAAACAGTGATGAAGGCACAGTCAACGGGACCAGTTATCAGGTTTTCAGTTTTAGCAGCAAATTAGAAAATAAATAATCTGCCTTTGAAAATCCAACAGGACCTAAAATATTACTACAGTTATTACCAATCCGACCAGTGAAGATGTTATAAGGAAACTATGTACAATATATTTCAGGGGGAAAAAAAAAAACATTGGTACAACCTGGAAAAGCAGTTCTTCAGGCAGCTTCTCCCAGGGGTGCTTCCAGAAACACCCCCAATCACAAAGACAGCCTTTCCAAACAAAGTTTGTTCTCAAGGAGAAATGCTTTAGTCTTTCATCCCATAAATGAAGCAATGGTTACATTTAATCAGCTGATCTCTACAATCTTGCTTAGAAAACACGACCGACTACACTGAAAACGTCAGATCTGCTGGCAGTGCATCTTAGAGTACCGTCGACCCTGGCCATCATTTAGGCTCAGAGGCTATGTCTTCAAAAGGCATTTCCACCCAAATTTCAGCAAACAGAGCATTTCGAACAAATAATGGAATGCTTATCAAACTCAAGTACCAAATCTTTTTGATTCCAGGGCAATTTGCTAATCACTAATGCTGTGAATTAAACAGCCTTCCTCGATTCCAAGAGTATGGAATGTTCCCCACAACAGACAATCCTTATTCTAGAACAGTTTTAGCACCACAGTTCCTAACGTTTTTCCACACAAACTGTGGACTCTGTTTCCAGTCCAACACTCAGTTTACATGTTTTGAATGACATCTAAATTGCCCACTCATGCTCTGAAGCTCCAGCCCTTTCTGTTTTGTTCCTCTGGAAATGCTCTAGCTAGCACCCTAACAGGTGAAGCGAGTGTTTCAGGTAAGGAGTCAAGTTTCTGTATAGATATTGATGATACAGGTATATAAATATAAAAAATGCCTTTTTTTTTTTTTTTTTTTTAGTAATATTCTTGTAGTGGTCTCCAGCACTGTAGGTTCACATGCATTGAAGAAATGAAGCATATTCATTATGCCACATATATGTTAAGATTAATAATTAAAGATACACAATTCTCAAACAAAATCTCACACTAAACAGTGCTCCACAGCTTGGAAATGTTTCTTTTTCTTTAGGACTTCAGATACGATTATGACTCAAATCTCTTGACTTTTTGATAACCTTAGTCTCTCATTTTCTTTCTTTTCATTCAACTTTTCTTATATCAGGGCTATGGCAATATAGTCAAAGCACAAAAAATATGGATAAACCAAAATTAAACTTCAGCAGTTAACAATTTGGGAGCAAAAGTATTTTGGAAAATAAATGTGAATTACAAAACTTTGCTTAGCACATATAGGATTTGATCTGTGCTTAGATTATAAAGTAATACAGAGTAGATTATTTGATCTCTACACAAAGGCATACTTTTTTTCCTCTTAATAGCTTATTTAAAATAGCACTGTTCATTCTTAATAATAACTGACAGAACAATCAAAATCAACATAAAGTGACGCTGATTCCAGGAAAAATATGCCTTACTGGATCCTGCTCCTGCAATGTCATGCTAGCAATTCCTTTATGAAATGTGCTGCTAAGCTGTTGCAAGTTTTTGCCCACAACCTTCCAATGAAAATTAACTGAGGTCTTCGGGAGAGAATCCCAGATGAGACTTGGATATATAATCTGGTAGGACAAGACTTTATTCATGTGTTTATCAAGAAATAACCCAACTACGTGTAAAAAAGTGAAACTAGAACACTTACTAACACCATACAATAAAATGGATTAAAGATTTAAATGTAAGGCCAGAAACCATAAAGCTTTTACAGGGAAACATACATGGTACACTCTTTGACATACATCACAGCAAGATTCTCTGTTACCCACCTCCTAGAGCAATAGAAATAAAAACAAAAGTAAACAAATGGGACTTAATTAAAAGCTTTCGCATGGCAAAGGAAACAACAAGATTAAAAGATAACCCTCAGAATGGGAGAAAATAAACAAAACAATAAGCAAACAAAACAACTGACAAAGGATTAATCTCCAAAAGATAAAAGCAGCTCATGTAGCTCAAAAACAGAAAAACAACCCAATCAAAAAATGGACGGATGACCTAAACAGACATTTCTCAGAAAACATACAGATGGCCAACAAACATGAAAAGATGCTCAATACAGCTCATTATTAATGCAAATCAGAACTACAAGGAAGTATCACCTCATGCCAGTCAGAACGGTCATCAGTAAAAAACCTACAAACAATGAATGCTGGAGAAGATCTGGAGAAAAGGGAACGCTCTTGCACTGTTGGTGGGAATCTAAATTGATACAGCTAGTAACGCAATTCCTTGAAAAACTAGGAATAGAACTACCACATGACCCAACAATCCCAGTACTGGGCATACAGCCTGAGAAAACCATAAATGAAAGAGACACGTGTAATCCCAATATTCATTGCAGCACTTTTTACAATAGCTAGGACATGGAAGCAACTTAGACGTCCATCAACAGATGAATGGATAAAGAAACTGTAGTACATATATACAATGGAATACTACTCAGCTGTTAAATAAAAAAGTGTACATCTGAGTCAGTCCTAGAGATGGATCTATTATACAGAGTGAAGTAAGTCAAAAAGAGACAAATATTGTATATTAACACATACACATGGAATCTAGAAGGACGGTACTGATGATCCTATTTGTAGGGCAGCAACGGAGATGCAGACATAGGGAACAGGTCTGTGAACACAGTTGGGGAAGGAGAGGTGAGACGAATTGAGAGAACAGCATGGAAACATACATTACCGTACGTAAAACAAGTGAGAATTTGCTGTATGACTCAGGAAACTCAACCCAGTGCTCTGTGACAACCTAGGGGGATAGAGTGGGAGGGGGTTTCAGAAGGGAGGGGACATATGTATACCTGTGGCGGATTAATGCTGATGTATGGCAGAAACCAACACAATATTGTAAAGCAGTTATCCTCCAATTTAAAAAATAAAAATAAATACACCAGAAGGAATTAAATAGGAAGACTTTTCTGCTTCACCTCTTTTAAATATCATATTCATTTTCTATTGCTGCATTAAATCATGGCAAATTTAAAAGCTTAAGACAATACCCATTTATTATCTCACAGGTCTGTAGGCCAGAAGTCCAGGCAGACAGGACTGTGCTCTCTGCTCAAGGTCTCACAAGGCTGCATCCAGGTGCTGGTGGGGACCAGGCTCTTGGCTGCTGAAGCAGAGTCCATCTGCAGACTCCTTCAGATTGCTGGCTGAGTCCAGTTCCTGTGGCTGCAGGACCGCAGTTTCCATTCCCTTGGCTGCCAGCTGGGGCCTCTCAGCTCCTTAAGAGGCATTTCTCCTCACGTGGCTGCCCCCATCTGAAACCAGCCATGGTGTCTGAAGTTCTCCTGCTTTGAATCTCGGACTTCTGCTGACAGCCTGAGAAAACTCAGGGCCCACATGATTTGGTTAGCTGTTCCCAGATAATCTCCCTTTTGCTGTACAACATAATTATGGATCATACTCACAGGTTTCACATACTCAAAATCTACTAAGTCACTGGGGGTCATCCACAGAAGTCTGGCTGCTACAAATACACACTGCTATCAATTAGAGCAATCTTTCCAAACATGCTGTTTGCATATAATCACACTTGGCTCCGCGGACAGCACTGTTAGCAGACGATTTTTTCATTACTAGGACACATTTAAGAGACGACTTCACAGCACTGCTGACGGTTTTCTAATTATTTACTGATGCAATTGTTGATCTAAAAAAGCTATAAAAGACATCTCCAACAGTTGAGTTAACCTGTACACACATGTCTAGAGCCTGCGTGCTAAATAATCCACGTGCATTCATGTTGTAGATCTTACTGGACTCCAATAGCAGAAACAGTGAACGCCATAAAGAACGCATGAGACTGAGAGCAAAGAATTCAGAGCTGGATCTCAGACACCTGGAAACGGGTCCTCAACTTTCTCTTCTCCCCACAAATACTCGTCATCATTTATACTAGGACATATTCTGCGTGTCTGCTTTCAGCTTCATGATTGCAACTCATTATTCTGAATTCTAAAATGTTCATATTAGCACTCTTGACACAGTGCTGTCCTATAGAATTTTCTGGGATGATGGAGACGTTCTATATCTGTGCTGTTTGATCCAGTGGCCACCAGCCATAGGGAGGGCCAATGTGACTACAGAGCTGAATGTTTTATTAATTTAAGTAGCTGCCCGGTGTCCAGGGGCTACTGTAGAGGACAGCAGAGCTCCAGAGACATCATGCCAAAGACACACAGAAAAGCAACATTAGTCCCACCACTTGACACACTTTTCCCCACTCCCGCTTTGGGCAAAAGTAGTTCAGCATCCATTCAAGGTCAAGTATTTACTTCCTCTCTGTTTCAGATTCCCTCATCTTCTGTCCCAGTACTTCAGTCCCTAACATGATTCTTAAAGGCAACCACTAGAATTGCCTGTCCTTGGCAAGCTTCTCATTGTCTAGTGGAAATCAGGGGAGGGGAGCTCAGCAAACAAGAGGCTCCATGGACACCTGTACAGCAGGGGATGGACAGGAAGCACGATGTACACACTTGCCCACAGGAGCTTGACATTTGGTCAGAGTGAGTGCACGTCTGTGCACACACACCCCCCACAAACAGAAACTAGACAGTTGAGACTGTGTGTGTGTGTGCGCGCGCACGCGTGCAAGTGTGTGGCAAGGACAGCAGCTGAAGAGAGTTCAAGAAAAGGAAGAGGAGTGTGGGCTGGCAGAGTTGGTCCCCTCCCCCAGACCCTGCCTGGGTACCTGCCATGTGTCAGGCAGTGTTCTGGGCTCAATGAGGCACTGGTAACAAATTCACAGGAAGAAAGGAGTGCACAAGGGAGTCCTTGAAAGATAAGATGTGGCTAAAACTCTTCTCAGGAACAGGAGGGATGAGCTAATAAGTTTTCACCCTCAGCTCTGCAGAGCTGCTTGGATAAGGCTCAGTCTCAAGACATACACCCTGACAAAGGGCCAGGAACTGCAGTTACTGTCACCTCCTTGGATTCTCAGAGCATGGCCTTTCTTCCTCAAGTCAAAGTCGGCTACTTGGGAAGCAGACAAACAAGGGGGTTCTAAACCCACCTCTAGATTTTTACCTCCTGACACTTAGTTGTTGGAGCAGCAATTTAGAATGTGAAGCTGGTTCCAATGTTTTATAATGAGAGGCTATGCTTTTCCAGTGAAATTTCCCTGCCAGGCACTGGGTCAAGGGGAGTTGGGAAGAAAAGGTAAATTAAAGAAAATACGAAATAAATTTTAAAAACCTTGAGGAAAATGTTTAACTGGACTTTGACATAAAAATAATCATTGTTGGCAGTGTGTAACTTTTAAATCAAGAACCATTCAAGTAATGGAAAAAATTGTACCCTATCTGTGTTTTCCATCCTTTTTCACTGCATGACCCTGTACAGAAAATAAGGCTGTTTGAAAGCTATTTGTTCAGCCTGCTGGGTATTATAGGTGACACTTCTCCAAGCTAAAGGCAACCAGCTAGAACCTCCAGTGCCCAAGGCCTCAGCCACGGGCTATTCTGAAAGCCCAGAGGATTTAACCTCTGCACACCTGTAACTGCCTGCAACCCACCTGAGGACACCACAGTGATTGGGAACTGATGTTGATAATTCATAATTTTGTAAAAGACTTCTGTTAAGATCACTGACTGCGAAGGCTGATAATCTTTTTGTCTACAGTAGTGACATCATGTGGAATTGCAGGTTTAAGAGTAATAAATACTCTTTGGATGTGAATTTACTTTCAAGTTCATACTGCAACAGAATAAATTATTTTGGAAAACAAACACCTGTTACAATACCCTTCACCAAAAACCCACCATTACAATCACATTTTTCTTTAGAATTAAACCAACTGTGACTTGTACAACAGCATTACCTAGAAAACATTTTGTCAGAACTCAGAATGAGTGCAGATATAAAAGCATCAAGAGAAAATGGATCTAATTCATGGATTTTAGACAAAGATTAATACAGAAAGAAGAGTTTGTCATTTTATATATCAGAGGAAATGTAATGACTTCAGTGTATGGTAATTTGGGTAGAAATGCATCACCCTTGCACATTAAAATTTATCAGACTGATTTTTTTTGTGGCTATACACCATACATAGTATAGTAAAATAACCCTCAAGAAGGACATTGGTCTTTAAAATCCTGGCTTTAAGGAATGACAAACGACTTTGAAAATATTTTGCTCAGAATCATTGTGATTATAAAAGCACTTCAGTTAGGAAATCAATCTAGAATCATTCTTAAATGGCAGTGCATTTGAAAAATGGCATTAACTTGTAATGTTTGCATTTCCAAAGAAAAATATAGAAAGAACTTAAAAAAGCAAGGTAACTGGTTTTCAAAAAAAGTATTGATTCAAAAATTTACTGCACAAAAATATGTACTTCTTAAGTATTTCTAATAAATTAACTCCATAACATTTTATGTATATTTATATATTTATATATATATAATCCCTGATCATCTATAAAAGAGGGTCTATAATACTAAAATAAATGAACTTCAAAAGTACCCCCTTCATAAAATGTATTTAACATTAATTTTTCTCAAATTTAATGAATGTAACAATATGTACAACTCTTATGTATTAGTATAATACCAAAATAGTACAAGTCATATTAACAGGCTGTCATAACTGTAAAACGTTTGAGTTGAGTTAAAACTGGAGGACAGCTTAGATTCAAAGGAATACAATTATCCATGGGAGATTCACTTTCCAAGTGGAAATATGACAATCATTTATCTACAGTAGATTTCACGAGAGGTAGAATTCAAGTTACCAAAAAAAGGTACGTGCTCAGCTGTCTTTAATCAACAAATTCACAGGGGAAAAAATGTGTTGGTTTCTTAGTAGAGATGGTCAGTTTGTGACTTTTTTAATATGGATCTGAAATACAAGATAGTGAACAGCATGATATGGCAATCCATTTTCAATTCGGAAAAAAACCTTAAGTATGAAATCCAAATGTTGTAAAAAAAAAAAGAAAAAAAGGAGAATCTAAGCTGTTTCACTGATTTAATGTATTGTCTTACCTCATTAAGAATGGCCCAAACAGCAGAATTCTGAATAACTGAAAGTCTGAAGGCTGAAATGGGGTTCAGGTTGCGATCCACCATCCCTTCCGCAATACCATTTTCAAATTTCCCTGCAAAGGAAAAATCAACACTTGCTGGGGTAAGAGCGAAACAAGCACAAACTATCACTGACTTAACGCAGGGAAGGAAAACACCAAAGAAATATTTCCATAGATGTTTTTACACAAAGGATGGGTGAATCTGTTTTCTTCCTACTACCTTTATTCCAGGTTTAAATGTTTCACAAAGTAAGTAGTACACGCTTTAAACCACGAGCAGCAACCTATTTAACAGGCAGAGCTACACATTTTCTTATTGCAAATTTTTAAAAAGTAAATATATTTATTCTGACATCAACTAACACAAGTTTTTAGTAAAATATGACTTACAAGCCTTACAAAACATACTCCTTACCATCTCTACTTTGAGGACTGAGTCGATAGTAACAAATTTCACTGCTTAATTAGACACACACACAATGGTTGGCCTTGAGTGATTTCCAAGGTCAAATCTAGGAGGAATTAAGAGATGATACATCCTCAAGGCAGGTCTAATATAAAACTCCATTATAAATGACAAGCTCATAAAGCTCTCCTGTAAGGATAAGAACCAAGACCGTCTAGAAAAGATAATAAGCTCTCTATTCTACTTTTCTTGCTGTGAGGCAACAGCAAGGAAACAAAACAAAAACACTGTTGAAAAAGTGTCAGAAAAATGGTTGTTCTGAGTCACACTGCTCTAAGCCAGAGATTGGCAAACTTCCTAAAATAGCAGATAGTAAATATTTTAGGCTTTGTGAGTCAAGAGGGCATTTGATAATATCACACAGGTACTTGTATAGGAAAAGAGAAAAACTAATTTCCATAAAATTTTTATTGATGAAATTCAAATTTTCAACTAAGTATTTTATCTTTTATTTTTATTTATTTTGAAATTCAAAATAACTCAGTATCTTTTTTTTTAATTAACTGGGACAAATTCAATGTTCCTTATTAAAATTGATCACAAATATTAATCTGTTAATGTGGATCTATAATGAGGCTTCTTTCTATGAAGAGATTTATTTTTCAATTTAAAATATTTTTCTCAATCCATATTTATTTACTATTAAACATTTGTGCAACACTCTTTGGTAAAGTAAAAAAGTCCTGAAATAATTTGTGTAGCATTAAAAGATATGGCTTATCCACTGACTTTTAAAAAAACTTATTTTAGAGTATAGCTGATAAACAATGTTGTGATATCTTCAGGTGAACAGCAAAAGGACTCAGCCATACATATACATATATCCATTCTCCCCCAGACTCTCCTCCCCTCCAAACTGCCACATAACATATGAGATTTTGATATACTTTTAAGCTTTCCTTTCACACAGCCTAAATAAGATACTGCCAAATAATGTTACTAATCCATAAGCACAAGATTTAATGGAGCATATCCATGACTTGGAAGGTATCTGCGTCAAATTCTATTAAGATTCTTTTCTTCAAAAGATATCTACCTTATCATAACATTGTAGATGAATCACTTCCAATCAAAGGTTAGGTGGAACCTCCTCAATTAGCTTGATATTTCCTGCAGTTTGGTGTCACCAAAGTGGCTTGAATGAAATATAAGTTTTACACATAAGAACTGTTTTATTTTAATAATTTTAGGTTGAATTCACTAAGAAACATTATCAGGTCTGAAGCAAAAACTTATTTTCAAAAAGATAACCACAGTCTAAGGCACTCAAAAACTTTCTCACTTGGAAAATTTTCAATTCTTATTCCAGAGCTTAAAAATAAATAAATAAAATTTTATCACTGCTAAGCCCCAGAACTGCTGTTTGGTAGGGCAAGTCAGAATATTCAGTTCTTATTTCTGACAAAAATTCACAGGACTGATGTTGATGAAGTCAATGAGAGTGAATAAAATTCACTGGCAATACTACTAGTTCAATAAATTAATCATACATGACAGATTCAAACACTCTGTAAAGCATCTATCGACACATAATAAGATAACCACGGGCTTGAAACACCTTACGGCTTTTTAAAACTTTTTATTTTACATTTATAGCTGATTAACCATGCTGTGATGGTTTCAGGTGCACAGCCGAACAACTCAGCTACACATATACATGTATCCATTCTCTCCCAAACTCCCCTCCCATCCAGGTTGCCACCTAACAATGAGCAGGGTTCCATATGCGATACAGCGGGCCCTTGTTGGTTATCCATTTAAATACAGCAGTAAACACTTAGTTCTGCAAGCCTTGTAACTCTGTCCATCAGACCCTTCTCCTGCACAAATATCATTTTCACCACCATTCACTGCAACACATCCTAGCAGATTCCGCTTCAGGTTGTACAAATTTTGTCTTCTCAGCTTGTTTGAAAACACTCTTGCCTGCCCTTGTTCTCTACAGACTATTCGCAGAGGCCAATTCTTCAGTCACTTCAAACCTGGCACTGACTCCAAATAGCAAGGTAGCAGTTATTAACAGCTAAGGCAGTAGTGTCTATCAACTCAAGCTAAAAAAAAAAAACTGCTCAAATAATTTGCTTGCCTTTTGATTACTGACATTGCTCTCAAGGTCCCCAACTCCTCAATCAAAAGTTATTACTGAAAGTCTAATGGTCTGAAATAAGATTATTTTCTCTGTACACATATCTCTGGCTGTTACAGCTAAACACTGGTGAATGGATTTCTTGCTTGCTAACATGTGAGCCACTTTGGCTACAGCCTCATTAGAATCTTTTATTTTTGTGAAGAAACTCTCAGTGAGGAGATGTATTTTAAACTTTCTAGTTTTTCTGACCATTGCTTTCCTGTGAGCTGGGGATATTTTGTGAGTGGTTAGTTTGGTAACATACTCTTTAGTACAGTTCCTTTACACAGTCAACACAATGATGTGCCACCTAACTTTGTAAAAAGAACCCATATTCCACTGTGTTAAAAAGCACAACATTCAAAATCCACTCTCTTGTTTTGACCTGAAGGGTAATCACTGGTAATTTTTTTTTTAATGTCACAATAGGGTGATGTGTGTGGCACATCAAACCCTGCCAAATTGTAATGCATCAGCGCTACTGGTCGTACCCTGAGCAGCAACTCAAAGCAATGGGAGCACCGCCTCCATCTCTTTGGCAACTGCTCGCTTTATCTCTGCTGCTGTAGCAAAAAGACGCACACAGACAACACAGAAACAAATGAGCGCGGCTATGTTCTAAACAAACTATTCATGGGCACTGAAATGGGAATATTTTCTAATTTTTACATATCATGACATAGCACTATTCTTATTTTTCTCAACCACTTAACAGTGAGAATAAACAATGAAAAAAGTTTCAACATTCTTTGCTCACAGGCCATTCAAACAAGCAGCTAACCCTTGTGCTGTTAAATGATGTGTCAATTATCAAGTCTCAAAACATAATGACCAGGCTCAAAATAAGATAAGACACACTTAAGTTGAAAACCATACACGTAAAGTTTATACTCATTTTCTTGAATAATCATGTCTCTTGCTTTTAATTTTTATTTTATATTGGAGTATAGTTTTGGGGTTTCCCAGGTGGCGCTAGTGGTAAAGAAACCACCCACTAACGCAGGAGATGTAAAAGATGAGGGTTTGATCCCCTGAAGGAGAGCACGGCAGTCCACTCCAGTATTCTTGCCTGGAGAACCCCATAGACAGAGGAGCCTGGCGGGCTACAGTCCACAGGGTCACAAAGAGTCGGACACAACTGAAGCCACTTGGCACACAAGCATAGTTGATTTACAGCATTCAGGAGCACAGCACAGTGATTCAATTACACATTTACATATATCATTTGCACAGGAAATATTCAACATATGAACTTCCTAAGTAATGTTTTTATTAAAAATTATTAATATTTGTTTCATAAAAGTATGTCCACAGAATTGATGCTTTTGAACTGTGGTGTTGGAGAAGACTCCTGAGAGTCCCTTGGACTGCAAGGAGATCCAACCAGTCCATTCTAAAGGAGATCAGCCCTGGGATTTCTTTGGAAGGAATGATGCTAAAGCTGAAGCTCCAGTACTCTGGCCACCTCATGTGAGGAGCTGACTCATTGGAAAAGACTCGGATGCTGGGAGGGATTGGGGGCAGGAGGAGAAGGGGACGACAGAGGATGAGATGGCTGGATGGCATCAGCGACTTGATGGACGTGGGTCTGAGTGAACTCCGGGAGATGGTGATGGACAGGGAGGCCTGGCGTGCTGCGATTCATGGGGTCGCAAAGAGTCGGACACGACTGAGCGACGACTGAGCGACTGAACTGAACTGAACTGAGGGAACATTTGCTTCAAAAACAGTACTATTTAATGTTTAGTTAGGAAGTGGATTCAGGGCTGAAAAATACTGTGGAACTTGAAACATTTTAACTTATGAGATACCTGAATCTGTCACCTGATGAGTTCATTTAATTAGAAAAATAATTAGTAAATGATAAGACTGGCTTCATTAAAACCCTCTCACCTAGCAATTTTATACTGAAGAAATACTCTAGCATGTGCAGAAAGCATATACAGACTGTAGCAAAAATTGCAGACGATTTTAGTAGCAATGATTAGCAGACTGACTAATTAAATTAGGACATGCTAATACAAGGGAATATTAGGCAGCCAATTAAAAGAATGAAGAAAGAATAGAGAGAATGAAGTAAAGTTGTAGATGATGAAGTTGTGAGTTACTTCCATTTCTAAGCATACACTGGAGAGAAACTCTAGTACATGTGCATAAGTTTTTAGACCAACAAAAAGATGAAGACAAACTTTATGACCAAACAGAACAGACAGTAACGTAATCATCTCTGGCGATCTATCCAACAGTGAAAATGAATGATCCATAGATACACAGATCTACATGGTTGAATCTCACAATGGTGAGAGAAAAAATTGTAGATTACAGAATGACAATCATTTATATTTTAAAATAAACAAAATAAGACTATGTATTATTCAGGGGTATATTACATGCATATTAAAAGCATAGATGGAAACAGTAACCACAAAATTTAGGATAGTAGTTACCTTCTTTTTTTTTTCTTTTAACTTTTCGACTATACCCTACGGCATATGGATCTTAATTCCCCGGCCAGGGAACGAACCTGTTCCCATTGCACTGGAAGGCAGAGTTTTAACCGCCGGATGGCCAGGAAAGTTCTAAGAGGATTCTTATTACCTATCTCTTTCTCTGGTTCTCTCTGTCATGACCTACTGTATGGGCTGCAGTTTAGCTTGAATGTAGCTACCAGTTTCCTCCCAATTGTTTACCATAAATCTCCATCATATTCCACAGCACCCTTGGGCGTGAACTTCCCCAAGCTCTGTTCCAAGTCAGTCCCCTTAGGGCGAGCTACGGAGCTCCTTGTTCTGATGGGCTGCCTCTCCCCTGGAGCATACCTCTGCACCACTGCTCAGGATCCCTGGCAAGGACAGCAGCTGGGGGAAAGTGACACTCCTGCTGTTCAAGCAGAGCTGTACAACCTCTGGGTTGCAGCAGTAGCCCTTCATGTCCTGCTGACTTCTCCCAGCATGAGGGGCCCAGTGGGCAGGAAGAGGCAATGGGGACCAAGAATTCATGCCCTGCCAGGCCTGCAGTGAAACTTTGCCCTAGGAATGGAGGTGGGGTGGAGGAAGGGACTCTCAGGTCTCCAAGGGTCTGGATAGCGCTTCTGCAACAGGGAGCTGGGTGCGGGGAGATGACAGATGCTGGTGGCCTGCCTTTGCCCTGGAGCAGGAACTGGCAGGAGGCGGACTCAGCAATCATGGCTGGACAAGCAGAGAGGATTTTCTGTGTCACTGAGCTTGGCCAGAGTAGGCAATGGTCAGAGCTCCAATGCCATAAACTTTTTTTTTTTTTTTTTTAAATTTTTTGATGTGGACCATTTTAAAAATAAAGTCTTTATTGAAATCTGTAACAATACTGCTTCTGTTTTATGTTTCCATTTTTTAGCCAAAAGGCATGTGGAATCTTAGCTTCCTGACCAAGGATAGAACCTTTATTCCCCTGCAATGGAAGGTGACGTCTTAACTGCTGGAACACCGAGGAAGTCCCTCTAATGCCACAGATTCTTAATGTTTTTACTGAGATTCAGATGTTATAAGTAAATGGTTCTTCATTTGGTGTGCTTTTATGAAAAATAACTGTTACCAGTTATGGTAGACTCACTAGAAGAAGGTCTGTGAAGCCCCTCACACATTATTCCACTAAAGCATGCTTCTTAAGGGAGCAGATTTTTTTATATTTGGTTGAAAAAAAAATCAGTTGCTTTTGCTTCTGATGCATGCTTTTGTTCTACAAGTTCCTAGGTCTCATCACCCAACAGTTCTCTTCTGGTTCTAAATATGTATGAGTCGATGTTTTAGATGGCCATTACCTTCAAATTACTGCAGAGACATTTAATCATAAATGTCTCTATTTTCTGTGCTACTCTCATAACCTAGAACATTCTCAGAAATTAAATAACTGACAGTTAATAGGGTTAATAAATGTCTCGCATACACAGCTAATTTTATGAACATTTCTAGAGTGGGCTAAAATATAACCCAAATATAAAACTAATTAAACTCATTAATCCACTAAAATGACATAGAAATTAGTCAGGGTTATTGCACAAGCCTTGTAGCAAAAACTGAGTGATATTCACTGAACATAAAGCTGCTGGAGGGCTTCCCTGATGGCTCAGTGGTAAAGAATCCACCTGTCAGTGCAGGAGACGCGGGTTTGATCCCTGGTCCAGGAAGACCCCACATGCCCCAGAGCAACTAAGCCCGTGTGCCACAACCACTGAGCCTATGCTCTCGAGCCCAGTAACTGCAACTACTGAGCCTAAGCACCCTAGAGCCCGTGTTCCACGAGAGAATCCACCACAATGAGAAGCCCACACACTGCACCTAGAGAGTAGCCCCCACTCTCTACAGCCAGAGAAAAGCCCCCACAGCAACAAAGACCCTGCTGCTGCTGCTAAGTCGCTCCAGTCATGTCCGACTCTGTGCGACCCCACAGATGGCAGCCCACCAGGCTCCCCGTCCCCGGGATTCTCCAGGCAAGAACACTGGAGTGGGTTGCCATTTCCTTCTCTGAACAAAGATCCAGATAGCCAAAAATAAATAAATAAAATTATTTTAACAAAACAAAACTGCTGGAGAGTTATAAGAATGTATCTGTTCTGTATACCTACAATAGTAATTAACCAATATAGTCTCTTCTGCATACCACTAGGAAAAGCATTAATTTAAGTAAAAGAAAACATGTAATCATTCACTGAGTTGATGTCTATCAAGGGACGGGCTCCACTATTATATACCTGGTAGCTCAGGTGATAAAGAATCTGCCTGCAATGCAGGAGACCCAGGTTCGATCTCTGGGTGGGGAAGATCCACTAGAGAGGAAATGGCTACCCACTCCAGTATTCTTGCCTAGGAGATCTCATGGACAGAAGAGCCTGGTAGGCTACAGTCCACAGGGTCGCAAGTAGGGCACAACTTGGCAACTGAACAGGAATAACTATGTAGCTGATTGTGTTAGGCACCTAGGCTAACTTTGTTGGACTTAACAAAGAAATTGGACTTAGGAACACACTCTCAGAACAGAACTCGTGCACATGTAGGGGCCTCAATACAGATATTTTATGCTAATGGACACTGAAGGGGTGTGGGATTTCGGGGTGTCTCCCAAGATTAGACCAGGCAGCTAGATGAACACTGATGGCACAAACCACGGTGATCAATAAAGGAATGTCCCTACTACAGACGCCCAGGGCAGATGGCCACGTGGCCTCCAGGAAGCTTTTCAACGGGTGTCTCAGTAGAGCCTTCAAGCTCAGCGGGGACACAGGGCTAAAGGCATGGATTCTGGCCCTCGGGTATTGTTGAGACCACGAGAGGAGCCTGCTAAGGGCAGCCAGTATGAGCCTGCAGAAGGCGGCTGAAGATGGATTATCTGCCAGTGACGACAATGAAACAGCAGAGAGAGAGAAAGAGGAACCAGGAAATGAACCATTGCTCTGAAATCCTAGTTGGGTCAAGATAACAATAAAAGAATGTACTAGAACATGAGAACAATAAAAAGAGTACACTGGTATATATAATCCTAAACCTGCTTAACATCTGAAAAGAACTTAAAATTACTTTCGGACTAGGTTCAGCAAAGGAAAGGACATTTTCCCGGTGCAAAGTGAGTCTCACCTATTCTGAAATAGCCATCTTCTAATCGTTTGTCTTTGGTTTCTTTGCTGATTTCCAAACCTTCACTCTAAAACAGAACAAAGACATGAATAATTACTTCTATTTAAAATAAATCTAAGTCATTAATCCATTTTATAAACATAAAAGTGACATCTGTGGCACAGCTACCTCTGAAGAGAAAATGCCATTTCAGTCTTGAACCTCAAAACGCTTATTAATGTTAAGTGCTCTTGTATTAAACCATCATCTAACTCTGTATATAATATACTGTTGGCTAGGAATTTTAGATTTTAATTATTTCCCAATTTAGATCAATTTAATAGAATGCAGTATTCTATTAAAAACAGACAGAGGTAAAGAACTGTGTGTTAACTAGAAAGATGTTAAGCATCCCTTGCGAAAGTCACTCAGTCGTGTCTGACTCTGTGACCCCATGGACTGGTAGCCCACCAGGCTTCTCTGTTCATGGGATTCTCCAGGCAGGACTACTGGAGTGGATTGCCATCTCCTTTCTCCAAAGCATTCCTAAAAGACCAATAATTTTCTGTATTATCCAACAGGCATTGAAACTACATGGTGTTTTGGGATTCAAAATACAAACAGCAAGTAAGCATTAACATCAAATAACGATTCATTTATTTTCCCAGTACAAATGTCCAAGTAATCTTCCAATCAGAAACAAAATAAAGGCTCCTTCTATGAATAAGGCAAACAGGACAATATACTAGGTGCTTCATAGTTCCCAAGAATCAGTATGACTCACCACCAAGGTCCTGCAATCATGAGAATTTTCTTTCATAAGCAAGAAGAGCCTCAAATCAAGTCTATCAGCATTAGTTCTCAAAGGAAACTGAGGGGGAAACATAGTCATACCTTCAAAGGCAAAACTTCCACAGTTGTGTTGAGCAGAATATCCCCTGGATGTTCCTGGTTGCCACTATGGAACAAATAACTGGAAAGACAAACATAAAAATATGAATCAGATTTGACAAAGATTCAGGAAGATGGCCTTTATCTTAGCATAAGGTCGACACTAGAATTTGTAACTACACATCATGTGTTCTGAATAGCTGCATGGATATTAAAAAACTAAGGACGATATGTCAACTCCTCTGTCAGAGGGGCATGCTTGCTGCTAACATAATAATGCACTTAACAGACCAAAAACCAAAAAAATGATAACAGTTTTTTGTTGCTGTTTACACTGCTTTAAGTATATAAACTTCTTGATGGGAAATGACAATTGTAGCCGCTAAAGAACACTACTGTATCTTTTTTTCTATATTTATTTGTTATTTATTTAGCTGCATTGGGCCTTAGCTGCAGCATGGAGGATCTTTCATTGCGGCACGCGGCCTCAGTAGCTGTGATACGCAGGCTTAGTTGCCCCACGGCACATGGGATCTTAGTTCCCTGACCACGGCTCGAACCTGTGCCCCCTGCCTTGCAAGACAAACTCTTAAACCACTGGACCACCAGGAAAGTCCCACTACTGGATCTTGTTATCAGACAAAATGTTCACTAGGACAGCAAGGAGTTGTGACAAGTTCAGAGACTAGTTTTAGCCAATATAAATAATTTTGGTATGAACAGATAAAGTGAATTAACCAATTCCAAATATCAGAATCACTCCATTTGTCAACATTAACAGATCTTTGGATATCATGACTGATTACATGACACTGCTGTTCAATCGCTAAGTCCTGTTTGCGACCCCATGGAATGCAGCACGGCAGGTTTCCCTAACCTTCAGTATCTCCTGGAATTTGTTCAAACTCATGTCCATTGAGCTGATGATACCATCCAACCCTTTCAAATACTCTATGGGTATAATGTTCTAGTGTTTTGATACTTTGAAAACTAGTGTGTACGTCCAAAGTGTGTGAGAAAGGGTGGAAGCTGGATAGGGTGCAAAGCATACCTAAGCCTAAACCTAAAACTTGACTTTAGTGAAGTTCAGTGGTTAAAAGCTCATGGTAAGGAGTCAGAGGCTCCTCCCTGGATCTCTCATTTCCTGGAATTCTCATCTTGTGCAAGTTTCGTTAAGCTTTCTGAGCGCGTGTCTCCTCAATACAATCAGCTATTTCCATCTATCTCGCACAGTTATACCAGAAAGTTCCTGAGAATTAACTAAAACTACCTTATATGTTAAAAATAGTGAGTAACAGTCACAGAATAGTTATGATACCCTTATAGTATGGTATTTGTGGGCAAGAATTTGGTTTTCAAATGTCACACAGACCAGGGGACCCTAATAAGAAGCTGCTTCTAAGCTAAATATACCAAAACTAACTCCCAGAGTTTCCAGATGAGATACATTTTTTTAAAGGCATCTTTGACTCAGAATGTCATATAACCACAGGCCATTCAGTAACAACTATAAATGCCAAATCATAGGACAGGGAAGCCACTTTTTAGAAAAGAGCCCATGAATATAATCTGGAGTTAAGACAGACTGATTCAGAGGTGTTCACTATGTAATTATTTATAGTGAAAACCTCCATATCACCTAAAAAGTTTAACATTGTAAGATGTACACGATAGTAGAACCACGCAATGAGATATTGTGCGGTCATCAAAATACTTGATTGGCCCAAAAGTTCGTTTGGGTTCTCCTATACGATGCTATGGGAAAACCTGAATAGACATTTGGACCAACTCAATATTTGTGAGTCACAACAGAGTATAATGGAAAATGTAAGATATAAAGCTACATGCAGACCATGGTCTTAATGTCGAAAATACACAGAGTTACGAAGAAAAAAAGGTGCCAATATGGTCGTAATGGTTTCCTTGGGGTTATGATTTTTTCCTCAGTATTTTTAAAGATTTTTTTTTTTATGTGAACCTTTTTTAGTCTTTATTGAGTTTGTTACAGTATTGCCTCTGTTTTATGTTTTTGGTCATAGGGCTTGTGGGATCTTAGCTGCCTGACCAGGGATCCAACCCACAGCCCCTGCATCACAAGGCAAAATCTTAACCACTGGGCCACCAGGGAAGTCCCTTCCTCATTTTCACACTTTAAAATTTTTGTATAATGCACACATATGTTATAGAAAGAATATTTTTTTCTGTATTAATAAATTTTGCTACTTTCCCTCTCAGCGAGCAAATTATGGCAAAAATCCAGTAATCCCTTTTTTCTGTCCTAGGAAGGTCAAGAAAATTCTTATATACTGTTACTTTAGAAGACTTGTGTTTCACTAGAAAAGTACCCGCAATAGAGTCATCATAAATATTACTTCACAGAGGTTTACTGTAAATATATTTGTTGTTACTAAGTTTGATCTCCAATATATGAGCTCTTTAGCAGATTCTTTGATGGAACTATTTTTATGTGCTAAAAATAAACCCATAAATTGGTTTCAGGCTATTCTTGTTGAAGTGAAAACTGTTGTTTCTGATTGTAGGATGACTCATGAAAATGTGGTGAACAATACCTCTCAGGGCAGAGTTCCACTATACAGTACAAAATGAACATTAAATAACAATAAAACCAATATTAAATACTCATATAAGTGAAAAATATTACTCATAAGTTTAATATGTTTTGCCAGTGATCTTCCCATTGCTTATAACATTTTTATGCTTAAATTCCTCTTTAGAATCAGCTTAGAGTAAGAAAAGAAAATTAATAGCATTACACGTAGCTATGCATTGTTACTGACCACCTTAAAAAGAATTATTAAGGTGGTCAAATATTTGACAAATTCTAAAAATCAAATGGCCTTCACAGGAAAACACATAACACCATATGCCACAGGCTAGGAAATTATATTCTATTCTGGGGATTATATGTAAGTACGCCACAGACAGTCTGGGGAACATACCCAAAACAGGGGAAAGATTGAAGGAATTGTGACCGTTAGGTGAAAAATGGGAAAGAAAAAGCCCCAACGTTTTCAAAGTGAACATAAACCCCAATCACAGAAAAGGGTTCTAAGACACATGTACTCCAATGTTCACTGGAGCACAATTTGCAATAGGTAGGACATGGTAGCAACCTAGATGTCCACCAACAGATGAATGGATAAGGAAGTTGTGGTACATATACACAATGGATTATTACTCAGCCATAAAAAGGAATGCATTTGAGTCAGTTCTAATAAGACGGATGAACCTAGAGCCTATTATACAGAGGGAAATAAGTCAGAAAGTAAAAGACAAATATCGTATATTAATGCATATATATGACTCTACAATGACAGTACTGACAATCCTACTTGCAAGCCAGCAAAGGAGACACAGACATTTTGGGACACAGTGGGGGAAGATGAGAGGGGGACGAAATGGGAGAAACAGCACTGAGACATACGTATTACCACGTGTAAAGCAGACAGCCAGTGGGGGTTCAGTGCAGATGCAGGGAGCCCAAAGCCAGTGCTCTGTGACAGCCTCGAGGGGTGGGGTGGGGAGAGAAGTGCTCAAGAGGGAGGGGACATATATATACCTAATGCTCATTCATGCTGACATATGGCAAAAACTATTACCATATTGTAAAGTAATTATCTTCTAATTTTAAAGAAAGAAAAAGAAAAGGGTTGTAAATTCCTCCATGGCATATACTAAAAGTCATCCAGCACATGCAAAATCACTACCTAGGAATAGTCATACTCTGATAAATTTTATCATTTCAGCCGATTGCTGGGCCATCCACCAGTCAAATCTTAAGGGATATTCTAAGGTAAGGGCAGGAAGACGAATTGGAGATTCTGAGGAAGAGTTTCACATAAGAGTATTAGAAATCTCTACTAGGGACTTCCCTGGTGGTCCAACAGTTAAGACTGCATGCTCCCTGCAATTCCACAGGCCACAACCAAAAGATCCTGCATCTTGCAACTAAGACCCAGTGTGACCAGGTAAGTTATAAATAAAAACAAGTATATTTTAAAAAATCTGTACTAAATATGCTTTCAGCAATACCAACAGAATTTATCTAACATACTAAATAAATGCCAGTGTTCTATCTGAAAGCAACCCACCCAGGATATTACTGAGTTGTAGGAAATGTATTTCACGTGCGTGCCTGAGTGCTCACTGCGAACCCACAGACTGCAGCCAGCCAGGCTCCTCTGGCCATGGAATTCTCCAGGCAAGAATACTGGAGTAGGTTTGCCATTTCCTTCTACAGGGGATCTTCCTGACCCAGGGATCGAATCTTCATCTTTTACATCTCCCGCCTTGGCAGGAGAATTATTAACTTCACCACCTGGGAAACCCCACATATTTTATAATCTAACATGTAGGACTCATTGATTCCTTATATGTGTTCCATATACAAAAAAAAAAAAAAAATTCTACCACAAATCACATTGTGAAGAAAAGGTGTAAATTGTAAGACCAAATTTTATTTCAGTAAGGACCTACCTTTCCACATTGACTGGCTTGTCGAATTTAAATAGGATGTAGTCTCCAGCTACTGGCGTTATAGCCCAGAAGAAGTCTTCACCCATGTAAGTTTTCTCCAGTGTATGACCTTGGTAGACCTTCAAAGAAGTAGATACCTCTGCAGGGGGGTTTACATGGATTTTGAGCAGTAATGGTTTCATGTAATCTTTATCCTAGGAGGAAAGACATATATGCTATTAAGCAACATACAGCTTATTTTTTTATTTGTTCAGAATCACTTCTTTTTATTTACTTAATTTTTATTGGAGTATAGTTGATTTACAATGTTGTGTTAGTTTCAGGTATACAGCAAAGTAAATCACTTATGCATATACATATATCCACTTCTTTTTAGATTCTTTTCCTATCTACTCCATTACAGAATATTGGATAGAGCTCCCGATGCCATACAGTAGGTCCTTATTAGTTATCTGCTCTGTTGTTGTTTTTTTTAATCGGAGTATAACTGCTTTACAATGTGTGTTAGTTTCTGCTGTACAACAGCGAATCAGCTATAACATACAGCTTATTTATATTTAAGAAGAACAATGATTATACATTAAATAGCAAATTGTCTGTGCATGAGAAAAATAAAATTAAATCACTAACCGTGAGTTTCTGAATTTTTCCTGTGAGTGAAGAATGCAGACCAACGTGTTGGAAAAGGGACGGCCTGAAACGAATTCGCAGATTCGCCTTCTGTCGATCACAGTGTTTCTAAATATTAAAGAGGAATGTTGGTGTTACACTAGAAAGTGACATCTTGTCCTCCTCTGAAAGCTGAGACAGCCTTTAGAAGAGTAAATATTAAAAAGGAAATCCAATTGCATCTCATAATTCTAAGTCATGGGTATTTTTTTTTAGGGTCCTTTCCAAGAAGTTAATAGATTTTCTACCAACTTAATAAATAGACATGAAGGAGAAATTTAATATAAGCACTTCTAAGGGAAGAGATAAGGATTTAATTCCAATCACCTTTTACAAAGTGTCAATATCAATTTGGCTTTTAATATTAAAATGCACCAACCTAGAGGCTTGGTTCAAATACACAAAATAATACACTGAAGAATTTGCAGATAAGGCCCATCTTGCTGCATCAAAGCAATGTGAAAATGCGGGGCAGTAAGTAGACTGCAAGCAAGGAAACAGTCAAGACAGACAAATCCATCTCGACACAGCTGCGGGACATCTAAATTTCAGCTCCAAGTGTCCCGTGGCCCCGATTTCAGATTACAAGCTGCTGGCATGGTGATCACACCTAGCGGACCCACAGCGCTGGCCGGGCTCCCGTGTGTTCACTAGCTCGGTGCTTCAGGACAGGTATGTTCTAAAGAATTTCATAAACTCTTTCCATTTTCAATGACTTTTATAAGTTTTGGGTCAAGAACATAATGAAGAAGACAAATGTATATGGCATTTCGTCTTGAAAAACCTCTTGATAATTTTCTGGGTGTTAAAATGACTAATTTTTCTCAAGAGCTTTATTATTGCTAACGAGAGAGTAGAGGTGAAATTTTATATATACAAACATTTTGTAAGATAAAATTTTATAAATTCTTACTTACATATTTTAATTTTATAAATTATTATTAAATTTTACATATTTAATAAATTTGTTAAGATTAATAAAATTTTAAAATTATAAAATAATTTTATAAATTATAAAAATAAATTTTATTTACACAAACATTAAAAAAAATTTTTTATACAAACACAGTCATGAGGAAGGAGAGGAAAGAAAAGGGTGGGAGGCGAGGACAGGGGAGGAGCGGGGAGACGAGGGATGGTGGAGGTGGGTGGAGGGAGCAGGGTCTGAGCCCAACCCCATCACTCAACACACAGGCAAACAGATAACACATTTGGGGCTGACGAGTCAGAGCAGGTCCATAAACCTTTGGAAGAATCTGTGAATTGTTTTTATCTCTTTTTCACAGTAACACTAGTTTATAATATAAGTTTCATATGTGAACATTATATTTCCATTATTTTACCTCCCCTTACCCCCTGCCCTTGCCCCTCTGGTAACAACTACTCTCTTTTCTGTATCAACATGCTTTTATTTGGTACTACTGGTGGGAATGTAAATTGGTGCACCAACTATGGAAACAGTATGGAGACTGCTCAAAAACTTAATAGAAGTTCCATGTGACCCAGCTATCCCATTTCTGGGTACTTATCCAAAGAACACAAAAACACTCATCAGCAAAAGCAGACGCAGCCCTATGCTCATCACAACATTATTCACAATAGACGTGATATGGTAGTAACCTGAGTACCCATCAATGGATGAATGGGCAAAGATGTGCTGTGTATACACACACACACATGGAATACTACTCAGACATATAAAAGATGAAATCTCTTCATTTGCAACAGGGTTGGCCCTTGAGCATATTATGCTTGGTGAAATAAGTGTAACGCTTGGAAGAGTCTCCTAGACCACCCTCAGAGGGACTGATTCTGGAGCAAGCAAGTGCATGCCGACAGTTTCCTTGACATCCTAGTGGAAGCAACTGACATGCCATGGGCCACAGACAGAAGAGTGAGAGAATGGGTCCTCATGGTTTTAATTTTTATTTTCAGAGACTTTTACCTCACAAGCTCATTTTAGAACTGAACCATGTATTAGGTAAAACTGCATGGAAGCAATTAAATGCAAGTATGTTGTATGAACGTGAAGATGACAGTAACAGTTCTGTGTCCTACAGTAAAAATTCCTGTAAATCCACAAGGAAAATACAAGTAAGGGCTTACATCATAAAAATGAGTTGATTGAATCAATTTCTATGTTCAGTCATTGTTGGAAAGTAGGCATTCTGCTATTTTGCTACATTCTATGAGTTGCTCTAAGAAAGTGATTATTTTTTCTAAAGAGAGAATGCAACAATAGCTTACAAACATTGTTTGTTTTCAGCTACCTATTTAACTGTTCCTTTACAAAATCTGGTTCCCTAGCAGTCGTCACTTTCACTAAATACATAAAATAAGCCTGTTCCATTCTCCTAAGAGATAAGACTTACTGCATCTTTTTCAGGGTTGCAGACTTTCACCCACAGAATATGGTCCAAGAGCCAGTCAATGGGTTTCTCCTTATAGAACATAAATATGAATTCCACAATCAGAGTGAGGTCGGGTGCTTGAAACATTTTACCTGAAAAGACACTCCCAATCAGTAGCTGTAGTAAAAAGCCAACCATCAGAACGACTTCAATGAGTGAAATCCATGCAACCAATACACTGCAGCGTGTGCTTTCAGCTATAAATCCTTATCAATAATTGTCCCAACTCTCTTGCCAAAACCAAATTTGCTTTAGCTAAGTTTAGCTGTCACCTGATATAAATGGAGCCCTTGATTTTCTCTACTACAAAATCTATCATACCACCACCAGCTCAAAGGATTCAAGAAGAGACTGGAGATGTTTCCTTCATGTCTCATTCAACTGCTCCTCATAAAAAAGGAACTTAAGATAAATTTAAGTTTAAACAAATTTTTAACTAAATTAATAAAAGCAAAACACAAGGACTCCTAATTCTGTCTTCACTGAAACCTTCACAAATATTTTTTGAGTTTTGACATAAATGATCAACAAGGTCAAAGCCTCAGCCTCTAATATTTACAGATTTAAAGCATTATAGGAAGTAAAATATTATTCTCTGGGGTGTTTTCTAAAAACCCATAAATTCCTTCAATCTTCAACTTTAAAGATATTCTCTTTAGTTGGATGATTTAGGAATTTTAATGAAAACAAAAAAAAAACTTTTAAAATAAGCACCCTGACTAGCCCATGAAAGCACCCATGAATACAAATTAATGACTGAACAAGAACTTCATGTACCACACTAACTACCAGGAATTCCTATTAAAAAGCCACTAATGCAGCATTGTTTTTAAAAGGACCTCAATCTTGCAAAAGCTCTGGGCTTTAAAACGGGAGCTAGAGACGTCAGAGAAGGAACCAGACATACTCCCGAGGACCGTGGCTGGTTCTGTCAGCACGGAAAGTCAGCAGGGCTGCCTTGCAGAACTCCAGAGTAAATACTACCATGTGAGACCTCTGTAAATACTACTCTGAGCTGACTTCAACATTTTATACATGGAAGTCTACCTAACTTATTAGGTAGTTATCATAACTACTTAAGTTATTAGTAAATTTCTTTAAAAGCAATCACTTTCCAGAGAAAAAAGAGACAAACTTTTTAAGGTGAAAAAACAGTTCAAGATTCTAAGAGTCACAGTTATTTCTGAAAAGCAGATAAATCTGCCACTTTTCTTACCAATGAATCCCAGCTGGGAGAACTCAAGTATCATCCATTCCTCAGAAGAAAGTTGAAGTGCAAAATTTTTTATGGTGTTAAAGTAATTCTGTTTGACAATAATATCATCTTCAAGCTAAAGAAAGTTGAATAATCATATTAATGAATCAGAAAGAGAAGGGAAGATTTAGATGGGACACTCTTTGGAAAAACTCAAGCACACTTTTATAATGACAATCAAGAAAACAATGGTCAAAAATGATGAAAATAAAAATAAATATTAGGACTTCCCTGGCAGTCCAGTGGTTAAGACTCTTGAGTTCCCAATTCAGGGGGCCCAGGTTATATCCTTGGTCAGGGAAGATCCCACATGCCTCATAGTGTGGCCCCCCCAAAATAATACTAATTTAAAAAAATAATAAAATGAAAAGGAAAAAAACTAAAAAATAAAAACAAATGTTATTAAAGGGAAATGTAGGAAATAAAGTGGCAGATGAACACAGCAAACCAATAAAACCACGCCTTCACTATGAGAAATGACAGAGCATTCCATGAATTACTCATCTTGGCCCTTTTATGGCTCCCAATAGGATTTCACACTAACCTGTTTTCTTTTCAAAGGAAAAGAATTTTACAGGCCTTTAAAAAAACATTTTTTTTTCTTTTTACATAATACACGTAACAAGTCATTAAAAGAAAACAACACCTGGTCTTCCTCCTTTACCGCCCACCCTTCTCGGGGAGGCAACTCAAGTTCAAGGCTGGGTGTGCACCCACTGGCCGCCTTTAGAATGCATAGACAACACGGGGGGACCAGACAGGCAGCCCTACCTCAAGGTTCCCACCCACCCTGAGATTTCTGTTAAACTGGATTTTTCCTCCTAATATATCATGACTATCTTTCCAGGTTAATAAGTATTTATTTAAAGCAGTTTCTTCAATAAATGTATACTATCCCCGGGAATCCATGGACAAATCATCTGTTTGTTCACAGGCAGACACCCAGGCTGTTTCTCATCCTTTGTCAATGCAAATAATGCTCACATTTCACATCAGTGCTATTCATTTCTGTAGGACTGGTTCCTAAAAGTTCTCTTTTCCAATGGCACCCCACTCCAGTACCCTTGCCTGGAAAATCCTGTGGACGGAGGAGCCTGGTGGGCTGCAGTCCATGGGGTCACTAGGAGTCAGACACAACTGAGCGACTTCACTTTCACTTTTCACTTTCATGCACTGGAGAAGGAAATGGCGACCCACTCCAGTGTTCTCGCCTCAAGAATCCCAGGGACGGGGGAGCCTGGTGGGCTGCCGTCTGTGGGGTCACACAGAGCCGGACACGACTGAAGTGACTTAGCAGCAGCAGCTCAGTGTAGCTGTTAACCCCATGTGCTCTGCCATCACCACACGTGTTACTGGCAAGTTTATCAGGGAGTTGACAGAGATCAAGGCTCAGGAGTGTCTGCAAAGACTTCTTCCTCCAAGTGTTCAGAGAATTTTAAAGTCACAAGATGATTTTTTTACCTATGCATACATTCTTTTAAAAATATTCTTTACCACTGATGATTTTAATATCCCAGGATAGCTCTTCCTTCTTCTAATGACATGTTATCATTTTCAGTTATCTGCTAAGTAGTTTTTACTTATTTCAGTATTTGGGTTTTTCACAGATTTGAGTCTTATTAGCTTTCTTCCTGTCTGTGAAGAAACAGTAGCGGTTTTTGGAAAGGCATGATTCTGACTGGGCTTCCCAGGTGGCACAGTGGTAAAGAACCTGCCTGCCAGTGCAGGAGATGCAAGAGATGTGGGCTCCATCTCTGCGTCAGGAAGATCGCTGGAGGAGGGCATAGCAATTGACCCCAGTATTCATGCCTGGAGAATCCCACGAACAGAGGAGCCTGGACGTGACTGAAGTGACTTGGCACGCACGTATACAATTTTGACTCACCAGTATTTACAGAGCTTTGATTATGTTCCAGACACAATCCTAAAGCCTGGGAACTCATCAGTAAACACAAACACAAGTTTTATACACTCAGACCATGTAGGGAAGCCTGGGGGAAAACGAGAGCACAGAGTTCCCACTAGCACTTAACCTTGCTCTCCCAGAGATGCCCACGCTCACACCAAACGCTGACTGTGGATGCCCAAAGAAAAGATGCCCCCAAATGCCAGGCAATCCCAAGTTTTCCCAACAAGCAGATTAAAAAACAAGCTTGGTACTGATTGACATATACAGAAGTGTAGATGAAATTATTAAATGCCTATTTATATTTAGTACACTAAACTTGGCTATCACAAAAAAATTCACTTTTATATTACATTAGAAATATTGCTTTGTTCCACTCTTAGCAAACAACTTTGCTTTCTAAAAAGACTTTTAAAGATAATTGTATATCATATACAGCTTTGAAAAAATAATACAGAGAGACCCCAAGCAGTCCCAATATACATCTTCTGATAGAACTACAGCATGATATCACCAGCAGTAAATTGACTCTGACACAACTCATTCACCTATTCAAACCTCAGCACTTTTACACAGGCTTATTTGTGTGTGGGTGTGGTTTGTGCGTCTCTGTGTTTTGTTCCATGCACTCTGAACATGTGTGTGTCCATTTGCAGGAGCACCACCAGAGCTGGGATACAGGACAGTTCCATCACAGGGATTCTCACACCGCTCTTTATATTCACAGCCACCTCCCCCTCCTTTCTCCCCTTCCAAGCCTCTGGAAACCAAGAGTCTGTTCTCCATCTCCATAATTTTGTCATTTCAAGAAAGCTATATAAGGACTTCCCTGGTGGTTCAGTGGCTACGACCCTGCCTTCCAATGCAGGGGGTGTGGGTTTGATCCCTGGTTGGGGAACTAAGATCCCACAGCCCACAGGGTGCAGCCAAACGTATTTTTGTTTTTAATAAAGACTGGGTTCTTATTACTTTACTCGTTTCTGGCTGTGCTGGGTCTTCGCTGCCATGCAAGCTTGTCTCCAGCTGTGGGACTCCTCTCCAGGTGTGGTGCGTGGGTCTCTCCCTGCAGTGGGTTCTCTTGTGGCAGAGCAGGGGCTTCCAGAGTTGCGGCACACCGGCTCAGGAGCAGTGGCTCGCCGGCTCAGGAGCACAGGCTCAGTAGTTGCGGCACGTGGGCTTAGTCGCTCTGCAGCAGGTGGGATCCTCCCAGATCAGGGATCGAACTTGTGTATCCTGCACTGGCAGGCAGATTCTTGACCACCAGGGAAGTCCAAAAACTGGGTTTTTAAACTGAGCATAATTCCCCTGAGATCCAGAATGCCATGTATCACAGTTCCTCTCTTTTCATTATCTGACAGTCCATAGTATGGAGGCACCACAGTTTGTCTAACCAGTCACCTGCCAAAGAACATATGGGTTGTTTCCAGGTTTTGCTATTAAGAATGAAGCTGCTATGAACCTTCATGTATAGGTCTTTCAGTGAACATATGTGCTTCTCTGACATCAATGTTTCATCACAGCAAGAACCACTCTTGGAAAATCTAACATATACCTCATTAGTGATCACTAGTTTATACAGGGAAGTGAAAATACAAGGTATTAAACACTGCGTTTGCACTACGTACCTGCAGAGTCTGAAAGAGGTGGAATATTACATTTTTGTTCGAATTTTTTAAATGTACAAGGAGAAACCAAAAACTCATGTTGGTTGCCCATGGGGGAGGGAGGAGACATGGGAAAACAACAGGAATAAAATGGAGACCTCTGTAAACATATCTTGTTTTACGTAAGTTTTGATTTGGGAATATTATACTTTTTACAACTAAAAAAGAAAAAAAAATGCTAACCACTGAATACAAATGGAAATAAATGAGCCTACTTTCATATCAGGTTGTTATTAATGTGGTCACATAATATGAAGAATTTTACCAAGTGACTTTCAAACATGGAATTTTGACTATATATCCACATCAGGATATACTCTTGGGGAGGGAAACAAGAATAAAAGATTTTTAATTGCATTTAGTAGTTTAATTGATACTGTTATTTTGAAACTATTCTAGGTATTATTGTTGTTGTTTAGTCAGTAAGTTGTATCTGACTCTGTGACCCCTTGGACTGTAGCCCACCAGGCTCCTCTGTCCATGGGCTTTCCCAGGCAAGAATACTGGAGTGGGTTGCCATTTCCCTTTCCAGGAGATCTTCATGACCCAGGGATTGAACCCATGTCTCCTGCATTGCAGGCAGGTTCTTTACCACAGAGCCACCAGAAAAGCCCATTCTAGGTATACTATAGAATAAAAGAATTATGTTATTTAGATAATTTTACTAAAACCAAGACTTTGAATGTAAGAGAAAAGAATATACATAAAATTCAAAAAAGTTAAATAAAAATATTATAATCTTACACTTGAATTGGGATTATCAATATAAATGTGATTTTTTTGTCCTCTGAGAAATAAGATGTTTCTTTCCTTACTAAAATACGTAGACGCAAAGACAGTAGCCATGAGCATCTCCAGCGCACAGTGTGGTTCTAAATACTGTATACCTCTAAAACAGACAGGACTCTTAAGAAATGGCTGGTTCTACATCTGGGACAGGAAATGCGCACGATGGGCCAGTCAGTAAGGAAGTGATCCAGGTGATTACTGGGCTTAAATGAAACGAATACAAAAGCCCATTTGAAGAAATTCTCACTGGCTTAGGATGGGCCAATACAAGCATCAATATCAATAATGACTGCAGAAACTTCCCTGGTGGTCCAGTGGCTAAGACTTCGTGATCTCAATGCCAGGGGCTCGGGCCTGATCTCTGGTCAGGAAACTAGATCCTGCATGCCCACAACCAAAAGTTGCCATGTGCCACAGCTAAGACCGGTGGAGCCAGATAAATAAATAAATGAACATTTAGAAATAATGATTGAAAGCCTGAGGCAAACCAAATCTAGTTTTAAAAATCCATGAGTTGACAATACTTTAAAAATGGTCACCACTGCAGACTGCTAAGGTGTCAACTTAAAAATTAATAAAGAGCAAGAATCAAGCACTCAATCATCTTTTCCTTTGTAAACTATTTTTCAACATCATCAAACAGTTAAGAAAGGAGAGTCCTTTTCCAGAAGAGCTCTATTTATAAGAGCATTACAATTTATAGAATTAGAAAATTACCAGTTGGCAACCTCTAACAAAAAAAGCAAGCTGGGGGAAAATAATTACAGAAGCTCAAACCATGCAAGAAATGGCTGCTGGGTAGCTTTTTAATGAAGGAGAGATGAGACCGACACCCCTTCAGCCATGGATTAAATCTCAGCATCACTAAAAGTGGGGCAAGCTGACACAGCATGCATCATGGAGTGATACAGGAAGAACAATGCAGTACCACCTACGAAGTGTCTGCATCACCCAGCAGTGTTCCGGAAGACTGTCTTCAAGTCCAAGTCACTTGCAATAGAGCACTTTATGACTCCGGGTTTGCTGCTGTCATGGAAAACCTCGTTACAAGCCACAAGCAAAACAGTAAGGCAGGTGGCATTTTCTTTTCCCTTTAGATGTACATCTGTGATGACCACAGAGTAACCACTGAGTCTAAGATAGACCCACTGGGCATTCTTCAAATTACCCTATTCGTTCAAAAATTATGCCTCACGAAAGGTGACTATAGCATGTTAACTTCCCTGGTGGCTCAGACGTAAAGAATCTGCCTGCCAACACAGAAGACACAGGTTGGATACCTCAGTCGGGAAGATCCCCTGGAGAAGGACGTGGCAACCCATGCCAGCCTGGAAAATCCCATGGACAGAGCAGCCTGTCAGTGGGCTACAGTCCACAGGGTCACAAAAGAGTCGGACCTGACTGAGCGACTAAATAACAATTGTGCATTAAGTGATAGCAAAACACAGCTTGATACAGTATGTACAGCACATTCCTGTTATTAAAAGGGTCATATTAAATGAGTTAATATGTGGAAAGCATAAAGTATAAAAAATAATGCCCGATAGGATAAGTGTGCAATAAATGTTAGTTCCTAGCAGCTGTTGTTACAATATCTCATATAATACTGTAATACCTCATATACTGACCTTGCTTAGGGGAAATTTTCCTAACCACTCTCTTTCTTAACCCTGTGCTTTCCTCAATTTCTTAAACATGCACTTTTCCTACATTCCCTCCCAAGAGCTCTATTGTTTCCATTAATTGTTCCCCTGGAAGAAAACTGAAAACAAATTTCAAAAGTAATACAGCTGCACTTTGTAATGCTGTGTATAAAGTTCTTGACCGTAATGTGAATATTTATATACTGGGCCTGGAACAAACAGCAAGGTTCAACCACAATAATATTGTGTGTGTGTGTTAGTTGCTCAGTTGTGTTCTACTCCTTGCGACCCCATGGACCAGAGCTCTTCAGGCTCCTCTGTCCATGGGATTTCCCCCAGGCAAGAATACTGGAGGGGGTTGCCATTTCCTTCTCCCGGGGATCTTCTCACCCAGTGATTGAATCCGGGTTACCCGCATTGCCGGCAAATTCTTTACTGTCTGAGCCACCAGGGAAGCCCACAATAATATTGGGGGTATGTTAAAATGCTTCAAAATTATCATTATTATTTTAAAATCAGACTTCTCTGAAGCACTTGGAGGAAACACACTACCTATATCTAGGATACCGTGTTTTTATACACACAGCTGTTGTATCCTGTAATAGACATGTCATACCTTATCACCATTTCTATTTTTCATCCTGTGACTCAACGAAGGGTTCACGCCCACTTGAATACAGCTGGCCCAACGTACAGTATCACAAGAGACAAAGTCTGCCCTCAAGAAGTCCACCTTTCCACGGGATGCCAGCTCCTTTCCTTCCCTCCCCAGTCCCTGCCAGCAGCCGCCTAACCATTTCCTTCTTAATTCAGGGACTCAGGGCTGCTTCTTGCCACTCTTATCCACACATCCTCCCAGCACCTAATAAATTTTTTATACTGGAAAAAAAAAAAAAAAACCTGACACACTTCATGTGCTATATACCTCTCAGGGGTATCTGCATTTTGAACAGGGATAAAGATATCTGACTGAATAAGTGAAATCCCAATGCAGAATTTAAGCTTAAGTATTAACTGAAGAATACTTGGAAGAAATAAGAGCTTCCTAGAATTACTTAAGCTGTTGCCCACCTGGCTCACTTCAAGTCTGCATCACGATGGACTTACTGTTTTAGCCATGCTACTGAAAGCTGCACCTGTGTGTGTGTGTGTGTGTGTATGTGACAGTCACTCGGTCAGGTCCGACTCTTTGCAGTCCCATGACTGTAGCCCGCCAGGCCCCGCTGTTCATAGGATTCCACAGCCAAGAACATTACAATAGATGCTGGCTTTATAATCCTGAACTCAAATGTAAATGTATTACTGCACAAAACAACTGTCTGCCTTAAGACCACTAAATCATTAAGAGATAAACCAGGGAGTGCAGCTGCAGAGCCCACGGTCTTAGTGATGTGACTAACCCTTCTGCTCCGGCACACTGTTATCATCTTAAATATTTTACAGGGCTCATGCTTTTGAAACTTCATTTTAATGAAGATATACCCTCGCTATCACTTTTTCTTTAAAAAAGTGTGAAAAAAAAACTAAAGGAAAAACTTACCTGGATGTAGTATGTGCCTTTTTCCTGAGCATACATCATTAGAAAACAATAATCTAGGTTTTGCTTTGTTCTCCATCTGAAAGTAAGTTAGGAATCGGACTCAAAGTTAGCAAAATAAGGTTAGATGTGTATTTTATAATACGTAACAATGCTATAATATATGCACTACATATAATATCACATATATTGTATATATGATAATATGATATTATACAAAATGTACAGTTATATGTTGGTTTCCCTGGTGGCTCAGTGGTAAAGAATCTGCCACACACACACGCCAATGCTGAATATAGAGAAGTGGTTTTTTAAAAACCAGGTAAAACACACAACACACACACACACGCCAATGCTGAATATAGAGAAGTGGTTTTTTAAAAGCCAGTTAAAACACACACACACACACACACACCAATGCTGAATATAGAGAAGTGGTTTTTTAAAAGCCAGTTAACACACACACACACACACACACACACACACGCCAATGCTGAATATAGAGAAGTGGTTTTTTAAAAGCCAGTTAAAATACACACACATACACACACACACACAACAGAACTAAAGCTCTGAACCACTAAGTAAACTTCTCTAGAAAATACCTTATAAGCTGTTCTGAATTTAATGAGTCTATTCACTTTTTTTTTTTAAACAAACTCAATCCTAAATATTTTAAGTAACATATTCATTGAGAGACAATTAACCAATTATAGAGACATATCTGTCTTTGTGACAAATTAACAACTCAAGAAATATAATAAATCTCTTCCCAAATCACCATTTTTGTCCTTTATTCTGGTTATAGACAATCCAAAAATGATGCTAATATCTCTTAGATTACTTTGTCTTTAACAACAACACAAGGAAAGCTTCTAACTCCTTCAATGTTAGAGATAGAGAGATAAATAAATTAACAGACTATTTTATTGCAATATGATCCTGCAGAAGACTATTATTGTTTTTATCACTTTTATTGAATCAGTTCTCATTTATCTTCCATATAGACACGAGATTTCTATCTGGACTAACTTTTGAATTGTATTGAATATACTCTTAAGAAAAGTTATAACAGCACAGAGCAGCATGGTTATAAAATTCATTAGGTTGACCAAATTCAGCCTCTCACCACAGAATTTCCAACCATATCATCAAAAAGGCATTAGCTCTCACTAATTAGTTCAACCCTAAAATGAGGGCTTCCCTGGTCAGACGGTCAAGAATCTGCCTGCAATGTGGGAGGCCTGGGTTCGATCCCTGGATTGGGAAGATCCTCTGGAGAAGGGAATGGCTACCCACTCCAGTAGTCTTGCCTGGAGAATTCCAAGGACAGATGAGCCAGGTTATAGTCCATGGGGCTGCAAAGAGTCTGGACACAACTGAGTGACTTGCACTTTCAAAATGAATAAAGTTTTGATAAACAAGGATGACAGTTATTACATATTATACTCACAAAGGTGGGAGATTTTAAACACCACAGGCTCACCTTACTCTTTCTTTAGAATCTCCAAATGTCTCCTTTAAGTTTGTCAGGTCAGGATAATAGCTTTCAGGAGGTGATATTATTTCCACCAAGCCAGAACTGATTTCTTTAGAAAACCTGTCATGAGATAGGTGGGCTGAGTTATAGAAGTTCTGTGGGATTTTATATCTTAATGATCAACTTAGGTATTTAACAGAAAAATACACCAGTAAAGTATACTGCTACAGTTACAACGTGTTAAGTGAAGCAGCTCATCACTGATTCATTGAAATTCTAGGCCAACTGCAGGGACTGAAGTCCTAAAAAAATCAGAATTCTTAAAAAGCAATCAAGGTGGAGCAGAAAATAAGAAAGAAAAACAACCTAATGAATGTGTATGTATACCAATATACATATATATTTTAGCAAAACCAGTTTTGTTTTTTTTTTTAATTTTCAGGAAGGCTTAGTTGTGGGATACAGAGTGTATGTCATTTTAAAATAGTATTTCTCACCTGGGGGTGATCTTGTCCTGTGAGGGTACATCAAACTATGTCTCGATGTCTGCAGGTTGTGCAAGGACAGGAAAACTTGTTCTAAAGTTTTTAAAACCCATCCTCACTGATTCAAATGCAATTGCTTCGCATCTGCCTTCTTCCTTACTTCAGGTTTGCAAATCTCCACAAAATACAACTACCTGCCTTTACACAAAGGTTCCTGGTGCTTCACCGCCCTTTTTCCTGGGCTTGGTTTTCTTGCACACTGAGGAAGAAAGGAACCAGCAGAATCCTTGCATAAGCCCCTCAGACCTGCCCATGAGGTCTGTGGGAAGAGGGACCAATGATTGTCTGGTACCTATATTTAAGGATTCTACACCAATTTGTGCTTGTACAAAGGCTGCCAAGAAACTGAGCAATTGAGGGAAAATCTAACAAATGCACAATTTAATCCTGAACTATGCATATATTTATAAAAATTGCTGGTTTTAGCATACTGACAGACAAAGATAGAGCCACATTATCCTAGAGTTGGCAAACCCTTTGGCTTCTCTTTTGTCTTGCCTCATTTACATTAAAAAATATGTCTTTTGGGGGCAACAACAGATACATTTCAATCAAGAAACCCAGAGCAGGACTAATTTTATGATATCACTATGAAATCTACAAGGGCAGTATTATAAAAACTAATGGTATTGGCGATGATGAGTCGGATAGCATCACCGACTCAATGGACAGGACGCTGAGTAAACTCAGAGAGATAGTGGAGGACAGGGAAGTCTGGTGTGCTGCAGTCCATGGAGTTGCGAAGAGTCAGACATGACTTAGCGACTGAACAAGAACAACTATGGTATCTGCAACTTACTGAGCTGTCCACCTATTACCTGCTATGGGCTCCACTCACAATAAACTATTAATAAACCTTTGCATATTTTTAGATATTATTTAGCATTGAGGTTTGAAACTGCTCCCTGACTAGCTGCCCTAACAGCAGAAAACTTTTCTCTTGGTAAACAGAGAGCGTGAAAGATTTAAGTGATCTCATTGTTATTCAGTCGCTAAGTCGTTTCCAACTCTTTGTGACTCCATGGACTGTAGCACACCAGGCTCTTCTGTCCTCCATTATCTCCTAAAGTTTGCTCAAGTTCATGTGCATTAAATCTGTGATGCTAACTAACTGTCTCATCCTCTGCCACCTCCTTCTCCTTTTGCCTTTCATCTTTTCCAGCATCAGGGTCTTTTCCAATAAGCTGGCTCTTTGCATTAGGTGGCCAAAGTATTGGAGCTTCAGCAACAGTCCTTCCAATGAATATTTGGGGTTGATTTCTTTTAGGATTGACTGCTTTGATTTTCTTGCAGTCCAAGGAACTCTCAAGAGTCTTCTCCAACACCACAGTTTCAAGGCATGAATTCTTTAGCACTCAGCCTTCTTTATGGTCCAACTCTCACATCCATACATGACTACTGGGAAAACCACAGCTTTGACTAGATGGACCTTTGTCGGCAAAGTGATGTCTCAGCTTTCTAATATGCTGCCTAGGTTTGTCATAGCTTTTCTTCCAAGGAGCAAGTGTCTTTTAATTTCATGGCTGCAGTCACCATCTGCAGTGATTCTGGAGCCCAAGAAAATAAAATCTGTCACTACTTCCACTTTCTCCCCTTCTATTTGCCATACAGTGGTAGAACCACGTGCCATGATCTTAGTTTTTTTTAAATGTTGCCTCTCTCTCTACTCACTGTCTTCCAGGTTAAAGACTATTATTTGATAGTGCTATATATGACATTCAAGTCGTTTCTACAATGAAATACACCAATGTATCCCATCAAGTAACCTGATATACATACGTATACTTTATGATAATTTATATATAAAAGACCAGTGGTAGGTGATCTAATGAACACTGAACTCCACAGAAAAATGAACTATAAAAGAAGGTATTTTCTTTTCACAAAAAGCAAGAGATCATAGTAACTAAAATATTTTCAATTCCATAATTAACAACTTACTCTTTCTCCAGGTTGGCTACAACACCATTTACATAATCAGTATCTGTCTGGGAGAGAAAAAAAAAATTACACCAACATTCATATTTCTATGTTTTTATATCTTTATTTCATATTTGATTTAACTTTTAAATCTGAACTTAAAAGTTAAATAAAAGATTAAAATGTTCACTGGAAACATGAAATTTTCAGACAACTTATGGGATTTCCATATGTTGTACTCTACTTTATGGCCCTGACATATATCACTGAGTACTTACCAACACAATAAGCAGATTCTCAAGTTTATATTGCTTTCAATTGTCTCTGTCTCCATTCAATTCAGCAGAAAAAAGTAAGCACAGAAACTATTTCTACTTCTGCAACATCCAAACTATAAGTAGTGAATAAATACCAGACACAGCATGCAATAGGGAAAGAATTTCCACTTCGAATCATAAAATCTAGGTTCAAGATTTGTGTCCTGAGCTACTGGTCTGTGTAATCTAAAGTCACTATGCTGAGCCTCAGTTTCCTATACTATTTAAAAGAAAAAAGGGTGGGAGGAGATAATATCTCAGAGACTATGGCATTAAATGATAAAGCTATGTAATAAAAAGCTGTGTTATTCTTTATTACTGTTATTATTTTATTTTTAGGCTGATAATGAGAATCCAAGTCAAGAGCATGTTAACAAATCAGAAAAAAAAAAGTTTAACAAACCTGTCAACTTCTAAAGGATGTACAAGTGGACAGCCAATACTCCCAAACAATTTTAACCACAGTGACAGCTTAAAATGCTCAATTGTTAAAAGGAATCAATGATATATATAGTATGCTCTATGTTACAAAGACTGCCAAAACACTTCATACTTGAGGAAAACAAAACACACCAAAAAAGATAAAGCTTTAAGCCTGGATATTATAAAACCACTGAATTTTTTTTAGAAATTGCCTTAGCGGAAGTCTTTTTGAAAAAGTATTTCAACTGTAATTTCTGTTCATTGAAAGTAACTCCTGTTTTACTGTTAAAGACATAAGAGTGAGGCAACTTATTAAGAACGTAGCCTTCAAATTCTTAACAAAGAATTATGGGACTACAACTAACACACAACTCAAAACCTTCCATCCTTCCCCTATACAAACCCATCTCAAACACATCTCACCACTCATCAGGCTATGATTTTGGAGAACACAATCAATTCTGGTTTGTATAACCTTTAGTGAGTTTACTAATACCTGAAATTCAATTTGATAAGCATTTATTAAGAGCCAGTGATTTGCCTATCCAAGGAAATGGGAATACAAGACAAAGAAGAGCAGCTCCCTATCCCAGGAGGCTGGACAAGAATAGGCTTATGTGAACATAGAGCTATCATGTAATGTATAATAAAACATAAAATGCAAGTGATCCATATCTAACGGTACACATAACCCTTATGTTGCACATTAACTGACATTAAGTAGCAAAATATTCATTTAAAGGACTATATAGCCTTTGAGATTTTGGAGGCTTCATTGCTTTAAAGAACCTTTTTCCTGAAATTGTTTTTATAAAGGTCTGTGGAGTTTTTTAAGATTTTTTTTTAATGTGGACCATTTTAAATTCTTTATTGAATTTGTTACATACAGCTTCTGTTTTGTTGTTTTAAGTTGAGAGGCTTTGTGGGATCTAGCTCCTAGACCAGGGATCGAACCCACACCTCGCACACTGGAAGGTAAAGTCTTAATCACTGTACTGCCAGCAAAGTCCTACATGAAGACTTTTAAAAAGGTAATACTGTTACCCAATTATCAGAATGTATCTCTGAATCTGTGACTGAAATATGTTTATTCCAAGGGTACGTAAGCGATATGATGTGATTGAGATAGGTGGGGAAAAGAGTACACATACATTGAAAAGAAGAAAGAGCATTTCCCCCCCTTGGAATATCAAGTGTTTTTTATGGTTAAGCAAAATTATTATCTTTTAAAAAGATGTATAAATACATACTGAACATGGATGAACCCTGAAGACACTAGGCTAAGTGAGAAAAGCCAGTCACAAAGGGCCACATACAGTTCATAACTGTACTTTTAAAAACTGTCCAGAATTTTTTTTAAAAATCTACAGAGATATAGTGGTCTACTAATTAGTGTTTAAGCCTAGAGGGAAAGCGGTATTGATGAGTAATGGCTAAGGGGTGCAAAATTTCTTTTTTAGATGATAAAAAATCTTCTAAAATTGATTGAGATGATGGCTATAGAACTCTGACTTTAAATAGGTGAACTGTATGCTATGTGAATTCAAAATAAAAATCAAAAACATAAACCCAAGAAAAAAGTTAAATGTAGAAAAAGAAGGACTTCAGACTGCGCATACCAAACTGTGGGTCAGCTTCTCTTAGGGATATATAAGGAAAAGTTTAAGAAGCATAGAAGCAGGTTCAAGCAAGTCACTAATACTGACAATTCACCACTGTAAAGTCACACAGACGTAACAGTGCATCAACATATGTGCTTGGCTTAAGAATCAATTTTACCAGTAGTGTATAAATTAGATGAAATGAAAGTAACAAATTCTAATCTTTATCTTAAATCAATAATTTATAAAGTTCAATTTAAAAAGAAATAATTCTTTGCCAAATGTCATGGCAGTCAGGAAATTGCAACGGAGTCAAAATATTTCACAGATGCTTTTGATTAAACTCAATTAATATATAAAATATCATATCACTTTTCAATATGCTATAGGTGTTATGTTCTATAATACTGCAAAGAACAAATATGTGAAACAAAAGTCTGTAAAAAGATACTTCTACAAATAAATTATAGAAACTTATTTCTAATGGTCTAATAAATAAAACACAATGTTAGAGGCAACCTCCTATGAAAAATAAACATTGCAAATGTCAGAGAATTTTAACAGATACCAGCTGTAAAACAGTTACTTGGATGAAAAGAAGAAATTTTAAGCAGTAGATCAAAAAGAACATAAAATTAAAAAGACTGAATTTTAAATAACTTGAAGATAACAACTGTCTTTAAAAAACTGATTTTATGTTTAAAGAACATTTTTTAAATGTCTTTTATATATGGACAGAGGGGCCTGGCAGGCTACGGTCCATCAGGTTGCAAAGAGCTGGACATGACTAAAACAACTTATTACACACACACACATAAGATAGTAAATCTACTATCTTCTTTCTACTCATTTCATTCCACAAATATTTACTTGGTGTCTATGCCATAAGCAGGGATATTTATATCCACAGCATATCCGTATCGTCAAGCTCTGAGTGCATGCATGCTCAGTTGCTAAGTTGTGTCTGACTCTGCAATACCATAGACTGTAGCCCGCCAAGCTCCTCTGTTCATGGGATTCTCCAGGCAAGAATACTAGAGTAGGTAGCCATTCCTTTCTCCAGGGGATCTTCCTGACCCAGAGATCAAACCCAGGTCTCCTTCATTATAGGAAGATTCTGAGCCACAAGGGAAACCCTTAGACAGGGTATGTGTAAGATAATCCACTGGAATACGTCACAGTGTAAATTTTTCTATTTTGGATATATTTTAGAGGGTATCAGTTCAGTTCAGTTGCTCAGTCATATCCGACTCTTTGCAACACCATGAATCGCAGCACGCCAGGCCTCCCTGTCCATCACCAACTCCCAGAGTTCACCCAAACCCACGTCCATCAAGTCAGTGATTCCATCCAGCCATCTCATCCTCTGTCGTTCCCTTCTCCTCCTGCCCCCAATCCCTCCCAGCATCAGAGTCTTCCAATGAGTCAACTCTTCGCATGAGGTGGCCAAAGTACTGGAGTTTCAGCTTTAGCATCATTCCTTCCAATGAACACCCAGGGCTGATCTCCTTCAGAATGGACTGGTTGGATCTCCTTGCAGTCCAAGAGATTCTCAAGAGTTTTCTCCAACACCACACTTCAAAAGCATCAATTCTTCAGTGCTCAGCTTTCTTTATACTCCAACTCTCATATCCATACATGGCTACTGGAAAAACCATAGCCTTGACTAAACGGACCTTTGTTGGCAAAGTAATGTCTCTGCTTTTGAATATGCTGCCTAGGTTGGTCATAACTTTCCTTCCAAGGAATAAGCATCTTTTAATTTCATGGCTGCAGTCACCATCTGCAGTGATTTTGGAGCCCCCAAAAATAAAGTCTGACACTGTTTCCACTGTTTCCCCATCTATTTCCCATGAAGTGATGGGACCAGATGCCATGATGTTCGTTTTCTGAATGTTGAGCTTTAAGCCAACTTTTTCACTCTCCACTTTCACTTTCATCAAGAGGCTTTTTAGTTCCTCTTCACTTTCTGCCATAAGGGTGGTGTCATCTGCATATCTGAGATTATTGATATTTCTCCTGGCAATCTTGATTCCAGCTTGTGCTTCTTCCAGCCCAGCATTTCTCATGATGTACTCTGCATATAAGTTAAATAAGCAGGGTGACAATATACAGCCTTGACGTACTCCTTTTCCTATTTGGAACCAGTCTGTTGTTCCAGGTCCAGTTCTAACTGTTGCTTTCTGACCTGCATATACGTTTCTCAAGAGACAGGTCAGGTAGTCTGGTATTCCCATCTCTTTCAGAATTTTCCACAGTTTATTGTGATCCACACAGTCAAAGGCTTTGGCATAGTCAATAAAGCAGAAATAGATGCTTTTCTGGAACTCTCTTGCTTTTTCAATGATAGAGGGTATACTACTACTACTACTAAGTTGCTTCAGTCGGTGTCCGACTCTGCGCGACCCCATAGACGGCAGCCCACCAGGCTCCCCGGTCCCTGGGATTCTCCAGGCAAGACCACTGGAGTGGGTTGCCATTTCCTTCTCCAGATAGAGGGTATAATATACTATTATTAGTATACACGTGTACAGCCTGGGAGTATGGGATCAATGAATTGCTGAGCAGGAAGGCTGGGTTCGCAATGCTATACTGGGTGAGTCCTGGTGAGATAGGAAGGTTGAACTAGCCAAACAGGCCACCAGGTGGTAATGAAAATAGGCCACAGAAATAAGGATACTATCATTCACCTTTTACGGTTACCTTCTAAATAACCTCTGCTGGCTATCCGTTGAGGTCCTTTAATGGACTGGAACCTGGTGGTCCGGAGTCGACCGAGAAGAAAGTAAAGAGCGTGCAGCCGGGCCCCGCGGCACCGGAGGATGCGGCGGGGGGCACGGTGGCGGCGGCGGGATGGCGCGGCCCGGGCCGCGGGGGGCGCCCGCCCGGGATGTGAGCGCCAAGCACACCGGGAGGGGAGGGTGGGCAGGAAGGACGCGTGGACGGGAGGAGGAGCGGCGCCGAGGCGGAAGGCGGGAGGCGCGTCCGTTGGGCCCGTGGTGCGGCCACCGGCCAGCCGCCCCGTCGCTTGGGCGGGAGCGGGCCGCGCCGGGGAGGAAGATGGAGACGCACATCGCGTGCCTGTTTCCCGAGCTGCTGGCCATGATCTTCGGCTACCTGGACGTGCGCGACAAGGGGCACGCGGCTCAGCCCAGAGGCTCTGGGCATTCGCCAGGTGCAGATCCTGAGCTTGCGCCGCAGCCTCAGCTACGTGATCCAGGGTGTGGCCAACATTGAGAGCCTCAACCTCAGCAGCTGCTACAACCTCACCGACAAAGCGCTGGGCCACGCGTTTGTGCAGATCGGCTCGCTGCGCGCACTCAACCTGAACCTCTGCAAGCAGATCACCGACAGCAGCCTGGGCCACATCGCCCAGTACCTCAAGGGCCTGGAGGTGCTGGAGCTGGGCGGCTGCAGCAACATCACCGACACCGGCCTCCTGCTCATCCTCTGGGGCCTGCAGCGCCTCAAGAGCCTCAGTCTCTGCAGCTGCCGCCACCTCTCGGACGTGGGCATAGGGCACCTGGCCAGCATGACGCGCAGCGTGGCCGAGGGCTGCCTGGGCCTGGAGCAGCTCACGCTGCAGGACTGCCAGAAGCTCACGGACCTGTCCCTGAAGCACATCTCCTGGGGATTGCCCGGCCTGAGGCTCCTCAACCTCGGCTTCTGCGGAGGCATCTCTGACGCTGGCCGCCTGCACCTGTCGCACATTCACAGCCTCAATCTGCGTTTGTGCGACAACATCAGCCACACGGGCTTCATGCGTCCGGCCATGGGCAGCCTGCGCCTCTCGGGGCTGGACGTGTTCTTCTGCGACAAGGTGGGGGACCAGAGTCTGGCTTACATCGCACAGGGGCTGGATGGCCTCAAGTCCCTGTTCGGGTGCCACTTGTGGAGGTCCTTTAATGGACCAGAACCTGGTGGTCCGGAGTCGACCGATAAGAAAATAAAGGAGAGAGAAAGATGCTGATATTCCTTGGTTTACGCAGAAAGCAAATAAAGCCCCTGCACAGGGCCTGCTCTGTTCACGAAGGCCTCAGGTGTCCTCGCAATAGGGTGAAGGCACAGAGCGCCTTCTCAAGAGGGTCTTAGAAGCCCAGGCAGGAATGTGAACCCAGAGGACCTCTGTGCTCCAAGGAAATAGCCTGAGAGAGAGAGACAAAGAGAGACAGAGAGAGAAAAAGAACGCAAGACATGGGGACCAAAGCTCTGATGGAGCAAAGGTGTTTTATTCAACATTGTGTGGTTATTTATACTGTCTTACAAGGTAGCCGTTATCAGCAGAGATCAAATCAAAACTTACAAGTTATCAAGGAAACATGAGGTCATCCATATGAAAGACAGAGGGTTGTAAATAATCACTTTTACCATATGGTTCATAAAAAGGAAGAGGGTACTTATCACTGTATAGAAAAACTAACGAAGGAAATGCCTGGATTTCTCAGCCCCTGGGAGAGGCTTTCCTCTCCTCTTAATTGCTGAATATTCAGGAATTAATAAGGAACAGAGAATTCCTGATAGATCCAAAACAGCACACAAGAAGCCTCCTGTTAAATGCTTCCTGACAGCTCTCCATCATTCCGTTGACAGCTTTGCTGAAGTCCTCTATCCTTGTTCCTAGTGGCTACATTTTCTTCCAGTTGTAGGTCACTTTTTTTGGCTCCTTGGCATGCAGGATAACAATAAATTCTTATTTGATACTGGACATCACAAATGGACAGGGCTTCCCCGGTGGCTAAGTAGTTAAAAAAAAAAAAAAATCTGCCTGCCAATGCAGAAGATGTGGGTTCAATCCCTGGGTTGGGAAGATCAGCTGAAGAAGGAGCTGGCAACCCACTCCAGTATTCTTGTCAGGGAAATCTGGGAAATCAAACCAGTCAATCTTAAGGGAAATCAACCCTGAAGAGTCATTGGAAGGATTGATACTGAAGCTCCAATGCTTTGGCCACCTGATATGAAGAGCTGACTCATTAGAAAAGACCCTAATTCTGGGAGAGATTGAAGGCAAAAGGAGAAGATGGCAACAGAGGATGAGATGCTGGATAGTATCACTGACTCAATGGACAGGAGTTTGAGCAAACTCCGGGAGATAGTGAAGGGCAGGGAAGCCTGGCGTGCTGTAGTCCATGGGGTCATAAAGAGTCGGACACGACTTAGTGACTGAACAACAAGAATAAACAGCTGAAAAGCTGGGCAAAATATATGATCCGGTTGTTCTCAGACAAGTGGCCAGCAGGCTGTGCAGGATGGCATTCTCCAAGAGAGAACTGAGCATCACGACTGTCCCGACTTTCGCCTGGAGACATTTCCAGATCACGCTGCAGGAAGGGAAATCTGAAGACAGCAGCTGGAGAGTGCAGAACAGACTTGCCAAAAGGAGATTGACTGCTGCACAGAAAATGATGGTGCCCTTCCATGTGTGTTGGGTGGGGACCCAGTGAGAATTCCAGAAAGATAGCGTGTACACGTGACAAAAGGATTAAAATGACAGGCATGTGCCACAATGGGGTTGGCAGCTCACAATAAATTGCAGACCTACCAATGAAGGTAACAAGTACCACAGTTAGCTTATAGTTTCTGAAATAGTCAAGCTGTCAACCTAAAGGAAATCAGCCCTGAATATTCATTGGAAGGACTGTTGCTGAAGCTGAAGCTCCAATACTTTGGCCACCTGATGCGAAGAGCTGACTCACTGGAAAATATCCTGATGCCGGGAAAGACTGAAGGAAAAGGGGGCAGCCGAGCATGAGATGGTTAGGTAGCATCACTGACTCAACGGACATGAATTTGAGCAAACTCTGGGAGATAGTGGAGGACAGAGCAACCTGGCGTGCTACAGTATATGGTGTCACAAAGAGTTGGACGCAACTGAACAAGCCATGAAAAGTCTCCGAGTTCATGAAACACAAGAAAAGACTGAAGAACTGTCATAGATAGGAGAAAAGTAAGGAAACAGAGCAACTAAATGCAGTGTGATACTTTGGCTTGTACGCGGGAATAGACAAATGACCTTAGGTGGAAAAACATGGAGTCTGAATCATGTCTACGGTTTGGCTAATAGCATTATGTCAACGTCAATTTCCTGGTCTTAATCATTCAAATATGGCTACGTGAGTTATTAACATTAGAGTCAGTGCAGTGAAGGGGATATTCTGCATCACTTTTCCAACTTTTCTGTAATTCTAAAATTATTTCCAAATAAAGTATTTTAAAGTGACTTATTGGAAAAGACCCTGATGCTGGGAAAGACTGAGGGCAAGAGGAGAAGAGGGGTAACAGAGGATGAGATGGTTGGATGGCATCACTGACTCAATGGACATGAGTTTGAGCAAGCTCTGGGAGATGGTAAAGGACAGAGAAGCCTGGCGTGCTGCAGTCCTTGGGGTGGCAAAGAGTCAGACACGAGTGAGCAACCGAACACCAACAAAAGTGCCTTCAAAGAAAAAAAAGCCAGTCAGGCATCTTTTCTACTTGAAGCTCTCAAATGACTTTCTACATCAGCAGTTTGCAAAACAGACCCACTCTTTGTTTTCATAAACTAAAAACTTTACTGGAACACAACCCCACCCTTTTATTTACATATTGTTTCTGGCTGTTTGGGGGGCTACAACAGCAGAGTTGAGCAGCTGCAGCAGAGATTGAACGTCCTGCAAAGCCTAAAATGTTTGTCATGTGGCTCTTTACCAAAAATTAAAACTTTCTGTCAGTTCTCTGACTGAGGGTAGAAGTCACATTCTCGTGATGGCCTGGAGAGTCCAAAGCGATCTGGGCCAACCGACTCCTCCACCTGCTGCCCCTTGCTGAGCCCCTTATCTTCTCTGCTCCAGTCACACAGGCCTCCCCTTGCTGGTTCACAAAATGTGCCAAGCAGTGCTCTCACCTCAGGGCCTTTGCACACACTGTGAGTCCACCTGGACTGTTCAGCTGCTGCACCCTTCAGGTCTTTACCCAAAGGTCCTGATCACTCAAATAAACCATCCTTTGGCAACCTGGTACTTCCTTTATTATTCACTCTGATTTATTCTCCACTAGTACTTTGGCCATCTCATGTGAAGAGTTGACTCATTGGAAAAGACTCTAATGCTGGGAGGGATTGGGGGCAGGAGGAGAAGGAGACAACAGAGGATGAGATGGCTGGATGGCATCACCAACTCAATGGACGTGAGTCTGAGTGAACTTCGGGAGTTGGTGACAGACAGGGAGGCCTGGCGTGCTGCAATTCATGGGGTCACAAAGAGTCGGACGCGACTGAGCGACTGAACTGAACCATCTAACATATTATTCACTACCATCTAACATATTACCGATATGTATTTGCTTTTTTATCTGTCCTTCTTGACAATGTAAGTTTCATTGGGCAGAGGCTTTGTTTCATTCAATGATATGTCTAACACCACTGTTTCGGTAAACAACTGCTGCTGCTGCTAAGTTGCTTCAGTCGTGCCCAACTCTGTGTGACCCCATAGACGGCAGCCCACCAGGCTCCACCATCCCTGGGATTCTCCAGGCAAGAACACTGGAGTGGGTTGCCATTTCCTTCTCCAATGCATGAAAGTGAAAAGTGAAAGTGAAGTCGCTCAGTTGTGTCCAACTAGTAGTGACCCCATGGACTTAGCCCACGAGGCTCCTCTGTCGATGGAATTCTCCAGGCAAGAATAACGGAGTGGGATGCTATGCCCTTCTCTAGGGGATCTTCCCGACCCAGGGATCAAACCCAGGTCTCCCACATTGCAGGCAGATTCTTCACTTGTTTGAGCTACCTGGGAAGCCCAACATCTTAAAATCTAGCTGCTAAAAAAGTTACAGGTCAAAAATACTTCGGAAGCACCAAGACAATTACCTGTGATTTAAATTCAAGAATAGAAACAACTAATAACTAGACAGATCATCAGCAAGTCTGTAAAAGGCATGAGCACTACATTCAATAATGGAAAAGATTGTGAAAAAGAATATATAATATACGTATCATTGAGTCACTTTGCTGCATAGCAGTCATTAACATAATTCAACTATACTTCAATAAAAACTAATCAAATAAATAAAAATAAAATGAAAATATAGAAATGATAAAGGCAAGAAAACTAAGAGTCAGTTCTTTGAAAAGATCAAAAATGATAAGCAACTGAACAGCATCACAAGAAGTATTTCTACTTTCCCCGATGGCCAGTGAGCTGGAGACCTCAGAGGGGGAGGAGATGGGGAACAGAAGGGAAGGGAAATGGGGGTGGGGCAGGAAGAATGAAGACAGGAGGCTGCTGTTTAGTCTAATAAACCTGGAGGAACGACTGGACTCTTGTGCATGTATAACTTGAATGCACTTAGCTTTGTGCATATATAACTAACACAAATTTTTCAAAAAAAGAAAAGCGTACAGAAAAAATTATTCTTGTGTAATTCCAGACTACAAGTTAAGGGCACCATCTACTGTCTAATGGATTTTTGCTTTTTAATCTCCTCCAGTACCTTCCTCATTTTAGTACTTCAATAAATACTAGTTCAATGAGTGAAAGCATACTTAGAATAAAATCTATTCTTTTGCCTCTATTAAAAAAGATGACAAACAGGTAACGACGCGAGTTTGAGAAAATGCTAAGTCTAGCGATGGCCACTGTTTCTGAGGAAAGTGCACTCGTCAGATGCTTTGGGGTGGAAGAAAGTCCCGAAGCATTGGTCAGAACTCCTGGCTGAAAGCACACTGAAGGGTCTAGCCAACGCAGACTAAAGCATTCGCACAGAGGTCACGCGGGAACTCCGCACGGACATCACACACGCTCACCACTGAGCAACAGTTACAACTGCAAACTCCATTTTCAGTAAAACCAAAGTTAGCAACCGAAATTCTCACACTCAGAAGGAACCCAGTTTGATTCCAGTAACCCAAGGTAACATGCAGAATCGTGAAGGCTAGCTATATTTGCAGGAAGCAGCCAGACTCTGTGGCAGTTATAAAGGCATGGTCTTTGATCAAAAACTAAAACAAATCACCAACTAGCCTGTGCCACCTTCTCCCATAAATCAGGAGTCTAGAGAGAAAAACCATTTCCTTCAATGAGGACTCACAAAGAAGGAACCAACACAGCAACTACGGAAAAATACAAGAAATAAAGAAGAGCTTCAACAAAACCTGTAAACAAAAGTAACTACGTCAATAGCCACAAAACAGGTGAGAAATAAGGACCAAATACTTCTTCATTAATTTAAAAGAAAAACACACCCAGTTGAAGCTGTTGTGAAGCAACTGCAGATAGTAGAAATGATTGGAATGATTCTAAAATATACACAGAAATGCAAAAGACCTAAAGTATCTAAAATAATCTTGAAAAGAAGAGAATTGGAGGACTTAATCTTACCTGACCTCAAGACTTCAATATTATAGTCATTAAGATAGTGAGGAGTCTGTATAAGGATCAACCTACAGATCAATGGAATAAAACAAAAAAAAAGACCCACACTTATAGGATCACTGGCTTTTCAACCAAAGCACCAAAGAAATCCAATGGGGAAAGGAAAGTGTTTCAATACCTGGTACAAGAGTAAAGGACATCCACATAAAAAACAGTGAACTTTAACATGACTGCAGACCTAAAGCAGAAGTTGAAGCGTGAATTTTTCAGAGAAGAAAATCTTTATGATTTAGGGGGAAGCAAGGGTTCCTTAAGTCATGGAGAGCAACAGTTGTTACAAAAAACATTGACAAATTAAACTTCATCAAAATGAAAAAGTTGTGCTCACTAAGACAAGGCAAAAAGATGCATAGGCGTCCACAGATTGGGAGAAACATTCACAAAATCACGTATTTGACAAAGGAATGGCATCCACTATTTACAAAGAACTCTGAAAAACTCAACACCACCATCCAAATTTTTAATGGGCAAGGTTCAAATAATGATGGATAAATAGAGACGTGGTAAATACAAACACTAAAACATTAGTAGAATTTAGGTAGTATGTAAATAGGTATTTACTGTAAAATTCTATCAATTTTGTTGTATGTCTTAAAGTTTTTATAATAAAAGGTACCATTCAAAAGTTCTTTATTGAAATTAAGACTTGACTCTATACACCTGAAGAATATATCGTGTGCCAGGGAAAATGATTCACACAGAGTGGTTAAAATCAAGACATATTATAGCAAAATTATGTAGGCTTTAAAACTGAAAAAGAATCTTTTGGGCAATCAGACTAATTATGGACTACTTGTAGCAAAAAATAAGAAAGCTGGAATAACATCCATCTAGTTTCAGCAACAGCACTATAACCTCTTCAGGAAAAAAAAAGAAATTCCTCACAAGAACCTTTCTTAAGGAAAACGAGAAAATGAACTTCAATCAACAGATTTAAGTAGGTTAAGCAAGTAAGTAGATGGGGTTCCCAGGTGGAGCGAGTGGCGAAGAACCTGTGTGCCAGTGCAGAAGATGTAAGGGACACGGGTTCAATCCCCAGGTTGGAAAGATCCCCTGGAGTAGGAAATGGCAACCTGCTCCAGTACTGTTTGAAAAGGTCCATGGACAGAGAAGCCTGGCGGGCTACAGTCCCTGGGGCTGCAAGTCGGACACAACTGAGCACACACACCAAGTAAGTAGATAGACTGTGAAGCATGAGGACCAAACTTCCCATCGTTGGAGAAAAAGAGATTAAACTAAGGAATGAGCTCGGAGGCTAGAATAAACCCTGTGGTATTGGGCTGTACCTACCAATAGACTCACAGGATGTACACAGATGTACATCATGGCCATGTAAGATGCTGACATTTGGGGAGATCGGCTACAGGGTATCTGGGAACTCTGTATAACTTCTGCAATTTTCCTACAAGTTGAAGATTATTTCAAAATAGTTTTTAAAAATGAAATGTGAAACTTCCCCAAAAATAACCAATGCAAAAACAAAAAGCCCCTACCAACAAGAAAATTTAAGAAAACTCTTGGTCATTTCCTTGGTCAAAGAGGAAACACAAACCAAAATCACAGATGGTGCAAGGGTAGGGGTAGGAAATTAATAGATACAAGGAATATAGCCATTTATAATAACTTTAAATGGACGATAATCTGCAGAAACATTGAATCACTATGCTGTACACCTGAAACTATAACACTATAAATAAACTACACTTCAATTTTAAAAATCATGGACTAATAAGAATTGAAACATTTCACATTAGAACCTATGGGATATTAGTTCTTATATTAGCAAAAGGAAATAATAAATAGCAAATAATAAATCAGTGTAGCATCTGGGTCAAGATGTTTGCAAAGTATAAAATGGAACAAACAAAAGCAAAAAATTAATAGTGTTAAAAGCGGACATTAATAAATTAGAAAACAAAAAAGAGAAATAATAAACCTAAAAGATGGTTTAGAGGATAATAAATAAAACCAGATCCACTGGCTAACCCATTAAAGGGAAAGGGCATACAAATACAAACTCATAAACAAAGAAATTAAGGTGAAATCATCACAAAAAGAACAAGTACGTTGCTCTACTCTATATAAAGCAAATTTTCAAACTTTTATAAAACGAACCACTTTCTAGGAAGGCATTTTATCAAAACTGACAAGAAACCTAAGTAGCTCCTACTGTTCTAATACGAAAATCTGTTAGTATTATATCATCTATGTAGAAACGGGGAGAAAAATAATACATCCACGCCTACACTCGTGAAATATCTCTGAACGGGTAAACAACCGTAACAGGCGAGGGGGACGTACAGAGCGTCGTGCTGAGTGAAGGAAGGCAGGCAGAGAAGGGCACATATCACACGACACCCCTTATGTGCAGAATCTGAAAAGAAATGATACAGACGGATGCATTTACAAAACAGAAGCACCCTCACAGACTTAAGAGAATGAACTTACCGTTGCCAGGGGTGGGGTAGGGGGGATGGAGGCGGGAAGGGATAGTCACGGAGTCTGGGAGAGACACATACACACTGCTTTGTCTAAAATGGATCACCAACAAGGAGCGACAGCACAGGGCACTCTGCTCAATGTTATATGGCAGCCTGGATGGGAGAGGAGTTTGGGGGAGGATGGACACATGTATATGCATGGCTGAGCCCCTCTGCAGTCCACCTGCAAATATCACAACATCGTTAATTGGCTAATGTCCAATATAAAAGCTTTAAAAAAATCTAACAGGCAAGGGGAACAGCCTTACAGCAGAGACTTTTTGAGGTATCTAACACACATTTATAATTTTTAAACCATATGATCCTATTACCTGACCAAAAAATTAACTAAGTAGCAAATAATTTTCCCTTGCAAATAAAATATAGAACAAAAAATAAAAATCCACAGCAACTGGATCAATTCTCTCTGGTTATTATTCAATTTGTTTTCATTTACAAATTTACCTGCTCTGCAAATCCTGCCCATAGGCCTGCTAACAAACTAGCACTATTAACTCAACTTAAATCAAAGGATTTAAAGAAAGCACACTAAAGGTCTCTCGCACTCTCACTGCAAAACACAAACTAGGAGGCATACAACAGTAAAACCAGAAACTGAATAAAAAGCAAAACTGTTCTCACGCCAAATATTAAACACTCCAAAGAGCCAGAAATTCTCTAAACTCAACTTTTCAGAGACTACTTTTAGGTATTTTTCCAGCATGATGAATTTGTTATTTCACTGTAGAATCACAACTTGAAATCTATTGTTTAGGAACTTAAAAATTAAATATGGCTTTCGGATTGTTTACAGGCAAACAGGATCTTAGTTGGAACCAACAGAAATTGACTCAGGTAGAACAATTAGAAAAACAGTTTACTGAAGATTACTGGTTAGAATTCACAGAACCTCCAGTGAGGCTGAGGAACCAGGCTAGGAAGGCAGCAGAAATAAAGCGGGGCCAGAGCCAAAAATCACAGAATGGTCACAATGCCAAAGCTTTCAAGTCCTCGCCATTCATCAATAGTCGGTGCTCTGACTCTGCCCCTGTAGTCCCTGGAGACCCCAATACCACCACTGCCCATCACCAGAATGCACTGTCCACGGTCTCTGCTTCTTTAGAAAAATACTGCTAAATGCATTTTCCAATTTTTTGCTATTGGCATTTAGAAGTATAAACTGATCCTATATCCAGCCACCTTAATAAATTCCTGTCTTACTCCACGCAATCTGCCTGTTTTGGAGGGGTTTTCCACGTCATCTGAAAAAACTGAAGCTCCATGCAAAATCCAGGAAAGGAATAGCCACATGGCTGAGCTTAGGTCACATGACTGAACGGGTCAAGCAAATATCTGGCATTTTTTAGTTTTCCACAGTGGGAGGAAGACACTTTCTTTCAACAAGATTCATTACATGGGGAATTCTCCAAAGATAAGAAAATAGCATAAAAAAAATAGTTTTTGCTAAAATTCAGCATATACTGTAGGAAAATATTCTGTCAGAAATGATGGTGACAGAAAAAATATTATAGAAATGACTATGAAATAGGAAATATTATAAATTAATAATAAAATATATACATAAAAATAAAGAGGCATACAGACAACCAAGGATCATTGAGATACAAAAATAAGAATTATCTTCTAAGTAAAAGGAAACACAAGAATGATGCAATCTTAAAATAGGAATACCACCCTTGGTTGGTATCACAGATCCTTCAGAGCACGTGGAATTCATTCCTCTCCACTCCTCCTACAATTTCAGAGTGCAGATAGTGCACTCTCAGTAATGCCCCAACAGCCAACTGTTCAAAACCTTGAATTTTCTGTAAATGTCTCATCAAGTTAAACCAATGGACATTTAAGGAAAAATCATCAGAGAGGAACAAAGAAATAGAAACACAGCAAATGATTACTTTTCTGACTCTCCTTTCTTCCCCAAGGGGCATCTTCCAGTTCCCTACTTCAAGGAAAAAACACAGAGCAGAAAGTCCAACAAGGATGAAGAGACATGACCTCCTTCACTGTCTATATGTGTTCTTGTCGTGTTTTTTCATTTCTAATTTTCTCCTCACATGTTAAAGTAGACCCATGGTAATTCATACTTTTATAAAAGCTGAAAATGTGAGCAAAGCACAAATTCTCTTTGGCCAATTTACTCTAGGTTAATTTCAAATGGGAGGGTAGGGGAAACTTTCATACAAGGGATGAGCTGGGAGCTGGAGGAGGAATAAGGAAGAAAAAGGAAGAAGCAACGTTTAGGGTGAGGAACAGCACAAAGGCAATCAGGAACATCCAAGGTCCATGTAATAAACTGACAGCGGAATGACTACAGCCCAGACCTACCAACACTATGATGTCAAGTGGCAGTGAGTCGCTCAGTCGGGTCTGATTCTTTACAACCCCACGGACTACACAGTCCATGGAATTCTCCAGGCCAGAATACTGGAGTGGGTAGCCTTTCCCTTCTCCAGGGGATCTTCCCAACCCAGGGATCGAACCCAGGTCTCCTGCATTGCAGGTGGATTCTTTACCAGCTGAGCCACAAGGGCAGCCACTATGATGTAAAGAACCTTTAATAAACAGACCAGAAACCTGGAAGAGAGGCAGTGTGGAGAAACCAGATTAATTTAGTTATGGACAGATTAAGAGATGCCCATAAAACACTTCAAACAATGCTATCAAGGCAGCAGTTGAAAGCAGAGGCTCAAGAAGCAGCTAGAGATCTACATTAGGAACCCTCCTCCACGAAGATCATGGTCAGAGTCACAGAGCACGCATCTGGGAATAGCATTAAACGAGTCCCAGGCTACCAGACACCTAGGTGAAAACTCTTCATCAATGTTGAACCAAATGTGGTGATTGATAATTTTATACTGGGGCTTGCCTGGTGTTATAGTATGTCCCCAAAGTGTGATCTCAGTGCACCTCCCTGCAACAGTGTTGACCTCAAAGGCATTATTCTCCTTTTAAAGATGAAGAAACTGAGGCTGATCAAAAAAACTACCTGCTCCAGTGGCAGAATCCAGACCCTGAACACAGGTCATGTGACTCCAAACCAAGCATTATTATATCTTAGTGATCAGACAAACAGCTACAACAAAAGGGTCCTGAATCGTCATAGTGTTCAAAAGCTATAACAAACCTAGACAGCACATTAAAAAGCAGAGACATCATTTTGCAAACGAAGGTCCATACAATCAAAGCTATGTTTTTTCCAGTAGTCATGTACAGATGTGAAAGGTGGACCAGAAAGAAAGCTGAGTGCCAAAGTATCGATGCTTTCAAACTGTGGTGCTGGAGAGGACTCTTGAGAGTCCCTTGGATTGCAAGGAGATCAAACCAGTCAATCCTAAAGGAACTCAACCCTGAATATTCACTGGAAGAACTTATTCTGAAGCAGAAGCTCCAATATTTTCGTCACTTGATGCAAGGAGCTGACTCACTGGAAAAGACCCTGCTGCTTGGAAAGACTGAGGCAGGAGATATGGGAGACAGAGGATAAGATGGCTGGATGGCATCACCAACTCAATGAACATGAACTTGAGCAAATTCCTGGAGACCGTGAAGGACAGGAAAGCCTAGTGTGCTGCAATCCATGGGGTCGCAAAGAGTTGGACACGACTGAGCAACTGAAAAACAGCAAGCGTTTATCTCTGTCTATAAGCTGAGTACAATTTTTCAAATGAATAAGGATAGTTTTTTATTCTATAGTTTTTAAATTGTAAGGCTTTTTTTCCTGATAAAAATCAATACAAGCTCATTGCAAAAAAGTTCTAATCTTAGGTCTTCCCTGGCGGTACAGTGCCTAAGAATGCACCTGCCAATGCAGGGGACACAGACTTGATCCTTGGTCCAGAAAGATTCCACATGCCGTGGAGCAACTAAGCTGTCCTCACACTATTGAGCCCACACGCCCTGGAGCCCATGCTCCCCAACAAGACAAGCTACTACAATGGGAAGCCCAGGCACCACAACTCGAGAAAGCTCCCACACAGCAACAAAGACCCAGCACAGTCAAAAACAAAGAAATGGCAATTTCTTCAGTTTTAATTTTACAAAACTATATGGAATATAAAGTGGTATCTTCCCATAATCCCCGTTCTCAAGATATCTGCTACTAACAGTTTCAAGTCTAAGAAAATCTAAAAAAGAGGGGAGATATATAACTATATACACATATATAAAACTGACTCACTTTACTGCACAGCAGAAACTAACACAACATTGTAAAGCAGTGAGACGTCAATAAGAATTAATTTTAAAAAATGGTTCCCAGTCTATTTCACGAGACCATCTTCTCTATTCATTTTGTCAATGCACATTAAGAGCTGTATGAATGTGTCATGTGCTGGAATATATTTAAATATTCAAAATGTACTGGATCAATTTTTAGAAGCAGGATGTTAGCTCACAGAGGAGACCTGACATTTTAACAGCGATTGACAAACTGCTTTCTAAAGAGGTTGTACCAATTTCTACTGATATACAATATGTGATTGACAAATTTGATTAATTAAAATGTAAAATTTCTATAACAGACAAAAACATCATAAACAAAGCTCATGCAAAAAGAAAACTGGACAAGAGTTAAACAGTCAGAGTTCATTTATATGAAAATTTCCTATAAATCAAAACTTACAAATGAAAATGAGCAAAGGCTACTCAACATCACTCATTATCAGAGAACTGCAAATCAAAACCACAATGAGGAACCATCTCACATCGGTCAGAATGGCTACTATCCAAAAGTCTACAAACAATAAATGCTGCAGAGGGTGTGAAGAAAAGGGAAGTCTCTTACACTGTTGGTGGGAATGCAAACTAGTACAGCCACTATGGAGAACAGTGTGGAGATTCCTTAAAAAACTGGAAATAGAATGCAACCCAGCAATCCCACTGCTGGACATACACACCAAGGAAACCAGAAATGAAAGAGACACGTGTACCCCAATGTTCATCACAGCACTGTTTACAACAGCTAGGACATGGAAGCAACCTAGATGTCCATTCGTAGATGAATGGATAAGAAAGTTGTGGTACACATATGCAATGGAATATTCAGTTCAGTTCAGTCGCTCAGTCGTGTCTGACTCTTTGCGACCCCATGAATCACAGCACGCCAGGATTCCCTGATTACTCAGCTATAAAAAAGAACGCATTTGAGTCATTTCTAATGAGGTGGATGAAACTGGAGTCTATTATACAGAATAAGAAAGAAAGTCAGAAAGAAAAACACCAATACAGTATAGTAACACATACATATGGAATTTAGAAAGATAGAAATGATGACCCTATATACAAGATAGCAAAAGAGACACAGATGTAAAGAACAGACTTTTGGACTCCGTGGGAGAAGGCAAGGGTGGGATGATTTGAGAGAACAGCATTGAAACATGTATATTACCACATGTGAGATATGACCAGTCCAGGTTCGATGCATGAAGCAGGGCTCTCATAGCCGGTGCACTGGGACAACCCAGAGGGATGGGAGGGGGAGGGTGGTGGGAGTGGGGTTCAGAACGGGGGGACACATGTACACCCGTGGCTGATTCATGTCAGTGTATGGCAAAAACCACCACAATATTGTAAAATATTTAGCCTCCAATTAAAATAAATAAGTTAAAAAATAGTAATATTATAAATACAAATGGTCCAAATATATATAAACCATTTAATCCCATTCAACAGACAAATCCAAATTAAACAAAAGCAATGTATTATCATTACCCATCAAATTAGCCAAAATATACTTAAAGAATAATAATATTATCTCACAGAGCCTGGGGACAGGGTACCAAGCTCTCTCCCAGACTGCTGAAAAGGGACATGAGCAGCTCAACTTCTGCAGGGCATCTTGCCCAGGTATGAACATTTAATGTATGTGGACTCTACCCAGTAATTCCATGTTAGTTAGGAATTGATAGTTATTAACTAGGAATTGATAGTTAGTTAGGAATTGATCCTGCATCAGTACCAGCCAAGTGCACAACCATTTATTTATAGTCATGTTCAATACAGTGTGAAAATAGCAAAGGTGTGAAACGGTCTAAATCTGTCAATCAGAAATTACATCAAGAATGTTAAAAACCATACAGTGAAATGTTTTGAAGCCATAACAATGATGGTGTGATAGCTATCTGTTTTAGCTTGGGAAAATGTTCATGATACTAAGAAATATACAGAACAATTCCATTTATATATATGTATACAGCGAGGGGAAAATTTAAGATATCTGTATTTCATATTTCATACCTCAAGATATATGTATTTCAAAACAGTGACAGTAGTTATATCTATATGGAGGAACTACAGGCAATTTTTCAATATACATTTCTTCAATGTTTTGAACAATATACATGTGTTTATTCTTTATATATAAACAAGAACATTTTCATTTAAAAAGAGATAGGAAACATTGAAAAGTTGGGAATCAGTGGCCAGAATCAGATGAAGTTATAAAACCTTATGTTCTGAAATTCTATATAATAATTAAGGAAATTTTTATTCCAGGGTGCTTCTTCCTCAGATTTACTCTTTCCCCATATCTTTTGAGGAGACTAAAATAGAGTATTTATCATTAACATGATGTTTGACTTCTCATTTTTTGACTTTTTAAAATTCATTTGTTTATAAATGAAGGACAATTGCTTTCCAGTACTGTGGTGGCTTGTACCAAGCATCAACATGAATCAGCCACAGGTTTATAAAAATGTGGCTGCATCCTGGGAGTATAGAGAAGGGGTAGAGAGGATAGAAATGATAGAAAGCCCAGCCTCGGCAAAACCTTTCTCAGGTTTCAAAGCTCCCAAAAGACATCAATGCAAATCTCCAAGTTCAGGTCCTGGAGCTAAAAATGGAGACTCGTTTGTAAAGGACCTATATTTATAATCCCATCCAACTGAAGACAGATGTTACCATTCCTGGATTGTGAATACAGAAAGGAAGTAGATGCACACATTGCAAGTTAGATTTATATTTACCTGTCAGATGGAATAGACCACCTAACCTTTGGTGCTGCTCATCACATTTTATACAGAAAGTTTATAAGAGCATATTCAAAACATGGTCTCAATTCTTACAGATTATATGTGGTAAATATATATATATAACAAATAATTACCTCTCCTATGAAGACTACTATAACACAGTCCAACTTCTCTTCAGGATACAGATTATCAATAAGGGAATGAAGAGTTTCTATGAGGTAAGATTTAACTTCTCTCTTCACTGTGGGAATTCCCATTACTATTGAAACTGAAACAAAAAAATGATAGTAATTATATTAAAAGATGTCACAAAGACAACACAGAGAAACTCCACTATTTAAAAATTGTACCCTCTCAAATTGATAGAAAGAATTGGGTGATCAAAATATACTACATTTCAGAAAGAAAAATAATCAAAGATACGAGGTGTACCTATTACACAGTAATTCTTTTCCATATGGCTTCTTCATAAGAAAAGCAATAATGTCAAAGAACTGATAAAGATGAAAGACATTAAACCACACAGTAAAAATGGACAGTAAAGTGTAAACAGATTTTATTATAGAACTAAAACTTAGAAATATTAAACACATCCTAAAAATTAATGTCTCACATGTTATGTATGAGGCGCCCTAAGGAGGACACAACAGCCCTTCTGTGGCTTTTTTCCAAATTCATAACCTCAATCTAACCATGAAGAAATGTCAGACAGATACAAACTCGGGATACTCCACCAAGACCAGGAAAGAAAGGATGAGGAACTGTCCTTGACTGGAGAAGACTAAGGGGACCTGACAAGTACATGAAATACGGGATCCTGAGTTAGATCCTGGAACAGAATAACAGCAACAACAGTAATAAAATGACGGAATCTGAGTAAGAGCCAAGGTTAACAGCATTAATGCTAATTTCCTGGTTATTATACGACAGCTACATAAGGTGTGAATATTTACAGAAACCAAGTGAGGTAATGCGGAAACTGCGTACTATTTGCGCAACTTTAAGTCTTAAAATTACAGTCTGGTCTACCATAATGCTTGTTTTGAAGCATTCTTCCGACATGATGAATACACTAGAGAACAATTTGAGCGTGATGTGGATTTTATGTTGGCTTGTACGCAATTTCCCCCTGGGAAAAACACTTACTAGGTGAGCACAGAAAACTGTACCCATTTGGACTGAGTTCAGAAGAGTGAACCAAGCCGGGTAAAAATAATGCACAGCTGTCTCACTTCACTGCACGCTAAGAACCACACCCGTCTATTTCTGGTGCTACAACTTTCCACCAGATTTCAGTCCACCCACTTTGCACCACTTCACAAAAACCTTCCAAGCTGCAGTCCCTCTGAAGCCCACTTTAACAAGCAAACCTCAAGTCTTTTTCACAAGGTATTGATGGAATATCTATTTCTTGTAGTGTGTATGCACTTCTTCATTGAACATGTGCGACATTGTGCCACTGCTTTTATTAGCTTATCTTTTCTTCATGTGCAACTGACAGTGTTTTTGAGTATTGTGATCCTAACCCCATTTTTAGCATTTTATGACACAATTCTGCATAGCACAGTAATATTTAGGAACACATATATTACAGTATTTCACAATGTTTTTAAAAATAACATCTTTCAAAGTCTTAGTATCCCTGTTATATATCAGTGGAGAAGTAGCTTGCAAAATTTTAAATGAAGTTTTAATAATGTAACAATTTATTGGAGATACTGTGCTACAAAATATCAGCTTTTTCCATAACCCAAATGAACTTTTTGGCCAACCCAATACTTAGAGGTCATAGACTTCTAAAGCTAGAAGGAGGCTTAAAGATTATGGATCCATGATTTTACTACCAGGATTGTGCAGTTCAGAATACTAAGGTCCAAATAGCTTAAGGGAAACCCCCAAGTGTGAATATCATAATCCCCTCTCTCATTCTGGGCTGAAGAGTTTTCAAGGACTCAAAAAAGGATGTGCTATATTTGTTTTGAACACACATACTGAACACATTAAACGCAAGGCATTATTCTAGGTGTTAGGGATATAAGAGTGAACAACATAGATAAGGTCCTTGCCTTCAAGGGACCTTTCTTACTGAACACATTCTAGAGGATGGAAAAAGATAAATAATTTTTAATAATCTTGATGTGAAGAGCCAATTCATTGGAAAAGACCCTTATGCTGGGAAAGAACGAAGGCAAAAGGAGAAGCGGGCAGCAGAGGATGAGATGGTTAGACAGCATCACCAACTCAATGGACAGGAATCTAAGCAAATACCAGGAGATAGTGGAGAACAGGGGAGCCTGTTGTGCTTCAGTCCACGGGGTCACAAAGAGTCGAACATGACGTAGCACCTCAATAATAACAACAATAATCTTAAAACATGGTAATATTAAAAAGAATGTGCAGAGGACAGGGGAAGGAAAGGTACCTCTACAGACAGTACAGTCACAAACAGACTCTCTAATATCAACTGAGCTGGTAATTAACGATGAGAGAAAGAAGATGAAGAAGATGAGAAAACAGCTGGGTGCTGAAGAGAGAGTGGTCTTAAGCTAGTCATGCAAGAGCAAGAATAGAACGTATCCAAAGCAGAATGAGATTAGATTCAGAGGAATCAGTTCAGGATCAGATCACATATAACCTTAAATTTAGTTTCAGTTTTGTGCAAGGGAAAGCCATTGTAAGGTGGTAAGTAGGGAAGTGACAGTATCCATTTGCAATTTTAAAAGGTTACCAAACTTCGTGGAGAATAGACACAAAAGTTTGGATGGCATGTTTAAAGAAGAAGCCATTTTTCCCCAATAGACTGTTTTGGACCTGAAATAGATATTCTTTAGTTTAAACCAAGGCACTCAAGGTCTCCAAAAGCACTAAAAAGGAAAGTACTAATTTCAGCTAAATCTACAGAATTAAGAGTATCCATGCTAGTGGTAATTCACAAAATGCCATTAAAAAAAGGACAGCTTTTTCCTGCCTTCTGGACATGTGGTAAGGTCCTCTTTGTGCATGCTGTGTGCTAAGTCGCTTCAGTCCTGTCCGACTCTTTGTGACCCCACGGATGGTAGCCCACCAGGCTCCTCTGTCCATGGGATTCTCCAGGCAAGAATACTGGAGTATCATACCCTCCTCCAGGGGCCCTTCCCAACCCAAGGATCCAACCCATGCCTCTTACGTCTCTTGCATTGGCAGGAGGGTTCTTCACCACTAGCACCAGCTGAGTGGCTGGGGAACTTGGGGGGAGAGGACATGACTAGTAACAATGAGTCACCACCATGTGTAACTCAGGTCCTGGGTACCTGGAACTGTAGTGTGAAATCTTTTCTGCTCAACAGAGCAGCCAGTAACATTTAACACGGCAACTGCTCCATCAGTCTGGATCCTGAGTGGTCAGTGATGCATGAATCCCCTGCTAACTGTAATGAACATGTACTTTGAGCAGAAATAAATAAACCTTCAATTAATTAAATTTGGGGAGTTGTTAGTTACCACCACATAACCCAGCCTGTCCTGTTTGCTACAATTCTTCTCCTACGGTTTATAAGGTAAAAATGAAAATATTCTAAGGGGTCAGAGTTTGGAAGAAAAACATCAGGAACATGAACAATAAGGCCATATCATCCTTCTAGTGGGGGCTTCCCTCATGGTTCAGATGGTAAAGAATCCTCCTGTGACTCAGGAGACTTGGTTTCAATCCCTGGGATGGAAAGATCTCCTGGAGAAGGGAATGGCTACCCACTCCAGTATTCTTGCCTGGAGAATCCCATGAACAAGAGGAGCCTGGTGGGCTAGAGTCCATGGAGTCACATGGAGTCAGACGCAACTAAGCACACACATCATCCTGACATAAGGAGCAAGGTGAATCGAGTAGCCAAACAGAAATAGAGCCCAAGGGCTGGACTAGGCACTCTGTTCCATTGATTCACTGTCCATTATTTCCCATTCAAGTATGAACTGTGCATCTGTAACACATCTGTAATGTACCAGACAATCTAAAACCACAGTTGTTACTTACAACATAGAAAGAAACTCTCAGAGAAACAACTCTTGGTTGCTGGGGAGAAGGATGGGAAGAAGAGAGAGGGAGTTTGGGATGGACATGTTCACACTGCAATATTTAAAATGGATAAGCAACAAGGGCCTACTGTATAGTAGGGAACTCTGCTCAGTGTTAATGTGGCAGACTGGATGGGAGGCGAGTTTGGGGGAAAATGGATACATATATGTCTGTATCGCCGAGTCCCTTTGCTGTTCCCCTGAAACTATCACAACATTGTTAATTGGCTATACTCAAATACAAAATACTGTTCATGAGTTCTCAAGGCAAGGATACTCAAGTGGTTTGCCATTCCCTTCTCCAGTGGACCACGTTTTCTCAGAACTCTCCACCATGACCCATCCGTCTTGGGTGGCCCTACATGGCATGGCTCATAGTTTCATTGAGTTAAACAAGGCTGAGCCAAAGACGGAGCCAAAGCAAAAACAACACCCAGCTGTGGATGTGGCTGGTGTGGAAGCAGGTCCGATGCTGTGAAGAGCAATGCTGCACAGGAACCCAGAATGTCAGGTACGCGCATCAAGGCAAATTGGAAGTGGTCAAACAGGGGATGGCAAGGGTGAATGTCAGCATTTTAGGAATCAGCAACTTAAAATGCACTGGAATGGGTGAACTTAACACTTCAGTATTCTTGCCTTGAGAACCCCATGAACAGTATTTTGGTATAGCCAATTGACAATGTTGTGATAGTTTCAAGTGAACAGCTAAGGGACTCAGCGATACAGACATATGTATCCATTTCCCCCCCAAATCCCCTCCCATCCAGGCTGCCACATAACACTGACCATTATACCTACTACTGTGGGCAAGAATCCTTCAGAAGAAATGGAGTAGCCATCACAAGAGTGCTTGGAGTAGCCATCACAAACTGCAGTACTGGGATGCAATCTCAAAAACAACAGAATGATCTCTGTTCATCTCCAAGGCAAAACACTCAATACCACAGTAATCCAAGTCTATGCCCCAACCAGTAATACTGAAGAAGCTGAAGTTGAATGATTCTATGAAGACCTACAAGACCTTCTAGAACTAACACCCAAAAAAGATGTCCTTTTCATTGTAGGGGACTGGAATGCAAAAGTAGGAAGTCAAGAGATACCTGGAGTAACAGGCAAATTTGGCCTTGGAATAGAGAATGAAGCAGGGCAAAGGTTAATAGAGTTTTGCCAATAGAACACAGTGGTCATAGCAAACATCCTCTTCCAACAACACAAGAGAAGACTCTACACATGGACATCACCAGATGGTCAACACCAAAATCAGATTGATTATATTCTTTGCAGCCAAAGATGGAGAAGCTCTATACAGTCAGCAAAAACAAGCCTGGGAGCTGACTGTGGCTCAGATCATGAACTCCTTATTGCCAAATTCAGACTGAAATTGAAGAAAGTAGGGAAAACCACTAGACCATTCAGGTATGACCTAAATCAAATCCCTTATGATTATACAGTGCAAGTGAGAAATAGATTTAAGGGACTAGATCTGACAGAGTGCCTGATGACCTATGGACGGAGGTTCATGATATTGTACAGGAGACAGGGAGCAAAACCATCCCCAACAAAAAGAAATGCAAAAAAAGCAATATGGCTGTCTGAGGAGGCCTTACAAATAGCTGTGAAAAGAAGAGAAGAGAAGAGAAAAGCAAAGGAGAAAAGACAAGATATACCCACTGGAATGCAGAGTTCCAAAGACTATCAAGGAGAGATAAGAAAGCCTTCCTCACCAATCAATGCAAAGAAATCAAGGAAAACAACAGAATGGGAAAGACTAGAGATCTCTTCAAGAAAATCAGAGATACCAAGGGAACATTTCAGGCAAAGATGGGCTCAAAAAAGGACAGAAATGGTAGGGACCTAACAGAAGCAGAAGATATTAAGAAGAGGTGGCAAGAATACACAGGAGAACTGTACAAAAAAGATCTTCATGACCAAGATAATCACGATGGTGTGATCACTCACCTAGAGCCAGACATCCTGGAATGTGAAGTCAAGTGGGCCTTAGGAAGCAGCACTACGAACAAAGCTAGTGGAGGTGATGGAATTCCAGTTGAGCTATTTCAAATCCTGAAATATGATGCTGTGAAAGTGCTGCACTCAATATGCCAGCAAATCTGGGAAACTCAGCAGTGGCCACAGGACTGGAAAAGATCAGTTTTCATTCCAATCCCAAAGAAAGGCAGTGCCAAAGAATGCTCAAACTACCACACAATTGCACTCATCTCACATGCTAGTAAAGTAACGCTCAAAATTCTCCAAGCCAGGCTTCAACAATATGTGAACCGTGAACTTCCAGCTGTTCAAGCTGGTTTTAGAAAAGGCAGAGGAACCAGAGATCAAATTGCCAACATCCGCTGGATCATGGAAAAAGCAAGAGAGTGTCAGCAAAATATCTATTTCTGCTTTATTGACTGTGCCAAAGCCTTTGACTGTGTGGATCACAATAAACTGTGGAAAGTTCTGAAAGAGATGGGAATACCAGACCACCTGACCTGCCTCTTGAGAAACCTATATGCAGGTCAGGAAGCAACAGTTAGAACTGGACATGGAACAACAGACTGGTTCCAAATAAGAAAAGGAGTACATCAAGGCTGTATATTCTCACCCTGCCTATTTAACTTCTATGCAGAGTACATCATGAGAAACGCTGGGCTGGAGGAAGCACAAGCTGGCATCAAGATTGCCAGGAGAAATATCAATAATCTCAGATATGCAGATGACACCACCCTTATGGCAGAAAGTGAAGAGGAACTAAAGAGCCGCTTGATGAAAGTGAAAGAGGAGAGTGAAAAAGCTGGCTTAAAGCTCAACATTCAGAAAACGAAGATCATGGCATTCGGTCCCATCACTTCATGGCAAACAGATGGAGAAACAGTGAAAACAGTGTCAGACTTTATCTTTTTGGGCTTCAAAATCACTGCAGATGGTGACTGCAGCCATGAAATTAAAAGATGCTTGCTCCTTGGAAGAAAAGCTATGACCAACCTAGACAGTATATTAAAGAGCAGAGACATTACTTTGCCAACAAAGGTCCCTCTAGTCAAGGCTATGGTTTTTCCAGTAGCCATGTACGGATGTGAGAGTTGGACTATAAAGAAAGCTGAGCGCCGAAGAATTGATGCTGTTAAACTATGTTGTTGGAGAAGACTCTTGAGAGTCCCTTGGACTGCAAGGAGATCCAACCAGTCCATCCTAAAAGAGATCAGTTCTGGGAGGTCATTGGAAGGACTGTTGTTGAAGCTGAAACTCCAATACTTTAGCCATCTGATGAGAAGAGCTGACTCATTTGAAAAGACCCTGATGCTAGGAAAGATTCAAGGTCGGTGGAGAAGGGGATGACAGAAGATGAGATGGTTGGATAGCATCACTGACTCAATGGACATGAGTTTGCGTAAACTCCGGCAGTTGGTGATGGACAGAGAGGCCTGGCCTGCTGCAGTCCATGGGGTCACAGAGTCGGACATGACTAAGCGACTGAACTGAACTGAAATACAAAATAAAGCGTCTAAAAAAATAAAATAAAACACAGTCATAAGATAGCTAAGGCCACTGCCTCATGGAGTTTATAAACTGACAGAGATATCAACAGTTGTATCAGTTTTCTTCAATTTTCCAGCAAGTTTTCAATCGAGTACTTACTTCCTTTAAAAATCAAGAACAACCTTAATTTGGCATTTCTTCAATTACTCAGTTTATCTTTGTTAAAAACTAAATGACTCATTGGAAACGCATCATAGAGCAACTGTGTGGTTTCCTTTACTCACAGAACTACCAGTTAGATCTGTGGGAAAAGACTACACGACTGAGCTGCCAAGAAAACTGTGAAAACCCTAACGAACAGTTTTTAGCTTAGGTACTGGCATATCCCAACAATCTGTGCTGCCCTAAGGTGTGGCAATGAAGCTAAAGGGTCAGATCCGGTGGAAATCTGAAGATGCTATGCTCTGAAGATAAAAGGGCCCACACACTAAAAAACGTAGGTGTCTCTAGAAGCTGGAAAAGGCAAAGAAAAGGACTTTCCTCCAGAGCTTCCAAAGGAAACACACTCCTGTTGACACACTGATTTTAGGACTTCTGACCTCCCGGACTATAAGATGATAAATTTGTGTGGTCTCAAGTCACCAAGCTTGTGGTAAGGTGCTCCACGGCAACAGGAAACTAACTCACCCATCTTTACCAGTAAACCACCTATTCCTCTGATCTCAGGTCAAATGTAGTTTTCAAGACTAAACTCTTTAATTAATACTCCTTCTATTCATTCTCAAATCATCCTTCACATCATTAACACTGTTTAACTATACAACTGTTCATATAATTGATTATTTGACTAAAGCATTCTTCCTTTAGCAGAATGAGGATCACAAGACTAGGAATCACATCTGATTTTGTGTACTGAAACTCACACAAGTGCATGGACTTTTTTTTCTTTTGGCTGCTCTGGGTCTTGGTTGCAGCCTGCGTTCGCCACAACCTTTCGCTGTGGCATGCTGACCCTTAGTTGAGGCATGTGGGATCTAGCTCTAACCCAGCCTGCCTGCGCTGGGAGCACAGAGTCTGAGCCACTGGACCGCGAGAGGAGTCTCCCCATTTTCCCTTTTAACGTCAGCAAATATTTAAAGAATTACCCACTGTCCTCTACCAATCAGTAATGCCATTCTGATAGGTAACCTGTGGAGGGTCTTTTTTCAACCTCCTTGCCCAGCAGTGAGTCCTTCATCTGAAGATGCGTGTGTTTCTTCAATCAAAGAAATTTTCTTCTACTATTTATTTGATTATTTCTCCCCCTCACTCTCTTTGTTCTCTTTCTCATATTCCTATTAGATAAATGTCAGAATGTTTGTCTGAACTCTTTGTATCCTTTCTGTTGCATTCCAGAAGAACTCCACAGCCAGCTCCATCTTTCTGATCACTAATTTGATCTTCAGCTATAACTATCCTTACAATATGGAAACTTAAAAATACAAATGTCAAAATAAAAACACAAAGATGTCTAACCGATGCTTTTATAAATAGTCCCTTATGAGCTGTCACCTCTAATCCCTGTGAAAATATGTCTTAATATTACAGTCTGCTTGCTCTGTGAGTCATTAAGTCATTCATGATGTTGGTTTTCTTAACTATCTGGGAACCCTAGTTATATAAGAGGGCCTTTGACCCATCTGTGCTCGCTGTGCCTGTTTATTGCAGATCTCAATCTGCGGGAGGATGGGTGGATGTGAGAATTCCTTTCCTGAGGAGGTCAGTAGCTGCCCTGACCATCTTCTCCCCCTTTACTCCGAGAAGGATGCACTGGTTGAGTAGTGATCCTTAATCAGCCTAACCTCGGAAGAACAGAATTGTAAGCAAAAAGCAGTTTTCTTTGATCTGGAACAACTGAAGCCCCTGGGGTCTTCTCTGGCAGTCTAGTGGTTAAGACTTTGTGCTTTCAACGCACGGGGAGGAGGTTCAGTCCCATACGCCAAGTGGTGTGGCCAAAAAATTTAAAAATTTAAAAAAAAAAAAAAAAGGCTCACTGGGGAGTTCACAAAAAAATAATTTAAATAAATAAATAAACTGAAGTTCTTCATGTACAGTGCCTAGATAGGTTTTAGGGCTCCACAAAACCCCAGAAATTACATACAAAATCACTTTTCTAGGAGAATGTTTCTAAGTAGAAGGTTAATAGCTTTCCTAACATAACTAAAGGATTATATTACTTGAAAAATATTAACCATTGCCTAAAGATAAAGGAAGAAAAATTTTTAAAGAAAATCTGCAGGTTTTCTTGGTTGTTTTTCCCCAAGTTGTCTGCTTTTTCTATCTTTAGAAAACAGTTTCAGCTTAATAAGACTGTTAACTACTGAGAGGCTGGTTGACTAAGATTTTATTATATTTATGATGAAAAAATCTTTAACAAATGGGATAGAAACAGCAACTTCAAAACAGAGAGAGAATGTCACATTCATGAAACAAGAAGAACTGACTATAAAAGAACCTATAAGAGATCTTAGAGGTCTTAAATAACTTTAAAAATACTTCTGCTTTCTTTTGATTTGATTCTTATTAATAAATAAATAGTCTAAAACAACAAATGCATGAAATGGCTATGGCATCTTACCCAGATGGTGATTTTTTTTTAATAAACTAAAACTTTTATTAAAGTTTTATTAGTAAGCATATTGAATGCTACAAGATTCACAAATGGCTCTTTTGCACAAGGATGCTGGTATAAATTAATTTTATTTATATAATATACAAATATTTAATTTGCTTTTAACTATTTAAATGGAGACTATTCAACTAAGAGTACTAATGTGCATTTTTCCCTTTTCCTCTTATTTTTAAATTATTTTTTAAGTAGATAAATTAAGATTTTAGTTGGAGTTGCAATATCAAACTCTCAAAAATTGACAGAATGAAGAGACAGAAATGTAGAAGGATATAGTAGACCTGAAAAGCACCATGAACCAACTGAACATAATTAAGATTTATACAATTTTCACACAATAGTAGGATACAAATTCAAGTTCCCATAGACTATAAACTAGGAGACACTGGAATATATCCAGGGATAAAAACAATTTTATGGTCTAAAGGCATTGAAATCATACAGAGTGTGTTCTTATCACTGTGGATTAATGTTAGAAATCAGTATCAAAAGATATTTGAAAATAACCTGTGTATTTTCAAGTGCAATGTGACATTTACAAAGAGATATTTGACTTAGCCGTTGAAAGCCTCAGTAAAGTTAATACCACATAACACTCCAAGACACAGTTCTGACCAGCAACGCAACTACAGTAGGAAACGAAATAAACATACCTCCAGTCCGTCCATTTCCAATCTGTACGGCAGGGTGAAGGCTTCCTTCATTTTGCAATAAATGAGGCAAATGATAATAAATACTTGGCACTTGAAGAGACTTTTTGCTTGTTAACTCCTTTAATATCTTTAGGGTATCATCTGAAACACAGAAGTATAATCATTCCATGGTAATACCTTACTTTTAGATGTTATGGGTGCTACCACGACAGCAGTAAAAATACATGAAAACTAAAAGAATTTTCTTTCCTAAATTTTTCTCTCATGCTGTGGTGAGTTAGATTCCCATGGCACTTGCAACCAGAGTCTCACAGAGTCATGATGTTGAGAATAGTCTAGATAAAGCTAGAAATGTGAGTTAAGGCACTATAAGAAGGTGGAACATGGACTCCTCATCTTTGTAATATGTCAGAACTCAAGCCCAGGGAGACAGACTTTAAACAAGTGACCCATTCATAAAATGTAATAATAATAAATACAATCACCACCAGTAGCTTCCACTTTTTTATGCTACTACATTTGCCAAAAATTTCACATGGAAGATTTTTCTTTTAATTCAAGTACAATAATTTAAACAACAGAAGTTGAGAATCTTTGGTACTGTTCATAACTTTAAAATCATTTTTCAGTTTTTATGAGAGGAACCAATGAACCATTTAATATAATATGAGAATAAAACCTTGATAGGATAAGGAATATTGTTTTAAAATTCCACTGAACTAGAACTTAACTTTTGACATAAGAAAGTAAGCAGTAAGGACTGTTAGCCTCGACAATAATTTCATATAAGACAATATGAAAACTCCATTAAAATATTCCAAAAATTCAGAACCAAAAATTCACAGAAGAAATGCAAAAGGACTATCATACATGAAATTCAAGTTTAATCTTATGCTAAAGCAACAACTACAAATCACAAGACAACAATATTCACCTTCAAATTAAATCAGCAGATTATATAATATATTAAATTGTGGTGATAATATAATAAATGTTTCAGCTATTGAGAACAGCATAAAAACCCCGAAAACATTTTTATCCTATTGTTCAGTAATTTCCCTTTTAGGAATTTAACTTTTATGAATTCCAAGTACCTATTGTAAAACTATGTCTTTTTTATTTCTTGTAAGTCATACTTAAGAGCACTAATTGCTTCAAATAGCTCAAAGATTCCCCAGAGTTCATCTGAAGTCCATACAAGTCACAACAGAAAGGATCATAAACACCGAGTTAAATTTTAGCCTCATACTGTATGTTTTTAAAAAGATGCTGTTTCTTCACTATTGTTAATAAAACATATATAACTGAAATTTAACAATATTACTCTCTTTAAATCAAATTTAGCAATTAATAAAATTGTTTTATAATTAGCAACAATAGAAAGAGTTTTGCATGGTGATTTTTCTCTCTGCAGAGGTTAACAAATGCTGGCTGATAAGCAACTGTAGACAGCTTTCAAAGAGAATAGTTCACATAACTCTTTGAAAATATAATCTTTCCATAAAACAAAAACAGTGCCTGTACCTGAAAACTTATTCACTGTATCCTTACTTCTGTTTGTTTCTGCTTCCACACGCTTGAATTGCTGTACAATGGCACTGAGTTCAGAAGAGCGCTGAGAGATTCTATGTTCAGCTATTCGGAGACGCTCTTTCAGGGCAAGAAATTCTCGTTGATAAGCAATCACTTTTTCTAAAAACAAAACTAGACGTTATTAGTGCATTTCTTAAAAAAAAAAAAAAAACATAAAAACACCATTATAATCAAAACTGAACTGTAACAGCAGAAATTTTAAAGCTGCACTTTTCAGAAACAGATACTCATTTTTTAATTCACTGAGACAGAACTGAAAATAAAAAAGAGTCTGAGCTAACAAAGTAGTGACAAAGCCACCAGTAACACAGTGCTATCAATATCTGTAAGAATGTGAGCACTTTCTAATTAGCACTTTGGAAACTTGAAGATAGGGAGAAAAAGACAACGTTTTTGGAACTAACACTTCACGCATGATACCAACATCATTTCTTAAAAGGTACAGACGACCATAAAGACCCTATTTGTAAGAAAGTAGAGATGAATCACTGAAACTGATGATAATATATCTAATAATATAATGAATATAACATTTATAGCATAACCATCCACATCCATAGGCTGTTTCTTCTGTACTTTCTATTCAGCAAAAATTTCCGCAGGCCAGACTGGCGTCAAATTCCTAATGCCTAACAAATCACTCAGGTAGATGTAAGACGCCAACAGTCCATTATTTCAGGGACTTCCCTGGTGATCCAGTGGCTAAGACTCTGCTCTCCTAATGCAGGGGGCCTGGGTTTGATCCCTGGTCAGGGAACTAGATCCCACATGTGGCAACTAAGAGGCGTAGCCAAAAACATAAATACAATTTTTTTAAAAAGTCAATTACTTGAATTTGAGACAATCGCACATCAGGAAAGCCTACTCTGGGAAATACAAGGGGGTAAATGTAAACACTGAAATAACAGAACAAGACAGCTTATATACAAAGTACACCATGTATAGAGGCCCCAAGACAGAACTGGACACCAAAATCTAAGAGATCTCAGAAAAGAAACCATGCGTTTATCTTGATCAGCCACGCTGAAAGGGAGCGGAGGCTGGTGAAGCAATTTCCACAACCTCATTAAACCAGAACGGTTTGGTATCTCTATCAAGCTAGATAATCAAAGGCTACTACTAATTTGACATCTAAATGAAACAAATCTTGGAAAGACTACTTTTAATTCATATTGTAATCTCAGTTTTACTTAAGGATGGACTCAGTAAGAAAGAGAATTAAGGAAAAGAAATCTTCCTGTTTCATAAAGCTAGTCTTAAAAAACAGTCAATTGCCTTATACCTTGTCCCTTACATAAAGGACCACACAGTAAATATCACGTAAGAATTTTGTGGCAAATAAGGTCTTCCTGCTTAACTGTCATGTTTCCTTGTATTGAACAATGTAAACAGCTTTAGTTTCCTTAATTTGCTAGCTGTAGGAGGGAAGGAAGGAGGCAGGAGTTGTGATTAGGAAAGGGTATACGGGGAGTCTCAACGTGCCAACAAGGTTCTAGTCATTGGCCTGGCTAGTGGTTATATAAAATTCATTACGATACATTCATGGTCTAGGTACTTTTCCATACATGTACATTCACAACAAAAGAAATGTTACACAAATACTATTCACAAACACAAAACTATTAACAATTATACGGTAAGAGGCACTCAAGGGTTATATGATAAAAAACGATATGCCTAAAAAATTAAATTGAAAAAAATCTATAAGCCTCTTCCTAGAGTCTGTAATGGAAGAAAAAAAAATTAGTTATTAATGCTAAGTGGGAAAACCTAATCTTGCAAAAAATAAAAAAAGATAAACCCTACCCTAAGCTAAATAATAAATGCAACGCCTTTCAAAATAGCAAAAGAATTTGGAACTTCACTTTTGACACGTCATCCTAAACTTCATGTAGAAGAATGTTTTTAAAAGGTTCAAAAAATCTAGAAGCAGTAACAGGGAACTTACTCTGAGATCAGAATGCACTATATGGCTCTAGAAATGAACACCACGTTGACTGCCAGGTGCAGACAGTGGGGACCAAGGCTGACCACACCAAGCAGACTGTGTCCAAAATTAGCTCGCGTGAACTATCCTGTGAGTTCTTCCCTCTTTACCTCTTACCACCGACAAGGTGCCAAGATAGTGGCTTCTAGACACCTGCCACTAATAAAGGATTAGAACCCTTTGAAGAAATAACTTTAAGATAAACTTGGCGCACACTTGGGTCAAGTAAGAAAATGTTATTTAAAAAAGAAAAGCAGGCCAAGGGAATTCCCTGGTGGTCCAGTGGTTAAGACTCTGCACTTTCGACGCAAGGGGTTTGATCCTTGGTTGGGGAACTAAGATCTCACATGCTCTGCAGCATGGCCAAATAAATAAAGAAAGAATATACTTCAACTTAAAAAACAAGACAGGATATGTCAAAAGGACACAGGAAGCTCCCTGAGGGGCTCTCACTGGCCAAATTCAGGGCAATTTAAGTATCAGAACAAAGGAGATCAGTCCTGGGTGTTCTTTGGAAGGAATGATGCTAAAGCTGAAACTCCAGTACTCTGGCCACCTGATGTGAAGAGTTGACTCATTGGAAAAGACCGTGATGCTGGGAGGGATTGGGGGCAGGAGGAGAAGGGGACGACAGAGGATGAGATGGCTGGATGGCATCACTGACTCGGTGGACCTGAGTTTGAGTGAACTCCGGGAGTTGGTGATGGACGGGGAGGCATGGCGTGCTGCAATTCATGGGGTCGCAGAGTCGGACACAAATGAGTGACTGAACTGAACTGAATGACTTTTAACCCCCTAAATAAAGTATGAATCTGTGAGTCCATTTTAATAAATAACAATCAACAGATGACAGAAAAGTGTTTCTTACAATGGAATGCCAGCTTCTAAATTATGAAAAACGGATGAATGTTAGAAAATCACCCCTTTGCAACTGTCCAAGCAATAACAGATTTGAGTGAGAATCAAACATGGATGCAAGACAAAGAAAGACAAACATTGTAAGATACAACTAAATACAAACGACAGTCCTGGATGGGATCCTGAACAGAAAAAAAATAAATAAATAAATGCTATACAGAACACTCTTGGGACAAACTAATAGGAGAGAGACTACCGGGACTTCCCAGCAGTCCAGTGACTAAGACTTCACCTTCCAATGCAGGGGATGCAAGCTCTATCCCATGTCAGGGAACTCAGATACCACATGTGTCATGGTGTGGCGCAAAGATTTTTTTTTTAAAAAGAAGACTACAGAGTATGTAACATGGTGCATAAATTTTTAAAACTTGACACCTGACTGTAGCAAAGTGAGAGAATTCCCTGTTCTTAGGAAATCCAATTATTCAGGAGTAAAAAGGCATGATTTCTGTAATGTACTTTCACCTGGTTCTGAAAAGAAACGAGTTTCTACAGACGGATAAAACAACAAGAGGCAACATGTTCACAATACGTAAAACGCACAGAAAAGTTATAACTCCATCTTAGTTGAAACTTTTTAAAAAATAAGGCGTTTTTTAAAAGTAAGCAGGAGGACGGGATGGCATACAGGTTTGGTCTTTCAGCAGCTCTTCTGTGGTAGGAGGGATGTGGGCCTGAGGCCACTCTCTGCCCTACATGCACGTCTTGGTACTTTTGGAAACTACCTTCCCAGAGGCCAGCCTCACCAAGCAGGGAGACCAGCCAGTACCAGCAGAGGAAAGACCCTCACTCCAAATTCCAATCTGCCTCCCCCACTTTGAGGTGAAGTGGCCATGCTTTTGAAAAGATGTTTTGGGTTGAGAGTCACACACATTTTCTTTCAGATTCAGACACTACGGCTACTCTTATCCACAACATATAGATAGCTATCAAAGTGTTCAAAATGGGTCATCTCCCTTCTCGTTCCCATCTGTTCTTTGCTTCTAACTCCACCCTTTCATAATAAAAGTGTTCTCTCTTGGGAGTTTGGGATTAGCCAGTACAAACTATTATAGAGAACGGATAAACAATAAAGTCCTACTGTAGGGCAGAGGGACTTCTATTCAATATCCTGTGATAAACCATAATGAAAAAGAATACTAAACAGGCATGTATATATATATATAACTAAATCAGTTTGCTGTACACCTGAAACCAACACAATACTGTAAATCAACTACACTCTAATAAAATAAACTTTAAAAAGTGTGCTCTCCATGACATCAGAGCAAGTCTACACTACCTAAGTCAAGACTTTGTGCAGTAAAGCTCTCAGCTAGTCCTGCTTGGAATTCCAAGGGACACCACTGACTCTTGTAATCAGGGAACAGTTACACATGGTTTTCCTACAACCATCCCTCCCAGCGTATCCTCCACTGTCCACCCGAACACAGGATTACTAGTGACTTCCAGAATTTTCTCCATGCGTATTTTCCATAGTACCACCTTACTCTCTTGGGGAGAGTGGCTTACCAGCTCTCAGAAAAAGTTCAAGCTCTATCATAATAGAGAAAAACCTCCATCAAATTAGTGATATGTGTTTGACGATGTCCTGTTTTCAATATTACTGACCAAATGTTTATTTCTGTATTTCTTTGAATCATGTCGATCTGTTTCTATGGGAGAAACTGGCAGGAAGCCATGAGGGAACTTTTACACAACCTTACTGAAAGTCCCTGGTTTGGGTCACTGGCTTGTTTTCATTGAAGACTGAATCTAGCTTCTTTTTTCTTAATTGTAGAAAAGCACATACCCACATTAGACATTAAAAGTATAAATCACATTCCGTGAACCTAAGAATCTGAAACATACAAAATTTCTAAAGAAATCACTTTCATTTCTTTAAATCAGTAATCAAGTCAGTTCTCCAATGAAAAGAGTACCTTTAGGTTTTCAAAGAATTACTAGCTGAACCACATGAAACTGCTGGTGTTTGAACATTTTTGACAAAAAAAAAATGGTAATTTCATACGGTTCAACAATAATAGCTTCAGACTCAACAATTTAAAAATCTATAAATAGTACAGGTGAAAAGTTAACACAAAGAAGCACTCACTAATAACTAATACCCAATATGTAGTACATAAAAGTCAAACAGAAAACTTTTTTTCATCGTTATCAGCAAGATGTTGGGTGGTACTACTTAATTCTATGAGCTAACATTTAAAAACTGGCTTTTTATGTTGAAATTAAAATTATCAAAAATTAAACATACTTTTAAATGTTTTAATTTTAGTATTTATTAAATAATAAAATTCTGGCACTGGAAAGAAGGTTGACAAACCATCTGATCCATCCCTCTGTTCTTTGGTACTACACTGAACTATTCCATACAGAAAAAGTTTTTCTTAAATATATAAAAACCCCCTGTAACAGATTCTAAAATTTAACAAGCTGCACACTTCAAAAAGTCACTGCTTTTGACAACATTTTATTCCACCTTCATCATTCTTATACAACCATTTTTAAAGAGAAAGGAGAAGGCCTATATGAAATTATGGATACTTTCCCATGAACAGATCTCTTAGAGAAAAAAATGAAGTAACTGGATTCAGAAGATAGTTTAGGGGACTAAAGCCTAGAAAAGTCAAAGCCAGGAGACCAAATGAAACAGGCTAGAAGAACAGAATCTGAAGATGTTTTAAGGAGAACGGAGAGCTAAAAATCACAAACAAGGGGTGGTATCTCACTGCTTCTCTAACCTTTTTGTGCATCAGAACCACCAGAAAGAGCCTGTCAAACATAAGATTCAGGCCCCACCCTCCACAGATTCTGATTCAGTAGGTCTGACATGTGTATGCTCAGGTGTGTCTGACTCTCTGTGATGCTATGAACTGTAGCCCGCCAGGCTCCTCGGTCCATGAGATTTTCCAGGCAAGAATACTGGAGTGGGTTGCCATTTCCTTCTCCAGTCTGACACAGGGCCTGAGAATTTCTAACAAGCTCCAAGTTGATGCTGAGCCACTGGGTGAGCAGCACTGAGGGACCCAATACTGTCCTCAACGTAGGTCTAGACTCCAGCAGCCTGCAAATTAATGCTGTTCTGCCCTACTCCCTTCCCTCCTCATGTAAGAAGCAAAAAGAAAACTCGGGGCACTCACTGTTATGTAATTCCTTGGGTCCCAAGATCTCGTCTCTCATCTCTCAAGAGATGAGATATTAAGAGCTCCGAGGAGAAGAGGGGTTCATCCAAAATTTTAGGTCCATAATCCTCAATTCAGGGACTTCCCTGGTGGTCCAGGGGTTAAGCATTCGCCTTGCAATGCAGGGGACGCAGGTCTGATCCCTGGTCAGGGAACTAAGATGCCCCATGACAGGGAGCAACTAACCCCATGCACCGCAGCTAGAGAGCCTGAGCACCACAGCTTAAGGAGCCCACGGGCCGCACCGAGGACCCCATGCACTGCAACCAAGACTGACGCAGCTAAATAAATACACCGTTCTAAAAAAAAATTCTGAAGTTACACTTGGGGACAGAAAGGATTTTGAAACATTCAGCCAACACCTATTTACAAGGTCTCTTTTAAGAGTTACAGGAATGAACAAGATCACTGCCTACTTCTGGAGTCTTTCAGTCAGAACCCATGATATAAACATGAACTGTGAAGAGAACTTGTACCCTTCTAAACTCAAAAGGGAAAATGGGGCTCACAGATATATATAATCATGTATTTTATTTATATTAAAACAAAGAATATAATTCAATTTGTTCCCCTACACGATGTTTTCACTATGCTTATACAACAGGACCCTAAGTAGTGAATAACAGATATGCTACAGCTGAAGAGTCTTCTGGAACATGATCACTATTTGTCAGCTGTCCCCTAAAGTAATATAATTATTAACGATGTCATTCAAAACAAAACAAACTTCCAAGTAGAGGTTTAACAGGTAAAAATCTATCCACTGACCTCGTAAAGCACAAAACTTTAAGATATAAAATGATGTTGCATATACCTATAACCCACACTTTCTTAGAAATATTATCTTCATCTAAATAGTTGCAATCACTTCCCTTGATTTCCCTTGAAGACAGGGTAATCTCTTTTTAGGAATTTTACTATCAAGTCCCAAAGTCCATTATCATTTTGAAATGAGAAGAAAATTAATACTTTGCATAACCTAGGATAAAGGTACTTAACCATAACAACAGTTCTTTACTTCTAAAAAATATAAATGATTTTATGCAACCTAATTTTGTCAAATTCAATAAGCCCTAAGGAACTCAGGGTAAAAATCACCAGATGATTATTAACTATTTTCCTTAAGAACTTAAACTTATTGGCAGACATTTTCCATAAAGGTGTCACTTTGCTCCCAAAAGGAAAAAAAAAATTGTATTCTAAAATATAGGGGTTTCCCTGATAGCTCAGTTGGTAAAAAATCCACCTGCAATGTAGGAGACCCCGATTTGATTCCTGGGTCAGGAAGATCCTCTGGAGAAGGAACAGGCTACCCACAACAGTATTCTGGCCTGGAGAATTCACAGAGTCAGACACGACTTAGTGAAATATATAACGGTATATATTTTTCTACAAAGAATCTTTCAAGACAGAGCATTTTATTCATTAGAATCACCTTTACTTAAAAAGAAAAATACTGGTAATTAATCAATTCTACCCAGTGGACTGGCTCTACTAATGAACGTGCTAGCTGGACATGACTACTCCTTTTATGACCAACTTCATGATTCTTTCTTCCATCTCCTCACTTTCCTCTTTTCCTCATTTTCCACCTTTTCCCCTTCCTATTCTTCTGTAAAACTCTTTTCAAATTCTTCTTCTCTGTGTCTTTTCAGACTTTTCATTTTCAACCACAAGCTTCACACCTCTCACTTCTTCTTTCACATATTTATGCTCCCCCATCCACTCCACGAGATCCTTCTCTGTTGTCTGTTTCAAATTACCAAGCACTTTATTCTCCAATTGACGTAAATAGGCCACTTGCCTGGAGACCCTAACTTTGCAGTCTTTTGTAATCTTAATGAATACAAAAGAAAATTTAGGATTTTTCCTTCTTGTACTCATCATGGCAAAGAGAAGAAAACTGCCAGAGGAAAATGTTTCATAATGATTAAGATAAATCAGAACATGAATGTGGAACTCTAAACTTGACAGTGTTGGTCAATTCAATCATAAAAGTGAAATCTCATACTACAAGTCTTCAGATGACAATATCCTAAATGACTTTTCTCAGGTTCAAGATCAGGATTTCCAATTACAGACCAAAACAGAGTAGACACATTTCTCCCTATCCTTCACACCAAGTGCAATGAAAACCCTGCACATTATATATTAAGCGTACAGAAAACTCTATACAGCAGGAAGAAGGCAGCAGCCAGAAGAGATCTTGGCACCCAAGGAATTACATAACAGTGAGTGCCCTGAGTTTTCTTTTTGCTTCTTACATTCCAGACTGGCATCAGAGAAGCCAGCATCTTGGAAACACCAACAGGAGGGCACAAAAATGCCCCAAGAAAGTCTCACTCTGTCTAGCCTAAGTCCAAGGATGGCCTAGCAAGACAGAAAAGATGTTCTACAATAACTGTTCTATTTCAGTCAAAGACTATGAAAAAAAAGGTCCCATCTCTGCCCTACAGGCAAAGGCCATGAAGGGAGCCTAGACGTCCACCCCCGCCTAACTGTAACAAGGACACAGACACAAAGACACACACAGACACACAGACACACACCCCACACACACACAGACACACACAGACACACACACAGACACACACACACCACACACACACACACACACCACACACCACACACACCACACAGACACACACACACAGACACACACACACACCACACAGACACACACACACAGACACACACAGACACATACACACCACACAAACACACACACCACACAGACACACACACACAGACACACACACGCACACATACACACACACACACCTGAGTGAGAGGCCAGGACTTTCATTACCTGCAGCAGTAATGAATACCCGTTTGAGGTGTTAGTGGGACCTCTCCCACTGCCAGCTAGAGCAGAATCAGAAGAGGCCAAGTAAGAAGACTGGACTTCTATCCTCACCTGGTGGTAACGAGGTAACATTCCCTTCTTCCCCCCCAGAATGGTGTCAGAAGGGGGTCAGTGCAGATGCACAAATTAAGTAAGACCCAGATTCTCTTAATACCCCAAATACCCTGGATACAACTGAAGTCATTTATCATGTTAATAAACAGACAAAGCTCAACTTGAATGAAAAAGGACAATCCATATATGCCAACACTAAGCATGACACAGATGTTGGCATTATCTGATAAGGATCTTAAAGCAGCCATCGTAAAAATCCTTCAACAGGCAAACTAAATAAATGGAAAAAATAGAAACCTTAAGCAGAGAAACAGAAGACATCAATTATAAAAACAAATAAAAATTTTAGAACAGAAAATACAATAGTTGAAACAAAAATCTTAATGGATGAGCTCAATAGAAGAATGGAGAGGGCCCCCAAAATTATTGGTGAATCTTGAGAAAAATAATCAATATAACCCAATCTGAACAACAAAGCGAAAACAGACTGGAAAAAAAAAATTTAACAGAGCCTCAGAAACCTTTGGAAGTAAAACAGAAGATCTAAAATCTAACATTCCTTTCATCAGAGTCCCAGAAGGAAAAGAGAGAGGGCAGAGTGGGAAAAATATTAGAAGAAATGATGGTTAGAATTTCCCAAATTTGGCAAGAGACAAACCTTCATAAAGATTCAAAAGGCTGAGAAAATCCCAAACAGGATAAAGCCAAAGAAACCCATGTCAAAAAATGCCACAAATAAACATCAAAAAACTAGGAACAAAAACATCTTGAAAGCATTTAGAGAGAAACGACACATTATCTACTAGGAAAAAAAAAATTTTTTTTGAATGACTGCAGATTTCTCATCAAAAACCATGGCAGCCAGAAGGAAGTGGTACTGCATTTTCAAGCACAGATTTTCCTCGAATTGTAACGGAATTACATCCCAATAAAGCCAGTGTAAGCTGAAAACATGATTAGTAGAAAATGCATTTAATACACCTAACCTACTGAACATCATAGCTTAGTCTAGCCTACCTTAAGTGTGCTCAAAACACATTAGCCTACAACTGGACAAAATCATCTAACACAAGCCTATTTTTTAACAGTGTTGAATATTTCAGGTAATTTGTTGAATGTTGTACTAAAAGTGAAGAACAGGATGTTCTTCATGGATACAGAATGGTTGTAGGTATATTGGTTATTTACCCTTGTGATCCCACGGCTGATCGGGAGCTGTGGCTCACTCTTTTGCCGCTGCCCAGTATCATGTGAAAGTATTACACTGCATATTCCTAGCCCAGGAAAGATGAAGATTCAAAGTATGACTTCTACTGGATGAGTATAGCATTTGCACCACCATAACATCAAAAAGAAGACTGCCAAAAGTCCCTTGGACAGGAGGTCAAACCAGTCAATCTTCAGGGAAATCAACCCTGAATACTTGTTGGAAGGACTGATGATGAAGCTGAAGTTCCAGTATTTTGGTCATCTGAGGCAAACAGCCAACTCATTGGAAAAAGTCCCTGATGCTGAGAAAGACTGAGGGCAGAAGGACAAGGCAGCATTAGAGGATGAGATGGCTGGATGGCATCACCGATACACGTACATGAATTTGGGCAAACTTCAGAGATAGTGAGGGACAGGGAGACCTGGCCAGCTACAGTCCATGGGGTCGCAAAGAGTCAGACATGACTGGGCAACTGAACAACAACAACATCAAAAAATCATTAAGTAGAACCATCATAAGTTGGGGACCATCTTTACTGGAAAAAAAAAAAGAATATCAACTCCAGTTTCCATATCTGGAAAAATTATCCTTAAGGAATGAAGGAGAAATCAAGATACTCTCAGACAAAAAAAAACTAGTGGAATCTGTCATCAGCAAACCTACCCTGACATGATTGCTAGAGAAAGTTCTTGAAAGAGAAAGTAAATGACAGAAGAAATCTTGGAATATCAAGATGAAAGAAGGACCAAAAAGAGCAAAAATACAGGGAAACACAATTGATGTTTCTTCTGGTTTTGAGTTTTTCTTAACTATTCTTGATGACTGAAGCAAAAACATCTGGTTTGGTTCTCAATGTGGAAGAAATTGTTAAACCAATTATAAACTGGGGAGGGAAAAGGAGTTTTAAAGGAGATAAGGTTTCTACATTTCACATAAACTGATAAAATGCCAATGGCAGCAGACTATGATGTCACGTATGGACACTGTGTACCTAAAGCAACCAGCAAAATCTCTGCACAAAAAGGACACATTCACAAACACTATAAAAAAGTATTAATGGGATTTTTAAAAAATGTTCAAGTAGCCCATAAGAAATCAAGAAAAAGACAACAAAAACAGAGAGGACAAACAGTGAACAAAATAAAATGGCGGACTTTAAGCCTAACATCACTAGTCACAGGGAATGTAGATAGTCTACATGCACCAGTTAAAAGAGGGATTGGGACAGTGAATTAAAATACACGATCCTACTATACGCTGTCTATAAAGCTGACATCCATAGCATGGAATCCTACTCAGCAAGAAAAAGGAACGAGCTAGTGAAATAGCCAACAGCTTGGACGGACCTCAATTATGCTGAGTGAAAAATGTCACTTTCAACAGATTACATACGGTATGATCCCATTTACATAACATTTCCAAAATGACAAAATAATAGTGATAGATGACAGATTACTTGTTGCCAAGAGTCAGTGATGGTGGGGGATGGAGGAGCAGGTGAGACTACAAAGGCGGCACGAAGGGGGAGCTTTGTGATAATAAAACTGTTGGCAGTAGTGGTTGTAAGAATCTGCACACGTGACAGCGTGACACAGAATCATACACACCAATGCCAACTGCCTGATTTTGAATCTGTACATTATTCTATAGAATTGTCACAAGAAGTGACATTTCAGGTGGCATTTGAGGAAAATGGATCAAAGTTACCTTGCATCTCTCTGATGTCTTTACAGCTGCCTGTATTTCTATAATTCTTTTAAATTGTTTTTTAAAAGCAAAACAAAAAAGAATCAATGAATAATCATTTCTGAAGACGAAAAGGAAGCACAGCATTTTCATCATGTTAGTCATTCATCTGGGAGGACTTCATCACAATGAACCATAAGAACCCAGAACATCCTGTTTTGCTAAAAGGATGGGTAACAGTATTATTTTGTCTATGATGTGACTGTACAATGGGATTTACTGAATAGATTCACAAGCAGATTAATGATAAAGGCCTGTGGGCATACTAGAGTGATCAGGAAGAGAGATTTTGAAATGAAAACAACTTCATTGGACTAATCATTCTAGATTTAATAATGAAAAAGTTTTACAATCAAGATGCAAAGAAGATGGCCATACTCTCTTCAACGAAATACTGAGCTACAAATGTTTTCAAAATTTTTGTGTTTTGATAACAGAGGTCCAGAAGAACTAGAAGCAATTGATGATGAACTAGAACCCATTAGATATGTATCTGAAATCCGGAATTAGAATTTACTAGCAGGATGTGTACCAGGGTCACATCCTGTATTCAAAGGATATCGTCCATTTCAGTTTATACACCTAGCAAAGTAGAAACAGGAGAATAAAAATTTGGCTTTGCCATGTTTAATTTCTTATTAAAATTTACAACAGAGTTGTTTTTCACTGTCCTTTTATTCTTATTTATGTATTATTTATAAAATTACTTCCAATAAAAGTAAAGATGTCCACAGGACCCAGATGGTAAACACCGATGTCTATCTTTCCTGGTAGAATGAGGACTTTTAAACTGAGTTTAAGGAAATGACCACTTCCCTCCATTCACAGTTCAACCACATTATCTAGAGCAAACCTCAATGGATGGGGCGGGGGGGCGTCTAGTCTTCAGAATCACACTGGACAACACAGAAAGGACCAGTGAGTTCACCAAGTTTCCCATGACCCCACCCACTCTAATAGTTCCCACAAGGTCAGCCACACGGCAAAGCCAGTGTGACGTCTCCTCCATCTGGGGAGGTAAAGGGGATGAAGGGGATGGTCGTGCTCTTAGAAATAGCAGGGGCAGCAGTTCCTAAGAAAAATAGCCACATCTTGAAGTTTCACTTATAGGCTGACAATACCTCTCGTAAATTCCTTGGGCGCCACTCATCCATGCTTCGGAATGCTGAAGCTTTTCATAGGCTCTGAAATTTCATCACCTTTGCTTACCTTAGTGTAAGGTAAGTACCTATCCTCGTCTTCACCCAGATGCCATTGTAAGCCCTCATGTTATTCCCCACGTGGATCAGAACACAACTACTCCCCATGCCTTCTTGCATCCCTGGACTATCACATAGCATTTTTTCTAAACTAAAAACCCTTAAATGACTCTCTGCTTAACTCTCCAACAGTCTCTCTTACTCTTGCCCAAAATTATGTACTGTGTCAATGTTCTCATACTGCCTGGAGTTCTCCAAACACACTAAGAGTTTTATCTCTTATAGCTCAGGTTTAACAGACCCACTCTACTCTATCTCCATTTGATAAAATTCCACTCATCCCTCAAAATACCCTCTGTTATCTTCTCCTTGAAGCTCTCCCCAACTCTTCAGCAATCCCACGGGCTGTAGCCCACCAGGCTTCTCTGTCCATAAGATTCTCCAGGCAAGAATACTGGACTGGGTTGCCATTTCTTCTCTAGGGAATCTTCCCAACCCAGGGAAGGTATTTAGCAGAATGCTAGTGAACTAAGGCAAATCCTCTAAAATTAAAAAAAAAAATTCATAAGAAACTAATCAATGATATGCACAAAATCTTATCATAGTATTAAGACTGAGCCAGATGGTTATTAGCGATGGCGCACAGAGCGCGGCCGAGAGGAGCTATCACACGTCCGAGGTCAGGGGCAGAAGCGGGGAGGACCCCATGCCCGAGGGGTGGCGGCCAAGGGGAGTTACCCCACATCTGAGATCAGGGGCGGAGGCCGAGAGGAGCAACCCCACGTCCAAGGAGCCATGGCAGCACGGGCGCAGGAGGGCCTAGAGGAGCTACTCCACATTCAAGGTCAGGAGGGGGCGGCGGTGAGGGGATACCCCCCGTCCAAGGTAAGGAGCAGCGGCTGTGCTTTGCTGGAACAGCCGTGGAGATACCCCATGTCCAAGGTAAGAGAAACCCAAGTAAGACGGTAGGTGTTGCAAGAGGGCATCAGAGGGCAGAAACGCTGAAACCATACTCACAGATAACTAGTCAATCTAACCACACTAGGACCACAGCCTCGTCTAACCAAGCCATGCCCGCGGGGCAACCCAAGATGGGCGGGTCATGCTGGAGAGGTCTGACAGAATGTGGTCCACTGGAGGAGGGAATGGCAAACCACTTCAGTATTCTTGCCTTGAGAACCCCATGAACAGTATGAAAAGGCAAAATGATAGGATAATGAAAGAGGAACTCGCCAGGTCAGTAGGTGCCCAATATGCTACTGGAGATCAGTGGAGAAATAACTCCAGAAAGAATGAAGGGATGGAACCAAAGCAAAAACAATACCCAGTTGTGGATGTGACTGCTGACAGAAGCAAGGTCCGATGCTATAAAGAGCAATATTGCATAGGAACCTGGAATGTCAGGTCCATGAATCAAGGCAAATTGGAAGTGGTCAAACAGGAGATGGCAAGAGTGAACGTCGACATTCTAGGAATCAGCGAACTAAAATGGACTGGAATGGGTGAATTTAACTCAGATCATTATACCTACTACTGCGGGCAGGAATCCCCTAGAAGAAATGGAGTAGCCATCATGGTCAACAAAAGAGTCTGAAATGCAGTACTTGGATGCAATCTCAAAAACAACAGAATGATCTCTGTTCGTTTCCAAGGCAAACCATTCAATATCACAGTAATCCAAGTCTATGCCCCAACCAGTAATGCTGAAGAAGCTGAAGTTGAATGGTTCTGTAAAGACCTACAAGACCTTTTAGAAGTAACAGCCAAAAAAGATATCCTTTTCATTATAGGGGACTGGAATGCAAAAGTAGGAAGTCAAGAAACACCTGGAGTAACAGGCAAATTTGGCCTTGGAATACAGAATGAAGCAGGGCAAAGACTAATAGAGTTTTGCCAAGAAAATGCACTGGTCATAGCAAACACCCTCTTCCAACAACACAACAGAAGATTCTACACATGGACATCACCAGATGGTCAACACTGAATTCAGACTGATTATATTCTTTGCAGCCAAAGATGGAGAAGCTCTACACAGTCAGCAAAAACAAGACTGGGAGCTGACTGTGGCTCAGATCATGACTCCTTATTGCCAAATTCAGACTGAAATTGAAGAAAGTAGGGAAACCACTAGACCATTCAGGTATGACCTAAATCAAACCCCTTATGATTATACACTGGAAGTGAGAAATAGATTTAAGGGCCCAGATCTGATAGATAGAGTGCCTGATGAACTATGGAATGAGGTTTGTGACATTGTACAGGAGACAGGGATCAAGATCATCCCCGTGGAAAAGAAATGCAAAAAAGCAAAATGGCTGTCTGGGGAGGCCTTACAAATAGCTGTGAAAAGAAGAGAAGCAAAAAGCAAAGGAGAAAAGGAAAGATATAAGCATCTGAATGCAGAGTTCCAGAGAATAGCAAGAAGAGATAAGAAAGCCTTCCTCACCGATCAGTGCAAAGAAATCAAGGAAAACAACAGAATGGGAAAGACTAGAGATCTCTTCAAGAAAATCAGAGATACCAAGGGAACATTTCAGGCGAAGATGGGCTCAATAAAGGACAGAAATGGTAGGGACCTAACAGAAGCAGAAGATATTAAGAAGAGGTGGCAAGAATACACAGGAGAACTGTACAAAAAAGATCTTCAAGACCAAGATAATCATGATGGTGTGATCACTCACCTAGAGCCAGACATTCTGGAATGTGAAGTCAAGTGGGCATTAGGAAGCATCACTACGAACAAAGCTAGTGGAGGTGATGGAATTCCAGTTGAGCTGTTTCAAATCCTGAAAGATGATGCTGTCAGAGTGCTGCACTCAATATGCCAGCACATTTGGAAAACTCAGCAGCAGCCACAGGACTGGAAAAGGTCAGTTTTCATTCCAATTCCAAAGAAAGGCAATGCCAAAGAATGCTCAAACTACCACACAATTGCACTCAGAATGCTCAAACTACCACACAATTGCACTCATCTCACATGCTAGTAAAGTAATGCTCAGAATTCTCCAAGCCAGGCTTCAGCAATACGTGAACCGGGAACTTCCAGGTGTTCAAGCTGGCTTTAGAAAAGGCAGAGGAACCAGAGATCAAATTGCCAACATCCGCTGGATCACCAAAAGAGCAAGAGAGTTCCAGAAAAACATCTATTTCTGCTTTATTGACTATGCCAAAGACTTTGACTGTGTGGATCACAATAAACTGTGGAAAATTCTGAAAGAGATGGGCATACCAGACCACCTGACCTGCCTCTTGAGAAACCTATAAGCAGGTCAGGAAGCAACAGTTAGAACTGGACATGGAACAACAGACTGGTTCCAAATAGGAAAAGGAGTACGTCAAGGCTGTATATTGTCACCCTGCTTATTTAACTTCTATGCAGAGTACATCATGAGAAATGCAAGCTGGAATCAAGATTGCCAGGAGAAACATCAATAACCTCAGATAGGCAGGTGACACCACCCTTATGGCAGAAAGTGAAGAGGAACTCAAAAGCCTCTTGATGAAAGTGAAAGTGGAGAGTGAAAAAGTTGGCTTAAAGCTCAACATTCAGAAAACGAAGCTCATGGCATCTGGTCCCATCACTTCATGGGAAATAGATGGGGAAACAGTGGAAACAGTGTCAGGCTTTATTTTGGGGGGGCTCCAAAATCACTGTACATGGTGACTGCAGCCACGAAATTAAAAGACGCTTACTCCTTGGAAGAAAAGTTATGACCAACCTAGATAGCATGTTGAAAAGCAGAGACATTACTTTGCCAACAAAGGTCCGTCTAGTCAAGGCTATGGTCTTTCCAGTAGTCATGTATGGATGTGAGAGCTGGACTGTGAAGAAGGTTGAACACCGAAGAATTGATGCTTTTGAACTGTGGTGTTGGAGAAGACTCCTGAGAGTCCCTTGGACTGCAAGGAGATCCAATCAGTCCATTCTGAAGTGAGATCAGCCCTGGATTTCTTTGGAAGGAATGATGCTAAAGCTGAAACTCCAGTACTTTGGCCACCTCATGCGAAGAGTTGACTCCTTGGAAAAGATTCTGATGCTGGGAGGGATTGGGGGCAGGAAGAGAAGGGGATGACAGAGGATGAGATGGCTGGATGGCATCACTGACTCAATGGACGTGAGTCTGAGTGGACTCCGGGAGTTGGTGATGGACAGGGAGGCCTGGCGTGCTGCGATTCATGGGATTGCAAATAGTCGGACACGACTGAGCGACTGAACTGAACTGATAGTTACTATATAATGGAATATTATGGACCTACTAAAAATCACAACATGGGAAACATTGGTGATATATTAAGCAAAAATGTACATTATACATCATTCACAGTATATCAATTACATTTTATTTATACTTAGTTCAGTAGCTTCCAAACTATCTGGCCTCAGAGCCCCAACAGTCTACTGTTGTTTAGTCACTAAGTCGTGTCCAGCTCTTTGGGACCCCATGAACCGTAGCCCACCAGGCTCCTGTGTCCATGGGGTTTCCTAGGCAAGAGTACTTAAATGGGTTGCCATTTCCTTCACCAAGGAATCTTCCCAACCCAGGGATCGAACCAGCATCTCCTGCACTGGCAGGTGGATTCTTTATCATTGAGCCACCAGGGAAGCCCCTAAAGACCTTCCGTTTATATGAATTATAACCCATTGTGTGTTAACATAAAAAACAATCAAAAATAACTATATTTTCCAAAATAGAAAATTTGGTAGAGTGAAATCTGCTCAAATGTCTTTAATATTTGGCTTAAAATACAGCTGAATTCTTGTATCTGTTTCTGTTATTTCTTATGAGACTGAAAAATGGATATAACCAAATAACATATCAGTGTTATTAGAAAAACAGCCTTAACTTCGTAAATCTCCTGAAAGGGTCTCAGGAACCCTCCTGGGTCCTTGAACCAAACTTTGAGAACCACTAGTCCAGGAACATGGAAGCTTATGTACCCAAAAAGTTAACATTGCTCTAACTGCCAGATTCCATTGATAAGCACTTTATTTAAGATTTTCATGCAGTTACATTATATTAAGTAAGACTGATCTATTAATCTCCTTTTTTTTAAGCTATTCTTTCCACTACTGGCTAAAGGGCCCAGGGCACCTTTATCTGTGTACTTCATTAAACAATCAAGTCTGGAAGTGGACAATTACTCACATCCTTAAAGTCTGACTGGCAGTATTTCTAAAGCAGCACACACAGGCAAAAAAGTCAGTTAGCTAACGTTCTGTAATAACCCAGTGTTCTCAATTTAGTCTCCGCTAATATGTCAGCCATGAATAATATCCTTTCAGAGTTAAGAACACCTCAAGCACAGATTCCAGACAACCTCTGAGCAGAATACATTTCCTGCTTTCCAACCTGGAAAACAGATTAGGAAACTGTTTTAGGAAATGGATGCTGGCCAACTGAGCTGAACATAAAATAAATATCCCAGCCAAGTCCAAGGGCCAAATGTGCCAACTTTAATATATAAACAAGAGAGGCTACTGGCCAACTAGGCAGAAAATGGGTCTACACTGTAGCCCTCTTTAGTTCCTATTTTAAAATTAGGTCCTTATTTATAAAATCTCAGATGTTAAAAACTTTTTAAAAAAAAAAGAAGTTCAATATGGCAAAAAACTTTGTTATGCTGTGATTTTATGTGTATGTATTTAGAGCTTGAGGGCTTCCCTGCTGGCTCAGACAGTAAAGAATTCGCTTGCAATGCAGGAGACCCAGGTTCCATCCCTGGGTCGGGAAGATCCCCTGGAGAAGAAAATGGCAACCTGCTCTAGTATTCTTGCCTGGAGCATCCCATGGACAGAGGGGCCCGGTGGGCTACAAACCAAGGGTTTGCAAAGGAGTTGGACACGACTACGTGACTAAACAACAGTAACAATTTAGAACTTGAAGAATCGCAGGTATGGTGGTTCTCTACGCTGGCTGAGGGAACATTTAACAAATGCTCGGGGTGGAACTTCTCTGGTGGCCAAGTGGCTAAGACTCTGCTTCTATTCCAGGGGGCCCAGGTTCAACCCCTGGTCAGAGAACTAAGCTCCCACACGCCACTCAGTGTAGCCAAAAAGTAAAAAAAAAAATTTTAATTAAAGTAAAAAAAATTTTTTTCTTAAATGCTCAGGGGACTTTTAACTTATGGCATAAAAGACTGAGGGAGCCCACAAATTCAACACTTTCTCCAAAAAGCAACTATAAAGGTAAAAGGGGTGGGGGGAATCCCACCATTTCAGTGCTATGGGAAATCAACTAAAGACAGAGCAGGCTGAGAAGAGTTTATTCATGAGGATGATGGCACTTCGGGGGAAGAACAGGCTAAGTCTGTGACTGTCTTGGCAGCAGCTGCTCTCTTGCCTCCCCAGCTATACAACTTCAGAGGTTCAACAGGGCAGAGGTAGGTCTGGACACGCGCCGGTTCCCTGGGGTGTGGCGGGTGGGTGTGGGATAGCGACTCATTAGATTCAGTGTCGTTGGTCAAAGTGTCATCTAGAGGCAGACGCACAGGGAGGGCCAGCGGCTGTGCAAGCCTGAGATGCTGTTCTGTTCGGGGAGAGCACTGGACTTGGACACTGCAGACCAGCCAGAGGTGGGGCAGGGAGCTCTGGGGGCCTACAAGGCTCTTCACATCTCCCAGGTTGACGGGGAACTGTAAGCATGCACAGCAGAGACCAGAGAGGGGCCTGGGCACCCACATACACCTGCACCCAGAGGAACAGAAAGAGGCCAAAGGAGGAGAGGAGAGCCTCAAGTCTGACTGCCCCACCATCCACAGGCACCACCAGCAGGCTAGGGAGCCTTACTGCTCCGAGCGCTTGATCACAACCTCTGAGCTGCCTGCAGCTGGGCACAGTGCTATGCAGACATACGTGCAATCCCTCAAGGAAACCAGGCTGAAAAATAAAAACACACCAAGACAAAAGTGTAGAGCATCAGTAGTCACACGGTGGAGAGACAGACTTGAGAGATTTAGTCCAGTCAAGGTACTGAACAAACGAGTGAACAAAACCACTACCGCCACTGTCAAAGGTAAAAAGTAAGAATCTAGAGCTGCACCAATATATTTGAAAAAAAAAAAAGAAAGCATGCATGCATGCTCAGTTGCTCAGTCGTGTCCGACTCTTCTGTGACCCCATGGACTGTGGCCCACCAGGCTCCTCTGTCCATGACATCTGCCAGGCAAGAATACTGGAGTGGGTTGCCATCTCCTCCTTCAGGGGATCTTCCTGACCCAGGGAGGACCAAACCCACAACTCCTTTGACTCCCACACTGGCAGGCAAATAATTTACTACTGAACCATCTGGGAAGCCCAAGTGAAATATATAGTGGTCAACAAATACATGGAAGACAAGCAAAGAAGAAAGCAAGGGTGACCCACAGTGAACGTGAAAAGTGTTAGCTGCTCAGCTGTATCCGACTCTTTGCAACCCGATGTACTATAGCCTGTCAGGCTCCTCTGTCCATGGAATTCTAGACAAGAATACTGGCATGAGTAGCCATTCCCTTCTCTAGCGGATCTTTCCGACTTACGGGTCAAACCTGGGTCTCCTGCACTGCCGGCGGATTTTTTTTGACTGTCTGAGCCACCATGGAAGCCTGGGTGGAACTAAACAGCAGCCAATGGCAATGCCTCGGAGTGTTCCCAGATGCTGGATTTAGCAGATAAAGATTTCAAAACAGCTACTATCGAAGAACTAAACAAAATCACATCTGAAGGATTAAAGGGAAGTGTGATGAAACCGATGCTATGGATACAGAAAACAGAGAGGAAGAAATCATAGAACAAAATGGAAATTCTGGAGTCGAACAGTGACTAACATGAAAAATTCGTGGTAGGGCCTCAACAGCAGATTTCTGGTGGCAAAAGAATGAGTGGATTTGAAGTTAGAGCAGGAGCAATTAACCAATCTGAAGAACAGAGAGGAAAAAAAGATTAAAGAAAACTGAAGAAAGCCTTATGAGATATCACCAAGTACACCCAGATGGAAAGAGAAAATATGTGGAAAAACCAATGGCTTTCCCACAAACTAAGGGACACAGGGGGACTTCTTCAACTTGAGAAAGAACATCTACAAAAATTCTACAGCTAACACTGCACTTAACGGTGATCAACTAGATGCTTTACCACTATGATCAGGAAAAAGGGAAGGATGTCTGCTCTCATGACTCCTATCCACATCATACTGGACTGAAACAGGAAAAGGAAATTAAAAGCACGTGTACAAGGACTTCTCTGGTGGTCCAGTGGCTGAGACTCCACGCTCCCAACGCAAGAGGCCTGGGTTCAATCTCTAGTCAGGGAACTAGATCCTGCATGCCACAGCTAAGCTCCAAGACCTCACACACTGCAACTAAGACTTAGCACAGCCAAATAAATAGAAATGAGTATTTAAATAAAGGTAATTGTACAAATTGAGAAGAAAGAAGGAAAAGTGGCTTTGTTTGCAGATGACAACTGTCTATGTAGAAAATTGCAAACATCAACAAAAAAACTCCTGGAAATAATGAGCAGTTATAGCAAGGTTTCAGGACGCAAGGCAAACATACAAAAACCAATTGCATTCTTATAAACCATCAACAATTGGAATTCGAAATTCAAAACACAGTACCATGTCCCCAAAATAAATAAATCTAACAAATTATGTCCATGATCTCTACACAGAGAACTACAAAACTTTGCTGAAAGAAATCAAAGGGGATCTAAATTGATATTTCTTGATATCAGTTCTTCCAAATTTAATCTATACAGTAAGATGTCTGTTCTCCCCAACTTAATCTACAAAGAAAAATCAATAAAGTCAGAAGTTAGTTCTTTGGTATAAATCCTCCCAAAGGAAAAAAACTCCAGGCTCAGATGGTAATAAATGCACGGTTGGTTCAATATCATAAATCAATTAATACAACATATTAATAGAATAAAAGATAAAAGAACATGGTTTTCAACAGATGCATTAAAAAACAACTGATAAAATTTAACAATCGGTACTTCCCTGTGGTCCAGTGGCTAAGACTCCCACACTTCCAAACCAGGGAAGCTGGGGGTTCAATCCCTGGTTGGGAGACTAGATCCAACTTGCCCCAGCTAAGAGTAAAGAGTTTGCATGCTGCAACTAACGACCCTGCATGTTGCAACTAAGATCCAGCACAGAAAAATAAAGTATTTTTAAAAAATCCAACACTGATGATTCTAAAAACTGTAATTCACATCGTATTTAATGGGACCATGCCAGTTTTGTTCAATGTTGCACTGGATTGTCTCACCACTGCAACACAGAGAAAGGGAGAGCTGGGGGAGAGGGGAAGGGAGAAAGAGAAAAAGGAAGATAAAATACATTTCAAAGGTTTCTAAAGGGATAAAGGCAACAGGTAATATACCAAGAATATAGGACTCCATAGCCTTACTGGCTGCTAGAAGATAGTAAGAGCATTTTTCTTTTAATTCAGAAAAAACATAACTTTCAACTTAAAATTCTTTACCCAGTCATCAATGAAGTGTGAAACTAGGATTTTAAAATATTCAAACACGGACCTATTCAGGAAGCTGCTGGAGAACATGCAAAGGAAAAAAGCCAAGAGAAAGAAAAACTCGGGATCTGGAAAACACTCCCCAGAGGATGGAGGTGGTGATGCTTTCTTTAGTCCCTCAATCGTGTCCAACTCTTTTGCAACCCTGCAGACTCTAGCCCACCAGGCTCCTCTGTCCATGGAATTCTCCAGGCAAGAATCCTGGAGCAGGTTACCATTTCCTTCTCCAGGGGATCCTCCCAACTCAGGGATTGAACCCAGGTCTCCTGGAGAGCAGGCAGACTCTTTACCACTGGGAAGCCATAAGGGAAGCCCTTCCCAAGATAGAGACAAAGGGATGACAGTGACTGCAAACCCAGAAGACAGCTCTGCAGAGGCCTGGTGTGTGACCGTCCAGAGTGGAGAAGGACAGGGAGTCTCAGGAAGGAAGTAACTGGGAAGAAAATAAAACTGGTAAGTTATCTGGTGTACCAAAAGATTTCGAGAGAACTACTGACAGACATATGGCACAGAGAACCAACTGGAATAAAACAGGCACTCAGAAAATGATACCAGAATAAAACCTGTTTAATAGCGGGGAAACAAAAAGCTGTACACTAAAGGAAAGGTACACAAACAATACGTGGCTCAGAAGTAAGGTATATTTGTTCAGTCACAATAATGTAAATATGGTGTCATGATTTAGCTAAAAACTGTGATGTGATTACACTGAAAGAATGAGAAGGAAAGAGGAAATCAGAGCTAAACTTTCACCTATAATAGGAAGTCCTCAGATGATATATAGGAGAAGGCCATGGCACCCCACTCCAGTGCTCTTGCCTGGAAAATCCCATGGACGGAGGAGCCTGGTGGGCTGCAGTCCATGGGGCCGCTGAGTCGGACACAACTGAGCGACTTCACTTTCACTTTTCACTTTCATGCATTGGAGAAGGAAATGGCAACCCACTCCAGTGTTCTTGCCTGGAGAATCCCAGGGACGGGCAGCCTGGTAGGCTGCAGTCCATGGGGTCACTAAGAGTCGGACACGACTGAAGAGACTTAGCAGCAGATGATATCTAAAAGATGTCTAAAAAAATTAAGAAAGTGGTATACACACACACACATAAATTTATAAATATGGAACTGCCGAAAGAACTGAATAGATAATAGGTTCTTTTAAGATTTAGAAGATTTCAGAAACTGAGAGACTAAAGGAAGGAAGCTGGATGTTAGTCTTCCAATATCACCTTTCAGAGTTATCAAAAAAAAATTTTTAACTATGGGCATATTTTACTTTATAAAAAATTTGACTTAATTTGAAAGCACACAACACATAAACAGGCAGCAATAATACTGCTGTCCCTGGAGGACCTAGAAACCACGACTGGAAGAGCCACTCTGCAGTACAGGAGGATGAGAAGAAACGAAACCCTGAGGAAGCCAAGAGATGGCAGAAGTCGGGAGCAGAGCCCGTCGGGAAGAGGAGCACGAGCAGGGTCAGCAGGCCACGCCCTGGGAGGCGCTGCTGGGAGGCTGCGCGCGTCCGTGCACCAACTTCTAAGATCAGGCCACACGCTGACATACCGGCTGGAAGGTGCCACGAGGGTGGGCAGCCAGAGATTATGGGACTGCTGAGTCACTGCAGCCAGAACCCACGGGGCAGATCCAGCTGTGGCAAAGGGGGCTAGGGGAGGGACATTCACAGGAGTAAAGAAAGTCAACAATCCACGGTTAATATCAAGTACTCAGGATGGAAGATGAAGATGAACTCGATCCTGGAGACCTCTGACGTGTCAGGATGAGAAGCTCAAAACTGCACAGAAAACGGGTCTGTCCTCATCTTACACAACCTCTCAGCAGCATTCCAAGTGGCTGATGACTTTTCTCCACCTGAAAGCACTCCCCTCAAGGCAACCTTTCACACCACAGCCCCCTAACGTTCTGCCTGCTTCTCCGCTTTTCCTGCTCCACGTGGCCTCAATGATGGAGTGTGCCAGGACTCAACCCTCTCACTTTTCTCGTCCATCCCCAGGACTCTCTGTTTGTCTATATGCCAATAACACTCACACTTCTTCGTTTTTAGCTTTTGTATAGTAGTGTAGTTGATTTTTTGGCTTGGGTTGTTTTTTTAAAATAGGCGTATAGGTGTACAGGGCTTCCCAGGTGGCACTTGAACTCACCTGCAAATGCAGGAGACTCCAGAGACACAGGTTGGGAAGATCCCCTGAAGGAGGAAATGGCAGCCCACTCCAGTATTCTTGCCTGGAGAATCCCATGGACAGAGGAGCCTACAGACAGAGGCGGGCCGCAGTCCATTGGGTTGCAAAGAGTTGGACACGACTGAAGCGACTTAGCACACATAACACAGTTGCTTTACAATGCTGTGTTAGTTTCTGCTGTACAGAAAAGTGAGCCAGCCATAGGTATACACGTGTGTGCCAAGTCGCTTCAGCCGTGTCCAACTCTGCAACCCCACGGACTGCGGCCCGCCTCTGTCTGTGGGGTCCTCTGTCCGTGGGATTCTCCAGGCAGGAATACTGGAGTGGGCTGCCATTTCCTCCTCCAGGGGATCTGCCCGACCCAGGGATCGAATCTGCGTCTCTGGTGCCTGCATTGGCAGGCGGGTTCTAGTGCTACCTGGGAAGTCCTACACGGATCCACACATCTATCCCCTCTTCCAGGGATTTCCTTCCCATTCAGGTCACCACACAGCACTGAGTAGAGTTCCCTGTGCCGTCTGGTAGCTTCTCACTAGTTATCTGTTTTATACATAGTATCAATAGCATATACGTCTCAGTCTCTCTTTCCCAACTCATCCCTCGTGGTATCTATACAGAAAAAAAAAATTTTTCTTTTCAGCCACACCACGCAACTGCCAGTAACACCCAAATTTCGATCTCTGCCCTAAGCACCTCGTGTTTATCACAGAACTCACAATGGCATCTCTACCCTCGTCCCGACGCCCCCATCCTCTCACTATGCCTCACCTGGGCTCACTTTCCCTGATGCTCTTTCAACACGCCAAGCTCATTGTTGACTTGTACACATCCTGATTCTCCTGCTGGGCCTCCCCTCTGCCTGCTTCTCTGGCCTCTTATTACTCAGGCCTCGATTCACCTCCTCAGAGAGGCCTTGTCTGACTACCTGTATGTAAACAGGTGGGCCCTCAGGCCCACCTCTGTCCCTGTCCACCCCAATCGCGTGTTCTACTGGCAGCCTTAAGCCATCGGGTCTGGCCAGCTGCTCAGCTATTACTGTGCACCGTCTCCCCACTGAGCATCTCTATTATCCACAGGCACTATGGTAGCAAGGATGTTGGCCACCACACTGCCAGCACCTGGTGAAACATTGCCTTGTCCACAGTCAACAAACACGAGGTGAATAATAAATTAACTGAGCTAAAGAGACAAAAATGAGCAATCTGAAGAAAGACGCTTTCAAACCAAAGAGTGCTGTGGCAAGAAACCACCATTATCCTATAACTGGGGCTAGTACATTGCCTTCCAGACTGAATTCATCACCAAGCAGAGAAAGCTGTAACACTCATGGGTGCACTGTTCAATTACTCAGCGACAGTTTGCACATTAACTTCTGGCCAGTGTATCAAAAGAACACAAGAGGCATAGTTCACAAGCAGGAAGAAACGTCCCTTACAGAAGGTGACGAGGGCATCTGCAGCGTTCTATTTCTACCTTACCTTTATCTTAAGCTTTCTGATAAGGAAACTCCAGTGACCTTTACTCTTTTTATACAACAGGTGAGAAAGGGTACAGCTTATTTTCCTTGAGAAGAGAGTTGATTAACCTTCTAAATTCCAATCAACACACTAAAAAGTAACTTCCTTTCATGACTCTGTCAGCACAAGCTTGCCACCACCCAGGGAACAATTTCCCCTTCTTGCTGGTTATATTTCCTTCTTTGGAATTAACTGCAACCCTGGGTCGGTTCCATGCAGTGTTTAATGAGTGCACTGGATCACACACTCTCTCAGGTACACAGGTTCACAGTGATTCTGAGAACCACTGGGAACTTCACTTCCCATCATGAGCAAATCGGTTTTCCTGTTTTGCTCAAACACGGCCAGTCATTTTCTTTGTGTGTGCTGTCGCTTCAGTCACGTCTGACTCTCTGTGACCCTATGGACTGTAGCCCGCCAGGCTTCACTGTCCATGGGCTTCTCCAGGCAAGAATACTGGGATAAGATATGACTCTTATCCCAGCCTAATTGTTACTAGTAATAATAATTACTCTCTAGTTCACCGGTTTGGACAATAAATTATATGATCACCCTAACTGTTGAGGAAATAAATGATGCCCATTAAGAATATTATCTACAGCTGAACAACTGATATGTAATCTTGGAACACTCTGACCTTAATGAAAATCAACTAGCAATAAAACTCCTATGACTCAATACCAAGAATAAAGTGTATGCAAACACTGAAATGAGGACTACCATGCACATGGTGAAGACATCAATAAAATCAATAACTCAGAGGCTTTGTTATCATGTGCTAAACGTTATCTACCATGTATACAGGGACGAAAGAGTCAAGGGACGAAAGAGTCAAGGCAAGCTGCTGAATGAACAAGGATGAAAATGTTATACAGCCAGTTTAGAAGAACTTGGACCAATCTTACTAAGAACAGAACAGTGTAAAAAATGACTGTAGAGTAACTTCTGCAAAAATGATGGAGCAGGGGGCTCCCGGTGTTTACGGACCTCGGAAACACTGAAATGATGTGATTTAAAAAAAGACAAGATGCTATTATACCTGTAGAATAATACTTGCGTAGCACTGTTACACAGATCACTATACAATTTGTGTAAATGTTATAAAACACAAAAAAGTTATGTCTATACATACATATAATTTATGGGCATTAGCATGCATAACGGAGGAGGCAATGGCATCCTACTCCAGCACTCTTTTGCCTGAAAAATCCCATGGATGGAGGAGCCTGGCAGGCTTCAGTCCATGGGGTCGCTAAGAGTCCAACACGACTGAGTGACTTCACTTTCAATTTCGTGCATTGGAGAAGGAAATGGTGACCCACTCCAGTGTTCTTGCCTGGAGAATCCCAGGGACAGGGGAGCCTGGTGGGCTGCCGTCTATGGGGTCACACAGAGTAGGACATGACTGAAGCGACTTAGCAGCAGCAGCATGCATAAATTAACGTATAATCACTGGACTAGAAGGGCACACAGACATGGCATAGTCTGCCGGGGTCAAGGTGGGGGCAGAGGCAAAAATGCGTGAAAGAGTTCAGAGAAGCATGCCACGCTTCACTTATTAACAGTTAGAAGATTGGAAGTAAGTACAGAAAGCTGGGGGGATACTTCTGTGTCATTCATTATACTTTTTCTCTATACTTTGAAATTTTCAAAAATGGGGTCAGGTAGGATGGGGACAAGGTCACTGTCCTCTAAGAGGCTCACTGTTTAGACTCAATCCTAGTTCATTTTTGCTGGCTGCCAGCAGTCACTGCTTCTTTTTATAAATATTCATGCTCTGAAACTACTCAATTAACATGTTCCCAAATGGCAAGTTCCATAATTCACAGGATCCATCTTTTTGTCCTTGGAGGGGGTAAAAAACCAAAAAACCTGTTTGCTTACATTTTACCTTCAAGCACCCAGTCTTCAGAATTCCTCCATGACGTTAGCAGGAAAATGAAAGGCAAAAAGAAAAACTCAAACCCAAAACAAAGCCAGAAAGCTAACGTGACTTTTCCAAAATCCAAGAGCAAGCTCTAAGAGAACCAAAGGCTCCAGGCTCTTGTTTTTACCCAATGATAATACTGCCATCGTTCCTCAGGAAAAGAAAATACTATCAACAGCATCTTAAGACTTTTTAAATATTCTCTATATTCATCTTGCCTTTCACTTCTAAAAAGGAATCAAGTCCTACTCTGCCAGAGGAAGGCTGGTCATTTGTCATCTCCAGAGTTCTTTCCGGACCTTCTGTTAATCCAAATATTTAAACATTTGTTACAAGTCAAAAATTTCACACATTCCATGATACACCTGACCTTCATTATAACTCAATCCCCGAAAATGGTTTCAAAGTAACAAGTTCCACACTGCAAACTTACATTTTCTAAATACCTATAGATCTTTTTGCTAGCTGCCTTACGTTCACCTTAATCAACTCTGTTATAAACCAAACTATGTAAGTCTAGGACATTCTCCTCGGTGATTTACTCAATGTCAAGGTCCTTTCAGTTAGCACAACTGAAATAGCCTGCTTTTTAGGTGCATAATAAAAGGAAACATACTAAATTTGATGTTTGATAAAACACACTGACTATGTGTTTTATTTTCATCAAAATTCCCCAGATTTATGTGTCCTCTGCATCAGACCAATAAACCTAAACTCTGAAAGTTTAAGATTCTGTATAATTATATCTGGGGAAAAAGAAAAGGTTATAACCATCCTAAACTATGGCAACATGTTGCTAGGAAGACTTAAAAATAAAACCCCACCATCATCAGTCAAATGAATACATACTTCTTCAGCAACCAATAACACAGACACTTCAATTTAAAGGGAATTTACAACAGATTATCTGCATGACCTAAGAACCCTTTAACTAAAGGCAGAGTGAACTGACTTTTTAGCTGAAAAACAATCAAATTACACTTGAGTTTTTTCTAAATTTCTTAAAATCGAAATCTCATACTCTAAAAGAAAATTGCAACATAAATGAATAGGGCTAGAACATGATTAAATACTATCGAAGAATGTATTATTTTAGAAAAACCATATGAAAGAAGTCATGTTAGGTGACCAACAAAACGGGACTTCCAGAAGCTCCTCTGTGGAGACTGTTCTCTGCTGCAGTGGGCAGCTGGCCTCAGGTGGTGCAAGCCTCGGCATCAGATCCACCTGCGCTTAGATGCTAACATTCTGCAATCACATAACAGTATGGGATGAAGTAATTTACTAATTGCCTGAGTGTCTTCACGTCAAACATGGATTTCATGCTCACTTATTTCCCTAGAGCTGTGGTGAGGACTGAATGAGACCATCAAATGGCATTCTTTACCATTCCCAAATGCCAATTCTATGCTTATCTTCAGTTTTGAAACTACAGGCTTATTTCTCCTGAAACAGCAGCAGTAAATAGCAATTGTTGTTTAGCTATTAAGTAATGTCTGACACTTCTGCAACCCCAGGGACTGTAGCCTACCAGGTTCCTCTGTCCATGGGATTTTCCAGGCAAGACTAGAGAAGTAGGTTGCCATTTCCTTCTCCAGGGGATCTTCCCAACCCAGGGATCAGACCCACGTCTCCTGCACTGCAGGTGGATTCTTTATCACTGAGCCACCTGGAAAGCCCAGGAAATAGCAGTAACAGAGATCTAATCAGTATTATTATCTCTCTGGAAACTGCTTACAAATTAACAGAACCTTGGGTTTGTGTTAGTTGCTCAGTCATGTCCTACTCTTTGCGACCCCATGGACTGTAGCCCACAAGGCTCTTCTGTCCATGGGATTCTCCAGGCAAGAATACTGGAGTGGGTAGCCATTCCCTTCTCTAGGGGATCTTCCTGACCCAGGAATTGAACCCAGGTCTCCTGCATTGCAGGTGGATTCTTTACCATTTAAGCCATCAGGGAAGCCCACTGATTAAAGGGGGAAAAATAGGAATGGATAAAAGATCTGGAGGAATGTTGCAGTTATGAGACAATCTGAGATAAATTCAAATTATGAGAGGCAACAACAACAACAACAAAAACTTCACAACAAATCTTGTTGTAAAGTTTACTTTCAAATCTTAAAAGGTCAGGTTTTTAAACTTAACCTCCACTGACTTAATTAATCAACCACAAGCTGCCAGGGAAAACTCTATCATGGCTGTAAGCCACCAGACATGCAATTTAGGGATATCATATTTCCTGGAACATTTAGGTTCTTTTTCCATAACTCATACACAGGATTTGTGAAGAAAATTTCTCTAAGTTTTTTTTTGTAGTACTTTGAAATAGTAATCAAGGCATCAACAGAAGTTTCTTTACACTGAAGATGCCCGGGATTAACAAAGAAGTAAATTCAAGTAACCACCAGGTGAGGAAAGAGAGAAACTATTGACAGGATGCAAACTTCTCCGAGGGGGCTTCCCAGGTGGCGCAGTGGTAAAGAATCCACCTGCCAATGCAGGAGGCACAAGAGAGGCAGAGGAGCTTGGCAGGCTGTCCATGGGGGTCACAGGAGAGCCGGGCGGGACTGAAGTGACTGAGCGCGCACACACTTTTCCTATCCCACACATGACTTTCCACATTCTCCTTTAAGCAACAAGTCCCAGGCTGCCTGGTTGCCCTACAAAACTCCAGTCCTATCAGAATGCCTCTTTTGAGAGCTGGAGTTCATGAACATAGAACAAAGGCTTAGAGATCAAGAAAACCTCATAGAGAAAGCAGAGGATGCGTTAAACTGGAAAACCAACCACAGACCATCTCCTAAGTACAACTGCAACGTTTTTCTTCATCATGGGACTGCCTGTACAGGGAGCAGCCTGTACCCTGCCAGGCTCCCCAGTCCACGGATTTCCCAGGCAAGAACACTGGAGTGGGTTGCTATTCCTCCACGAAGTCCTAAGACGACCCAAACACTGGTCCTTAATATGATCCCTCCTGACAGGAATTAACACTCTCAAGGCACAACTTATTCCACACTTTCTACTTCAGAAAAATATTAGGATTGTCTGCAAGCCTGGAAATTGGATTAAGAAACCAAGCATGCTTCCAAAATTGTCAGAGAGAGTTTTAAAGAGATAAAGACATCGGCTTCTTCTTCTTTTCTTTTTTTTTTTAAATCTTCTGGCCATGCTGCATGGCATGTGGGATCTTACTCTCCTGACCAGGGATCATACTCACACCCCCTGCACTACAAGGCCAAGTCTTAACCACTGGCTACCAGGGAAGTTTTAAGACAACAGCCTTTTTAAAAGGACCTTCAGTAGACAAGCTGTGACAGTAGAAGGAAAAAAAATATTAAGTGGATGTAAACTCATTTTGTATATAGTACTAAAAAAGAAAAATATTCAGAAAAAGGTTGATATGATGATAAAAGAGGTAAAGAATATATGGTTAATTTTTTGTTAATGTAAATAAGTAGGAGACTGTCAATAAAACTGAGTATGTGCTGCTTCTAATAAAGCATATCTCCTTATAAAGTATGTACATAATTTTGTATCTATCTGTATATACCAAGAAATGCAGCAGGGGGAGATTTTGTGCAAGCCCAAGAGTCTTCAATCAATGTTAAGACGTATAACAAGAATGGGAGAGGGGAAGGGATGATCAGAAAAATGGTCACACAAAAAATTAAGAGAAGAACGATTGTCCTAAAATGATCACACTTCTAGACTAGATTCTCTCATCTCAGAGGAAAAAACTCTAGCTGGTCTTATAATCAGAAGATGCTAATAAAACATGCTTACGTTTACGACATGTCTACCAGGAGGACAATCAAGAATCCTACTGCAGAGGGAAAATACCAGCATGGAAGAAACTAACACCATGAACAAAGGGTGCTTAAAAGGCCTTATTAACCTAACAAAGTATATTTCATTGCAAAAAATACCCAAGAGGATCATAAGCATCTCGGGTGTAAATAAAGCATCCTCAGAGAGGCAAGCAGGGCTGCCAGCGTAAGAAACACAAGTTCAATCCCTGGGTCAGGAAGATCCCCTGGAAAAGGAAATGGAAACCCACTCCACTGTTTCTGCCTGGGAAATCCCATGGACAGGGGAGCCTGGCAGGCTACAGCCCATGGGATCGTAGAGTGGGACACGACTGAAGTGACCGAGCAAAAGCACACGAAGCTTCCAGTCCCCAGACTCTCCCACTCCCTCCACCTCCTCCTGCTTGCCTGCCATCCTTCGTGCATCTGGGCCTCTGATCCAGCAGGTCACATGCTACTGCCAGCCAAGGCTTCTCTGCCACCTGCACACACCTTGGTTCAACCCAACATCCACCCTCTCCACTACTGCAGGGAATCCAATCCTCCCGTTATCCAACTCCTATTTGATAGGAAACTGCTCTGAAGACAATAAATACTGAAATCCGCTGAAATGAAGATGGGATACACGTGCCACCTCTGCTTCCTCGTGGCTAGAAAATATCTTATCATCTCAAATGGGGAGAAAGTAAAATGTCTGATGTGAATATTTACTACTTTTTAAACTGCAGAAATAAACTTTAAAAAATGAACAATGATTGAAATTTGCTTTAACATGTTATTGACTGGGGGATTTTGCAAAAATTAATGCCTGTGGCTGTGATAAGTCTTCGGTCAATAATGCATTAAGTCACCTTTCAGGTTCCTGTTGAAAAAGTACGGAATGGAGCCTCTAAAAAAACTCGCCTACCTTCTGTCTTCTGGTTTTGAAAACTAAATATTAAGTTAGATAGGCAAACAAAAAATACTTCAGCCAAAAAAAAGAAAGTTTCCTGCCTGAATAAGGTATTTAAATCTAAATGTTAATCAAAACTATTCTACCCTCAGACTTTCATGTTTACGACATAGATGACAACTCCAGTTTTCTTCCAAAAAATTAAGATCTTGATTTCCCATGATCTGGATAAAAAATTAAGGCTAAAATTAAACCAACAAATAAAAGCCTCTGTGAGCTAGATTTCCACTACTCAAGGCCCTGCACAATGCCTGGCAGAAAGCATGCGCACACACACACAAATACTGAATGAATGGGAGATGTGTAAAGACCCCATGCATATGCCCCTGGAGAGGAGAGCAGCTGGAAAACTTATGCTTCATCCACACGATGGAGTATTATGGAATTGTTTAAAGAAAACAGCGCAATGAAGATTATTTCTATGAAATGAAGTGACATGGAACGATTTCCAGCATACACTGCTAAGTGAAAAAGCAAGCGTTATCTATGGTGTGTTATCCCTCATGGAAGAAAGCAAAGGATATGGAAAATGTCTGTGTATCTGCTCACAGGTGCCCCAAGAAATACAGGAAGGAAAAAGCCAGAATATAATGAGATTATTTACCTGCAAAGGACAGGTGGGAGCAGTGGAGAAAAAAGGAAAGGATGGAAATGGGGCAGAGGGAATGAGAACGTTTCTCTCAGGGCACATTGTTTTCCTCAACTGGTGAGTCTCAGAACCAAGAAAATGTTTCACATATCCAAAATGTACATGACTGCAATTACACAGGATATGGGGGAAATCCAAAATAGAATATTCACAGTAATAAATGGACCTATGTGTGTTATAAATAAACAGTATAACCACACCAAAGAGGAAATGACTAAAACAAGGAATAAGGAACTCTGCAAAATATTTGACTATATAACTGCGAAAGTAAATACAAAAAGAACCATGTGCAAATAATGTTACTTTTCACTTGGGTATGGGTTAGCAATTCTGAAACTACTAAGAAAAGAAAGTGTTAAGAGGCTCAATTGTGTGACTCTTTGCAACCTCATGGACTGTAGCCCGCCAGGTTCCTCTGTCCATGAAATTCTCCAGGCCAGAATACTGAAGTGAGTAGCTGTTTCTTTCTCCAGGGGATCTTTCCAGCCCAGGTCTCCTGTATTGCTGGCAGATTCTTTATTGTCTGAGCCACCAGGGGAGATCAAGAATATTGGAATTCGTAACCTATCCCTTCTCCAGCAGATCTTCCCAACCCAGGAATCGAACTGGGGCTGGGAACTGCAATCCCTGCATTGTGGGCAGATTTTTTTACCAGCTGAGCTACCAGGGAAGTCCTTGAAACTACACACACACGGTGAGATTTAGCTAATAATTACTATATTGGGGTATTAACAGCCATGTTTTTTATGGATACAGGGAAATGTGGAGACAAGAATAAATGCTATAGCACTAGATTAAAGTCAGAGGGACCAGTATGAACTCATGGTGGTTTTATATATATATGTATCTATATAGATAGATAGATATAACCTCTCTATATATACATATACGGAGAAGGCAATGGCACCCTACTCCAGTACTCTTGCCTGGAAAATCCCATGGATGGAGGAGCCTGGTGGGCTGCAGTCCATGGGGTCGCGAAGAGTCGGACACGACTGAACGACTTCACTTTCACTTTTCACTATCATGCATTGGAGAAGGCAATGGCAACCCACTCCAGTGTTCTTGCCTGGAGAATCCCAGGGACGGGGGAGCCTGGTGGGCTGCCGTCTATGGGGTCACACAGAGTCGGACACGACTGAAGTGACTTAGCAGCATATATACATATATAGGTTTCCCTGGTGGCTCAGTGGTAAAGAATCCGCCTGCAATGCAGGAGCCACAGGACACTCAGGTTCGATCTCTGGGTCAGGAAGATCCCCTAGAGGAGGGCATAGCAACCTACTCCAGTCTTCTTGCCTGGAGAATCTCATGGACAGAGGAACCTGGCAGGCTACAGTCCATGGCGTCACAAACAGTCAGACCCTACTGAAGCAACTTAGAATGCACAGATGCATATAGAAATAGCCTTGCACTGTCCACTAAGAGGGACAAGAAGTACTGGTACCACAAAGGAACGAGTCCACCAAGACTCCATTCCTCAAGACACTAGAGGCTCCTTGAAGAAATGATGACTTCCAGGGCTGGGGCAGAGAAAACACAAGGTGATCCTGGACCATACTGTGGCAATAGAAAATTAAAAATTGCTCAAAAAATGAATGGAGACTAAAGATGGTGGCTGCACATTTTGAATGTCCTAAATTATTCACTTAATAAGGCTAATTTTGTTGTGTGAATTTCACCTCAACAAATTTGAAACTGAGGCAATGCTTAAGTCACAGAAGCCAACTCAAAGAGCTCCCAATGGCCACCTCTGGACAATCTAATGATAAAATAATCAATGACTGTTAAGGATTATAACCCATAGGACAAAATACATACTCATGAGTTCACACTCATATAACAAGAAATAAATGAGAGAGAATAGACATCTCTTCCCTTTGGTCAAGTTCCAGTTAATAAACACAGAAGGAGTGATGGAGACAGAAAATCATATTTGGCAGAGAGCACAGTGGTGACTGCTGCAGACAAAACCCATCAATACTTGTTCAGATCTGAGTGAACGTGCGATGAGAAACAGGACGTCTGCTTGGTTTTAAAGACGCTTTCACAAAATACTTATTAATTACAAGGGAAAAACAGCAACGTCACAGGGGAGAAGCTTGGCAGACTGCACTTTAACCACGTGAGCAGGCTCAACGTTAAGACCTGTGCACTTCAGGCACCCCTTGATGTAAGGCACTAAGGAGAACACAGTGTCACTTCTCTGGTCTTCGCACCAAAAACGCGTTACCTCGGTCTAATCGTGAGGAAGAATCAGATGAGTTCCAATTAAGGAACATTCTACAAGGTAACTGACCAAATCACTTCAGAAACGCCGAGAACAAAATAAGGTCCATGAAGGAGGAGGCTTCTAGGAAGATGATAGCTAAATGCAGTGTGGGGTCCTAGTCCGGATCTCAGAACAGAAGAAGGACATTAATGGGAAAAAACTGGTGAAAGCAAAATGAGCTTTGTAAATTAGACTGTTAACAGTCTCGTATCAAAGTGAATTTTTTGGCTTAGAAAATTGTACTCTGTGTTTATGTAAGCTGTTCACGTCACAGGGCATAAGGGAACTCTGCATACTACTGTGTAAATTTTTGGAAAATCTAAATTTCAGAATACGAAAGTTTAAAAAACACATTATTCTTTACCTTATTGTTTAATTAATTTTTTTTTTTTTTAGCTGTCTTCCCTCTCCTCCCAGTCCATGGGTTCACAGAGTCGGAAATGACTGAACGACTAGAACAACCACCTCTCCTCCCTTACACTACAGCACGAATATTTCTGATATTCTCACTAAAGTAACCCAAACTTCTAGCCATGCCTGATACACAGAAAGCACTCAACAAGCACAATTACACAATTCTGGTGAGCCAGAACCATGAAAGGGCTTTGCTGAGAGCTCAGACGGTAAAGAATCTGCCTGCAATGCAGGAGACCCAGGTTCAATTCCTGGGCTGGGAAGATCCCCTGGAGAAGAAAATGGCAACCGACTCCAATATTCTTTCTTTTTTTTTTTTTTATTGGACTGCAAAGGGTCTTGGTTACAGTATGTGAGATCTAGTTCCCTGACCACGAATCAAACCCCAAACCTCTGCACTGAGCATAGAATCTTAGCATTGGACCACCAGGGAAGTCCCCTACTCCAGTATTCTTGCCTGGAGAACTCCATGGACAGAGGAGCCTGGAGGGCCTCCAGTCCATGGGGTGGCAAAGAGCTGGACACAACTGAGAGACTAACACAAAACACACACAGAACCATGAAAAGCATGCTCCAAATCCTAGATTTTCCATTAATTTTCTTTATATTCTATTTGAAAGAAGCTTTGCATAAGCAAGCTTCCAAGCGTCCCTGGTAGCTCAGATGGTGAAGAATCCACCTGCAATGCAGGAGACCCCGCTTTGATTCCTGGGTTGGGAAGATCCCCTGGAGAAGGGAACAGCTACCCACTCCAGTATTCTGGCCTGGAGAATTCCATGAACTATATAATCCATAGGGTCACGAAGGTGACTTTCACTTTGCTATTCCATAAAGAAACGCTAAAAAAATCTACAAGCTCTTTCACTTTGCTATTCCATAAAGAAAAGCTAAAAAAAATCTACAGGCTCTGGTTCACTGTTTCGTGTCCAATGAGAATCACAATTTTAAATAAAATGATATAAAAAACACAGACACCAGATACAGCAAACAAGATATGACCTCTGACCTTCTCAGGTTCCAAGGCTCCACCTTCAGTTCAGTGTGCTGAAAACACTGGGGTCCCCACAGACCATCCTCCAGCTAGTGAGGCAGACCCAAGGCTATGGGCCCCTTCTCCTTATCTAGGGCTCAGCTCCTAAAGTGGGGGCTCCACCCAGACAGAAGCTTGTCTTTTGTCCCCACCCCATCTCCAGATCCCTGGCTCAGAAATTCTGCCAGGAGGAAAAGTGGGCCATAAAACAAATAGCTCCTAATTTTTCCCAAGGAAATCAGCTTTATTTGCAGCAGAGCACAGAGCTGTTCAAACGAAGAGCCCTCTGAAAGACAGCGGAGGTTGGGGTGAAGGGAATGGAGAGAAGCACGGATTGAATGAAGAGGCAGCCTGTGCTGCAGGCATTTGTGGCTAGCTGGCTAAAGAGAACCAAGGAAAGCGACAGCTAGGAGGAGCCTTCCTGGGGTCAGAACAAGTATCAAACACTGAACTCAGGAAGTTTCTCCAAGGGAGCCACAGCTGGATTAGTCTGTAGCAGAATGTATGTTCCAGTGCACTGTGATAAACAATTAGCCAGTAATTGGTGTAGTGGTCACGGGAGGAGTCATCCCAGGATGACGGTGGGCACACCCAAATCATGCACCCCCATCCCCAAGGAGGCACCAACAGAGACTTAACCTTGAGGGGGTGAGGAGGACAGATTTCACAGAAATAATCCAGCCAGTCATTAAACAAAGAGAGAAGTATTAATAAACAAGCCCTGAGGTGAGGAAGTACCCAGTGTTACTAAAATATGTTACCTAAAAAATGTCCAGTGTCAAAAAAAGAAATTATGATGTGCAAAAATATAGGAAAGTAGGACCCGTACACCAGAAAAAAAGCAGGCTGCTGTGCCTGTGAGCACAACTAGATACAGGATCCCAGATAAGTACTTCAAAGCAGGCATTATAACTATACTCAGAGATCTAAAAATAAAGCCCCACTAAAGAAATACAGGAAGGCATGACAATGTTACATCAAATAAAGAATATTAAGAAACAGCAATTTTAAGAAAGAACCAGATGAAAATTCTGGAGTGGAAAAGGCCAATGACAGAAAGGAAACAGTCACCGGAAGGCTTCAACAGACTGGAACCAGCGAAAGAGAGAACCAACAAACCTGAAGACAGATCAACAGACATTATACAAGCTGAAGAAAGAGGGAAAAAAAGAACAGAGCTTCAGACAAACACTGAACACCATTAAACATATCATCCTAAATGGAATGGGAATACCAAAAGCAGGGGAAAGGTTGAAAAAAATTCAAAGAAACAAATGACTGAAAAAACAATAACCTACACATCTAGGTTCAGAGGGAAGCCGGCCATCTGACGCCAAGCATGAGACAGTGTACTACACCCCAGCAAAATCACTACTCCAGGGTCTAGAGAGCCTCTTGCGTGTTGTTCTAGCCAACGATTCTTCAAATGCTCATACACACAAAGATCGATGCCTGCGTAAGGTATAGTTCCTGGCAAGTTAGGAATATAACCTTTGAAAAAGGCTCTAGCACCTTCTTGCTTCAGAAGCTGCTTGCCACAATCAATAATCCCTGAGTACTGTCCACTTTTACCTACAGCCAGTCTGGTCTTTATAACCTGTTCATAGGTCCCAACCTTGAGCACCGTCTCAGGTTCAATTTTTAAAACATTTACACCATCTCCTCGCAAAGAGAACAAATTTCTCCTTCTTTTACCATCTGCTTAAACCCATCCAGCAATCTCATTTTCCCTCACTGTAAAACTATGAATCTTTTGAGGGAAGCATATGGACATACAAGCTGCTGCTGCTGCTCTGGGAGAAGAACGGGAGGGTTATGTGGGCCGAATCGGTGGTGGGAAGGACAAACAAGCTTCCTCCATCAAGCACGGTGGCTTGACCCGTGGCCATGTCCACCTGCTACTGAGGCTGCAGCAATCCTTCGTCATGACCTTCAAGCGGCCAAAAGGTGCCGTATGCGTCCTTGCAACGCTGCCAGCTATTCCTCCTGCCACCAAGCGCTTCTACCAATTTCCAGAAAGTTTTTCCTGTTCAGTAATGTCATCTGGAGTAGCTATGCTAGAACTAGTATGCAGGCTCAAGTATACAACCAAGAGCACCAGGCTGCGACAGCGCAGGAGCGGCGGAGAGGAGCTATCCTATGCCCGAGGTCGGGGCGGTGGCCGAGAGGAGCAACCCCACGTCCAAGGAGCAGTGGCTGCGTGGGCGCAGGAGGGCCGAGAGGAGCTACTCCACATTCAAGGTCAGGAGAGGCAACCTTGTTCAAGGTAAGGAACAGCGGCTGCACTTTGCTGGAACAGCCGTGAAGAGATACCCCACGTCCAAGGTAAGAGAAACCTAAGTTAGATGGTAGGTGTTGTGAGAGGGCATCAGAGGGCAGACACACTGAAACCATACTCACAGAAAACTAGCCAATCTGATCACACGGACCACAGCCTTCTCTAACTCAATGAAACTAACCCATGCCCCTGGGGCCACCCAAGACGGACGGGTCATGGTGGAGAGGTCTGACAGAATGTGGTCCACTGGAGAAGGGAATGGCAAACCACTTCAGTATTCTTGCCTTGAGAACCCCATGAACAGTATGAAAAGGCAAAATGATAGGATACTGAAAGAGGAACTCGCCAGGTCGGTAAGTGCCCAATATGCTACTGGAGATCAGTGTAGAAATAACTCCAGAAAGAATGAAGGGATGGAGCCAAAGCAAAAACAGTACCCAGTTGTGGATGTGACTGCTGATAGAAGCAAGATCCGATGCTGTAAAGATCAATGCTGCATAGGAACCTGGAATGTCAGGTCCATGAATCAAGGCAAATTGGAAGTGTCAAACAGGAGATGACAACAGTGAACGTCCACATTCTAGGAATCAGTGAACTAAAATGGACTGGAATGGGTGAATTTAACTCAGATGACCATTATATCTACTACTGTGGGCAGGAATCCCTCAGAAGAAATGGAGTAGCCATCATGGTCAACAAAAGAGTCTGAAATGCAGTACTTGGATGCAATCTCAAAAATGACAGAATGATCTGTTCGTTTCCAAGGCAGAACGTTCAATATCACGGTAATACAAGTCTATGCCCCAACCAGTAATGCTGAAGAAGCTGAACAGTTCTATGAGGACCTACAAGACCTTTTAGAACTAACAGCCAAAAAGATGTCCTTTACATTATAGGGGACTGGAATGCAAAAGTAGGAAGTCAAGAAACACCTGGAGTAACAGGCAAATTTGGCCTTGGAGTACAGAATGAAGCAGGGCAAAGACTGATAGTTTTGCCAAGAGAACGCACTGGTCATAGCAAACACCCTCTTCCAGCAACACAAGGGAAGACTCTACACATGGACATTACCAGATGGTCAATACCAAAATCAGATTGATTATATTCTTTGCAGCCAAAGATGGAGAAGCTCTATACAGTCAACAAAAACAAGACTGGGAGCTGACTGTGATCAGATCATGAACTCCTTATGGCCAAATTCAGACTTAAATTGAAGAAAGCAGGGAAAACCACTAGACCATTCAGGTATGACCTAAATCAAATCCCTTATGATTATACAGTGCAAGTGAGAAAGAGATTTAAGGGACTAGATATGATAAGACAGAGTGCCTGATGACCTATGGATGGAGGTTCATGACATTGTGCAGGAGACAGGGATCAAGACCATCCCCATGGAAAAGAAATGCAAAAAAGGAAAATGGCTGTCTGAGGAGGCCTTACAAATAGCTGTGAAAAGAAGAGAAGAGAAAAGCAAAGGAGAAAGAAAGATACAAGCATCTGAATGTAGAGTTTCAAAGAATAGCAAGGAGAGATAAGAAAGCCTTCCTCCACGATCAATGCAAAGAAATAGAGGCAAACAACAGAATGGGAAAGACTAGAGATCTCTTCAAGAAAATTAGAGATACCAAGGGAACATTTCATGCAAAGATGGGCTCCAGAAAGGACAGAAATGGTATGGACCTAACAGAAGCAGAAGATATTAAGAAGAGGTGGCAAGAATACACAGAACTGTACAAAAAGGAGCTTCATGACCCAGAGAATCACGATGGTGTGATTACTCACCTAGAGCCAGACATCCTGGAATGTGAAATCAAGTGGGCCTTAAAAGGCATCACTACGAACAAAGCTAGTGGAGGTGATGGAATTCCAGTTGAACTACTTCAAATCCCAAAAGATGATGCTGTGAAATCTGGAAAACTCAGCAGTGGCCACAGACTGGAAAAGGTCAGTTTTCATTCCAATCCCAAAGAAAGGCAGTGCCAAAGAATGCTCAGACTACCACACAATTGCACTCATCTCACATGCTAGTAAAGTAATGCTCAAAAGTCTCCAAGCCAGGCTAAACAATATGTGAACTGTGAACTTCCAGATGTTCAAGCTGGTTTTAGAAAAAGCGGAGGAACCAGAGATCAAATTGCCAACATCCGCTGGATCATGGAAAAAGCAAGAGAGTTCCAGAAAAACATCGATTTCTGCTTTATTGACTATGCCAAAGCCTTTGACTGTGTGGATCACAATAAACTGTGGAAAACTCTGAAACAGACAGGAATACAAGACCACCTGATCTGCCTCTTGAGAAATCTATATGCAGGTCAGGAAGCAACAGTTAGAACTGGACATGGAACAACAGACTGGTTCCAAATAGGAAAAGGAGACCGTCAAGGCTGTGTATTGTCACCCTGCTTATTTAACTTATATGCAGAGTACATCAGGAGAAATGCTAGGCTGGAAGAAGCACAATCTGGAATCAAGATTGCCGGGAGAAATATCAATAACCTCAGATATGCAGATGACACCACCCTTATGGCAGAAAGTGAAGAGGAACTAAAAAGCCTCTTGATGAAAGTGAAAGAGGAGAGTGAAAAAGTTGGCTTAAAGCTCAACATTCAAGAAAGTAAGATCATGGCATCTGGTCCCATCACTTCATGGGAAATAGATGGGGAAACAGTGGAAACAGTGTCAGACTTTATTTTTTTGGGCTCCAAAATCACTGCAGATGGTGACTACAGCCATGAAATTAAAAGATGCTTACTCTTTGGAAGGAAAGTTATGACCAACCTAGACAGTCTATTCAAAAGCAGAGACATTACTTTGCCAACAAAGGTCCGTTTAGTCAAGGCTATGGTTTTTCCAGTGGCCATGTATGGATGTGAGAGTTGGACTGTGAAGAAAGCTGAGTGCCAAAGAATTGATGCTTTTGAACTGTGGTGTTGGAGAAGACTCTGGAGAGTCCCTTGGACCTCAAGAAGATCCAACCAGTTCATCCTAAAAGAGATCAGACCTGGATGTTCTTCGGAAGGACTGATGCTGAAGCTGAAACTCCAATACTTTGGCCACCTCATGCGAAGAGTTGACTCATTGGAAAAGACTCTGATGCTGGGAGGGATTGGGGTCAGGAGGAGAAGGGGACGACAGAGGATGAGATGGCTGGATGCCATCACCAACTTGATGGATGTGAGTTTGGACAGGAGTTGTTGATGGACAAGGAGGCCTGGTGTGCTCCGATTCATGGGGTCGCAAAGAGTCGGACATGACTGATCGACTGAACTGAACTGAACACATCTAGGAGGCAAGACCCATAAACAGATACATCATCGTAAAAAGGATGAAAGTCAAACACAAGACAATCTTGAAAGCATCAAGAGAAAAATGATTTATCACTTACAAGGGGGACCCCAGTAGATTAGAAGCTGACTTCTCAGCCAAAATAACAGAGGCCGAGAGGCAGTGGATAACACAAAGTACTAAAAAACAAACACAGACACACACACACACACACACACACACACAACCCTGTCAACGAAGATCCCCACATCCAGGAGAGCTATTTTTTTTAGAAAATGAAAATAAGCTTCACAGATTATAAGATAAACAAAAATTGTCAAGAATTCATTGCTAGCAGTCTTGCCTCATAAGAAATACGAAGGGAATTTCACCAGGCTGAAAACAACTGATACGAGTGATTCAAATCCACACAAACAGTCAGCAATTATATAATTGCTGATGCCCATTTTCTCCTTTCCCTCAACTGATTTATAAACTTCATAAAATGATATGTATATAAGGCACCGTTGAATCTGTGATACATGGGAATGTAATAAAGTTGCTAAAAAACAGCAGAAAAAAAAGGTAGAGGGAAAAAAAGCTGCTATGTGCTAAGGAAAGAATAACAGGTGGTGTAATAATTAATAATTGTAACAATGTATTCCTGGGTTTATAACATTAACAGATGTAATGAGTGTAACAACAGTGCCACGAAACAAAGGAGAAAAGGAACAGAGCTAAATAGGAGTAACTTTCTATATATTCTATATATTACTATTCTTAACTAGTATAAACTCGAATTTGAATCCAATAAGCTGAACTCTGGAATCATCACTAAAAATACTCAAAAAATAGCGAAAAATGTCACTAACGAAATAAAAGTGCTACATTAGAAAATATTCAATGCAAAAAAAAAAAAGTAAAGCAGGAATACAGAAACAAGAAAGACATGAGGCATGAAAACTAAAGAGTGAGATGGCATCTGCACATCAAACTACGTCAGTATCATATAAATGTCAATGACTAACAGTCCAGTCTAAAGGCAGACACTATTAGGCTGGATTTTTTAAAAAGCATGATCCAACTATTTGTCATTTACAGTAGACACAACAAATGGTTATGGGGCAACTGGATAGTCACATGCAGAAGAATGGAATGGGTCCTTTACACCACATACAAAAACTAACTTGAAATTGATTACAGACCTAATGTAAGAGCAAAGCATGCCGCGCGTGGGGTCGCAAAGAGCCGGACACGACTGAGCAGCTGAACGGAAGAGCGCAACGAAACGTCGGAGCATCTTCATGATCTTAGGTTTGGCAGCGGATTCTCAAATATGGTGCCAAAAGTTAACAACAAACATAGACTGGACTTCATCAAAATTTAAACCTTTCGCACTTCACAGAACACCATCAAGAATATGAAAAGACAACTCAAGAATGATAGAAAATATTTGTACGTCACATTTCTCACAAGGAACGTGTATCTGGAAAGGACTTTTTCTTTTTCCCCTTTTTAAATACTGAAATATAGCCAATGTACAGTATGTTAGTTCCAGATGTACGACACAGGGATCTGACAATCAAATACATTATTATTTCATAATAATTATGACAAGTCTATGACACTACCATACAAAACCAGTAGAGTATTACTGACTATTTTCCTGATGCTATGTTACATTCCTGTGACTTAACTGTAAGCTTGAATCATTGTTGAGTATGTTAGCTGTCTGTCATGTACAGCCTTTATTATACTGAGGTATGTTCCCTCTATGCCCACTCTGTTGAGTTTTTATCATAAACGGAAGTTGAACTTTATCAAAATAATTTTCTGTATCTGTTGAGATGATCATATGACTTTTATCCTTAATGTTTCTAATGTGGTCTATCATGTTGATTATGATGTATGAAACTTTTAATGTATTGTTGATTCAGTTTGCTAATAATCTGTTGAGGATTTTCACATCTATGTTCATCCAGGATACTGGCCTATAATTTTGTGTGTGTGATATTTTTGCCTGGTTTGGGTACCAGCGTAGCACTGGCCTCATAGACTGAATTTGAAAATGTTCCTTCCTCTTTAACTTTCTGGAATACTTCGAGAAGTATTTAAATGTTTCTTTAAACATTTGGTAGAACTCACCTGTGAAGCTACCTGATCCTGGACATTTGTTCTTCTGGAGTTTTGTTTTTTTTTTTTTTTAATTACTGATTTAACTTCATTAAGGTAATCAGTTTGCTCAGATTTTCTATTTCTTCCTGATTCAATCTTGGAAGACTGGATGTTTCTAGGAATTTATCCATTATTTCTAGGTTGTACAATTTGCTAACATACAAATTTTCTTAGTAATCTCTTACATTTTATATTTCTGTAGTATCAGTTGTAACTTCTCTTTCATTTTTAATTTTATTTGGGCCTTCTTTTATTCTTGAGGAGTCCAGCTCAAGGTTTATTGATTTTGTTTATCTTTTCAAAGGACCAGATCTTAGTTTCTTTCATTCATATTGGCTGCTGCTTTTTTCATCTCTATTTCATTTACTCCCACTCTGATCTTTATTATTTCCTTACTTGTACTAACTTGGGGCTCTGTTATTCTTTTTCTAGTTCTTTATGTGTAAGGTTAGATTGTCTGAGATTGTTACTGTTTCCCAAGGTAAGCCTGTATTGCTATACACTTCCCTCTTAGAAATGTCTTCTCTGTGTCCCATAAATCTTGGAATGCTCTGTTTCCATCTTCATTTGTCTCAAGGTATATTTTTATTTCCTGTTCGATATCTTCAATGACCCACTGATTGTTTAGTAGCATATTGTTTAGACTCCACGTATTTCTTTTCCCAGTAGTTGATTCCTATCTCATACTGCAGTGGTCAGAAAAGGTGCTTAATATGATTTAAATCTTCTTAAATTTTCTGAGACGTACTTTGTGGCCTAGCATATGATCTATCCTGGAGAATACTGATTATATGCACACTTGAGAAGAATGAGTATTCTGCTCTTTTGGAGTTGAAAGTCCTATATATATTTAATCCATCTGACCTAATGTGCCATTTAATGCCAATGTTTCCTTATTGATTCTCTGTCTGGATGATCTATCCACGTTGATTTAAGTGGGGTATTAAAGTTCCCTACTCACTATATTGTTAATTACTCCCTTTATGTCTGTTAATAACCGCTTTATGTATTTAGGTGTTCCTATGTTGGGTACCCCATGGACAGAGGAGTCTGGCAGGCCACAGTCCATAGGGTCATAAAGAGTTGGACATAACTGAAATGACTTAGCACACTTTTTTTTATTCCACTCCCTCATTTTACATTTTTGATCTCATCTTTTATATATTTTTACTTTGTCCACTTCCTAATTATTGTGTGTCCATATTTTTATTGATAGTTATATGATTTTACTAGCTTTGTCTTTTAACCTTCATATTAGATATACAGGTGGTTGATCCACTACCCTTACTGTATTTTTGCCTTAGAATAAACAATTCTTAAAGTTTAAATTTTTAAAAAAAAATTTAAATAGGCAAAGACCCTGAATAGACATTTTTTTCTGAAGAAGATATACAAATGGCTAATAAGTACATAAAAGGATGCTAGATATTATTAGAAATACAAATAAAAACCACAATGATAAACTACTTCACTACTACTAGGACAGTTCAGTTCAGTTCAGTTGCTCAGTCGTGTCCGACTCTTTGCGACCCCATGAATCGCAGCATGCCAGGCCTCCCTGTCCATCGCCAACTCCCAGAGTTCACTCAGACTCATGTCCATCAAGTCAAGTAGAATCCAAAAGCCAGGAAACATGTATCATCAAGAATGTAAAGAAATTGTAACCCTCATATCCTGTTAGAGGAAATGCACACTGGTCCAGCTTCTTTGGGAAAAAAGTCTGGCAGCTCCTCAAGTGATTAAATATAGAGTTTCCACAGGACCCAGCAGTTCTACTTCTAGATAAAAAGAAATGAAAATACATGTCCACACAGAAACACGTGCATGAATGTTAGGTATCCCTTAGGACAGGGGTCTAAGATGTCCAGTTTCTGGACTGTGCTTGACCAAAATAGGAAATTCATCAGGAGAACCATCCCCCCTCAACACACACACATGTGTAAGACATGCAATTATTCTCATCCCACCCTCACACCTGCTTACAACTTTCCCACTGTGCTTTCCACATATTTGGAATTCTGTCTCATTTTTTAATGTGAGAGTCCAGTATACCCTGCAGAAACTTGTACCCTGGCCTGAACGCCAGCTTCCCTAGTGGAGTTACTGATATCTTCTCCAAATTATGCCAATCCCATGGACCAGCTCATTTATTCTTTTGAGTGGCAAATGAAGACCTAGGATAAATATGACAGGGAGAACACTGGGATTACTACTTGAACCCTGGGATAGTCCTGGAACCCTATCTGCCAACCACAATGAATATCTTACAATTCCAAAGCACAAATACTCCACACTCTCTCAGAGCTTCGTGAAAGTAAAGGCAGCCCCTCCACCTGCCATGCCCACTCTCCCCTAATCCGCCTGGTCTCTGCCCTTCTGCGCAGCAGACCAATAGCTAAGAGCATCATCTCTGGAACCAGCTTGACCGAGTTTAAACTCCACTCTTCCACTTAATGCACGACCCTGACCAGTTTCTTACACTCAGCCTTGGTTTCCTCATCTATAGAAAGTGAGTAATCATACCTCCTAGGGTTGTTATGAGGATTAAATGAGACTCTGTTATTGTTTCATAACATATAATATGCACTCTGTTACTGCTCTATCTATCAGATGGTATCACATTTTTTTACTTGCACCTTCCCCTACTGGTTCTTGGGATTTCCAAAGATGCGTAGTTTCTCCTTCCTTTTCATATTTACAGCCTGTAACACAGAGATAGGCATGAGGTAGGTACAGGAAAGGGAGTGATGCATGCATGAAAAATAAGAACTCTGAGTCCAGCAACATCTAGCGATTACAGAAACCACGCTTTCAACATAAAAAGCAGAGCATGTGGTTTATGAGCGTACAAGAATTAAACATCTGAAATGAGCCCGGCTCTGGAAAATCCAGGCTGACTGCCAGAACCATCTAGAAAGAATCCAAATGCTCAGCAGTTAGAGTGGTTACATAAACGATGTCATTAAAGCACAGGGGATTTTACATAAGCACGACAGGAGACCTCTGTTGATACCTGAAAGAGTTCAGACAAAACACCAAGCAGAAAAACAGAGCAGAAAAACATGCACAGGAGGATTACAGCCCTGCTCAGAGCGAGAGCCGAAGCAGAGACTGTGTGTGTCTCTAATGCCACATTCCTTCCCATTCTGGGGACAAAACCTGTACATTCAATCAATATTGATTCTAAAGACAGCCTACCACACACAAAAACAGTGCTTATTAATGGCTTTACCTAAGAAATAAGATAAATGGAATGCAGATTCCAAAAGTGTTAACGCTTTAAATAAGACACAGTTAAAAGGGTCAAGTTTCTGTTAGTATAATTTTCTGGGTAGATAAGTTCCCTGATAAGAAAAAATTTCATATACTCTTATGATTTTCTAAGTTGACCGCTAAAGCAAGTCATCTGTTCTGCTCACGTCAGGGCCAAGCAATAGTTTGATTAACTACTCTAAGTTCTTCCTAAGTAAGTCTTCTCCTTTTGGTATGATTAAAAAATGAAATCTAAAATGTATGTATTTGTCTGCAAAGAAGAAAGATCTTTAGTGTTTCATTCATTTTCCCCCCAAAGAATGCCTTCCAAAATTAGAGCCCAACGCAGAGAAAGAGAAAAACTATTAAACTTGCTCAAAGCACAGAGTACATTTGCCTGCTTATATCAGCTTATTTCATGAATATATGCACACTGATACAGATATATACATATCCACATACACACCAGAGAAAAATTAATAGAGAATAAAGTTACCTTCATGCAAGTCAATAACGCCAACAATAGCACCTTCTGATAACCAAGTGATGATTACTACTCTACCCTGACTCTAACAGATCTCCATTCTTCTTGCCATTAATATTTCCTAGGTTAACATGAGGAAAAGAGATATGTAAAAAGAAGCGGTAGGAGACTTCCCTGGTGGTCCAGTAGTTAAGAATTCACCTGCCAGCGCAGGGGACTGGGGTTCAACCTCCAGTCTGGGAAGGTCCCGCATGCTGTGGTACAGCTAAGCCTGTGCACCCACAGCCCACACTCTGCAACAAGCCACTCCAAGAGAAGTCCAGGCACTGCGTCTAGAGGAGCCCCTGCTCACTGCAACTGGAGAAAGCCCACAGGCTGCAATCTACATGGCTGCAACTAGGGCAGCCATAAATAAACTATTTATTTAAAAGTCTACAAATAATAAAAATAGGGGTAGGAATTTACTGTAAATATTTTCCAAAAAAAGCAAAGAAACGCATTATCCTTCAATACAGTTCCAATCTCTAAACAGATAACCTTCCTTAAAAATACAGTTCAATAGTCTCAACAGAATTAATTTTTAAAATTTCAGATTGGAATTTCTCACCCACTTCAAAAATACTTTTGCCTAAAGAGCAACCTATCAACACATACGGTTTAAATAATTAACTACACAGCACCAAATCATTAGGATAATCAGCATATAAATTTCATGAAGCCACTGTGTCCTTTTAAGTGTTTCGTACAACATCCGGTACAAGGAAGCTTATTAAACATTGATGATGTTTAATAATAAAAAATAAAACACCAAAATGAAAGTCTTCATTACTCAACTTGGCTGTCATTTATAATACAAACTGCTGATGAGCATGTTTCTACACGAGCAATTACAAGAAATCAAGAAACAAAGCAAACCCCATTCAAATGAGAAATTTTGTCTCCTCTGTCCAAGAATACTGTTTCAACTGTTTCATTTCGGTGTCAGAAAGAAACTGGCAGGCCGCCAGCAGATAGCTTGAAACATGCAGCCTGTAGGCGCATTCAACTCCGAGCATTTATGCACCGTTGACAAAGCAAAAAACCAACCACACTCCATGCACATTTCTTGGAGACGTTTTCCTTACCTTTCCCATTTTGCCATGTCGTATACCAAGATAAAGTGAGGAACGAGGTGATAAATGCTAAAACAGTGGCTACAGTTCCATTTCGGAGCCTCATCTCATTTCACCATCACACTGGTTCATATGTTTACGATGATAACCAAGTCCGTTTCTTTTTATCCTGAAGTCAAGCAAGCCCAGTACTCCTGGCTCGGGGCCAACTGAAACAATCAATAGGAGAGGTTCGTTTCAGATGCTCAGCAGAACTAGTCTGGCAGCCACACCATCCACAATTACTATTCAGGACTGTCTGCAGGGTCTTCATAGGTGGATGCTTCTTTCTCCCTATTCAAGGGGAAAAGAGAAAGAAAAACTTGCTCAAGGATGCAAAACACAGGCTTCTTCATTTATCAGTCACTGTTACAAATTCTTGGCTGGGCTACACTGTATCTGTAAAGATTACCCCCCACACCCAAATGACTCATGTGATATCCTTGAGTGGTACGGTTCTCCTCCAGGGGAAAAAAGCTTTCAACCATACTCCCTGCTCGTTGGTTCTGTTGTGTCTGTGGAAAGAGAGGCATGGTTACTTATGTAAAGGAAGAAGTGGTGGGGCCCATGAGAACTCTAATGATCACACAATGGTTCCCGAGGAACATTCTTCACTCTCTACAATCCTCCTATTGCACAATAATAGTTAATGGTTCAAAATTTTTAAAGAAAACAGACAACTTACAAGGGTCAAAAGCCCCTAGGTCCTAGATCCAGCCCCACCATTACTTGCGTGACTTCAGGCATGTCAATTATCTCGGCTTTGTGGTTTCAGCCAGGAACTGAGAAAGCTAACTGTCTCAGCTCCTCCTGTTCTCATAAATAATAAAAGGTTACAGTGATGACTGCTATTGATCATCATCATAAGATAAATGTAGTTTTTCCAACAATTAACCTACTCCCCAGGTGTAAACTGGGATTATTTTGGCATTTTGAAAACATGGCAATCCAATCAGGATAGCACAGGACCAGGATTAACCAACCACTGAGCACTGCTTTAACTCAGGAGACCTGGAGATCACTTCCCATCCAGCAAACCTGTTCAGAAAATGGAATGAGGTGGTCTGGTGGTTGAGAATCTGGGTCAGGGCTTTGATCCCTTGTCTGAGAGGATGCCATGTTCCGCAAAGCAGCTGAGTCAATGCCCCACAACTACTGAGCCCATGCACTCCAAATACTGAAGCCTACGAACCCTGGAGCCCATGCTCCCCAGCAACAGAAGCCACCTCAACAAGAAGCCCGCACACCGCAACTAAAGGGAGTAGCCCCCACCGGCCACAACTAGAGAAAGCCTGCTTGAAGCAACAGAAACCCAGCACAGCCAAAAATAAATAAATCTTTTAGAAAGAAAATAGAATGAAATCATGTCCCTGGAAGTACTTAAGCAGAGTCACCTAGTACAATTCTAAGTTCTCAATAAATGTTAACTGTATTAATAAAAACAAATAAAACCAAAAACCTGCAGCCAGTCACTGGTTTAGGCCTCTCTGCACAGAACTAATTTCATTCCCTCGGGGCATATCAGGCCAGACAAGATGTGCATTGATTCCTGGTGGCCCCGGGGGACCACGAGATGCACTTGGCAATCCACTACATGTCACTCCAGTAGGGGGAGTTAATGCAACTCCAAAAAGGCCTGGGAAGCCCGAGGGACAATTCTCTCTGACTAAAGCAGCCATTTGTAGGCAATTCAGAAATTACCATCTCAGCTGGTTTGTAAAACTGACCGTGGCTAGAAACCTCCACTAGTGAGAAAAGATCATCTGCATTAATAATGATGATGAGACACTACAACTCACTAAGCATTTCCTCACGCGCTCTACATCTTCCCAACTCCTGTGAGGCAGGCACTGCTAGCCCTACCATACACACAATGAAATGAACCCAGAGAAGGAACCCTAATTTGCATGACTCCAAAGTCCAAGTTCTCATCACCACCACCCCCCCACCCTCTGCCCCTCTGCACCGCAGTCCCGTGAAAAGAAGCTCCAGGGGCACTCCAAGCCTCAGGTTACACTGGAGAATCTTCCCGAGGTGTTATCTTTACCCAACAGTTTAAAGTGTGAATTTAAAAAAAAAAAAAATTAGACTCTACAACAAATTCGGATCTATTATGGGATAAACTGCAAAATTCACAGGCAACTTCAAAGTTTCAACTTAAAACCTGAATGAATTTCTCACTTCCTGTACCCTGGGCTGGGCCCTCCTCTCCCCTACTCACCCAAGCAGCCTGTGAACCCTCCTTGACCAGCAGCTCTGTAGTACTGATATAATATTCTAGAGGCACTGAACTTCCTACTACTTCCTCGCTTCCCCTTACTCTCGGCAATCAAGAATTTCCAAAGATACTCTCGAGTTCAAATTATGATTATTTTCTAAAACCAAAGTTATTCACCTAACATATCCATGTCAACAGTCTTCATGGTGAAATCCCAAAATTTCAATTCAATTCCATAAGGACCTAATATACTGTCTTATTAACATATCAATAGGCACTCAAAGGACCTCCCTGGTGGTCCAGCGGCTGCCTCTGTGCTCCCAATGCAGGGGGCCAGGGTTTGATCCCGGTCAGGGAACAAGATCCCACATGCTGTAACTAAGACTCAGCACGGCCAGATAATTTTTTTGTTTAAGCACTTAATGATTTTGATTATTAAAAAATGAAGGGTTAACTCAGTGAATTATGTAACTTGGAATTTTAATTTTTTCATGGCATTATATGAAGATGCAAGTTAACTTTTTGTTGCTATAGCTCCACCTGAGCCCCACTTTACTTCAAAAAAGATACTGTCCTGATAAGAGATCCAGATGATTAGAATAAACATTCAATCAGTAATCACAGGAAAGGGGAAGTGAAGAAGTAGAAAATGAAAGATTTCTGAAACACTGTTTTATTAAACACTTATTTGTATGGAAGTCAGCATAAATGGGTAGAGAGACAAGTAAAAGTGTGTGAACTCTATAATGAAAGTAGATTATAGATACAGTATTAGTAACATGAAAAACATAAGGAATATTCAATATTGGATCCAGAAGTTATTCATATCTGGTTTGAAGAAAATGCAAATAATAAACTCTACCAACAAACAGGACCTGAAATTCGGCAAGACAAATACTAGGGCATTTCACTCAGCATATTGTCATACATTTTTAATCAGGGTTTCCACACTAATAAAGTTTAGTTGCATCATTAAAGAGCAAAACCAGTGATCCCTATGCTCTCAAACCAGGAGAGGTAGTTCATACAGCCAAGAGCCCTCTGGGTTGACTAACTGCCTAAAGCAGAAGTGACCCCTATTTGCTGTCAGCGTCCACGCTCACAAAAATTTCAATCTAACACCTTGACGCTCTCTGAGACTATCACTTAACACATCGGAATCCTTGACAACAAAAAGGCAGTGGCGAAAGTTACTGGTCATCTTCTCCATCCTGACAAAGATGTTTTGAACTTTCAACTCCAGATCTCAGGCTGGAAAAAAATCTGTTTTATTAACAGTCTTTTCAGGGCTGCAGTCCTATGTTATTATTAGATACATAACCTTTGATTTTAAAGTGTTCTCCGAAATAGTATGATCCACGGCTAAAAATGCTTGACATATGATTTCACTGTCATTCCAGACAGAACAGGGGTGCCTGAAGAAAAGGCACCCTCATGAATACAATGATGTAAGCCCTGTAACTTTATTCAGCGCGGTTTTGTTAAAATTCATTGGTTTTGTATTTATAATAGGATTTCTATTTTTCCTTAATACAGCTTACATAACTTCATCGTCCTGTGCGTTTTCAGATTTACACGGTGCGGGCTAAAGAAACCTTTGTTAGGATAACCTGTTAATGACAGTGTTGTTGTTTTTTAACATTCAGAAAAAGAAAGATAAACCATTAAACGCATATTATTCACTTCTAAATTTAGCTTCTAAATTCAAACGAACGACGTTGCCATTTTCTTTGGCCAGAAGTCGTCCGACAGCAAAAGCACAACAGCAAAATATATGGAGAGGACTGAAAACAGACACTGCGCCTGCTTCTATTTCGCAATCCGGATTGTAAGCAATGAGCGGGATCCAGAGAAACACTCGCTGCGAGAAATAAAAAGCGGGCGCGAGAGTGGTCTGACTACCAGCTCATAAAACACGCCTTCCCGCTGTCACCTGGTGGTACCCTCAGTGGAATCACCCGGCCCGACCCGAGGATCCCACTCGCAGCTTCCTCGATAGCGAGGAACTGGAGGCCTGGGGATGGGGGTGCGCTTACACAGAGGACCCGCAGGTCTTGACTTTGTAGGAAAATTCGCCAGAACGGTGCACGCCCTGGCAGCGACCCCGGCCCGCCTCGCCCCCGCCCCACCTGCCCCGCGGCCCCGGGACGCCGCCGACTCCGGGACGGGCGTGAGCCCTGGGGCAGTCCCGCGAGCAACTCTGCCTCACCCCCCAAACCCCCACTTTCCTTCACTTTGCCCCAAAGTCAGCGAGCCCCGCCGCGCCACGGAGCGCCGAGAGCGCACCAGGCGCCCGGTCGGCCACCGAGGGAGCGCGCGGCACCGAGGGGCTGCGGCGGCGGAGCGGGGCTGACGGCGCGCCCAGGACGGCCCGGCCCGCGCCCGCCCCCGAGGCCCAGCCCGCCCGCGCCCCGAGACGGCCCCGCAGCAGCCGGAGGCGCACGAGCTCCGGGCCCGGCCGCGGCGCCCGCGGCTCCGTTACCAGCAGGTGGATCTCCCGCGACCCGGCGCCGCCCCTCCATCCCGCGCCCTCGGCGCAGCCGCCCTGCGCCCCAGCTCGCAGCTGCCCGCATGCCGCCGCCGCGAACCCCTCACCCGCCGCCGGCGCTGCCAGTCCTGCCGCGGCCGCCGACGAGCCGCCACCGAGCCGCCGCCGGGCGCCCCCGCCTCCCCGCGCGGCTCCGCCCCGCCGCCGGAGCGCCGCGGCCGGGCCCGGCCCCGCCCGGGACCCCGCCAGCCATTGGCCGCCTGTGCCGTCCCCCGGGCGCCCCCGCGCGGCCCAGCCGCCGGCCGGAGGCCCGCGCGGTTGTCATTTTAGGGGCGCCGCCTCGCAGCCGGTACCGTTCTCGTGAGATCTCCCCGCTTCGCTCACTGTCGCCGCCGGGTCTACAGCGGCGTCTCCGGCCCGGGCTCTAAGCGCTCGGCGGCGCCGGGCCGCCACATCTGGCTTTAATCCTCTCGGGCGTGTGCGCGGAGGCAGCTCAGGCTGCCAACAAAAGGCCCCGGGGAGCCCCCGGCCTCCGCCTGGCGCGCGACCCGACCACCCGGGCTGCCGCGGCCTCAGCGCCTTCCCCCAACTGCGGTCCGCAACCCGCCGCACCCCCCTGGGCAGCATTCCCAGTGACCGGTCCCGGGCCAGCTCCCGCCCTAATCCAGCAGGAGCTTCCGAGGCTCCGCGGGTCCAGGCGCCTCACCCACTGTCTCTGGCCCTCGCGGCATCCCCACTAATGGGCATTATTATCCTCAGTTTACCGACCAAGAGACCAGGACTAGCTTTAGCAACTAGCAAGAAGATAAATAAACTAGGGTTTAAATGCAGATCATTTGAGTGCTAAAGCTGCTGATTTTCCACTACACCACGCTCTCCTGTCCCTTTCTCGCAAGCTCCATGTCCTAATCTATCACCATTTCTGTCAAGTTGGAAGTTAACTTGAGAACCAAATAGACGATCATCTATTGAGAGGTCTGAGTGGTCTGCCTGTTTTTCTTAGTATCCTTTCTCCATTTTTTTCTCTCTCAGGAAGGAAATGAAAGCATTCAGAAACATTCTAGAAGCAGAGGCATATGTCAGAGAGAAAGGACAGCTGCAAAGGGCAAGCTTCAACGATGGACTCAATGGGCTTATCCAGGAAGACAGCAGAATTCCCCCTGGACAAAGGTTAGTGGAGAACTAACATCAAAAGACAAAAAGCAGGACAAACAGAACTGCCTTCCTTTGGGGCCCTTCTTGATGGCTTACTACTACTCCACCTGGCAGCAGAAGGACGGGTTTCAGGAGAAATCTGGTGTTACAGTTAAACTTGTCGTAAACCAATCACTTTTAGCTCCACAAAGTCTGGATTTCAGTTTGTTGTTCTAAGAAATGAGAACATCACAGGATATACGCCAAGGTATGGGTTAAAATGGATTTGTCATTGACCTTCACTTTGCAGAGTACATGATCCTGGATTTTCCAATCACTTCTGTTCCGAGCGGCTCAGATGGTAAAGAACCCAGCTGCAATGTGGGAGACCTGGGTTCAATCCCTGGGTTGGGAAGATCCCCTGGAGAAGGGAAAGGCAACCTACTCCAGTATTCTTGCTTGGGGAAATCCCATGGACAGAGGAGCCTGGCAGGCTACAGTGTATGGGGCCGAAAGAGTCAGACACGACTGAGCAACGAACACCTTCCCACTAACTCCACTGAGTCTCATCTAGTTCTTTTCTTCATCTTTTCTGCAAAGATTCTTTTTATTTTTTTATGTGGACTATTTTTAAAGTCTTTACCAAATTTGGTACAATATTGTTCCCATTGTACGTTTTGGTTTTTTGGCCCCGAGGCAGGTGGGACCTTAGTTCCCCCGCCAGCGATCAAACCAGATCACCCTGCTTTGGAGGTCAGAGTCTAACCCCCTGGACCACCAGCGACGTCCATGTGATGCTTCACTAGTTCCATTACTCTGCAGCTTCTCTTGTTGCCTTCTCCGGGCCTTTAAGGCCACGCAATCAGTGGAAGCTGGGGAGGCATCTAGACTCAAGTTCTGCCTGCAACTTCACCATTCTACCCTCTGCCTCCAACAAAACTGGGATGTGGTGGCTGTTCTGAGTTCCTCAGATGTGTGGGGGCAGCTGGTGCCTACCCATAGGTGCTTCCAGACTGGTGAGAGAGGTGCAGACGGAATTTGACCACAAGCAGGGCCAGAAGCTCTGGTTACTGGGACAGAAGACAGACCGGGGCCCTCTATCAGATTCTCAGTGGGGGAAGGCTTCCTGCAGGTGATATCTGACCTAAAAACAGAGTACACACAGGAAACTAATCTTTCATCACTTTGAAGGTGAGTAGTTTTTGGTGGGGCAGTGCCGGTAGCAATCAGCTTCTAAAATCAAACAGAGGATCTTTAGTTCTTTTCTGCTCCAGTCCCCTCCATGCATGAACAATAAAACTTGCATCATTTTATGAGTGTTGCTAAATGTTGTGATTCTGGTTTCTTGGCTACTGGCTCAAATGGGATCTTTTTCTTTTCGCAGTTGCAAAACCTTCATGAGAATCACATTGGAGGGTCTTCCCAGTTTTGTTTTGACTCTTTTGTAAATGGCTCATGCAGAGGTGTAAAGACTCTGATAGTCTTTACTTTTATAAAGACCCTGATACTGGGAAACACTGAAGGCAGGAGAAGAAGGGGGCAACAGAGGATGAGATGGTTGGATGGCATCCCTGACTCAATGGACAAGTTTGAGCAAGCTCTGGGAGATAGTGAAGAAGAGGGAAGCCTGGCGTGCTGCAGTCCACGGGGTCACAAAGTGTCAGACGCGACTGAGCGACTGAACGACATGTACCGGCGGCAGGAGCCCTCCCATTTTTCTTCACAAATTGTGTGTTTTATCCCTTTAGTCTAGAAGCTATAGGGGAACTAGGACCCGGCTGGGCAGCAAGAGTTTATTAACTCTCTCTCAGCCACAGAGTGTTTCAGACAGAGTGTATGCAGTATTTCTGTTGTATAAAGCAACAGGGCACATAAGGTCCAAGAAATTAATGGGAGAATTCAAACCGAACTAACCACCATATTTGATATTCAACTCTAGGTGGTCATTAAGGTTCATCCAGATGAAAGACAGCAGAGAGCTAGATTTAGAAAATGTTTTCATTTCTCCATGTTCTCCCCACACCTGTGCTCATCTCTTTGTGTGAGAACCCCTGAATGATCCCTTTCCTGTCTGTCCACATTCACCCCTCAGGGTAGATGAACCTATAAGGTTATTCAACAAAAGCCAGGCTGTGTGGCTATAGGGTTGTGGAATTATAAGCCCGTGCCATATTGAACGGGCTTCCCAGGTGGCCCTAGTGGTAAAGAACCCGCCTGCCAATGCAAGAGACTTAAGAGATGTGGGTTCAATCCCTGGGTCAGGAAGGTCTTCTGGAAGAGGGCATGGCAACTCACTCCAGTATCCTTGCCTGGAGAATCCCATGGACAGAGGAGCCTGGAAGGCTACAGTCCATAGGGTCGCAAAGAGTCAGACAAAACTGAAGCGATTTAGCATGCCCGCAAACCATACTGAAGTGTTGTGGCCAGTGGTGTTCACATATGTGTACAGGGCACTGCCAAACAGTTTTTTCAAGAAAATCCCAAAACAAAAGGGAATCCAACCGTCTTACTGGGAACTGGTGCCCTCAGCATGCCATGTGGCAGGAAGTTTAGAAGGCTTAGAGAGATCTTGCTTTCCTTCTAAGTGACTTGGCCACACCATTAAAGCTGACTCACTGGTTTCATTATATTTGATGTATATTCCAAAGGTCGAATGGAAAATAATTGTGTGCCAGAGGACTGCAGAGCCTTGGGGGGTTTTTTCTTTTCTCACTCTTCCTCTGTGAATTTGGTGCTTGGAAAAGATCCTGGATCAACGGCCCTGCATCTGAAATCCATTCATACATGAAGCCAATTTGAGCAGCTCAACTGTGCGACTCCATCAATACCTTTCAAACGGGATAAAAACCTGTACTTGAATAATGCACTCAGGACCATGACTATCCAATCTTAGGCCATTTGGAGTGCTGGATAACAGGACAACGTAATCTATGTCATCTTTTTCATAGATCTAGTGCTTGTCTACCCTTTTTTATATCACCTGATTTCCTAAAGGAAATCAACTCTGAATATTCACTGGAAGGATTGTTGCTGAAGCTGAAGCACCAATACTTTGGTCACCTGATGTGAACAGCCGACTCATTGGAAAAGACCCTGATACTAGGAAAGCCTGAATGCAGAAGGAGAAGAAGGCAGCAGAGGATGAGATGATTGGATGGGATCACCGATTCAATGGAAATGAACTTGGGCAAACTGGGAGATGGTGAGGGACGGGGAGGCCTGGCATGCCGCGGTCCATGCGGTCACAAAGAGTCGGACACGGCTTGGTGACTGAACAACAGCAACAGCAACAGTAGCAACTGAACACAACTCTGCAGGTGTCAGCAGCCGTGGACCAGACAGGAAAGAGAGACGAGGAAGGAAGAAAGGAAGGGCAAAGGGAAGGAAGGAGCTATTCTAGTTGTTGTTTTTTTTTTTTTTTTGATGGAGGGACTATTACATAGGAAATTGCTTGCAAAGGTGTTGGAAGGGTTGAATAAAGAAAGAAGGGTCACAAAGAGCAAACAGAATGCAGGACTGATACCCAAGGATCAGAGGCTGCTAGTGGCCCTGGGTGGACACTTGGAGCTTGCATCTGCTGATGCATTATTGGAGAACTGTTGCTACTGGTCTGGACCCCTGAAAGATGCTGTCTTAGCCTAGGTGGCTGCACACAGGAATCACTCCACAACCCACTTGTTCTGCGACTATTGGCAACAACTTCCGACAGCTGCCACAGTGTTGCAGGCAGAAGCAGGAAGCTTCTCTCCTTCCTCTGCCTTCTAACCTCCAGCCACTGCCTTCTATGGGCAGCTGTTATACTAACAGAAAGCCCATTCCAGGAAGCCCAGCAACTGCAGCCCGCCCACCGGCAGCCCCAGCATCACACGGCAGAGGGGAGAACGGCAGCAACACCGGAGGCTCAAGACAACGAGTAAACAAGCAAACTGGTTTTCAGGATGAAACACTGCGTTAGGCCTTCTTCAAAGTGAAACCAGAGCTTGTCCTGGAAACAAGAGGGAATGGAGCCCGTCAGGTCTTTCCGCCCCAGTGAGACTCTTAGGAACTCTAGGAAACGCCTTTCACAGTCACAACAGTCTTCTGAGAGACCTGTCCACGTGCCTCGTGATATTGTCACCTGAACAGGAGACTTTTCTATCAGTCGGGGAAGCTGTGTTGAGCCCTTCTGGGAGTAGGGGTTTAAAAGACACAGACTTGTAAAATGTGGTCTCGACGCTCTAGGAATTCACAGTCTGGTTGAAGGAACACACACGACTCTCCTCATCTCATGCCTGCTTGCCACAAGAACCACATTCTAGCCTCCATCCTGCAAGCCCAGTGACACCATCCTGGACCATTTTCTGCCTGCACCGTATCCTGGTTTTTCCGAGCAACTCACTCCACAGCCCCACCACACCGCCCTCTATGGCTAACATTCTTTTTAATATATTCATTTTTAATTGGAGGATAATTGCTTTACAGCGTGGTGTTGGCTTCTGCCATACATCAACGTGAATCGGCCGTAGGTAGACACACGTTTCCTTCCTCTTGAATCCCCCTCCTATCCCTCTATGTTGTCGCAGATACGGCTAACATTCTTCAAATTTCAGCTTGATGCCAACTCTGCTGGAAGATTTCCCTTTCTGCAGAGACCGGAGAGGGACCCACTGTACTCTGTTCCTCCTCCTACCGGTGGGTTTATCACACTGGAGTATCAGCCTGAGTTCCCAAGCTGGTATTAGTTAGAGGATGGGCACACTTCAGTGCTTCTCAGCTTTTAAACTGTTTGGTTCAGATCTGGGCAGCTGGAACCTTCCAGTTACAAGCAGCTTGAGAGTCACGGCAAATATCATTATCTCTGTGTTTTATTCAGTGAAAGGAAAAAAAAAAAAGCTGGGAAGCACCAGATATAATCATCTGCTGACTTATCTGCCTCATTCATTCAGCTGCTACACTGCTCGAGGTTAGGGACCATCTTATTCATCACTGTACGGCAGGCACATGGGAGCCACTGCAAGCAGTCTCTGACAGAATGAAGGAAGACTTTGTGGGAGACAACACACTTGCTCTGAGCCTTGGAGAAAGAGTATAGGATTTGTGCAGATATAGGGGGAAAAGGAGATCAAACCAGCCAATCTTAAAGAAAATCAACCCTGACTACTCATTGGAAGGTTTAATGCTGAAGCGCCAATACTCTGGCCACCTGATGTGAAAAGCCAACTCATTGGAAAAGCCAACTCTTCCCTGATGCTGGGAAAGACTGAGAACAGGAGAACAAGGCGGGCAGAGGATGAGGTGGTTGGATGGCATCACCAATTCAATGGACATGAACCTGGGCAAACTCCGGGAGATGGGGAGGGATAGGGAAGCCTGGCATGCTGCAGTCCAAAAGACCTGGACACGATGACTGAACACCACCAACAAGAGGGGAAAGGAAGTGAGCATTAAATGAGAGAGAGGAGGACACACACAGAGGGCGATGAGTGAGCAGAGGTATCACGGTCAACGAGGCTGGGAGATGAAGACTGTACGGAGCCTCAGACTTTGGTGAGAGCAAGACACTGAAGATTGCAGAATATAAAGGCAATGTTATAACAGAAATCCTCAAGGCCAGTCCTTGTGTCACTGGCCCCAGCTACAAAGTTGCTGCGGTATTTTTACCTGAGTGAGAAAACAATGTGTCTTATGATCATCCAACAAATATTTGCTGGGCTGCTACTGTCTGCCCTGTCTACATACTTTCACTAGAGGCTCCCAGTAAATATTTGCTCAGTGCTTTGTTTTTTTTCCTATTTTAAATTGCACACTGGCCTAGGGTCAAAATCACAAGGCTTGGGACTTCCCTGGTGGTCCAGTGGTTAAGAATCTGCCTGCCAATGCAGGTGGTATGGGTTCAATCCCTGGTCCAGGAACTAAAATTCCCAGTTCCCATGGAGCAGCTAAACCCACGCGCCACAACCACTGAGGCCTGCGCGCTACAGCCCGTGCTCCACAACATGAGAAGCCACTGCAACGAGACGCCTGCGCACCGCAGCTGGAGAGAAGCCCCCGCTCACCACAACTAGAGCAAAGGCCACATGCAGCAACGAAGACCCAGCACAGCCATAAATAAGCAAATAAACATTTTAAATTATTTTTAAAATCACAAAGTTTCAGATAAGATGGAGAGTAGAGAAACACAACAATCAATGGACAAGCTAACTTTAGTGTCTCAGACGCAACTGAAAACGTTGCATCGCTTCAAAAATGAAAGAGAGTGAGAGCTAAGGTGTCTCTTCAGGGAAAAGCATCTTCCAGAATTCTGAACACTCCATTCAATAGCCTTGTTCAAGTTGGTCTCTATAGAAGGCATTCGGAAAAGTAGAAATGGTGTAAGAAATCAGGAATATCCTCAGAATAGAAAATCTTGGTGCACGGAAATGTCAATAAAACATTCCAAGACAACCTCCACAGAGTGTTTCACAAAATTAATTTTGTCAGAACTCTCTAAAACTCTTCTGGACAGCAATTTGCTTTGTGAATTTAAAAGGGCTTATTGAAGTGGTACATCATAAGACTGACCCGCCTCTGGTTCTGCATGGGAAGGCGTGGAGGGGCCGCAGTGTGTGTCTTATACTGGAGGTAATGGAGAAGTAAGTAAGTCCTTTCCAGGCTAAGGGACAAGAGAACAGTTTTAAAAGAGGTGCCTGAACATGCATGAACACAGAGGCCTCCTTCTAAAGGAACTCGAGTCTGTGCCAATTGGGTTCCTGTTCCCTTTTCCTGTGGGGAGGCAGGGCAGGCCTGGTTCACAGCCTTGAACCATCTTCCTTTCCCTAGATGTTGACTTCTTTCAGCAGCTGAATACTTGCCCCATCCTTTTATCGTTGAGAATCTTCTGTTCCTGTTGGTTTTCCTCCTAAAGACTCCAGCTTATCTAAAGCCTCCCTGGTGGCTCAGTGGTAAAGAACCTGCCTGCCAGTGCAGGACATGCAAGAGATGCACGTTGGCTCCCTGCCTGGGGAAGATCCCTGGGGGAGGGACTGGCTACCCACTCCGGTCTTCTTGCCTGGAGATTCTCATGGGCACAGGAGACTCACAGGCTACAGTCTATGGGGTCGCAAAAAATTGGACACAGCTGAGCAACTAAACAACAAGGCTTCCACACAGCAAACCAGCTAAATGAGTATTACTTACTCATTATCCTATTATTAATCAAGTGATACATGGGTAGGCAAAAAATCAAAAGTTCTGGTTCATAACAGTGAGATAGATGGCCCAACTGTTTTACAGGCTAGCCAATATCCCAGGATATAGGGCCCTGACACACGGACCTCTCTGTAGGCATGACTTAAACAGAGCTGAGACCAAGGGGACTCATCAAATCTCTTCTTCAAACATCTTTGAAACAAAGACATGTGGTCTCATTTGCTGTCAGGGCAGAAGTGGAAAGACAGGAGAGGAAGTAGGCAGAAGCCATGAGCAAAGAGGAAGAAGCAGCCAAAAGATAAAAAGTAAACAGAAGTGGGGGCTTCCCAGGTGGGTCAGTGGTAAAGCATCCACCTGCAGTGCAGGAGACACAGTTTCGATCTCTGGGTCGGAAAGATCCCCTGGAGAAGGGAGTGGCTACCCGCTGCAGAATTCTTGCCTGGAGAATCCCATGGACAGAGAAGATGGTGGGCTAGAATCCATGGGGTTGCAAAGAGTTGAACATGACTGAGACAGTAAACAACAAAACAGAAGTGAGTCCATAAAAGGGTCAAAGCAGCAGGTGGGGGAGGAGCAGAGGCCGAGGCAGGGGCAGGAGCCAGCTGGGATCCAGCTGCTGGGGAGGGTGCCTGCTGCTGAGAGGCCAGGGACAGACAGACTTGAACTTGTCCATGAGGTTTGAGTTCCTGCTCTCAGAACTTTCCATCACATGACTTTGTACAAAGGGCAGAGCAGAGGGGTCAGGCGTTTGGGGAAGGCAGCTCAAGTCTTCATAAATAGGATTGATCTTTGTTGTTGTCACTTTTTAAATGTTTTGTGGCCATGTGCTGTCAAGGATGAGGGATCTAGTTCCCCGATCAGGGATGGAACCCATGCCCCTTCAGGGAAAGTGCAGAGTCTTAACCGCTGTACTGCCAGGGAAGTCTTCAGGACTCGATAGTTTTCATGAAGCAAACTGAGCTCTTAAAAAATAATATCAGTTCAGTTCAGTTGTTCAGTCATGTCCGACTCTTTGCAACCCCATGAATAGCAGCACACCAGGCCGCCTGTCCGTCACCAACTCCCGGAGTTCACTCAGACTCACGGCCATTGAGTCAGTGATGCCATCCAGCCATCTCATCCTCTGTCGTCCCTTCTCCTCCTGCCCTCAATCCCTCCCAGCATCAGAGTCTTTTCCAATGAGTCAACTCTTCACATGAGGTGGCCAAAGTACTGGAGTTTCAGCTCTAGCATAATTCCTTTCAAAGAAATCCCAGGGGTGATCTCCTTCAGAATGGACCGGTTGGATCCCCCTGCAGTCCAAGGGACTCTCAAGAGTCTTCTCCAACACCACAGTTCAAAAGCATCAATTCTTCGGCACTCAGCCTTCTTCCCAGTCCAACTCTCACATCCATACATGACTATTGGAAAAACCATAGCCTTGACTAGATGGACCTCAGTCGGCAAAGTAATGTCTCTGCTTTTGAATATACTATCTAGGTTGGTCATAACTTTTCTTCCAAGGAGTAAGTGTCTTTTAATTTCATGGCTGCAATCACCATCTGCAGTGATTTTGGAGCCCCAAAAAATGAAGTCTGACACTGTTTTCACTGTTTCTCCATCTATTTCCCATGAAGTGATGGGACCGGATGCCATGATCTTTGTTTTCTGAATGTTGAGCTTTAAGCCAAATTTTTTTCACTCTCCACTTTCACTTTCATCAAGAGGCTTTTTAGTTCCTCTTCACTTTCTGCCATAAGGGTGGTGTCATCTGCATATCTGAGGCTATTGATATCTCTCCCAGCAATCTTGATTCCAGATTGTGCTTCTTCCAGTCCAGCGTTTCTCATGATGTACTCTGCGTATAAGTTAAATAAGCAGGGTGACAATATACAGCCTTGACGTACTCCTTTTCCTATTTGGAACCAGTCTGTTGTTCCATGTCCAGTTCTAACTGTTGCTTTCTGACCTGCATACAGATTTCTCAAGAGGCAGGTCAGGTGCTCTGGTATGCCTATCTCTTTCAGAATTTTCCAGTTTATTGTGATCCACACAGTCAAAGGCTTTGGCATAGTCAATAAAGGAGAAATAGATGTTTTTCTGGAACTCTCTTGCTTTTTCCATGATCCAGCGGATGTTGGCAATTTGATCTCTGGTTCCTCTGCCTTTTCTGAAACCAGCTTGAACATCTGGAAGTTCCCAGTTCACGTATTGCTGAAGCCTGGCTTGGAGACTTTTGAGCATTACTTTACTAGCATGTGAGATGAGTGCAATTGTGTGGTAGTTTGAGCATTCTTTGGCATTGCCTTTCTTTGGGATTGGAATGAAAACTCAAAACTGGACCTTTTCCAGTCCTGTGGCTGCTGCTGAGTATTCCAAATGTGCTGGCATATTGAGTGCAGCACTCTGACAGCATCATCTTTCAGGATTTGAAACAGCTCAACTGGAATTCCATCACCTCCACTAGCTTTGTTCGTAGTGATGCTTTCTAAGGCCCACTTGACTTCACATTCCAGGATGTCTGGCTCTAGAATAGTGATCACACCATCATGATTATCTGGGTCATGAAGATCTTTTTTGTACAGTTCTTCTGGGTATTCTTGCCACTTCTTCTTAATATCTTCTGCTTCTGTTAGGTCCATACCATTTCTGTCCTTTCTGGAGCCCATCTTTGCATGAAATGTTCCCTTGGTATCTCTAATTTTCTTGAAGAGACCTCTAGTCTTTCCCATTCTGTTCTTTTCCTCTATTTCTTTGCATTGATCGCTGAAGAAGGCTTTCTTATCTCTTCTTGCTATTCTCTGGAACTCTGCATTCAGATGCTTATATCTTTCCTTTTCTCTTTTGCTTTTCACCTCTCTTCTTTTCACAGCTATTTGTAAGGCCTCCCCAGACAGCCATTTTGCTTTTTTGCATTTCTCTTCCACGGGGATGGTCTTGATCCCTGTCTCCTATACAATGTCACAAACCTCATTCCATAGTTCATCAGGCACTCTATCTATCAGATCTAGACCCTTAAATCTATTTCTCACTTCCACTGTATAATCATAAGGGATTTGATTTAGGTCATACCTGAATGGTCTAGTGGTTTTCCCTACTTTCTTCAATTTGAGTCTGAATTTGGTAATCAGTTCAGTTCAGTTCAGTTCAGTCGCTCAGTCATGTCCGACTCTTTGCAACTCCATGAATCGCAGCACTCCAGGCCTCCCTGTCCATCACCAACTCCTGGAGTTCACTCAGATTCGCGTTCCAAGTTGAATAGTTCTATGAAGACCTACAAGACCTTTTAGAAGTGACACCCAAAAAAGATATCCTTTTCATTATAGGGGACTGGAATGCAAAAGTAGGAAGTCAAGAAACACCTGGAGTAAAAGGCAAATTTGGCCTTGGAATGTGGAATGAAGCAGGGCAAAGACTAATAGAGTTTTGCCAAGAAAATGCACTGGTCATAGCAAATACCCTCTTCCAACAACACAAGAGAAGACTCTACACATGGACATCACCAGATGGTCAATACCGAAATCATATTGATTATATTCTCTGCAGCAAAAGATGGAGAAGCTCTATACAGTCAACAAAAACAAGACCAGGAGCTGACTGTGGCTCAGATCATGAACTCCTTATTACCAAATTCAGACTCAAACTGAAGAAAGTAGGGAAAACCACTAGACCATTCAGTCTGTGACCTAAATCAAATCCCTTATGATTATACAGTAGAAGTGAGAAATAGATTTAAGGGCCTAGATCTGATAGACAGAGTGCCTGATGAACTATGAAATGAGGTTCGTGACATTGTACAGGAGACAGGGATCAAGACCATCCCCAGAGGGTGTTTGCTATGACCAGTGCATTTTCTTGGCAAAACTCTATTAATCTTTGCCCTGCTTCATTCTGTATTCCAAGGCCAAATTTGCCCATTACTCCAGGTGTTTCTTGACTTCCTACTTTTGCATTCCAGTCCCCTATAATGAAAAGGACATCTTTTTGGGGTGTCACTTCTAAAAGGTCTTGTAGGTCTTCATAGAACCATTCAACTTCAGCTTCTTCAGCATTACTGGTTGGGGCATAGACTTGGTTAACTGTGATATTGATTGGTTTGCCTTGGAGACAACCAGAGATCATTCTATTGTTTTTGAGATCACATCCAAGTACTGCATTTTGGACTCTTTTGTTGACCATGATGGCTATTCCATTTCTTCTGAGGGATTCCTGCCCACAGTAGTAGATATAATGGTCATCTGAGTTAAATTCACCCATTCCAGTCCATTTTAGTTCTCTGATTCCTGGAATGTCGACGTTCACTCTTGCCATCTCGTTTGACCACTTCCAATTTGCCTTGATTCATGGACCTGACATTTCAGGTTCCTATGCAATATTGCTCTTTACAGTGTCGGACCTCGCTTCTATCACCAGTCACATCCACAGCTGGGTATTGTTTTTGCTTTGGCTTCATCCCTTCATTCTTTCTGGAGTTATTTCTCCACTGATCTCCTGTAGCATATTGGGCACCTACTGACCTGACGAGTTCCTCTTTCAGTGTCCTATCATTTTGCCTTTTCATACTGTTCATGGGGTTCTCAAGGCAAGAATACTGAAGTGGTTTGCCATTCCCTCCTCCAGTGGACCACATTCTGTCAGACCTCTCCAGCATGACCTGCCCGTCTCGGGTTGCCCCGCAGGCATGGCTTGGTTTCATTGAGTTAGACAAGGCTGTGGTCCTAGTGTGATTAGACTGACTAGTTTTCTGTGAGTATGGCTTCAGTGTGTCTGCCCTCTGATGCCCTGTTGCAACACCTACCATCTTACTAGGGTTTCTCTTACTTTGGGCGTGGGGTATGTCTTCACAGCCGCTCCCTACCTTGGACGGGGGTATCTCCTTACCACTGCCCTTCCTGACCTTCAACGTGAGATAGCTCCTCTAGGCCCTCCTAGGCCCCGCACAGCCTCCGCTCCTCGGGTTGCTCCCCCCCGGCCGCCGGCCCTGGCCTCGGGCGCGAGGTGGCTTTTCCCGGCCGCCCCTGACTTCAGACGCGGAGTAGCTACTCTCGGCCGCCGCCACTGACCTCGGACTTGGGTAGCTCCTCTCGGCGTTCCTGCACCGTCGCAGCCTGGCACTCTCGGCCGCTGCCCCTGACCTCGGACGTGGGGTAACTCCTCTCGGTCGCGCTTCGTGCGCCAGGTGGCGGCCGCCCGCGCTTCGTGCGCCGGGGCCCGCATACGCCCATTCAAATGTAAAAGCTAAAACATTCTGGAATCAAAAACATAAACAGGCTTTTTCGATTACCCACCGTGTGTTTTGCTCTCCATTACGCCATACTCCTGTCACCTACTAGCCGAAAAAAGTAGATTGCTGTTGCTAGTCACTTAGTCATGTCCAACTCTTTGCAACCCCATGGACTGTCCATGGGATTTTCCAGCCAAGGATATTGGAGTCAGTTGCCGTTCCCCTCTCCACGGGATCTTCCCAACCCAGGGATTGAACCCATCTCTCCTGCATTGGCAGGCGGATTCTTTACCACTGAGCCACTAGGGAAGCCCGAAAAGTAGGTGGTTATACTTATTTTCAGTCTGAAGCTTGAATTTAAGACAGTTGAGCATGGATTGAAGGGGTAAAGAGACCAAGATGCCAAACCTTATCGAGGTGGCCCAAGATGCAAAAAAGGTAATGGTTCAATCAATGCATGACTTACAGGTATACATGTCTTAAACCATCTTAAAGAGGATAAAAATGACCTATTTCTAATCATGATGATCACAGTTTCCCCATTCTGTTAATCCTCCCCAAACCCAGGACATGAGATTACCTGGATAAATCCTCTTGCATTTCAGCATTTGTAGAACTCAATATATAGATAGATAGATATAGATATATCAGTTTCCTATATGTACCAGTTTCCTAATTTTCCACCCTGAATCCTAGCTCACTGGCCACATTTATGCTGCCACTCAGCAGCAACAGAGGCAGGGAGAGTGACGCTCAGCAGTGTCAGAGAATGGAACCCTGACACTTCCAGCAGGATGTGGCACTGCAGGTTTCTAATGGAAAAAAAAAAAAATCAAAGAACTGCTCCCTGATAATGGAAAAATAAATTGGAATTGTATTGGGAAAGTGCCCAAAAGAATTTGCCTCAAATGAGAATTGAGTCTTTATTAGAAAAATCTGATAAAGAAGGAGGGAAAAAACTTCTTTCCCATCATCTAATGGTCCTTATAATTCACCATTTCATTGCCCTCCTATAAAGGCACATTACATTTTAGTGTCTGTCAAATGTTATTGTAATTGTGAAGATACCTTCTGCCCAGAAACCTGAAATAATTTCTCCTTTCAAGTGAAAGCCTCAACTTAGCAGGGAAAGTACGTGCCAGTTTCTTCCTCTTCCAAGCTCTAGGGGAAAAAGTTATCATCATCTTGGCCTCTACAGAAAAGAACAAATATTTAGGAAGCTCCTTCCTCGTGAATTTTGGCATTTGCCATAGCTGCTATCTGACAACGTATCCTATTTCCTTCCTGTTGGACAAATATTTGCAGAGGGCTTACTGTGTTCTGGCACCAAGCACCATGTGGCCCAGACTGAACTCAGCTCTTCCACTTGTCTGGGGTGAGGGGCTAGAACAAGAAACGAGACTGCATAGAAAGACTGGGGTTTGGGGTCCCCTTTTTCGCAGTGGGATCCCGGGGGGAGGATTCAGTGCTCACATAAGGAGTTTGGGATGGGGGTGGGAGGGAGGATCAAGAGGGTATTTATATAAACACTTAGAGTTGATTTGAGTTGTTGTACAGCAGAAACCAACAAAACATTGTAAAGCGATGATCTTCCGATTAAAAACATTAAAAAAATTGTTTTTAAAATAAGGAGTTTGGACTTAATTCAGTAGATAATGTGAAGTCACTGGACATTTTTGAGAATGACTGGTCAGAGCTAAGGGTCAGGAGATCTTCCTGGTGGCAGCCAGGGCAGTGGGTGGCAGGGGAAGGAGGGTGGATCCTCCAAGTGAGAACTAATTGGTCCCGATTTTGGGCTGTTACAGGGACAGGTGGGGCTTCCCTGGTGGCTCAGATGGGAAAAGAATCTGCTGGCAGTGCAGGAGACCTGGGTTCGATCCCTGGGTCGGGAAGATCCTCTGGAGGAAGGCGTGGCAACCCACTCTAGTATCCTTGCCTGGAGAACCCCATGGACTGAGGAGCCTGGTGGGCCACAGTCTACAGGGTCACAAAGATTCGGACACAACTGAAGCAACTTAGCACACACAGGGAGAGGTGAGTGGAGGAAGGCAAAAGTTGCACTGAGATTTTGAGGCCAGAGATGGGGCTGATGGCAGCTCTCCAAACCAAAGCAGAGACCATAGGGAAGGAGATATTTTAGGAGGAAGATGACTTGACCCTACTGGACGGGAGTTGTTAAGAGACACAGAGGTCGTGCTCTATGGCAGGAAGGGGACACGAATGTTAGAATATAAGAGAAAGATCAGGTGGCATCAGCGGGATGAGGGGTGAGTAGAAGCTATTGGGGTTTACCAGCTAGGTCACCAGCCGCCTTCACAAGGGACATTTTAGAGGAGTGGTGTCAGCAAGGGCAACATGGCCATTTGCCAAGGATGAGTGGGTGGTAAGGAAGTGAAGACAGTCTGGACTGTGTTTTGCAGCATGGTGTGAAGTAATTCTGGTTTTATTTCTAAGATCAGAAACATCTGGGGAGCAAGAAGGGGATCTAAATGGTAAATCATGATTGCCCCCCATCACAGGCCACCTCCTACTGAACATGCCCTTCTGGATTTGCCAGCCCAGTGTCTTTAAACCATTCTCCAGGCCTCTGCTATTTTTCTATAATTGCAAATAAGATTGAAATAATAGTAAATATAGCTAGCACTCCCAGAATATTCACATTCTGTCAGGCATCCCAAGAAGAGATTCATACATATTAATTAATTTAATCTTCATGACAACCCTAAAAGGTTGAGACACTAATTTTACTTCTTTACACAGGAGGAAACTGAGGCAAGAGATTTTAAATAAGTTGCTTAAATTCACAAAACTAGGAAGTAAGTGGGCTTTCCTGGTGACTCCCTGGTGACAGTGGTAAAGAATCCACCTGCCAATGCAGGAGACGCACGTTTGATTCCTGGGTTGGGAAGATACCTTGGAAAAGGAATGGCAACCTGCTCCAGTATTCTTGCCTGGGAAATCCCATAGACAGAGGAGCCTGGAGGGCTACAGTCCACGGGGTTCGAAAAAGTCAGCCACAGCTTAGCGACTAAACAACAACAACAGTAAGGAACTGGGCTAGGATTCAGTCCTGACAACCTGCAGGCACCTGTGCCCTTGATCATGATGTTGGCCTCCACCAACCACTGCAAAACCACTTAAAGGAGTCCTAGGAATTTTGCAGAAACTAAACACAACTGTAGAAAACATTTTGTCATTTTGTTTATCTTAGCAAATGACACAGGCTAAGTTTGGCACCACTTGTTTCGGGGCAAACAGCTATGTAGTAAACTGAAAAATATGCCAATATCATAAGCCCAGAAGTGAGGGCTCTTGGAACTAGGAGGAGCCCTAAGTCCCCTTTGATCATTCTTTTTACTTGAACATAGAAAGAAAGCACCATCCAGGGTAGAAGAGCATCTGGGTCGAGGTCATATACCACTAAGGGCCAACCAAGACTGGATCTCCATATTCCGAGTCTTTCCATTGCACCCAGAGGAGGTTAAGTGGGGGAGACGGGGAGAGGGGTTCGGTGAGACAGGAGGACGTGGCAGGCAGTGCACCCCAGAACCCAGCTCAGAGTGAGGGTGGCGGGCACGGACCTGTTCGCAGGCTGCGGCCCCCGCAGCCCTTCCTTGAGGCTGCCTGCTCCTTTCAGCCATTTGGCCTGACTCCTTTTCTTGCTGTCTCTCCAGCTCCCACCCCCAGTCCCACTCCCTCTCCCTACCTCTGGGTCCCACGATCTGCGCCCAGATGTTGGTGAGGCCCCAGCACATGAATGCTTTAAGACCGACTTTAAATTAGTTAATTAATGAAACATGCACCTCTGTGTTCATAGTAGTACCGTGTACAATAGCCTAGGCACGGAAGCAACCTAAGCATTCACTGAAAGATGAGTGGATAAAGAAGCTGTGGTGCATATACACCATGTAATATTACTCAGGCACAGAAAAGAATGAAATACTGCCATTCACAGCAACATGCATGGACCTGGAGATTATCATAGGAAGTGAAGTAACCCAAAGACAAACACCATTATGATATCACTTATATGTGGAATCTAAAATATGATACAAATGAACTTATTAACAAAACAGAAATAGCCTCACATAGAAATCAAATTTATGGTTACCAAAGGGGAAAGGGAGTGGGGGAGGGGTAAATGAGTTGAGATTAGCAGATACATACTATTATATATTAAATACACAATGAGGACCTGCTGAACAGATACATACTATTATATATTAAATACACAATGAGGACCTGCTGAACAGTACAGGGAAACTGTTTCAATATCTTCTAATAAACAACAATGAGAAAGAATTGCTGTTGTTTACTTGCTGAGTGTGTCCAGCTCTTTTGTGGCCCCATGGACTCTAGCCCACCAGGTTCCTCTGTCCATGGGATTCTCCAGACAAGAATACTGGAGTTGGTTGTCATTTCCTTCTCCAGGGAATCTTCCCAACCCAGGAACTGAACCCAAGTCTCCTGCATTGGCAGGTGGATTCTTTACTGCTGAGCCACCAGGGAAGCCCATGAAAAAAAGAATATATACATATAAAACTGAATCATTTTCCTGTACCTCAAAAACCAATACCTTGTAAATCAATTATACTTCAATATAAATATTATTTAACTGATCTATAGATAAGTGAACAATCAGAGGACAAACATGCCCAGGAATAGCAGTGTCATGGATCTCCTCTAGATCCACTAGGGAAGCAAGAAAGTAACCTCAGCAGAATCCTCTTGGATCCAACAGGACAGAAACACATGGTCATACAAAAACACGCGACGTGAACTGTGTCGTGTTGGTCCTGGTTCTCTTTAGGATTTGTCTACTTCTTTTCCACACTGAAGCTCTGAGTATCTGAGCTGCAGACGCTAACTCCCACCTTCTAATGGCATTTCATCTTGCTGCCAACAGGGAGACAGTACTACGAATACACTAAATGAGTGTCTCCTGCAAAAACAACTTTCCACCAAAAACCTGACTGTGCAAATATGGCTGTTCCCTAAAAGGCCCCACCCACAGACTGGGAAACAAAAAGCACATTTTGCAAAATAATGGCCTCTCCCCAAACTGGTACAGGTGTTTGGGTGGTGTTAAATCTGAGGCAGGAGAGGGAGAAGTTATCACTACTCAAGATCATCTTTGGCAGTCAGCCGGGAGACAGGTTCTATGTTGAGGCCACTCTTCTGTATGATTAAATTAAACGACTTATAGAAAATATTTTAAAAAACACATTTACAGATATTAAAAAACCACATTACAAAAATGTCACTTGTTTCCAGCTTGAATTTGAGACTCTATAGAATAGGCCCTTATTTATATGGGCTTGATTTTATGGACACTGGGGGACAAAGATACTTTTCTTGGTGATTAGTACTTTGTTATGGCATATTACTCAGTTTAAGATTTTTCCCTTTGTTTGTTATCTTGATCTTCTACAATCATTCTACAATGTATAATCATTCTATAATGTATATGTGTATCAAATCATGTTATATGTCATATTTTTATATTTGTTTAAACAGGATTTTTCTTTTAAATTGTTTATTGGGGAGGTTTTTTGGTCATGCTGCATAGTATGTGGGTTGTTAGCTCCCTGACCAGGGATCAAACCTGTGACCCCTGCACTGGAGGCTCAGAGCTTTAACCAGGGAAGTCCCTATACACTTTAAATGTATACAATTATATTTGTCAATCATTCCTCAATAAAGTTTTTGTTTGTTCTTTTAAAGTGAATGATCCTAGCAAGAACCCTGCCTTACACCAAGACTAACATAGGTCTGTGGACCCAGATAGGCATCAGAACAAGTGACAGGAGCTGAGCTGAGAACGCTTCCCGCTGAGTCACCATTCTGAACAACAGCTGGCCTCAGCCCCTGATGCAAGAAGGCAGGGGCGAGTGATGGGGCGGCGCGAACAGGAGGGCACCCAGGGTGTCTGAAAGGGCGGTCACTGCACCATCTGGTCACTTGTTGTCTTCTGGGGACCCACCTTTTCACAAGAAGCTGAAATTCTGATTCTCATGTTAATGACCCTATTTTAGACTAGCAGGAGGACCAGACAAGACACATTTTCTGGCCATATTTGGTTTGTGGACTTTGGCTTCCAACCTCTGTGACCCCCTCTTAGTCATCATTGCCTTGATGTGAACCAGTGGATGTGGTCTTTGGATTTAGGGTTTCCATTCAGTATATGTGTTATACATGAATTTGTGGTCTATATTTTAATAATGTGCATGTTACATATTAGAATATGTTTTATCTATTCTATATATATTACAAATACAAATATATGCACTATGTCGCTCGGTCATGTCCGACTCTCTGCGACCCCATGGACTGTAGCCCACCAGCTTCCTCCATCCATGGGATTCTCGAGGCAAAAATACTGGAGTGGGTTGCCATGCCCTCCTCCAGGGGATCTTCCCAACCCAGGGATGGAACCCAGGTTTCCCACATTGCAGGTGGACCTTTGCTGTCTGAGCCAACAGGTAAGTCCATATATATATGTATACACACACACACACATATATATAATGCTCTATTTTTAAAAAAGAAAGAAAGGGTATACATATGTGCCAAGTCTGAAAACCATCCTCTGTGGAATACACTGAAGTGTGGAGGGGAGTGTTCCCACTTGTATCTTTATGTTTGCCAAATGGACAGTTTTTCCCAGGACCACAGACTCCCAAGTCTGATAGGTCTTGCCAGGGTGATTTCGGCCCCTCTCAGCAGCCTTCAGCTCTGCCTGGCCCTTTGCGAACCCCTCCACTTCGCACAGCATCTCACTATTCTGCGCCTTTCCTCCTCTGAGCCTGTCGCCCCTTCCTTGCTTCCTCTTGACTCTATACCTTCCTCCTGCCCTGTCGTGTCAAGGGACACAAGGTCTGGTGCTCGGCCCTCGGCCACCCCCTCCCCGCCTCCCTGAGCGCCCTCAGCCTTTCTGCCAGCGCCTCCTGCATCTGAGTTTCTGCCCCCCCGCAGAGCGCCTGGTGAGCCGGGACGCTGACTTGGGCCAGCTGGCCGCGTCTTCGCCTGATTGTCCCCTGACTGTACACCAGGGCTCTCTGTCCGTGTAACAAACTGGTTCCTGTCCTTGGCCTCTCTCAAACCAAGCTCACCATCTGTCTCCAAAATTCATCTCCTCCTCCTATGTCTCCACTGACGGCGGGGCTTGTGGAGGAGATGGTACCCTCTTGCTCCCAGGGCCTGAGGCTGGAATCTCAGACTCAGCCATGCTCCCTCCCCGCTCCCCGTGTCTCCCCTGCACTTGGGGTCTGCTGCCCGCTCCTATCTGTCCACCTTTCACAAACTCTCCAAGTGTTTTCTCTCATTTCTCCTGTCTCTTCATTAGGACCAGCCCTGGTGACCTCAGCCTCTGGCAAAGTGTTACAGAAACCTCTGCAATCGAACATAAATGTAAAAAGAGGGCAATATCTGGGCTTTGTGAGGGATTGAAACCAAGAACTAGAACAAAAAACTGAGGTGCATCCATAAATAAGGAATTAGTCTTTATAGGAGAGGAGGCCTGGGGAGCGGAGGGCATGTGGAGTGCTCCATCTATGGGAAGGGGGGAGCCCCAGACTCGCAGCCTGGCCCTCGCACCGGCCCCCGATCTGCAGCCTCCTGCCTCACCTGCACGACCTCATGGTACTTTTCCTCAAAAGCACCATGAATAGGGACTTCCCTGGGAGTGCAATGGTTAAGAATCTGCCTTCCAATGCAGAGGATGTGGGTTCCACCCCTGGTTGGGGAACTAAGATCGCACACGACTCAGGGATACCAAGCCCATGCGTCACAGCTAGAGGGAAGCCCGCACACCACAATGAAAGGTCCCATGTGCTGCAATGAAGGCCTGAAACAGCCAAGTAAAAAAGTAAATATTTTTTTTTAAAAAAAAAACACGTATCATGAGTATTCCTGCTTCTCCTTCCTCATACTATTCAGAAAATTATGATTTTAAATCATAAGAGGTGTTAACAAGAGAGAGCAGGCCCAAAATGGAGTCACTTGTCCTAAGCCCCATGTCAGCAAACTTAATAACTAATTGCAGTCTCAACTCCCCTCGGAATCTAACCTTTAACCAGTCCACCTGCAATCACCTGGTTAGTACTACTGAGATAATCTGCCCAGTAGGCCCTTTGATCCCCATAGGATGGAGACCTTGCCGGAAACAATGCATTCTTCGATAATGATTTCTTTTTTCTGCCCTCTTTCTACCTTTGAAAATCTTTCCTTTTTCAGTGTTTGATGGAGTTCCTTTCTATTTTCAAATGGGATGCTGCCTGGTGCACAAATTATTTAAAAATCCAAGGACTTCCCTGGTGGTCCAGTGGTTAAGAATCTACCTTCTAAAGCAGGGAACAAGGGTTCAATCCCTGGTCCAGGAAGATCCCCACATACAGTGGGGCAACTAAGCCCATGTGCCACAACCACTGAGGCCACGCACTCTAGACCGTGGGCTCTGCAACTAGAGAAAGCCTGCATGCTGCAGTGAAGACCCAGTCCGCATTTATATATATACAGACACACACACACACACACACACACACACACCAAATATACCGAATCCAGTTTGATCTTTAAATTTACTCAGTTGAAGTTCTGTTCTTTAACAGATCTGGTGGCAGCAGCGGGACCAAAGATTTCCAAGGGCTTTGGGGACAACAAGAAGCACAGAGAGAAACACACCCCTTCTGGGTTCACTCTCTCTCTCACTGTTTCTGGGGCCATGGTTAACCTCCCTCTCCATTCTGAGCTCTGCTCGTTTTGCATCACATTCTCCCATCTAATCGGTTTTCCAGCCCAGGGCTTAGCAGGTCAGCTGGAGGTAGCAGAGAGTTCCATCTGGGACCCTAGTTGCTAGCCTTGGTTCATTCTGCAATCCCTCATGTGTTTGCAATCTCTTTCCCCAGTTCTAGCCTGCTTACTGGAGTCTCCTGGGTTAGTCCACACTGGGAATCACTGGTGATGGGCCTGGCCTTCTCTTGGCCAGGGTGTAGTAACATCTTGTGGTTACTGCTGGTGTGTTAAAGTGCACATTTGTCTTGCTTTGTGTAGATAAAGGCTATCATTAATAAGAATGTATGCTCGTTTGCTCAGTCGTGTCCAACTCTTTGCAATCCCATGCACTCTAGCCCGCCAGGCTCCTCCATCCCCGGGATTTCCCAGGCAAGAATCCTGGAGTGGACTGCCATTTCCTTTTCCAGGGGATCTTCCTGACACGGGGATCAAACCCACATCTTCTGTGTCTCCTGCACTGCAGGGAAATTCTTTACCTCTGAGGCACCACTAGTTTGTAGTGTTAAGAAGGATCTCAGAGGCCAGAAAGCTGCAAACATCAGTGGGCATGGATCAAACACTTGAAAGCTGGTGGAGAGTCTGACACCAAGCCCAAAGATACCTGTGTCAGGATAGGCTGTTCACAGAACAGGTTAGACACTGGGTCACCTGCCACCTCAAGAAAATGTGTGTGATGATGCGTGCTGTAAAATACCACACCATCCCCTGGTCACACAACCCTTTGAGGGATTAGTTTCTCTCTGAATAACCCAAAGACTTAGTTAATGGGATCCTCAGGCGCCCCCTCTTCTGGCACCCCTGCTCACTTTATGTCTAAAAACTGTGGTTCCAGAAGCTACAAACAGCTTCAAAAATGGCCCCACACTTACTAAAGACAACCTAGAATATTGTGTCAAGAACTTAGCTTAACTGTCAGGTTGGGGGCCCAAAATTATGACCAGACAGAGATGTGGGTCACACCCCATTTGTGGCTAAGGGTCCTAAGAAGCTACTACCAGCTCTCAGGGGAATTATACCCTAGAATTACAGTGGCCATCAGGAGGAACGTGCCAATTAGGTGAGATCATTTAAGTAGTGCATTTAAAAGTAACAGTTTCCAAATCAAATGAACAAAATGAGCTACCTATTTTAATTGGAATGCGAAAGCTTCCAAAAGGCTTCAAGATTCCAAAATAGCTGCACTGAAAGATTCATTGTAAAAGGCTGAATGGGACTTCCCTGGTGGCTCAGTGATAAAGAATCTGCCTGCCAATGCAGGAGACATGAGTTTGATCCCTGGTCTCCAAAGATCCCGCATGCTGCAGAGCAACTTACCCCTTGCATCACAGCTTCTGAGTCTGTGCTCTAGAGCCCGGGGGCTGCAACTACTGAGCTCATGCACTGCAGCTACTGAGGCCTGTGCGCCCAGAGCCCTCGCTCCACAAGAGAAGTCACTGCAGTGAACGCCCGCCACCACAGCCAGAGAGTAGACCCTGCTCTCCGCAACTGCAGCAAGCCTGTGTGCAGCCATGAAGACCCAGCGCAGCCCAAAGTAAAGAAAATTAAAAAAAAAAAACAAACAAAGAATCTCCCTTCCAATGCAGGGGACACACGTTCAATCCCTGGCTGGGAATACTGACTTCCCACATGCTGTGGGAGGCTGAGTCTGCACGCCACAGCTAGAGAAGGCTGCCTGCTGCCACAGAGACCCAGCACCGCCAAAATCTTTAAAATAAAATAAATAAATAATAAAACCCAGTTCCTAATTTCTAAGGGGAAATAAAAAACTGTTATTAAATTCAAGGTATATGAGATGCCTAAAAAGAAAGACTGTAAGACTGAAGTAACTCCTATTGTTCCCTGCTAGCCTCCTAATAAAACACTCATTCTATTAATAGTAAGTAACCCTGGCCTAAACTGCCTTTCCACCAGCGGGAGTCTATTTAAAGGGTTACCTTTACTTATTTTTAAATTTTATTTACTTTTTAATTGGAGGATAACTATTTTATAGTATTGTGGTGGTTTTTTGACAAACATCAACATGAATCGGCCATACGTATACATGTGTCCCCTCCCTTTAAAATAATACCACCTGAAGCTACAGAATATTCTCTTCTTCATCTTTTACTCCTTGGTCAAAGGCCAAACCAAGGGCCAGAGTTTAAAAATTTCTTAAACTCAGGTGGGATCTTTAAAAGTATTTGTAAATGGATTACTTCCTAAGATTAATGGATAGAATTTTAAGAAATACAATAAGATGGAAGGCAGGTCACTGATCTGTCTGAACTAAGACCCTGATAGGAATTTTTGTTTTCGGCCTTTTTCTAGGCTAAAATAAAACAATCTACCTAGAGGGAAAGAAACTAACTGGGGTTACTGTAATTAGGCCAGTAGACCATTTATGGTGTCATTTAAGTTACAATCCCATTCCATAAGGCATTAGAAGCAACTGTCTTGCAAAGCTCTGCAAAATCACAAATGCAACTCTAGAAGCAATTCACGGCCCATTTATCTTTCCAATCCACCAAACCTCATCTATTCTTCTCAAAATGACTGCAGACATTATAAAAGATCAGGATATTGGAAACAAAATTGTCCTGTACTTATGAAAAGGAAGAAAAATGTTAACTATAATTACCCTAGGTTTCTGATGATATATATGCACACTCCAAAACTCAGAGGGAAAAAACTTGCATTCTTTCTTTGTTCCCTGAACTTGTAAATCTTATAATGTCTTTGAAATGTAAACACAGTCCATGATCTCTGGAGACTGTAGGAAAAATAAAAAGGGAAAGAGGCATTTTAAAAATACCAACTGCTGTAAATGCTCCCTAGCTACATCCTCCATAAGATGACTTGTCCACAGCAAATAGATATCTTAAGTCTTCTCCACGAACAGCAAAAAACATTAGCCGTCTGAGTGGATAAACTTGGCTGATTCCAACTGCTATTTATAAACCAGTGAGTTTTTTCATGGTTATACTCAATTCATGGCTAAAATTTTTGAATGAGCATTATAAGATCTCTGTTTGTACGTTTATGATGGATGTTTTTCTATGGTTTTTCCAGTATTCATGTACGCATGTGAGATGCAGACCATAAAGAAAGCTGAGCACCGAAGAACTGATTCTTTCAAACTGGGGTGCTGGAGAAGACTCTTGAGAGTCCCTTCGACTGCAAGAAGATCAAACCAGGCAGTTCTAAAGGCAATGAACCCTGAATATTTGTTGGAAGGACTGATGCTGAAACTCCAATACTCTGGCCACCTGCTGTGAAAGAGGGGACTCATTGGAAAAGACCCTGATGCTGGGAAGGATTGAAGGCAAAAGGAGAAGAGGGAAGCAGTGGATGAGATGGGTAAATAGTATCACAGACTCAGTGGACATGAATCTGAGCCAACTCTGGGAGATGGTGAAGGATAGGAGACCCTTGGCATGCAGCTGTCCATAGAATTGCAAAGAGCTGGCCACAACTTAGCAACTGAGTAACAACAAATGTTTTCAATATGATATTTTTCTACTTCTGAATGGTTACTACAATTAATTTGTAACAGAGCTCTATTTAATTGGCTTAAACAAGCAAGCACCTATATAAATTTACTGTTCATAAAAAGTTTCAAAAATATAATAGAAACAAATCCAAATATTTTTCAAGTTCACATGATCCAGGATGATTTTCAATACATAAAAACAAGTTTATATTTGTTGGTTTAATTAATACAGATATGTCTTTGGAGTTATTAGCATTAAGAATAATGATTTTATTCTACCTAGGTTTACTAAAAGTCAAATAAGCCTATGTTATCTCTGTTATAAAATTTTTCAGAAAAAAAATGCATATAACTTGGAATGATGGTTAACTGCTTTAATGTCTCATGAAATTTTCATGATTAATCTAAGTATGCTCATTAAGAACAATAGATATAGATGAGATAAAAGTTTTTAGATGAACTCTTTAGTGATAATTGTTTCATATGTCTATTTACATAATTTCCCAAATCTCTTTCATAACTTACACCATTAGAGTTTTCAGAGTTAAATGATGGAAATTCACTGAATACTTGAATTATTTCCAAGTAAGATAAAGTAATGAAATATTAATTACTGAACACAGGTTTATTCATTTTTGGCTCCCTTCTATAGAAAAATTAAAGACATTTGGGATTATTAGTAAGCATGTTCTATAAAAATGTACTATAAAGAGATGTATTTGTAGAAATTATAAAAACTATTTCTGAATTTGCCAAGTCACAGAATGCTAAAGATCAGAAACAGTTCAAAATTGTTTACTTTTTTATTTTCACTAGAAATTAAGGTTTATGAGGGTTAAAAAGATCTAAAAAAGAATCTAATTATTTCTCATTATTAGAAATAACAAGGGCAATAGATGTGTATGCAAAGAAAGTAGAATATGTGTTTGGCCAAAATAAGATATAAAATATGGAGACGTGTCTTGTTAAAGAAAATGAAAATAATTTTGCCCTAAAACAAATTGGTTATTTCAGAATGGGAAGGAAGAAAATGAAGGAAAAACTATACACAGAAAGTTGAGAGGAGAGAGAAAGAAAAAGAAAAAAAGAGACGGGGGAGAAAAGAGGAAATCTCGTGTGGTCAAGTTGGCTAAAAATTGAATTGTTATGACAAGGGTTTAAAAAAATAAACCTTAATATCAGTAGTGTATTTATAGAAAGCTAAAGCTTAAGTTTCTCTTATTTGCTAAAAGGACAAATGCTTCTTGGACTATTGATCAGCGCTTGATAAGAGATTATGAAAGGTTTTCCTTCACCTTCGAGACAGCCTACTTGGAAAACAAAGATTTTATGTTTTACCAAGTGTCTTCACCAGGTCTTTGATTAATTTAAAAAATTGAGTCTTCTTGATATTAAAAGAGCTAAGTTTTACTCACAACTATGTAATCTCCCACATATGTCTTTGAAATCTTTTTTGCTATTTTGGTTAAGTAGCTAATTAAGTGTTACTTCATAATGATCTCTGATCCTATTTAGTCAAATGTCCTAATCTTTTATAATTTTGACAAAACTGCCCAAATTCAAATTCTAAATGAAATCTTTTTTGACCTAGAAGTAACCTTGGGATTTTCCAGAAGGACCCCAGAACATCTCAGAAGATTTGTTCTCTTTTATAAAAAGAAAGTGAAGTCGCTCAGTTATGTCCGACTCTTTGCGATCCCATGGACTGTAGCTTACCAGGCTCCTCTGTCCATGGGATTTTCCAGGCAATAGTACTGGAGTGGCTTGCCATTTCCTTCTCCAGGATAAAAAGAAGGATACTAAACCAATTAGGCTTATTTGATTTGTTAAATTATGTGGAAGCTTTATCAGACAAGTAATGCTAAACCTTCTTAGATTATATTTGTGGGGGTATATGTTATTAATATAAATGTTTCAGAAATTATATGAAATTTCTAAAATTCTGCTATGTCCTGGTATAATGCTGTTAGTCACAATTCCAGTTATTATCTTAAAATGCTGTGCTACAGAAATAACCAAATTTTCCCTGTCAATTCCACTACAATGAACTGTCATCAAATCTTTAACAATGGCCATTTTTACGAAGTCTTTTGTCATTTATAAAGAGTTATTGCTTTACTCTGATGTTTTTGCAAAAGTGCTTCATCTTCATGAGGATTCATGGTAAGAACTTTTGACAGCTGCAGGTTTCTCATAAATGGAAGATCATAAAACTGAACTGGGTAAGAATCTCCAGAACTAATAGACAAACTGGATTCAAGCAGAACAAAAACTGGTAACATGGAACCGAATGGACTGAGGACTGTGACTGTGACCCGCATGGCTTTTTGTTTTAATATATTACTGGCTCCTTAACGTTCTGCTTTTCTGGGTTTAAGGAAAGTTCTTCTCTCACGCTATCTATAATTTACAGCAATTTGATAACATATATCTTTGTAAAGTGAAAATCACTCAGTCATGTTCAACTTTTTTGATCCCATGGACTGTAGCCCGCCAGGCTCCCCTGTGCATGGAATTCTATAGGCAAGAATACTGCAGTGTGTAGTCATTCCCTTCTCCAGGGGATCTTTCCAACCCAGGGATCAAACATGGGTCTCGTGCATTATAGGCAGATTCTTTACCATCTCAGCCATCAGGGAACCCCATATCTTTGTAAGCAAAGCTTGAAACAGTTACCTTTGTCCCTCCCTGACACCTTCAGAATTTGGAAGCTCTTAAATACCCTTTTCATGGCAACATAATTATTTGCATAAATTCAATTAAAAAGTCTGTTCTCCTTGTAACAGGACACAATTGGAAATACTACTTATATTACCAAAGCTTTCACAGAACTGTCATATTTGAGAAAGATACACAGAGACTCAGATATGACCTTTAAGAAACTAAGATTGACTTTATGGAGCTAATAAGAACCCTTGGAAAAACTGACCTGATACCTTGCATACAAGGTTCTGACAAAGCAATCATAAAGAGAATCTATATGGCCAGTCACTTTTCTTGCCACACTTACGTGGCAAGACCAAGTTTAACACAAACAAATTTGTTTTATGGTGATTACCTTTGATAAAGAAATGGGGGTAATTGTAAAGAGAAAAATTATATTCATACCTTTGTCTACATTAAATTCTAGGCCTGATAACTTTCTTTGAGGTTTTGATATACACCTGTAAATTGGAATGGATCCTAAATTCTAGTTTCTTCAAATATCCAGCCAGGACTCTCCAAACTAACTCTTTCAGTCTTCTCCCACTCTTGATTTGGAATCAGTAAGAACAAAGATCGGCTTCCCAGGTGGCGCTAGTGGTAAAGAACCCAATGCAGGAGACATGAGACACGGGTTCGATCCCTGAGTTGGGAAGTTCCCCTAGAGGAGGGCATAGCAACCCACCCCCGGAAGATTCCATGGACAGAGGAGCCTGCCATGTTACAGTCCATGGGGTCACAGAGAGTCAGACACAACTGAAGCGACTTAGCACGCACACACACACACACAAAGATGGCCCATGGCTTTCCTTGGAAGAGACTAAACCAGGTCCCCCTCATCCCCACATGGCAGCCAAGCTTCAGGGATTTGAACTTCGGATACACACTTTGACTTCTGTCTGTGCAGACCCTAGAGACCTCTGAATCAAATGGATGGGGAGGAGAAATAACTGGCATCGATGTAGACTGCTTCCTCCCAAGATGTGGAAGCTAGACTTCATTCTTTATCTAAACGTGAAACCATTTATTCTTCTCTTTTCTGCCTTTACACTGGCATTGGCTTAGAAAGATAACGCTACCTATATCTCCCAAACCACTGCCAGTGAGGGAGGGGCAGAACCTCCAGAATTTAGGACAACTTTTGATTTCAGGTCAGAAGAAAACCTAACTGAACTGTGGCTTGAAAGGGCAAATGCAATAATCCCTGGGTGACTCCATTTACAGTGTCACCTGAGCAGAAGTGGTTTGTGCCCTGACAGGATTTATCTTTGTCTGAGGAGCCTGGTGGGCTGCAGTCCATGGGGTCGCTAAGAGTAGGACACGACTGAGTGCCTTCACTTTCACTTTTCACTTTCATGCATTGGAGGAGGAAATGGCAACCCACTCCAGTGTTCTTGCCTAGAGAATCCCAGGGATGGGGGTGCCTGGTGGGCTGCCATCTACGCGGTCGCACAGAGTTGGACACGACTGAAGTGACGTAGCAGCAGCAGCAGCAGCAGTGGTGATTATCACTCTCCTTGAACCTATGAATGTCCAGACACTGTGCACGGTCAGGTAATGACCTTGAGGTTCTCTAACTGTGCCCCCGTGCGTGGTGCTAAGTTGCTTTAGTCGTGTCTGGCTCTCTGTGATCCTATGGACAATAGCCTGCCAGGCTCCTCTGTCCATGTCTGGCTCCTCCTGGCATGACCAACACCACTTTCTCCACCTGGATTAACATTTCTGGGGAGCTTGAAACTCAGTTACATAAGATCACCAAGCCAGCCCCTTGGCTTTAAAGGTGACTTTCATTCGAGTCTTTCTTTGACTTATGTGACTTTGATCAGTTTGGGTCTTAAGGACCATGGCTCTGAAGTGCACTCCAGACATTGGAAATTCTTCTGCTTATAAAAACTATAGCAATCTCTGGTGCACCATGGTCTCTCAAAACCTTTAAATGCATGTTTGCAGCTGCCAAGCACCAAGCAGTGACCTCCCTAAGAATGGAACATCAGAAAATGAATGAAGACGGTGACCAGCTTCAACACTGTAAACCTGAAGTCATGGCTTGTAAATATCACAGAGACTCCGAAGAAAAAGGGCCAGATCTACGAATACACACAGAGGATCAACAAAACCTGTGGGAACTACAAAGCAACAGACAAGAACGCCACTGAAGCTTTAAATTTTGATTCCATCGCTCAGCTAAGCTGAGTGTCTGAAAGAAACAGAAGATAGTCATTGTTTAGCCGCTCAGTCGTGTCCCACTGTTTCTGCGACCCCATGGACTGTAGCCCACCAGGTTCCTCTGTCCATGGAATTCTCCAGGCAAGAATACTGGAGCGGGTTGCCATTTCCTCCTCCAGGGCATCTTCCCAACCCAGGGACCAAACTCGTGTCTCCTGCATTGGCAGGTGCTATCTTTGTCACTGAGCCGCCTGGGAAAACAAACACGGGAATTGTTAAAAGGAAACAGCAGGCCCGAAGCGAAGTCACTGCGCTAAACCCCAAGTCAACAATCTAAGACTCGACACCCAAGCTAACTGCAGTGTCAACCACTCAGGAGGATTAACTTTAACCAATCCATTTGGAGTTAACTGGTCAGCACTGGTGAGGCAATCCACCTGACAGGCCCTTCCATTTTCCTTAGGAAACCTTGCCTGCAACAATGCATTCTTTGCTAATAATTTGCATTTTCTGCCTCATTTATGCCTTTAAAAACTTTTTGTTTCTACAGCTCACCTGAATGCCTTCCTATATTGCCAGGTGGGATGTTGTCCAATTCGTGAATTATTTAATAAACCCAACTTGATCTTTAAATTTACTCAGTTGAATTTTTATCATTTAACAGGGATCTAATGCAGTAAAAATGTCTCAAAAAAGAAATGTAACCAAGCAGGGCCGTATAGGGTCTTCTTGGACCCCTTCCTCACCCACAGTGTCCTCTGTCTGCCTCTTGTCTGTAGGAAAACTTTAGACTCCTAGGTCTTCCTAGAGTTGTGAAGAATAATCTTAATCAGAGAAGTGAGAAAATGCAGAAAGAAAGGAAAACAATCAAGACGAAATAGTAATAGTTTAGCCATTAAACAAAGTCAAGCACCTTTGTTTCCTCCTCAAGGACTATAGATAATATTCTGAGCCATGTCCTTTGAGCTGTTTTGCAAATACTGAAACCCCACAGGGTGGAAGTTAACCCTACGCTTCCACAAGCACATACACCCCAGACCGGTTGAACCAGAAGGTTGATAATGTTAACTGCTGGTTATCTCATCACCAACCAATCAGTCGATTGATTGGTCAACTCCACCCCCTTCTTTAAAAACTATTCTCTAAAAGCATCAGAGAGTTCAGATCTTTTAAGCACCAGCTGCTGGGACTCCTTGTTTGGCGCCTGCAATAAACTCTGTCAACTTTCCCTCATCACAACCTGGTATCAGTAGACTGGCTTTACTATCACATGGGCAAATGGACCCAAGTCAGGCTTGATAACAAAAATCTCTCTCTTTAAGTTGAAGACCTCTTTTTCAATAAGACAGATGTAAAAATGAGACAATATATCTGAATCTTTCTAGAAAACATGCTTTGGTTTATAATTAGACTATGTGGCATAGAGGTTTCTCCCACTACAGACTGAATGGATCCTAGGAATGAAGGAATTCTCTCTAATGGGCCGCAGTTCTTGTTTTGTTTAACAAGAACTCTTGGGGAAGAAACACATAGTTGCCTATTCTACGTCCTCCATTCTTCTTTGCTAATGGGACCTCAATTTTATTGGGAATGACGATGTGCCCAACTAAATTAATACATTCGCCAATCTCCCTGACAAACCGGATGACAATATGATGAGTTTCCTGCCATTGACAGTCAAGCAGAAATTGTCAGGGAAGGCTTTTACCTTCGACTCTTCCTCCTTCCTGTTGTGTGGAATGTGAGTCTGCTGGCTTGAGCTTTTGTTGCTATTTTTATGACTGAGGACAAAGGCCTCACCCACAGAGATAGGAGAGCTGAAGGCAAGATGGAACCTGGGTCCCCAGTACTTAGTGAAGCCGCCACATCTTGCTTGAATTGCCTAACTTCAGATTTTATTATCATTTAAAAGAAATGAACCTAATAAACCACCCCTATTCAGTGGTTCCCAAAGGGCTGCCCTTTGCACTCACCAGAGCTTAAATAATTATTGCTGCCTGGATCTCACTTCAAAAGATTCTGATGTAACTGATATGCAGTGTAGTCCAGGCATACAGTTTAAAGCAAACAAAACACAACTTTAAAGCTTTCAGATGATTCTAGAATGCAGCAAACGGTGAAAACCATTGCCCTGCCTTGTTTAATGCTGTGTTTTTGCTGGTTTTAAATTTTGTTGTTTGTTTACAAATTCAATAGCCCACAGATATCAGCTTATTTCACTAGGGAACTGCCTGCCCTCAGACTCCCAGTGTGTTTCTAGTTAGAATGATGATTGGGTGCTGTGGATGTGGATACACAAGATAGTCCCCAGAACAGAAAAAGGCGGTGGTTGCACAAGCTGACCAGGGCCAATAAAACAATAAAACTTGTAGAGGACAAAATAAAGAGAATAACCTCATGACCTTGGGGGCAAAGATTTCTTCAATAAAATATGAAAAGCACTAGCCATAAGAGAAACAATCAAGAGATTTCTATTTTCATTTTACTTTCATTAACATTAAAAACTCCTGTTCACCAAATGATACTGAGCGATTGGACAGAAAAACCACGTGTGGGAGAAGATATTTGCACTAACCCCTGATATTCAGAATATACAACGGACCTCAATCCATCAGTCAGCAAGAGGGACGGCACAACAGGAAAATGGGCAAAAAAGAAAGGGAGAAAATGGGCTAAAGGCTCGAACAGGCACTTCATGAAATACAGTATCCAAATGGCCATAAACTTAGGAAAAGGGGCTCCATCTCCTTAGTCATTGGGAAGATGCAAAGTAAGACTATAATGAGAGGCCACTCTCTACTCACTGTATAATGGTGTAAAATGACTAAGATGAAAAAGACTGACAATATCAAATGTTGCTGAAAACATGGAGTAACTGGAAATCTCCACACTGCTGGGGTAATTACTTTGGAAAACTGTTTGACATCATCCAAAAAAGAAAAAGCTAAGTCTTAAATCTTTTGAAGGGAGAAATGTGAAAGAATTTTTGAATGTCTTCAGTAAGGGCCCCAAATTCCCCTCCTCACCTCCAAATTCTCAATACTAAAAAAGGAAGGAAGGAGGAAACGAAGGAAGGAAAGAAAGACAGAAGGGAGGGAGGGAGGGAAGGGACGGAAGGAGGAGGACAAATTCTGCAAACTTTGACATAAGTAAAATCTGTAGGGCCAAATACATTGTACAGTCTACTTATAGTAATGGTACACTGCAGAGCCATCTTGGTTGGAAACTGGAAATACCGTCCAGCATAAACCATAAAAGGTCTTTTGGAACACACCCCCAACATCAAATGAAGCTCTGTTGTCCTTGCTCCTATGGGCCGCATGTGACCCAACTTCACTGTAATCATTAGCACAATTTCATTGCAAGTGATAGAACCCAGCTTCCCTGGGGGCTCAGATGGTAAAGAATCCACCTGCAATGTGGGAGACCTGGGTTTGATCCCTGGGTTAGGAAGATCCCCTGGAGGAGGGCATGGCAACCCACTCCAGTATTTTTGCCTGGAGAATCCCATGGACAGAGGAGCCTGGTGGGCTACAGTCCATGGGGTCGCAAAGAGTCGGACATGACTGAGCAACTAAACACAGCAACAGGTAGAACCCAGTTGGAAGAAAATTTAGCAAAAAGCGGGGTTTGGGGGGAGATTGCTAGGTCACAAGCTGTGGAAGATAAGCCTCAGAAACAGCAAGACACAAACACCCCCAGGATGCCCTCCCTGGTGGCTCCACATCTCCCCAGAAGCAACTCCGTCTTCCTGCTGACGACGCACCTGCCGCCAACTAGAGTCCTAGGTTACAATTTCCTCCACTGGGAAAGACACTCATTCTTTCTGATTTCCAGGTTCAAAATTCCAGAAAGGGAGGGGTCATGACTCCCCTCTGCCCGGGTGTCCATTGCTGTCCATTTGTCGGCGGCTGGGAGGCAGGTTTTCCAAAGACCTACTCCTGAGTTATGGTGAGGATAGGATGGGCGTGAGGGGAAGCAATGGCAAGAACAGGGAGCCCCTGGGGTGGGCCACATTCACTTTAGGGAAATTGAGATTTTATTATTAAACACCAAGGTATAGGACTGTGTTGTTCTGTAGGACCCTTTCTCCAGTGCAGCCTCTCTGGGGACCAGAGTTAGAAGAACAGCAGCCACAGCCCCCAACGACTGTACCCTTGGAGGTGTGCCCACAGAGAGCCTGGGATGCCTCAAACAAGAGACTATCACACACCATAAGCTATACCCTGACACTCAAACCATGGGAAGCTACGAGTGCCCAGAACACAAAATGTCAAGACGTCAAGATATGCCTGGCATCAGAACATGTGGGCCATGCAGTGCGCCCTAAGGCAGAATTCAACAAGTACTAGATGAAGCCCAAAGTGTGGGGCAGCAAAAGTGTCCCCAAACACCAAAGGCAAGTCAGTGTATGTCGCTCAACACAGAACAGGGAGGCAAAAATGTGTGCCTGCAGACATGAAACCCAGTCTCTGAATGTCCCGTGTCCTCAAAAGTGGGGATCCGGCTGCTCCTCTGGTCCCTACAGAGAATTTTGAAATCTTTATGTTGGCATTATTAGCTGCAGAAATCTCAGAAAATCCCACAGGCTTCAAGACTGGGTAGATAAAACTTTTTTTTTTTAAACTTATATTATTAGGGCATTTGTTTATTTTTATTGATGTATTTGCAGTGTTGTGTTGGTTTCCACTGTATAGCAAAGTGATTCCATTATATGTATGCATAATTCATTTTTATATTCTTTTCCTTTATGGTTTATCACAGGATATTGAATATACTTCCTTGTGCCATACAGTAGGACCTAATGCTGTTATTGACTAAGTTGTGTCTTTCTCTTTGCGACCCCGTGGACTGTAGGACGCCAGACTCTCCTGTCCGTGGGATTTCCCAGAGAATACTGGAGTGGGTTGTCCTTTCCTTCTCCAGGGGATCTTCCCGACCCAGGGATCAGACCCCCATCTCTGGCATTGGGAGGTGGTTTCTTTACCACTGAGCCCCCTGGGAAGCAAAATCAGCTGTATGTATATGAAAAACTCTTATACAACAGATTCTGAGCATGCTGGATCTCAGTGGACAGCAGTGTAACTTTACGCTTTGTGTCACGTTTCTTCTACCAAGTAGGAGTATTTTACAGGAAGCTGTTCTTCCTGCGTTGCTACCAGTGGACACTCTGTGGCAGAACCCAGTCTGGTCCCTGCCATGGTTACAAGCGCACCTGGTGCAACCCCAGAGAGCACAGAGGTGGCGGACAAGCTGCTGCACGCCTGGGTTTCCACGTGAGTAGAAGCTCACGTTGCTTCACCCAGTGTTTCTCAGTTCATTTCCTGAAAAGACAGCTGTCTTCTTCCAGTTCCTTAAAAAGTGCTTTAGTATCTTTTTAAAAATGCTTATTTATATTCACGTATTTGACTGCACTGGGTCTCAGCTGCAGCACACAGCGCCTCCAGTCTTCACTGTGACATGCAGGATCTTTAATTGGGCCATGGTTCCCTGAGCAGCGAGCGGACCCAGGTCCCCTGTACTGGGAGCGCGGAGTCCTTGCCACGGGACCACCAGGGAAGTCCCGCAAGTGCTTCAGTATCTTTTCCAGCTTGTAGTTCTCCAAATGTTGACTTCGCCAATAAAGAAATGGTCTGGATCTGCTCTCTACGGACAGTAAGTCAATTTGTGACTTTGTCAATACTACAGAAACATATAAATAAAAAATAAATGGCCTGTTAGGCTCCAAAGAGCCAGGGATGTCACTGAATTCTACTTGAAGCTTCTGGTTACTTGAGGGTTCTTCAGACCCATGGGACCTGTCATCAAACACAAAGTACTGGGCTGAGCGGGGGAGAGCGTGAGGGAGCAGTGGGCCCTCACCACAGAACAAGCCCCGGAAAAGGGAGAGTGCTCCCACACATGGCGGCACGTGGGACCTGGGAGCGGGAGGGGCGGAGGATGCTAGGAGGCAAGTCGGGCGCACATCAATGGTTTAGCGCCGCCTTACACCAAAGGAGAGGCCTTCTGGATTCTACCCTGGAATTCCTCCCTTTTTCTCTGCTAAACTCCTGCCATCTTGGCAACGACCTGGCTTCGAAAGAGAGAAAATGCTGTCTTACAGATGAAGGCATGTAGTCGGTAGACAGTCATCAATGACTCCTGTTCACGCTGCCTTTCCTTTCGAGGTGTCTGGGGGCCTTTGAGAAACGAGAAGACACAGAAAGCAATAATGAAGAGGAACTTGGAACACAGAGTCTGCGATTCCAGAGCAGTAAATTGGTGACTCAGGTTGAAGATCATAATTGACATAAATGCTACACACTATGGAAGGAATGAGGAGGTGTAAGAGAGGACACAAGAGAATACGGGAGAAACAGCGATGTCCCTTCCTGTGAAAGGCCACCCTTTACACGGGGAAACAAACAAGATCAGAGATTAGAAACAGTCTAGGTGAACTGGGCCAATGGAAGGATTCATTCAGCACTTAAATCTAAAAACTGGGAGATTTCCACATTAAAATCCGGCTTCTTGTCAAAATCAGAAGATGCAATAACCCAAGACATGCGTCCTCAGAAGGCAACAATCTGTGCTGGGTCTGCAAGGAGCCGTCCAGAAGGACGGGACAGGCAGTCTCCTCTTGGACATTTCCCAGCACTCTGTATCATCTTACTTTTTAAAAAATGAAATTTATTTATTTATGGCTGTGCTGGCTCTTCACTGCAGTGCACAGGCTTCTCACTGTGGTGGCTCTCCTGTTGTAGAGAATGGGCTCTAGGAACGAGGCTCAGTAGTTGTGGCACATGGCCTTAGTTGCTCTGTGCCATGTGGAATCTTCCCTGACCAGGGATTGAACCCATGTGCCTTGCATTGGCAGGCAGATTCTTAACCACTGGACCACCAGGCAAGTCTCTCATCTTACTCTGTACCACTGTGGCTTCTGGGCCCCTATAGCACATGAATTTGTTATTCCTGACTAGGACATCTGAAACATTAGATGAACAATTAGAGGATGATTCTGTACCTGCAACACAAGGCCACTTAGGCAGTCCAGCCTCCATGCGTTCTCAGGGCAAGAGGAGCACCATATATCAATTCCATACATTATCAGGACGTTTTTGCTCAGGGGTATCGGGCTAGCTGCTGAATGAATCCATCTGTCTGGCAATTGGGCAAGGAAGCCTAGTTGCAGTGGCCAGCCTTGCACGGTGGGCCCCCTTGGAGAACAGAGTGGATTTTAGGATGGATGGTGTGTCAACCCTGTACACTGCTGCTCAGCTCCGGGGTGGGCAGAAGAGGAAGTCGGGATCCTGTCCTGACATCAGCCTTCAGCATAAGGGTGCTGTGGGGAATGCATGAATAGCTTACGTCACAGCCAGACCTCGCTCAGCAAGCTTCAGGGGCAACGAATTAACCTTGCGTGCACTTCCTGTCTCCACCGCAGTTTCTTTCTCACCTCGTGTCTCTGGTGAGCTTATGAATGAGTGCATTCTCTGATGCCTCTGCTTTCGGGCAGGCAGTCTCAGGATCCTGGCCTGAGCTTCCAATTTCTGACTTGCCGTTTACAAACTGTACATTATAAGATTTCTAATAAGACTTGACTTTAAAACTGCCTCTGCTAAAGAGGAGTCTGGATGGAAGTGGAGAAACAGTGGTTCTTTGAGCGTTTCTGAACATGTGTGCATGTGGGAATCAGGAGACCTAGGTGTTCTGGTGGGAGAAAGTGGGGAGGGGTCGGTGGGAGGAAAGCAAACATTTCAAGAACATTCTCTGATCTGGGCACTGTACATGTGTTCTCACTGTTTATAGCACTTTATAGTGGTGATGGACAGGGAAGCCTGGCGTGCTGCCGTCCATGGGGTCACAAAGAGTCAGACATGACTGAGAGATTGAACTGACTGATAGCATTTTACAGATGAAGAAACAGGTTCCTCCAACCTGAATCCCTAGAAATAGAAAGTGCATCACATTTGCAACTTCAGATTTTCCACAACAAGGACCTACTGTATAGGACAGGGCACTCTACTCAACACCCTGTAATGCGCTACATGGGAAAATAATCTCAAAAAGAATGAATATACACATTATGTATAACCTAATTATCTCACTGTACACCTGAAACTCACACAACATTGTAAATCAACTATACCACATAAATTTTTTTCCAGTAAGCACGTTTTCAAAAGGTAAAAACAAAAGTAAAATGAGTTTTGATGATATATTTTATTTCACTCAAAATTCCAAAATAATTCATTTAAATATGCACATGCTAAGTCATTTCAGTTGTGTCCAACTCTTTGTGACCCTATGGACTATCGCCCCTGCAGGCTCCTCTGTCCATGGAATTTCCCAGGCAAGAGTACTGGAGTAGGCATGCGCTCCTCCAGGGGATCTTCCCAACCCAGGGATGGAACCCGTGTTTCTTACATTTCCTGCATTGGGAGGCAGGTTCTTTACCACTAGCACCACCTGGGAAGTCCCTTTAAATATATAGTCAGTGTGAAAAATTATGACTGGGATATTTCACTTTATTTTTTCAGATTAACTCTTTGAAGTTCAAGATGGAGCTCACATTTAGGACACCTTTCACTGTGGACCGGCCACAGGAAAAGCGCTTAGAAGCCACGTGTGCAGCAGCATGAAACTGTTTATGCAACAGTACAGTCCTGGGCAGGAGGGTGCACTCAAAGCTGCGCGACCTTGGGCAAATTGCTTAATGTCTCGGGCTTCCTGTTCCCTTATCATAAAGCCTGAAGGAGAGAAGTTGGACTTTGCCCAGCTCGCATATGTATGCTCAGTCCCTTCTGGTTTTATGACAACAGATTAGCAGGACACAGTGGTCATTGTGCCAGAGGCAGGGAAACCACAGGTGCAGACAAATGGCAAAATGACTTATGTGACGTAATTCCCAGCCGTATCTGAAATTTAGGTGCCACAGTTTGTGAAAGGCAGTTTTCACAACATGTGGACAGCGGACAAGCCTAAGAGCATCTGAAGCCTGGTCAGCCCTTCCACCCCTCGGGGCCCCAAGGGGCTTCCAACAACCTGTCAGCTGGCCTTTACCCAGACAGGAGGGTACTGTCACCACCAGCCATAAGCATTTTCTATGAGACACTGGGGAGATGACAATCTGCTTTAACCTTATCACAGGACACTGTAACTTCTCTGAGATTCGTGTGTCGATATTTGTTGACGATGATGACCTGCCAAAGCAAGAAGGCAAGTGCAAAAATGCTGCAGGCAGTCTGCTTGAACAGCTTTCCTGTTTTATTCAGACCAATCAGGCTGAATTTCTAATATGAGTATTCAGAGAGTTGATGCTAGTTAGCCAAAATCTTGGGTTTCCCAGGCAGTGCTAGCGGTGAGAAACCACCTGCAATGCAGGAGACGTAAGAGTCGCGGCTTCGATCCTGGGTCGGGAAGATCCCCTGCAGGAGGGCACGGCAACCCACTCCAGTATTCTTGCCTGGAGAACCCCCAAGGACAGAGGAGCCTGGTGGGCTACAGTCCATGGGGTCGTAAAGAGTTGGACATGACTGAAGCGACTTAGCCCAGCACACAATGCAAAATCTTAGCTAGAGAAAGTTAACTAGGACGAGAATTGATGAAAAGCAGAATATCTTTGTTAACCAAAGGGGAAGTTTATTCTGATAAAATCAGGTTGCTAAGGTACAGAATAAGATGCAACTTAAAATTATCACAAGACGGGACTCCCGTGGCGGCCCAGCAGTTGGGACTGTGCGTCCACTAGAGGGGGCCTGGGTTTGGTCCCTGGTCAGGGAACTAAAATCCCACATGCCGTTCAGTGCAAGCCAAAAAAGAATCTTTTTAAATTATCACAAGAAGAAATCGCACAGAAGTGAGGAGAACTTGCCTTTGGACCAAACAAATTCCCTCACGTCTTGGTTTTCCCACCTTTTTCACTGTGACTTTGTTTCCTTACTTTTAAAATGGGAAAAATATATACTTTCCAGAGATAAGGGGTGAAGTTAGATTCTTAGCATGATAAATGTTAGCTCCTCTTTTATCTATATTACTGAGAATAGATGAGGTGAAACAGTTAAGAAAAAAGGCAAAGACTTTGGCGATTTTGAGTGCTTTTGCCTTTTTGCGGCTTAATTTCTTTGAATAAAAAGAAATAACTGTTTCTCTGAATAGGAAACTAACACATTGATTGTTAGATACTTAGAAAATACAGAAACATGTATTTTTTAAATTCTACCACCCAGAGATAAATACTGTTAATACTTTTGGTTCTGTCATAAGCATGTCTACATGCAAACATTTTTATTTCTTTGTACAAAACTGGAATATTACAAAAAATGTTATAGCCAAATTTTCACTTGTATGCTTTTATTTTTAAAAAATTCTTAAAAGTTTTGGAATTTCTCATATTTTAAAAATATTGTGTGAGAAATGACTTAATAGTTACATAATATTTCGCTATTGGGTGCACCATATTTTATTTAGCCCTATTTTTGGAAAAGTAGGCTGTTTCCAAGATCTTCAGTATAGAAAGTCTGAATGATATTCTTGCACACAAATTTGGGTGCACATCTGTTGATGTCTTTAGGATAAATTCCTAGGAGTGGAATGAAAAATTCTAAGGGCTTTTAAGAGGCCCTGACACATTACTGGGCTCTCCTGGTGGTTCTGCAGTCTTCTTGCTGGGAAAATCCCATGGACAGAGGAGCCTGGAAGACTACAGTCTTGGGGTCACAAAGAGCCGGACATGACTGAGCGATTGAGAAGCAGCAGCAGCAGATGCGTCACTAAATCACCCTCTGAAAGAATGTAACAGCTGGCGATGACCCTCCCAGGGGTGAAAGGTCATTCTTGTACCATCTGGCTTCAGACCCAAATGATCAACTCCAATTTGAAAGCAATAGATTGTGAATGGATGGGCTGTAGGCATGTACAGGAGTTCTAGCTTTCTCTGAGGCTCGATATATGGTTTCCCAACTTTTGTAACTGGGATGCAGGGCTCAGAAAACTGAAAGTGGGCCAGACAGTTTCCAGAGATGAGAACTTCACTGAGAATGGGAAGCACTTGTCAGCTCTGGGATCAAACACAGTATTGTACTAAGAATGAGGAAGGTCCATACAAATGGCAAGATGCTGGGTGGGTTCAAATTCTCTAAGGGGAACCCTAGACTTTCGCTCTAGACAACTTCCGCCCTTGGCGGATGAGGCTTCTGGCTGTATGCCAGCTGCAATCAGCTAGAAACAGAGCAGCCCCGCAAAAACAGAAAACCAGGCTGCGGGGTGCGCAGCTGGAAGACAAGGGCCTGGGGGCTGGAGGAGCCAGGAGAGGAGCTCAGGGGGGGAAAGGCTATGAGGAGGAGGGGCTGGGTCTGCGGTACAGCCACACTAAGAGTCTGCTGGAGACTAATGACAAGCTTCCCACCTTTATTCAACATAGCTTTGGAAACGTCCCTGGTGGTCCAGTGGTTAAGAATCCACCTTGCAATCAGGGGATGTGGGTTTGATCCCTGGTTGGAAGCAAAGATTCCCACATGCCATGGAGCAACTAAGCCCACAGAGCAGCAATTACTGAGCCTGCGCACTCTGGAGCCCACTTGCTGCAATGAAAGATCCTGCATGCTGCAACCAAGACCCAACGCAGCCAAATAAATATTAAAAAAAAAAAAAAACACATAGTTTTGGAAGTCTTAGCCACAGCAATCAGAGATGAAAAAGAAATAAAAGGAATTCCAGTGGGAAAAAAGAAGTAAAAATGTCATTGTTTGCAGATGACATGATACTATACACAGAAAAATCCTAATACATAGAAAATCCTAAAGATGCTACCAGGAAACTACTGGAGCTCATCAATGAATCTGGTAAACTTACATCATACAAAGTTAATACACAGAAATCTCTTGCATTTCTATACACTAACAATGAAAGATCAGAAAGAGAAATTAAAGAAACAATCCCATTTACCATCGCATCAAAATAAATATACCTAAGGAGACAAAAGACCTGTACTTTGAAAACTATAAGACCCTGATGAAAGAAATAACTAATTATATTTTATTATTGTAATATAATAGCTTTACACTGTTGCATTAGTTTCTGCTGCACAACTAAATGAAATAGCTTTATGTATACATGTATCCCCTGCCTCTTGGCGCTCCCTCCCCACACCCAACCCACCCCTCTGCTGCTGCTGCTGCTAAGTCACTTCAGTCGTGTCCGACTCTGTGCGACCCCATAGACGGCAGCCCATCAGGCTCCACCATCCCTGGGATTCTCCAGGCAAGAACACTGGCATGGGTTGCCATTTCCTTCTCCAATGCATGAAAGTGAAAAGTGAAAGTGATGTTGCTCAGTCGTGTCCGACTCTGTGCGACCCCATAGACGGCAGCCCATCAGGCTCCACCATCCCTGGGATTCTCCAGGCAAGAACACTGGCGTGGGTTGCCATTTCCTTCTCCAATGCATGAAAGTGAAAAGTGAAAGTGATGTTGCTCAGTCGTGTCCGACTCTTAGCGACCCCATGGACTGCAGCGCACCAGGCTTCTCCGTCCATGGGATTTTCCAGGCAAGAGTACTGGAGTGGGGCCCCACCCCTCTAGGTCATCACAAAGCACTGAGCTGAGCTCCCTGTGCTCCCACTAGCTTCCCACTAGCTGTCTATTTCACACATGGCAGTGTATGCATGTCAATCCTAATCTCCCAATTCATTCCACTCTCCTCCCCCACCCCCAGGGGGGTATCCACACGCTCATTCTCTACATCTGTGTCTCTATTCCTGCCCTGGAACTACATTCACCTCTACGATTTTTCTAGATTCCACCTACATGCATTAATACACAATATTGTATGTGAAGCACAGCTTGACAAAGCTGTACTTAAAAAAAACAAACAGGTTGCCAATGTTCTGAGGAGAGAAAGAGACATCTGAAGGAGGTTGAGGAGGGTGGGAGGGTAGGGTAGGGAGGGGGTTGGGAGAGGAGCCAGCCATGCTAAGATCCCTCTCCTCTCTGAAGCATCCTTTGCCCCCTGAGATCCTGCTGGGCACCATCTCCTGTCTCCTTGCCTTCCTGTCCCTATGCCTGCCTGAGACAGTTTCATGGAATCAGATATTTCCTATTGGCTCTGGTTCTGGAAACTGCAGAGTTGTTCAAAGCCAGGCTCAGGAGTCAGAAAGACCTGGGTTTCAGGAAGGGTTGGGACACCATCACTGTGATATTGGACACATTTGGTACCCTCTCTAAGCCCGTTTCTTACGATTGAGGTAATATCTATTTCAAAGAGTTGTTTTGAGGCTTAAATGAGGTAAAGCTCAGAATGTTGCTTGCTTTGTGTCTGACTCACAGCCAGTGTTTGAAAGAATGTTGTGTCTGGGAAGAAGAGAGCGACAGGTTCTAAGGAAAATGTCATCACGGAGGAAGCCAGAGTCCTCCGAACATGGCCTCAGTGGTACTTATTTTGGCCACTTGATTGTGTTTAGATGGGTAAGGACATGGGTGTCAGCAGATCTTCCTGCCAGTTTGAGGTGTTATTAAATTACCAGCTTCCCCTAAACAGAAGAAGAGGGAAAGCAATAAACAGTAGCTGAGCATTTGCTATATGCCAAGGCTTAAAACTCAACATTAAAAAAAAAAACAACTAAGATCATGGCACACGGTCCCATCACTTCATGGCAAAGAGATAGGGAAAAAGTGGAAGCAGTAGCAGATTTTATTTTCCTGGGCTCCAAAATCACTGCAGACGATGACTGCAGCCATGAAATGAAAGGAACCCGCTCCTTGGAAGGAAAGCTATGGCAAACCCAGACAGTGTATTAAAAAGCAGAGACCTCACTTGGCTGACACAGGTCTGTATGGTCAAAGCTATGGTTTTTCCACTAATTATGTATAAATGTGAGAGTTGGCCCATAAAGAAGGCTGAGTGCTGAATAATCGCTGCTTTTGTGTGGTGCTAGAGAAGACTCTTGAGAGTCCCTTGGACTGCAGGGAGAGCAAAGCAGTCCATCCTAAAGGAAATCAATCCTGAATACTCATTGGGAGGACCGATGTTGAAGCTGAAGCTCCAATACTTTGGCCACCTGATGCAAACAGCCAACAGATTGGGAATTTAGCCTGATGCTGGGAAAGATGGAGGGCAAAAGGAGAAGGGGGTAGGCAGAGGACGAGATGGTGAAATAGCATCACTGACTCAATGCACATAAGTCTGAGCAAACTCTGGGAGATAGTGGAGGACAGAGTAGCCTGGCGTGCTGCAGTCCACGGGGTCACAAAGAGTAGGACACGACTCAGTGACTGCGCAACAGCAGTGCTTGAAGTTCAGCATCTCATTTGCTACTTGTAACAATAGCTCTAAATCTCAGATGAGGAAACCAAGACTCCCACAGCTAATCATTGCAACAAGGCCACTAAACCCTATCACAATGTGTGCAAATCATGTACTAACTCATCAAATCCTCACTATCCTAGAAGGAAGTGTGACGTTGTGATTTATAAGAAGTAAATAACTGGTCTTGTCCCTGGGAGCACAGAGCTCCCCCACTGAGTGTTGAGAGTGAACGTGTCTTTTGTTATGTTAATGAGGTGTTCAGCTTTGTATGAGAGGGAGACCCACGAGGGCCTCTCCCTGCGCCACAGTTATGAAACACGCTTAGGGAGAACTGAACTCCATGCTAATTTAACAGTTATTAATAATTTATAACACTTGTTCCTCAAGGATTGTTTTTCCACAGTGCTCAGAGCTCAAGAATTAGAAGATGATTAAGATAAAACTGGGTTAAGAGCTTTTCTGCCTCCATTTTAGGTTATAAAGTAATAAACAAAGATGCCCCTGTAGGCTCCCATGTGCAAAACTCTAATGGAACCATGTAAATCAAGAAAAAAGTAATAAATTGGAAGAAAATGATCATCTGGTACACAGTGAATAGATTATTGGAGTAACAGGTCCACATGAAGAATGGGAACGGGACAGGAAGGGGCTGGTGTCCAACGCCAGCAGTGATGCGTGACCTGCAGGTCTGGTTTATCCTTTCAGCAGGTGTCCACTGGGCAGCTGCAACGTGATACCGGCTGGGCTAGTCTCACCAAAACCAAGGAGACATCTTCTGTGTGCGGTCCTCACCCACCTTCCTGCCCTTCCCCTCTTTGAAAACAATTCCAGGGACTTCCCTGGGGGTCCAGTGGTTGAGAATCCACTCTGCAATGCAGAAGATGCAGGACTGATCCCTGGGCGGATGACTGAGATCCCACATTCCACAGAGCCACTGAGCCTGCCTGTCGCACCTAGAGAGTGCATGCATCAGAACAGGAGATTCTGCACGAGGCAATAACGGCCCCATGCACTGTGACTAAGACCCAAGGCAGCCAGATAAGCGTTCTTTTATTAAAAACAAAATTCCATTTAGAAAAAAAGGTAAAATGCAAATGCTTTGACTGCTTGGGGCATCCCTGGGACTCAGTGGTAAAGAATCTGCCTGCAATGCAGGAGACCCGAGTTTGATTCCTGGATCAGGAAGATCCCCTGAGAAAGAAACGCAACCCACTCCAGTATTCTTGCCTGGGAAATCCCGTGGACGGAGGAGCCTGGCAGGCTGCAGTCCATGCAGTCACCTGCCCAGCCTTTCCTACCTGGAGGCTCTAGGGCTGGTGATGCTGGTGGTCTCTTGGCTCTGCTGCTGTTTTCTCTGAAGGGAAGTTATCAGTCGCTCAGTCGTGTCTTGACTCTGCGACCCCATGCACCGCAGCCCGCCAGGCTCCTCTGTCCGTGGGATTCTCCAGGCAAGAATACTGGAGTGGGTTGCCATGTCCTTCCTCAGCGGATCTTCCCAACCCAAGGATCAAATCCACATCTCTGGCATTAGCAGGTGGATTCTTTAACGCTGAGCCCCCAGAGAAGCCCTAATTGAAATGCTTGCACCTGGACCAACACTCATTTCCCTGAGCAACAGAATACAAAGAAACTATAAGGAACTGAAAATGACTTAGCAGAGTCAGGGCAATTATGAACCATAAGATACAAAACGGCCACAAACTAACTGCCAACTCCCAGCAAAAGCAGGATCCTGGGCATGCCCCCCTGCACACAGCACCACCAAGGGGGCCGGCAGACCATCTCAGCCACTCCTCCAGCTGGACCCACTGAGCCACAGCCACCCTCACTTCGTTTAAGGGACTAGCCCACCCCCACTCAGGGAGCAAGCAAGGGCACCTGTTACTAAAGCCTTGCCTGAATTCCTCTAGGGGCCCACTTATCAATTTCTATTGATTAAAGAGTCTAATGTGGGAGACCTGGGTTCAATCCCTGGGTTGGGAAGATCCCCCGAAGAAGAGAATGGCAACCCACTCCAGTATTCTTGCCTGGAGAATCCCCATGGACAGAGGAGCCTGGTGGCCTACAGTCCATGGGGTCCCAAAAGAGTTGGATGCCACTGAGCAACTAACTCTTACAGAGAGTCCAAGAATCCAGATTGTATTGGCACCATACAAAGGGCTTCCAGTTTTGTTGGCGACCATCACCCCAGTAAACCCCCTGTGACCTGGCATCAGCATTTCCTTTTATTTCCTCTAGAGCCGGGGTCGCCAACCCCTGGTCTGTGGCCTGTTAGTCCCTTTCCATCGCTCCTCATCTGCTCGCATTACCCCCTAAACCGCTCACCACCACCCTGACTCGCCCCCCACCCCAACCGCCCCGTGGGAAAATTGTCTTCCATGAAACCAGTCCCTGGTGCCCAAAAGCTTCGGGACCCCTGTCCTAGAGTGCGCCCCACAACGCTGTAATGGTTTCTTCCCGGGGTGCTGTCTTCCTCACCAGAATGCAGGACAAGGTCCAAGCGTATCTCTGTCGCCACTGTCTGCGGCGCGGGGCCGGTGCATGGAATCCTGTCAAAATGCAGCGCTCGGAAGGCCCGTGCGCAAATCCGTCTCCCCACCCTTCCACCCTGCGCAGGTGGTGTGCGTCCTCCCCTGCCTTCTCAGCTGTTCCTGTTTACCCATCCCGCGGGCCTTGCATCCCCTGGCCCTGTTCTGCCCCTCCCAGCACTTCGGTTTCTCAGTCGAGCTGGTTTGGATCCATGGCGCTAGGCTTCTGTCCTGTTGAGCTTCTTCATGCAAACAGCTGACTTCAGAGAAAAGTGGAAGTCGACAGGAAAAAAAAGGCCTCATTATCTCACCATGAAGCCCACAAATCTACCTGAGTTTGCTGTCCTTCCCTCCTTTCTGTCTGCCAAGAGGACAGCATCACCCTCTTTCTCCATAGTGTGCTGGAAGATGTCTAACAACTGGCTCTCTGGGGCTATTGAAAGCTCTGATGTGTAGAGGTCCCTGATTTCTGTGGTGTCAATACTCCCATCACGGCCAATTTCAAGCTCCCAACTTGCTATTTCTAAATGCAGATGGAAGAGATACACAGAAAGGTGTCATCCGTGTTATTCTCACCCTGTGGACACGATGACTTCCTAGTGGCTCAGGGTAAAGAATCTGCCTGCCAGTACAGGAGATGGGGGATCCTGGGCTGGGAAGATTCCCTGTAGAAGGAAGTGGTAGCCTACTCCGGAATCTGTCCAGGAGAATCTCATGGACAGAGGAGCCTGGTGGGCTACAGTCCATGGGGTTGCAGAGTCGGACACGACTGCGCGACTGAACTGAACTGAACTGAGCACGCAGCATGCAATCTATGCTCCAACTTTCCGGACACAGTCTGGGTCTCCTAGAATTCACTTCGGTCCCATCACTATCTCCCTGGAGCTAGGGTCACAGCCCTCAAGGCCAGGGCTCAGCTCCACAAGACTGCCTCCAATTAGGCTCCAGTTACCAGTCACAGGCCTGCTGCGCTTCCAGCATACTAGCCATCAATCAGGGGTTCCCACGACTGCCTCCTCAGGGTTGACAGAGTGCTAGACTGACTCGCAGATCTCAGGAAAACAGGTTCCATATATTTGCCAGTTTCCTATAAAGGATACAACTCACAACCAGATGGAAGAGATTCCTGGAGAGGGGGTATGTAGAGAGGTGAGGGGAGGCATGGGAGGGGGCACACAGATCTCTCCTGCCTTCTCTTGAACCCCACCCTTCCCTTGGTGTGTTCCCTAACCTGACAGCCTCCAAAACTTGTTGTTAGGGTTTTACGGACGTTCCATGTTTGATTAAATCACTGACTATTGGTGACTGAATGCAACCTCCACCCACTCCTCTCCCTGGCATTGGGGGGATGAGGTTGAAAGCTCCAAACTTTTTTTTGGCTGCATCCCAGGCGGCACATTAGTTCCCTGACCTGACCAGGGATTGAACTTTTGCCACCCCGTTCCCTGCATTGGAATTGCGGAGTCTTAACCATTGGCCCACTAGGGAAGTCCTGAAAGCTCCAGTCTTGAATCTCAAGGTTCATTCCTCTGGCAAACCTCCAGCCCCAAACCTCGAAGAGTCACTTTAGCAGCACGAACTTTGAAGTAGGGCTTGTTCTGAATAATGATAGCTGCTCCTATTACCCCATCCAGAACTTGGAGGGGTTTTAGCAGCTCTAGTGCCAGAAACAGGACAAGACCAAATACACCTATTTCTTTCTCACAGTCTTTCAGGGATGATGGCAGGAAGAGCAGATTTGTGCAGGGATGTGGTCTAGAGCTGCAGGTGTTTACTGGGAGTCCGGAGATGCTGAGGAGGTTGATGGGGCCAGAGCAGGGGCGTGGGATGCAGGGACAGAGCTGTCAGCATGTGGACGGTGGTCATGTCATATAGATTAAAACAAAAGCTTTTCAGCGGGCTCTCCTGGTGGTCCAAACATAACTTGTAAACGTATGGTTTCAGTCGTGCCCAGCTCTTGTTGCGTCTGACTCTTAGCCTCCTCATGGACTGTAGCCCACCAGGCTCCTCTGTCCTTGGGATTCTCCAGGCAGGAACACTGGAGTGGGTTGCCATGCCCTCCTCCAGGGGATCTGCCCATAGCAGTTGTCACATCGAGTCACCACACAAGAGGCCATGGGACCCGACCCCCTCCCTGAGTATCCCCCTCCCCAACCCTCTGTGTACCAGTGCCCGGCTCCTGGTGGATGATCAGTAAAATATCTGTCAAAGGAAGACGTTATGAAATGAGCTTCCTGAGGCTTGGGAACCAGCCCCAAAGAATGAAAATCCCAGTGTTGCTGGTGTTGGAAACGTCTGGTCCCTGGAGTCCCGCCAGTCTCTCCTGGATGCTAAGAACTGTGTACTCAGGAGACATGAGGGCGTTCAGAGATGCCAGGCTCCCAGGGATGCCAGGAAATGTACCTGCTTATTTCCTCGATGGCAGCCTCCCTTTCTCTGGCCCCATTTCAAACATGTCCCAAAAACCCGACCCCTTGGTGAGAACTTCCCCAGCCCCACCCTGGGTAAATATGCAGCTGCTACGGCCCCACACTTGCCAACACTCTCCTGGGATTGTCTTTGGAGCACAGGCTCTAATTTAGTAGTATTTTTATATCGTGCATCCATTTATGGCTTGGTTGCATACAGCAAAGCGCCTCTTCGTGGGAGTGACTGTGAACTGCTTGGGCAGAGAGACGAGGAAGTGACCTTGGGATTTAGGTGTTGGCACAAGGCCTTCTGGGCTTCCCAGGTGGCGCTGGTGGTAAAGAACCTGCCTGCCAGTGAGGAGACTTAAGAGACATAGGTTTGATCCCTGGGTTGGGAAGATCCCCTGGAGGAGGGCATGGCAACCCACTGCAGTATTCTGGAGAATCCCATGGACAGAGGAGCCTGACTGGCTAGAGTCCATGGGATCACAAAGAGTCAGACAGGACTGAAGCAACTTAGCACGTGTGGATATACGTGAGGCCTTCTGGAGTAACTCAAGGGTCCCCTCGGGAGAGTTACAACCACGGTGACAGGAAAGAACGTCCCTTTATTCCAGATTTACAGTCCAGGGCTGTGCTAAGTGCAGAGCAGAACAGAACTTGTCACGTTCCCCAAACCAGGGGTCAGCTATTCAGATCAGATGTGAATCTCTTCTGGAAACGTCTTCATAGACATGCCCAGAAATAACATTTAACCAGGCATTGCGTGATCCGGCCAAACTGACACATAAAATCCACTCTTCCCAGAGGCTGTGGTGCTCTTTTCTCCCTCACAGTGGCTGAAATAAAGGTTAGACTGTGTCCACTTTACACTGTTATGAAACGCAACCCAGTGAGCACACACATGCTTTGGTAGTTTTGAAACCAGTTTCCTAGCCCGGTGTGTCCCGCCTTCCATGACCCCGGCCCCCAGAGTAAAAAGCGCAAGCGGAGCAGTGGTAGTCCGCCGCTGCTCTGTAAGTGGTGCGTTGTTTCTCTGTTGTTCAGTAACTAAGTTGTGTCCGACTCTGCAGCTCCACGGACTGCAGCACGCCAGGCTCTCTGTCCTTCACTATCTCTCGGAGCCTGCTCAAACTCATGTCCATCGAGTCGGTGATGCCCTCTGTCATCCCCTTCTCCTCCTGCCCTCAATCTTTCCCAGGATCAGAGTTTTTTCCAGTGAGTCAGCTCTTCATATCAGCTATCCAAAATATTGGATAAGTCTTTCCAATGAATATTCAGGGCTTTCCTTTAGGATTGAGTGGTTTCATCTCCTTGCAGTCCAAGTGGTGCATTATAGGAAAAAAAAAAAAAAAGCAACTTTTGTTTCTTTCTTATTTTAAGTAACATTCTCGGCAACATGTTTATGCTTTTTGGACAGGGGATGTAAATAAATATTGAGGAAAACACATTTGCATACCTTCCAAGGTCTCAATCATTGTGGCAGATATCAAAAGCTCCAAAAGATGTCAGCACTAAATCGAGTGGCTTCAGAAATGCAGTAATAAATCTGTAGTCGAGACTTTCCAGAAGAAAAGTGAACAACAAATCAACTGGCCTCACATAGTTCATTTATTTAATTTATCCTTTGGATTTATGAAGCGATCCAATTCATCTAAAGATGCTTCATTAGAGGTGGCTGCTCAGATGGATTTTCATTGAGAACATAAAGTTCCCGGAACCAGTGACTCACATCTTATATTTTTGTGCATCCTGTTCAGCCCCTTGAACCTAGTTTTCTCCAACTCAGAAGGTCAAGGGATTAACCCCTTCAGCACCTTTTAAGGGACACTTACTCAGTGCCACTGAGACTGTTGACTTCAGTTGCAGCTTTCCAGGCTCATAAAATGATCAATAATATCCACAGACAGGGGAGGGAGGAAAAACCAGTTCTACCTAATGGATGAATAACATTCTTTCAAACACCCCTAGAAAATGAAGAATCACTTACTCTTTAACCTAGGTTAAAATTCTGTCTTGGAGACCTCTCCAAATTGGCAAATCTCTTTTTTAGAAGTACTATTCCGGTTGGCTCAGTGGTAAAGAATCCACCTGCCGATGCAGAAGACATGGCTTCGATCCCTGATCTGGGAAGATCCCACATGCTGCGGAGCAACTTAGCCCCTTGCACCACAACTACTGAGCCTGTGCTCTGGAGTCTGAGAGCCGCAACTGCTGAAGCCCACATCCCCAGAGCACTAGCCACATCCCCAGAGCCTGTGATCTGCAATGAGAGGAAGCCTGCACACCGCAAGTGGGAGGAGTCCCCGCTTGCTGCAACTAGAGGAAAGCCCATGTAGCAACGAAGACCCAGCACAGCCAAAAATAAGTAAATAAAATTATATAAAAAAAGAAATCCTATTGCTTATATTCAACCAGTGGAAAACTATTTCTGTTTTATAAGATTATCCATATTGTCTATTTGTAGGAATTATCTGGTTTAAAATTTTGCCAAAGGTAAATTGACCTTGTGTATTTCATCCAGTGGACAAATGTACTTTCTGGCTTCAGGGTTTCTGGGTTGCCTCCTTCCCACAGTTGCACTGAGAATGCTATGAACTGGAATTGAAAATGGAGTAATTCCACGAGAGAGCTGAGAGTGGTACCCAGTGGCAGATTAGATTCTGATATACTTCTGGAAGGTGGAGAGGGCATGTGCTGACACTACTGAGTTACCCACAGCAGAGTGAGCCACAGCTCAAAAGATGCATCAGAGGAAATGGCCTGGAAACAGAGCCCTCATCTTTGCTCCCAAAGATGCTGAGGTTCCAATTTCACAGACACAGTCCACACTGGTGAGAAGAGGGGCTGACATTAAGCTGGTTCTATTGTTTGTGCAGTCGCTAAGTCATGTCCGACTCTTTGTGACCCCATGGACTGCAGCACATCAGGCTTCCTTGTCCTTCAATGTCTCCCAGTTTGCTCACACTCATGTCCATTGAGTCCATGGTGACATCCAACCATCTTATCCTCGGCCGCCCCCTTCTTTTGTCTTCAATCTTTTGTAGCATCAGGGTCTTTTCCAACGAGTCAACTCTTCACATCAGGTGGCCAAAGTAATGGAGCTTCAGCTTCAGCATCAGTCTTTCCAATGAATAATCAGGACTGATTTCCTTTAGGATGGACTGGTTTGATCTCCTTGCAGTCCAAGGGACTCTCAAGAGTCTTCTCTGGCACCACCACCTAAAAGCATCAATTCTTGAGCACTCAGCTTTCTTAATGGTCCAACTCTCACATCCATACATGACCACGGGAAAAACCATAGCTTTGACTAGACAGAACTTTTTCGGCAAGGTGATGTCTCTGCTTTTTAATACTCTGTCTGGCTTTTCTTCCAAGAAGTAAGTTCTATAAAAGTCTCTGAAGAACTACAGCCCATCTGGGCAGTCCCCTCACAGTTCCAACTCTGGATATTATTCCTGATAAGTCAGCAGAGCTGCCCTCTGAGGATGACGTGGCGGTGGGGGGGTGGGTCAGGGTTGGGCCAGTGGGGATGTGGGCACCCCACTCCTGCGCAGAGTCCTCCTCGTGTAGGACTTTGTGCAGGTGGGAGGGACCAGCAATCAGCTTCTGGACCGTGCTCCCTAAAATTGAACCTATCAGTCGAATCTCCCTGTCCATGGACTTGGTCTTCCTGTCCTGGGAGGAGAGTTTGGGGAGGAAAGGGTTTTGCACGTACAGAGGTGTCCACACTGCACATCCCCCTAGATCAACCGGTCTGGTTTTCATCCACAGATGCAATGGACGTCCAAGGTAGCCTTGAGGAAAGGCAGCAGCTTCAAAGAAGGGGACCGAGATGAGGAACCTGAGGATGGATCCCAGCAGAAGGGGAGAGAGTTCAGGAAATGGAAGTCTCGACGTAGATCAGTGGAAGACAGTAGAGAACCTGCAATAAACCCATGCGCTTATGGTCAGCTAACCTCACAAAGGAGGAGAGACGTACAGTGGAGAAAAGACAGACTTATCAATAAGTGGTGCTGGGAAAACTGGACAGCTACACGTAAAAGAATGAAATTAGAACACTCTCCAATGTATATTTTGTATATTTTTTAAATACAAAAATAAACTCAAAATGGATTAAAGACCTAAATGTAACACCAGAAACCGAAAAACTCCTAAAGGAAAACAGGCAGAACACTCTTTGATATATATTGTAGCAATATTTTTTTATCTGTCTCCTGAAGTTTAAATACAATAAGAAGTAAACAAATGAGATCTAATTAAACTTGAAAGCTTTTGCACAGCAAAGAAAACCATCAACAAAACAAAAAGACAACCTACTGATTGGGAGAAAACATTCTAATGATATGACCAATAAGAGGTTAATATCCAACATATACAAACACCTCATACAACTCAACATCAAAAGGCAAAGAACCCAATTAAAAAATGGGCAGAAGAACTGATCAGACACTTTTCCAGAGTAAATGCAGATCAACATCACTAGTCATCAGGGAAACGCAAATCAAAATTAGAATATCGCCTCACACCTGTCAGAATGGCTTTCATCAAAAAGGATACACATAACAAATGTTGGCGAAGATGTGGAGAAAAGGGAAACCTTGTGCACTGTTGGTGGGAATGTAAATTGGTGCAATCACTGTGGAAAATAACTAAAAATAGAACTACAATATGATACAGCAGTTCCACTCCTGAGTATATATCTGAAGAAAATAAAAACACCGATACGTGCATCTCAACACGCATGGCAGCATTATTAATAATAGCCAGGATATGGAAGCAACCTGAGTAGCTATCAAAAGATGAATGGATACAACACATCTGAGATATAGATAGATAGATAGATAGATGATGGAATACTACTCAAGTCCTAAAAGAAGAAGGAAAATTTCTCCTTTGCAGCATCATGGATGGACTTGGAGGTATTGTGCTAAGTGAAATAAGCCAGAAAAATACAAATGTTGTATTATATCACTTAAATGTGGAATCTAAAAAGCACAAGAAACCAAAGAATATAACAAAAAAGAAGCAGATTCACAGATACAGGGAACAACCTTCAGACCACCATGTATAAAATAAGCTACAAGGGTGCATTGTACAACATAGGGAACCCAGCCAATCTTTTATAATAGCTGTTCAGTTGGTGAAGAACCCGCCTGCAATGCAGGAGACTCAGGTTCAGTTCCCCGGTCGGGAAGATCCCCTGGAGAAGGAAATGGCAACCCACTCCAGTATTTTTGCCTGGAGAATTTCATGGACAGAGGAGCCAGGTGGGCTACAGCCCATGGGGAAGCAAGAGCTGGACACAACTGAGTGATTAAACCACCACCATAAATAGAATATGTGCTTCCCAGGTGGCATCAGTGGCAAAGAACCCACCTGCCAATGCAGGAGATGTAAGAGATGTGGGCTCAATGCCTGGGTTGGAAAGATCCCCTGGAGGAGGGCATGGCAACCCATTCTAGTGTTCTTGCCTGGAGAATCCCATGGGCAGAGAAGCCTGGTGGGCTACGGTCCGTAGCGCCATAGATGCGTCAGACACAACAGAAGCAGTATAGCACGCATGCACATGAAGTATGTCAATGAAAACTCAGTTACTATCAAGTTAAGAAGAAAAAGAATTCAATTTGAGCCACACTGAGAATTACAATTTGGAAAGCAGATTCTCAGACAGCCCTGAGCCCTGTTCCTGGCTGCTGGAAGTCAAAGGTTTAGTTGTTTATCGGTCTGACATACTGATATTTTACATAAAGGTCACGGACAATACATAATCCAGGTAAACACGTATAAAGTGAGTAGCAAGTCACCATGAACCCCTACAGAGTTGGGAAAGAAGGCTATTTTAAGAAGTTACATTTCTAGCCTCAGAAGAAAGAAAACAAAAAATTGTCTTTATGGTTGAATAGGCACACCCATCTTTGGGGAGCTTTGGTTAACATATAATGCACATACACTCTGCACATTGTGGGGAGAGAATTTAATGTTCAACTTTTTTCTTGTCTTGCCTTTAAAATATAAATTTTATATTATCAAGTATAACCTTTAAAAATTATGAATCATTATACGGTATACCTGTTAGCAGTTTCATGGGGAAAATGTCACACAGAGTTCTGAGATTTATATTTCTTTCTTTCTTTTTTAAATTAATTATTTATTGAAGTATAGTTTGTATAATATTGTACATCAACTATACTTCAATACAATGGGAAGAGAAACAGCAAAAATCTTTTTATTCCTAAATAACACTGTCTGTAATCACAAGGCATGTGGTCTTGAGAATGGATTACTTAGCATGGAAGCCATGAGGAGATGCAGAACCAGGAGTCTAGTTGGCTGTTTGCTTATTTTTTTCCCCAACAAAAAGCCCAGTTTTCCAGAAGGTCTTTAGAAAATCAGGTTTTGATTCATTCCTCATCACAATCTTATAAAAAGTCTTTTTAAATCAAAGGAAGTACAAGTGAGAGAAATTAAAGAAGATAGGGATTGTAAATAAGACACTACTGTCCAGCAACCAAATCATAAATACTGTTAGAACCCAGTAGATTAAGGACATAGGATAGGAATGTTTACAAGTGGCTGAAAAGAGCCTCCAGTATTAACAACTTACTGACTGACACTTGTTTACTGTGATAAAACAATTCACTACACCATGATCTGAAGTCATAATGAAGACATAAACGGAAAAATAACAATCTTGGAGGCATTAACTCTATGTTGAGGTGCCTTTGTTGTTGCTGTTTAGCAACTAAGTTGTGTCTGACTCTGTGACCCCATGGACTGTTGCTGGCCAGGCTCCTCTGTCTGTGGGATTTCCCAGGCAAGAATTCTGGAGTGGGTTGCCCTTTCCTTCTCCAGGGGATCTTCCTGACCTAGGAATTGAACCTGCATTGGCAGGGGGATTCTTTGCCACCCAGCCAGCAGGGAAGCCCTGGAGGTGCTTTTACTCTGACAGAACTTTTTTTTTTTCCCCCAGTTTCTGGCTTTTGATTCATGAAAGCAACAGGAAAAACAAATTAGATTTGTTTGTTTTCTTCCCAGGGTATTGTGTTAATTAAAATGCCAAAGTAGGGTTCCAGTTTCAGCTCAGTTTCAAGACAGCTTGAAATAGAGTTGTTACTGCAATCACAATAAGCAAATACCACGGCAGACTACAAATTAATGACTTATCTTGGAGCCGCTAAATAACTGAGGTTGCAAGACAAACAATTTACCTGAAATCTGGAGACAGATGTTTGCTGGGAGAACAAGACCCAAGCATTTGTTTATCTAGAACAGAAGCCATTGAACAGTTATAGGTCAATATGATGATTCAGCTAGAAATCCCTAACCAATTGCCAACAGCCGAGAGGAGGATAATATAAGAGAGGCTTCTCTTGCAGGATTTCCTCCTGGGAATTCCACCAGGTGATGGCAGACAGGATTAGAAGATATTTCTGAGAAAACTTTTCTGTATTACTGGCTGAGAGAGGGGACCATTAGCCATTGACACACTTGGCAGACTCACATCCCAAAACTTCCCTAGAGAAGAAAAGCCTTAATATGCAGAGGAAAGTGTGACAAAACCTGTACCCCAAGATTACTAGTGGAAACATGGTTCAGCTAGGGAAGAACAGAAAACAAAACCTCTACCCATGGAGGAGAGACAGGAATACTCCTGAAGGTTATACTTCTGAGAACCAGGTTTGACAGGGTTTCCTAAGACTGAGGCTTAATCAGAATATCAGAGAATGAGCCATCTATCCTCTTCCATCACACATGCTAGCAAGCATCCAATAAAAATAATGGCAGAATAAAAATCACTGCAGATGGTGACTGCAGCCATGAAATTAAAAGACACTTACTCCTTGGAAGGAAAGTTGTAACCAACATAGATAGCATATTAAAAAGCAGAGATATTACTTTGCCAACAAAGGTCCGTCTAGTCAAGGCTATGGTTTTTCCAGTAGTCATGTATGGATGTGGGAGTTGGACTATAAAGAAAGCTGAGCACCAAAGAATTGATGCTTTTGAACTGTGGTGTTGGAGAAGACTCTTGAGAGTCCCTTGGACTGCAAGGAGATCCAACCAGGCCATCCTAAAGGAGATCAGTCCTGGGTGTTCATTGGAAGGACTGATGTTGAAGCTGAAACTCCAATACTTTGGCCAACTGATGTGAAGAACTGACTCATTTGAAAAGACCCTGATGCTGGGAAAGATTGAAAGCAGAAGAAGGGGACGACAGAGGATGAGATGGTTGGATGGCATCACCAACTCAATGGACATGAGTTCAGGTAAACTCCAGGAGTTGGTAATAGACAGGGAGGCCTGGCATGCTACGGTCCATGGGGTTGCAGAGAGTCAGACATGACTGAGTGACTGAACTGAACTGAACAGCAGGGAGGTGAGGGACAGGGAAGCCTGTTGTGCTACAGTCCACAGGGTTACAGAGTTGGACAGGACTTGGTTACTGAGGGACAGGGAAGCCTGTTGTGCTACAGTCCACAGGGTTACAGAGTCGGACAGGACTTGGTTACTGAACAGCAACAACAACAGTAGGGAAAGCTACTTGAGACAGATTCTCTCTGGGGAGTAGAGGAAGACCCCAAACCAAATGGAGAACAAAAATTCAGAAAAACTCACTGGCAAATTAACCCACACCATAAAAATACATAGCTAGAAGACTTAAAGCCTCTAGTGCAATAAATCAAATAGAAACTTCAAATCAGCCCGCTTCCTGACTAGATTAACACAACTCACCATACTAAAGCCCTAGGCAAAGGCAAAGTAGGTCTATCTTCGAATATTTAAAGAAAAAAACACTAACCTTAATATCTATTGTCTTATTCAGCATTTCCAATTTCTAATAAAAAATTATATACACCCAAAAAGGAAAGAAACAACATAGTCTGTAAAGATGAAGCAATCATGAGAACCAGACTCACAAGTTGAAGATCAGACATTAATTGTGATAAATATTTTAAAAGACCTAAAGGAAAAAGTAGATGCAATACCAAGTAGGTAATCTCAGTAGAGAAATGGAAACCATGAGAAAGTATTAAATGGAAATGCTAAAAATTTTTTAAACACACACACAAACCCACAGTAACAGAGATGAAGAGCACTTTTGATGGGTTCATCATTAGAACTTATTGAACTGAATAAGGAATGAACTTGAAGAAATTCAATAGATATTACCCAAATTGAAACCAAAGGGGGAAAATGGTGAAAACAAGCAAGCAGAAGGACAGATCATTCAGTTATAACATGAGCATAATTGAAATCACAGGAGAAAAAGAGAAAATGAACAGAAGATATAACCTGCGGGGAAAACAAGGCTGAGAACTGTCCAAAATTAACAACAGACACAAAAGCACAGATCCAAGAACATTAGAGAAAAACAAGGTAAGTACCAAAAACAAACATACCTAGGTGTATCATATACAAACTGTTGCAAACCAAAGACAAAGGGAAAATCTTAAAGGCAGTCAAAACAGCAAGTATACATGGGACAAGGGTAATAACCACAACAGACTTCTTGTCAGAAACCATGCCCGCCAGAAGACAGTGGATTAATATCTTTAAAGTTCTGGGAGAAAAAAATCTCACAATACAAAATTCTATACCCAGTTAAAATAGCCTTAAAAAATGAATGACAATGAAATTCAAAATTTTCTCAGACAGAAAAATTGAGGAATTGCCAGCAAACCTACCCTGCCATAAATGTTAAAAGAAGTTCTTTCAGTTCAGTTCAGTTCAGTCGCTCAGTTGTGTCCGACTCTTTGTGACCCCATGAATTACAGCATGCCAGGCCTCCCTGTCCATCACCAACTTCTGGAGTTTACTCAAACTCATGTCCATCGAGTCGGTGATGGCATCCAGCCATCTCATCCTCTGTCATCCCCTTCTCCTCCTGCCCCCAATCCCTCCCAGCATCAGGATCTTTTCCAATGAGTCAACTCTTCGCATGAGGTAGCCAAAGTACTGGAGTTTCAGCTTTAGCATCAGTCCTTCCAATGAACTGATATCCTTTAGAATGGACGGGTTGGATCTCCTTGCAGTCCAAGGGACTCTCAAGAGTCTTCTCCAACACCACAGTTCAAAAGCATCAATACTTCGGCGCTCAGCTTTCTTCACAGTCCAACTCTCACATCCATACATGACTACTGGAAAAACCATAGCCTTGACTAGATGGACCTTTGTTGACAAAATAATGTCTCTGTTTTTTATTTTTATTTTTATTTATTTATTTTTTGTGTGTCTCTGTTTTTTAATATGCTATCTAGGCTGGTCATAACTTTCCTTCCAAGGAGTAAGCGTCTTTTAATTTCATGGCTGCAATCACCATCTGCAGTGATTTTGGAGCCAAAAATAAAAATAAAGTCAGCTACTGTTTCCCCATCAATTTCCCATGAAGTGATGGAACCAGATGCCATGATCTTCATTTTCTGAATGTTGAGCTTTAAGCCAACTTTTTCACTCTCCTCTTTCACTTTCATCAAGAGGCTTTTTAGTTCCTTTTCACTTTCTGCCATAAAAGTGGTGGAAAGGAAGTTCTTTAGGCAGAAGAATATGATAAAGTTCAAAAGAGTATCATAAATAAATGAAGGTTAAGTAAAATCCTTTATTTTTATTTGCTCCAAAAGATAACTATTCAAAGCAAATACAATAACAATGAAATATGTGTTTATAGCATATGTAAAAGTATAATTTATGATAACAATGGCACAGAAATGAGAGGGAAGCATTGAAAATATACTGTTATAAAATCCTTACAATACTTGTGAAATAGTATATTATTTGAAGAAAGACTCAGATTATTTTAAATGTATATTATAAATTCTAGGGCAGAGATTTAAATTTTTTTTAATTTGAGATATAATTGACATATTAGCTTTAGGTATATGACATATTTGTTTATATTGCATAATGACCACCACAGTAAGTCTAGTTAACTTGCATTGGGCTTCCCAGGTAGCTCCTCAGTAAAGAACCACTTGCCAGTGCATAAGACATGGGTTCTATCCCCAGTTGGGGAATGGCAACCCACTCTGGTATTCTTGCCTGGGAAATCCCATGGACAGAGGAGCCTGACAGGATACAGCCCATGGGACTGCAGAGTCAGAGATGACTGAGCAACTAACACTTTCACTTTCATAGTGAAATCATTCATCTTAATCGCCTCTTTAAATGTCTATCAAGTACAGTCACATTCTGAGATACGGGGGTTAGGACTTCAACAGTTGAATGTGGGGACACGATTCAGTCTATGACCCAGCAGCCCCTGGGAAGAGGCCATACATAGAAGAAAGCCCTGAAAACCGGCTACCGGCTGTGCAAAGGTGGCCCGTGGATGCACAGAACGGCAGCCTGTCAGAGCAGGAGCTGCTGAGACCTCCAGGATCCCCGGGTGACCCAGGACACGTCTGGCTCCAGCCACTGCCAGAAAAGCCAGCTCCCAACTTGGCACCTTTGAATTTAGTGCCTTGACCCCACCCTTTGGGAACTTTCCAGGGGCTCAAGGCATTTCATCACCAGCAGTGGCATGGCGATCTGAGGCAGGGGCTCCTGGGGGCTGCCCTGCACCTGGCAGGGTTGTGAGCGTCCAGACCTTGCCTCCTGCTCGGCCCTCAGGAGAGCCTGGGAAGCCCACCAGGTGGGAGGAACTGATCCTTGCGGATGAGTTGGCGGATGAAGTGGGGAAAGTGGGCAACAGTGAAAGCAATCTGCTCATATTCCCTCCTCCTCCTCCTTTGGGAAGAAAGATGGAGCATCTCCTTTCAAAGACTTCAGCTTCTGAAAGACTGGGGTTATTTTGCCTAAAGGACTCCCTGATGACTTGCCTCTAGTTTCCTCCATCTCAGTAGCAATTTTGTTATTTTCCTAAGTTTGATAGCAGAATTCTTGTCCCTGTGGGGACTCTTTCAGGGACAATTTGTTTCGTTTTGTTTTTTAACTGGATAGTGAGATAAATGATGACTTTGTTGTTTTTTTTTTTTTCAAAATGTAATAGCAACTGTTGAGCAAGGTTCTTGGCAGGGAGGTTTGTTTGAGCTCAGGGGCATGCAGGTCTAGAGGTCTCTGGTCTCTCTGCAGATATTTCTGGGTGCTCTTAGGAGAGGTCAGTAAGCAAGCTTTTAGAGGACACCCCACAGCCATCCCGACTGCTATTGTTTTTGAGAACCTTCTGGGCATGACAAACACATCAACCTTTTATCTCCACGTTAATGAGGATAATTTCCCTATGGAGGAGGCAGGAAGAAAGCTGGACCACATGGATAAAGCAAATGTCAACCACCGCCTGAACACCTGTGCTGTTTCCCCAAACACACCCATTCAGCTTGCATTATTTCTGCTACTTGGTCCTGAAAAGCCTCTTTACTAGAGATTATTTTCATCTACCAAGGAATAAATTAGTATCTCTCTCCACGAGACTTAAAGAAAACCGACCAGAAGATTCAGGACTGGGGTTGGGGAGGGGCAGGCCTGCATCTCTCCCACGTCACGTGCATCTCTAGAGACGACTGGAAAGGACCATCTTCTGCTTGGCTGGTTCCACCTGGCCTCCTTCTCCAGTGGTAAAAAGCTTCCAAAATGCTCTGGAAAACTACATTCTGCATGGAAGTCCATTGGGGTTATTTTCTAGATGATTACTTCTCGGTAATAATTAGTATCATGCTCAATCACCTCAGTCATACCCGGTTTTTTTGTGGCCCTGTGGACTGTAGCCTGCCAGGCTCCTCTGTCCATGGGATTTCCCAGGAAAGAATACCAGCGTGGGTTGCCATATCCTCTTTCGGGGGATCTTTCAGATCCAGGGATCAAACTCGCGTCTCCTGCATTGGGAGGGGGATTCTTCACCACTAGGCCACCTGGAAAGCCCACAGTCATTAGTATTAAGAGCAATGTAATGTAATCATATTAGAAAACTAATGACGTGTTGTAGATCCAGAGAAGCTCCAGGCTGGGGAGGCCATCCAGTCCAAAGTCCTTTCCAGGGCCAGGCACAGGTTCATCATCCTGGAGGGACAGCCATCTTCCCTCCGCTTGCTTACTTCAGGTGTCCGGGAGCTCACCCTTGACCGGGCATCCTGTCCCACGCTAGACAACTGTGAGTGTTAAAACGTTTCTTCATTTGTCTTCCTCTTGAACTTTCATTTCTGGTCTTGGTTTGTTCCCTGGAGTCAGAATAAGTCAATTCTCTCTTCTTTCTTCAAACAACCGGGTCGGCTTAAAGTGGAAAAAATTTTATTCATTGAAATTCCCCTCAGTAAGATAACTCCATTTGTTTTGGAGAAATTCTGTTAAGCTGCTTGGAGGGTGAGTGACTGGAGGGACCAAGGCAGGTCTGATTGTTGTTGTTCAGTCGATAAGTCATGTCTGACTCTTTGCGACCCCATGGACTGCAGCACATCAGGTTCCCTGTCCTTCACTGTCTCCTGGAGTTTGCTCAAACTCATGTCCAGGGAACCAGTGATGCCATCCAACCACCTCATCCTCTGTTGCCCCTTCTCCTCCTGCCCTCAGTCTTTCCCAGCATCAAGGTCTTTTCCAGTGAGCTGGCTTTTCTCATCAGGTGGCCAAAGTTTTAGAGCTTCAGCTTCAGCATCAGCATCAGTCCTTCCAATGAATATTCAGAGTTGATTTCCTTTAAGATTGACTGGTTTGATCTCCTTGCTGTCCAAGGGACTTTCAAGAGTTTTCTCGAACACCACATTTCAAAAGCATCAATTCTTCAGCACTCAGCCTTCTTTATGGTCCAACTCTCACATCCATATATGACTACTGGAAAAAATATGGTTTTTACTATATGGACCTTTGCACTTGAGATAATCAAGAGCAATATGGGACTTCCCTGGTGGCCCACTGGATAAGATTCTGTGATCCCAATGCAGGGTCCCAGGTTTGATCCTCGGTCAGGGAACTAGATCCCCCATGTCACAACTAAATATCTGGTGCAGCCAAATAGAAAAAAATGTAAACTTACATTTAAAAAAATCAAGAGCAACCTGTCCCCCTGGTGGGGGCAGACTATGGGATGAGGAAGCTAGAGAGGCTGCTTCCCCTCCAGGAGACCCCCATCCCGGCCCCAAATATTTAATAGGTCTGACCAAGACTAAGAATGCCAGGTGTGCCTGGATTCCTTCTGCAGACTGTCAAGGGGCTAAGTTCTGTGAAAAGATAGCAACAACCCCCTAAAATGCACTCAACTGGAACAGTAGACCCAGGAAAGGCAGGGGAGGAAGTGACTAGGGCACTGCCATCACAATGGGGCCTCCCCTGGCAGCTGGATCAAAATGGGGGGCTCTAGGAACAAGAGCAGCCCACACGTGCAGGCATTACATCCTGTTGGAAGCCCTGGAAGGTGAGGTGTGCTTCACAAAGATCAGCAATTCTCGTCTCCTGCAAGTTCACTTTCTTCCACGCATGAACACAGTTCTGTATGTCCCTTGTAACCAACTAACCACAAGCCCTCTGCTGGCCACACAGGTCTCCCACCTCTCAGTTCAGTTCAGTTCAGTTGCTCAGTCTTGTCCGACTCTTTGTGATCCCATGAATTATGCCAGGGAGCACTCCAGGCCTCCCTGTCCATCACCAGTTCCCGGAGTTCACTCAAACTCATGTCCATCGAGTCGGTGATGCCCTCCAGCCATCTCATCCTTTGTCATCCCCTTCTCCTCCTGCCCGCAATCCCTCCCAGCATCAGAGTCTTGTCCAATGAGTCAACTCTTCACATGAGGTGGCCAAAGTACTGGAGTTTCAGCTTTAGCATCATTCCTTCCAAAGAACACCCAGGGCTGATCTTCAGAATGGACTGGTTGGAACTCCTGGCAGTCCAAGGGACTCTCAAGAGTCTTCTCCAACACCACAGTTCAAAAGCATCAATTCTTCGGCGCTCAGCTTTCTTCACAGTCCAACTCTCACATCCATACATGACTACTGGAAAAACCATAGCCTTGACTAGATGGACCTTTGTTGGCAAAGTAATGTCTCTGCTTTTGAATATGCTGTCTAGGTTGGTCATAACTTTCCTTCCAAGGAATAAGCATCTTTTAATTTCATGGCTGCAATCACCATCTGCAGTGATTTTGGAGCCACCCAAAATAAAGTCTGACACTGTTTCTACGGTTTCCCCATCTATTTCCCATGAAGTGATGGGACCAGATGCCATGATCTTCATTTTCTGAATGCTGAGCTTTAAGCCAACTTTTTCACTCTCCTCTTTCACTTTCATCAAGAGGCTCTTTAGTTCCTCTTCACTTTCTGCCATAAGGGTGGTGTCATCTGCATATCTGAGGTTATTGATATTTCTCCCAGCAATCTTGATTCCAGCTTGTGCTTCCTCCAGCCCAGCATTTCTCATGATGTACTCTGCATAGAAGTTAAAGAAGCAGGGTGACAATATACAGCCTTGATGTACTCCTTTTCCTATTTGGAACCAGTCTGTTGTTCCATGTCCAGTTCTAACTGTTGCTTCTTGACCTGCATATAGGTTTCTCAAGAGGCAGATCAGATGCTCTGTTATTCCCATCTCTTTCAGAATTTTCCAGTTTATTGTGATCCACACAGTCAAAGGCTTTGGCATAGTCAATAAAGCAGAAATAGATGTTTTTCTGGAACTCTCTTGCTTTTTCCATGATCCAGCGGATGTTGGCAATTTGATCTCTGGTTCCTCTGCCTTTTCTAAAACCAGCTTGAACAACAGGGAGTTCCCGGTTCACGTATTGCTGAAGCCTGGCTTGGAGACTTTTGAGCATTACTTTACTAGCATGTGAGATGAGTGCAACTGTGCAGTAGTTTGAGCATTCTTTGGCATTGCCTTTCTTAGGGATTGGAATGAAAACTGACCTTTTCCAGTCCTGTGGCCGCTGCTGAGTTTTCCAAATTTGCTGGCATATTGAGTGCAGCACTCTGACAGCATCATCTTTCAGGATTTGAAAGAGCTCAACTGGAATTCCATCACCTCCACTAGCTTTGTTCGTAGTGATGCTTTCTAAGGCGCACTTGACTTCACATTCCAGGATGTCTGGCTCTAGATGAGTGATCACACCATCGTGATTATCTGGGTCGGGAAGATCTTTTTTGTACAGTTCTTCTGTGTATTCTTGCCACCTCTTCTTAATATCTTCTGCTTCTGTTAGGTCCATACCATTTCTGTCCTTTATGGAGCCCATCTTTGCCTGAAATGTTCCCTTGGTGTCTCTAATTTTCTTGAAGAGATCTCTAGTCTTTCCCATTCTGTTGTTTTCCTCTGTTTCTTTGCATTGATTGCTGAGGAAGGCTTTCTTATCTCTTCTTGCTATTCTCTGGAACTCTGCATTCAGATGCTTATATCTTTCCTTTTCTCCTTTGCTTTTCGCTTCTTTTCACAGCATTTGTAAGGCCTCCTCAGACAGCCATTTTGCTTTTTTGCATTTCTTTCCATGGGGATGGTCTTGATCCCTGTCTCCTATACAATGTCATGAACCTCCGTCCATAGTTCATCAGGCACTCCATCTATCAGATCTAGGCCCTTAAATCTATTTCTCACTTCCACTGTATAGTCATAACGGATTTGATTTAGGTCATACCTGAATGGTCTAGTGGTTTTCCCTACTTTGTTCTATTTAAGTCTGAATTTGGCAATAAGGAGTTCATGATCTGAGCCACAGTCAGCTCCTGGTCTTGTTTTTGTTCTCAATTCCTTGATGACTCAGCTGTAAAGAATCTGCCTGCTATGCAGGAGGTGTGAGTTCAATCCCTGGGTTGGGAACATCCCCTGGAAGAGGAAAATGGCATCCCACTCCAGTATTTTTGCCTGGAAAATCCCATGGACAGAGGAGCCTGGTGGGCTGTGGTCCATGGGGTCACAAAGAGTTGGACACGACTAAAGCAACTGAGCACATTCACAGCAATAGTTCTTGAAAGTTGAGTGTTGCTCCCGCATCAACAGGCTGGTTGGCTTTGACCCACTCTACCTGTGCTTCTGCTCTCAATGTTCCACTGAAATGGAAGGTCACCTATGACCTCCATGTTCCCGGGGTCAGGGATCACCCTTATCCCCATCTCTTGGAAGATACTCCCCTACACAACTTATGCCTCCCTCCTGCCAACACCTCCTTCTCTTGCCTCCTCCTCCTTCACAGACCCTCCCTGTCTCCGTTGCTTGCTCCTCTTTCTGAGGATCTAGAAGCGTTCACCAATCCTCAGGTCAATCCAGGGACTCTTCTCTCCTCCTTTCAGGCCTTGCATTCCTAGCCCATCTAATCCTGATTTTGTCTCAGTTTGTAACTCTATATTTCCCCTTACAGGTGTAATGGGAACCCCAACTGTAAGATGTCCACAACTGAACTCCTTTTTGGTGGTATATCAGCCCCCTCCCCGCCATTTCTGTAAATGATATGAGTCATCAGGATCTTGAAACAAAAATGTACGTATTGGACTTCCCTGGTGGTCCAGTGGTTAAGAATCTGCCTGCCAAGGCAGAGGACATGGTTCGATCCCTGGTTGGGGAGCTAAGATTCCACATGCTTTGGATCAATTAAGACCATGCCCTACAACTACTGAGCCCGTGTGCTGCAGCTGCTGAAGCCCAGGTGCCTAGAGCCTGTGTTCTGGAACAAGAGAAGCACTGCAGCAAGAAGCCTGAGCCTTACGAGGGAAGAATAGCCTTGCTCACTGAAACTAGAGAGAGCCTGCGGGTGGGAACCAAGACAGCGTAGGCAAAAATAAACACATAAATAGCACAGAATTGAAATTCCAGTATCAAACACTCAAATTAAAAAAGTAGGTGTCATTTCCACACTTTCCTTTTCAAAATCATATCCAGCAGCACACGAATGTTACCCTTTTAAAAGCATTTTGCACCACCCACTTCTCTCCACCTCCACCATGAGTCTAGACCACCATGGAGCATGGACCATGGACCATGGCAACAGCCTCCCAGCCTCCTGCTTCCACTGTGTCTCCACACAAACCATTCCCACCCATCAGCTACAGCCATCTTCTTCAAATATAAATCCCATCCCTTCCATCATTCACCTCCACTGACTTCCAAAGCACTCAGAACAAATCTGTCTCCTCACATGGCCTGCTTCTTGATGTCCACACCTTCTTCCCCTCATCCCAAGCATGCTAGATACACTGTTCTAGAAGAGGCCAAGTTCAAGGGACTGGGACTTGGTAGAGTGGCTCCTTCTTCCTGGAGCATCTTCCCCCAGATCTCTGCATGGCTGGCTCACTTCTATAATTAAGTCATCTCTTGAGCAAGGGCTTCCCAGGTGGCACTAGTGGTAAAGAATACGGGAAACACAAGAGACTCGGGTTCAATCCCTGGGTCAGGAAGGTCTCCTGGAGGAGGTCATGACAACCCACTCCAGTATTCTTAACTGGAGAATCCCATGGACAGAGGAGCCTGGCGGGCTATAGTCCGTAGGGTTGCAAAGAGTCAGACGTGACTGAAGCAACTGAGCACACACATATCTCTCGAGCAAACCCTTTCCTAACCACCCAGTCTCCAGGAGACTTTCGGCCACAACCAAGTCCCTCTGTTTCAGGCCCACCATTGCATGCGGTTCTCGTTACGTTTTCCTCATTTTCATGGTTATTTATGCAGTGCGCCTTCCATAAATAGAATGCAGGTTGCCCATTTGCTCCTCAGGCTGCCCCTAGTCCCCTGGTAGAGCGTCCACACACAGGTGGGGCACTACATGAAGTGAAGGAATGAATGGAAACACCCTTTGTCTATGTAGGTGATCAGGATTACAAAATAACAAAAGAATCCTCACACTTTCTCCAGTCCTTTTATGGAATTGAAGGGTGGGAGTGAAGGTGGTCAGCAGGGGAAGCATCATGAGGTACCTTATCCCCAGGACATATGTCTTAGTCTGTTTCGGCTGCTATAACAGAATGAATGGCTTATGAACAACAGAAATTGGTCTCTCATAGTTCTGGAGGCCAGGAAATCCAAGACCCAGATGCCTGCAGACTCAGCACCTGGTGAAAGCCCTCTTTTTGGATGTACACGGCCATCTTCTCACTGTATCCTCACATGGCAGAAGGGACAAGGAGGGCACTAATCCCATTCATAAGGGCTCCATCCTCATGATCTAATCATCTCCCCAAAGCCCCACCTCCTAACACCGTTGCACTGGGCATTCAGATTTAACCTAGGAATTTGGGGAAGACACAAAAATTCAGCCTCTAGCCACACAAGAGCCCTCAAGGCAAGTTTAGTGCTCCTTTTGTGTTACATCTCTGAGGACACACTCACTTCCACACTACTACTTTTTAAAAATGGGCATCCACTCAAGGGTTGTAGTTAAAAGCATGGGGCCTGGGGTCACTTCCAGGCACTCTGCTATGAGATCTTGGACAGGTGACCTTAATCGCAATAAAGTACCTTTTGTTTCCTTATCTGCAAAGTGGAGATAGGTTCTTATCTCTGAAGGATTGTGGAGAGGATTATAAACAATAATCTGAGAAGCAATCAGAGCAGTGCCTGGGACAGAGGAGAGACTCAGGAACTGCTGTCTTTATTGTTAGGAAAACCGAGGCTGACAATTCCATTCAGGCTTTTACATCTCTGCTGCCATTCTAGACTGCCCACATCATCTTAAGTTTTGGTCTCTGTCTCAACTCCTCTTGTTAGGGAAGAGGGTCATCACCTCCACGCAGGGCAGAGGGAAGGGAGGCAGCTGCAATATCACTGCCACCCTCTACCAGTGAATTCCCTGAGTCTTGACTCATTGGAAAAGACTCTGATGCTCGGAGGGATTGGGGGCAGGAGGAGAAGGGGACGACCAAGGATGAGATGGCTGGATGGCATCACTGACTCGATGGACGTGAGTCTGAGTGAACTCCGGGAGATGGTGATGGACAGGGAGGCCTGGTGTGCTGTGATTCACGGGGTCGCAAACAGTCGGACACGACTGAGCGACTGAACTGAACTGAAAACTCTATACTCTCCTAACTTCTCAGGTGCCAGAGAGAACAAAAGCCAGTCCTGAAACAGAGAGGGTATCAACCTGTATTTGAACAAAATGGAACCAAATACCTTTGCTCTCACAGTGAAATCCATTGCCTCAGAATGGTTCATCTGAAATGTTCTGCTAACAGGAGAAACCATGGCGTTGAGCAGTAATAGCCAACACAGTTTTTTCTTAGTTAAAGCTATTCATGTCCAAGCTTTTGGAGCAAGACTGGATGAAGGGAGTTCTTGCTTAGAGCACATGCCCCAGCGAATTCCACCTTGGTGTTCTCTAAGAGAATGCAATTAATAGGTCAATTTGATTGGGGGAGAAAACAACTACTCCAGGACTTTTTCAATAGAGTAGACTCAACGAAGCAGTGTAGTTCTAACAGAAAAAATATTCATGAGGATGGAAAAATACAATAAAAGGAGCAGAACTTAGGGTATATAAAATCAAATTATACTATATATGAGATCTTTTTTATTCTGAAGGCTAAATGTCCCCAGTTACACACATTCCCATGGAGATTGGCTTGTTCACAGGAACAAATTGGAAAGGTTTTTAAAAAGAGAGGCATTATATAATTGACGCATAATTCTGAGATTTCAAATATATGCTCTTACTCTGCTGGCTGCTGCACAGTCCTCCTGCTTAATGTACTGAGAACCTAGATTTCAACAGAAACAAACAGGTTAGATTAATGAGATGCTGAAAAATGTCAGCTTTAAAGGAAATCTTATATTTTTAATACATTGTATCAAATAGTTATAAAGAGCCAAAAATCTACAGTAACTTCTGATTTCCAAAAATGAACACCAAAGTTTTCCTGGGGCGGGGAGAATCTCATACAACCCAAACTCCCCAATCAACCCAACATGAGGTTTGACCATGAACTCTCTTATTCAACGAAATTCCACACGCTGCATTTAACTCAGTCGCTGGAGGACACTCTCACAGCCTGAGTAAAAATCACACTTACACGTGTCAGGTCTGAAACCTTTTATTCGACAGGCAATGCATTGTTCAAACTAATTTTGGAAGGAGTCTGTGAATCGACGGAGCCCGCTGTGTTCCTTCCACTCCTTCGTGGAGTGGCTGCCTTCAGGTAAGCGGACCGTGTGATAGCTGCTCTTGGAAAAAACGTCTGCGTTTCACCATGAATGTCATGCCTAACGGTAAACGTGAAAGAAGAAGACGGACTCCGCAGGCAGGACGGGGGCCCAGAGACACAAGCTGATCTCTGGTGGAGGCGCGGGCACACGTTCTCCTGGAAGGCAACCTGAGTTCTGTATCCGCGCTTCATCTGCAGTTTCTTCCCTGCCTGAGCCCTCTCTCTCTGGGGGATTCTGAAAGACTCACATTCATACCTGTGGGCACAGAACCTCGTCCCTGGCCCTTTTCAATGGTGTTCTTGTCTTCGGGCGTCTCTGGCCCGGGGCCCGGGGCCGTGCGTCCGTCTGACTTGCTTGCCTGGTTCCTCCCTCTTCCCTGAGCTCGATCTCTCGAAACCTGATGATAAAATCTCTCTTCAGTTTCACAGTTTGTTTGCCTTGATTGAGTGGCAGTTCGAAAGGAAGTGACTCGTCAAGGAAGTAGACATTCTTTACCCGAGCACTGGTAAACCTATTTTATAATTTGGGGCATGTCACTCCAAGCTTGCGATTTCTTTCTGGCCAGCTCCATCCAGGAGGGCTGATCTGTGCTGCTGCAGCTGGCTCGCTTCAGCTGATGCAATTCTTTCTCCATCATCACTGCCGACGGGGCTGCTGGAGAGAAGACAAAACAAACGGACACGTGAGAAAAGAGTCTGGATTTGCACTTAAGCTTCTTGGAGGCCTTTTAAAAAACATATCTAGAGTCTTAACCATGGTCTCAAGCATAAAACGTGCAAATGTGTGAAGACGATGTTGGCATAGGATAATTTACAGTTCCAGCAATGTGGTGAGTTGAGAGAAACTTTCATGATAAAACAGCAGGAACTCTGTGTGTAAATATTCTTAACACCACTGAAAGGGACACTTAAGATAGGGTTAAGATGGTGAATTGTGTTATGTATATTTTAGCAAAATGAAAACTAAACTGAAAAATACAGTTACATGCCACAAGAAAGCTGAATCTAGAAACATTATGCTCAGCGAAAGCAGCCAGAAACAAGAGAACACATATTTTATGATGCCATTTATAAGAAAGGCCCCCGCAAAAGGCAAACATACAGAGAGACAGAAAAGAGATTAGCAGTTGCTTAAGCTGGAGGGGGGCATGGTCAATGACTGTGAATGGGTATGGGGTAGCTCTTTAGGGTGAAGGAAAAGGTCCAAAATTGGACTGGGATGGTTGGACAACTTGATAAATATATACTCACTGAATTGTATGCTTAAAATGGGTGAGATTTTTTGGGGGGCCGTGTGAATGATTATCTCAATAAAATCTGTTGTAAAAAAATCAACATACAACATTATAAAGCAATTATTACTGCCGTTTAGATGATGACTCTTTTCAAGACCGCATGGACTGCAGCCTGCCAGGCTCCTCTTTCCATGTGATTTCCCAGGCAAGAATACTGGAGTGGGTTGCCACTTCCTCCTCCAGGGGATCATCCTGACCCAGGGACTGAACCTTCATCTCCTGCTTTAGCAGGCAGATTCTTTATCACTGAGCCACCAGAGAAATAAAGTCACTCTTCTGTAAGTTAAAAAAATAATAATAATAAATAATTGAAAGATCAATGTGGCAGGACTTCCTTGGTGGTCTGGTGATAAAGACTCTGGATTCTCAATGCAGGGGGCCTGGGTTCAATTCCTGGTCAGGAAACTGGATCTCACATGCCGCAACTAAAGATTCCATGTGCTACAACGAAGACTTGGTGCAGTAAAATAAATAAATATTTTTAAAAAATTAATTTGGCAGCAAATAATTCAGAAAAGATAAAACAGAACAAAACAAAGCAGGACCAAACCTGGAAATGCATTTCTAAGGGCTCAGCACTATTTTCGGGTTTCATACCCAAATTCTGATGGGACAAGGAGACTCCTCTTTGCAGGCCCTCCTGGAGGCGGAGCTTTGCCCCCGGCCTCTGGTCCGCAGGAGGCTTGGCCGGGGCCAGCAGGAACGACTTGCTGCGGACAAAGTCGGCATGCTTCACGGGCTCCTGTCAGGACACAAGAAAGACACACGCGGTCCCTCACCTGAGACTCAGATGGGGACAAGCATACCCACAGGTGACGAGCCATAAAGGCTCCTCCACCCACGTGGCTAACACTGCTGGCACCTTCCTGGGATGCTCCGGTTCACAACTGGCTGCCATCCAGCCTCCAGGATGGACTTGCTCACAGCCTGCTCCTGATTCCTGACCTGTCCTTGGTCCTGGCCAGGTTCCACTGGAAAGGCGAAAGGAACCATGTTTGGAGATAGTTTTATGACTTGTAGGACACTTGGGATGACCGTGGATGCCAGGATCACTGGTGACTATTTGTTTTATAAATTCCCTAAGCCTGCTTGGCTACAGCAGTGGTTTTGGTGAAGATGAAGAGAAGCAGGTTCAACTGCAAGCTCAAGCTCACTTCCCCACATGGCTGCAACATGATTTGGGATTTTTACTGTGGTGACTGGGGAGAACCCAAAAGCTGTGAGTGTCAGCCTGCTTTTAAGCACCATTGTTTGCATTGGAGAAAACTGTTTTCAGTCTGGAGTGTACAAGGGACCCCCGGGGTCCAGCCCTACGGACGTTGGTGAAGAGTATGGACCCCAGTGGGCAGCCAGGGCAGCGGCACATGCAGGGCTTGGTCATTTACTGCAAAATGAGTCAAGATGGGGCTGCTGACATGGTTGCCTAGCATCCAAATGGGAAGTTATTTTCACCCCGGGTCCCTTTCTCCAGATGCTGAGCTATGTTGCCAAGAAGCCGGGAAACAGAGGGTTGTCTGCACTGCCTGAGTGGCCCACGGCTCCTCTGCTGCCCTGGGCGCCTGGCACATGCACGGGGCAGACATCAGCTGTCATCACACGCGACGGTCGCTATAATGACCGTGCAGGACATGGGGCCATCACGGGGTCCCAGCCCCCAGCCCCCACCTGGGGCGCTCCCTTGCATACACAGGGAGACAGAGGGCCCACTCTGAGCACCTGGGTTTTCTCGGGTACCTTGGCGGGCCTTCCTGTGTCAGACTTCAAGGTCCGGGCCGCAGGTTTGTCTTCCTGGCTGGGGGGCTGCTCCAGAGGTCCCCGGCGCTTCTGGCGCCCCACGGTGATCCAGGGAGGCACGGGCTGGCTGTTGGTTCCAGGCCCTGCTACCTTCTCTATGGGTAAAGACACAGGTCATACAAAGCAAGCCTGGTCACCTCCAGCCTGGCCTGACTTCTCCCACCCACAGCACACTGCACAGGGGCTCTGGGGTGGGTGTGTGGGTGGGGGTCTGCAAGCCTCCTTGGAGACACTAGTCCTTTTCTTTCAGGGACTTTGTTTTCTCAGTTATGTTATGTTCAGTCACTAAGTCATATCTGGCTCTTTGCGACTCCATGGACTGCAGCACACCAGGCTTCCCTGTCCTTCACAATCTCCCGGAGTTTGCTTAAACTCATGTCCATTGAATTGGTGATGCCATCCAACCATCTCATCCTCTGTCGCCTCCTTCTCCTCCTGCCTTCAATCTTTCCCAGCATCAGGGTCTTAGTTAAAGATGATTCAAAGAGCTTATGCCTCTCCTGTCGGAGCCACAAAAAAATCAAATGCAACTGCTCCCATACACACATTTAAAAGCAACCTTCCTCCTATGGGATGTTAGGGAATGAGATAAGAGTCAGTACCTAGACAGAGAAGATTTCTCTAAGACAGGCCTGTCCCTTGGGACCAGTATACACTACCCAATACTCGATATGCTTGGAACACTATGCTTCTCTTTTCTTTTAAAAATTGTAAGCACAATCTTCCCCTGTGGACACTGACACCAAGAATAAGCCACAACTATTTTCCTTGATGTTTGGGAGAGAAGAGAAAAAAAAAATGCTTTTAAAACAAAACATTGTGATGAGTTTCCTTCCATGTTCACAGAGCTTGCTTTGGGTGGTAAAACTGTGGGTCGTTCCCCCTTTCCCTTGCCTTTCAACTCTTCTGTATTTTTATATTTCCTATGATGAGAATTTATTCCCTTCGTCAACAGAAAAAAGAAGCCAGTTTGTTTTTTTTCAAGGAAACCAAGTGATTAAATAAGTGGCTTCTCATGGGTGTCTGGAAAGTTCATTGAGCTGAAGGCCTATGAGCTGGCCTCCCTGAGCATCTGCCCACCACCCACAGAGCAGACGGCCACGAATCCCCATCTCCAGCCTGGCTTCTTCCTGCTACCTGTGTCCACAGGGCGCCCCCCTCAGCAGGCACAGGCTGTACCGTGACACAGCACACATGGGGACATCCAGGGCGGGACAGTGCCCTTATTCTCTGTAGCCTGACAGACACCACCCCTTGATCGGGTGTGTTTAGAATTTTACTCTGTCTGGTTTGGCTTCTGCCTCCAGTTCAACGTGGAGTCCCCTTCTCCCACCCCCCGTCACCAAGGAGGGGTGAGAGCCACCGCCCTGTGAGCTGCTTCTCCCACCAGGGTTGCACCGCACAGACCTGCCCTTGGCCCCTGTGAACCTGCTCCATCGCCTCGACTCGCCCCTAGTCCCCTCAGCCCTCTCAGGCTCTTCCCCGTCTCTTCCCCATCACTCTGCAAAACGCTCAGGTCTCCCACAGCTCAGAGAAAAACGTCTCCAGAACCTTGCCACTTCCCCGCAGCCCCTGTTCTCCACTCTCCTCTGCCCGTGTCTCTTCAGCTAACCCCAGACTCAGACACGATGTGAACACCACGCTATCCATCCGCCCAACCACTGGACTGCAGATCCGGGGCCTCGCCTGTCCTCCAGCTGTTTCACCCCTGCAGCTCAGCTGGGACCACGTAGCCCCCTGTGGGCACCCCACCTCCAGGACCCTGCCGGACTCTTGCTCATAAACCTGGAATTCCCCCTTGCTCCTGATCCTCAGCCTTTCTCTCTTCCTTCCCAAGTATTCTTTGTTCAACTCCTAACTTCAGCACTCACAGTTGCTCAGATTGCTTCTAAATGTGTAATCCAGCCCTACCTTCTACTCTGAGCCGGAGCCCAGCATTTCTACTCCCCACCCCTCCTTCCCTTCTTCCTCCCTCCCACTCATTCCTTCCTTCTTTCATCCACTCCTTATTTGCTATGGGCAGGGATTGTGCTTAAAAACTAAGATGGTAAAGAGAAAATTGTTTCTTTAAAGAGCTCTGGGCTTCCCCGGTGGTCCAGTGGTTAAGAATCTGCCTGCCAATGCTGGGGACACAGGTTTGATCCCTGGTCTGGGAAGATCCCACATGCCACGTGGCAACTAAACCCCTGCACCACAACTACAGCGTCTGTGCTCCAGAGCCCACGCTCTGCAATGAGCAGCCTGCACGCCACAAGTACAGAGTAGGCCCCCACTCGCCGCAACTGGAGAAAGCCTGTGTGCAGCAACGAAGACCCAGTGCAGCCAATAACAAATACGTGGCGAAGACTGGAACTCGCTACACTTCACAACGTGCTGTGGACGTGGGGTAACACCGATGGGTCCACTGAGGATACTGTCTGCAACTGGGACCTGAAGAAGGAAACTTCTAGGCTGAGAAGACGGGCAAGGAAAGGGGACAAAAGACAGCGATGCTGGCAGGCCAGCTTAGAGGGGCTGAAGGACAGGGTGGGCCAACTGAGGGGTCTTCCTGGCCTTTTTCTTGTCCATTACAGGTTTAAACACTGGGTATACTCTGGAGGAGACTGCATGGAGAGTAAGTGTGAGTGGGGTTGGAGGCAGGGAGAGGGGTGGGAGGCTGTGGCCACGGTCCAGGAGAGGTTGGACAGCTACTCCAGGATCGTCCCTTCAAGTCCACCAAGCTCCCGTCTGCATATCGCCTCCTCCAGGAAGCCTGTTCCGGTCACTCAGTTGGACACATTCCCCATCCTAACCCTGCTGGAACTCTCCTGAGACGTTTGCTCCACTGTTTGGTACTAAACACAACTGCCAGCTGACCGACCACCCCACTGACATATGCTTTTGGTCACCAGAACTGCTTATTTACTTAACAAACAGCCGGCAGTAACTACATACCAAGTGCTGTTCTAATATTAGCTTATCTAAGGTGTAACTCTGCGCTCAGCTTCTCGTCCAGAGAACCGAGCCGTCGCTCGGCACAGAGGCAGGCAGCGTGGCTCATTTCACCGGAAGTCTGCGTGTCTCATCCCTCTTTCCCAACTCTTCCTTCCAGAGAGTACTCATAATCTCTGTCTTTCTGGAGTTCTCCTGCAGGGAGGGGTCCTTTTATTCCTCTCAGACCTTCTCTTCACACTCACTGGCTGGTCGTGCTCTCTGCTCTCTCTTGGCCCCTGACATCTGCCCACACAGTTCTCCCGGCAACAGCCAGCACATGCCAGTCTCCACCTCGGACAAGCAGACTGGAGAAGAGCAGGGCTTTGACAGGGCTTGAAACTCACTATCTCACTCAATAAAATTATTTTGAGTGATCGAACCTGGCTCATCTGCACTGCAGGTGATTCTTTACCCACTGAGCTACCAGGGAAGCCCCTACTTTATCATGTAATCTTTTTAAAAACATTAAAAAAAAAAAAAAGCACTCCAAATTAATCAGGACTCACGCGGTGCTTGGGCGGTGACCAGGGGAGGAAGTCGGTCCCTGCTCACCCTCTTCATGCCCCCTCGGGCCTCTGCGCTGCCTGGGGCGCTGGGACCACTTGTCTTTTTGACAGTTGGCCCCCGCCCTCCTACTCCTTCTCTGCAATTCTCTGAAGGCTTACCCAGAATCCCCCCTCCCACTTCCATTTCCTAACTAACACCCCAGACCAGCCAGGGCAGAGAACCTGCCTCTCCGAACTCAATGGTACGATGCAGCTCCCAGAGAAGCACTGTGTCGGCCAGCCTCCTTCTCGGGGCGCGGCAGGCAGACCGTCCATACGCCGCTCCCCTCCTCCTGGGTCAGGAGGCACTGCTCTCATCCCAGCTCCTCTGAACCCACCTTCCCTTCGCCTACTCATCGCCTTTCTCACAACCTCCACACCCCCGTCCTGGAAAAAAAAGCCCCTGCTGCTTTCACTGTCTCCCCCTGGAGTGTTTACATCATAACAAGTGAGTGCTGGAAAGGCCTGGAGAGTGCCCTCTGCCCCCGGCTTACGGACAGGTCAGTACAGCATCTCGTGCCCACTGACCCACATAGGACACAGTTAAACTGTGATGATAACTAACAGCGTGTCAAGGTTTTACAACGAATCCGGTCCTGGTGAAAAGGGGTGATGGGCTGATGGAGTTAAACAGTGTTCTGGGTCAACACTGCCCAGGGTGTGGTAACCCAACATATTTGTGGAGGGGACAGATGGGCAGTCCATGTCCAGGGCCGGGGTTTGTGCAGGCTCCAAAGCACCAACTATAACAGTTTGGGGTGGGGCTTCCCTGGTGGCTCAGATGATAAAGAATCCGCCTGCAGTGCAGGAAACCTGGGTTCAATCCCTCAGTTGGGAAGATCCCCTGGAGTAGGGAATGGCTCCCATTCCTGTATTCTTGCCTGGAGAATTCCATGGACAGAGGAGCCTGGTGGCTACAGTCCATGGGGTCACAAAGAGTCGGACACAACTAAGCAACTAACGCTAACCCACTCACTCACTCATATAACTCTTCTAAGGCTCTGTGACTCGTAGGTAAAATTTGTGAAAAAGCATTTTTAGAGAAAAATCAATGTGCGAATCACATCTGGATCTGGATGTGCAGGGCCTGGGCATCTGGTCACCCAAGGGTGTGTGAACTGGAGGCTCCAAGGGTCAGATGCTCGGCCAGGCTCTTTGCTTGAGTTCAGGGCCTGAGCGCAGGCCTCAGCATGTGAGGGCTGGCAGACCTTGTACCAACATCCAGCCCAACTCCCACACCTCATGGTGGTGACCTGGGAGCCAGCAACAGGCTCCAGGGCACAGAGCTGACACGGAAGAACCTGGATCGAAAGCTCATTTGCTCAACCACCACTGTCTGTGCAATTAGGACAGTCTCTAAGCAGAAGACAACGCCAGAGTCTTCTGAGCACAGAGACAACCCATCTCCCTGTCCTGCCAGTGATGGAGCCAGGACCTCATATGGGTATGAGGACAGAAAGTGAAACTGAAGTCGCTCAGTCGTGTCCGACTCTTAGCGACCCCATGGACTGCAGCCCATCAGGCTCCTCCGTCCATGGGATTTTCCAGGCAAGAGTACTGGAGTGGGGTGCCATTGCCTTCTCCAATGAGGACAGAAGGACACTGTAATTTGAAAACAATTTTGAGGGCTTCCCTGGCAGCTCAGCGGTAAAGAGCCCACCTGCCAGTGCAGGAGACATGGGTTTGAGCCCTGACCAGGGAAGATACCACATGCTTCAGAGCAACTGAGGCTGAGCACCGCAACTACCAGGCCTGTGCTCCAGAGCACGGGAGCCGAAACCGCTGCAGCCGGCTCACCCTAGAGCCCGTGCACCGCAGTGAGAGAAGACGCCGCAGCGAGAAGTCTGCACGCTGCAACTAGACAGTGACCCCCACCTCTCTGCAACTAGAGAAAGTCCGTGCGCAGCAATGAAGATCCAGCACAGCCAAAATTAAATAAATAGATTAATTTTAAAAAAGCTGGGACAGGAGAATCCCATTCCCGCACCCTCCCGCACAGCCAAGAGGAGGTTTCAGTACATCCCTGGGAAGCGTGACTGTATGGTACGAAACCGCATCACAGTCTGCAGTTAAAATGCTCTTGCTGCCCTGTGAATTACGACTAACCTCATTTTACAAAGGAGGAAGCTAAGACACAGCAGTTGACAAACTCATTTGCTCAGAGTCTCACAGCCCCTGAGGGGTGGACCCCAGAATCACACCTCCAAACCCAGGCTCTTCCATCTCCCCACCCAGTGCCTGCCTGGCTCACTTCCTTGCCTCATCCCTGCCCGTGGTCGCACAAACAAGGCGGAGGGCCACCCACTGCAGGTCAGGGGCCACCCCTCCCATACCGCCCCTGGTACAGATGTCCTACAGAGAAGTGAAGTCGTCGATGTTCTCGGAGCTGCTGGCAGGGGGCGGGGGGCGCTGGAGGAGACGTCAGAGGGAGGGAAGGCGTGGTAGATGAACTTGGGGAGGCAGAAATGTTGACTTTGGCAAGAATCTAAACTGCCTTAAATGCCTTACACAGGAGTGTGAATTTTATTCTAAACATAATGGGGAGGCACCCAGAGGATGTAAAAAATTTGTTTTAATTGGAGGAACATTGCTTCACAATGTGTTGGTTTCTGCCTCACAACGCACAGCAGCCACGTGTATACATGTATCACCTCCCCTTTGAGCCTCTCTCCCACGCCACCCCCTCGAGGTCATCACAGAGCACCAAGCTAGGACCCCTGTGTTATACAGCAACTTCTCACTAGCGACACCCTGAGAAAACTGTAATTCAAAAAGGCACATGTACCCCAGTGTTCACAGCGGCACTATTTACAATAGCCAGGACACAGAAGCAATCTAGACATCCACTGACATTCACAAGTTTGAAAGTTCTAGGGTTAGACCCGTGACTTGGGAAGAGAGAGTGAGGAGTTGGAAGGAGAGGGTGCTTGCAGGGGTCAGGTTAAAGGTGCTGAGAACTGGCCTGGGGGGAGGTAGGGGAGGACAAAGATCTGCACATTAGGATGACCAGGACGTGCTGACCAAGGTGTAAAACATGACTGATCTTCTCCATCCATCAGATGGAAGAAAAGAAACTAAAAATAGACTGACAACACCTAGTGCAGATGAGAGGTGCAGAAACAGTCTCATCTCTGCTCTTAGAAGTGTAAACTTGCGCAGCCTTTATCAGGGCCATCTGAAGTTGGCTATTAAATTAAAACTTTCTAGCTCTGTGAGCCAGAAAATCCACTTTTAAGAACCTATCCTATGGCTTCCCTGGTGGTTCAGTGGCTGAGAATCCGCCTGCCAAGGCAGGGGACATGGGCTTGATCTCCGGTCCGGGAAGAGCCCACACGCCACAGAGCAACCAAGCCTGGGCGCCACAGCTACTGAGCCCACTTGGTGCAGTCACTGAAGCCCGTGCGCCCAGGGTCTGTGCTCTGCGACAGGAGAAGCCGCTGCAAAGAGAGGCCCGCACACGCAACTCGAGAGTGGCCCCCGCTCGCCACAATCAGACAAAAGCCCGAGCGGCAACCAAGACCCAGCACGGCCAAAAATAGATGAATCTTAAAAAAAAAAAAAAATCTGTCCTAGAGATAGAATTCCCCAGTGGTTATGACTCCAAATTTTTACTTCCGAGGGCCCAGTTTTGACCCCTGGTCAGGGAACTAAGTTTGACCCCTGGTCAGGAAACTAAGATCCCACAAGTCTCATGGCATGGCCAAAAACCAAAACAAAACAAAACAAAAGAACAGTCTAGCCTAGCTTAGAGAAATGATTGTGTGAACACACAGAACTAAAATGAACAAGGATGGTTACTGCAGCAGTGTTAGCAAAAGGAAAAAAAAAAAAAAACTCTCTCAACAATCGGAATGCCCTTCGGCAGGAGAATGGCTAAAGAATATATGGTATATGTACTCTGGTGGCTCAGACGGTAAAGAATCAGCCTGCAATGTAGGAGACCCTGGTTCGATCCCTGGGTGGAGAAGATCCCCTGGAGAAGGGAATGGCAACCCATTCCCGTATTCTTGCCTGGAGAATTCCATGGGCAGAGGAGCCTGGTGGGCTAAAGTCCATGGGGTTGCAAAGAGTTAGACACAACTGAGTGACTATACACACACACACACACACACACACACACACACACACACACACACGTTGCCCTTAAAAAGAATGAGGCCAAGTGGCTCACTCTGATCAGAAAAGATGCCCACTCCTTATTGTGGAGTGAAAATGTCTAATTGCAAGCTAACATGGATAGCATTTTTATGATAAAAAAAAGATTGCTGGGGACTTCGCTGGCAGTCCAATGGTTGAAATCCTGTGCTTTCACTACAGGGAGCGTGGGTTCAGTTCCTGATTAGGGAGCTAAGATCCTGCATGCCCACTGGTGTGGCCCCCAAAATAAATAAAAACTCAAAAAAATAAAAAGATCGCTGCACCTACCTGTCAACATTGATGCAATTCTGACCACAACTGGCATGAGAAACAGTAGGGACGAATCTCTTAGTGGTGGTGCGTTTTGCCTGTGTATATGTGTGTGGAAGGGGCTTAGGGAGGTTCAGAGGTGCGTGGAGAGGAGGCCACTACATCGTTTTCTGTCATTTAAAAGATTATTTTAAAATGTACGTACAGTGAAATTCATTTTTCTGCCATACAGCTCTATGAGTTTGAATACAGACTTAAGATTCTTGTGACAGCCACCACAAATGGGCCACAGAACAATGCCAACACCCCCCAAAACTCTCTCCCTTTGCAGCCACTTATTCAGTCCCTCAGTGGTGCCCGACTCTTTGTGACTCCACGGACTGCAGCACACCCGGCTTTCCTGTCTCCCGCCATCTCCCATTCCTGCCTAGAGAATCCCAGGGACAGAGGAGCCTGGCAGGCTGCAGTCCACGGGGTGACAGAGTCAGATACGACTGAAGCAAGTGATCATGCACGCACGTCCACGGAGTCGGTGATGCCACCCAACCAGCTCGTCCTCCGTCTCCTCCTTCTCCCCCTGCCCTCAATCTTTCCCAGCACCAGGGTCTTTTCCAGTGAGTTGGCTCTTCGCTCAGGTGCTCAAAGCGCTGGAGCTTCAGCGTGGTGAGAGCAGGTGAGCTTCAGGACGCCGGCACCACACCCGCTGAGGGGGTCGGCGTCCATCCCGGCTCTGCTGGGGGGAGAGTCACCACACTGGGCAGCAGGCGGGCATGAGCAGCTGCGCATGGTCTGAGGAGACCAGAGGAGGCAGGGGAACTGAGGCGCAGAGTGTGGACCGTGCTTACTTGCCAGGAAGGGACCATGGGGTTAAGGAGGAGGATAAAAAGAAGGGTAGGGGTGAATGAAGTTGGTTTTCTTTAAGAATAAAAGACATGAATATATTTTTAGGATACCAAAAAGATTAAAAAAAAAACCCCACCAAACTCCTTGTATTCTACGTAAACAAACTTGAATACACTGAAATAACTGCCATTAGAGAAGGTGACAACCTCTTTGAGCTCATTTCCTTCAGAAAATGTCCCTGACATCCAAAGACAAGAGGGTCATCTACCTATACTCACCACCTGCTGCCTCCCTGGGCCCTAAGTTCCCGGACGGCAAGGCTGCCATGCTCCTCCTGACTGCCTTTCGGGGTCGGAACAGCACCGTGTGTGAGGCAGGAGTATGTGAATGTTTGCTGAAAGACCAGATGCATGAATGAGAGAGCCTGGCTCCCGGGCCTGCTGTGCCACAGCCCTGCCTGGAAGGAATGAGTTTGGACTGGAGGTGGAGACCGGTTATCCAACAAGGCCCCTGGTGAGGACAGCACATTGTCCAGCCACTCTCCAAAACATCCACCAAGTGTCCACCACTCCACAGAAGATAAGTCACACACACATGACTAGAAGGCAGGCCAACAGGAATAACATCCAGAGAATGAATTGAAAAGTGATGACTTTTTCTACGTGTGTTCAGTATTTCACCATTTTTCCTGTGGTAATTCTAATCCTGTGAGCAGAAAGGTGCTTCCAGCCTGGTAATTTAGACCGTGGGACAGACTGGTCCCAGCCAGCTCAGTCAGCAGAGCATGGGATTCTTAATCCCAGGGTCATGGGTTCTAGCCCCATGGTGGGTGGTTGCTCCTCAATATTTGGGCTTCCCTGTTGGGTCAGACAATAAAGAATCTGCCTGCAAGGTAAGAGACCCAGGTTTAATCCCTGGGTTGAGGAGATCCCCTGGAGAAGGGAATGGCCATCTACCTCAGTCTTCTTGCCTGGAGAGTTCTGTGGCAGAGGAGCCTGGCGGGCTACTGTCCATGGGATGGCAGGGTTGGACACAGCTGAGTGACTACTACTTTCACTTCCACAGACTGGTCCAGCAGAGGCGTGGGAGCTGTCCTGCACCCATGAGCAGGGCTCCTAACCCAGGGCCATTCACCAGCTACGGCAGTGAGGTGAGCAGGTTCACCGGTCTCCTGCGTGCCGACGAGCACAAATGTGCTGGGCTCACAGTGAACACCCCAAGGGGCCCTGTGAGACCCAGCCCAGGCGGCAAGCTGGGCTCCTGTTTATTGCAACAACCATCATATTCTCCCTGAATACCACATCCTGGGGTTTCTTCATCTTGAGAGCAGACAGACAGGGTGTGAGGAGAGGAGGGGAAGGAGCTGGAGTCCCCGAGGCAGAACGGGGCCCACTTGGGGCCCCTCCATCACCCAGCTTATGGTTGCACCCCCTCAGGGGGACAGGGGAGGTGGCAGCCCATCTGGGGGCTCTGGGTAAAGTGCTCATAGCAAGATAATGAACAGCAACAATTAGGCCTTTCTAGAAAACTGGATAATATGTTATTACAACTTTTTATTATCTGTATGTTTTATGTGAATTTAATTGCCTTTAGCTGCTGTAATTTGGGGGCAAGGACGGTAGCAGAAGTTATAATAACAAATTGAACTACAAGCAGACTCAGTGTCTGGGGAAGGAGTGGAGACCACTTTACTTAATGGGCTCCAGGAGCCGGGGCTCTGAGACTCTGCCCTGGCCTGTGGGAGGCAGCCTCCAGACTCCACGGTTCCAGGTGGGACGAGAGCAGCCCCACCCTCTGTTGGCTCTCATGCCTTAAGTCTGGAGAAGGAAATGGCAACCTACTCCACTATTCTTGCCTGGAGAATCCCATGGACAGAGGAGCCTGGCAGGCTACAGTCCACGGGGTCGCAAAGAGTTGGACACGACTGAGTGACTAAACCACAACCGAGAGGGTCAGTTCCCAAAAGCATGTAAGAATTATCTCCTGTCTTTGCACTGATATGAAAATCACTCCCTGTGCCCCCTATAGTGACCAGGACTCTTCCCTTCCAGAATTCACCTGAGTCAGTTATTTCTATGGCTTAGGGAATGCTAACAAAGTTAGACAGATGAGACAATTCTCTTCCACTATTTAAGCAAAGAAATGAGTAAGTATGATATTGCATTTTATGCGCTGCGCTAAGTCGCTTCAGTGTGCTCAGCTGTGCTTCAACCCAGGGAGGGAACCCGTGTCTCTTACGCCTCCTGTGGTGGCAAGTGGGCTCTGTACCACTAGTGCCACCTTAATTGAAAGAAAAACACTGATGGTTTTTCCTATGGTCTGTGACTACAGACCATTCCAGCCAGCTGTTCTTGACAATAACCCTCCCAGCTTGGGCTGAGGAAGTTATAAATTATCAGTGTGTCAAGCATCGCCCTCTGAAGTTTCTTTTCCAGCTCTGACCACGAAGCTGAGTATCCTGTGTTTAAGTTCCATTCATTTGGCAAGCCCTTGACAGAAGACACCTTCAAGTCTAGGCCACGAAGGTGGATGATGCTGAGGTCAGGGTTTCATCTGCAGCTCCCTCCTCCGTGGCTAGTTCAGTGGCTTTTTGAGCCACTCTATAATAGCTTCTGTAATCTGGAAATCTGCAGAGTGGATCACCAGTTACAGTTTGAACCTCCCCCAAAGCTCCCTATTATTCTAATGCAACAGCAGCAGCGCAAATTACAGCCAAGGGGTCTGAATCAGGAAAGTTACCTGTGGTGGCTCTTTCGGGGATGTTATTCTGGAATCTTCACCCTGGAAACACCTGCATCTTTGGGTGTTGCCTTAGGAATTTAAAGCCCCTGATTATCTTTTTTTTATATAATTTTCTGATTTTTTAAAATTTATTTTTAATTGGCAAATAATTACTTTACCACATTGTGTTGGTTTCTGCCATATAACAGCATGAATCAGCCTTAAGTATACATAAGACCCCTCCCTCTTGAACCTACCTCCCACCCCCACCCAATCTAGGCGGTCAGGGAACACCAGCCGGCGCTCCGGGTGTTACAGAGCAACTTCCCACTAGCCATCATTGACACTTCATATACGGTGATGTCTGTGTTTCAACGCTGCTCTCTCAATTCGTCCCACTCTCTCCTTCCCCCACTGGGTCCACACAGAGCCCTTTATACAAGGCACTTTTACTAATATCTTAGGAGAAAGGCCACAACGTCTTTGAACCTGTCTCGTGTGTGCCCTTCATTGCTCTTTTAGGGTGTGAGATCCTGAAGAACTGGCTTCTATCTCAGCTGTCGCACAATGAGTCCTAAAGGAGTGCCAGACTTAGAGCACCCACTTAAAACATCCTGTAAGTTGTGCTGTTTTATAAAACCTACCATGGAGAAATTTCTCCTTTGGACTCCCATATCACACACACACACACACACACACACACACACACACACACACAACTTGCATGCCTAGTTCCATCTTTGGCACACCAACTGCCATTAATAAAAGAAATCAGCAATGAGAGATTCTTTAGCTCTGCCGAATATATCTGTTTCCAACAGATCTGTTTCCAACACTATTTCTATAAATAGTGATGCATGTCAAAGACACAGAAAGGTATCTATTTTGTGTCTTATTTTAAAAGGCAGTTGCTTTAGAAGTTTCTTACTTTCTACCCCAACCTTAACACCATCTCCCTTTGGGGACAGTTCACGCCTAACCTGTGGAGGAACTCACAGACTCACGACTCCAGTAGAGGAGATGCTTTCTGTGTGAGGCTGGGCCCTGGGAGCCTGACTGTTAAATAGGAGGAGGTCTTTCCTTGGGAGGAAAGGTCAGAATGATGCTAAGTGACAGCAGAGCCAGATGCTTCATTTATTACAAAGAACCAGCTCAGGCCCCAGGAGGACCTCCATCCAGAGAACACACATGTCCCGGAGTCTGGGCCTCTAGAGGAAGAAGCATGTGAGTGGTCCACTGAAGACCCCACCTCCTCCCGGAATGTTTCCACATTTTCCTGACTTCTCTGAACAGGGTACCTGGGATCTTAGTTCACCAACCAGGGATGGAACTGGTGCTTTCTGCACTGGAAGCAAGGAGTATTAACCAGTGACCACCAGGGAAGTTCTCTCCATTCCTAACTCTTGATCAAATATGTTAGTGCTATCAACAAAAATTTTTATTTTTTTTTCCAGTTCTCCAGCAGCAAGGTTTTCACCGAATGCATTTACATACCTTAGAGATGCCCAGAGAGACGGTCCAGCTGACCTGATTTCCCCCTACCCCTCTGCACACACCCTCCCCAGGCCACTCCACCTGGTCTCTTACCAACTGCCCTGTGCGGTGACCTCCTCTCAGCCCGGCTCTCCTTCCGAGGATCCATGGGCAGCCCCACCTTCTCGGGGTCCCCAGAGCTGGTCTCAGGGGGCGCCGGCAGCTGCGGGAGGGTGAGGGTCTGTAGCAAGGGCTTCCTGGGCAGGGGCGGCTTGGAACTGAGCTGCTCCGTGGGCAGGGTCTTGGCCTTCCCCGGCTCACTGGGGGGCCTGGCGCCTCGGGTGGAGGGGCCGCTCCCCGGAGGTCCCTTGTCGTCCCTGGACAGCAAGCTCAGCCCTCCTCTCTCCAGCCTGACCTCCGCACTGTACCTCTTGATGGCCTTCCCCTCCGGGCAGGGAGCTTCTCTGCGTTTGAAGGACAGAGACGTGGAGCGCAGCTTGACGGGGAACGGGCCTCCTTCCCCGCCTGCCGCCCGCTCCTGGGCAGCCGGGTCGGCCGTGTCCGGAGAGCCGCGCTCGGCAGGGGCATGCGGCTTCCGAGGGCCGGGCTTGGGGCCCTGGGACTCGGGGGGCGCCGGGAGGTCGTCGAGGGCGGCCTCGCTTTTCCAGGCCGGGCCGCTCCGGAGAAGCGGCAGCCGGACGGCGGGGCCACGGGGCTCCAGCAGGCGGCCTCCCGCGCGCGGCCACTCGCGGCCAGACGACACCGAGAACTTCTTGGCGGCCCCGCGCGCCTCGCAGCCTCCGCGCTCTGTCTTGCGCTCCGGGGCCCCCGAGGGGGACCCCGCCCGCTCGGTCTTTGGGGGCCCCGGGGGGGCGGGTCCCTGCTCCGGGGATCGGGGCGCGGGCGCCTGGGGAGGCGCCTCGGAGGCGGGTGGCGAGGGGGCCTTGTGCTTCAAGCAGCTCTTGGGGGGCGGCGGGCTGGGGGCCGCGGCCGGACTTTCCGGCCCTGCACCCTCTGGCGTCGGCAAGTCCAGCGCCGGCAGCGGCTCCTTCCGGCCGGCCTTGTCTGTTCCGTCCAGACCAGGGGGCGTCTCCTGGGTGGCGGCTGGGCCTGGCTCAGGAGGGGTCGTGTCCCCCTCGGGGACGCAGGGAGACAGTCGACCCTCGACGTTGTCTCCCGACGCACAAATCGCCTCATCCGCTGTGTCCCCACCTGGGGGACACGCGCTTTCCGAGGACAGGTCCTCCCTCTGGTTCTCGCTGTTGGGATTAGGGTCTGGGGAGTCTTCTGGGCGAGATGGGGACTCCGAGTGGGGAGTTCGGCCTGACAGGGGCTCTGTGACCTCCATGACCTCCAGGGTGGCTTCCAGTGTGCCCTGCGGGGTGTCCTCTGGGGTGGCCGGGCGGCTGGAGGAGTTCTCCCCTGGGGGGCTCTCCTCCTCGGTGCTGGCAGTGAGCGCTGGGCAGTGCTGCAGGCGCGCCCGCCTCACACGGGGCCCCACGGGTGGCAACACAGGGGCGGGCCCCTCTGGCTCAGAGCCTCCGTCCTGACCTGCCTCCTGCTGCCCAGAACTGGGCTGCTCCTCCCTGCTGACTTGGAGTGGCGGTTTCTCATCGACTTCTTCCTCCTCTGGGGTGCAGGTCAGATCGCTCAGAGATTCTGACTGTGCTCTCTGAAAGTAAAGGCACAATGGACAGCAGCGTTAGGACAAATATTAGGAAGCCTGTGGCCTCCCCATAGGGCTTCCCAGGTGGCCCAGTGGTAAAGAACCCAGCTGCCAATGCAGGAGACACGGGTTCCACTCCTGGGTCTGGAAGATGCCCTGGAGAAGGGAATGGCAACCCACTCCGGCATTCTTGCCTGGGAAATCCCATGGACAGAAAGTCCATGGTGTTGCAAAGAGCTGGACACGACTAAGCAACTAACACTTTCACTTTTCTTTCCATGTCCTCTTTGCACTTGGAGAACTGGAAGCTCAAAGAGGTCCCCGGTTCCGCCAGGACTGAGCTAATAGGTGGCTGAAGGGCAAAGCTGTTCCGTCTGACCCCCATGCTGCCCCAGAGCCCGTGTCCCATGTCAGTGCCCTCTCTCTCCAGGGCTGTACACTCATAGTGAAGGCAGGCTGGTTTGCCTAAAAGCCAGTTCATATCAGGTCCAACACAGTCAGTAGCAAACCCTCTGTTAGGACAAAGCCCAAACTTTTCAGCTAAATTTGAAGTCGTATATTCTTCCATTTTAAATTATTTCTCCCACTCCCTACTCAGGTCAAGCCAAGCCCCTGCCACTGTATGTGCCAGATTCTGGATCTGAGCGACTGGTCGGCTGGCTGCTCCCTGCTCACCTCCAGGGCTCCCCCAGGACCTCCAGAGCTATCCCCAATTTCACTCCTGAAGAAACCCGTGCCTGGTGTGGTGTGACAATAAGACATAGCCTTGGGCCTTCCCTTGTGGCTCAGACAGCAAAGAATCTGCCGGCAATGCAGGAGACCTGGGTCAGAAAGATCCCCTGGAGAAGGGAATGACTACCCACTCCAGCTTTCCTGCCTGGAATATCCCACAGACAGAGGAGCCCGGCAGGCTACAGTCCATGGGGTCACAAAGAGTCAGACACAGCTGAGAGACTAACACTCGTGCTAGTTTTCTTCCGAGAGGTCTCTGGAATCTACAGTTAGTCCACTTCCTCCCTGCTATCCACAAAGTCAATTCCTGCTCTTTTAGGAAGGAACGGAGATCAAGGTAATCAGGATCATTCAAAAGCAAATGTGAAAATGACCAAAAGGCCGAGAGCATTGATGCTGGTGTTTTCAACAAGACTTTAGACCTGTCTTTAGATTCTTCAAGCATCACCCTGGCTGCTGCACACGTGCAGTGACCTTCTGTCTTTTTAAGAAACACCCAGGGGACTGTCTGCAATAGGTTTTGGTTGTTATTTTAACACTTCCCAGCTGGCATCTGCTTGCTAACACAAGATAACCGGGGTGTTTGTGACGACACCAAAGCTAGCCATGCCATGATGCACAATCCTATTCCTCTGGTTTTGAAAAGAGGAACATGTGAAATTTCCAGAAGAATTTTCAAAGGTTTCAGGTTCCTAAGATGTTATTGGGGTGTCTCAGGTGGTGCTAGTGATAAAGAACCCACCTGCCAATGCAGGAGACATAAGAGATGTGGGTTCGATCCCTGGGTCGGGAAGATCCCCTGGAGGAGGGCTCGGCAACCCATCCCAGTATTCTTGCCTGGAGAATCCCCATGGACAGAGGAGCCTGGAGGGCTACAGTCCATAGCGTCACCAAGAGTCAGCCACGACTGAAGCAACTTAGCAAGCATGCAAGGTTTTACTTGTCTATTGTTACTGAGGGAAATCCTTGATGTGGAAATCCTTTAGGATATGGGTCATGTTTTAAAATGACTGGAACTCAGGCTAAGTCCACATAAAGTTGAGGAGCAGGCCTGGCTTGGGTACATCCAGCTTGAGCCACTGGCAGCTCCAAGGGGGTTACAGTGGGGGACCAGGAAGGAGGAAGCTGGCATGGACCCAACAGTGACACCAGTGACACCTCTGTGCAATCCAGAAAATACAGACACCTCCAAAAACGTCTGCTCCCAACCCAGAAAGGGGGCAAGATGTGCAGAAGGCGGAGTTTAAATCGAGGAATGACCGAGTTTATACAGACTGCCTAAATCAGTCTGTGTAAATCAGTAAATCAGCCTGAAATCTTCTTATCCTAAAAGATGGGATTCAAGAGCTAAGTCAAGTTGAAAAGTAAAGAAAGAGGAAGAGCTCTGCCCAGGGGACAGTAAGAGAGGATGATGCATTTTCACCCGGAGTACGAGCTGGGCTTCCTGCTGCCAAGTCCTGGGCGGGCACTGGCTGGCCACACACACACCCTTCCAGGGCAAAAGACATCCCCATGGGAAGGAAGCTCAGACCTGGGCCAGAGGGAGCTGGCTTTGCCTTGTCCTGTGGCTGCGCTCGGCATGAGGGTAGGCAGATTGGAGTCAGTGGGTCTTGCAAGTCCCAGTGGCACTGAGCCTTTAACTGGAGAGACACTGCACACAGAAGCATTTGCCCAAACACCTAGGTCCCCCCAGTCTGCAGGGGGGACAGGACAGGCCATTATCCCGAGGGTAACATGGCCTCCTTCTTTCTGCAGCGTTCTCTCTCTCAGAATTCAATCCTGCTGGCATGAGTTTAAAAAGCACCTTCCACAATTAAAGAATATGAAAATCCTACATTACTTCATGTAAACCTTTAGATGAGGAACAAAAGTTACTGTATGACTTGGGGTAAATTATAACATCTCTGAGTTCATTGCTATTACCTTTATTTAAAATCTAGTCTGTAAACCAATTATATCAAGTCTAGAATTTTGATTCTGGAACATAAATTATAAACCACTTCCATAATATAATAAGCAAGAGACAGACAGGGAGAAAAAAAAGGAAAGCGCCTTCCACATGCCCAGAAGAAAAGCCACTCTCTCCAGGGGGTCTCTGAAATCTGAGAGAACCCACCCACTGCCTCCAGCTGAAGTGTCCAGCTTGCCCTGGTACCTCATCAACACCTCATGGTCTTGTCCTGAGGGAAGGAGGAAGGGATATCAGTCTCTGAGTATCCCTTCCTTAGCCCTGTCATTCTGGGTGGCCAGGCTGGCCCCACACCCTGCTTCTCAGCTCATCTGGGGATGAGGCGTGGCAGTGGTGAGGGGGACAACTGTCCCGTGAACCTGATGCACTGCACGAGTGCACTCTCAGCTCCCGGGGGACCGGCTGATGCCTGCCCTGGGCAGCACATCCTTACAGGGCACCACTCCTCCGCCGCTAGGTGGGTCCTCACCCCAGGCAGTGTCCATTCTAGTTGTTCAGCTTCTTCCCGGTCGTTCACTCACACACGTTTGATCATTCATTCAGGCGTTCCACTAACACCCATGGGGATGGCATCTCTGTGACTAGAAGCTAGTAGCACAGTCTTCTCACAGAAAGTAAAAAAGTGCTAGTCGCTCAGTCATGCCCGACTCTGTGACCCCGTGGACTGAAGCCCGCCAGGCTCCTCTGTCCATGGAATTCTCCAGGCAAGAATACTGGAGTGGGCTGCCATTTCCTTCTCTAGGGGATCTTCCTGACCCAGGGATTGAATCCAGGTCTTCTGCATTGCAGGCAGAATCTTTACCATCTCAACCACCAGTGAAACCCAAGAGCCTCCATTGACAAAGGTCACATCTGTGTGTGGCCAGTGCCGTGGAGAAAGGGCCCACAGTGATTGGCAGGTGGGCTGCTTTCCACAGGATGCTCAGGGGGAACCTCATAGGGAGGACCTGGAAGCCCATCCCCTCAAGGGCTGAATAGGGGGTGTCCCAAGCAGGGGATACAACAGCAGGTCCTAAGGCCTGGGATGGGAGACAGCCTGGTGAGCTCCAAAAGAAGAAAGGAAGTCAAAACATGTTTGGTGAGAACAGGAAGAGGTAAACAGGCAGGGCCTGGTTGTGCCAGGCCTGCAGTGTGGACATCACACTGAAGGCAGTGCGAAGGAGGCGCCCCATGGCTCACAGCAGGCTCTTGGCACGCGTTGTAGAATGAATGACCAAACAAGTAAGTAAGTGCTTTTGTTAGGAGGGGCTTATCTGACTTACGTTGAAACCCCGAGCACCCCCAGCTTCTGGAGTCTGGTCATGGTCCCACAGGTCATAGGTCCCACAGGGGTAGGTGGTGGTTCAGAGGATGGGGACCCTACAGGGAAGGAGCCGGGTGTCTGGGTGCTTGGGGCCTGCCCACCCTGCCTCTGGCCAGTTACCGAGGACAGCCGCCTCATCTTGCTGGACCTCTGGTTGCGGGGCTTGACGAGGAGCTTGTGCTTGGCCGCAGAGTTGTCCAGGCAGGAGGAGAACTCTGGGGGGTAATCGAAGTCAGCCACGGGCACCATGCTGCTGTCCGAGGTCCTAGGGGAGGCGGAAGTTTCGCTCGCTTGCCTGGAGAAGAGCTGGTCTGGAGACTGCGGCCGGGATGAGGAAACCACACAGACCTTCAGGGGACAAGGAGCAGACAGGCCAAGCATCAGCCTCTTGACAGACAGCAAACAGCACAGCCAGCACATCAGCCTCCCCTTTCATCATGTTCATCTCTGGGCTCGGGGTTTGAAATGGTGGGTCAACCCTGCAGGCCCATCACTCATTTCCAAGAACCCGAGTCTGAGGTGCTCCATGAATGGGTAACTCTGCCTTCGCCCGCCCACAGCAGCTGCATAGGTGCTTCAGACAAGGAACTTTCTCCCATGAAACTGACCAGGCCAATTCCTCCGAGGGTGGGGTCAGGCTTGGCCCCATCTCTGAAAGTCATGGGCAAGGCCCAGGGGTGTGAAAAAAGAGAAAGAATACTCCAGTATTCTTGCCTGGAGAATCCCATGGACAGGGGAGCCTGGCGGGCTATAGTCCATGAGGTTGCAAAGAATCAGACATGACTAAGCAACTAACGCTTCTAACACTAGGTAACATCATGTTTAATTTTTTTCAGGAACCATCATACTGATTTCCATAGTGGCTACACTATTTTATATTTCCACTAACACTGCACAAGGGTATCAATGTCTGTATTCTCTCCACCAACATTTGTTATTTTCTGTTTTTTTTTTTAATAGTAGCTGTCATAATGGGTGTGAGGTGGTACAATGTTTACATTTTAACTCAAGATCTTAAGTTTATGCACCTCTATGATTTAGTCAATGGTCTTCTCAGGAATGAGGCAGCAACAGGACGATGTGGGTGGCCAGCGGCCTGCTAACATAATTATCTCCTACTGTCTGATGCCTTGAAATTAAAAGATGCCTCCTCCTTGGAAGAAAAGCTATGACCAACCTAGACAGCATATTAAAAAGCAGAGACATTACTTTGCCTGCAACAGTCTGTCTAGTCAAAGCTATGGTTTTTCCAGTAGTCATGTATGGATGTGAGAGTTGGAACATAAAGAAAGCTGAGTGCCAAAGAACTGATGCTTTTGAACTGTGGTGTTGGAGAAGACTCTTGAGGGTCCCTTGGACTGCAAGATCCAACCAGTCCATCCTAAAGGAGACCAGTCCTGGGTGTTCATTGGAAGGACTGATGCTGATCTGAAGCTGAAACTCCAATACTTTGGCCACCTGATGTGAAGAACTGACTCACTGGAAAAGACCCTGATGCTAGGAAAGGTTGAAGGTGGGAGGAGAAGGGGACAACAGTGGATGAGATGGTTGGATGGCATTACCAACTTGATGGACATGAGTTTGAGTAAGCTCCGGGAGTTGGTGATGGACATGGAAGCCTGGTGTGCTGCAGTCCATGGGGTCACAAAGGGTCAGACATGACTGAGTGACTGAACTGAACCGATCTGATGCAAGTACAAAGTTTATCCCTGTCGACTGGGAGAAGACAATTACTAAAATGAGGGGGTGGGACTTTCCTGGAAGGCCAGTGGTTTAAGACTCCAAGCTTCCACTGCAGGAGGCACGGGTTCAATCCCTGGTCGAGGAACTAAGATCCCACATGCTGTGCAGCCAAAAATTAAAAATAACAAAAACAAAACTATTTGTAAAAATAGATAAATAAAATGAGGAGGAGAGGAATCTAAGTGAACATAATCTCTTTTAGTTCTGTGGCTTTATCGATTCGAGTTCTTAGGGGAATAAAATAGGAAAAATTTTTAAATGAACCACAGGACTCATGGCCATGTCTCCCTCTATGCCCGTGGCCTTGACTCCCACCCAGTCGCTGATGCCTCGGGAAGTCACCTGCGACTGGACAGGTGATGTCTTCCCCAGGTAGTTCTCCTTAAAGTCATGGCAGGATGCGGCCATGTCACTCTGAGTCCATGTTAGAACCCTGTGCCCTTGTCTGGAGGGACAGTGATATCCACACTTGCTGAGATTTGGGTTTTCTTTCTTACTGTCTGGGACTCAAGAGAGCAAACAAGATGAACTGCTCTGCACATGGGGTGACTCCATGAGTGAGAATGATCCCCAGCAATGACGTGGGCCGGGGTCACCCCTCTGTAAACCTGAAGGGCCAACATTCCCTGCCTGCTCTTCATGGGGCTCCCGAGTGTGCACTGTCTGAGCAGATGGTCCACCCTGGCTCTGAGGTGGGTGTCTGGGAAGGAGCTGAACGTCTCTGACCCTGAACTTGGGCCTCTGTCCCCGAAAACCCACCTGCTGGCCACCACGGCTCGTCTTCCTGAAAGGGGACTGGGCCCTCGCCTCTGTCTGAGCTGTCATTCTGAGAGTCCTTGGGGCCCCTTCCTGATTAAGGAGAATCAAGCTCTGTCTCTGATCAGTGAGGCAACTACGTGAGCTGGGCTGAGATCCGGGAGAGGAGGAGAAGCTGACTTGTCTTTTTATCTGCGGGCTGGCAGCTTCTGGAGCTCATGTTTACACTGCTTGCTCCCAGTTCCCCAGTATTCCTGGAATCTGTGCTTCTGGATGATTCTGGAAGTGGAGCATTTAATAGGAGTCTAACAAGTTGCTCTTTGTTGGGGGACTGTGGATCAAAGCCCTGAGGAAGTAGCCTGGGGTTCAGAGGCTTCTGTGGGGTGACCCTGGGTGACAGCTGCTTCACCCTAACCATCCTCAAAAACAGGGGCCCTGACACTGAGGAAGGGGTGGAGTGTGGTGCGCGGGGAATAGGTCCCCACGTGGGGAGGCACAGAGCTGCCTGAGCCCACTCCGTTCTCCCCCAGGTCCCAGAGGCAACGGGCCAGGCTGCGGCCTCACCAGCAGTGATGGCTGTGCAGCCTTTGGCTGGCAGAGCTGAGCCGTCTCCCTTGCTCTCTTCCTCATCATCCAGAGCAAATGAGACCTGCCAGTCTGCCACCCTTGACCCCCTGTTTCTTACTTAATGGCAGGAAACCTAGACAAGGACCTCTTAGGTGTAATTTTACCTTAAACATCACTAAGCAAACATCATCCATTGTTACCTCACATGCTAGTGCAACTTAAAAATAATCCCATATATTTTCTGAAAAACCCATTCACCAGGAAATGTTATCTTGGCAGTGTCACCAAACACATTTTACTGAAGACCTTTTTTTCATAATAATCTGTCGAGCAAGTGGGCCTGTGTGAGATGTCACAACAGGAAAAGATCAAACAGCCCACAGTCCCATCCTTTTGGGGTTTATGGTTCCATTATATCAAATGCTGTGTGTTGTTTTCCCCTCTTGGTCGACTCACTGGGCCCTAAAAACTTTCAGGGCACAAAATATGGTCATTGCATCTTCAAAACCACAGTAATAAATATTTTATTTTTTTTAAGTCTTAAAGGCTCAAATTTTGGTTACCAATGATGCCAGTGAATGGGTCCTATTACCCAATTAAAAAAAAAAAAAAGAATGTCACCACGAAAGGAGGGATGTTGAAGACAAAGTCAGCCCTGCCCTGTATGAATGGCTCCTAGTCAGACTATGAAATTTGTGCATCATGGCACTTTATGGGTTTGAGGCTGGGTTCACACTTGAATCCTTAACAGATTTAGAAGCTACCAACTCTCCTATACTGTCTATCCCAGCTGACTGTCCCAGCTAAATGCAGAGAACCACATTGCTGGGAAAATCAGAGAACCATGGGATGGAGTGGAGGTGAGTCAGTCTATGGTGGTTCACGTTCCCCCACCACATGGTACAAACACAAAATCACATCCATTCCTGAGGCTCCGCCAATGAAGATGCCAAGATATGTGTGTTACCTGGTGATGACACCTTACACGGCCATCAGCCTGTCACCTTTCCCCTGCACCTAAAGGGTACAGGGTGAGCTTGGAGTCCAGGAAATGGGCCACACCTTCCTCTGTGTCTTCTCTGCTTTCTCGTCCAGCTGGGAAAGCAGGTGCGGGTGGCCCACTGCCCTCTGACCTGCTCGTGGAGCAAGCAGGGCAGAATTCTGGAAGGAGTCATTCTCTGGCCTGCTAGGTGGGAACCCCTGCCCTGGGTGTGTTCACACTTCAGCTATACCACAGCTCTTCCTCTGCCTTCTGAGAACCCACAGCCACACCCAAGTCAGGTAAATACTCCTTTTCCTGCTTTTGAACTCTGGTGCTGGAGAAGACTCTTGAGAGCCCCTTGGACTGCTAGGAGATCAAACCAATCAATCCTAAAGGAAATCAACCCTGAATATTCACAGGAAACACTGATGCTGAAGTTGCAGCTCCAAAACTTTGGCTACCTGATGTGAAGAACCGACTCACTGGAAAAGACCCTGATGCTGGGAAAGACTGAAGGCAGGAAGAGAAGCGGATGACAGAGGATGAGCTGGATGGCATCCTCGACTCAATGGACATGAGTCTGAGCAAACTCTGGGAGAGTGGAAGATAGGGAAGCCTGGTGTGCTGCAGTCCATGGGGTTGCAAAGAGTCAACATGATTGAGTGACTGAACAATAACAATCTGCCTTTGCAGGGGAACTTCTGAGCTTCCCAGCTGAACTGACTGCTGAAGCTATTTCAGAGCAGCACAGAATCTGCAGAAATCCCCCAAGGATGGCCCTTGACCAGGGCACTCGGACCCTCCGTGGGCACACAGGGCAGGGATGTGGCTCTAGATAACGGATGATGGCCCTGGTAATGCCAGCTCCACCCACCCCACCAGGAGGCTTGTCTACAAGGGGAAAATGGCCATGTGTTTGGTCACTTATGCATTCGTGTAACACCAGCAACATATATTTCATCACTCAGCCCGCCCTAGGGACTCAGGTGGTGGCAGTGTGAGCCGTGCTGTTTGTATACAAGGGAAAAAGGCTCAGTTCTTCCTCCTGGATTTCAAAGTGGATGGGGGGCTTCTGGGATCAGTTTCCCACCTTATGGGGTCAGAGACACCTCTCCTGCTTGTCAAACTTTCCCTGTTGCCCTGTCCCCCAGCGCCACATCTCACATTTCTAGCCCTAAACCAACAAGTTCTCAGAGTCCCAAAAGCAGACGCAGGAGCCTAGACTAAATCGGATGTGTTACCACTCGCTGCTTGTGTGCAGTCACTCAGTCGTGTCCAGCTCTTTGTGACCTCACGGACTGAAGCCTGCCAGGCTCCTCTGTCCATGGGATTTCCCAGGAAAGAATACCAGAGTGGGTTCCCATACCTTCTTCCAGGGGCTCTTTCAGATCCAGGGATCAAACTCGTGTCTCCTGCATTGGCAGGCAGATTCTTTACCACTGAGCCACCTGGGAAGCTCCCTTCTCCCTCCAGCCAAATATCATGAGGACAGAAAGCAGACTCAAACTGGTTTCCATTTTTAAATGGGATACCTGGTCTGGTCATCTGCTCAGACAGGAAAAAGGAGGTTGACTGCATCAGATCTACAACCACCATGGAAAATGTTCCCCAAACCGTATCCCTGAATGAGACTTGAATTTCTGCTCAAAGAATGAAAATAAATACAGCCCAAGGATGGACAGTGGGCTCCAGTGAGCTGGCTGGAACCCCTCCAGGCACACTGAGCGGGAGTCTTCACGGGAATCTTAGAGGAACCCACACAGGGGCCACCAGAGCCCGATGGCCCTGTGTGGAGGCAGGGGGAGGAGGCGGAGGGAGCCGGGTGGCGCAGGTGGCACTTGCCTTTATGGTAGTGCTGGAACCAATGTCATGAAGCAGGGACATCTCGGGGGGGCTCCTGGGCAGACCATCATCCTCAGAGCTCATGCCGGCATCATCTCCCCGCTTGATTGGAAGGCTCCCAGGAGGAGGCGGCGGCCCCATTTTCACATTACACTGTATTTTTAACTAGATTGGAATAAAGAACATTTGCTGTAGTTTTCATCAGTGACTTTTCTCCCCAAATTCCCCTGCTGTAATTCATTCATTCCGGAGGTATTTTTAACATCCTTGCCCAGGCCGGGGAGCTAAATAAACTCAGTGTCTGCCACCAGTTCCCCTGCTGTCATCTTGAAAGTGAGTGGTTATGAATGAGAAGGAGACAGGGCCCGTCTGTAACTAACTGGGCGAGTCTTGGGAGAGCTGTGACGTGCATTCGATTAGGCGTTAAAATATATCAAGGAAAAGCAGGTATCATTTTAAGACTTCCCAATGCATATCCGCTGCCCAGGAAAGTTTACCTGCAGAGCTTTAATCCGGTCACACACGTTTTCTTGGGAAAACACCCGCACCGGCCGAGGAGGGTCCTGCCCCGATTCGGGGATGAAAATACTGTCGTGGGAGAGGGCCCGGCTTCCCAGCGCGCCCCTCGAGTCCCTAGGAAGAAAGAGGCACTGCGACTATGGGTTTGGGCTCGGGATCAACCTACGGGTATGAGGGTAACGGCACACCCTCCAGCAACCGTCCAGCCGTATTTTGTTTGTAACTGCTCTGACTCAGCTCATTCCATCAAATACCACAGTCAACTATTAGAAGCTCTGCAGAGCTAGGAATTTTCCTGACATATCTGAAGGTGGTGTGAATTCTTTTCATTAAGGGGAAAACCGAGGTCTGATGAGGTGAGAGGTCCAGAACAGTAGGCCTGCAGAGAGGAAGGGCTGGCAGGGGGCCTGGGCTGGCTGGCAGGCTGTGAAGTGGGCTGTGCTGCACGCCCGGGGAGGGTCAGGTCATCCCCTGTGGGCGAGTATGCACTCCCCTGGGGGGCCGGAGGCCGTGTTTGCACAGGAGAATGAGGGCCTGCTGGACAGAGGCATCCTCACCATGTGGTCCAGGACATACACAACCACAAATTTGAAATGAGGATGGCGGGCTTCCCACGTGGCTCCCAGGTGGTAAAGAATCCGCCTGCCAATGCAGGAGACGCAGGTTCAGTCCCTGGGTTGGGAAGATAGCTTGGAGAAGGGAATGGCATCCCAATTTCTTGCCTGGAAAATCCCAAGGACAGAGGAGCCTGGTGGGTTAGAGCTCACGGGGTTTCAAAGAGTCAAGAGATGACTGGGTGACTAAGAGCAAAAGGACAGATCAGGGAGATCCTGCATGTCTCGCAGCAACTAAGCCCCTGTGCCACACTCCTGAGCAGTAGCTCCTGAGCCCAAGAGCCTGGAGCCTGTGCTCTGTGGCAAGAGAAGCCACCACAGTGAGAAGTGAGTGCCGCAACTCAAGAGGAGGCACCCCCCACCCCGCCGCCCCCGCCCTGCTCACTCCACACGACTAGAGTAAAAGCCTGGGCAGCAAGGAAGGCTGAGCACAGCCAAAAATAAATAAGTAAATAAATAATTTACGAACCGAAATTGCCAAGTGCAAAGCCACGCCCCCTCACTGCTGATAATGATACTAGTGCAACTCGGCCAGTGTGTAGGTGGCAGGCCCTTCGGGCGTCATTGGCGCAGCCCCTTCCCCAGCCCCAAGCTCCAGGCTCCAGTTGGAGACGGAACCCACAGGATGTTCACAAAACATCCTAAGAGGCTGTGGTAGTTCGTGTCAGATGTTCCTAGTAGCAGTGGCAACCTGAACAATAGGTGGAAGGAGGTGACTCAGACGAGACGAAGGAAGGAAAGCCTGGCCCGCAGACACTGCCATCTTCAGCACCAGCTGCCCCCGACCCTGCCCTGGGCATCCTGTCCCCTGGGAGACCCTGGGGACTCCTGGGTGTGCCCTTGCTCCCCACAGACCTAACTGTGCTGGTTAGTGATGTGAGACGCCTGGGCCCTGGGGCCCTGTGCTGTAGAGCTGCGATGCTTGCACCTGGGCACACGTCTTCGAGAGGAACAAAATACAAGGAAACGGTACAGACTGAAAATAACTGCATGCATGCGCAGCTGGGGCAAATTCTGGACAAAAGATACGGAGAGACCAGAAAACCCAACTGCTACTTTTGAAGAGAGGGAAGCAAAAGCAGGGGGCCGCGCATGTCCCTTGCACCCAGCACCACCTAAGCCACCCCTGTAGCCTGACCCCTGGACACACCTCTACCCTCACCCCAGATAAGGAACAAGTTCATCCTTCTCAATGAGCCAGCAAGCAAGAGAAATTATTGCTTCTTTTCATTTCCCCCTGTTTTAGCAGGGGCCCACGTAAAGCCTTGCCTGAATTGATTGTGCTAAGTTGCTCAGTCATATCGGACTCTTTGCGACCCTATGGACTGTAGCCCACCAGGCTCCTCTGTCCATGGGATTTCCCAGGCAAGAACACTGGAGTGGGTTGCTATTTCCTTCTCGAAGGGATCTTCCCGACCCAGGGATGGAACCCGCATCCCCTGCATCTCCTGCATTGGCGGCTGGGTTCTTTGCCACTAGCACCACCTGGGAAGCCCACTTCTATTGCTTAAGGAGGCCAAGAGCCCTGGTCAGCAACACTTCCAGCCACGGCAGTAAGAGTGTCAGTGGGGAACTTGGAGTTCCCAAGTGCCCGCACGTGTCTGGGAGAGAGTGAGGCCCAGTGAGGGAACCAGGAGGGCCCCTCTGCCAACAACTCTCGTCACAGAGGTCACATGCACACCTGGGGCTCCCTCCCGCAGTGGGCAGCCTGTGGCCATGCCCTCTGGAAACCATAACCACTGCCCAAACACCTCCGTGCTGCATGTAACTAGAATTTGAGACAGCGTGGAAATGCCCTGTGCCTGAGGCCACTGATGACAGCAGCGTTTAATACGCGCAAGAGGCTGGAGGCAGGCCACGTGTCCCCCAGCAGGTGGACGCCATGTAACAGACAACAGAGGCTCTGCAGGCGACCGGGGGGTGAGGCGCATCCTTGGGCACAGGCGACATCAGAGCCTACTGAGTGAAAGATAAACATGGAGCCGTGTTTAGGGTGGGTTAGCTCCGACTGGGAAAGGGCTGTGAACATATAGGAACATACGTGTGTTTGTGTGTATTTTTTAAAAGGTTTTTTGGTTTTGTTTTTTTAATACCTTGGCTGCACTGGGCAGCATGTGGGATCTTAATTCCCTGACCAGGGATTGCACGTGCATCCCCTATATTGGAAGCATGGAGTTGCAACCACTGGACCTCCAGGAAAGTTCCCATGTAAATTTTTTTAAAAATAAAAAATGGAGGATAAGGAACAAATGAATAAAAATACTCTCCTTGAAGGGGAAGGACAGAACAAGATGGGCAGACAGGGTGCCACAGTATTTACTTACAATTACAAGTTTGTCTTTGAAACTATGTAAACATTTGGCATAGTTAAAAGACAAAACCAAAAAAAAAGGAAAATCAATTGGTCTCTAAAACCAGAAAACAAACAAGTCTAATTTTATATCACGTTGTTGGCATAACCACACAGAGAAAAGAATGATTTCAAGAGACTTTTTACTTTTGACTCTATATCCGTAATAGGATACATTCTAAGACCAAAAAGCACAAAGACAGCAAATTGTAGTTCTTATATCAGTAGCAATGTTGATTTAAAAAAAACAACACAGAACAATCTTTATAGTATGTAATACCTCTGTGTGGGGAAGGGAGTAATAAACTTATTATATGATGAAGAAAATAATTTTGTTAGTCTCATTAAGAGCCAAGATTTCCAGTATTAGAGAAAAATGAATTCAAACAAAGATTTAAGGAAGTAAAATTTTTGTACAATTAAATCTGAACTGGAAATATCAGTGAATTAATGATTTATTATTTATTTTTCTCTCTTAAAAAGAAATATTTCCTGGCTATATCTACTGGAAAGGCTTAGAAGCAATGATAGCTGACCAGTCAATCCTAAAGGAAACCAACCCTGAATATTCATTGGAAGGACTGATGTTGAAGATGAAAATGGAGCAATACTTTGGCCACCTGATGCAAAGAGCCAACTCAGTGGAAAAGACCCTGATGCTGAAAAACACTGGGGGCAGGAGGAGAAGGGGGCAACAGAGGATGAGATGGGTGGATGGCATCACCGACTCAATGAACATGAGTTTGAGCAAACTCTGGGAGATGGTGAAGGACAGGGAGGTCTGATGTGCTGTAGTCCACGGGGTGGCAAAGAGTTGGACACGACTGAGTGACTGAACAACTAGCAATCATCACCTCTGGCAGGCAAACTGTGGTCTCCAAAAACCACTTTATGCTAAAGGAACCTGTGAGGAAATGGCTGATTACAGGTCTAGGGCAGGAAATGTGCAAAATAATCTAAAATTTCTCAACAGGCAAGAAAGAAAAGACCCCTTCAGAAACAAATGGAATGTCAAAACATCAAAAGAACAAGGAACTAATCTGAAGTGACCCTCAGTAGCATAAGATGGGACAATGTGAGCATAAAAATAAATAAGGATTGGGACTTCCCTGGTGATTCAGTGTAATTCTAAGTCTAATATTAGTAACTGATAGTCTCATATTGGGCTTCCCTGGTAGCTCAGCTGGTAAAGAATCTGCCTGCAATTCAGGAGACCTGGGTTTGATCCCTGGGTTGAGAAGATCCGCTGGAGGAGGATATGGCAACCCACTCCAGTATTCTTGCCTGGAGAATTTCCATGGACAGAGGAGCCTGGATTGACTGGTTGGATCTCCTTGCAGTCCAAGGGACTCTCAAGAGTCTTCTCCAACACCACAGTTCAGAACCATCAATTCTTCAGCGCTCAGCTTTATAGTCCAACTCTCACATCCACACATGACTACTGGAAAAACAATAGCTTTGACTAGATGGACCTTTGTTGGCAAAGTAACATCTCTGCTTTTAAATATGCTGTCTAGGTTGGTCATAACTTTCCTTTCAAGGAGTAAGCGTCTTTTAATTTCATGGCTGCAGTCACCATCTGCAGTGATTTTGGAGCCCAAGAAAATAAAGTCTCTCACTGTTTCCATTGTTTCCCCATCTATTTGCCATGAAGTGATGGGACCAGATGCCATGATCTTCATTTTCTGAATGTTGAGCTTTAAGCCAACTTTTTCACTCTCCTCTTTCACTTTCATCAAGAGGCTCTTTAGTTACTCTTCACTTTCTGCCATAAGGGTGGTGTCATCTGCATATCTGAGGTTATTGATATTTCTCCTGGCAATCTTGATTCCAGCTTGTGCTTCTTCCAGCCCAGTGATTCTCATGATGTACTCTGCATAGAAGTTAAACAAGCAGGGTGACAGTATACAGCCTTGATATACTCCTTTCCCAATTTGGAACCAGTCTGTTGTTCCATGTCCAGTTCTAACTGTTGCCTCTTGACCCGCATACAGATTTCTCAGGAGGTAGGTCAGGTGGTCTGGTATTCCCATCTCTTTAAGAATTTTCCAGTATCTGTTGTGATCCACACAGTCAAAGGCTTCGACGCAGTCAATAAAGCAAGAGTAGATAAGCACGGAGTGACCATCAGCAGGTGTAAAAACCACCAGATGAGGGTTGATGGAGGGATCAGATAAGAAAGAACCCCCGAGTCCACGACTCAGCCTAGGCATCACCAGAAGTGAGACAAGCAGAAAGCATGTGCCTGATGGTGTGATGGGGCAGTAAGTGCCAGCGCCATCGAATCCACCGCTAATCAAGTTTCTAGGTCCATCTACTACTCTACAAGAAATTCAGAGAATATAGGGATGAGATCAATCACACGAAAAGAAAACAGATGCAGATTGTGGGATAGTCTCCATCAGATCAGTGACATGAAACAAAGCCGGGGGTGGAGGGGGTGGTGAAGTAAAATTGCTACATCGGGTTGGCCAAAAAGTTGGTCAGGGTTTTCTATGGGGTCTTTTAAAAAAAAAATTTATTCACCTGGATACACCTGATCTTAGTTGCAGTATGCGTGATCTTTAGTTGCAGCATGCAAACTTGTAGCTGTAGCACGTGGGATCTAGTTCCCTGACCAGGAATCAAACCATGGCCTCCTGCATTCGGAGCTTAGAGTCTGAGCCACTGGACCACCACAGAGTCCCCTCTATAAGATCGTGAGGAAAACCTGAGCAAACTTTTTGGCCAAGCCAATAGATTAAGAGACTCAAGAAGCATAACCACGTAGACTCAATAAATGTGCATTAACTTTTCAAATCTACAGGGCTTCACGTGGTTTGCCAGCATCCATGCGCCTTGGCAAGTGGAACTTTTTTCTTTATAAGTTTGTTTTCTTTTATTCGGCTGTGCTGGGTCTTTGTTGCTGTATGTGGGCTCTCCCTGGTTGTGGAGAGCTCGGGCTATTCTCCAGTTGCGGTGCGCAGGCTTCTCATTGCAGCGGCTCCTCTTGTTGCGGAGCACAGGCTGCGGAGCACGCAGGCTTCAGCAGCTGCAGCTCCTGGGCTCTGAAGCACAGGCTCACCAGTTGTGGCACACAGGCTTAGCAGATCTGGGGCACGGGGGATCTTCCTGGACCAGCCAACGAACCCGTGTCCCCTGCACTGACTGGCAGATTCTTTACCTCTAAGCCACCAGGGAAACCCTGGTGCGTGGATCTTTTTGCCCATAGTGATTGATGAGAAGTTTCTACAAAGTCTAGCAGGCTTATGGACTCTTTACAGAGACTAAAGAGCACCTTTAAATTTTTGTTTCTTATACTGTCAATTACTCCCCGACATAGAAACCAAGAATATACCATGGGGAAAGGACAGTCTCTTCAGTAAACAGTGTTTGGAAAACTTGGACAGTCGCAGGCAAAAGAATGAAATGGATCACTGTCTCACACCATACACAAAAATCAAAATGGATTAAAGACTTGAATGTAAGGCCTGAAACTGAAAAACTAGAAGAAAAAATAGGGAGTAAGCGCCCTGACATCTGGAAATGAGTTACTGAATCTGACATCAAAGCAAAGGAAACAAAAGCAAAAATAAACAAGTAGGAATACATCACATTAAGTAGCTTCTGCACAGCAAAGGAAACCATCGATGAAATGAAAAGGCAATTTACAGAATGGGAAAAAATATTTGCAAGCTTGTATTTGGTAAGGGGATAATATCCAAAATAGTAACATATATAAAGGACTCATACAACTCAACAGCAAAAACCCAATCGAAATACAAAATGAGAAGATCTAAACGGACATTTTGTCAAAGACAACAGGTGACCAACGGGCATGTGACAAGGTACTCAACATCCCCAACCATCAAGGAAATGCAAATCAAAACCAAAGGGACATCACTTCAGATCTGTGAAAATGGCTTTTACAAAAATTAAAGGAGAGAAGTGATAGTAAGGATGTGGAGAAAAGTGAACCCTTTTGCACTGTTGCTGAGAATGTAAGTTGGGGCAGTCGCTATGGAGAACAGCATAGAGGTTCCTCAAAAAGTTAAAAGTATCAACAGAACTATCATATGATCCAGCAATTCTGCTTTTGGGTATTTATCTGAAGGAAAGGAAAACAGGATCTTGAAGAGACATCTGAATTCCCACGTTCACTGTAGCACTATTCACAACAGCCAAACTATGGAAACAAATTAGGGGTCCATCAATGGGTGAATGGGTAAAGAAGGTGTGATACATATGTACAATGGAATATTATTTATTCATGAGAAGGAAGGACATCCTTCCATTTTCAACAACATGGACGGATGCTGAAGGCATTAGGCTAAGTGAAATATGTCAGACAGAGAAAGACAAATACTCTATGATTTCACATGTGGAATCTAAAAAAGAAAGCAACACATTCCAGTATTCTTGCCTGGAGAACCCCATGGACAGGGGAGCCTGGTGGGCTATGGTCTCCAGGGTCGTAAAGAGTCGGACACGACTGAAATGACTTCGCAAACACAGACACAAAGATTAAACGGTGGTTACCAGGGGCTGGGGGGTAGGGGGAACAGGGAGATGTTGTCAAAGGGTACAAACTTCCAGCCACACGGTGAGTAAGTTCAGGGGCTAGAGCACAGCTGGAGCAGCTCGATTAAAGGTAATTATGCCATATTACAGACTCGAAAACTGCGACGAGCGTAGATCTTAAAGACTCTCACCACAAAAGGGAAACAGTAACTAGGTGACATGATGCCGGAATTAGGAAATGCAATGGTGGTGATCATTTGGCAGTGTATAAGTGCATTAAATCAACACAGCGCACGCTTTAGAACTCCCACAGTGTTATGTATCAGTGATCTCTCAGTAAATCTGGGATAAAAGAGAGAAGATGTTGTTTCATCTCTGCTCTTGTAGGACGTTTCCTACCCCACAGCAAGCTTCCTCTCCTAGCAGCGCTCCAGGGAACCTCCACCAGGACTGGCCCCCGCCAGGTGCCGAGAATACAAAGATGAAAAGGGCACCGTCCATGGAGCCTGGCGATATAAGATGGACAAGTGGACAGGTCATTTCAGCCCAGCTCACCCCTCCAGCCGTGCTCTCGTTCCTTGTCTGTGTTTTGGTGGAGAGACAGGCTGTGTGTTGGGGGGGGGCGGGGGCACATGTGTTATAATGTCCCTGGGGCTGACCCAGTGAAGACATGTAAAAGTGAGCAATATTATCATCTCCTGCTCCCCAAGAGTCTGGAGCTGCCTTTTAAAAATGCGTGTAGAGCTTGCTCTTCACGAGCTACCATGTGGGTGCTTCTTGCTCCCCGCCCACAGCAGGAGAAACGCTGGAAGACTAACTCAAACCTCTCCTCTTCAGTCATTTGCTGCCACCAAGCGGTCAGTGTGACTTCTGCACCTGTGTGCAGAGTTCCTTAAGTTTCGTCTGACTCTGTTGAAGGGTGGACTGTAGCCCTGCAGGCTCTTCTGTCCGTGGGATTCTCCAGGACAGGAGACACTGGGGTGGGTTGCCATGCCCTCCTCCAGGGGAACTTTACAACCCAAGGATCGAACTCACATCTCTCACGTCTCCTGCACTGGCAGGCAGGCAGGTTCTTTACCACTAGTGCCACCTGGGAATGGAACACTCTAGTGTAATTTCTACTCTAGAAATGGGCGAAGAGACTGGTGAGGAGGGAGGAGACAGGACCCCTCCACGGGATGCGAGAGCCGGTGAACCCATCTCAGTATGGTCTGTGACCCACCAGGGTCATTATGCCTCCCAAAGAGTTTTATTCTCAAATTAAGGCGTCAAGGTTGTTTAAAAGAAACATAAAACCTGACAAGGCAACAAATCTGTTTTTTTCCCCTCCTTTTACTCACAGAAATAACTGCTAGAATAACTGAAGCATGTGCATTATAACTATATTTTGATGAAATACAAGTTAGGAAATAAGGATTTCTTCACTAGACTTTTCCATATTTTATACCTATTGGTTTTGTTCTTCCTAACAATGTTTTTTTGGGGGGAGGGTCTTCCCTTATAGCTCAGCTGGTAAAGAATCCACCTGCAATGCGGGAGGCTTGGGTTCGATCCCTGGGTTGGGAAGATCTCCTGGAGAAGGAAAAGGCTACCCACTCCAGTATTCTGGCCTGGAGAATTCCATGGACTGTATAGTCCATGGGGTCGCAAAGAGTCAGACACGACCAAGCAACTTTCCCAGACTTTGTAGGCAACAATGTTTTTTGGATGATTTTTCTAAGAAGTAAAGTAAGAAGCCTTCCCCCTACTCCTCTCTAACGGAAAATTTTCTTATTCGGTTATTCAAGGTTTAGGCTTAGACAGATGTATTCTTCTGGTAAAATATCCAGGTCCTCAAAAAGAGTTTTAAGTCAAATGAAATCAGGGATTACATCCTAATCTTGCCACTCTGCAGAGCAGGACACTGGGCGGATTTTCTGAAATTTCTCCCAAGCTTGGTTTACTCACTTATAAGATGGTATCTCTTACCTCCCCTCCTACATTTATTGCAGAATTCTGATATATACACACCTGGCACATAACAGGTACCTAATAATCTCCCCCCACCAACTTTCTGCATCCCTGTGTACAAAAAGACAGAAAACACCACTTCTATGGAAGAATCTCAAACACCTTCTGTGGAATTATTTAGGAGGAGAGCGGGCTCAGAAGTCCATCGAGTAACCATGACAATAAGCCTGAGTTCTGGGGTCCTCCTGTGTCCTCCTCTGCTCCCTGGAACACACAAGCCTGAAGGACGGAAAAGACAACTCACTCCAGCTCGTCCTCTGAGTCGTAGCCCACTGGTCCTGACTCAATGGCCATGACCTCGTTCTTCGCCTGACTTTGCTTCCAGGTGCTACTTCCTGTGGAAGAAGACGACTCCTTTCTCTTCTTCTTCCCAAAGAACTTCTTAAACGTTTTGAATTTGGACTTTTTCTTTCCTACACAGAAAGAATGCACGTAAGTATCTGCCAAACATGGATGAGATGTGTGCAAGGAGAAAAAGTAAGATTTCTGTCCAAACAAATTATTCACTTCCGGTAAGTCCTTTTCCCACACAGGAGGACACAAAGCACACAGCATACCATTTTTTTTCACACCTGAAAACAAATCTTGATTTCTATTCTGGACATTGAATGAAGGAGTCAAGAAAGCTTTGGAACATGAATCACAGAGTCAAAAGCACAAGCAAATTTCCTCTTACTTAAAATGAATCATTTTCAACAGGTCTTTCACTTCCTTGGTTATTAAATTTATTCTTTTTAAAAATTTGTATTACTCCTTCCCAAACTGATCTATTTATTTTTATCTGTTGGCCTTGCCACATGGCATACGGCATCTTAGTTCCCCAACCAGGGATTGAACCTGGGCCCCCTGTATTGGCAGTGTGGAGTCTTAAACACTGGGCCAACAGTGTGTGTTAGTTGCTCAGGTGTGTCCGATCTTTGGAACCCCATGGACTGTAGCCCACCAGGCTCCTCTGTCCATGGAATTCTCCAGGCAAGGATACTGGAGTGGGTTGCCATTTCTTTCTCCAGGGGATCTTCCCAACCCAGGAATCAAACCCAGGCCTCCTGCATTTTAGGCAGATTCTTTCCCAACTGAGCTATAAGGGAAGCCCAACAGGGAAGTCCTTAAATTTATTCTGAGTTTGTTTTCAAAAACTTTGCATTTTGTCTCAGGGTATAAAATGCAGGAGACTCCAGTTCAATTCCTGGGTCAGGAAGATCCACTGGAGAAGGGATAGGCTACCCACTCCAGGATTCTTGGACTTTCCTTGTGGCTCAGCTGGTAAAGAATCTGCCTGCAATGTGGGAGACCTGGGTTCAAACCCTGGGTTCGGAAGATCCCCTGGAGAAGGGAAGAGCTACCCACTCCAGTCTTCTGGCCTGGAGAACTTAATGAACTGTACAGTCCATGGAGTTACAAAGAGTCAGACATGACTGAGCAACTTTCACTTCACACTGTCAATTAACAATGTTGTGATAGTTTCAGGTGAGTAGCAAGGGGACTCAACTGTACATACACAGGTATCCATTCTTCCCCCGACTCCCCTCCCACTCAGGCTGCCACATGACATTAAGCAGAGTTCCCTGTGCTATACAGTAGGTCCTTATTGGTTACCCATCCTAAATACAGCAGTGTGTACATGTCCATCCCCAATTGTTTTGATGCAACCATTGTTTTTATTGATAGCACCATATTTGTTTTGCCCATTCCTGAATCCACACAGCACATTCTGGGTAGAATCATACAACATATATGCTTGTGTGTTGCTTCTTTCCCTCCATATATTGTGTTTGAGATTTTGCACGGAGATGCATGCTTTTTCCAGTCTTCCTTTCTTTAAATGCTGAGCAATATTCCATTGTATAAGCAAAATCAGATTTTAATCCCTAAAATAAAAATAGTCAAAAACAAAAAGTCTTGCCGAGGTAAAGACCATAATGATAACTCAAATCATTTTTCAAAATAATCCTCAAGTGCTAAGAATGTGTGTGTGTATATATAAGGTGAGTCAGCAGAAATTAACCCAACAACGTAAATCAACTATACTCCAATAAAATAAAATTTTAAAAAATCCTCAAGTGCTTCATTCAGCATGGATGTGAGCATCATGGACAATCAGAGGAGGCCCAGCCTCAGGGCCAAGAGGGGCTGCTGGAGTGCCAAATGCTGTGATGAGCTAACAACGTTTGGGGAGAAAACCCATCAACTGGTGGTGGTAGTGCTGGCTCTGTCATGCTTCCTGGAGTGTCAGAATCTACACCAGGGGTCCCCAACCTCTGGAATCTAATGCCTGATCATCTGAGGTGGAGTTGATATAGTAATAATAGAAATAAAGTACACAATAAATATGATGTGTCTGAATCATCCCCAAACCATCCCTCCCATCCCGGTCCATAGAAAAACTGTTGTCCAAGAATCCGGTCCCTGGTGCCAAAAAGGCTGGTGACTGCTGGTCTAAACTTCTAAACATTTCGTGATCTCTTCTCTGATGTCGCCTTCGTCCTCACCCACAAATTCCCATCATATTCAGGATCCTGAGATTTCAGTAGCTCAGCAACGTTGATTCCTTTCCTTCTGAATATGAGAATAGAAGGATGGAACATCACCGGTTATCAGGATGCTGTCTAGCATATCCTGAAAATTCGCTCACAATTGATTCATTTGATAAGTAGATCATTTTGTAAGGTGAATTCCCTTCTAAAAAAAAGTAGGATCTTTATAATTTGTTTACATTAATGCCTGCCTTGGGAAGTTTACATGATCTTGCCTTCACGTGGAGAATTTCTTAGGATTATCCTATAGCAGGAATACCTACTGTATTACCTTAAGGGGAGTATATCCGTACCCCAAAAGAAATGAGTTCTACAGTCAACTTTCCTTAACTTCTTTTTTAGAGTGTTACTCAGTTCAGTCAAGTTTTCTTAACTTCTTTTTTAAAGTGTTACTTAATTAATTACGTTTTGGCTGTGCCGGGTCTTGCCGTCTTTCTCCAGTGGCAGGAACAGGGCTACTCTCTACTTGTAGTGCTCAGGCTTCTCACTGCAGCAGTCCCTCCTGGGGAGCACGGTGCCAGGGCTCTAGGGCTTTGAAGGGCTTAGCTGCCCCAGGGCCTATGGAGTCTTCCCAGACCAGGGATGGAAGCCCTGTCCCTTGCATTGGCAGGTGTATTCTCGACTACTGGGCCATCCAGGAAACCCTTTCTTAACTTCTAGTGGAAGTTTCCTTAACCTTTATAACCTCAAAATGTTCATGCTATTAACTGATGGGTCTTCGCTCAGTCGTGTCTGACTCTTTGCAACCCTATGGACTGTACAGTCGATGGAATTCTCCAGGCCAGAATACTGGAGTGGGTAGGGTAGCCTTTCTCTTCTCCAGGGAATCTTCCCAACCCAGGGATCGAACCCAGGTCTCCCACATTGCAGGCAGATTCTTTACCAGCTGAGCCACAAGGAAAGCCCAAGAATACTGGAGTGGGTAGCTTTTTCCTTCTCCAGGAGATCTTCCCAACCCAGGGATCAAACCCAGATTTCCCACATTGCAGGTGGATTCTTTACCAACAGCTATCAGGGAAGCCTGATGGGCCTCAGAGAGAGCTTATTATTTGGAAAGGCTCCTCAGAGTTTTCTGAATCATGGGACACTACCTGGCCTTTGCCAGTTGACAGGTAGATATGCATCCTAGAAGGGTGGAACAAACATGCAGCCTCACAGTCCTTTACAGTTGAAGATAGTGCTTCAGGATTAAAGGGAGTGGCTACAAAGATCAGTATAGTGGCTGAACACTTTGATTTGTTGTGATTAGTTGGCCATACAGTGGGGGCCTGTGTGTTATATCTGTTCACCTACTAGGCTTTTTAATTTAATTTCTTTAATGGTTATGGGAACTGTTTGGGTTTCCTGCTTCTTGAACTTATTTTATTATTTTATTTTTCTAACTATCTGACTTTTCTCGTTTTTTCCCCCAGGCTCATCACTAATTTTATTTTATCGTTTATTTTGTAGTTGGGATATAGTAGATTTACAATGTTGTGTTAGTTTTTGCTGTGCAACATCGTGAACCAGCTATATGTAAATATATATATCCTCTTTCTTGAGCCTCCCTCCCAGCCACCCCCCCACCACACACCTCTAGGTCACCACACAGCACCGAGCTGAGCCCCCTGCGCTATACAGCAGCTTTCCACTAGCTGTCTATTTCATACACGGTAGTGTATATTGTCACCCTGCTTATTTAACTTATATGCAGAGTACATCATGAGAAACGCTGGGCTGGAAGAAGCACAAGCTGGAATCAAGATTGCCAGGAGAAATATCAATAACCTCAGATATGCAGATGACACCACCCTTATGGCAGAAAGTGAACAGGAACTAAAAGCCTCTTGATGAAAGTGAAAGAGGAGAGTGAAAAAGTTGGCTTAAAGCTCAGCATTCAGAAAACGAAGATCATGGCATCTGGTCCCATCACTCCATGGGAAATAGATGGGGAAACAGTGGAAACAGTGTCAGACTTTATTTTGGGGGGCTCCAAAATCACTGCAGATGGTGACTGCAGCCATGAAATTAAAAGACACTTACTCCTTGGAAGAAAAGTTATGACCAACCTAGATAGCATATTGAAAAGCAGAGACATTACTTTGCCAACAAAGGTCCATCTAGTCAAGGCTATGGTTTTTCCTGTGGTCATGTAGGGATGTGAGAGTTGGACTGTGAAGAAGGCTGAGAGCCAAAGAATTGATGCTTTTGAAGTGTGGTGTTGGAGAAGACTCTTGAGAGTCCCCTGGACTGCAAGGAGATCCAACCAGTCCATTCTGAAGGAGATCAACCCTGGGATTTCTTTGGAGGGAATGATGCTAAAGCTGAAACTCCAGTACTTTGGCCACCTCATGTGAAGAGTTGACTCATTGGAAAAGACTCTGATGCTGGAAGGGACTGGGGGCAGGAGGAGAAGGGGACGACAGAGGATGAGATGGCTGGATGGCATCACTGACTTGATGGACGTGAATCTGAGTGAACTCCGGGAGTTGGTGATGGACAGGGAGGCCTGGCGTGCTGCGATTCATGGGGTCGCAAAGAGTCGGACACGACTGAGCGACTGAACTGAACTGAACTGAACTGAGTGTATATATTTCAGTGTTACTCTCTCAGTTCTTCCCACTCTCTCTTCCCCACTCTGTCCACAATTCCATTCTCTCTGTCTGCATCACTATTCCTGACCTGCAAATAAGTTCATCAGTACCACTTTTCTCCGTTTCATATAATGTGTTAATATATGATTATTTGTTTTTCTCTGACAATGTAACTCTGTATGACAGACTCTAGGTTCCCACATTTTCACATGTATTGGCATATAGTTATTAATAACAGCCTTTTACTTTAGCATCTGTACTATCTATAATATAGCCCCCTTTTCTTGGCCCTGGTATTATCTGCACCTCCTTTTCTCCTGGATCAATCACATAGGAAGTTTGTCAATTTCATTTGCCTTAAAAAAAAAAGTCTGGCTTTGTTAATTCTTTTCACATGAGAAAAAAATAAGTGCAAGATTTTTGCACTAAAAATTTAGTGCAATATTTTTATTGCATTAACAATATGAATGCAATATTTTTTTAATTTCACTAATTTCTGTGTTAGTTTTTCTTTCCTTTCTCCTACTTTCCTTTGGGTTTACTTTGCTATCTTTAATGGGGTCGTAAAGAGTCGGACACGACTGAGCAACTGAACTGAAGTGAGATGAATACTTAGCTAATTAATTTTTAGGTTCTCTGTTTTTATAATATACACACACATTTAAGGCAATATAGCTTCCCTGGTGGCTCAGATGGTAAAGAATCTGCCCATAATGCATGAAACCCTGGTTCAGTCCTTGGGTTGGGAAGATCCCCTGGAGAATGAAACGGCGACACACTTCAGTATCCTTGCCTGGAGAATTCCATGGACAGAGGAGCCTGGCAGGCTATAGTCCATGGGGTTGCAAAGAGTCAGACACAAATGATCGGCCAACACTTTCACTTTCAAGGCAACACATCTGCTAAATCTATTTTAGCTGCATTCACACGTTCTGATATGTAGTTTCCTTACATTTGGTAAAATATTTTCTAATTTTCATTATAATACCTTCTTAGACCTATAGGTTATTTAGAAAAGTATGTCTTAATATCCAAGCACTTGGGAATTTTCTTATAATCTTTGTTATTGAACTCTAGCTTAATTGCATTGAGGTCAGTGAACACACTACACGATTTGAATCCACTGAAATTTGTTCAGACTTGCTTTATGGCTTACCATAAATTTGAAAATGCTCCTAGAGTGCTTGAAAATAATGTATTCTCTTCACTGGCCCACACACATCAATTAGGACAAGGTCTTTTTCCTTTTAATTGTGCTGTCCAAGTACTTTATGTCTTTAATTTTTAATACACTTGTCCTATCAATTAGGTGTATTAAAAATAATCCACTTTGATTGTAGAGTTATCTTTTTACTTAACTGCCAATTTCTGCTCTATAACTTTGGACATTATGTTGATAAATGCCATCTGCTAAGTCGTTTCAGTCGTGTCCGACTCTGTGCGACCCCACAGACGGCAGCCCACCAGGCTCCCCTGTCCCTGGGAGTCTCCAGGCGAGAACACTGGAGTGGGTTGCCATTTCCTTCTCCAGTGCATGAAAGTGAAAAGTGAAAGTGAAGTTGCTCAGCCGTGTTCGACTCTTAGCGATTCCATGGACTGCAGCCTACCAGGCTCCTCCGTCCGTGGGATTTTCCAAGCAAGAACACTGGAGTGGGTTGCCATTTTATTCTCCAGATAAATGTCACAGAAAGGTAGAATTAATATCTTCCTGTAGAAGTGAACCTTTTGTGAAATGACCCTCTTTATTAACAGTAATGCTTTTTGCCTTAAACTTAATTTTGATTGCTATTGATAGAACCATTCCAGCTTCCTTTGGCCCAGTGTTAGTAAGTTTCATTTTCTTCCATCCTTTTATCTTAAACTTTTCGAATCCTTATATTTAAGAGATTTAGAGTTTTAGAGTGGGTTTCCCTGGTGGCTCAGTGGTAAAGAATCTGCCTTCAATGCAGGAGACACAAGTACCATCCCTGGGTCGGGAAGATCCCCTGGAGAAGGAAATGGCAAACCGCTCTAGTTATTCTTGCCTGGAGAATCCCATGGACAGAAGAGCCTGGAGGGGTCCATGGGGTCACAGAGTCAGACACAACTTAGCGACTAAACCACCACCAGAGTTTCAGAAAACCAATCTGACCTTTAACTTCTGACTGGAACATGAGTATAATTAGCTACTGCCACTTCCTCTTGTTTGTTGTTTAGTCGCGAAGTCACGTCCAACTCTTTTGAAACCCCATGCACTGCAGCCCACCAGACTCCTCTCCATGGGATCTCCCAGCCAGGAATACTGGAGTGGGTTGTCATTTCCTCCTCCACGAGATCTTCCCCACCCAGGGATCAAACTCACTTCTCCTGCATTGGCAGGCAGCTTCTTTACCAGTGAATCACTTGAAAGTGAAAGCCACTCAGTCATGTCCAACTCTTTTCAACCCCATGGACTGTTCTCTAGGCAAGAATACTGGGGTGGGTAGCTTTTCCCTTCTCCAGGGGATCTTTCCAACCCAGGGATCAAACCCAGCTCTCCCACATTGCAGGTGGATTCTTTACCAGCTGAGGCACTTGGGAAGCCCTTACTCTAGTTACTGCCATGTTAATAAAAAACAAGTCTACCATCTTTGTGGTCTTTTAAAATCTTTCTTTCTGTCTTTTGGATTAACTGACTTTAAAAGAACATTCCATTTTTTCCCACTTCTAGTTTGTAAACTTTGTCTTTTATCTTTGTTCTTTCAGGGGTTACCCTAGAAATTATACTACACATTCTATTATGGAACAAAATAAGAAAGTTAGAATCAGTTCAGTTCAGTTCAGTCGCTCAGTCATGTCCGACTCTTTGAGACACCATGGACTGCAGCACACCAGGCCTCCCTGTCCATCACCAACTCCTGGAGTTCACTCAGACTCATGTCCATCGAGTCAGTGATGCCATCCAGCCATCTCATCCTCTGTTGTCCCCTTCTCCCACCTTCAATCTTTCCCAGCATCAGGGTCTTTTCAAATAAGTCAGTTCTTCAGTCAGTTAGAATACTTTCATCTTATTTCATACCCTACTGTTTTCATTCTGATCTTTAAAAATCCACAGATACTATTCCATATTCATTTGCTTTTGTTTATTGCTAAATTTTTATTTTGTTTAATTTTTGGCCATGCCACACATCAGGTGGAATCTTAGTTCCGGGACCAGGGATTGAACCTGTGCCCTCTGCGTTGGAAGTGCAGAATCTTAACCACTGGACCGCCAGGGAGGTCGCTCTATGTTTGTTTGGACGTGTCTGCTTGTTTCTTATCTTCTCTGCTTGCCACTCCTTCTTTGTCCAGACCCTCCACAGGGTATGATTTTCCTTCTGCCTGAAGGCAGATTCCTTTGGAATCTGAGGATCTCCTGGTGACACACTCAGTTTTTGTTTATCTGAAAATGACTTTATTCCTGAAGCTCCTTCCTGAAACATCGTTTTTCTAGGTTTCACATTCTAGGCTGGCAGTTACTTTTTCTAAGTTATTCTTTTAATAATATTGAAGACATCATTTTACTGTTTTGTGGCTTCTGTTGTGTGGTCAAGAAGTCAGTTTCTTGCTCCTCTGAAGGTCCTTTTTTTTTTTCTCTCAGACTAATTTTAAGATTTTTCACTTTTGTCTTTAGTTTTCTATATTTTCATTCTTTGTGGATTTCCTCTTATTTATCCTTCCTGGGAGTCATTCAGTTTGTTAAATCTGTAGATTGGATCATCTTTTTTTTTTTTTAAACTGAATTCCAGAAAATTCTCAGCTACTCTCTCCTCTCCTAAGAGTGCTCAAATGCACGTTATACCCTTTCATTTATCTCCATGCTTCTTGTCCTCTTTCTGTATTTTCCTTCCTTTTACTGTCTTATGATACATTCTGTGTACTTCCTTGTGATCTACCTCAAGCTGATATAATCTGCTAATAAACTCATCAATTGAATCTTTCATCGTAATAGTTTTACTTATTTCTAAAAAATCCACTTGATCATTTTTCAAATCTGGTACAGTAAGTCCCTTTACATACCAATGAGTTCTGTTCCAAGAACATGTTCATAAGTAAACTTTTTGTTCATAAGTTCAACAAAGTTAGCCTAGGGCCCCAACTAACACAATTGGCTATATATTAATAGTGCATGCGTGTGTGTCTGTGCTGAGTCACTTCAGTCGTGTCCGACTCTTTGCGGCCCTGCAGACTGTAGCCCACCAGGATTCTCTGTCCATGGGATTCTTCAGGCAAGAGCACTGGAGTGAGTTCTGTGCCCCCCTCCAGGGGATCTTCCTGACCCAGGGACTGAACCCGTGTCTCCTGTGTTTTCTGCATTGCAGGTGGATTCTTTACCATTGAGCCACCAGGGAAGTCCAAAATTACAGCACCGTACCTTAAAAAGTACAACAGCTGCCATACAGGGGGTGGCACACACATTCCCATCTTTGAAAGTTGAAAGTTGAAGGTCTGTATGTAGGGGACTTACTGTACATCATTTGAAAGTTGTTTTAAAATTTTTATCAATAAAATTAACTCTTTTAGGGGTACACAGAGTTGAATAATCACCACCAAAATCACACATCACCCTCTTGTGTTGTCTTTTATAGTCAAACCTTTCCCCTATCTTTAACCCCTGGAAACCACTAATATCTTCTCTGCTCTTATTGTTTTTCCTTTTCCAGAGTCATTCAGACAGCATGCATCCTTTTGATTTGGCTTTTTAAACTTATCACCACACGCTAGAGATTCCTCCATGTTGTTACATCAATCAGGAGCTTGTCCCTATCTATTGCTGAGTACTGTTCCATCGTGTGGGGCTTCCCAGGTGGGACAGTGGATAAAGAATTCGCCTACCAATGCAGGAGATGCAGGAGACGCGGGTTCCATCCCTGGGTCAGGAAGATCCTCTGGAGCAGGAAACGGCAACCCATTCTGGTATTCTGGTATACTTGCCTGGAGAATTCCATGGACAGAGGAGCCTGGCAGGCAGGCTATAGTCCATGGGGTCCCAAAGAGTTGGTTCCATTGTATAGATATAAACAAAGTGGTAAACAAAAGTAAAACTGCCATAGGCTTTTGTGTAACCATACGGTTTCATTTCTCTTAGGTAAATACCTAGGAGTCGGACTGGCGAATCATAGACTAAGTGTGTGTTTAATTTTACAAGAAACTGACAAGTACTTTCCAAAGTGGCTGTACCATTTGCATTTCCATCGGCAGTATAAGAGGGTTTCAGCTGCTTTGAATTCTCCTAGCATTTGCTGCTGTCAAGTGTGTTTCTGTTGGTTTTTTCCCCATTCTAATCTGTGTATGGTGGTATCTGATCATAGCTTTAATTTGCACTAACTCATGGCTATTGATGTTAAGTGCTTTGTCATGTGCTTTTTGCCACTTGCATATCCTCTTAAGTAGAACATCTTTAAAAATTCTTTACCTATTTTTAATTGGGTTGTTAGTTTTCTTACTGTCAAATTTTGAGTGCTCTTGTCAAATGTGATTTGTAAATATTTTCTCCCAGTTTGTGACTTGACTTTCCATTTTCTTAACAGTATCTTTCACAGAACAAAAGCTTTAAATTTTGAGAAAGTTCCATTTATCAACCTTTTCTTTTAGAGTCTGAAGTATCATATCTAAGAACTCTTATCTAATCCTAGGTTATAAATATTTGCTCCTATGTTTTCTTTTAATAAAAGATTTATAGTATTACATTTATGCCGATTATACATTTGAATTAATTTTTGTACCCTCATTTGAATTCAAACCAACTGTGAACTTTCAAATTTCATTTTTTTTTAACATACGAATGTCCAACTGCTTTAGCACCATTTGTTGAAAAGAAAATTACCACTGCATGTACTGAAATGTGAGAGAAAAAAGTAATCCTAATATATAGGATAATAAGAAAAATCTATCTGTATTATATGAAATAAAGTCTTTAATGAAATTAGTATCTGAAGCTAAGAGTTAAGAGCTAGGGTTTAATATTTTTGGAAGCTGTTCACCTGAACTACCTAAAGACAATCACTACTAGTACTTTGACTTAAAATAACAGAGAGAGAAATGGAAACCTCTGCCACAAAAAAAAGGTGAATACAAATAGCTGATATGAGGCTCATGTGGGGAGATCACATGTGTTTCCTAAGGTCAATTTTCCACCTCTATCAAGACACACAGAGCAATCTACAGATATCAGTAAACCAACCACATAACTGGGTAACTTGTGGAGTGTTTTGAGATGATGATTCATGGACTTGGAATTCAGCTCCCTAGAAAAGCACAATAAAGGTCTCTGGAAGGAGCATAAAAGCCATAAAAGAGGCACCAAAGGCTCTCTCTTGATACTGTTATTTCTTCTGGATGTTTAGACCATCCAAGGCTTTGCCCAATGTCTCACTGAAACCTCTGGATGTTCCTGGATGAGGAATGATTCCATTGCCTCTCTCTTCCTCTGCTTCTGTCAACTAAACCCGGGGATATGTTCACCTTCAAGAATGAGGAAAAGGACTTAATCTCTCTCTTGGTCTCTCACACACACACACACACACACATACACACATACACACACGTTGTCCCTGGTGTGTCTGATGGAGAAGCAAAGGAGCACGGCCCTCAAGTGGCCATCCACAGTCTTGGACGGGTCTCCAGCCCCTGGGAGGCATCTGGGGGTGTCTGAACACCCTGAACTGAACCCATTCTCCACGCGGAGAACCCGGAGCCCTTCTTCGGAAGCCCCTCGGCCAGCCCCACAACCCAACAAGGGTCCTCCCAGGGCAGGGAGAGTGAAAGAAGGCCTTACCTGTGCTGTCCTCCCCAAGGCCTTCTGCAGCCTCCCGAAGCTTAATGTCCATCACCCTCGTGGAAATCATGTCCAGCTCACTAAAAATCAGGGAGAAAGCCATGTGAGAGGAACAAGTCTAACTGAAGTTAATGACTGAGATGGTGACTGACTTTTGCCCATGACCCTGGCAAAGACAGAGGCCAAAAAACAGGTCCAGGGCTCAAGATTAGTAACCACATCAGTGTTTATCTAACCACTGACCAGACCCATTTAATGGAAAACAGAAAGCTGGGAAAGCTTCACCAATTTATACAATGCAGATTTGGTTTCTTTCTTTGAAAGAAAAATTTTCAGAAATTATGTTTTGCTCAAACGCTGGGTATTAATATGGAATCTATGCCCTGATGAACCTATCTGCAGGGCAGGAATAGGGACGCAGACAGAGAGGACAGACTTGTGGACACAGCGGGGGAAGGAGAGGGCAGGAGGAGCTGAGAGGGGAGCACCGGCGCATCTACACCACCGCATGTGAAACAGCCAGCCAGTGGCACGCTGCTGGGCAGCACACAGAGCTCAGCTCGGTGCTCTGTGAGGACCTAGAGGGCTGGGGTGCAGGGGTGGGAGGGAGGCTCAGGAGTGAGGGGACGCATGTGTGCACACAGCCGACTCGTGCTGCCGTACGGCAGAAACCAACACAACACTGTAAAGCAATTGTAATCCAACCTAAGAAAACTTAAACAGAAATTACATATATGAAATGAATCGCCAGTCCAGGTTTGACGCATGATACTGGATGCTTGGGGCTGGTGCACTGGGACGACCCAGAGGGATGGTACGGGGAGGGAGATGGGAGGGGGGTTCAGGATGGGGAACACGTGTATACCTGTGGCAGATTCATGTTGATGCATGGCAAAACCAATACAATATTGTAAAGTAATTAACCTCCAATTAAAATAAATAAATTAATATTAAAAAAAAAGAAATTACGTTTTTCTCTTGTTCACTGTAGAAAGTTTGAAAGACACAGAGAAAATCACTATCTCACCAATCAAGGAAGACTAACCACAGCCAATGTTTTAACATTTTTCCTTCCAATATTTTTCTATGCAAATATTTATGTGCCAAGCACACATGCACCACATTAGTAAGACTGACTTCCTGATTTTCTTATCCCACATCAGTAAAATCCTTGATGTGTTATTGTAATGGCTGCATAATGTTTGGATTGGATGCTGCACCATCATTTATTTACCTTATTTCTTTTTAGAATTTTTTATGAAAAATTTCAAACAAAAGTACACAGAATGTGTAATGAACCTAATACATATGACTCTTGCTCATCTTAACCCCTTATCCCCTCCCACTTCTGCCAGGTCATTTCAAAGTGAATCATCCCAGACACTATCGTCCTTTAATCCATAAGGACTTGGCTTCTTCTTAAATTAAAAACCTCTGACTTTTCATGGAGGAGAAGGCAATGGCAACCCACTCCAGTACTCTTGCCTGGAAAATCCCATGGATGGAGGAGCCTGGTGGGCTGCAAAATGATTACTGGCCAATATTCCTGCCAGAGAGTACTGAGCTGTGCCCCTGCCTCCCATAGCTGACTTTTTAAAGAAATTAATATGTTTATTTTGGCTGTGCTGGGTCTTAACTGCTGTGTATGGGCTTTCTCTGCTTGCAGGGAGCAGGGGCTGCAGGCCTCTCACTGCGGCGGCTTCGCTTGTTGCAGAGCACAGGCTCTGGAGCAAGAGGGCTCCAGCAGCTGCAGCGCGTGGGCTCTAGAGCGAAGGCTCGGTAGTTGTGGCGCAGGGGCTTAGCTGTCTGGTGAGCACGTGGGATCTTCCCACATCAGGAATCGAACCTGTGTCCCCTGAATTAGCAGGAAGTCCCCATAGCTAACTTTTAAAACAGCACATTCTATCCTACACAGACTAACTCATCATTTACTTGGAAAGTTATTTCTTATTGGCAATCATTATGAATTTTCCCACTTTAAAAGGGAGCTAAAATATTTAACTAATGAATTAACATTTATCACTTATACACAGTACACAACAGGAAATGATGGGAGAAATTTTTTAAAAATATTTAACAGAGGAAAGAAGTTGCAGGTCTTTGCTAGAGTTGAGTCTAATATTTAGGTCTCCTTTAATATTAATGTCAAACAGTCCATCTCTGATCAGCCAACTCCTTAAAAGGTGAATAAGCATTCATAAGCCTTGCTTCCTGATTTTGATATAATTTGACTTTACAAAAATGTTGGAGCAACAGGATGAAGAAAAAAAAAATATGATCATTTCAACTGATGCAAAAAAGCCATTTGACAAAACTCAACACCTTTTATGACAAAAAATTTTAAAAACTAGAAATAAAGGAAAACTACCTCGATGTAATAAGGCCATATATGAAAAGGCCACAGCTAACATCATACTCAACAGTGAAAAACTGAATTTTTCCTCTAACATCAGGAACAAGACACTCTCACCATATCTACTCAACACGGTACTAAAGTTCTAGCTGGAGCACACAGACAAGAAAAATAAATAAAAGGCATACAAGTTGAAAAGGAAAAAATTAAATTATATCTGTTCATAGATGAAATGATCTTATATCCTAAAGATCCACACTCTACAACAAAAAACTATTAGAACAAATACATGAATTCAGCAAAGCTGCAGAACACAAAATGAACACACAAAAATCAGTTGTTTCTATAAAATAACAATGAACAATCCAAAAAGGAAATTCAGAAAGTAATTTCATTTACAATAGTATCAAAAAGAATAAAGTACTTAGGAATAAATTTAAGCAAAGAGACAAAGGACTTACTTATACCCTGAAAACTAAAACATGTTGCCAAAGACTGAAAATAATGTCAATAAGTGCAAAGACATCCCATGTTCATAGAACGAAAGACTTATTATTGTTATGATGTCCATACTACCCAAAGCAATCTACAGATTGAATGCAAACTCCATCAGAATCCTTGATCCCATAGACTCCTGCTGCTTAAAGTTACTATAGGGGAAGGGGCAGCTACCAGAGTATTTGAAGGAAGATGCAGCAGAGAAGGGAAAGCAGAAAAATACAAGGAGCAAGGAGAATAAAAATGGTGAGGATTGGTTAAGTGCCAACTACTACCTTGGGTACCATCTTCCATGGTTGCCAGTGAGCTAGAAAGTACAAGCGCTCGAGCTTTCTATTGTCTGAATTTGTAGTTAACAACTGCAACGACTTATCAACTGAATTATCTCATTTAATCCCCAAGAACTCTAAGTATTCTCATTTTGAAATTGAGATCCTGTATTAGGTATCAGGTAAGTTTATTAACAGCAGAGACATCACTTTGCCGACAAAGGTCCGTATAGTCAAAGCTATGGTTTTTCCAGGAGTCGTTTGGATGTGAGAGATGGTTCATAAAGGGCACCAAGCCTTGCCCAGAAAGGAGCGTTTTATAAAATATGCGGATTTTGTGGCAAGCTTCCATTTGAATTCTCAAAGTTTATAAATTTATAGCAGTAAAACTATTGGGTAGGGATTTCCTTGGTGGTGCAACAAGGAATTGATGCCTTTGAACTGTGGTGTTGGAGGAGACTCTTGTGAGTCCTTTGGACTGCAAGGAGATCACACCAGTCAATCCTAAAGGAAATCACTTCTGAATATTCACTGGAAGGACTGATGTTGAAGCTCCAATACTTTGGCCACCTGATGCGAAGAACTGACTCATTGGAAAAGACCCTGATGCTGGGAAAGATTGAAGGCAGAAGAAGAGGGTGGCAGAGGACAAAATGGTTGGATGGCGTCACTGACTCAATGGACATGAATTTGAGCAAGCTCTGTGGTCATAGTGGAGGGCAGAGGAGCCTGGCGTGCTGCAGTCCCCGCGGTCACAAAGAGTCAGACAGGACTTAGGGACTGAACAACAACAACGAAAATGTATTAACTGGTCCAAAACAGTGAAGCAGAGACGCTAGCTTGTACATGCATGTTGCCTGCATCCCCAGCACGGGAAGGCACTTCTGAAGCCTGGGGCTGCAGGGCTGTGTGAGACCGATGTTGACCCAGTGGAGAGGAGCATCCTGAGCTGTCCCCAGAGAAGCTTAAGGGGAGCTGGGAAATCCAAAGGACACTGGTCTCCCATGGAAATGGCTCCGCCTGCCGAGTAGCCCCTGTCCAGGATCAGGCCCGAGTCCAGGGGCTGAAAGAGCCCCATGAGACCATCCATTGGGTCAGACGGGGCATCTTAGTCCAGAGAGCGGGGGTTGAGGCTGCCATAATTTATCAACTAACGCCTTTGAGAAACCATGCGATTACCTTCAAAATGTCCACCTCGGCAAATTTTTTGTTGTTGTTGCACAATATTTTTTCAAAGTCTTTATTGAATTTGTTAGAGTACTGCTTCTGTTTTGCGCTTTGGTTCTCTGGCCAGGGGGCATGTGGGATCTTAGCTTCCCAACCAGGGGTCAAACCTTACCCCCTGCATTGGAAGGTGAAGTCTTAACCACTGCACCACGAGGGAAATCAGTACCCAACAGTTTTACTGCTATAAATTTATGAACTTTGAAAATTCAAATGGAAAACTTGCCACAAAATCCACACATTTTATAAAAGGCTCCTTTCTGGGAAGGGCTGAGAATGTGAAGGCATACGTGAGTGTGCGCATAGCCTTTGAGGTGGGTGTGCAGGAGGGCGTCCACCCCACTGAGTGTGGAACAGACCCAGGAGCTCTGACGTGCTGCTCCCTGGGTTGAGTGACGTGGCTGTGATAAAGCCTTGTGCCAGGGCAGGGGGTCAGGAGCAGGTTGGAAGGAGGGCGGGGGACCCTAGAGGAGAGCCCGGGGCTCTTCTCGTTGGACCCGGATGCAGAGAGCAGCACCAGATGCAAGGCTGCTCACGGACTCAGGTTCGGAGGCAAAAGTCACCCCACAGACGAAGGGACGGCAAGCCAGGCTCACCGCACGTGGGAGGTCTGAAAACCTGCTCGTTCGTCTTCTTATGAATAAGAATGCAATATGGTGTGCTTGTTGGTGTTCAATCACCGAGTTGTGTCCGACCCCACGGGCTGCAGTACGCCAGGCCTCCCTGTCCCTCACCATTTCCCAGTGTTTGCCCAAGTTCATGTCCATTGCATTGGTGGTGAGATGCTGTCCAGCCAGCTCATCCTCTGTCGCCCCCTTCTCCTCCTGCCCTCAATCTTTCTCAGCATCAGGGACTTGTTCAATGAGTCGGCTGTTCACATCAAGTGCCCAAAGGATTAGCGCTTCAACATCAGTCCTTCCAATGAATATTCAGGGTTGATTTCCTTCAAGAATGACTGCACCAGTCAACATGGTGCAGAAGAAAAGGAAAAGACTTGAAAGTGAGGCAGGCCTGGAGCTGAAGCTGCACCCTAGCACTGATGAGGGCCGAGCCTCAGTTTCTTCATCTATAAAACACAGCCAGTAACACTTTAACTGAATGGGACTGAGAATACAGCATATAGAAGCACCCACTGAGAAGAGCTGTTGGTTTCTACACCTCGTTTCTCACCACAGGCTCACCCCTCTGCACAACTGCAGACAAGAATATACACAACAGGTATACCCTGGGGATGGTCCATTCTGTCCAATGAAGGCACAGTCTCCTTGGGCAAACAGGTCACTTCAGAGCCACCAGTGTCAGAGATGAAAACACCTGGGCTCCTAAATGAGCCCTGATCTTCCCAATGCCCCCATAGCTCGATGGACCATGAATAAAACTGCTGCCAAGTAACAGAAAAACTATATTCCAGGCCACGGAGGCATGTCTACCCCTTGAGACTTTGGGGTGCAAGGATGGAGAACCGGCCCCTCCACTTGGGTGCTTCAGGCGCAAACACTCTGCAGCTACTACAAGTAACAGATAAAACTATATTCCAGGCCACGGAGGCATGTCCACCCCCTGAGACTTTGGGGTGCAAGGATGGAGAACCGGCCCCTCCACTTGGATGCTTCAGGCACAAACACTCTGCAGCTATTTTAAAGGGAATGTCTTCTCCGTTGAGCCCAATAACCTGTACTGCTGAATACATGTTCCCCCACCTGAGTAAAGTTCAAAAAACAGCCAGGAGAACCTTAATTAGAAAGTGTTAGTTGCTCAGTCATGTCCGACACTTTGGGACCTCATGGACTGTAGCCCACCAGGCTCCTCTGTCCATGGGGATTCTTCAGGCAAGAATACTGGAATGGGTTGCCATGCCCTCTTCCAGGGGATCTTCCCAACCCAGGGATTGAACCCAGATCGCCTGCATTGCAGACTGATTCTTTACCATCTCAGCCACTAGGGAAGCCCTTTTATATAGAAAAGCAATGTGTTAAATACCGTATCTCCCAGGATCCCTCCTGCTTCTTGCTGGAACTCAAGGTTCAGATCAAGTGGTCCCAACACTCCTTCAACCAGCTTTTGCCCTCCCCCTTCCCACTCTGTTGCTCTGACAGCGCAAGTCCAGGAACAGAAAAACTTGTTCTTCAAATCTGGGCCTGAGGGGGCCTCTTCAGGGGTTCTCATTAACTCCAGAGGGTGCTTGGCCTCCAGCCCCCTCCACATAGCACTCATCAGTGTGCACTGGGCGCCTACAGAATCCAAGGGGGTCCTGGATCCAAAGAAAGATCCTGTGGGGGCTGCTCCCACTCCTGCTCTCTGAACCCTAACTCACCACAGGCTTCTCCCCAGTTTTTGGCAGAATTCTATCATTAGCTGCAGCTCATACTAAAAAATTCTACAGAAGTTTATGCACGTGAAGAATGAGAACAGGTTTTAACTACGATATTTTAAAGAGACCCATGCATTATACTCTACACAATGCAAAGAAAAACATCTGTATCCTGAGTACATGACCCTGAGCCCATAATTATGTACAAAAAAGCCTTCGTGTTCACCCTTACAGACCCACTCATTCCACACCACCCTCCAGGCTATGCTTACCTCTGTTTGATATTCTTTCTCAGCCCCTGTACCTGTCTTTACAATGCTCACCACAACCGTCAACAGCAACTTGTTTGTAAGGTATCTGCCTACCACTGCCCTTACGTTCAAAGCTGTGAGCTTCGATGCCTGTCACATCCATTGCTCTCTCACCAGGAGTAAACAACCCAAAAATGAAGTCTAAAAAAACAAATTCCATTGACAATAGCATACAAAAGAATAAACTACTCAGGAACAAATTTAACCAAGGAGGCAGAATACCTGTACTCTGGAAACTACAAAACATTGCTAAAAGAAATTAAAGAAGACACAAATAAACAGAACGTTATCCAGTGTTCACAGATGAAAAAACATGTTTAAGATGGCAATACTTTCCAAATTGATAAAACAGATCCAGTGCAATCCTTATCAAAATCCCATGTGGATTGTTTTTCCCCAGAAATTTTTGTTTTGTTTTTCTTTTTGCAGAAATTGGCAAGTTGATCTGAAAATTCATATGGAAAAACAAAGGACCCAAAACAATCTTGAAAGTGAAAAACAAAGATGGAGGATTCATACTTCTCAGTTTCAAAACTGACACAAATCTACAGCAGTCAAGAATGCATGGTACTGTCATACGTAAAATAGCTAGAGAGAAGCTGCTGTATAACACAGGCAGCTCAACCCTGTGCCCTGTGACAACCGACAGGGTTGGGACTGGGGGGCAGGTGGGATGGGGGTTCAAGAGGGAGGGGAGATATGTATACTTCTGGCTGAATCACATTGTTGTACAGCAGAAAGCAACACAACACTGTAAAGCAATTATCCTCTGATTAAAAATAAATGAAAGTGGCAAGCTGCTATATAACACAGGGAGCCCAGCCTGGCGCTCTGTGACAACTAGAGGCGTAGGTGGGAGGGAGGCTCAAGAAGGAGGGGATATACATGTATATACTTATGACTGATTCCCATTATGGCACAGCAGAAATCAACACATTGTAACATTGTAAAACAATTATCCTCCAACTGAAAAATAAAAAAGGAATGCATGGTACTGGCATACAGATAGACATATAGGTAAAATGAATTCAGGGTTCAGAAATAAAATATATTTATGGCCAATTGATTTTGACCATGGGTTCCAAGATAATTCAGTGTGGGAAGAATCAGTCTTTTCAACAAATGCTGGAACAACTGGACATTCACATCCAAAACATGTTATATTCCCACCTCACACTACACATAAAAATTGCCTCACAGTGGATCACAGACGTAAATGTAAGTGTTAAACCTATAAAAACTCTTAGAAGAAAACACTGGAATAAATTTATATCTTGGGCTACGCAATGATTACTGAGATGCAGCACTAAAAGGCCAAATTTATAAACTTTTTGTTTCAAACCCATCTATCAAGAAAGTGTGAAGGGAGCCCACACACTGTGAGAAATTTTTGCAAATCGTGTATCTGGTAAGTGATTTGTATCCAGAATGCAAAAATAATTCTTATAACAATAATAAAAGACATCCATTTTAAAGTAGATGAAAGATTTAAACAGATACTTGTCCAAGAAAGAAAACAGACAGCCAATAAGCATATGAAAAGATGTTTGACCACTGTTTGTTGCTTAGTCGCTAAGTCGTGTCCAACTCTTTGCAATCCCATGGACTATAATCCGCCAGGCTCCTCTGTCCATGGGATTTCCCAAATAAGAATACTGGAAAGGGTTGCCACTTCTTCTCCAGAGGATCCTCCCTGTCTCCCGCATTCCAGGTGGATTCTTTACCACTGAGCCACCAAGGAAACCCATCACGAGGGAACTGCAAGCTGAAACCAAAGTGAGATACTACTCGACGCTCGCTAGACTGGCTCAATAGAAAGACAGACAATAACAAGTGATGCAAGCACATTTAGAAATTGAAACCCTCATTCATTGTTGACGGAAATGCAAAACATTACAGACACTTTGGAAAACAGCTCCTTGGGGAAGAAACCTCATAAAGCATAAAGATACCATACAGTCTGGCAATTCCATTCCTAGGTATTTACCTTGGAGAAATAAACACATATGTCTATGAAAGATTCTAGGAATACCATGGAGTAGGAGGCACCAGGAATCTCTCTCCCACCTAGACAACAACTACACTGGCAGAATCTGTTTGGTGTAGCTATTTCGGAGTCCATCGAAGGCTCGCAACTCCCAGAGGAGGGCTGGTATGTAAACTGCAGGTAATTTCAGTCAATTTCAGCTCTTAGTTCAATAGCATCTACTCACTCCCATTCCCAGCTCTCTTGACAGGCAGCCACGCATCTCAAAGCAGCTTGCACACAGCTTGAAGGAACCATGGTGGGCAAAAAGGACCCAGTTCTCCAAATACTAGAGATCTGTGCTGTGATTAGTGCTGACGAGGACAGAGTTGCAAGGTGGTGGACTGCCACTGTTGTTGCACCTTCCCTACTGCTGCAAGCCCCTCCCCTTCTAGCTGCACTAACTTCTAGGAGGTTTAAAGGGCTGGGCTGGGTGCCCCATGTCCCCCTTCCCCACTTCAGTTTTCTGATTTCCCCTTTTGGGAGCCAGACATTGACTCCAAGGACATTCAAAAGCTATTGAATATATGGGGGAAATGAGAAAGTTACTGCATATGCCCAGGGAAACTCACAGGCTTATAAAAGATCTTAGAAGCCCTTAAGATTATACCTCAGGCCAATCCTTGGCACAAAAAATAAAGCCTAGCAAGCCCAGATGAAGGGGGAGAACTGATTTCCAGAGTTACCATACTATTAGATTCAAATGTCCAGTTTTGAATCTGTCCCTGAAGAAGATCTGGTGGCTGATCTACTAGACAAAGACTTAAAAACAACGATCTTAAAGATGCTCAGGGAACTAAAGAAGTAGAGAAACTCAAGGAAATAACGTACAGACAAAATGGAAGTGTTAATAAAAGGAGAGGAAGCCTAACAAGGAAGAAAAAGTCTGGGGCTAAAAAAAAGGCGACTGAAATAGTAACTGGAATGAAAGATTCAGTAGAGGGTTTCCAAGACAGATTTCAGCATGTAGAAGAATCAGGAAACTTGAAGACAGGTCGTGATAATTAGAGTCTGAGGAATAGAAAGAAAAACATTGAAGTAAACTGAACAGAGCGTAAGGGACCTATGAAAATGAAAGTGTTAGTCACTCAGTAGTGCCTGGTTCTTTGCAACCCCATGGACTGTAGCCCACCAGGCTCCTCTGTCCATGGAATTCTCCAGGAAAGAATACTGGAGTGGGTGGCCATTCCCTTCTCCAGGGGATCTTCCCAACCCAGGGATCCAACCCAGGTCTCCTACATAGAAGACAGATTCTTTACTGTCTGAGATACAAGGGAAGTACAAGGGACCTATGGGACACCATCAAATGGATCAAAATACACATTGTAGGAGTCCCAGAAGGAGGTGGGAGAGAGAAAAAGGGGTAAAGAGAATATTTGAAAAAATAATGACCCCAAACCTCCTGCATTTGACGAAAGACACAAATAACAACATCTAAGGAGCTCAATGAATTGAGATACACTGTAATTAAACAGTTGAAAGCCAAAGATAAAGAATCTTGAAAGCAGCAAGAGAGAAGCAAATCATCACATACACAGAATCCCCAGTAAGATTATCAGCAAATTTCTCATCAGAAATTCTGGAAGGTAGAAGGCAGGAAGGGGATATAGTCAAAGTGCTAAAAGGAAAAAAATGTCAACCACTAACCCTAAATGTGGCAAAGCTGTCCTTGAAAAGTATGGTAAGAAATGAAGACATTTCCAGATAAATAAAAGATGAAGGGGTCCATTACCGCTACACATGCCCTGCAGGAAATGTTCAAGGGAGCCCTGCAGGCTGGAATAAAAGGGAGCTAGACAGTAACTTGAAACTGTATTTTAAAGATGGATAAAGAACAGGCATAAAGAAGATAAACACAGCAGAATACTTCTCAGCCATAAAGAAGAATGAAACTTTGTCATTTGCAACAACATGGATGGACTTGGAAGAATAAATCAAAGACAAATACTGTATGACATCACTTAAACGTGGAATCTAAAATATACAAGATTTAGTGAATATAACAAAAAAGAAGCAGACTCACAGACATAGAGAACAAGCAAGTGGTTACCAGTGGAGAAGGGGGAAGGGGTACTATGGAAGTAGGTATGAGGTACAAACTGTTAGGTACGAAACAAGTTACAAAGACACATTGTAAAACACAGGGAATATAGCTGCTATTTTATGATCAATGAAGCATAAACTTTAAAATTTGTGATTCACTACATTATACACCTGTAACATAATACTGTAAATCAACTATACTTCAATTTAAAAAAACCAACTTAAAAACTTAGTAGAGGGAAATACCTGGGCCATTATAAAAGCCAGTACAGATGACCCTTTAACGAGATGGGTTTGAACTGCCCAGGTCCACTTATATGTGGATTTTTTTTCAGCAAATATGTATTGTAGTACTACATGACCCAGGTCTGGTGGAATCCCTGGATAGGGCACAGATATGAAGGGCCAGTTGTAAAGCTACACTCAGATTTTAGACTGTGTGGAGGGCTGCTGTTCCTAACAACAACCCTCAATGTTCAAGGGTCAACACTGGTTTATGGTTGATTCATGACTCCACTTTTTGTTTTCCACATAATTTAAGACACTTACACCTTTTTAAAGAGCAATTAGTTGTCTAAGAGCTAGTATTATTGTAACTTTTGTATGTAACTCCACATTTTGTTTTCTTTCTAATTTAAGAGGTTACTGTATTTTTTCAAATTATTAATTTATGTTTTTAGACACACAATGCTTAAAGATCTTATTCTGTGGCATCAACAACTGAAAGGAAGAGGAACAGAAGCGAAAAGGGGCAGAGGTTCTGTGTGTCATGGAAGTTAAGCTGGAACAAATGCAAATTAGAGTGTTATAACTTTAGGATGTTCAATGTAATCCCTGCTGCTGCTGCTAAGTCGCTTCAGTCGTGTCCGACTCGTAGCGACCCCATGGACTGCAGCCCACCAGGGTCCTCCATCCATGGGATTTTCCAGGCAAGAGTACTGGAGTGGGGTGCCATTGTCTTCTCCGATGTAATCCTGTGGTAACCACAAAACAGCTGTAGCACAGAAGAAAATGAGAAAGGAACTTAACAGTTTCACAACAACAACCAAAAAACCCAACTCAGGACATCCCCGGTGGTCCAGTGGCTAAGATTTCACATTCTCATGGCAGCGGGCCCAGGTTTGATCCCTGGTCAGGGATCCCCAATGCCACAACTAAGACCTGATGCAGAAAAATAAATAAATAAAAATAAATATTAAAGATCAACTAAAAGGGGACAGTAATACAGGAAATGAAGGATAAAAAACCTATAAGCATAGAGAAAACAAATAGCAAAATGACAGAAGCAAGTGTCTTCTTATCAACTGCAAAAAGGAAAGAAATTCTAAAATAGGCTGCCACGTGGATGAACCTGGAGGATGTTATGCGAAGTGAAATAGACCAGTCGCAAAAAGACAACTGCTGGATGACTCCGCTACTTATGTTGGGGAATCAAAATCACAGATTCAGAGAGCAGAATGGTGGCTACCAGGGGCTGGGGAAGGAGTGAATTGCGCCAGGGCAGCGGTGAGGGGGGGCGGTTAGTTTAATGAGTACAGAGTCTGTGTTTTGCAAGATGAAAAGAGTTCTGAAGATGGGTGGTGGTGCTTGCACAACAAGATGAATGTACTTAATACCACTGACCTGGATGTTTAAAAATGCTCAAGATGGCAACATTTTATATTACGTGTATTCTACAACAATAAAAATGGGGGAAATGCACAAAAAAATGTATTCACCAATGTTCAGCATTATTTATAATCAGAAAGTGGAAACAGCTCAACAACTGATGAATACATTTAAAATATGATACATACATACAACAGAATATTATCCAGCCATAAAAAGGAATGAAGCATTAACACATGCTACAGTGTGGGTTACTTTTGAACACATCATGCTACATCAAAGGAAACCAGACACAGAAGTCCGCATACTGAATGATTTCACCTATATGAAATACCCAGAACAAGGCTTCCCTGGTGGTTCAGTGGTTAAGAACCTGCCTTGCCATGCAGGGGATGCCGGTTCAGATTCCTGGTCTGGGAAGACTCCACACGCTGCCACACAGCTAAGCTGGTGTGACAGAACCACGGAAACCCTCCCGCCCTAGAGCCCACACTCCGCAATAAGAGAATCCACCACAAAAGGAGTCCACGCACCACAGCGAGCAAGTAGCCCCTGCTCTCTGCAACTAGAGAAAGCCCACACGCAGCACAACCAAAAAATAAATAAATAAATATTTTCAAAAAACACCCATAATAGGCAAATCCATTGAGACAGACAGTAAGTTAGTGTCTGCCAAGGTTGGGAGTGGGGTGCTCTGGAGAGGGAGGCAGAATGGGAAGAGATGCTAATGAGCAGAAGGGGAGGTGAATATTTCTTTGGGGGAGATGAATACATTCTCAAATCACATTCTGTTCACAGTTGCACGACTCTGGAAATAGACTGGTGACTGCACACTCCTAAAGGTGAACTCTATGGTTATATAAAGTTATACGGCAATAAAGCTGCTGGGAAAAAAGAATGACCAGATAAAAAGGTGAAGTAAAGACATTTTGGGAAAGAAGACATGATACAATGTGTCTCTAGCAATCCCACAGCAAAGCTGATATGAAAGGAGGAAGGATATGACCTTACCCAGTATTTATCCGGGTAAATCTAAGCATGGACAGACGAGCAGGTCAGCTGGATCTCAGTCACACACACAGTCGGCACCAATGCGCCCGCCCTGCTCTCCCTGCCCTGCAGGCTTCATCTCCCTCCAGCCCAGGGCCTTTGCAGATGCTGTTCCCTCTGCCTGAAAGCTCTTCCCTGCTCTCACGCTCCCCTTTCTTCTCATCAGCTTCTGCTCAGCGCTCAGTCCCGCTGGCGCGTCTGATCAGAGGAGCCAGCACCTTCCACAATGCACAGTAAGAAGCCTGGACCTTTCTGTTCACCGCATTCGCCAGTTTTCATCACATCTCTGTTTGCACAATTCTGTGATCTGGTTCCCCTTTATGGATTTAAGCCTGCTCACCTTCCCTATACATTTAATCAATTTTTCCTTTTTTGGGGGGAAAAAGATGAAAATAAACTGTGACTTGACTATTGTTCTCTAGTGAGTCACACCAAGATCTGCCTGTACCTTTTTTTAGAAAAAGCAGTTTCACATTACTGAGGCAACAGAATGTGTAAGGCTTGTAAAGTTCCTGTGAGACATCTCTGCTCGAAAATTGTGCCGGCTTTACTGCCTCATGATAGACACTTTTATGCCCAAAACCAGAGGATTTGACCTTTCAGAGTACACCTCGAGGTGTGTGCATAAAACCTGCTTCATTCACTTGTTGGGAACAATGGGAGGAGAAAAAGTAGATCCACTCTGACATATGGAGAAAAGAAAGCAAAGAAATTGCCCAGAAATAAACCCACACACCTACGGTCAGTTAATCTTTGACAGAGGAGGAAATAATACACAATGAGGGACAGTCACCTCGGCAAAAAGGTGCTGAGAAAGCTGGACAACTGCATGTAAGTCACTGAAATTAGAACTCACCCACACACCATACCCAAAGACGAGCAAAATGGCTTAAAGATGAAATATAAGACCTGACACCATAATACTCCTAGAAAAGAACACGGGCAAAACTTTCTCCGACATAAATTGTAGCAATGCTCCCTTAGGTCAGTCTCCCAAGGCAATAGAAGCAAGAGTGAAGATAAACAAACGAGACCTAATGAAATTTATAAGATTTTGCACAGCAAAGGGAATCATAAATAAAATGAAAAGACAATCTTACAGGCTGAGAGAACATATTTGCAAATCATGCAACTGACAAGCGCTTGATTTCCAAAACATACAGATAGCTCATACGCCTCAACAAAAACAGAAAACAACCCAATCAAAACACAAGCAGAAGACCCAAATAGACATGTCTCCAAAGAAGACACAGAGATGGCCAACAGGCACAGGAAAAGATGATCAGCATCGATAATTACCAGAGAAATGTAAATCAAAACTACAAGGAATTATCACCTTATATCAGTCAGAATGACCATCATTAAAAAGAACTGAAATAGGCAGCAGCTGCTGCTGCTGCTAAGTCGCTTCAGTCGTGTCCGACTCTGTGCGACTCCATAGACGGCAGCCCACCAAGCTCCCCCGTCCCTGGGATTCTCCAGGCAGGAACACTGGAGTGGGTTGCCATTTCCTTCTCCAATGCATGAAAATGAAAAGCAAAAGTGAAGTCACTCAGTCATGTCCGACCCTCAGCGACCCCATGGACTGCAGCCTTCCAGGCTCCTCCGTCCATGGAATTTTCCGGGCAAGAGTACTGGAGTGGGGTGCCATTGCCTTCTCCCTGAAATAGGCAGAGGGTGTGGCAAATAGGGAACCCTCTCTTACACTGTGGATGAGAATGTAAATTGGTACAGCCACTACGGGGAACAATATGGGGGTTCCTTAAAAAGCTAAAAATAGAGCTTCCATATGATCCAGCAACCCCACTCCTGGGCATATATCTAGAGAAAACTATAATTCAAAAAGATATGCACCCCCATGTTCATGACAGCACTATTTACCATAGCCAAGATATGGAAACAACCTACCATCAACAGATGAATGGATAAGGATGTGGTGTATATATACACACAATGGAATACGACCAGTCAATCCTAAAGGAAATCAACCCTGAATATTCATTGAAAGGGCTGATGCCGAAGCAGAAGCTCCAATACTTTGGCCACCTAAGGTGAAGAGCTGACTCACTGGAAAAGACTCTGATGCCTGGAAAGACTGAGATGAGATGGTTGGATGGCATCACCGACTCAATGGGCATGAGTCTGAGCAACCTCCGGGAGATAGTGAAAGACAGGGAAGCCTGGTGTGCTGCAGTCCATGCAGCTGCAAAGAGCTGGACATGATTTAACGACTGAACAACAACTCAGTGTGCAGGTATGTGTATGCATATATATGTTACAGGAATATATACGTGAATCACTTTGCTATACCCTGGAAACTAACACAACACTGTAAATCAACTACAGTTAAAACACTGCTTGAAAAAACGAAAGCAAAGCAATCAGATGAGCAAAGGGCTGAAAACCGAGAACTCAAACACAGAGTCATAGTGCTCAGAGGACAGCAGGAGGGGAGCAAAGGAACTTACAGGGAGGTCAGTTTCCTAGAGACCAGTAACTGACAGTCTTTAAAAAACCTAAAATTCGGCTTGACCTAGAGAAGTGCGTCATCTCCAATCTGGCTAAAAGTGTAAAACCTGAAGACTAACTCCTTGAGAACAGGGAACACGTACCAGCATGGTACTGCCACACAGGAGGTCCCCAAAAAAGATTGTTGAATGGATGAATGAGCAAATGAGTCAGAGGCACTCACGACACTTGTTAGACAAAGGATTCACCTTCTGAGAAAAATGACACGGCATCCACTACCCAGTCACAGTTCCCAAGACCAGGCGACACTCCCCTGTCTCCAAGACAGACATCTTTCAAAGCTCACGACTTAGGACTTCCCATTGGTCCACTGGTTAAGAATTCACTTGCCAGTGCAAGGGACATGGGTTCAATCCCTGTTCTGGGAGGATTCCACACGCCTCAGAACAACTCATCCCATGCACCGCAACTACTGAGCTCACGAGCCCTAGAGCCCACCCAGCAACGAGGACTCAGCACAGCCAGAAATCAATTGATTTTTTAAAAAAGTCCATGACTTAACTAAATGATGTCACATTTCTTCAGTCTGATTTCTTGTCCCTGGCTCCCTAGACATCACCTGCCCTAGAACCATGCAGAGCCTTTGGGAGTCAAGGAACATGGATGCAAGGAGGACCTTGCTTCAGATGCCTGGTTCCTGTCCTTGGGGACAGTCCTGACAGGGACAGTGAGAGGTTCCAGAGAGAATGAGGCAGTGGACCACAAGTGGTTAGCCTGTTTCTTTGCCAGACAAACAGCATAGTTTATAAGCATATATGTAGTGTCTCAAACTATACCATTGATTTGAAACTTATGTAACAGTTGATTTTGCAATACTTATGAAGAAGTACACTGGTACGTTACTTAGCTGGGAATGCATACCCTCCTATAGACATACACACAGGAACCTGCGTTCAAGTATGCAGCCTGTGTCTACATGGATGCTCCTCAATGAAGCCCATGCAATACACGACAGCTTTCACTTGAGTTACCTGCTTTCACTCGCTTATAAATGAATGTTTTCAAATGAGATTTTTAAAACACTACTTTAGGCGTTTGTATGTTAATAGAATAAAACAAATCTATGAGATACGTTTGCTGCTGCTGCTAAGTTGCTTCAGTCGTGTCCGACTCTGTGCGACCCCAGAGACGGCAGCCTACCAGGCTCTGCCGTCCCTGGGATTCTCCAGGCAAGAACACTGGAGTGGACTGCCAATTCCTTCTCCAATGCATGAAAGTGAAAAGTGAAAGTGAAGTCGCTCAGTCGTGTCCGACCTTTGCCACCCCAAAGACTGCAGCCTACCAGGCTCCTCTGTCCATGGGATTTTCCAGGCAAGAGTACTGGAGTGGGTTGCCACTGTTTACAAGACCATAATTTCAAAAATAGGTAAGCGGCTTCCCTGGTGACTCAGTGGTATAGAATCTGCGTGCCAATGCCAGAGACGCTCATTTGATCCCTGATCTGGAAAGATCCCACAAGCTGTGGAGCAACTAAGCCTGTGAACCACAACTACTGTCTGTGCTCCAGAGCCCAGGAGTTGAGACTAGTGAAAGCTGCATGCCACAGAACCCGTGCTCCGCAATGAGAGAGCAGCCCCCTCTAGCCGCAACTTAGAGAAAAAGCCCTCGCAGGAACGAAAAACCGGCACAGCCGAAAATAAAAAAATAAAAGAGGTGAGCACTGAACTTTGCAACCTCAGAAACTGCATTTGTACAATTCCTGGGAAAACATTCTAACGCTGGGGTGTCTTACCAAGATGTGATCTAACGTGGAAACTTTCAATCTCTGAGTGAGCTGTGAATTGTGCTATCACTACCCACATGGGATGAATGGACCCAAACCCTGGGGCGCGGGGAAGCTTTATGAGGGCTGGTCTGTCTTTAACTTGAATTTTTTTAGGTAGTAAATTCCCCTCTTTTCTGCATGTCTACCAAAAATAAGGACATGAAGAAAGTTCTTAAGGCTAAATTTATCTAGGATGTTCCATATGTGATTGGCAGTTCTGTAGCACAGCAGACGCAGAGCTGAAGTTTTGATTTGTTTTTCTTTTTTAATTAGGAAGTCATGCTCCAAAGTCTATTAATGAAGAGACATCACACCACCACTCTATTCTGGGCCATTCAAAAGAGGCAGCATCAGACACTGAGGTTGAATAATTCTAAGTAAAAAAAAAAGATTTTAATGAAACAATAACAGTGATGGTGACCTTCCTGCATAGGGCTTTGCAACAGTACAAAGATATGTGTTCACAAGGAAGCCTTTGGTTGTTGGGTTCCTGTCCCTGTGTAGCAAAAGCAGCAAGTGAGGCTTGGCGGGGAGTGGACGGTCTGCCAGGTCTCCCAGCATCCCTCACACCTCCAGATGTATGCTGACGAAGTGGGCATATTTGTTTCCCAAGACCACCCAGGCCAGGTGATGTGCGGACATGACCATCACTTGGTTGGATAGAGGTTGCCATACTGGAATTTTCCATTTGCTTATGAGACATGCAAGCTGTTTACTTATACTTGCAAAGGCATTTCCACCACATTGGAGCTCTGCTTCCCTTTGTACTGTCATGGTGGAAGCACAGTGCACCAAAGGCCAAACATTTTCAAAGGATGAGTTCACCTGCAGCAGGGCGAGGTGGCTTTGCAGGTCCACTGGCCTCTGCTCCCGAAGAACTTGGGCAGGCCACCGCGCTCCGCAAGCCTGTCAGTTACTACTAAGCCCTTTGGCGTTATGTGAAGAGAAAGACAAGCACTGTATGACCTCACTTACATGGAGAATCTAAACAACACAACAAACTAGTGAATGTGACATAAAAGCAGCAGAGCCACACAGGACAAACGAGTGGTTACCAGCGGGGAGAGGGGAGTGGAAGCGACGGACAGTGAGGGCATTAAGAGGCACACACGACTGGGCATAAAATGAGCTCCACGGGTAGGCCGTGCAGCACAGGCAACATACCCAGCATTTTATAATAACTAGAAACGGAGTATAAACTTTAACCTTGTGAACCGCCACATTGTACACCTGTAACTTACATAATATGGTGTGTCAACTATACTTCATTTAAAAAAATTAAAGAAAAAAAAAAAGAACAAGCCCTTCGGTGCTGATCGTTAGTTCCAGGAACAATTCTAGTGATCTTTTATGTTGCCCTTCGCTGCCTTCTCTCCACCAAAAGGTCACAGACTGTGCCATGTGGACCCCTTATACAGGCATGCGATGTCCAGAGGATGTCCAGCGGAAAACACTCTGTCTTCCAGCCCCGTTCCCCTCCCCTTCTCTCTTCCTTTTACTCCCCATCCCCTTCACCTTAGCACCCTGCTCCCCTCGGTTTCAATATATGCATGTGTCACAAAGAAAATAAAGAAAATCATTAGTTTGTTCAGAATTCACACAATTGAAGGAGATATATTATATATATATAGTGACGTCTGTAAGGAAGGGGGTCATCAATGACCACAGATACTGAATGTGCCCTCAGGCCCCAGGGGCTGGGGTGCGAGCTCGGGCCCCCCTCCCTCTCAGCCCCTCCGTCTACCCCACCACCTCTCAGCTCTCAGGGGCGCACCTGGGCTCAGGCTTGATGCACTGGTAAAAGGCAGCCATCTTCGTGAATATGGAGGGGGCCTTCGGCACTTTCATTCTCCGGAAGGACAGAAGGCCTCCCCTTCCCCAAAGGGGCCCTCGGGTCACCCCTGGGTGCTGATCAAGAGCCTTGCTCCCGCTTCCAGAGCAGCACCTCGGGCCCCGGGCACACGGAGACTTCTCCCAACTCCTGCAGCCCCGCGGGGCCTCCGGGCAGGTGTGCAGCACAGGGCCCTGGGAACTCAGACACACAACCACTTCCTCCTCTCCTCCATCCACGTGGACGGCCAGGGTGGGGCTGGAGCTGCCGCCGCCTCCCTCCCCAACTGCTGAGGGTGGAAATCGACAAGCCCGGGCTCTGCCTCCCTGGGCTCCCGACAGAGTCGGGCAAAGGGCACTAATCGCCCCATCGGAGCGAGGGTTCAGGCCCTGGGGGAATGTCTAAGGCCCCCGCCCCACAGCCTTTTGTTCCCTTGCTCTGGTTCTCTCCTTATTCCCTCTTCAAGCTTGTTGCCGCAGGGCCTGGATGTGTCTGGTGAACTTCTTTCCTGGGACCTTCCCAAGGCTCCTCCTTTCAGGCAGGCACCTGCCCCAGGGCTTGCTGTGGCAGCCAGAGCTGCAGCACTCCCAGCTGGTGACCACACCGGGCAGGTGCACAGGCCACGCCCGCCCCCTCCACAAAGCCACCTCCTGGTGACGTCTTCTCTGATGACCTGCAGCTGCCACTTCAAAATAACAGACTCCTGCCGCCCAGCCTTGCAACTGCACCTGAGTTCCTGCAAAGTCTAAAGACTGCTAACCGCACTGTTGGCGGTTTCCAGGCAACGTCTAGAGGGCTGACAGAAGGCTCTGGATGACAAGTGTGACTCTGTATTATGAAAACTGCGGAGCAGCAGGCAGCAGGGGTGACTTCTGAAGACGGTACTGAAGAAGTCCTAGATTCCTCTTCTATTTTCCGAAACGCATCCATATATATAAAGTTCTGGTCCTTGTTATTGTTAGTCATGTTTGACTCTTTACGACCCTGTGGATTGCAGCACGCCAGGCTCCTCTGTCCTTCACTATCTCCAAGAGTTTGCTCAAATGCATGTTGAGTTGGTGATGCTAGCTAACCATCTCACCCTCTGTTGCCTCCTTCTCCTCCTGCCTTCAATCTTTCCCAGCATCAGGGTCTCTTCCAGTGAGTTGGTTCTCATATCAGGTGACCAAAGTATCGGAGCTTCAGCTTCAGCATCAACACTTCCAAAGAAAGTTCTGATTGACTTCTTTATAATTGAAATAATAAAGCATAACCAGTGTATTTGATGGTAACTAAAGAAAGCAGTGAGTTTAATGAATTTGGGGAAAAACGACTGCTGAGTGTTCTGCTGGCAGTTTACACCCACCTGCCCTTGGACTCTTTAGAATCTTCTAAAGATGCTCTCAGCTGCCTGGATGTTGCCAACAGCTCAGCCTTCTCTGGGGAAAGGGACAACGGACTGGCGGGGGTGTCCCTGTCTCCCATGAGGCAAGTCAGGGGCAGAAGGGTCAGGATGGGCTTGGCTTCAGGGTGGATGTCTCTGAGAAGTGATCCCAGCCAGTAGCCCTCTCTCCCCAGAGGCCAAGTCCAACAGACCCACAGCTGCAACTCACCCCACTGGAGGCCAGCTCAGCACTCAGCGCATTGAACCTGAGCCACCCTGCTGCTCGCTACGGCCAGCCCTGCTCTGCGCCTGGTCAGTGTCCCTGCAGGTCCAGGACGGTGTAAGTGGAAAATCTGATGCTGAAATCAAGGCCTGTACCTCATCCAGCTGTGAGCCCCATGAGGGCAGCTGCCTCCTAAGAAGCCCAGGTCAAGGTGTCTCCTATCACCTGTCCTTGGCAGACATCAGTAGTCAACCACAGCATCATTCTCAGAACTGCTCACCACACAGCCCTCTGGGGAGCTCCTGCCAGTTGCCTGGAGCAGCACTTGGCTAGAAGCCTGTCGACATCATTGGCAGAAATTGCAGTAAATCTATAGAGTTGGATTCTCGCCTTGTCTGCCACTAACAAGCTACTAACCAGCTGAATGACTCGGGGCAAACCACTTCCCTCTCTGGGCCTCTGTCTCAGATCTGATATGAGTGGTTTGAACTCTGATACCTGACAGTCTATCGGATTACCTCAGGAAAAATAAAGGTCTGTAAAACTGGCCCAAACTTCATTTTTCTGTGAAGATGCTTCTGTGAACCAACAGAGGAAAAGACGTGTTCGAGCTGAGAACAACATCTATGGAAAATATAGTGTCAGAATCTAGCCACTATACTGCGTGTCTGTGAGCCAGAAAAATGAAGTGGCAATGAGAACATCACAGGAAGCCCCTCAGTCTGGCCTGGCCACCGCACCTCCTGCTGCCACCACCCCCGCCCGCGTAGCCACACCCGACACTCTGCTACCCGAGGGAACGCCTCATGCACACGCATCCGTGCCTCTGCCCGTGACCCTAAGGCACCTCAGAACTTGCTGGGCACCTCACATTCTTCCTCTGAGCCCCTGCCCACTCACATTATTTCCCCAACTGGAATGTGAACTTCTTAAGGGAAGAGATAAGCTCTTTTCATCTCTGTAGCTCTGATATCTACACATAGTAGATGCTGGGAAATATTTAATGAACGAGTGAGCCTCATCACCTGTGCTTATAAAAATCTAAGGGCAGGGACTTCCCTGGTGGTCCAGGGATTAAGACTCCAACTTTCTAATGCAGGGGCCCCAGGTTCAATTCCCTGATTGGGGAGCTAAGATCCCACATGATATGTGGTGTGGCCAAAAATTTTTAATAATAAAAAAAGGACAAAATCACTTTTAATAAGGTAATTTGCTTTATTAAGTCCCTCCTAAGGAGCGGGGGGATTCTCAAATAGTTGGCTTCCGTTTGAGCCATTTGGTAAGATGCTCTGACAAAGTGCTCCTGTGTGATTCAGATGTGTGGGCTGGCTGGGTTTGACATAAATATCTTCCTATTTTGCAATTTGGAGACATCACATTTGGAGAGTGAGAACATGGAGCAATCTGAACACACATTTGGCTCATTATGTGAGGACATCTAATATTCCAAATTTTTCCAGCCTCTCGGTATTTTAAAGGCCTTGGAGAAGCAGCCAAGTTCCCATTTTCTTCAATACTGCCATGGTGGGAGGAGGGTGTTGTGTATATATATTAATAGATGCCCCATGCCAGTTGGTAGTTAATGTGCATAGCTGGTCTCCTCAATCAGATTGCAAATTCTCTAAGAACAATGTCAATCAACTAGATTGTTTTATGTATTCCAAGAAGCCAAATATGCAGTAGGTGCTTAATAAGTGCATAGTGATTAATTAATACAGGGCTTCCCCAGTGGCTCAGCAGTAAACAATCTGCCTGCAATGCAGAAGACTTGAGTTTCATCCCTGGGTTGCGAAAATCTCCTGGAAGAGAAAACGGTAACCCATTCCAGTTATTCTTGCCCAGAAAATTCCATAGACAGAGGAACCAGGTGGGCTACAGTCCATGAGGTCACAAAGAGTCAACTAAGCATGTGAAGATATCACGTGACTGATTAATACGGTGCAACACACAAGCCACATCCTCCTGGACTAGCCAGGGCCATCAGTGCACACAGCAACAGGCATGGTACCACAGTCAGAAAGCAAGCACCCGTGAAGTCCTTAGCTGACGGATGCACAGGAGAGAGGAAGGAAGACTGTGCAGACACGTGGGATCCCGTGAACAAATGAGGACTCTGGGAATTTCTCACACTTCACCTCCTAGCAAGCCAAGGCATGATGCCGGCGGAGCTTACACGTGCCAAGAACTGCTGTACATATTCCACATGCATTTCTTCTTTAAACGTCAGCGGAACTGAATATTACGAGAATTCCGTCCAAGCCAGGCCACTCGGAGTCGTGCTCTGGAAGGAGGAGTGTCACCAGGTGACGGTCGGCGGCAGCACGAGGCACCAGCACAGGCTCCAGGTGGAGGGTGGAGCCTGGGGGACTCCTGATTCTGGGTGCCGCTCCTGGGATGGGTGCAGGCTTTCCTGCCGAAAGGCAGCTAAACCAGGTGGCTGAACAGACAGGGGCCCCTCTTCCATCTCCACTGAGTCACATTTTTCCCCAAAGGCAAGGGTGCAGCACCCATCTGCACCCAGAAGGGCAGCCCCAAGTCCCTGGTAGACACAGTCCCACTCAGTCCTGGGCTCTGAGTTCCTGGGCAGGTGGCTCAGGGAATCCTGTGGTCCCGTCTGATACATCCCCCGCTGAGCAACAGAGGAGAGCACCCTACTGACTCTGCTTCTCGGAGAGGAAAACTTACCAAGCGTTCAGCTTAATGGCGTGAGGCGCTGACAGGCTGCCCAACCTGGGATGCTTGTGCCTCACCTGCCTGGAAGCCCACCCCCGGGACAGCTGCTGTGGGCAGGGTGTCTGAGAAGCCTGTGGTTCCTCTTTCTCCTGGAGGCAGCCCAGCGGCATGGAGTCTGAGGGTGAGCAGGGGCCGATGGGCGTGTGTGCACCTGCCAGAGATGCCGGGAGGCCTCATGAATGGAACCCGGTGGCCCTGCCGCTCCAAGGGCAGCCAGGGGACCTGCGGCCTCGGCATCGCCTGGGAGCTGATGAGAGGGGCAGAATCTCCGACTCCATCCACCCGGATCTATGGCCTCACAGTCCGCCCTGGGCCAAGGGCCCCTGGTGACCCCTCTGCATGTTCACATTTGGGAACCACTGCTTTACAGCAGTTGTTCTCGGCCCTGGCTGCACATCAAAATCCCCTGGGGAGCTTTAAAAACTCCTGATCTTCGGATCATGCCCTGGCCCAATCGCTGTCAGAGTACCCCAGGTCACTTCAGATGCAGGCAGGGGAGAGAACTGTTGTTCCCCACCTCTGGTACTGATGAACCTAGCTGCAGGGCAGGAACAGAGCCGCAGACAGAGAGAATGACTTGAGGACACAGGGTGCGAATGGGAGGAGGGGACGAATTGAGAGAGTATATACACTACCGTGTGTAAAACACCCAGCTAGTGGGAGCTGCCGTAGGCGCTCAGACTGGTACTCAGTGATGACCTAGAGGGGTGGGAGGTGGGAGGGAGGCTCAAGACGGAGTGGATATGTGTATACTTATAGCTGATTCATGTTGTTGTACAGCAGAAACCAACACAACATTGTAAAGCAATTATACTAAAAAAATACTTTGAAAAAGAAAGCACACTTCTGCATTCAATTCTACAGTTTCAGTAACAAACGGTTTTCCTTCAAGTCACAGAAGGTCAAACACAGGAGAACTGAGGGAATACAACTTTTTACAAATAGGAACCCACCTGGGGAAGAGAGGGTTAAAGACCATTCAGGCTGCCTGTCACTAGAAACTGAAGGCAGAGGCAGCGGCTCCATCCCTGGATCTGAAACCCATCACCCCTAAAGGAGATCGGCCTGAATATTCACTGGAAGGACTAATGCTGAAGCTCCCATACTCTGGCCACCATATGCAAAGAGCCGACTCACTGGAAAAGACCCTGATGCTGGGCAAGAGTGAAGGCAGGAGGAGAAGGGGACAGCAGAGGATGAGATGGTTGGATGCCATGATCGACTCAATGGACATGAGTTTGAGCAAACTCTGGAAGATAGTGAAGGACAGGGTAGCCTGGAGTGCTGCAGTCCATGGGGTCACAAAGAGTTGGACACAACTTAGCGATTGAACAACAACTGAGTATAGGGGCCTACTCTTCCAGCAGGGGTGGAAACTGGGTTCACTCAGGTCCAGACACCCAGGAACTCAGTAAGAACCTGCCAAGGCCTGACTCAACATATGCTGTGGCTCAAGTCAGGAGCTACAGTTGGTCAATGCAGCTCTACACCCTGGCAAGAGTAGTTGTTTCAGGGACAGGCATGTGACTCATTTCAGGTCCAGGAGAGTGAGGCTCAGGGCTTTTATGGAATTGTTGAAAGAGACTACTTCTTTTCTTTTGGGTCTGGAAGGATATGAGTTTAGAGAGGAAAGAAGTACCAAGAGGTAAAGAGGAAAAGCAAAGCACCTGGGAACTCTGCTAAGAGTCCTGGATCAAACTGTTCCTGAAGGCAGTTACCAGTGATTTCCCAGTTACTAAGCTACAAAGTCTATCTCTTGGGTTTTTAAAAAGCCAACAAAACTTTGCAAGCCTTATTTGCAAAATAAAGAGTCCCAACTAATTCCCAGAGCAAACAGGAACTGTATGAGTGAGGTCAAGCCACAGGGACATGCTTTGTTTGGTTCTATTTTTAGATCTTTAGGACAAAGCAGTTAGATACACCTTCTGGACAGGAAAGGCTGGGGCAAAGGAAAGGCTGGTATCAGTAAAGGAAGAGTCTGTTCATGGCAGATTTACAAAGGGCAGAGGTGTGACCCCTCTATATCAGAATCACTTTTTTTTTTCCTTTTATTTTTCTTTTTTAAAAAGCTTTTTATTTTGCACTGGGGTATAGCCAAGTAGCAAACAATGTTGTGATAGTTTCAGGTGAACAGCAAGGGACTCAGCCACACATATACATGTATGCATTCTCCTCCAAACTCCTCTACCACCCAGGCTGCCACATAACATTGAGCAGAGTTCCCTGTGCTATGCAGTAGGTCCCTGTTGACTATCCATTTTAAATAGAGCAATGTCCATCCCAATCTCCCTATCCCTTCCACCCATCCTTTTCCCCCATAAGTTGGTTCTGTAAGTCTGTGAGTCGCTTTCTGTTTTGTCAGTTCATTTGTACTGTTTCTTTTTAGAGAATCGCATTTTTTAAAAAAGGTTTTTTTTTATGTGGATCATTTTAAAAACCTTTATTGAATCTGTTACAGCACTGCTTCTGGTTCATGTTTCGGTTTTTTGCCTGAGAGGTATGTAGGATCTTAGCTCCCTGACCAGGGATTGAACCTGCACCCCTTGTACTGAAAGACAAAGTGTCCACCCCTGGATCACCAGGGAAGACCCTCAGAATCACCTCGGAGCAGCTCGGTAACCAGGGGAATAAGCCATGGCTGAGGTCTGTCCCACTTTCTGCACACGCTCAGTGTCCTCTGGTGCAAACGCTTCTTCCTTTGGGTGGAAAACAGTCTGGCAAAGAAGGAAGGGCTAGGGCTTCAGGAGACAGATCCAGCTGACAAGCAGTGACAGCAAGATCTGTGGATGAAAACGGCTGAGGAGAGGTGGTCAGGAAAGCCAGTCTTTGACGTGCCATGGTGTCTTGGGTCCCCACAGGATCAGAGCTCCAGAATGACTTCCGGGCTCCAGGGGAGGCCTGGGTGGGGCAGTTCACCAAACTCATAGGGACCACAGAAAGGGAAGACTATGCGAACCCGGAGGCCTGGCAGAGCCACTGGCGCAGAGGCAGGAGGCGGCGGTCTTGGTGGACTGCACAGAGGCACTGCGGCCAGCAGCGTTCCGCCCACTCCACCCGCCTGGACGCCGCGCCACAGCCCAGCTGGCGCAGCCAGGTGCTGAGGGCTGCGACAGACACCATAGCTGTGAGAGTAAGCTGGGCAGCTCTGCGCTCCCAGGGCTCAGAGTGCACATGAAGCCGAGCTGTAGGAAAGCCGAGTTGCTCCGTGGGCGCCTACCCTGGCGGCCTGAGGCCTGCGCGTGGGCAGGCCCGCCTGGGGCTCGGCCCCCAGCAGGCACGCGCCGCGCCCCCGGTCCCGCACCGCCTGAGAGGAACGTGCCTTTACACTAACACCAAGCACGATTCGGGAGACCAACCAGAGGTGCCAAAATTCTACCCCGAACAGAGGGAGGAGCCTGGGCCTGAGTAGGACGGGAAGAGCCCCGAGTTGCTGTCTGCACGGGAGCCCTGGCTGTCACTCAGTGCCGGGCCTCTGTGTCCCGCCTGTCACCGGACCGCCGCGCAGGCCCGGATGAAATGATGTAATGCCTGAGGCGCTCGGAGCCAAGGGGAGGGCGTGCGGCTCACCGATATTTTTGGCATCTCTCAGAACGCAGCACATGGCGCCCACGCACACCACCTCCACGCAAGGCCTGCTCTGGCTGTCCCGTGCTCAGCTCGCTGGGATGTGGAGACAGCGCGCCCACGGGAGCCCGTCTGGGGCTGGGGGGTGGGCTGCAGACCCCCGGGGGCCCATTCCGCCTGGAGACAGCGGCCAGCAGGGGTCGTGAGCCGGACTGTGGGTTAGAACCTGGTGCAACGGGGGCCCTGGAAGCACAGGGCAGACATCTGCCCCTTCCTGCCAGAACGAGCAGCTCTGAGTCGGAGACCAGGACAGGCAGAGAGGAAGAGAGGAAAGATAAGACGGCGAGGCTGGACTGGAACCCCACCTTCTCCCTGCGAGCCGGCCAGCCTGGCCAAACCACCAGGACACCCCTGTCCCACTCCTGCCACCCAGGCCCACTTCAGCGCAAAGAGGGAGGCATGAGTGTCAATCTGGTGCCCACCTGCAGGTGCCTGAGAAACGCGAGGTGGGCTTCCAGGGGAGTAGTGCCAGATGCGGTGCCCCTGCCCCTGCTGTGCCCCTGCTGTGCCCCTGCTGTGCCCTCCTGCCCTGGAATCCAGTGTCGGCTGATCGGGGCTTCCCTGGTGGCTCAGGTGCTAAGGAACCTGCCTGCAATGAGGGAGACCTGGATTTGATCCCTGGGTCAGGAAGATCCCCTGGAGAAGGGAATGGCAACCCACTCCAGTACTCTTGCCTGGAGAATCCCATGGACAGAGGAGCCTAGCAGGCTACAGTCCATGGGGTCATAAAAGAGTCGGACACAGCGAACCAACACTCTCACTGAGCTGCGTGCAAGGAGTGCAGGGAGAGGGCCCCTGGCACCCAGAGGCGCAGGAGTGTGGGGAGGGGGTGGGTGTCCATGGCAGTTAGGCATCAGAAGGCAGCTGAAGACCAAGCGCAGAGGCTACGGTTTACAAAGATGGTATGATCAAGGCAGGCTGAAATCTGCCATTGGGGTCAATTCATCAGCAGTTATATTAGGGCATGGGATGTGTGGCTCGGTTGCTATGGCATTTTACTTCCAGACCTGGGTACCATTACTCTGTACCAAGGCCCGTTTAAAAGCATCTTCTACTTCAAGCCAAAGAGCTGCTAACCCAGGGCGGTGGGGGCGGACAACAGCGAGAAGAGTAACCCCCTTTTCTATGGTAAGATACATAGCAACTGCATTTTTAAAGTCTCTCAGCAGGAATAGATAACAGCCAAGAGCCATAATGATGTTATCAGAAGGATGTTTACAATTCAGAAGGAAATAATTATCACAAAAATATGACTGACAGGGTATGGTAAGAATTTTTAAAAATTAACTCAGTAAAGCTGCATAAGAAAGAACTGAAAATGAGGATGAAAATATGGCCTTTAGAAGCTCAGAATCTCAGAAAAACTAAAGCTTTCGCTAGGCAACCAACCATTTTTCAAGATGTGGAACTGAGGCTGACAGATTCTGTAACTTGCCCCAGGACACAGTGAATTAGTGGCAAAAGTGAGCTCTCTTAGCTAACCAAATATGATGATACCAAACATTCAATGTGATTCTAAACATTTTTATTAATAATAATTAAAAAAAAAACAAGAGCAAATGACATCAAGAATGGTGGTATAAGGACCTTCAAAAATCTCTCCTCCACAAAAGCAATTAAAAAACTGGCAAAAAATAAATAAACAAAAAGTTAGAGTCAACTTTGTCAGAACTCTAGAAATTAGCCAAAGTCTTTACCATTCCATGGAGCATCTATTCCATGGCTGAATCTCAGTTAAAACAGTGAGTATTGTGGCATTTTAACTTGCCTTATTCCGGCTTTCCATCACCCTGGTAGCCTTGAAAATCACCAGGTTCACAATTACTGTGTAAATGAGTAGCCTGGCAGCCAAGAGATGGGGAAGAACTGGGTTGGAGTGTCCTCAAAGCTCCACTCTCAGAGAATTGTCACTGTTTAATCTGTTTAGTGGTTCCCTGGAGAAGCCTGCCTAGAGGGGAAAAAAGCCCAGTCTGACCTGAGTCAGCGTTCACTCGATATAAAAAGCTCTTTTCCCCCTAAAGGTAAATATTCAACTTTGCGGAGGCAAGTGGATAAAGTTAGGGCAAACAATACTATGCTGTGCTGCGCTCGGTCGTGTCCGACTCTTTTGCGACCCCATGGACTGCAGCCCCACCAGGCTCCTCTGTCCGTGAGATTCTCCAGGCAAGAATACTGGAGTGGGGTGCCGTTTCCTTCTCCAGGGGATTTTCCTGACCCAGGGGTCGAAACTGCATCTCCTGCATGAGCAGGCAGACTCTTTACCACTGTGCCACCAGGGAAGCCCCCTAGGGGCAAACAATAGACTATTTAAAACGCTTAAAAGGAAAAGCCCGACATGCTCCTAGGAATCTAGAAGTCCACATGAAGGGCTATGCATACACTCAGGAGAGGCCTGAGAAGGCGCTAAGCTCTCACCTCTGCTGTCCTTGTGCAAGGAGGAAGTCAGGGTTTAGACAGAGCTGTCATCTGTCTGAGTACAGAGTCCCTCAGCAAAGACTGGGAGGATGGCTGACTCTAAATGTCTAAGGATGTCTCTGTCCAATCACTAGCTGATTACTAAACCAACCAAAGTAGAGACTTCAGTGGCCACACATGACAAAAAATACAGAGTTTATAAAATTTGTTCAGAAAAGTCAATACAAACAACAACAACAAATGCTGGGGAATTAGAGAGAATCTGAAATTCAAAGTTGCCACATTATATATTTTAAATATTCCACAAACTTACTAAACATACAAAGGAAAATAAGTGTGATCCATATACTGGATACCCAGATGTTGGGACTTACTTGATGAAGAACTTAAATCAGCTACTTTAAATATGTTCAAAGAACCAAGAAACTGTGTATTAAGCAAAGTATGAGAATGATGTTTCACCAAATATATAAAAATAAAGAGAAAGAAATTATAAAAGAAAACCAAATAGAAACTGGACTTGAAAAGTACAGTAACAAATTTTTTAAAAATCACTAGAGGGACTCAAGAGCAGATTCAAATGGATTCAATGAACTTGAAGATCCATCTGTTGAGATTAACCAGCTTGAGAAACAGAAAGAGATACAATGAAGTAAAATTCATATCATTGAACATGCGAACATACGCATATCAGGAATCTGAGAAGGAGAGAAGAGAATGGTGCAGGAAGAATATCGGAAGAACTAATAGTTGGACACTTGTAAAATTTGAGGACAACATTTATCTACACATCTAAGAAGTTCAACAAACTCCAAGTAGGATAAACTCAAAGGATCCATTCTGCAACACATCATAATTGAACTGCCAAAGACAAGGGAAAATCTTGAAAGGACTCATACCCTAAGGGGTCCTCAGGGAGATTAACGGGCTTCCCAGGTGGCTTTAGTGGTAAAGAATCCACCTGCCAATGCAGGGAGACACAAGAAGGTTTGATCCCTGGGCCAAGAAGATCCCTGGAGAAGGAAATGCCACCCGCACTCCAGGATTCTTGCCTGGGAAATTCCACGGGCAGAGGAGCCTGGCTGACTACAGTCAATGGGGTCCTGAAGAGTCGGACACGACTGAGGGACTGGCACCAAAGTAAGATTCATGCCTGATTTCTCATCGTAAGTCACAAGGCCAGAAAGCAGCGGGATGAACTATTCAACCTGCTGAAAGCAAAGACTGTGCAATGGGAACTTGAACAGAATTCGTATCCTATCATTGTGCGAAAACTGTATAAGTCTTAGTTACGCTGAATCGGGTCATAGAGCTTTTCAGGTCTACCATGTCCTTCTACTTCTCTGTATATTCATCCTATTAATTTTTGAGAGTTTGATATTGAAACTCCAACTAAAAATCTTAACTTATCTACTTAAAAAATAATTGTAATACATAGTGGAACTATATGTAACTCTGGTCTGTATTTTCCAAGTCTCCTGTAAATGTGTCTTCATAGTTTCATAATTTAAAAAAATAAAAAATTTTTAAAAAGAACGAGACTATGGATGAACAACAGTAGATCCAGCAAACTATTCTACAACAGTGAGAGAATGGGGGCACTTCCCTATGGTCCAGTGGTTAAGAATGCACCTTCCAAGGCAGGGGACGTGGGTTCAATCCCTGGAAGGGAACTAAGAACCTACATGCCGTGGGGCAACTAGGCCCACATCCTGCAGCGAAGAACCACAATGAAGAGCCCACGCACTGCAACAAAGACCCAGCACAGTCAAAAGAACAAAGCAGAAACAGTATTTGAAAAAAGAGAAAAAAAAACAGTGAAAGAATGGGGACAACTGCTTAACAGGTACAGAATATCCATTTGGAGTGAAAAAAAAAATGCTTTGAAAGTAGGGAGAGGTGGTGAGTGTACTGAATGCCTCTGAACGGTTCCCTTTAAAATGGTTAATTTTATGTTATATAAATTTCACCTCAATTGCTAAAAACGAAGGGAAAAAAAAATAAGACAAATTAAGACATACTCAGGTAAACACTAGCAAACCTGCCCTACAGGAAATACTAATGGGCACTGCTAGATGGGAACTCAAAACCACACAAAATAAGTGAGCACCAATAATGGTAATTACATAGGTAAATATAAAAGTCATTTATAATAATAGAAATGTATTGTTTGTAACTCTTTTTTCCTTCTATTTAAAAGACAGTTGTATAAAGCAATAACCATAACTCTGTGTTAACAGGCACATGGTGTGTGAAAATACCATTTGTACAACTAAACAGGGCTGAGGAGATGGAATTATAAAAGAACAAACTGTCGATACACTATTAAATTACGTTGGAATTAATCTATACCAGATTGTTATAAATTCAAATCGCCAAGGGCAACTACTGAGAAAGTAAAACCTAAAGGAGGTAAAGAAATGACAAGGGACTTTAACGGTACGCTGGAGCACACAGCGGGAAGGGAAAGGCGGGACTGAAGCAGCACTGCCTCACGCACACTCTCAGGTGTAAAGCAGGGGAAGCTGCTTCAGCACCCATCCTGCCAATATTCAGGGTTGATTCCCTTCAGGATTGACTGATTTAATCTCACTGCTGCCCAAGGGACTCTCAAGAGTTTTCTCCAGCACCACAATTCAAAAGCATCAATTCTTCGGTGCTCAGCCTTCTTATCATGGTCCAACTCTCACATCTACACATGACTACTGGAAAAACCATAGCTTTGACTATACAGATCTTTGTTGACAAAGTGATGTCTCTCCTTTTCAATATGCTATCTAGATTTGTCATACTTTCCTTCCAAGGAGCAATTAAAATTATCTTTTAATTTCATGGCTGCGGTCACCATCCACAGTGATTTTGGAGTCCAAGAAAATAAAATCTGTCACTTTTAATTTTTCCCTTTATAGTTGCCATAAAGTGATGGGACTGGATATCATGTGATATTAAATTTTTGAATGCTGAAACATTCTACGTTAGACATCTTTTTAAAAAAGCAAATGAAACTGAAAGCAACAGAAGGGAAAAAATGATAAAGATTAGAGAAGAAATGAATGAAACTGAGAACAGAAAAACAATGGAGAAAATCAACAAAACCAAAAGCCGGTTCTTTGACAAGATCGACAAAATTGACAAACCTTTAGCTGAACTGACCAAGACAAATGAAAAGACTCAAATTACTAAAATCAAGAATGAAAGAGGGACCATCACTGCTGACTGTACAGAAGTAAAAAGGATTATAAAGGAATTTTATGAACAACTGGATGTCAACAAACTAGATAACCTAGATGACAAAGACATATTCCTAGAAAGAAACAAACTACCAAACTGAATCAGGAAGAAAATTTTAATTGACTGATTATGACTAAAAAGATTGAATTAGGAAGTTTGAAACTGTCCACAAAGAAAAGCCCCGTTCCAGAAGGCTTCACTGGCATATTTCATCGAATGTTTAAAGGAGACTACTAATGGACTGCAGTTTCTTTTTGAGGCAAAGAAAATGTTCTGGAATTAGACTGTGGTAGTGAAAAATATGTGGGGATATGTGAATTATATCAAGTATTTTAAAAGTAGAAGGAGAAGCAAAGCAAAAGCCAGCTAGTAATTATAACAATGGAACTCTTGGATTTTTTTTTAATCGGTAAAGTTAAACCCTATTTGAAAAGTTGTATGTGAATGATAAGCCCTTTCATCTTTTTTTTTTCCAGTCCTAAAAGTAGGTGGCTTCTTATTTCATCTCTTCCAAACCTTTTCTACACTGTGAAAGCTTTCAATAAAGCTGAAGATTTGAGTTATCCTAAGAAAAAATATATGCAATATACATAAGACAGGAAATATATATTCCTGACTTATAAAGAGCTCTTATAAAGCAATACAGAAAATGCAAACATTCCATTAAAAAGTGGGCAAAGGATATGGAAAAACAATTCACACAGTAAGAAATAGCTAGTAAGCATAGAAAAACATCCCCACTGAAAACCAAATGCAACAATCAGACACCTGGAAATTTTAAAAGGCAAGTGCTATTCATCGTTGGCAGAGTGTGAGAAATGGGCACACCCATATGCTGCTGGTAGTTTAAACATGGCCCAACTTTGTTGGACAGCCATTTGGCATCGTTTATGTTTCTATGAAAATCTTTAATGTTTTCATCCTATGACACAGCAATTACGCTTCTGGGAATTTATTCTATAGAAGCAAATAGATAAATGAGCAAATATATTCCCTGCAGCCAGATCTGTATTAAAAATTTAGTCATATCCATCTACACACTACTATATTTAAAATGGTTAACAAGGACCTACTGTATAGCTTTGGGAACTCTGCTCAATGTTATGTGGCAGCCTTGATGGGAGAGGAGTTTGGGGGAGAATGGATACATGTATAGGAAGGGCTGAGTTCCTTAGCTGTTCACCTGAAACTATCACATTGTTTGTTAATCAGCTAAACAAAAGAAAAATTTAATAAAAAATGAAATTAAAAAAAACTGTATCATAAACACTTGATTTGGTAATAGTTAACTATTTAGAATACTAAAGAGTGATTAAAAGGAATGAAGTAGATCCATTTACTGACTTGGAAGTATTTATAAAATATGAAATGTCAATAAAGATCTACAGAAAAGCATGCAAATGTAGTATGATCTAAATTTGCAAAAAATGTAAACCCGAATATGCATGCCTGTGTCTGTATATACAATGTGTGCATCACATGCTTTCATCTATAACATGTATATATTATACACACACACACACACACATGTGTGTGTATATACACATATACATATACATGTAGAACCAGTCACAGACAAGCTGGACTCCTCAGAGTGAAGCAGAAACCACCCTGCTCCTACCACCTCCCTGCATCTTGGCCATAGTTTTTCCAGGCTCTCTGAAATAGCAGCTAAATAGCCCATCCCTTTTAGCACCAAACACTCCAGTGCAATCCAGGGACCTCAGGGTACAGTCCTTTCCACAAGGAAGGGCCTCTACTTCCTGGCTAGCAGAGGCCCACAGTCCTATGGGGGAAGCCGTGTGCACACCTGTCCAGCTCAGCACCTGGCCTGGACCTGGACAAAGGGCCGCCAAGGACAGGTCCAGCCCAACTGGGGCCAGGGCCCTCCGGTGGTGTTGGCCCACCTCCCCACCCCCATTCCCGCCTCCCTATAGCAACACTGCCCTTGGCCTGTGCCCACCTCCTGACTAGGTCAACACACTCTTGGGGACCCCTTGGGCCAGGCTCCTCTTGTGCAGCCCTCACGCTGGCCATGGCCCTGGCAGGAGGGCCATCCGTCCAGAGAGGCCGTTCCCAGGTGGCCCCCCCCACCTCCAGGCGCACAGGGTGGGGCGGGGTGCGGAGAGGGAAAGGAGCTGCTGAAAACATCTCCAAGGACCTTCTCTCCTACTACGATCCCAGCTCCTGTGCCAGCAGGTGGCTGGGACCAGGGAGCCTGCTGCCCCCCCGACACCTGGAAAAGGGACCTGTGGCAGCACCACCAATCCGTTCTCAGTCAAGAGTACAGACAAGCTCTAGTTCCACACCCTTTTGGGTAAATGCACAGAAAAGACCTGGAGAGACACATACTGGCTTATCTCTGGGGGATGGATAAGAGCCTTTTACTCTATATGCTGTGTTTACTTTTATTTTCAATTACTCATGTAAATGAAAGGATAATTAAAAAGAAAAACATCTCTGGGGCCTATTTCTGATCTTCTCAGTGTGAACAGCTTGTCTTTCACTGCGGAAGCCCCACAGGAGCCCAGTGAAGGCTCTGAGTCCTCACTTCCATCTGAATTCACCTGACCTCCCAGGGGCTACACAGCAGAGTCACTGGGCGCCGTCCCCAGGACTTCTGATGCAATCAGCCAGGAATGGGTGTGGGCATCAGGCATGTTAAAGCTCCCCAAGTGACAAAGTGCAGCCGGCTTAGGAAGCCGTGGGCATGCTCCTTTCCCAAACCACGCCCAGCCCTCCCCGCTCCCGCCCTCCTCGCCCCGACTTGTGTCAACACCATCCCCCCCCCCCGCCAAGGGGAGCTGGGAACATGCCACAGAGGTAGAAACAACAGCACTGGTGAGGAGGGGACGATGTGAGGGCCCACAGCCAGGACTGGGAGAGCTGGCAGGGCAATGCCACAGGGCCACTCACTGGACAGCAAATGGCGTGACCAGTCCACTGGAAAGGAAACCTCTCCACCGGACCTGAGACGTTTCGACTGTTGTTGTTCAGTGGCTAAGTTGTGCCTGACTCTGTAACCCCACGGCCTGCAGCACCCCAGACTTCCCTGTCCTTCCTTCACTATTTTCCAGAGTTCACTCAAACTCATGTCCATTGAGTCGGTGATGCTATCTAACCATCTCATCCTCTGCCACCCCTTTCTCCTTCTGCGTTCAATCTTTCCCAGCATCAGGGTCTTTTCCAGTAAGTTGGCTCATAGCATCAGGTGGCCAAAGTACTGGAGCTTCAGATTCAGCATCAGTCCTTCCAATGAATATACAAAGCTGATTTTCTTTAGGATTCACTGGTTTTATCTCCTTGCAGTCCAAGAACCTCCAACAGTCAGGGTCTATTTGGACTTTCCTGGTGGTCTAGTGGTTAAGAATCTGAATGCCAATGTAGGGAACCTGGGTTCAATCTCTGGTCTAGAAAGATTCCCTGTGTCATGAGGCATCCAAGTCCGTGCTCCACAGCCACCAACTCCTCTTGCCTAGAGCCATGCTCTGCAACAAGAGAATCCACTGCAATGAAAGGCCCCGAGTACCGCAGCTAGAAAGTAGCCCCCATTTGCCACAACCAGAAAAAGGCTTTGAGGCAAAAAAGACCTAGCAGAGCCATTAATTAATTAATTAATTAATTAACTTTCTAAAGAGTCAGGGTCTATTGAAGCATTTCCACTTTTCTCCAGGCATCTTCCCTTCTTCTGGATCACTGGCCGCCACTGTTTCTTGCCCACCAAGCAATCTCTGTTTTTGTTGTTAGATTGTTGCTTTTTCTTTTGCTTTATTGGAGGACCTCTTTGACTTCTTTTTTTTTCTTTCCCCCATATGGGATGTAAAGATGAATTTCTGAGTTCCTCAAGGCACAGGAACATCCTTACGGATCTTCACGCTTGATTAATAATGTGGCTAGGAGTAGCTTTCTCAGTTGGAGTTTATCTCCCTCAAACGTGGCAGACACGGCACCACCAGTGGGGCTGAGGAGAAGTCTGCTGCCAGTTTGATTCTGTTCTTTTTCGTAAGATGTTTCTTCTCTCCAGAAGCTTAGCAGTATGTTTCTTAAAATTCTGAAGATTGGTTAGAATTTATTTCCCTCAGGCCTCTCCTCTTGATGGGAGGCTGGGTAGGTGGGAAGGAGGTTGGCAGCCGGGGACTCTCACTCATGGCTGCTGAAAATAAGAAAGCTTTATTCTGGGTGTAAAGCACATGATGTCTTTCGCTCCTGTGCGTGTGTGCTAAGTCGCTTCAGTCGTGTTGAACTCTTTGCGACCCTATGGACTGCAGTCCGCCAGGCTCCTCTGTCCATGGGGATTCTCCAGGCAAGAATACTGGAGTGGGTTGCCATGCCCTCCTCCAGGGGATCTTCCTGACCTAGGGATCGAACCCACGTGTCTTACATCTCCTGCACTGGCAGGTGAGTTCTTTACCACAAGCATCACCTGGGGAGCCTGGAGAGCATCATCTCTCCTCTGTCTGTTCTGAGGTCTCAGGTTACCTCAGAGCCCAGCACCATTGCCCGGAACTGTCCAGGCAGTCTGCCCACCTTCTTTAGAGAACGCCTGGTTTCATCCTGGAGGCAAGATCCGCTCTGGGCTGCTCTGCTCTGCAGCAAGTGCTGCTGGGGCTTCCTGGAGGTGGGGCAGCTGCTCCAGGTGGTTGCAGTTCCCGTTCTTTGTGTTTAAGGAGCTTGGAGCTTCTCCAGGGCTCCATGAAAAGCTCACTCACGTCTCTCTCCAGGGTCTTGAGCCGCTGCATCCTCTGCTCTGGTTTCCTTGGCAACCCATTCCTTTCTTACCTTCCAGGAACTCCTCTGCATTTCTGGTTCACTGAGGGTATTGTCACTTCCTTCTCTTTTTCCCCACCTCATTGTCTATCATTTCTTTGGGACCCAGTGAGGTAAGAAAGTGGATGTGCAGGCCTCATCTACCAGCCCGGACACTAACTCCCAGTAGATACAATAGTGACTTTATTAAATCAAACTTCTGGAGAGAATCAGTGATCACTGCCTCATGCAAATTCCTCATTAGAGAGAAGAGGAAAAAGGCCCAGAAAAGCCAGTGACCTGTCCATGCGCCACACTGGTTGGTCAGTGGGGAAGGAGGGGCTGGGACACACAGGCAGTGCCCATAAGCTGAGACCATGGGACTTCCATGTTCCTGGTGGTCTGCTTTAATCAGGAAATCAGATGAGGCTTCAAACAAGAGTGGGTAGGCCCTTGGCCTGGCAGAACTGTGAAGTCAGCAGAGCCTGTCAGCGCTCCAGGATCCCTCTCTGTGGCAGTCTGGATGGCTGTGGGATGCAGGGCAAACCATCCTTGACCAGGCTGGCCGGACACAACTTCAGAGACAGCAGAATCAGTCCTGGGTACAAGGCACACCCCTCCCCTGTCCAACAAGGGAAGGCAGAGGACCACAGAGACCTGATGGGGCAGAGAGCTTCCCCAGTCCCCCAGCCGCCCAAGACTAGGGTCTGAGCAGGGGAAGGCGGAGGACCACAGAGACCTGATGGGGCAGAGGGCTTCCCCAGTCCCCCAGCCACTCAGATCTAGGGTCTGAGCAGGGGAAGGCGGAGGATCACAGAGACCGGATGGGGCAGAGAGCTTTCCCAGTCCCCCAGCCACCCAGGACTAGGGTCTGAGCAAGGGAAGGTGGAGGACCACAGAGACCTGATGGGGCAGAGAGCCCCGCCCCAGTCCCCCAGCCACCCAGGACTAGGGTCTGAGCAGGGGAAGGCGGAGGACCACAGAGACCTGATGGGGAAAGCCCGTGCAGCAGTGAAGACCCAGCAGGGCCCAAAATGAATAAGTAAATTCAATAATAAAGGGAACGAGAGCTTGACAAGGTGTTCAGCAGGAGAATGAGCTGAATGCATGTGAGTATCAGAAAGATCTCAGCTAAAGGGGAGAGCAGGGTGGTGAGCTGGGTGGAAAGGAAAGGGGTCGATTGCAGGGCTATTTAGGAGACAGAATATACAGAGCACGGTGCCTAATGAAGGGCGCAAAAGAGATGGCACAGATGCACCCCGGGTTTCAAATTCAGGCAAATGCGTGGACGGTGGAGTCTCTTCAAGACAGGAGACTTGGCTTTGCTGGGGAGAGAGACGTGAAGGTGGTTCACCCTTCTGGACATGTTTCCAAAGGAGAAAAGATTTCAAAGGAATAAACTAACAGTGGAAAAGGAATCACTGTTCTCAATTTATCAGTTTCATAGACTCGCTTACAATCATATATAGCTCAGTTGGTAAAGAATCCACCTGCAACGCAGGAGGCCCCAGTTAGATTCCTGGGTCAGGAAGATCCTATGGAGAAGGGTTAGGCTACCCACTCCAGTATTCTTGGGCTTCTGTTGTGGCTCAGCTGGTAAAGAATCCGCCTGCAATGTGGGAGACCTGGGTTCGATCCCTGGGTTGGGAAGATCCCCTGGAGAAGGGAAAGGCTACCCACTCCAATATTCTGGCCTGAAGAATTCCATGGACTATACAGTCCATGGGGTCACAAAGAGCTGGACACGACTGAGCGACTCACACAATCATATAAACATTCATATACTCACACAAAAGGAAATCTTGAAAGTGGCAAAAAAACAAAATCACTTAAATGTGCATCCTAAATGTATTCCAAGGGGCAGGTCTGAAGCAGAGGTGCAAACGCTATGACATTTTTTTTGGACACACTGGGCAGCATGTGGGATTTTAGTCCCCCAAGTGAAAGTGTTAGTTGCTCAGTTGTGTCTGACTCTTTGTACCCCATGGACTATAGCCTGCCAGGCTCCTCTGTCCATGGGGATTCTCCAGGCAAGAATACTGGACTGGGTAGCCATTCCCTTCTCCAGGGGATCTTCCTGACCAGGGATCAAACCCTGGTCTCCTGCACTGCAGACAGAGCCTTTACCGTCTGAGTCACCAGGAAAGCCCCTCCCAGGGATCAGCCCCATCCCCTGCACTGGAAGCTCGGAATCTTAACTGATGGACCGTCAGGGAAGTCCCTCCACGATATTTCATAGAAGAGAGAATATCAGACTGTGACCTTTCATGCATCCTGACAACCATCAGCCAAAGGATACCAGCGATGCGGAAGGGAGCCTGGGTTGGGGAATCTTCCTAAATCTCTCAGTACAGAGGTAATTACTTCCAGGAGCAGAGGGGACTCGAGCCTGTCCTCAGGGACTGGACAACCTTCTGAAATAAATTATTGTCAAATTATTTTTTTGTCCCTTGAGTTTCGACACCTGCCTAGATTCATGCAGCCACTGCCAGGACACAGAACTGCTCCATCACCCCGAAAACCCTCCCCCACGCTGCTCCACTATCCGCCCCTCCCGCCCCCCATCCCCTGGCAACCACTGATCTGCTCTCTCCCGCTGCGCTCCTGTCTTTTCGAGAATGTCACAAAAGTGGAACGGCACAGCACATAACATTTTGAGGCTGGCCTCTTTCACTGAGCATGATGATTCTGAGGTTCAGCCAAGCTGCTGCATGTACCCAGAGCTGGCTCCTTCTGCCCTTCTGGCATTAAACACGAAGCACTGACAGCATTGCAAACATATATTTGCGTCAACTCACTGGAAAAGACTCTGACGCTGGGAAAAACTGAGGGCAAGAGGAGAAGAGGGCAACTGAGGATGAGACTGCTGGATGGCATCACCAACTCAGTGGACATGAGTGTGAGCAAAAAGTTAGTGGACAGGGAAGCCAGGCATGCTCTAGTCCATGGGGTCACGAAAAGTCGGACACAACTGAGAGACTGAACAAATATTACTACCATGATTACAGCTAGGAACTCATTAGGAGTCACAGATAACACCAAGCTAGATGCCAACAAAGAAAGCCACTCCCAGGATTCTTGCCTGGGAAATCCCATGGACAGAGAAGCCTGGTGGGCTACAGTCTGCTGTTGCTAAGTTGCTTCAGTCGTGTTCGACTCTGTGTGATCTCATAGACGGCAGCCCACCAGGCTCCCCTGTCCCTGGGATTCTCCAGGCAACCCCCTGGAGTGGGTTGCCATTTCCTTCTCCAATGCATGATAGTGAAAAGTCAAAGTGGAGTCGCTCAGTCGTGTCCGACTCTTACCGACCCCATGGACTGCAGCCCACCAGGCTCCTCTGTCCATGGGATTTTCCAGGCAAGAGTACTGGAGTGGGGTGCCATGGCCTTCTTTGGGGCTACAATCTACAGGGTTACAAAAAGCAGACATGACTTGGTGACTAAACAACAACAACAGGCTTCACTGTGTCAAACAACTCCACCTGTAGGAAGAGGCCACAGCTCCACAGGCTCATGGGAGAGAGACAAGTTTACACCACTGCAAATGCTTAACTGCAGGAACAGATTTTTTTTCCCCCTAAAGCAACAATATACTTTTGATGAAAAACATTTGTATTTTCATTAAGTCTGAGCACTGAGGATGAGCTAAGGCTTCTTAACATGCCTCACCCTGCAGTTTTACTGCGAGTGGATCTTAGTAGTAATTTTTATTTCTGATGCATCACTGAGTTAGGAAAAAAAAAAAATTCTTTCCAGCATTAGCTCTACACAAAGACACACAGACACACACACAGGTACACACAGACACACACACACACAGAGGCATGCGGTCCTGCGGTCAGAAACGCTATTGCAGCCATCAGTCCTGCTTCCCTGCGTGGTGCTCGCCTGCCTGATGTCTGACTCCCAGAATGACACCTGCAGAGCATGGGGCCCCAGCCTCCTGCAGGGGAGCCCGGAGCTGCCTTCAACCTGCTGTCGGCGATACCCTGAGTTCCCAACAGCCTCCCTGTGGAGCCAGAGCCTTAAACCCAGGGAGGACAAGTAAAACGATCCCCAGGAGAGAGTCACACAAAGTGAGGGGCCATGGAGAAGGCAGGTACCAAACACACAAGAGGAAGAACTGATGTGCCCACGCCTTCACACACCCCCACACGAGTTCAGTCCAGCCCTGTCCTCACTTGGGGCCACCTCATTCATCTTTCCTCCAGAACAATCCCCGGGAAGCTGCCTCCTCACGATTACGGTATTAGAGTTGTCACGCATCACTCTCTGTCCCACTCACTCCCCATGGAGATCTGCAGCTGTCCTGGAGAACACGTATTTAAATTAGCTCCCTAAGCAGGGATCAAACCCGGAGCCCCTGCAGTGGAGGCCCAGGGTCTTACACAACTACCGGGCCACCAGGGGATTCCCCCAGAGCGCAGCTGACCTGGAGCTCAAGCCCAAGACCCAGGACCTAATGCCGGGCCTTCTATCTACCATGGGAATAGTCTCAGACACCCACAGGATCACTCTCTGCCTGCTTCTTCAGCCGGGAAGGTGGAAGAGGCATTTTTCTCGTCCATTCTGAGGACCCAGCGGGTGGGAGACTGCACACGGATGCCCAGCCTTTCGTCTGCCATCGACCTTGTTTACTAACACAAACTTCAATCAGAGAAGAATTTATTTCTCCCCACCGGCCTCCCAGCAGCTCAAAGTGGCATGTGTGACAAGACCGGGGCCCCTCCAGGCCTCTCCTCCTCGTAGCTGAAGCCAGTGCACATTCCAGAGTCCTCAGGAGGGGTCTGTGGGGCCCTCACTCCACCCCAGGGCCGGCAGGGCCCTTCCTGTGCCTTTTTATACAATGAAACACCTGAGGCCTGGCTGATGTTGGTCCGGTCTCCATTCCCCCAGATCCTGCCTCCACAACAGAACTCAAACATCTGGAAAATTTTTTCTCCACCTGCTGCCTCATGTGCACAGAGCAGAGACAGCAGAACGCTTATCCTCATCACGATCTGACCCCAAGGGCTGCCTTGTCCATAAGGGACCATGCAAAACCGTGATGGGGCCCGATTCCCATCATGGGGTGCAGTGGAGAGGAAAGTGGGATTGAAATCCAGTCTCCTGGCTTCAGCTCGTCTGCACGGTGGCCATAGGCAGGTACCTGAAATTCTGCCTCCCCGTCATATCCTCTGTACCCCCGGGCCCTGTGCCATTCGGTGTGGCAAAGCCCGGGAGAGTACTCTGCAAGTGATGCGGTGTCATGCAGAGAAGAGGTGCCCGACAGCAGCGGTCCACAACCTTTCTGGCGCCAGGGAGTGGATTCGTGGAAAGACAATTTTTCCACGGACCGGGATGTGTGTGGGTTGGGGGGCGGTTTCAGGATAATTCAAGCGTATTACATTTACGGTGCACTTTATTTCTATTATTATTCCATCAGCTCCACCTCGGATCATCCAGTATCAGATACCAGAGGTTGGAGACGCCTGCCCTACAGATGTGCCCTGTTCTGCTTCAGGACTTGTCAAGACATCACGATTTTAAACGGAAATGTTTCTGTCACGGTAAAATTACATAGGTTTTCAAAAAAGATCAAAGGGAACTCAAGAGCCTCCTGAACCAACAACTGCCATTTCAGTACAGTTACCCTCCAGTAACCAGGGGGTCCTCGGCAGTACCCTCCAGTATCTCGTCCCGATCAGCATTATACCTTGTTCTGAATCAGTCATGGAAAAAATGCTCACTGAGCTTCAGGCACCACACTAGGCGCTGCAGATCCAGCCGTGGACAACCACAGAAGACAGCGTCCTTGTTCTCACGGTCTAAGGGGGAGAGACAGCAAACAAACCAACATCCAGTATGTCGGCGGTGAGGGCTGTAAAACCCAAAGCGGGGCTTCCCTGGTGGTCCAGCGGTTAAGAAGCCACCTAGCAATGCAGGGCACACGGCTTCCATGCCTGTCGGGGAACTAAGGTCCTATGTGTCTCGGGGCAACCAAGCCTGTGCGCCACAACTACTGGGCCCGCGAGCCGGAACTAAAGAGTCCACGCACCACAATGAAAATCCCACATGCCCCAGTAAGACCTGACACAGATAAACAGATCAATAAACATTTAAAAAACAACCCGGAGCACAGTAAGGGAAGTGCTTTTATACCAGGTGATGAGAGGCCTTTTCTGAGAAGGTGATCGTAGAGCCGAGATGCAAAGGAAGTAGGGGACAGTGTACCATGGGGAGGTGGTGGGGAAGGCTGCGGACGGGTCAGAGCCGCGCTGCGTGGGGAGGAGGGCGCACAGCAGGAGGGCCTTGAAGCACGGGACAGGACTTTGGATTTGATTCTGAGTGAAGTAGGAAGCCATCAGAAGGTTCTGAGCAGAGGGCTGGCACAATACGACACATATTTAAATTTCATTTCCCAATTTCTCTGGCCAGTATAGAGAACCATGATTAATTTTTGCACACTTACCACCTATCCTGCGATTTCGCTTGATTCACTTCTTAGTTCTAGTGGCACTTGTGTAGATTACTTAGAATTAGGTCTGCTGCAAACAAGGTCATTTCACTTCTTCCTTTCTGTCCAAACTTCTTGCCTTTTATTTCTCCTGGCTGCCTTTTAAAATTATTTTATTTCAATTTTTGGCTGTGCTGGGTCTTCACTGCTGTGAGTGGGCTTTCTCTAGTGGCACGTGGGGGCCACTCTTCATTGCGGTGCACAGGCTTCTCACTGAGGTGGCTTCTCTTGTTCCCACACACAGGCTCTAGGGTGTGTAGGCTTTAGCAGAGTGATGCACAAGCTTCATAGCTCCTAGGCATGTGGAATCTTCCAGGACCAGGGATCAAACCCATGTCCCTTGCATTGGCAGGCAGATTCTCAATCACTAGACCACCAGGGAAGCTCAAATAGCTTATTATTTTTGCTTTAAACCATCAATTGTCTTTCAAAGGAACTTTAAAATTAAAAAAAAATTATTTTATATTTACCACATATTTCTAATTTCTGGCACTTTTCATCCTTTATACAGATCCATTTTACATCTGGTGGCACTTCCCTTCAGGCTAAAGACTCCTTTAATGATTCCTATACTGACAGTCTTCAGGGAACAATTTTTTCTCAATTTCTGTCAATCTGAAAATGTCTTTGTTTTATATTTATTTTTGAAAGACAATTTTTTTCAGAACTTTGAAGATGGCATCCCATTGCATTGTCTTGGGTAAGGAGTCAATTATATCATTATTTCTGTTGCCTTATATGTAATACACTTAAGCTCTGAATGACCTGGGGGTTAATCTGTGTATAACTTACAGGCATCCCTCCATATCTGTGGTTCCTCTGCATCCATGGATTCAACCAAGCACAGACCATGTACTACGGTATTTACTACTTAAAAATATCCATGTGTAAGTGAACCCACACAGTCCCAACCCATGTTGTTCAAGGGTCAACTGTATATCTTTTTTCTTCTGGCTGCTTTTAAACCTTTGTTTTCAGCAACCCAATTCTGGTGTGCCTAGGTGTGGTTTTCTCTGGGTATACCCTGCCTGGGGTTACTTGAAATTCTAAAATCTGTGTGTTGAGATTTTTCTTTTTTTCCATCAAATTTGATGATACTTCCTCAAACATTTTTTCTGCCCCAATCTCTCTCCTTCTAGAATTCCAATTAAACGTCAGATTACTTAATATTATCTCTCACATGGCACTGAGGCTCTGTTCACTTTTTTTCCATTATTTTTTCACTCTGTATTTCCGTTTGAATGGTTACTATTGATCTACCTTAAAGTTCACTGACATTTCTTCTGTAGAGCCCAAACTGCTGTGGAATCATCTGGTGAATTTTTCATTTCAGATGCTCTATTTTTGGGTTCTAGAATTTCAATTTGGTTGTTTCTTAAACTTCCATTTCTTCACTCAAATTCCTATCTGCTTACTCATTATGTTTCTGTGAGTGTATATCTAATGAGCTTTTTTCTTTTTGCTATCAGTCATATTGCTTACGTCTTGCGATTTTTTATTGCATGCTGGATATTGTAGATAACACTTTAGCTTAAATAGTGTTGAGTTTTATTCTGGCAGACAGCTGGTTGACTGGTACATCACCGTAATCCTAATGAGGCTTGTTTGTAGGGCTTGTTATCAATATTACGGGTTGTGTGTGGTCCTTTCTATAGACTAAAGCAACCCTGTCCCTAAGGTGCGATGTCCCCGTCATCTCTGGTGTTTAGTAAGAGCTCCTTAGTCTGGCAGGATAGAGTGCTAGGTCTCCCAAGACTGCGTGACCTCCAGAACCTTTGTTTAGCTCACTGTTTGCTCCTGAGTAATTGCTCTCTGCTGAGCCTCCAAGCACCGTGGCCTGTGTAAACACAGCTCAGTATTATATGAGTCTCTAGGCAACCACTTTGAAGGTTTCTTAAGTCTCTGCTCAGAACCTTCCTGTCCAACACACTGTGTCCCACAGATTACAGCTGCGACAGCACCCCCAAATCCTGACCTCTGTTTCCTCTGCCCAGCTCTCTATTGGTCTCTGCTCCACTCTGCCTTGGTTTCTGCTCAACAGCAAGCCAGGGAGGATGTGGAGCTTGCCCCACATACTTTCACTTGAATCACAGACCACTCAGTATTGCTCCATTCCTGAAAACACTTGCTTCATATATTTTGCCCAGTACCAAAAATCGTGGCTTCCCCAGAGGCTCAGTCAGTAAAGAATCCACCTGCAGTTCAGGAGAGTGCCTGCAATGCAGGAGACCCGGGTTCGATCCCTGGGTCGGGAAGATCTCCTGGAGAAGAAAATGGCAACTACTCCAGTATTCTTGCCTGGGATATTCCACGGACAGAGGAGCCTGGCAGGCGACAGTCCATGGGGTCGCAAGAGTTAGATACAACTAAGCAACTAAATCAAATCAATCATCAAAATGGTTGGGAAAAGAGTAAATTCAATATTTATTACTCCACCATGCCTGGGACTGGAAGTCTTTTCATATTCTGACTCTGGCTGCTGTGTGGAAGAAAACTGCAAAATCAACGACCTACCCTAAGACCACCTAAGAAGGCCGATAAGGTAGTTTTTCTTCGAACAGAAAATGCAATGCTTTGACACCTGTTAAACACCTGTGCAAATCCGGCAAGACATCAGGAGTAAAATATACTTTCAGATAAACCCATGGGCATGTGAAGCCAGTCCTCATCTCTGTCACCAGGTAGAGACCCGCGGTTTGGAAGGCTGGAGTACGAGGACATGCTCCCAGAGCTTTTCTGGTTGAGCTCAGCCACAGCCAGAGCAGAAGCGGGCAGCGCTCCCTCCTCATTCAAAGCTGGCCATCTCATCCAGGAAATCCACCATGAGCACAGAGGAGCCCAAATGTGTGGACTGGAGAGCTCCAAGGTCACACTCAAGAGGCAGGTTCTCATTTATTCAAGATTTTTTTTTTTTTTTGATGTGGACCATTTTTAAAGCCTTTGTTGAATTTTTTATAATACTGTTTGCATCATGTTTTGGTTTTGTGGCCGCAAGGCAGGTGAGATCTTAGCACCCCAACAAGGAACCGAACCTGCACCCCCTGTGTTAGAAAGCAAAGTCTTAACTACTGGACTGCCAGGGAAGTCCTTGAGTCTCATTGAGACAATTTCAAATCCTCAGCTTTGGGGCAGAAATGGGTCACACGCTATTACTCCTGCAAGGACAGGACCAGGTCAACCCTCAACAAGTTATTTTCTGAGCAAATGTCTGCCCCTCACTGCAAACAGGGGTCTGGGTACGGGGAAACTGGCAGTCTTCCCCGGCTACCCTGCCAGCTGACACCAGGGCTTCTCCCATCCACAGCCTGCCAACGGCTTGCCGCCCTAACAGTTTGTCAGGGAACAGGAAGATTTTACCAGCCAAATAGAAACCCAAACTCATACTCACCCTGTTGCTGCGAATGTCAATCAGGCAGACGAAACACCTGAAAGAGCCGCCCCTTCCTTCCCTGGTTACAAGCTGCCGCCTGCCCCAGACAACAGACCAAGGCTCGGGTGTCAAGTGGCTCCCAGATCCAATGACCCTCCCCGCCGCCACTCCCGGCACTGCCTCCATCAGTAGAGCAGCAATGTCCAGAATCCACTTGAGAAGTGGCCTGAACCTCACAATTTCCAGTACAAGTCGTGTGTGCAGAAGTGAATGTCACTTACACCTTGCCTGTCTTCGCTCAGCCTGGACCGAGTCCCTACATTCAATTTTAGGACCAGCCAGAAGAATCCTAAGGCTGGATCCTGGTGGCTCAGATGGCAAAGAATCTGCCTGGGAGACTCAGGTCAGATCCCTGGGTTGGGAAGATCCCCTGGAGCAGGGACTGGCTACCCACTCCAGTATTCTTGCCTGGAGAATTCCATGGACAGAAGAGCCTGGCGAGCTACAGTCCATGGGGTCACAGAGTCGAACATTACTAAGCGACTAACAGAGAGAGAGAGAAGAATCCTAAAAGCTCAAAAGTCTACACAGAAGAAGCCCACTGCCCCAAATCTGCTCCAAGCTTTTAAACGATGCTATGTTTCAAAGCTTAATGGAGATGCTAACAGCAGAGGCTGGACAAGTATGTCCTGAATTTAAGCCTCACACAGTGAATCAGCGTTTCAGAAACTCTGCTTCCTCAGACACTCCTGTGAGAGCTATCTGGCGAAGATTTAGAAGAGACTGGCAGAGAGCTGTCAGGCAATTTCTGCATGAGGTTTCTGTGCATGCCACAAAATTCATATTTTCCAGAGCCCTAGACAGCAGTAGCAAACTCTTAAATTTTCCTCACGGTATTTCCCTTATGACATTAGACTCTCTGGGCTTCTCATGGGGAGCTTATTTGTTCATGAAATTATTTTCTTTATTTGGTTCACTTTTCTTTTGATTTACATGTAACAGCTGTGCATTGTTCCCTGGTAGCTCAGTTAGTAGAGTCCACTTGCAATGCAGGAGACCTGGGTTCGATTCCTGGGTTGGGAAGATCCCCTGGAGAAGGGAACGGCTACCCATTCCAGTATTCTGGCCTGCAGAATTCCATGGACTGTATAGTCCATGGGGTCACAAAGAGTTGGACATGACTGAGCAACTTTCACTTTCATAGAAAGAGGTAGGCAGGTAGGGAAGAATTCCTGTTCCTAGAGTCTGAGAATGCCGTCATGATCTTTAGATAAAGGGTCCCGGAGGAGGTTCATTTGTTTCCATGTCATCTGGACCCGGGCAGATGTCATCAGGGACTTCCCTGGTGGCTCGGCAGTAAAGAATCCATCTGCCAGGTTCAATCCCTGGTTGGTTGCCCTGGAGAAGGAAAGGGCAACCCACTCCAGTACTCTTGCCTGGGCAATCCCACGGACAGAGGAGCCTGGCGGGCTACATAGTCCATGGGGTCTCAAAGAGGTGGGCACGACTTAGTGACTGAACAACAGCAAACTGCCATCAAACCACTCAGGAAGCCCCCAGAGGCAGTGAGCTGAGCTGTCAGGCTGTGCGACAGGAGCAAGCGGGGCCTGGCACAAGGGAGCCGCCCCTCCCCTGCACATTCCAGCTCTGACCTGCGAAGGCCCTTTGAAATCTGACTCCAGGCTAAGCTGGCCTCCCGGGGAACCCAGCCAGGCTCTGAATCCTCCATCTGCCAGCTCACCGAGCACCTGGCCAGCTGCTCTTCTCCCCGCTTTCCTTTCGGCCAGAGGAATCCTGTTTCTGCGCCACCTGTGAACTCACAGAACCTGTCCCCAGGCCCAAAGCCCATGGGCGGGCATGAGAAAGGGGCAGTGATCTGGCTGAGAGATGAGAGCAAGAAAGAGAACGGGTAGCAGGGCTCAGCAGCTTTCAAAAGGGGTGACTGAATCCGGAAGGAGGAAATGGATGCATTTTGCGCAGGTTCTCAACCCTCCGGCTTAATTAAACATCCACCAGCAGTAAGCCCGTCTTGTCATCTGTCCCTCCTCCACATCGCACTGGGGGGAACGCTGTTCCCTCCGTGAGCCTGGCACCACCTCCCACCTGGGCTCCATGCCCTCCTCCGGAGGCTCCACCCACGGGAGCAGATTTCAGACACCTCTGGTAGAGGGGGTGGGCAGGACCACCCCGGGGCAGGACACCCCCACATGCTTTTTATGAAGAGCAGCTATTTTCTCTGGAACGCATCCTGAGAAGTCCCTTGTTTTCCAAACCACCACTCCCAGGACCCCTGGAACCAGTCAGCTCTGGCTCACCATGACAGTTCTCCCCAAACAAGGAGCAGCCTGGAAGCCACGCAGGTCAGGTTGGGGTTAAGGTGTTCCTCCCTCCCACCCCACCCCTGCCAGAGTGTGGGCTTAGCGTCCTCCAGGCCCAGGCCTGTTTAGAGGGGGACCCCGGCCAGGGCCGCCCCCAGTGCACACGACTGCTTTGCTGCCAAGTGACGCTGATAACTGCACCCAGGGAGTCGGCAGGACTGAATCGGGTGATGCAGACCCACTGTTCAGCTCAAGGGTGCACACAATGACCTCTCAGCAAAAGGGGCCATTCAGGACTCAGGTTCCGGTGACCTTGCAGAAAAGAGAGAATTAGAAAAATCTAAGAAACTGTTCACTTGTCAAGAAAGGGTGAGAAGTTGTCCTCAACACCATATGGCTGCCAGGAAGGGGAGGACACAGCAGTGCACGTCCAGCCTCCAGGCCTGAGGCTCACACAGCTGTGTTTGTGCAAAGCAGCTAGGAGACAAATGTCACACCTATGTTGCTGGCTGAGCATTATAAACTTTGACTGGGATTTTTTTTTTTTAATTCTTTCCAAATAATTTTTCCAATATTTAGCCTACTGCAAATTCCTCACTCATCTCAGCTTCAGTGTTCACAGCTGGAAAACACAGAAGTTGGGTCTATTCTTGCTCCAAGATTCCGCAAGTGGGGTCTCACTTATGGGGTGTTTACACCCAGAGTTCTGGAGGAACCTGGTGGGAAGGGGTCCTGGTGGGACAAGCCCAGGTACCTGGCCTGGGTGTGGATCTGAGAGGCGGGGGCCCCACCACGCCTGTGAGTCTGCTCCCAACACAGCACACCCCTAACGCTTCCTGAGCTCAGATGGCTCGCCCTTCAGAGGGGCTCGGTAATTCTGGCTCTACTCACGTCACAGTTAATGGGGGGCCCTGACAAGACTGTGGGGTGCAAGCTGTGCCATGAAAAAAAAAAAAGATGGTTCTGAGAACCTCCCTGGCCGTCCAGTGGTTAAGACTCCGAACCTCCACTGCAGGGGGCACAGGTTCAATCCCTGGTCAGGGAACTAAGATACCGCGTGCCAAAGGGAATGGCAGGAAAGGAAGCAAGCAGGGAGGGAGGAAGAAAGAGATGGTTGTATAGATGGAGAGGTTTCTCCAGACTGTGGGACCCTCTGTGCGACGGATGCCCCCGAGGCTTGGCCTCAGGTGCCAACCCACAGCACTGCCTGAGGAGCCTGGGCCTTCTCCGTGGACAGAGCACAAGGTCAAGCACCGAATGGGCGAAGCTGACCAGACATGGTCCATGCCCTGGGATGCCCACAGCTGACACTGTGCCCCCTTAGTGTGTGAGGTCCAGGTGTGTCCAACATCACGCCCAGATCAGTGCCAGGGTCAGGAGGGAGGTGACTGCAGGAACAGCAGCTGCCCAGCCTCTGCCGGACAGGGTGCCCATGGCCCCCCGTGGCCTCCTGAACCCAACAGCTGGTGCCCAAGGCCAGGCCGGCACTCCAAGGCAGAAATTACCTGCTGAGCCTCAAAGCTGGGCCAGCCTGAAAACCTGCAGACACTTTGCTTTCTTCCCCAAACTGTTCAATTCACATGATTAAACCACAAAAACCCCGAGCACACCGATAGCTCAGCTCGCATGCCTCTCACATGGCAATGTGAAAACCGCAGAGATAACAGCGTGTGCCCATCCTGCATACCAGGTCCTGGAAAAATGTTCTTTCGAGAACAACGCTGACACCCATGTGATTAAATGCTTTACGGTTCCACCTGGCTGACTCATCTGATGGTAACCCAAGTGCCAGGCCCCTCCCCACCCCTTGTTTTGCTGTAGCTGGGAGTGACACCCACCAGTATCTGGGGCCACACACCTGTGCCAGAGGTTGGGGAGAGTGGGCAAGGTGCAAGGGACCTCAAAGCATTTGGCAATTTATTAAGGTTCCTTTGAACAAAAAGGTAGTTTGCAAAATGGAGACGGGAATGGCAACCCACTCCAGTATTCTCTCCTGCAGAATCCCACAGACAGAGGAGCCTGGCGGGCTATAGTCCACGGGATCTCAAAGAACTGGACACGACTAAGCGACTTTCACCACGCAACAACACAATAAGGACAGCAGTTGGAGGAGGGCGGGCTGTCGGGGTGGTGGACAGGCATGGGTTCAGGAAGGCTCAGCCACCCAGGTGTGCTGCAGACTGAAGGTCAACAGCGAGCCCGCTGATGCCTCTCCTGTCTGCCACTTGCACCTCGGGGGTGACCTGGCCATGCCCACTCGGCCCAGCTCTGTTTCTCAGGTGGGCTGGGGTCACACCAGCAGCTGACGTGCTGCTCAGACCTCCTGCTCATCCAGCTGGGCGAGTGCCAGGTACAGACAGTCTTCTTCCCCCCAACTTTCCCAGGCCCAGGATGGCCCCCCAAGAGAGACCCCTGCTGTGGCTCCAGGCCGCCTGCCTTTCACCCCTGCCTGGCATAGCTGCCCCCTCCCCACTGCAGCCCTGCTGAAGCAGCTGAGCTAATTCTGGGCTCCCTGCCACCCGCACAAGCCCACGCTGCACATGCTCTGACTCATTTTGGAGGCGCCTAGAAGCAGGGGCCAGGAGACAGGCCGCCAGGCACCCACGGGTGCTCCATTAGCCCTGGGCCAGGGGTCCTTGGGCCTGCAAGGAGGCCTGTCATCACCTCCACAAATCACACTGAGTAGGGCATGAGCCCCGATTTTGAACTCCGTGGATGCCTTGAGATGTCCAGCTATATGCTGATAGTACACAGTCTGAGAGCTAAAATCTGGAGTTAAAAATTGAACCTGTCTTACTGTTTACCATCGGGACCCGTATGGCACGTGAAAATTTCTCACCCTATTGCCAACATTCTCAAACCTAAAAGGCATTAGATCAGAAAAGCAGGGAGATTTTACATCTATAAGTTCAATTCAGCCTAATTCAAAACCATTTCCTGAACATCTATCTGGTGTTATTCTTCCTTGTCCCTGGGACCTCAGGCAGAGTCTCCAACCTCAAAGAACTCCAGAGACGCTTCTGTCCTGCCCATAGTCGGCGGGGGCGGGGACGGCTACAGGGCTCTACGGGGAGGTGCAGGGACAGTTACCTCTACCCAGGACGTGAGGGAGGGCATGCAGAGGACACGGGTCTGAGGTCTGCAGCATCTGGGGATGTTTGGGGAACAGGGAGTCTCATGGCACTGAGGGGAGGAGCAGGTATCAGGCGTGCTTAGATGCAAGGAATGCTGGTCAGACTTGGAGGGCCAAGCCCCTTAGTAACCAAGGACCACACCTCCCATCCGAGGGCAGGTCCGGGCATCCATCAGTCACTGAAGAGTACGCTCTGAAACGGCAAAAGGACCCTAACCACTGCGTGTGACTGGGCAAGTTACTTACACACTCTGAACCTCAGGATGATCAGAGGAACAATCAGAACAAAACCTACTGCAGGGATGTTTTGAGGATTAAATAAGCTACATGGAAGCTGTGGACAAAGCACCTGCCTGTGGCTGGTGATCCTGCAGTGCCCAGGTGTAAGGTGGTGGGGGAATACAGTTTAGCAATAGACAGGTTGGGGTGCAGGGGGTATCAAACCCCAACTCCACCATTCAGAAGCAGTAGGGCCTGGGAGAAGTTACCTGAAACCTCTAAGCCCCTTCCACAAGATGTAATGGTGCCCTGTTATTCACAGGCTTAGAAATCAGCTCTGTATTGCAGGTTTTATTATCATGTGTCGCTCCCCGTGAGCCACGGACCAGTGTGGGGCTGGCCACCTTGTCGATGTGCCCCACTTGCGGTCAGGAGCCAGGAATCAAAGTCAGGAAACAGCCAGGGGGCGGAGGTCAGAACCAGCAAACCCAGGGACCGGTGGTCCTGGAGCTCCTCTAATGGACCGTCCACTCCGGAAGTCTGTCTCCCCTCTGCCGCCTCAGGCACTGCACAGCCACCCAGTCAGTGCAAACAGCAGCCAGGTTTGCAGCGGGAGGCGCCCCGCTGTGTAGGGGCATCACACCCCCGGACACGTGGACGCTGCCAGTGAAAACACGCAGGAAAGGCGCACACAAGGGCTCCAGAGAACCCCGCAGGGCCTGGCTGGCCCCACCCACCCCTGATGTCTGTAAGGGCCTCCCCGCACCCGGATCCTCCCGCTGCCCTCTTATCCCCCGCACCCCACCCTACCACCCTCCCCCACCCTCTCCCAATCCCGTCCCTCCCAGCCGTACCCCCCCCACCCCGGCCGCCCCCAGGCTCCGGCCCCAGGCAGCTCCTCAGCCCCTTCCCCCTGGCCACAGCAAGGCAAGGTCCCCGGGGCTGAGCCCGCTTCCGAAAGGGCTTCCCTGAGGCTCACCCTTCCCACCTGGGGCTGCGGAGGCTGGGTCCCGCCACCACCCCACCGCGGCTTTAAGATTATCCGGGGTGGACGCGGGCCAGGTGAACCTGCTGTTTCCTTCCTCCCTCTTCCAAGGAGACGTCTTTAAAAACAGGAAGGGGAGCCCTGTCCTGCACCCTTCTCAGCTCTCAGGGATCGGGTTCCTGAGTTCAGGAGTTCAAGGGCCCTTCAGCCTCTGGCCCCCGTTTATCTCTGCTCAAACAGAAGGGGAGGCCGGCTGCCCTGGTGCGCTGTGCCCCATGGGGGTAGGGGACCCAGCCCCCTGCCCTTCCTCCTGGTTCCGGTTTTGAGAGTCTTGTCCCTAGAGGTAGATCCCTGAGAAGGAAGGAAGACTGAATCTCGGCCCAGGCGGCTCCCAGGGCCCATCCCCAGCCCCAGGAGCAGTGACCGGCAATCATCGGCTGCCAGTGGATGAGGAACGGGTGGTCCAGAGCAGAGACCCAGTAGTGGGCATCAGCTCCCTGACCAGTCTCGGGCCTCCGTCAGTGTGGGTAGCTTGGGTGAAGGAACTGGTATTGGGGCTCAGAGGGTAGAGAAATCGGTGGTGGGGGTGGTGGTCAGCCTGTATGGGAGTGTCCACTTCCTGACCTGGCCCAGGGACTGGGTGATCAAAGTGAGAAAGACTGAAAAGGGCATCACCTCACAGGGCTTAGGGGACTAAGGCTCAGGGACAAGGGGGTACAAGCGTGTGGGAGAGGGGCTGCCCCTGGCCACCCCCTTTCTGCACAGAACCAGAGGTGGCTAAGTCCCTCCTTTGAGCCCAGGAGTACCTCGGAGGCCAGAGCAGAACACCACAGTGGACTGGCTCCTGAGCACACGGGAGGCCACTCCCGGGGTCCTCCGGGCTGAGCATGGCAGGCGTGTGCCCATCATGCCTGTTACTGGACCACAGGGACCAGGGCTGCTTGGGGACTGGGGCGGATATGACTGTCTGGAGTCCTTCAGGAGCTGCCTGTGTGAGTCACTCAGTCGTGTCCGACTTTTGGGGACCCCAAGGACTGTAGCCTGCCAGGCGCCTCTGTCCATGGAGTTCTCCAGGCAAGAATACTGGAGTGGGTTGTCATTTCCTTCTCCAGGGGATCTTTCCAACCCAGGAATCAAACCTGGGTCTCCTTCATTGCAAGCAGATTCTTCACCGTCTGAGCCACAGGAAAGCCCCTATAGACTACAACCCCTCTTTTAAAAGTTTTTACATTTTGATTTTTAAAAAATTGTATATACTGAGATTTGTTTGGTTTTGAACTCCATGCCTCAGACACACTGAGTATGGAGCAGGGGCAAGCAGCCCCAATGGGGTGGGCGGTGGGGGGTGAGGTGGGGTGGTAGGGGACTGGGGGGGTGGGGTGGGAAGGGGGCGGAGTCCCTGAGGGCAAGCCTCTGGAGGGGCCGGGTGGAACGTGGGCCTCAGAGCAGAGAGGTGGTCAACAACCCTGAGTGAGCGCCTCCTGGTCGTGGGCACTCCTTTGTTCAGCCCACCCAAAGCTTCCTGTTCTCCAAATCGAGCCTGCGTGACAGTGCCTCGCACCCAGTATCTGCTCTGACGAAAGAGAAGACCCGCCTATCCCCCCAACACATCTCTCATCTTCACTCTGACCCCGGGCTCTTTGCCACAGGTCCAGCTCCCTCGCCAGCACTCACCCACTGTCCCTCCTGCCTTCTTCATTCACCCACAGCTCATGAAGTGCCCTAGTGACTAAGCATCCTTCAGAAACACTCCTAAGGGTTCCAGTAGTGAACGACTCACTCCCCATTACTGAGTGTTTACCCTTGCTTCCAAATTTGCATCTTTATAAATTACATTGTGATGAACATCCTTGCATAGAAACCTTTTGATGGCAGATTTAATTGTTTCCTCGGGAAAAATTCCTAGGACTAAAATCACCAGGATGAAGGGATTCTTTCAAGGGGAATTCTTTCAAGGGTTTTATGACAACTGCCAAATAGTTTGGCAGAAACTGTTTATCTTCTTCCCCTCTGAAAGGGATATGAGAGTCCTCGCCACACACTTGCACCAAGTACTATCCCCTGCAGGAACAAACAGAAACAGTACACGCCCCAAAATTTGCTAATTTGACTGTTTTTTTCATTCAGTCACTCAGTTGTGTCCAACTTTTCGACCCCATCGACTGCAGTACACCAGGCTTCCCTGTCCTTCATCATCTCCTGGGTGCTCAAACTCATGCCCATCAAGTCGGTGATGCCATCCAACCATCTCATCCTCTGTTGTCCCCTTCTCCTGTTGCCTTCAATCTTTCCCAGTATTAGGGTCTTTTCCAATGAGTTGGCTCTTCGCATCAGGTGGCCAAAGGATTGGAGCTTCAGTTTCCACATCAGTCCTTCCAATGAATATTCAGCATTGATTCCCTTTAGAATTGACTGGTTGGATCTCCCTGCAGTCCAAGGGACTCTCAAGAGTCTTCTTCAACACCACAGTTCAAAAGCATCAATTCTTCAGTGCTCAGCCTTCTTTACGGTCCAGCTCTCACACCAATACACGACTACTGGAAAGACCATAGCTTTTACTATATGGACCTTTGTTGGCAAAGTGATGTCTCTGCTTTTTAATACACTGTTTAGATTTGATACCTAATTTGATAGCAAAAAAAAGTATCTAATTTTATTATGTACCTATTGCTTTACTACTTTCTCACACTTCCTGGTATTTGCTTTTCCTCATGTGAATGAATTCACATCCTTCACCCACTTTCCTACTGGCCAGTTCATTCATAGAAAGAGTTCTTCATGGGACTTTCCTGGTGGTCCAGCAGTTAAGACTTTGCCTTCTAATGCTCGGGGTGAGGGTTCAATCCCTGGTCAGGGAGCTAGGCTCCCACAGGCCTCTTGTGTTAGTCACTCAGTTGTGTCTGACTCTTTGCAGCCCCACTGACTATAGCTCGCCAGGCTCCTCTGTCCATGAAATTCTCCAGGCAAGAATACTGGAGTGGGTAGCCATTTCCTTTTCCAGGGGATCTTCCCAACCCAGGGATAGAACCTGGGTCTCCTGCATTGCAGGAAGATTCTTTACCATCTGAGCCACGAGGAAGCCCAAAAAGCAAAAAACATAGACTAGAAACAAAATAATATTGTAACAAGTTCCATTAAGCCTTTGAAAATGGTTCACATAAAAAAAATCTTTAAAAAAGAAACAGTTCTTCATATTTACTATCAGAGTTGTTTATGTAAGGCTATTTTTCATACACGTTGCTAAATTGTTTTCTCAGTTTATCAAGTGAATTTTTATTTGGTTTTGGAATTTTTTTTCCTTTTGGCATACTAAAGTTTTGATTCCCCCAGGTGAACAAGCAAAACAATTTTGGCCTTGTGGCTTCTGCTTCTGATAGTACATGTAGAAAAATGTTTCTCATCCCACAATTTCTCTTAAGAAATTCATTTATTTATTTGGCGATGCCAGGCCTCAGCTGCAGCAAGCAGGGTCTTCGGTCTTTGTTGCAGCATGCGGCATCTTTGTTGTTGTTGTGGTGTGCATTTCATCTTATAATTTCTCAAGCTCTCATCTAAAGTGGATTGAATAACTTCATTTGTACATTTAAAATTGTAACCCACATGGAATATATTTTGGGGTTTGACATGAGTGAGAAACATGATGGTTTTCCAAGTGGTTAAATATTAACTCCTATTTTCCAGACTTTCTATTCTGTTCCATGGGTATGATTTCAATTCCTGGCCCCAGATTAAAATGTTTAGATACTTACAAATGTATAATATGTTTTAATACTGGATAGGTTATCCATGCAGATGCTGGCTGGGAATTGCATTAAATGCATGAATTAATTGGGGAACAACATGAATACACAAAATAGTATTACAGGAAATTGTTTAGCACTTGCAGGAAAGTGTTCAGCTCAGTTCAGTTCAGTTCAGCCGCTCAGTCGTGTCCGACTCTTTGTGACCCCATGAATCGCAGCACGCCAGGCCTCCCTGTCCATCACCAACTCCCGGAGTTCACTCAGACTCACGTCCATCAAGTCAGTGATGCCACCCAGCCATCTCATCCTCTGTCGTCCCCCAATTCCTCCCAGCATCAGAGTCTTTTCCAATGAGTCAGCTCTTCGCATGAGGTGGCCAAAGTACCGGAAAGTGTTAAATACCTTCATTTACAGAACCATTCTCTCGGGTCTCCAGGTCAACTTTCTGTTCTTCGTGCAGGTTCCATACGTTTTCCATTAGCATTCTCCCCATCTTTGCTTCTGTCATGAGTGGAACGACTTCCCCGTCGCATTTCCTGACTTTCTTAGGAGCAGAGAGGCTGACTGCACATTTAGCACGTAGGTGCTGTCTCTGCACTGTCCCCCAAGCCAAGCACATCTCGTTCAAAAGCCATCACTGAGTGGCTACTCCTGAAGACGCCCAGGGCTGTGACCACTAGGGGGCGCCAGCGCTTTCCTCCGCAGTTTTTACAGCCTCCTCTTTTAAACCCCATTGCCCATGCAGCCCATGTCCTGTCTCACTCGCGCCAGATCCTCCAATTGGAGGTGCCTCTTACTGTAGAAATGACCCTCACTCCATAGTCTGATTTCATCAATAATGTTGTTGTTTGGCTGCTAGGTCATGTCCGACTGTGCGACCCTATGAACTGTAGCCCACCAGGCTCCTCTGTCCATGGGATTTTCCAGGCAAGAATACGAGAGTGGGCTGCCATTTCCTTCTCCAGGCGATCTTCCCAATGCATGGATCAAGCCCGAGTCTCCTGCATTGGCAGGCTGATTCTTTACCACTGAGCCACTAGAGAGGCCCAGTGGCCCCCACCCCCAAAAGAATACTACATTGCATGTTAAAGGCTGCTAAGAGAGTAGCTCTTAAAAGTTCTCATTACATAAAAGTATGGAATAAAGATGTATGTATAAAAATGTAGTGAATGTTAACAAGAGTTATTGTGATCACTTTGAAATATATACAAATATTGAATGATTATGTTGTATACCTGAAACTAATGTGTCACTTCTGCCTCAATTTAAAAATAAACAAAAAATAAATAAGATAAAATATTAGGAATGAAAACAAATTTCCACTGGGTTTGCACCTTATGGAGGAGGCCTTACTCCCGTCTACTTTCGTGCTCCATCAGGGGATGCCGGGAAGGTCCGGCCCACAGTGCCGCGTGCTGACAAACTGAGTGAAGGAAGCTCTCGGTGCCAAGAGGCCAAAAGGAAGAACGACTGCTGGTGGACAAGGAGGCCTCTGGGGCTGAGCACAAAGGAGAGCTTGTGCCTCTTCAGAGCAGATGGGGTGCAGGCCAGCCCAGCATGCCTGGAATCTCCCCAGACAAGGACCTGCGCTCCTCCCTCCCACAGGAAAGTGGGAGCTCCGGTCTAAGAAATCAGACCTGCCCAACCACGGCCCAGACACGCTCAGGTGAAGGCCAAGGCTTTCAGGCTCAGCCACAGGGCAGGTCCACGTGCAAAGCTTGTTCACACAAAGTCTAGTCCCACCCAGACTTCCTGAGTCATCCGGGCAGGTGAGGCCAGGGCAGCCACAAGCGGGCTGATACCAAGACCACGTATGGCCCAGGCCAGCGCCTTCCATCTCTTTGGCCTCCCTTGAATGAGGTGACGTGGACAAGCAAAGGAGAAGGAAACATTTGACAATGGCTGGAAGCCAGGCACTGGGCTAGGAAGGCTCCTGACACGCACAGTCTAATTCAGTTACTGCCCCAACTTACAGATGAGGAAGCACATTCAGAGGTGCAGTCACAGCCCCAAGCAACCAGCCTGGAACCAGAACAAAAAAAAAAAATTCCATAATTGAGAAACACAACCTTCTCTGGTTTAGCTAAGACTCTAGGGCCTAAGAGTGCCAAGTGTGTCTATCCCAATGACACTGAAGCCTCAGGCACCCAAGCACTTGGTCCTGAGCCTGAGAAACAGGGGTCGTTTGCCTTCATCAAATGGGCTACAGCCAAGGTTTGGGGGCAAGGTGTGTGTGGGGGTCTTCTCAGAGTCCTTGCTTTTTCTCCAGGCCCTTTCCGCACCTGGGCGTGGGTAAGTCAAGCCACCAAGCAGCCCCGTCCTGCCTGGGTCAGCCCCGTCCTGCCTGGGTCAGCCCCGCCTCTGTGACTCTGCTGAGGCATCTCCCAGGGTCAGCAGGTCCCTCGTCACACTCCCAAACACTGCACTGTGACTTCTGGGGCGCTAAGCACTTCTGCCTTTGTGGGTCCCTTCCTCGATTTAAAAACCTCCTTTAAATATATTTTACAATTTGTTGCTGTTGTTTAGTTGCCAAGTAGTGTCCAACTCTTGGGGATCCCATGGACTGTAGCCCACCAGGCTCTTCTGTCCATGGGATTTCCCAGGCAAGAATATTGGAGTGGGTTGCCATTCCCTTCTCTAGGGGATCTTCCCAACCCAGGGATCAAACCCATGTCTCCTGCTTGGCAAGTGGATTCTTTACCACTGAGCCACCAAGGAAGCCCATCTTTTGATATAAAGGTGAATATATTATTGTATATTAAGACACCTTCTTTACCCTAAAGTTCGTGTTTTCCTTCTGATTTTAAAAGGTTAAACCATTCTGGGGACTTTGTTGGTAGTCCAGTGGTTAAGAATCGCCTGCCAACCCAGAGGACGCAGGTGGAACCCTGGTCCAGCAACTAAGCTCCCACGTGCCAAGCAGCAGCTGAGCCCGTGGGCCGCAGCCCACGAGCCCACGAGCCCCAGCTACTGAAGCCTGAGCTCCCAGAGCCTGTGCTCTGCACCGGGAAGCCACTGCAGTGGGGAGCCCACACATGCAACTCGGGAGTGGCCTCTGCTCACCGCAACCAGAGGAAAGCCTGCACACAGCGACAAAGACCCAGTGCAGCCAAAAAAAAAAATTTTTTTTTAATTTCTTCAATTAAAAAAAGGAAAAGACATGAAGACATTTTGTGGGCCCCTAGAACTATGATGGACCCTCAGAACCAGGTGTCCACTGGGCCAGTGGGCCCGGCCCCACCATGAGCCCCACAGGGTTCCCTGGACTCTCCCCAGGGAACGCAGCTTCCAGCACGGCCAGGGTCTCTAGGACCCAGGCCCCGCACGGCCCGCCCCAGAGCGTCTGCTGCCCTCATCCGTCATTCATTGCCCTACGCTGATATCCCAATGCTGTGTCGACTGAGAGCCACGAGCTGTGCTTTGCTTACTCGCTCAGTCGTGTCCAACTCTTTGTGACCCCAGAGACTGTAGCCTGCCAGGCTCCTCTGTTCATGGGGACTCTCCAGGCAAGAATTCTGGAGTGGGTAGCCTATCCCTTCTCCAGGGGATCTTCCCAACCCAGGAACGGAACCAGGGTCTCCTGCATTGCAGATGGATTCCTTACCAGCTGAGCTACCAAGGAAGCCCGTGCGTGCCATGAGCCTCGATAAACGTGTATTGAAGGAACAGGAATAGAGGGATTAGCAGTGAAGTTTTATCAGTGGGACTACTAAATGAACCAACAGGTGCTCTGAGGAGCTTTTGCCTGATTTTCTTGGCTCTATATATCATATTCAAATTAGTTTGACACTCAGCTCCCTCACAGGTCAACAGGCCAAGACGGCCTGTGAGACAGAGCTGCTGAGAGAAGGATGTGTCTGCAAGAGTCTCAGAACCTTCTGTTAGGGTCCAGGTGAAAAACAGTGGGGTCCACGGTGCCTCACAGTCACTACGCGGCTAAAGCAGCCTGTATATTTCTAATCCTAAAGCTCTTCTGGGCTGTGACACTTCAGACCCTTTGGAAGTGAGTGTGGTAGCTGATGCTCAGGGACTGCTTTTTAAAAAATAAATCCTGGGAATTCCCTGGTTGGTCCAGTGGTTATGACTCAGTGCTTTTACTGCTGGGGGCCTGGGTTTGATCCTTGGTTGGGGAACAAAGATCCCGCAAGCCACGTGGCATGACAAATAAATAAAGCCTGAAACAGAAAAAACTAAGCAGTAATTAATAATTAGAATTTTAGTATTATTTAGCCTAGTACATCTTTTAAATTTGTCTTCATGTTCAGTTACAACTCTTTTAGACTGCATTTGCTCAAATCATGTTTTCTTTTATTTAAGGCTGTCTAGTTGCTAAATAGTGTCCAACTCTTTTGCAACTCCATGGACTATACAGTCTGCCAGGCTCCTTTGTCCAAGGGATTTTCCAGGCAAGAATACTGCTTGTCCCAAAAAGGAAACACTTGGGTGTAGAAAACTACACTTTGTCTTATAGCAGGAGCGGAGCTTCATCCACTGCAGAAGCATCATGAGCCCAAGCACCCCCTGGTGGAACCTCCTGAAATTACAAGCAAAGTACCCAGGAGGAGAAAGCAAACTGCAAAAGGGCATTTCTACTTTTTTGAAAGCCTATAAATAATGAAATCTCCAAACACAAATCCTCAGTTCTTTACATGTGAATCCCTGAAGGACAAGCATTATCTATAAATGGCATCAATGTTATGTCACATACATACACAGGTTCTTATTTTTAAATACATGTGAAAAAGTAGTCAAAGTGTTAGTTGCTCTGTCCTTTCCAACTCTTTGTGACCCCGTGGACTGTAGCCCGCCAGGCTCCTCTGCCCATGGGGATTCTCCAGGCAAGAATACTAGAATGGGTGGCCATGCCCTCCTCCAGGGGATCTTCCCCACCCAGGGATCGAACCTGGGACTCCTGTGTCTCCTGCACTGGCAGGTGGGTTCTCTACCACCTGGAAGCCCTTAAATACATGCAGATGTGATCAATAAAATAAGTCATCCAGATGAGCCTCAAAATTCATACTGTCTTTTTGTTTGTATGTATTTTCCTCATCGACACACTGATATATTGAAAACGTAGCTGCCGTCATGTAGAACGTTTCTCTACTTGTTCAGTGTTACAAAGGGACCCTGGCTTTAGGGGAGAACTGACAGCCTTTAAGAAACCAAACACCACGGCTGGCCATCCCGGATGTTGTGTCTTGAAGTGAAATTCAGATGGGAATTCCACTCTGATGGACAGCAAGGAGCTTAAACTGCAACTTTGCACACAAGACTCTATGGCCATGAGAAGAGCAAAGAACTGCTGTAATATCATGTTGATGTTACAACAGAAGTGTTTATTTGGGAATTGGGGTGGAACAAGAACAGATGATGTTTGGGCAGTATCTGCTCCCTCAGCCAATCCTGCCAGCACGTGGTGAACAGTTCACTTGGGGTCGCCCCCTGGAGCCAGAGAGACTCGAGAGGCAGCCACCCTGATGCCACCCAACCACTGATGTGGTGCTGAGACAGGGGGCCTGGCCCCCGGAGCTCTGGAGCCCTTCACCACCCCCAGGTTTCAGGTGGTCACACCCGCTAGGGGTCCCGGGATGGAGACAGGCACACACACCACATCTACCTCCTGAGCTTTGGGTTCCTCACCTCCAAACAGGGATAATCCTCTCCATTCTTTAAAGCTGTAGGAAGACCCAGCGGGATCATGTAATTCCTTATGTACCCAAGAGTGCCTGGAGCACAGCCCAGGCTCAGCTACCTGGGGGCTCCAGTTAGTTCAGGTTTTACCCTCTCCGATGGCACGTTACAGGCACCAGGACTATCAGCTGGCCCACACGACGGCCCTCAGGGGTGGGGGGCTCGTCACATCCCCATTTTCCAGATGGGAACAGAGGTGCTGAGAGGCCTCACAGCTGGAGAACGGGAGAGTCAGACTTTGCACCCAGAGCTCCCAGTCACGAGGTCTTGCTCAATTTTAACTGGAACGTTTTAACATTAAAAGAGAGCGGGAGAGGGGGAGAGTGGGCTTCCCCGGTGGCTCAGCGGTAAAGAAGCCACCTGCCAATGAAGGGGACACTGGTTCAATCCCTGATCCGAGAAGATTCCGCATGCCGTGGAGCAACTAAACCCATGAACTGCAACTCCGGAGTCCATGTCCCACAACTACGGAGGCCCATGCATCCCAGAGGCTGTGCTCTGCAACAAGAGAAGTCACCACAGTGAGAATCCCGAGCGCCACAACTGGAGAGGAGGCCCCACTCACCGCAACTAAAGAGAAGCCCGAGCAACGACCAAGACCCAGCACAGCCAAAAATAGATAAATAAATAGCTGTGTAAGAGAGAGACAGAAGTGAGGCTCAGTTACAATAACACAGCCTTTCTACCTCACTCTCGTCCACCGGTCACAAGATATCTGCCACTTCCACACAAACTGCCTTTGCTTCTTACAACAGCCCTGCAGGAAAGGGAGCCCAAGGCCCAAGGGGTCAGCCTGGCTCCCGGCCACCTCCCCTGCTCTGCTGTCCTGCAGAAGCCGCTGCAGGTGGTGGAGACAGGAGAGAAAAAGGAGGGTCCCCAGAGACTCCAGTCCTGGGTGGGAATCAGGGAGGTGACAGCAGGCCTTGTGCACACCCTGGGGGGGAATTTGCCCAGGGATGTTCACTCCCACTGAGTGAAACCAGCTATAGGACACTATAGTGGGCCAGCTATAAGGACACTTCCTGGCCATTTCTAAGCTAAGAGTTCCAGACAGGGTAAAACAGGCGACGAGGAGGGGACACCGGGTTCAAATCCCCAGTGCACCGCCTGCTGCCGCGGTAAGGCTCACGACCGCTCTCTGCCTGCATGCTCCTCTGGAAATCGGGGATAAAAACGGGGGCACAGAGCAATTCTGGCAGTACCTGGAGTACCCGCTAACGAGCAAACGGCCTATTTCCAGGAGGAAGTCATCTCCTGAGGGGTTTCCCAGGTAGCTCAGCGGTAAAGAATCTGCCTACGAATGCAGGAGACGCGGGTTCGATCCCTGGGTTGGGAAGATCCCAGAGAAGGACGTGGCAGCCCCCTCCAGCATTCTCGCCTGGAGAATCCCACGGACAGAGGAGCCGGCGGGCCACAGTCTAGTACACGATTGAGCGCGTGTGCATCCTGCGAGGAGGGAGAGTGAGGGGAGTTCACGTCTCTGCGACTCACTAGCTGAGGCGCCCTGGCCAAGTTACTCGATTTTCCTGGGCCTCAGTGTCCTTCTCTGTAAAATGCACAAGGTGGTCGTAAGGACTGAATGAGACGCTGCAGACGAAAGACCCAAAATGATGCGTGGTGTTGAACAGGCTTCGACACCATCTGTTCTCTGGGTGGGAAGAGACTGTTCTGATCACACACAGACTCAAACTTCAGTAACTACTGAAAGCACAAGGTTGGGGGTGGGGGGAGTCATGCAATGTGCAGCCTGAATTGTCCAGTGATTATATGCCTTACACACACAATTCAGACTCTCACTGTATGTTTTTAGAAAAAACTGAAAGAAAAACATCTGTTGCCACTAAAACAATTATTTCAGTGTACTTCCTAATACACAATCAACATACAACCCCCTAAAATTCAAGAACGGCAAATACCTATCACGTATAAGTCATGGAAAGCAGGTGCTGTTGAGAGCTAAGGCACATCATCTGGGAGAGAGTGAATCACTGTTATTTTTGCCTTTAAAAAAAAAAAAAAAAAAAAAGACCTGGGGGAGGACTTCCCTGGCAGTCCCGTGGTTACGAATCCACCTGTCAATGCAGGGGACAGGATTCTATCCCTGGTCGGGGGACTAAGAGTCACACCTGCCACTGAGCAACTAAACCCGTGAGCCACAACCACGGAAGCCAGAGCGCAGCAACGAACACCCAGCACAGCCACAGAAAAGGGAAAATAATACATAAAAGGCATGGGCTCTTTGATGCGCCTTGCTGACAGCGTGACCTGCTGGATGCTCCAAGGGCTAGCTCCCACCTGGAGTTAGGGGGCCAGGCTCCCTCCTCGCCACCCCTCCACCCCAGAGCTTTCAGCTAGGGGGCATCAGCTCATTTTAAACAGCGCTTGTCTAATGACAGGCAAGGACCACAAGGGGCGGAGGACCTGTTGAGGGTCAGGAGAGCGTGCACCCCCAGGTTGGTGGCTACCCTCCTGCTGTCACCCAAACACCTTTTACACCACCCCCCCCCCCCCGCCGCCCCGGTGAACTCTGGGTTGCTAAGGACATACTCTTTCCTGGAATCCTTCCTCAAGAATCCTTTCTTGGAACAACTGAAAATACAGAAACGACTCAGAGGGGGAGTTTGGAACTCTACAAACACCTAAATTCACACTAATTACACACAAAAGCCTGCTGGAAAAGGCAGGGAGAAATATGGTTCATACATTACCTGCTGATCAATTATGGCTCATGGGAAAAATTGGCTATTAACTTAACAGTAAGCTAACTCCTGCTTCCAACCCACGCCTGAGAGCTCAGGGCTGTTCAATGGGAGTGTGACATTGCCTGAAGGGGCAACACGACCCAGCGTTCCCCAACAAGAGAAAAGAACCAGACGGCCCCTGCCCCTACCCTGGCCCAGGCCATCCTGCAGGCAGGCCTGGGGTCAGGGGGTTGATTTTCAAATACCTGGTCTAGCTAAAAGGCAAGTCTACAGGAATTATTTCTATGTGGGTTCACCTTGAGATAGACACAGCTATACAGATACAGATATATAGTGGGTTTTTTCTTTTTTTTAATCCATTTGAAGCTCAGGCTGGAAAAGCTTCCAATCTGGTTTCTGAGAGAGAGCAGGAAGGGGGCTAGGGTCACGGCAAAAGAGCTCTGAAGAGAAGGGGACTGAAATGAAAATCTTATCTGGGAAACGACCTTGACATTCTCTGGAGAGGACGAATGACTGATTCTGCGAGGCAGGAACCAGCTTGGAATCCAAGGCTAAATTCTGTGAATCTCACCTCTGTATGCATCAACTCAAAGACAAAATGTACAAATTATGAAGAAAAGAAAAAGACAGAGAGAGAGAGGTTGAGATACAGTTCACCCTACCTGGCTTGTTCACTGCCTGCTTGAGGCTAGAAAACCAAGACCTCACTTCTAGCCTCTGTCCAGGCCACGCTGCCCACCTGGGAGAGTTCACTGTCCTGCTTTGCTAAGAGGCACCACGGTGGATGCATCCATTTTCTTATGAGGGGGTGTAGGGGGTCCCAGAGCCTCGGCCACAGTTTCAGGATGGATGCTGAGCCTCAGGGGGGACCCCCATCTCCTCTCCCCTGCCCCCCGTGTGGTAGGTCTGAGGAGGGAGGCAGCTCCCAGCAGGACAGCCCTGCAGGTCTGGTTGGAGGCTGAGCTTTCAACAACTCTGTTATCTTTGAACTTCCTGCACTAAATCCTCTTCTGCTTAAAGGAACTGGAGCAAATCCTGAATAGCACAGACGCTGAAGACGCTGTTGACCAAAATACATGAAATCTCATGGGAAAAAAACTTCAGCGTGAAAAGACAGACAGACTTTGGGCAGGACATATCAAAGGAAGAGGCTTGTGTATACACAGGAAATCAATCTTTCGAGATGGACTTGGAAGGAACCAACCAGACAGATGTACAAAAGAGCACAGACAATGACCTTCATTCTCATGGGGCTAAAGGACAAAAGGCTGAAAATGGCCTAGGTACACGTCCATCCAACAGAGGGTGGGTGAGTAAGTGGGGACCACCCTGACCGTGGAGTCCTTTGCAGCCAGAAGAGTTGGTGCTACAGAAGTGTATCCAATAGCGTGGAGAAGAGACTCAACACATGAAAAGGTGGCCCAGTAAACAATGTAGATGTTACTTCCCTGTATTAATATATACTTTGTAAAAAAACTTTTTATTTTGTATTGGGGCACAGCTGATTAACAGTGCTGTAGTAGTCTCAGGTCAGCAGCAGAGGGACTCCACCATACATACACCTGTCCATTCTCCCCCAAACTCCCCTCCCCTCCAAGCTGCCACATAACACTGAGCGGAGTTCCCTGCACTGCACAGCAGGTTCTTGTTGGTCATCCAACACAGCGGTGTGTACACGTCCCTCCCAAACTCCCTAACTATCCCTTCTTCCCATTCTTCCCTACTGGCAACCGTAACAACACCTACTCCTGTGAGCACACGTGTACATGCGTATCTGGCACAGCACGAACCAAGACCGGAAGCAGACGCTGCCCGCAGATGTCGCTGCTACACCTGCTCCCGCTCTGCCTCCTGGTCTGCTCGATGGAAGAGACTGTCTGTGAAGCGACACCGGGCCTCGGGCCACCCGAGGGGGCAGCCAAAGGGCAGGCTGCCAGGACGGAGCCCAATCACAAGTCTGGTCAGGGCCCCAGATGGCGGGCAGGCTGGCCCTGAGCCAGGCTCGCCAACTTCCAGGCCTTTCCCACTTGCCAGCCTGGCCAAGTCTTGTCTACAGTGCTTGTGCTGCCACCAAGAGACCCCGAGGTTGCCCATGAACTGCTCCTGGTAACTTCAGCTCTAGAACATGGTGCCCAATAAGCCGTGCTGACCAGAACCCCTTGATGCACAGACTCGACTTTGCCCACGAAGGCCCGACGCAGCGCAATGACACTTAATAAGATGACATTGCTGAGTCTCAGAAAACAGGTGACTCATATCTGCAAGACGTTTCGTACATTGAGAATCCATTTATACCCTGAAAATACACTGGAAACGCTAATATGCAATGATTTAAAGATCTGATTTCCAATGGTGCATACAACTGACACCCAGTAACACACCAAATACACAGGGCTGAGTCTATCCCCGTGGAAATGACCCCAGGGCAAGGAGGGTGGATCCCCAGGTGGAGTGTTGCAGGTTCAGACATCGAGTGGGTGGGGCTAAACCTCCAACAAACCCCATCCTCCGCCTGCTCCTCTCGCTGCAGCTTCTAAGTCACGCACCTTCCACACAGGAGAACCCAAGAGAAAGTTCCTGCTACCAGGCTGAAGAACTGATGCTTTCGAACGGTGGTGCTCGAGAAGACTCTTGAGAGTCCCCTGGATAGCAAAGAAATCAAACCTGTCAATCCTAAAGGAAATCAACCCTGAATATTCATTGGGAGGCCTGATGCTGAAGCTCCAACACTTGGCCCACCTGATGCAAAGAGCCGACTCAATGGAAAAGACCCTGATACTGGGAAAGATAGGGGGCAAGAGGAGAAGGGGGCAACAGAGGATGAGATGGTTCGATGGCATCACCAACTCAACAGACATGAATTTGAGCAAACTCCAGCAGATGGTGAAGGACAGGGAAGCCTGGCGTGCTGCGGTCCATGGGGTCACAAAGAGTGGGACACGACTGAGCGACTGACCAACCACCACTCCTTGGGGAGCACGGTGGGAGGAAGAATGAATAATTAAGCAGGCAAGCTGATGGAACATGGGGGTGAGGAGTTAAGTATCCAACCCAGGTTAGAAGAGCCGGTGCCAGTGGAGACGCTGCTTCAGAGCAGCTCGCTGCACTTGCCACTTGGGCTGCAGAGCCCTGAAGGGAACTCAAGTGACCCAGGTCAAAGCCTCCACGCCCACCACACCTGCCCCATGAGGTACTGAGGCTGTGCCTGGCCCCAGAGCTGCACATAGAACAAGAGAGAGAAGAGCCAAGAGCAGTCTGCACAGGCTCGGAGCAGCGTGTCCAGAGAGGACAGGAAACAGGATGAAGGACTCTCGTAAGATAGGTTAAGCAGAGACAAACACTCAGTAAGGAGAGCACGTGTGCATGCAAGACAGACAGGTGTGGAAGGACAGACAGACACCTGATATTCATGAGGCGCTAAATATACCCAGGCAGCTGGGCAGTAAATATTCATGATACACTCAGCGCTGAAAAGGTACTAAATATTCACAATATATTCATCTACAGGAGACTAAATATACAACAGGGACTTGATATTGACTGTAATTCCATTACCCACGGGCGACATTCAAAGTGGTCCTCGGAGCCACCGCCGTCTGTCATGCTGGTCACAGATGCAGCAGGCCCTACATCTCGCCTGCAGAACAAGTGTGTGTGTGTGTGTGTGTGTGTGTGTGTGTGCGGTGGGGAGGGTGACTGGTCCAGGGCACCTCCCGTCAGTAGCCTGGCTGCTAGTACTTGTCACCATGTTAGCAGGAAAAGCTGACACTGCAGAGGGAGACGGAGCATGCGAGCCCTGTGTGCCCCAGGACTCAGGCCCCGGGGAGATCCCACCTGCTTGCACCCTCCCTACCTCTGTTACCTGCCCCATCTCTCTGTCCCAGCTTCTCACTTGAAACTGCATCAAGCTCATTTCCCACCTGGAGGAGGAAATCGCAACCCACTCCAGTATTCTTGCCTGGGAAACCCCACGGACAGAGGAGCCTGGCGGGCTACAGTCCATGGGGTCACAAGAGAGTCGGACATGACTGAGCACAATAAGGTCATTCCCAACAGGACATCTACCACTAGCCCTGCTCAGCAGTGCTCTACACAGCAGACTTGCTCGTTGTCCTGGATCACCATCAGATCTCAGACCCTTCATTGCTTTAGGATCCTTTATCAGGGGGTCTTATGTGTCATAGTGTTAGTCGCTCAGTCTGTGTCTGACTCTTTGCAACCCCATGAACTGCAGGCTCCTCTGTCCATGGAATTCCCCAGGCAAGAATACTATAGTGAGTTGCCATTCCCTTCCCCAGGGGATCTTCCCAACCCGGGTATTGAACCCAGGTCTCCTGCATTGCAGTTAGATTCTTTACCATCTGAGCCACCAGGGAAGTCAGAGAAGGAGAAATACCATATGAATCACGCTGCTGCTGCTGCTAAGTCACTTCAGTCGTGTCCGACTCTGTGTGATCCCATAGACGGAAGCCCACCAGGCTCCCTGTCCCTGGGATTCTCCAGGCAAGAACACTGGAGTGGGTTGCCATTTCCTTCTCTAATGCATGAAAGTGAAAAGTGAAAGGGAAGTTGCTCAGTCGTGTCTGACTCTTCATGACCCCATGGACCGCAGCCTACCAGGCACCTCTGTCCATGGGATTTTCCAGTCAAGAGTACTGGAGTGGGGTGCCATCGCCTTGGGGGTCCTAATTGGGATCAAAATAAATGCGCTTTTGCTTATTAAGAAAGACAATGGAAGAGTAACCACTACAAATAATTCATGAGGCATTTTCTCCGCTGATACAGGATCTCAAGTGATGCTGGTAAACATGAATCCCCACCCCCATGCTATGGGGTCACAGGGACTCTAGGTGGCAGAGTGGAAACCAGAGCCCTGACTGCCCCGCTCAGCTGGACCACTTGCTTTAAGAAAGCAAAACACCTCTGACATTTTCACGACCCCCCACTCAAGCCAGCCATTCTAAGAGTAGTTTCTTGGGAAACTTGCACACCTGACCTAAGGCTTCTGCTGCCTCCCACAGACGTGCGAATCTGGGGACAGAAAAAAAAGGGACTACTCTCTGGACCCCAGAGGTGAATGGGTATTCCAGAAGTTCTCAAACTTCATACATTCAAAAGCCCATCCCACACCGGGGCTAGGAACACACTTGAGCAAATACACAACATCCTACTCCTCACCTTTCAAAAGGCGCTTTTGCAATTTCTTTCACAAACAGCTTAATCATAAGCAACATATTTGGGAGCTCTTCCTACCCAGGTCTGCACAGGAACAGTGCCAGTGTCCACAAGGAGCCGACACAGGTAGGGGTGTCCCTGGTTGCATGGCCACCCCGTCCGATCATTTCTTGTCAATTTGTCGCTAAATTCGCTGACCATTCCCTGGGACCTACTGGTTAGTGTCCTACTGAGCTCAGGGTTATGGGTCGTGGCATATTAAAGGAATACAAAGGATGCTAGAGTAATTCCTTAGAATCATCGATGGGCCTTAAGGACCATTTACCTGACCTGAAAGTTTGAAATGCGCTTCCAGGTGCAGATAACTGAGAATAACAGGATTAGATGAGAATTCCTCTGATTTCCATTCAGCTGGGGGGAAATGCCAGGCATTTAGAAAGCTGACCGTGCCTACGGTCCAACGTACAGATACAGGTACCCTGACAACAAAAGGGATAACACGACACCAGGAAGAGTCAGCTAAGAGGTGAGCCCCAAAAGACCACTCCTGGGGAGTCTTCTGTCTTTATGGATTCAAGAGGTCCTTCCCAGTGGGGGGAAGAGATAGTAAGGGAGTTTTGGATGGACAGGTACACATGCTATATTTAAAATGGATAACCAACAAGGACCTACTGTATAGCACAGGGAACTCTGCTTAATGTTATTTGGCAGCCTGGGTGGGAGGGGAGTTGGGGGAGAATGGATACATGTATACATATGAGTCCCTGCAGCTGTTCACCAGAAACATCACAACATTGTTCATTGGCTATACCCCAATACAAACTAAAAAGTTTAAAAAAAAAAAAAGAAGTCCTCTGCATGGGAAGTTCTCTTTAATCTCACACGTGGCCAAGTCTTAATGTTACTTAAAGTCCCACCTCCTCTGAGAAGCCCTCCCTGACCACTTTGCCTTCTACCCACAAAGTATGAACAAAACCCAGGACTTGCGAAGCTTTAGGCTTCACAAGGGCTAATCAAGTTCTCCAAACAATTCCCAAGGATCCTGAAGAATCAATTACAACTTGGATTTTTAGGTATTTTTCCTGCTGCTTTTGGTAAATGCCAAGCATACAGTGGATCGTTGTGATGATGAAGAAGCAGCGGCATAAACAGCGTGACCGTTTGGAAAACACCAAAGCATATGAACCTGGTCTACCGGGCTGGGCTCGGGAGTGTGTAGGCAGACAACTCTTCTGTCCTCCAACCACCAAAGCTTCAAAGCTACTCTTTCCCCATTTCCTCTCCATCCTTGACTGGTAACTCCAACAGGCCCTACAGTCTTTCCGGTCCTTTTCAGGTAATAAGAAGTCCAGGGCAGATAACGGAGGTTGACTTGCCCAGAAGATGAGGGGATGGGGAAAGGGAATTTCTAGTCGATTTCCCCAGTTTGCTGCCCCCCTGCTTCCTTCCCACATCTCCAGGGTGCATCTGGTTTCTCCAGGGAGGGGAGGAGTTAAGACATATAAGATGCTGAAATTCCCTCTACACATCAAGAGCTTTACTCTAAGCCCCCATGTCCAGAGGACAGGAGATACAACCTAAGAAAGATTCCTGCCTTTCATGTCAAAAAAAAAAAAGCTCTTCCGATACAGGGAGAGAGGAACCTGGAGCCCCCAGCCCCTTTACACCCAGCCTGGAGCAGAGGGGTTAGTGAGGGAAGAAAACCCCCAGGGGATTGAGAGGGACATGGAAGGCTGGGGGGAGTTTGTCCTGCTTACTGCTAGGAACACGGGACCGCTCAGACTAGGGACCTGGGCTATTCCACACAAACTGGGCAGATTCCCAGATGCCCAGCAGGGACCTGTTGGAGACACAGGGAGCGGAGACCTCAGGGCCGGATGCAGGAGCCGGGTCCCCAACTGTGTCTCACTCCAGTGACAGCCGGCTGGACAATGCTCAATGGAAACAGAAAAAGGAGGCTCTGTGGTGGGAAAGCCATCAGATGACGGCAAGAAGCCACGCTCCCCACACCTTGAGGTGCTGCAACTTTCTCCTGGAGCCCAGAGACTACCTGCAGCGAGAAAGGGCCCCAGACAGTGACCTGGGGAGACAGAGACTGACCTTCCGGGGACTGAGCTGCTTTAAGCTAGATAGCGACTCAGATAAAATCCTTTGAATTAGGCTCAGGAAAATCATGATCAGGACCTAGGACTAGACATATCACAGGGAACCAAAGTCCCTTGTTCAGAGCAGTGAAATTAAGTTCACCTAAAAAAGTAAGTTGACCTAAAAAACTCTGCACATCACAACTGGGAGGCTGGTGACCTACAGCCCTCCACAATAAACCCCGGGCAAGAAACATCTCCACTAGGATCAAAAGGCTTCCTCAGGGTCTCCATGCAACACAAGCAGGGTTTATAAGCGTGTCTGTGCACAGGCATGTAGCTAACCTCCCAAGGAAGAGCAGATGGCTGCAAGGTTGCCCAGGCAAACCCAGCCTACTGTGCCACCTCAGAAAACTTACCCTCCAGGAGGGCAATGCACCTTCACCCACAGTCTCATTTAACCCCCTGAGCTGGCGACCGGCACTCGCATTCTGCTAAGTCAAACCAAGACTTATCAAGCTTCGGTGACCGGCTCAAGATGACCAAGCTGAACAACAATATGAACAGGACATCCACCCTTCCCTGAGCCCGAGGGGCCTGGTCCCACGCAGCGGCCATATGCTGTGTGTGAGCCACGCAGCAGCCTTGGAGGTGCCACTTTTTAATTTGTTCACTGAGGACAGCTGCTCAGAGAAACTAAGAAACTTGACCAGGAGGCAAGTCTGGACCAAGGGAGGCCCTCGCTCCAGGCACAAAATTTCAGGGAGTACCAAAGACTCCTGGAGACAAATGGTACAATGGACTGTTTCAAAACATCAAAATGAACACAGAATCCACACTGCACGAAACACATCACAGTTTTAAATAAAGACAGGATCTGTAGTACTGATTTTTCTTCTACCTTAGGCTCCAATATGGCTCAGCACAACACTGGAGCAGAAAGAAGAAACCAGCCCAGCTCAGTCCTCCACAGGCCCCACAGTCAGGGACCGCTGATGTTACTGCACAGGCTCTAGATAAGCTGCTCCCCACAATCCTACCGCCTCACATGGCTCCAAGGAGTGATCACGGCGCTCCATCATCCAGGTGTGAGCTCCAGGGAGACCAGGGCCTAAACAGAGTCTATTTCACGGTCACGTGCCCGAATTATGTAAATGAAGGAAGCGTGCCGGCTGGAATAGGGAGTGGGGTTATTTTAAGCTATCAGTTGAGGAAGGTGTGGGGTGGGCGCTCAGAGGCTCACACAGCTGCTCGTCTCCCACTTGATAGATTTATGGCTCAAAATTAAGTATTCAGCACGGACATCGTGCCAGCTGCCGCCTGTACCGACACGAGTCTAACCCCAACGGTGGTATTCCTTTACACTTTGCATTTCAAAAGCCAAAGCCTGGTTGGTAACTACTCCACTGGAGTAACCAACCACCCAGGCTTTGCTCACTGTTCACCTCGTATTAACGCCCCATCTGAGAGGAAGCGTCCGTTCAACAAATAAGTGTTGATTAAAAATGTGAGCATTTCTTAGGTCAAACCCAGAACCCCTCACTGGCAACCAAAGCCTAAAACGCGTATAACAAATAAAGCATTACCTGAAGCAGAAGAAGAGTTAGCGACCGTCCATTCCTCTCCCCTGCCGCGGCCTCTGGCGCCAGGAGGCACCGACACTTCGTCCACCAACTCCCCCCGGCACACCGACTCCCCTCCTCGTGTGTTTTCTGAGGCGTCACCTCACGATTCAAAGTTAAGTCCGGCGAAGTCAGCAAAGGGAAACTTCGGGCACTTGGGGGAGCGCGTCCGGCCGCACTCGGCCGCGGGGAGGGCGCTCCGTCCGCGTGGCTGAGGGGGCCCCCGGCTCCGAAACCCCCGCCCCAGGCCCCAGCCCCGGTACCTGCAGGGGAGCGCGGGCGGCTCCGCGAAGCGCCGGAGGCTCTCGGTCCGCGGGGTGGGGGCGGCGGGGCCCCGGGAGCGCGGACGCGCGGCCCACGCGGCGCAGCAGGTGGCCGCCCGGCCTCGCCGCCGCCGCCGCCGGGTCGGGGCCCCGAGACCCGGGCGCGGGCGCGGGCGCGGGCACGACCCCCCGGCGCCGGCGCTGGCGCTCGCGGGGCCTCGGGCGCGCTCCCCGGCCCGGGCGCGCCGGCTCGGCTCCGCGGCTCTCGGCACGGCGGGGGCGGACGCCGCTCCCCTCCCTCTTCTCGCTCCGCGCGCTCGCCCGCCGCGCGCACCTCCCCCGCGGCGCGCCGCTCCCGCCGCCCGGCCGCGCTGGGCCGCGAGCTCGTGGGGGTGGCGCCCGCGGGCCCGGCTGCCGGCGGGGACCCCCCCTCACCAGCCCGCGCAGAGCCCGCCTAAGCCGGCCCGCGCGGGGGCGCTGTCGGAGCTCAGGGCCTGGCGTACCCCCTCCAGCCGCCTCCCCCAGGCGACCCCGACGGTCCCGTGGACGCGGTGCCCCCGCTCCGCGCCCTGCGGCCCCGACTGCACCCTCGTCCTCGGGGGTCACCTGAGGGCTCCGCTGCCGACGGCGCTAGGCCTGGGATGCTCATCACCCGCCTCGCCAAGCCGGCCACGGGCCGGGGGGAGGGCGCCGCGAGTGGGAATTGTGTGTTTGAATAAGAGTAAAAGTTGTTTTCTGTATAACCTTGTGTGTCCGGAGCGTCTCCAGGCTAATTAGGGAAGCTGCCGCCCTGTCGTGGGGTGAGCTCATTGCTGTGACACTGCAAATGGGGAAGGCTGCCTGCGGCCTCGCAGCCTCTCCTTACTTCTTGTGGAGACCGGCCGGTCCAGGTAAGGAGATTGTCTTAGGAAACGTGCTGACCCCGGACGGTCGCTCAGCGGCGACCAGAGAGCCGGCCCAGAAGCCTGGGCCTGCCAGTCACACAGCCCCAGACGCCCCCGCCCCGGCCACGTGCCTACAGAGCAGGGAGCTTAACCCGCAGGGAGGGAAGAAGTGAAGTCGCTCAGTCGTGTCCGACTCTTTGCGACCCCATGGACTATAGCCCACCAGGCTCCTCCATCCATGGGATTCTCCAGGCAAGAGTACTGGAGTGGGTTGCCATTTCCTTCTCCAGGGGAGCTTCCCAACCCAGGGATCGAACCCAGGTCTCCCACATTGTAGGCAGACACTTCACCGTCTGAGCCACCAAGACCCACGTTAATTGTGACCCGCAGGGAACGGAGGCCACTGCTGCTGACGCTTGAGAAGCTTCCATGCCAGCTAGAAGAGCTCATGCTAGCAGCCCGTCGATTGATGACCAACGTCTGAGTCTTCAACTATGTTGGCGCCTTTATATGGGCACACTCGGAATCTGCACCACATCTTAGGTGGTGGGTTTGGGGATTTTCCCTGCGGGCACTGAAGACCCAAGGAGCCCGTGTTTGTACCGCTATCTGCAAAGAGCCTGGGGATAAGCTTGGAAGGGTCTCTCCACTCTTGGCTTTAACTCGAGCAAAATCCCAAATAAAAGCATCAGAGGCAGGGTAAGCAGGTTAAGGGGCTTCTGAGGTGGTGCAGTGGTAAAGAATCCACCTGCAATGTAGGAGACATGGGTTCCGTCCCTGGATCGGGTCGATCCCCTGGAGGAGGAAATGGTAACCCACTCCACTATTCTTGCCTGGAAAATTTCATGTACAGAGGAGCCTGGTGGGCTACATACAACCCATGGGTCATAAAGAGTTGGACGCGCTGAAAGCGATTGAGCAACTCAGGGCACAGAAAGAAGTTAAAGACAGATTGCAGTTATTTGAACAAATAAAGAGAAGTTTACTTATGAAAATAAAATTCGTATAATCCCTTTGGAATAAGCAATTCTCTTAAAAACCCCTTTTGCTGTTAAGTGCTTTAAATTTCCTGTGTGGAAGGAATAAAAATATATTGTGAATCAGTCTATAGCCCCCAATTTAATAACCTGCATTCACAATGGATAGGTGCCTCATGAAGATAAGAGACAAGGACTGTTGGGGGTGTGTGCTTTTTTGAGAATCCTCAAACTACACTGAACAACTACAAATAAACCTGCACCCCCTTTTCTTCTCTCCCATCTTGAGCCTCTGCTCCTTGCTGTCAAAAATCGCATTTATTTTGTTGTAACTCCTAAATATTTACTGACTCCATAAAATTGCCTTTCTAAGTAAGGATTTCATTTGTTTCTGTAGTATCTTAAACTTCTGGCTTTATTTGTGTGTGCTGTGGGTGGCTTAAAAGTTCCTAGAGGTTCTGAGAGGACAAAACCCAAAGTTCTTGGTGGTTAGTTAAGGCTAAGAAAGAACATGGTGTCAACACCCAAAATAGAAAGGGTAGGAGAACTTTGTGAACATGTTAGAAAAATGGGAAAATATCTGGTCCTGGTAGAGCGAACTTTAAAAGTGTTGAAAGGAAAAATGCACTCCCCCTTCCTCAGCCCACTGAGCTCCTCCAGTGCCCTTCAAGGGAGCTCTTTTCTTCTATAATGCCTCTTGGACCAAACCTTGAAGCCAGGTTGAGAAAAGGCTAAAATGTCAGTAACCATTTGCCAACGGTTTCAAGGAAACAGCCCCCACGTAGTTTCTGAAATCTTGCACAGACAACCATAAAGCAAAGAGCAGAGGGTTGGTTTTGGTTTTTCTTTTTTTTTTTCCTGGAACTCCAGGAAAATCTCGCTCATCTATCCCTGAACGCTCCCTCCTGGGGAAGGAGAACCTCACTGATAAGGCAAAAGAAACAGCTAAAGCTGTGCTATCTCAGGACTTCCCTGTGGTCCAGTGGTGAAGACTCTGTCTTCCAATGCAAGGGCGTCTGAGTTCGATCCCTGGTTGGGGAGCTATGATCCCACACGCCTCACAGTCAAAAAGCCAAAACATAAAACAAAAACAATATGGTAACAAATTCAATTAAAAAAAAACTTCAAAAGTGGTCCATATCAATCAGTGATTATGTTGCATCTCACTTGGGAACGCATTTCTATCAAACAAGACCTACTATTATCCTATTTTACAGAAGAGGCATTGCCGTCATCTCCCTGTTGTGGAGAAAGAAGGTGGGTGCCCAAGGTCGGACAGGAAGGAAGTGGCAGAGCCAGGATTTGAAGCCACAGTCTGCAGCCCTGGCACTGAATAGGCTGCCTTTCTGCTGTGTGCTCCGTCGTTCAGTCATGTCCGACTCTGCGACCCTGTGGACTGCAGCCCGCCAGGCTCCTCTGTCTGTGGGATTCTCCAGCCAAGAATACTGGAGCAGGTTCCTCCTCCAGGGGGTCTTCCTGACCCAGGGATCGAATCGGTGTCTCCTGCATCTCCTGTGTCTCCTGCAGTGGCAGGAGGATTCTCTACCAGTGCGCCCCCTGGGAAGCCCACCTTTCCACCAATGGCACCTACTGCTGCAAACTGAAAATGCTTAAAAAAGGACATTCACCCTTCCCCACTCTCAGGAAGAAGCATCTTTTGGAATCTCAGAAAGAAAGATTATTTAAGTCTAGTCTGCTCTCTACTGAATAATCACTTAGACCAGAGGGCTATCACTGGTGGGATGGAGAAGGGGGTCCACCAGAGGCACCAGGCTCAGCAGCCCAGGCTGGTACCGAGAGACTCTTCTGCAGGAAACGGCTTCACCCCAGGCTTCTGCTCTGGGGTCTTCATGAGACACTCATTCTGCCTGTTTCCTCCTGGGTTCCAAAAATACAGACCCCCCCCCCCCCGCCCCGATCTGGGCGGATGAGGATTGGAGTCAAGGACCAGCCAGGAGCCAACTAGTCAAAAAGGATGTCAACTTTCTCATGACAACAAGCCCGTTGCCTGGGTGAGCCTGGATGACAGAAGTGGAATCGAACTGCCTCACTGTCCTCCTTCCTTGCTTGTTGTTCACATGTCATCATCCGCCACCACATATCCAGTCAGGTACATTTTTGTCCACACAATCAAGCAGCTTCATGCATTTGTGCATTTTTGCTCTAACTAGTGATTAACTATTTTCAAGACCAATACAAGAGTCACAAGGCTCTGCCTTGTGAAATCACACCTTTATTTCAGTGGTTCTGAATGTTTTTTCGTAAATATATAAAACATTTTATTTTGTAAATTAGATGTCACATTAAGAGACCAAGTGGGCTTATGTTCAGAACAAGTTCAGGGAATTCTGATTTTTTCCCTGATGGAATGTTTTTTTTCCTAATGTAGATACTATTTATCCTTTTGGCCAGTTCATTGATCTGTAGGAAGGTATTTCAGGTTTAGTGAGGCAGGAATATTTGATAATTCTGGCTTAGCATTAGCTGGGGCTGGGAGGGTACACTTCTGCTAGAAATTGATCATGGATGATAAGTTTCATAAAATCTTACGGTCTCAGTTCAGTTCAGTTCAGTCACTCAGTCGTGTCCGACTCTTTGCAACCCCATGAATCGCAGCATGCCAGGCCTCCCTGTCCATCCCCAACTCCCAGAGTTCACCCAAACTCATGTCCATCGAGTTGGTGATGCCATCCAGCCATCTCATCCTCTGTCGTCCCCTTCTCCTCCTGCCCCCAATCCCTCCCAGCATCAGGGTTTTTTCCAATGAGTCAACTTTCCACATGAGGTGGCCAAAGTATTGGAGTTTCAGCTTTAGCATCATTCCTTCCAATGAACACCCAGAGCTGATCCCCTTTAGGATGAACTGATTGGATCTCCTTGCAGTCCAAGGGACTCGCAAGAGTCTTCTCCAACACCATAGTTCAAAAGCATCAATTCTTCGGTGCTCAGCTTTCTTCACAGTCCAACTCTCACATCCATACATGACCACTGGAAAAACCATAGCCTTGACTAGATGGACCTTTGTTGGCAAAGTAATGTCTCTGCTTCTTAATATGCTCTTTAGGTTGGTCATAACTTTCCTTCCAAGGAGTAAGCGTCTTTTAATTTCATGGCTGCAGTCACCATCTGCAGTGATTTTGGAGCCCCCCAAAATAAGGTCTGACACTGTTTCCACTATTTCCCCATCTAGTGATGGGACCAGATGCCATGATCTTCGTTTTCTGAATGTTGAGCTTTAAGCCAACTTTTTCACTCTCCTCTTTCACTTTCATTAAGAGGTTCTTTAGTTCCTCTTCACTTTCTGCCATAAGGGTGGTGTCATCTGTGTATCTGAGGTTATTGATATTTCTCCCGGCAATCTTGATTCTAGCTTGTGTTTCTTCCAGCCCAGCGTTTCTCATGATGTCCTCTGCATATAAGTTAAATAAGCAGGGTGACAATATACAGCCTTGACGTACTCCTTTTCCTATTTGGAACCAGTCTGTTGTTCCATATCCAGTTCTAACTGTTGCTTCCTGACTTGCATATATGTTTCTCCAGAGGCAGGTCTGGTATTCCCATCTCTTTCAGAATTTTCCACAGTTTATTGTGATCCACACAGTTAAAGGCTTTGGCATAGTCACTAAAGCAGAAATAGATGTTTTTCTGGAACTCTCTTGCTTTTTCCATGATCCAGCGGATGTTGGCAATTTGATCTCTGGTTCCTCTGCCTTTTCTAAAACCAGCTTGAACATCTGGAAGTTCACAGTTCACATACATAGTCTCAGGGTGGGCTAAACCTTGCCAGTGGTTTTTGCTGTTGTTGTTTGCAGGATTTGATCTTGTTTTTATTTTCTGAGGTATAACTGACCTAAAGGACACACATCTCTGTATTTAGCTTGAATTTTCAGTTACATATCATTTCTCTCATGCAGCCATCATCCTCATCAAGATCTAGAATATTCTTCGCACCCTGGGACGCTTCCTTGTACCCTTCTGCAGTCAGTGTACTCACCTAAGCTAACCACTATTTCACGTTCTGTTAGCACAGATTAGGGACCTATGGTGTTAAGGCTCATGAATAGGTATATGTAGACTGACACAGCATGTCTTCTTGTGCATCTGGCCTCTGTTATTCACCATGATGTCTGTGAGATTCATCCGTGTTGTATCAGTTTATTCCTTTTGCGTTGCTGCACAGTACCCCACTGTATGGATATACCACAACTTACCCATTCTACTCTTCTTAGGCATTTGGATTGTTTTCAAGCTTGGTATGTTATAACGAATCTGCTATTAACATTCTCATAGATGTTTTGGTGGGCATAAGCACTCAGTTTTGCTGGTTATGATCCAAGAGTGGAATTCTGGACCATGAGACATATGTAGGTTGAACTTTAGTACATACTACCGAACATTTTCCTGGAGTGGTTGGACCATTTCACGTGACCATGATATGCACACAAGTTTCAGTTTCTCCACATCCTTGCATATACGGTCGTGTCCATCTCTTTAATTTTAGTCATTCCAGTGTTGTAGTGCTATCTCATTGTGGTTTTAATTTCCATTGCTCTAATAACTAATGATGAGCATCTTGTCATTGGCTGTTTTGATATCCTATTTTTGAAGTGCTTATTCAAGCCTTTGGCTCCTCTATTGGACTATCTTTTACTTCCATAGCAGTAGGAATTCTTTATATATTCTAGATATGATTCTTATATTTAACTTCAATTCTTATATTGAAAATGCTGTTGGCATTTTATTGTTTTTCCTTCCAATTTTTTTTTATAAAAAGACACTAGGGTTAGCCTGCAGACTCAGATGTCTCCTGCCTAGTTGAGATTAAGCCAAATACAATACAATTTTGTGTCTTCATTTTTTCAGCTGCATCATAACACAAGTATCTTCCCATGTGATCACCAAGTGTTCATAAATTTACTTTTTAACAACTGACTGATATCCATTAGATAGACATGTCATCATTTATCTTACTATCTCTCTATTGCATGTTTTCCAGTTTGAAAGCATAATACAAAATTATGACAAATGCCTTGTCCATAATTTGTCTGCATTTACATCTTTAGGGGAGATCCAGAGAGGAGTTCCTGGGTCCATGGCTGTGAATGGGTCGAAGGCACTACTGAGTCACAGGGTGTGAAGGCTTCTTAGGCTGTAGGGTCAGAATGACACAACTGAACAGTACTTCCATTCTTCCCTGGGCAGCGGCTTCTCCTGTTCTTCAGAGCAATAGCTCTTAGTGCTCTCATGCACCACCCATCACACTCTTTCAAACAAACGGCTCTGCTTCTTTGTTCCACAGAAAATTAGAGTTACCAGGCATAGAAGTAAGTCTGCTCCGGCTGGCCTTAGCACAGGGAGATTTTCCTGGATGATCTGGGTGGGCCCAGTATCATCTCAAGGGTGCTAAACGGAAGGAAGTAGGCAGTGGAGACGAGAGGCATGCAGCCTGAGAAGGTCTCAGCTCAATAGTGCTGACCTTGAAGGCGGAGGGAAGGGCCACAAGCCATGAAAAGTGGGCTCTAGACGCTCAAGAAAAAGGCAAGGAAGTGGATTCTCCCCTGCCGGATTCAGAAGGAACAGAATCCTTCAGACACCTTGATTTTTAGCTTCATGAGACCAACAGCAGATTTCAGACCTGTAAGGCCCTCCAGACCTGTAAAGTTATTGAACTGTGTTGTTTAAACCTCTCAAGTTTGTGGCAATCTGTTACTACAATAGGATACTAATACTCAACTTATTTTAGAATCCCCTTGTCTTTTTGCTGGAAAGTCTGTTTCTCCACGCCTACTCATTGGCACAGTCTAGAGAAGAGGTCCCATTAGACATGCATTGACTGAATCCTAGTTGCATGCTGCTGCTGCTGCTAAGTCGCTCCAGTCCTGTCCGGCTCTGTGCGACCCCATAGACGGCAGCCCACCAGGCTCCCCCGTCCCTGGGATTCTCCAGGCAACAACACTGGAGTGGGTTGCCATTGCCTTCTCCAATGCATGAAAGTGAACAGTGAAAGTGAAGTTGCTCAGTCATGTCCGACTCTTCGCGACCCCATAGATGGCAGCCCACCAGGCTCCATCCATGGGATTTTCCAGGCAAGAGTACTGGAGTGGGGTGCCATTGCCTTCTCTGCCTAGTTGCATAAGCTTAATATTTTTAAAATTTTAAAATTGGGATCTAGTGTCCCAACCCCGGATTGAACCTGAGCACCTTGCATTGGGAGTGTGGAGTCTTAACACTGGCCCACCAGGGAAGTTCCAAGCTTAATATTTTAAATGGAGGTTATCATTCAAACTAGGCTTCAGACTCTTAACTAAGGCTCTTCCATGCACTTTTTTGGGGGGGAGGTGGCAAATGCGGAATACTGACAGTCTGAAATTTTGAAGCCTTGGGCAGTCATTTGAATACCGTCAGCAATTTATTGGAGAAGGAAACAGCAACCCACTCCAGTATTCTTGCCTGAGAAATCCCATGGACAGAGGAGCCTGGTGGGCTACAGTCCATGGGGTCACAGAGTCGGACACCACTGAGCAACTGAGCATACACAGACAGCAATTTATAGGCCTTTCAGTAATGTCCACAACAGCATCTTCTGATAACTCAAAAACGCTTCCCATTTTCATTCACCCCAATTTTATAAGATTTATTTTAAATTATTCCCTTTTTTTTAAAGTGTGTTCTCTTGTAACAGCTTCTAAAAATCATAGTTTTGTTGGTTTTTTTTTATCAGTAGCTATGTTATTTTCCATGGAATTCTGCACTTTCATATTTAACCCTTACTCTAACCCCAAAAGAATTTCTTATCCAAAGATATCAGCTTTCTGGACTGGGGTTGAATCTGGAAGATTATTTTGGAAACCCTGCTGGTGCTGATGCTGTGTTTATATGGAATGATATTTTCCATAAGAACAATGAGAACTTTAATTACTCTTAGAAAGAAAAAGTCTAAACCACTACTTTTCTTTTGGTTTTATCCAAGAGAAATAAAATAAGCATGTATCTGATTTATGTGCTGGCCCACATAGCTCCTTTTGCAAATGTGGCTTTAAACCAGCTAATCTTTTAAAAGTCTTTACACTGACTAATTTAGAAGCAAGGAGAACAAATGTGGGAGTATAAATGCAAGGCACTGAATAAGAGTGATCCTTCCTGCCAATGAACACACTGCTGTGTTTCTGAGTACCCAGTGTAGTTCACGACTTTCATTTAGATGAAGCTTCCCTGGGGCTGGTCTTGCCTCCCCAGCACGATGTGCTACGTGACTGGAATTCCAGTTTGGAAGATGAGATCTGTCCAGGATCTTAGTGATCAAACTCTTCAACCTCATGCTGTAGGGGGCGAGAACAGCCCAGGGTTACATGCCGATGGCTGGACTTTGCTAAAGGCAGGTGTGTTAACAGCATCTGCTTACCTCTGCCTGATTCTGTAGCCTCCTGAATCTCTGGAAATCACCAGCAAAATTTGACAGAGAGCTTAGCTTCTCGGTAGGACAAATGAGAGACACTCCTATTCATTTAATAGGAGCTTACTATTTGACAGCAGCATCTTATTTATTTGACAGATTGTAAATATAAATAAACTATAAATAAATATGTAAAGGAGGTTTTTAATGTATTTTTAAAAATTTATAACTGGAGGATAATTGCTTTAAATGTTGTGTTGGTTTCTGCCATACAACGACTCCAATCAACCTTAAGTACACATGTATCTCCGCCCTTCTGAACCTCCCCCCCAGCCCTCTAGGCTGTTAGCTGAGTTGAGCTCCCTGTGTTATACAGCAGCGTCCCACGGGCTGGCTGCTTGACATGCGGTACTGCAGATATGCCAGTGCCCCCCTCTCAGCTCCTCCCGCCCTCTCCTTCCACCCCTGTGTCCACAAGTCTGTCCTCTCTGTCTGCGTCTCTATTCCTGCCCTGCAAGTAGGTTCATCAGTACCATTCTTCTAGATTGCACATATATGTATTAATATACAGTAATTGTTTTTCTCTTTCTTGACTTACATCACTCTGTACAACAGGCTCTAGGTTCATCCACCATAGAGGTGTTTTTTTTTTTTTTTTAATTACAGAAAGATTTTCTAACTGTCACTGTTTGGGCAGCTCCTTATTTTTGCTTGAGTTAGAACGAAAACATGTTCATAAGGCAACCCTCTTCTGCTAACTGCCAGAGCAGCTCTTCCGTGGCTCTGTCAGTGAAATGATGACATTCAGGTGAAAGAATGGAGTGTTTCTATAGCAAATGGTAACACTAAAAATAGTGTCTAGAATGAAAATAGGATGAGGACTAATTTCTTCGTTGTTTCCATGGAAAAAGAGGAAAGTGGGAATGATGTATGGGCTTGCAAGGCCTTAGTGGATCTGAAGACTTTCTTCAAAGAATGGGAGGGCCTCTTTCTGACATGATAACTCTAGGCAGCTGCTCATCATTTCACTGCCAGCTCTACGATCTCTTGCTATTCTGCATGTCTTGAATCTGACTTATTTCATATATATTTGAAAGTTTTATTGATTGTATTTTACTTGTATTTTGTTTTTGGTTTTTTTTAGGCTGCACTGTGCAGCATGCGGGATCTTAGTTCCCTGACCAGGGATTGAACTTGTGCCCCCTGCATTGGGAGGACAGAGTTTTAACCACTGGATTGCCAGGAAAGCCCCTATTGACTGTATTTTTTAATCTAGTTGCCTATGGTTTGATCCATGTTGCTTCTATGCCTGCTTCAGTCATGTCTGACTCTTTTCAACTTCATGGACTGTAGCCCACAAGGCTCCTCTGTCCATGGGATTCTCCAGGCAAGAATACTGGAGTGGGTTGCCATTTCCTGTTCCAGGGGATCTTCCTGATCCAGGGATCGAAACTGCATCTCTTACGTCTCCTGCATTGGCAGGTGGGTTCTTCACCACTAGTGTCTCCTGGGAAGCCCCATACAAAGTGGTACAAGGGGTGCATTGTCCTGTGGCTTGTCTTCCCTTGTGACCTGAGAGCAGACTTCACTAAACTAACACATTTCTGCTTACTCACCACAAACAGACTATGACGGAGAGAAAACCCGCAATGAAGGTCAGTTATGAGCCCCCGTGAACCTCTCAGAAGATGATCTGCTGTTCTGTGAGCTGAGCCGTGATGCGCAAGGAACACAACCAGGAGTCCATGCTCCAAAGACATTTCAAAGTTGTGAATTTTATATCAACCCAGGTGACTTCATAGCTCAGTTTTTTTAAAGTTCATTCTGAATTTCTACAAAACTACAGAAGTCAAGACGGTGTGGTGCTGGCAATGGACAAGCATATATATTGAGGGAACAGAACTGATAGTACAGAAATAAACACTCATGGTTAATTTATTTTTGACAACAATGCTGAGATGATTCAATGAGAAAAGAATAGTCTTTTCAACACATGTTGCTGAACAACTGGCTATTCATATGCCAAAGAATGGATTTAGATTCTTCCTCATATCATGCACAAAAATTACCTCGAGTGAATCATAGACATAATGTAAGACTAAAACTGTAAAACTGTTAGCAGAAAACACAGTTAAATCTTGGTGACCTTAATTTATGAACTGATCTCTTAAATATGACACCAGAAGTCACAAGTGGTAAAAGAGAAGTTGGAATTCATCACAAATTATAAACTTCCATGTTTCAAACTACACCATCAAGAAAGTAAAAAGTGATATACATTACTTTTAAGTAAATTTGACTTAAAAGTAAATATGTAAAAAATATTTAAAACTATGTTTTACTCTTTGTACCATATTGTACAGAAACCACTGTAGCAGATATATTTTAATAGAACTATATGAATGCATATAAAGCAGGCTTATTTAGTTCCTGGATACAAAACATTACATAAATATTGCATAAAAGGATCTAGAGGAAGTACTGGCCACTAAGCAGCTGAATTTTGCTTCCAAAACTACCTCTTCATCTCAGAATTTCGTAACATACCACAGACATCACCAGAACCTCTGTTCAGTAAACTGACATTAGAATCCCAAAAAATTAATTTAGAAAAATAGAAAAGCAACCAAAATATTTGCAAATTATATATTTGATAAAAGATTTACATGCAGAATATTAACAGAACTCATAACTCACTATCTTAAAAAGTAACCCCATTAAAAGTGGGCACAAGATTTAAACAGTCATTTCTTTATATGAATGGCTAATAAATACATTAAAAGATGTTCAACATGATTCTTCATTGGGGAAATGCAAATCAAAGCCACTACCCATGCACAAGAACGGGTATAATAGGGACTTCCCTGTTGGTCCAGCGGTTAAGAACCTGTCTGGCAGGCACATGGGTTCACCACTAGTCCCGGGAGATCCCACCTGCCATGCAACTAAGCCCGTACAACAGGGCCCATGCAACACAACTACTGAAGCCCAAGCTCTGGAGCTCGCAAGACACAGCTACTGAAGCCCGTGTGCCTCGAGTCTGTGCTCTGCAACAAGAGAAGCCGCCACAATGAGAAGCCCACACAACTCAGCTAGAGAGAAGCCCCTGCTTGCTGCAGCCGGGGAAAGCCCACACACAGCAACGAAAGCCCAGCACAGCCAAAAATAAACGCTTTTTTAAATAAAAAGAATGGGTATAATAAAAAAAACCTCTAGATCTTTGGTAATTAAGAAATAAAATAATCCATGGGTCAAAGTGGAATCACAATGGAAGTTAGAAATTATTTTTAACCAGTCATTAATGAAAATATGACATATCAAAACATATAAGATGCACCTATATACGTTGCCTTAGTAGAAAAGTATTACTCGTTCAAAACACTTACGTTAGAAAAGAAGAAAGACCGAAAACCTGATTTCAGCATCCCTCCTCAAAAATCTAGGCAGAATATTAGCAAATGATACTAAAAATGGAAAATAGAAAAAAAGAGAAATTAATGAAATAGAAAACAAAAAACACAGTAGAAAGGATTTACAAAGCTAAAAATTGATTCTTTGAAAAGATCAATAAAACTGATATATTCCTGGTGACACTGAAAAAAAATGACAGAAGGCAAAAATAGTCAATATTAGGAATGAAAAAGGGGATATGTAGATCCTGTTAACGAGATGATTATAGGATTTTATGACTATTGGGCTTCCCAGGTGGTGCGGTAGTAAAGACTCCACCTGCCAATGTAGGAGACACAAGAGATGTGGATTTGATCCCTGGGTGGGGAAGGTCCCCTGGAGGAGGAATTGGCAACCCATTCCAGTGTTCCAGCCTGGAAAATCCCATGGGAGGGAAGCCTGCCACGCTACAGTCCATGGGGTCGCAAAGTCAGACATGACTGAGCAACTGGGCACACAAATGCACACATGAACCATTTTATGTCTAAAAATGTGTCTAAATTAAGTGGTCAAATTCCTATTAAAGGAATTCAAATATCTAACACCAACTTAAGAAGAATGATATCTCAAGAGTCCTATTACTATTGAAGATGAATTTGTAATTGAAAACCTTCCCACAATGGAAACTATAGGCTCAGATGGCTTCACCACTGTAATTCTACTGAACGGTTAAGGAAGAAATCACTTCACTCTGATCTCTTCCTGAAAGTTCCTAATTTATTCTTTGAGCCTGGCTTAATCTTAATACTAAAATCTGACAAGGCCATTATAAGGATCAAATTTTACACAACTCAACTTCATTCAGTTTTATCAAATTAAATATTAACAAATCAAATCTAGCTGTATATAAAAAAGTTTCCATGTGAAAACCAAGTTGACTGCATGGTTAAATTAACTTCTGAAATTCAATCAACATAATAAAGGAGAAAGTGATATGATAATCAAAATATTTTTACAGATGCAGAAAAATATTTGACAGATTTCAACATCCATTCAAGGATTAAATCTCTTAAATTAGGAACTACAGTTAACTTTGTTAATCTGATAAACAGTATCTTTGAAGAAAAAAAAAGGACATTAACCCACAAAGTATCATGCTTAATGGTGAAATGCTGAAAATTTTTCCTTTGTGATTATAAAGACAAAGACATCCATTATCATTACTTCTATTCAGCTTCATATAGGTGGTCTTAGCTAATGTACTCGATCAGGAAATATTAAATGTATAAGAATTGTGACAGAATAAAATTTTTTTCCACAGATGATATGATTGAATATATATGAAGTTCTAAAGAATTTACCACTAAATTATCAGAATGAGTAAGTGACTTTAAGCAAGGTTGCTAAATATAGTACAAGGTCAAAATGCAAAATCCAAATGAATTTTATATGTCAGCAAGAATTTAAAAATTAAACATTTTAAATGACACATACTCATGTATAAATGCATCAAAAAATTCAAATACCTAGTGACAAATACTTAAAAATTAGTGTATCAACCTCTTAACACAGAAAACTATGAAATATTACCAAGAAAATAAATAAATAGAACATATGTTCATGGACTAGAAGACTCAGTATTAGAAAGATGTCTATTCTCTCAAATGTATCCCTAATTTGATGTAGTAGGTTAAAAATCATAACATATTTTATATGGAATGTCACGAAATGATTTTTAAATTATATGGAAATGTGAAAGTAAAAATCAAGATACTTTTGAAGAAGAACAATAATATGATAGGACCCACTCTAGTGGGTAGCAGGACTTTTTTGTAAAGATACAATAATTATAAAGATGAGATGTTTGCCAGGTAGAAAAACAGACCCTTGGAATCGTATAGAGAGCCCAAAACAAAGACACATACATTGAGGCACTTAAGAGGACGAGGTGGTAATGGAAAGACAGTCTTTTCAACACACAGTGCTGAGCTAATTGGACATCTATATGAAGTTTTAAAAAATCTCAATACTTACACCTCAATTCTACATAAAAGTCAATTCCAGATATCTAAAACTAACAAGAAAATAATGTTTATAGATGAAAATATGAAACAACAGTGTAACCTTAAGGTAGGAAAAATTTTCTTAGAGCAGAAAAAAATGCATATCCATAGAGTAAATTATTGATAAGTTGGACATTATTAAAATTTTTTAAAGTTTATTAAAAGATACCATTAAGTGAGTGAAAAACCAAGCTTTAATGGAAGGTTATTTGCAACACATATATGGGCTTGTTTCCAGAATATATATAGAACTGTAAATTAATAAGATAGAAAACCCAACAGAAAAGCAAGTAAAACCAGTTGGGTATAAGCATCTGAAAAGGGACTCAACCACATTAAGTCCCTAGGGAATTGTGAATCACAGCCACAGTGAGATACCAGTTTATACCCACTGCTGTTGCTGCCAAGTTGCTTCAGTCTCATCTGACCCTTCTGTGACTCCATGTACTGTAGCCCACCAGGCTCCTCTGTCCATGGGATTCTCCAGGCAAGAATACTGGAGTGGGTTGCCATGGCCTCCTCCAGGGGATCTTCCTGATCCAGGGATCGAACCCGAGTCTTATGTCTCCTGCATTGGCAGGCGTGTTCTTTACCATTAGCGCCACCTGGGGAGCCCTTTATACCCACCACCATAACAAAAAATAAAAAGATGGATACCACCAACCTTGTGGAGCACTGTGAATTCCCTTGGTCTGTTGGTGGGTGTGTAAATTAGTGCAATTACCTTGAATAAGTTTTTACTTATTATTTACTAAGGTGAACATACTCATACTCTTTAACCCAGAAATTCCACTTCTAAATGTATCATATGTGCACCAAAAGACATGTACATACCTGTTCACATAGCAGCATTCTTTTTTTTTCTAATATATATTTTTTGTTTTGTATTGCTATTTTTTTGAATTTTTAATTTTGTACTAGGGTATACCCAATTAACAATGTCATGACAGTTTCAGGGGAACAGCAAAGGGACTCAGCTACACACATTCATGGATCCATTCTCCCCCAAACTCCCCTCCCATCCAGGCTGCCAAATAACATTAAGCAGAGTTCCAAGTAGGTCCTCGTTTATCCATTTTAAATACAGGAGTGTGTACATGACCATCCCAAACTCCCTAACTATCCCTTCCCCTCAGGCAACTGTAAGTTCACTTTCTAAGTCTATGAGTCTGTTTCTGTTTTGTAAATAACTTCATTTGCATAATTTATTTTTAGATTTTGCATATAAGGGATGTCATATGGTATTTCTCCTTCTCTGTCTGACTTACTTCACTCAGCATGACACTCTCTGTGACTCTTCATGTTGCTGTAAAAGGCATTATTTCATTCTTTTTAATGGCTGAGTAATATTCCATTGTATATATGTGCCACACCTAAGATTTTTTTCGATGTGGACTATTGTTAAAGCCTTTTATTGAATTTGTTACAATATTGCTTCTGCTTTATGTTTTGGTTTTTGGCCTTAAGGTAGGTGGGATCTTAGTTCCCTGACCAGGGATCGAACCATACCCCCCCTGCATTGGAAAATGAAGTATGGACCATTGGATCTCCAGGTTAGTCCCCAGCATCATTCTTAAGAGCCCCAATCAGGAAGCAATCCATATATCTCTACCAGAGAATGCATAAATTGTGTCATATTTGTACAATGGAATAATACACAATGAAGAAAATAAAAAATGGAAACTATTACTGTGTTTAACAATGTAAGTAAATTTCAGAAACAAAATACTGAGTGGAGAAAAGGAAATAATACATACACTAGGATTCCATTTATACAAGTCTCCAAATTTGCTATACTAAACTAGGAGTCTTAGATATCAGGACCCTGGTTACTTCGTGAGAAAGGAAGAGCGACTGCTATAGGGCATCATAGAAACTGCTACGATGCTGATGCACCCTGGATCTTGACCCAGCCAAGCAGTGACTTTATGGGTATTTTTTCATTGTTCTTTTCTATATGGTTATACTTTATAGCTAAAAATGCACTCTATGAAGTATTGCTAAGATTTTAATTTAGAGTTTGCTAATAATGAAATACAGAAAATTGGAATCAAATACTTCTTCTCTCATCCCTATTCAGGAGTCCCCAATCTTTTTTGCACCAAGTACCAGTTTCATGGAAGGCACTTTTTCCATGGACCGGGGTGGGGGTGTTGGTCGGGGGATAGTTTTGGGATGATTCAAGTGCATTACATTTCTTGTGCACTTTATTTCTATTATTATTAATCAGCTCCACCTCAGGCATTAGATCCCAGAGGTTGGGGACCCCTGCTATAGGTGACATTTTCTAGCCTTTCTAAGTATATCTGACATTATCAGATACTAGACTTATGATCCTATAAGATCATGGTCACAAAGACATTGTTTGCCAGAAAAGGAAAAAGTCCTACTTCTCACTGTAGAATCCAGAGATGTCTGCTCCCTTTTACCCAGAGAGTTCTGAAACAGTAAGCAACAAAGAGAACAGCACAGAGAAGCACCCAGAGAGAGACAGTCTTCCCTGTTTGGTTCTGATGATGTGACAACTCCTCAAACAGGTGATTCCTATTCATTCTCATCAGAACTAACCTGCATAAATCTTCCATTCACGGCTACAAAGGGAGATACTGTCCTTTTGCTTCATGTATGAATGAACCACTTGCCCCAGTGAAGGTGTTTATTTCAAAACCTTTGAAGGCTAACCTACTGCCAGATGGGAGCTTGGTGAAACCTGATGTCATTTATCTTTGATCTACTTGCAGAAAACTCTTGTTTCAGAACAATTCAAACTTCACAAAATGACTGAGGTATGTAGGTAAGCAGGGGGATTTGAAAGATGCCAGGGGTGGGGGTGCAATAATCAAATGAAAGATCAGTTATAGCAGTCACCATAATTCAATCAAGGTACAGAACTGGAAGAAAAAAAATGTTTTTTCTTTTACATGGACCAAGTGTAAAATTCTAACCATAACACAGCTTAGAACTTTTTAACACATGGAAGGGGACTTCCCTGATGGTCCAGGGGTTAAAGCTTTGCCTTCCAATGCAGGTTCGACTCCTGTTCAGGAAGCTATGATCCCAGATGCCTCATGGCCAAAAACCCCAAACACAGAACAGAAACAAGTGGAAAGTTCTTGCAAGAGGAAACTGAAAGTTGTGGGTTTATGTGGACACATACTATATAAATTTGTGTGAGTTCATACAGAAAACCAAAACTTTCAATTACTTATTATAAAAGTATTCACTTGTCTGTGGAGCTACTAAAGGTGTTTTTTTTTTTTTTTAAGGCATTCAATATAGCTTTTTTCTACTAGAGGCAATCAAATGCTTGCATCAGTGCCTACAAAACCTAAGATGAACTGTCTGCTTCTGCACAGAAGATCTGAAAATTGTCACGGACTTGTTTCATCATAGGTTAGCTTGATTACTGAATCTTACAACCCTGAGCCACTAAGGAAGCGTTCTTGAATTGTTTCCTGTCTGTGACCATCTTCTTCAGATCTGCCTCCAGCACTCACTTCTGCCAAGACCCACTGTCTGCTTTTTTCTGAGGAAAGTATTAAATGAGTAACTACATTAGATGAGCTTCCCTGGTGGCTCAGTGATAAAGAATCCGCCTGCCAATGCAGGAGACACGGGTTCAATCCCTGGATCGGGAAGATCCCCTGGAGTAGGAAATGGCAACCCACTCCACTCTTGCCTGGGAAATCCCATGGACAGAGGAGCCTAGTCAGTCACAAAGAGTCAGACACGACTTAGTGACTGAACAACAGCTACACAGATGTACCTAAGCTATGTTTTGCTTAGCTAGAAATTTTTCAAAGGTGGAGAGAAATAGGCCATGTTTCAAAAATGTAAATGCAGTTGAAAAGAATCCCTCAGCTGAGCATAGTCTTTACCAGCCATTTGGCAGAAGTTCGGGAAATGCATGAAGGTTGCCTGTACTGCAGCACAATTCCAGTGAGCTCTCAGAGTTACAGGGAAGTTCTGAGGCAAAACTTTCACCCTCATGAATGTAAAAAGTGGGTTTCACTCATTCGTTCATTTGGCAAATATTTATTGCACATCTCACTTTGCTTCACATTCACTACTAGATCAGAGTCACTGGTACTTGAGTCTGAATTGGTGAAAAATGTTACAACAGTACAATGAAAGAAAAATAGGAAGAACTATATGAAAGTGAACACCAAATTAGACTTACACTTAAGTACAGATAGAAACATTTTCCTTTGGAAACAAGATGACCATGAGGCATATCCCTGGTTCTCTCCATCACTCTCATTAGTAATGAGCCAAGGTGTAGGTCTATTTGTCTGGAGCAGGGGTCCCCAACTTCTGGGATCTAATGCCTGATGATCTGAGGTGGAGCTGATGTAATAATAATAGAAATAAAGTGCACTGTAAATGTAACATGCTTGAGTTAATCCAAAACCACCCCTCTCTCTGGTCCGAGGAAAAACTGTCTTCCATGAAACCTGTCCCTGGTGCCAAAAATGTTGAAGACCACTAGTCCAGAGGCTGTTATCCTGAATTACAGACAAGCACAGACGGAGTTCATTAGCTTCCCTCGAGCCAGGCTAACTTCAAATTGCCTTGACTTTTATGGAAATATCATTAAAGAAACTCTCTAATAGCAATCCTTGACATTCCATAGCCTGTTAAGAAAACTGAGGAAGCAGAAGAGATTTCTTCTTATTGAGGAGTCTGAAGTCTTCTAATTCAGAATATTATAAAATGACCTCTTTATTATATCAGATGCCATAGCCTAAGAGATGATGCAAACGCCTTAATAATTACTGTACTGTCTGTTTCCTACTGAGATAAAACTGGTTCAAGTCCAGTTCAACAAAACACATATAAAGAAGTAGCAAGCAAAAGATAGAATTTTTCCTTAAATCTGAAACAGGATGCTGTATTTTGTCCTAATAGATAACAGTTCATGTCACCATGCATATAATTAACATTTTCGCCAAAAGCAAAATAAACATAAAAATTATTAATTTCCTGAGGGGCAAAAGTGCAATATTTATACATTTTGTATTTTCTTGTTTGTTGAGGCTTTATGAAATTTGGTCTTCTTTTTACACTTAAATGTGCAAGTATGAGATGTAAAATTTCCTGTAAGTATAGCAACAAGAAATTTAAAACATAGAAAGCTTTAGCACGGCAAAGGAAACCATTAACAAAATGGAAAGGCAACCTACCAAATGGGAAAAAATATTTGCAAATCATATGTCTGACAAAGGGTCAGTATGAAAAACACATAAAGAACCCATACAACTTAACAGTAAAAAAAAAAAAAAAAAAAAACTGATTAAAAAAAAGGCAGATCTGAATAGACACTTTTTCCAGAGAAGACATACAAATAGTCAACAAGTACATGAAAGTATGCTCAGCACCACTAATTATCAGGTAAATACAAATCAAAACTACAATGGGATATCATCTCATACTCGTTAGAATAGCTTTTATCAAACAGACTAGCAATAAGTGCTAGAGAGGATGTGGAGAAAAGGGAAGGAATGTGTACTGTTGGTGGGAATGTAAATTGGTGCAGATACTAAAATTAAGAACAGAATTAGCATATGACTCAGCAATTCCATTTCTGGGTATTTATCCAATGGGGTGAAAATGCTAACTTGAACCCCCATGTTCATTTCAGCATTATTTATAGTAGCCAAATATGGAAACAACCTAAGTGTCCACCGATGGATGAATGGATAAAGATGTTGTGGTATATATCTAAAATGGAATCTTATTCAGCTATAAAAAGGAAATCTGGCCATTTGCAACAATATGGATAGACCTTGATGCCTTATGCTAAGTGAAATAAATCAGAGAAAGACAAATACTGCATGATCTCACTTACATGTGGAATCTAAAACAAAACAGAAAAGCACTCATAGATAAAGAGAACAGACTGGTGGTTGCCAGAGGTGGGGAGCAAGGGAAAGGGTGGGCAAAATAAATGAACAGGGTCAAAGAGGACAAACTTTCAGTTATAAAATAAATAAGTCGTGGGGGTGTAATGTACAGCATGGTGACTGTAGTTAATAATATTAGACTGCATATTTGAAAGTCGCTAAGAGACTAAATCTTAAAAGTTCTGATCATAAGAAATTTTAGTAATTACGTATGGTGGTGGATGTTAACTAGACTCACTGTGGTAATCATTTTACAAAGTATACAAATAATGAATCATCATATTGCACACCTAAAACTAATGCAATGCTATATATCAATTATACCTAAATTTTTAAAGAGACATAGGCTTCTCCCCAACATTAAATTACAGACTTGTAGAAAGAGAAGTGGCTGAGCAAGGACACCAAGAGTGTGTTTCCAGCTGAAAAGCTGACCTTTCTCACAAGGAGAGCTTCCCCATGCATCAGGGGCCTCTAGAACTTCTTTAACTGGCTTCACTAGCCCCTTGTCTGACTGTCCTTGCCACACCTCTGCTCACCTTAACAGAAAGTAAAATAATAAGCTCTCCTCAAGGAAAGGAACTCCTATTATTCATGAATCTGGGTTCTTTTCTTTTTGTGCCCATCTAACACTTGCTCCTTGGAAGAAAAGCTACGACAAACCTAGACAGCATATTAAAAAGCAGAGACATTACTTTGCCAACAAAGGTCCATATAGTCAAAGCTATGGTTTTCCCAGTAGTCATGTATAGATGTGAGAGTTGGACCATAAGGAAAGCTAGTGCTGAAGAACTGATGCTTTTGAACTGTGGTGTTGGAGAAGACTCTTGAGAGTCCCTTGGACTGCACGGAGATCCAACCAGACAATCCTAAAGGAAATCAGTCCTGAATATTCATTGGAAGGACTGATACTGAAGCTGAAACTCCAGTACTTTGGCCACCTGATGTGAAGAACTGACTCACTGGAAAAGACCCTGATGCTGGGAAAGATTGAAGGCAGGAGAAGGGGATGACAGAGGATGAGATGGTTGGATGGCATCACCAATTCAATGGACATGAGTGAGTAAGCTCCGGGAGTTGGTGATGGACAGGGAAGCCTGGCATGCTGCAGTCCATGGGGTTGCAAAGAGTCAGACACAACTGAGAGACTGAACTGAACTGAGTGCATGTACTTGTCAAAGGCCTAACACTTTTCACTCCTCATCAAGAGCCAAAACTCACCATCGTTTCATTCCTCTATTTTTATTAGTGAAACTGAAAGTCGCTCAGTTGGGCCTGACTCTGTGACCGCTACTGGAGTGGGTAGCCTTTCCCTTCTCCAGGGGATCTTTGCAATCCAGGGATCAAACCCAGGTCTCCCACACTGCAGGTGGCAGCTGAGCCACAAGGGAAGCCCAAGAATACTGGAGTGGGTAGCCTATCCCTTCTCCAGTGAATCTTCCCAACCCATGAATTGAACTGTGGTCTCCTTCTTTGCAGGCAGATTCTCTACCAACTGAGCTATCAGGGAAGCAGTAGATGTAGCAAAATACCCTTTTTATAAAAAGAAGAAGTAAAAAAATCTACTTTGAAATATTCTGAAGGTTTATCATTAAAAATAGAACTCCCATAAGATCCAACTTCTGGGAATATATATCCAGATGAAAACATTAACTCGAAAAGATATTGGAACCATGTTCATAGAAGCATTATTTGCAATAGTCAAGACAAGGAAACAACCTGCGTGTCTATGAATGGATGGATGGATAAAGAAGTGTGGCATGAATATACAATGCAACATCATTCAATCATAAAAAATAAGCAAATTCTACCATTTTCAACAATGGACCTTGAGGGCACAGTGCTAAGTGAAATAAGTCAGACAGAGAAAGACAAATGCTGAATGATCTCACTTATATGTAGAATATTTAAAAAAATCAAAACAAACAAACAAAAAAACCCTCCAATCCTCACCCCCAACAAATTTATAGAAAAAAGAGGTCAGATTCACAGTTACCAGAGGCTAGGGTTGGGGGAGGGGGGATTGATGAAAGGTAATCAAAAGGTATAAACTTCTAGCTACCAGATTAGTTCAGTTCAGTTCAGCCTCTCAGTTGCGTCTGATTCTTTGCAACCCCATGGACTGCAGCAGGCCAGGCCTCCCTGTCCATCACCAACTCCCAGAGCTTACTCAAACTCATGTCCATCGAATAGGTGATGCCATCCAACCATTTCATCCTCTGTCATCCTCTTTTCTTCCTTCCTTCAATCTTTCCCAGCATCAAGGTCTTTTCCAATGAGTCAGTTCTTCACATCAGGTAGCCAAAGTACTGGAGTTTCAGCTTCAGCATCAGTCTTTTCAATGAATATTCAGGACTGATTTCCTTTAGGATTGACTGGTTTGATCTCCTTGCAGTCCAAGGGACTCTCGAGAGTCTTCTCCAACATCAGAGTTCAAAAGCACCAATTCTTCGCTGCTCAGCTTTCTTTATAGTCCAACTCTCACATGACTACTGGAAAAACCATAGCTTTGACTATATGGACCTTTGTTGGCAAAGTAATGTCTCTGCTTTACAATATGTTGACGAGGCTGGTCATAGCTTTTCTTCCAAGGAGCAAGCGTCTTTTTCTTTCATGGTTGCAGTCACCATCTGCAATGATTTTGGAGAATAAAAAAAATAAATTGTCACTGTTTCCCCATCTATTTACCATGAAGTGATGAGACTGGATGCCATGATCTTAGTTTCTGAATATTGAGTTGTAAGCCAACTTTTTCACTCTCCTCTTTCACTTTCATCAAGGGGCTCTTTAGTTCTTCTTCACTTTCTGCCATAAGGGTGCTGTCATCTGTGTATCTGAGGTTATTGATATTTCTCCCAGCAATCTTGATTCCAGCTTGTGCTTCATTCAGCCCAGCATTTCTCATGATGTACTCTGCATAGAAGTTAAATAAGCAGGGTGACAATATACAGCCTTGACGTACTCCTTTCCAATTTGGAAGCAGTCTGTTGTCCCATGTCTGGCTCTGTTACTTCTTGACTTGAATACAGGTTTCTCAGGAGGTAGGTCAGGTGGTCTGGTATTCCCATCTCTTTAAGAATTTTCCAGAGTTTGTTGTGACCCACACAGTCAAAGGCTTTGGCATAGTCAAGGAAGCAGAAGTAGATGTTTTTCTGGAACTCTCTTGCTTTTTCGATGATCCAACAGATGTTGGACCAGATAAATAAACACTAACGATGCAATGCACAACCATGATGACCTTAGTCGACAATCCTACATGATTTATAGGAAAGTTGTTAAGAGAGTACATCTCAAGAGTTCTCACAGGGGGATACTTTTTCTTTTTACTGAAGTGAGGGATGTTAACTAAGCCTATTTTGGTAATTATGTCACAATATATGTAATATATGTAAATCAAGCCATCACACTGTATACCTTAAACTTTTACAGTGATTATGTCAATTCAGTTCAGTTCAGTTCAGTTCAGTCGCTCAGTCATGTCCGACTCTTTGCAACCCCATGTTCAACGCAGCACACCAGGCCTCCCTGTCCATCACCAACTCCCAGAGTTCACCCAAACTCATGCCCATCAAGTCGGTGGTGCCATCCAGCCATCTCATCCTCTGTCGTCTACCAGGGTCCAGCCCCAGCAGGATCCAGGGGTAGGGGTACCCTCAGGATGGACAGCGTTGGCGAAGAGAGAGAGAGAGAAAGAATGACACGGGGTGACCAAGCTTCGGTGAGCAAGGCCCATCACTTTATTTTCAGAGGGAGCTTTTATACCCTGAGTTGTACATTGAGCAAAGTGAAAAATGCAGAGTCATGCAGAGTCAGGTCAACATTTCATCAGTATTAACTTTTATCAATACCAGGTTTCTTCCTGCATACCGTTTCACAAACAAGGGTCTTATTTTTTGTACATTATCTTCTGGCCCAGAGGCCTGTTGACATTTTATGACCCCTTTTTGATAACAGTTGGTCAGCTAGAACACTTACTTTCCCTTGAAATGCTTTTTCTTAAATTGCTTAGCCTGCGTCACCCTTAAAGTACAGAGATACATTTTTATGGAGCAAAGGTTCAGTGGGTTACAGCAAAGAAGAACTTATTAACTCAAAGTCTAATGTTGCTAATGCTAAGGCTACTACTTGTTTTTTCTACATCCTAACTCTATGCACTCCCAGGAACACAGTGGATAAGGGATGTGGAAACTTGGCAGCAAGCATTGGCTCAACAATGTGGCAAGAGTCTGGATAAACCTGCCAAGTAAGCTAGAATGCTAACACGGGGTTTGAATTGAAATACTCCTTTCATGCCCAGGAGACTTATCAACTAGAGCCCTAAGCTGATTTTTTCCAGAGAAAGGTGGTCAGGGATAGCCCCCTGTTAATGTCAGAAGAGTTGGTGAAAGGCATAAAATAGTAAGACAGACAGATTCTGGTTTTGGGGTAGATGCTCAAACAGGTCCAGGGGGTCCCTCGAGTCCTGATCCACCTTGCTCTTCAGGTCTCTTCCGCATGACCTTGTCACAGGTGGGAACGGCCCAAGGAGTCCCTCGAGTCCTGAAGCCTTGCTTGTCAGGTCTCCTTCACATGGCCTTGTCATGGGTGGGATCTCCTGTGCTGGCTCCTGGCAGTCATCTCCTTCTCCTCCTGCCCCCAATCCCTCCAAGCATCAGAGTCATTTCCAGTGAGTCAAATCTTCGTGTGAATTGGCCAAAATATTGGAGTTTCAGCTTTAGCATCAGCCCTTCCAAAGAACACCCAGGACTGATCTCCTTAAGAATGGACTGCTTGGATCTCCTTGCAGTCCAAGGGACTCGCAAGGGTCTTCTCCAACACCACAGTTCAAAAGCATCAATTCTTTGGCACTTAGCTTTCTTCACATTTCTCAATAAAACTGGACAAAAAAAATTTGGAATAAATTTTTCAAAAGGACTGCACTTAAAACTGCAAAGCACTGTCAAAAGAAAGACTTAAAGAAGACTTAAATAAACATAAAGGTATCCATATCACATATTAATGGGTCAGAAGATTGTTAAGATGGCCATATTCCCCAGAGTGATCTATGAGTTCAATGCACTGCCTGTCAAAAGGTACCCTTTCCTGCAGGTGTTGAAAAACTGATCCTAAAATTCATATGGAAGTAAAAGCAACTTAAAGTAACTAAAGCTGTCTTAAAAAAAATAATAAATAAATTGTAGGACTCAAACTTCCTGGTTTCAATATTGGTAATTGAGACAGGGTGGTGCTGGCATAAAGAGAGACAAATAGGTCAGCAGAAAAGAAGAGTCCAAAAATAAACCTTCACATTTATGGTTAACTTATTTTCATCAGGATACGGAGGCAATTTGAAGGGGAAAGGTCTTTATAATGAATGTTGCCCAGACAACTGAATATCCACAAGCAAAAGAATGAATCTAAATGCCTTCTTCACACTTCACATAAAAATGTGCACACATAAAAATGTGCACACACATTCCACACAAAAAAACTTAATAATAGAACTGGAGAAGAAAATGGCAATCCACTCCAGTATTCTTGCCTGGGAAATCCCACGGACAGAGAAGCCTGGTGGGCTACAGTCCATGACGTCGCAAAAGAGTTGGATGTGACTTAGCAACTAAAAAACAACATAGAACTAACCTCAAGAGCTGAAGCTATAAAACTCTTAGAAGAAAACATAGGAATCAATATTCAAGACTTGAGTCAGGCAGTATCTTCTTAGATGCAACACCAAAAAGTACACGTAACAAAAGGAAATAAATAGATAAATTGGACTTGATCAATTAAAAGCTAGTACTACAAGTGATACCATCAAGAGAGTGAAAAGAGAGCCAACAGTATGTGAGAAATAATTACAAATAATACATCTAATAAGGGTCTGATATCTAGAATACATAAAGAAAACTTACAACATAATAAAAAGATAACCTAATTAATAAGTGAGCAGGGGATCTGAATAGACACTTCTCCAAAGAAGACATTCAAATGACCAATAAACACAAGAAAAGATACTCAGTATCAGTAGCCATTCAGTTCAGTTCAGTTCAGTCGCTCAGTTGTGTCCAACTCTTTGCAACCCAATGAATCGCAGCACGCCAGGCCTCCCTGTCCATCACCAATTCTCGGAGTTCACTCAAACTCACGTCCATTGATTTGGTGATGCCATCCAGCCATCTCATCCTCTGTCGTCCCCTTCTCCTCCTGCCCTCAATCCCTCCCAGCATCAGAGCCTTTTCCAATGAGGCAAGTCTTTGCATGAGGTGGCCAAAGTACTGGAGTTTCAGCTTTAGCATCAGTCCTTCCAAAGAACACCCAGGGCTGATCTCCTTTAGAATGGACTGGTTGGATCTCCTTGCAGTCCAAGAGACTCTCAAGAGTCTTCTCCAACACCATAGTTCAAAAGCACCAATTCTTTGGTGCTCAGCTTTCTTCACAGTCTAACTCTCACATCCATACATGACCACTGGAAAAACCATAGCCTTGACTAGATGGACCTTTGTTGCCAAAGTAATGTCTCTGCTTTTTAATATGCTATCTAGGTTGGTCATAACTTTACTTCCAAGAGTAAGCATCTTTTAATTTCATGGCTGCAGTCACCATCTGCAGTGATTTTGGAGCCCCAGAAAATAAAGTCTGACACTGTTTCCCCATCTATTTGCCATGAAGTGATGGGACCAGATGCCATGATCTTCGTTTTCTGAATGTTGAGCTTTAGGCCAACTTTTTCCCTCTCCTCTTTCACTTTCATCAAGAGGCTTTTTAGTTCCTCTTCACTTTCTGCCATAAGGGTGGTTTCATCTGCATATCTGAGGTTATTGATATTTCTCCTGGCAATCTTGATTCCAGCTTGTGCTTCATCCAACCCAGCGTTTCTCATGATGTACTTTGCATAGAAGTTAAATAAGCTGGGTGACAATATACAGCCTTGACATACTCCTTTTCCTATTTGGAACCAGTCAGTAGCCATTAGGGAAATGTTAGTCAAAACAATATCATTTCATAATGGCTATTAAAGATAAAGGCTGGAGAAATATACCACGTTCATGGATCAGAAGACTCAATAGAGTGAAAATGAGTATACTATCCAAAGCAATCTATAGATTCAATGCAATCCGTATCAAGCTACCAATGGTATTTTTCACAGAGCTAGAACAAATAATTTCACAATTTGTATGGAAATGCAAAAAACCTCGAATAGCCAAAGCAATCTTGAGAAAGAAGAATGAAACTGGAGGAAACAACCTGCCTGACTTCAGGCTCTACTACAAAGCCACAGTCATCAAGACAGTATGGTACTGGCACAAAGACAGAAATATAGATCAATGGAACAAAATAGAAAGCCCAGAGATAAATCCATGCACCTATGGACACCTTATCTTTGACAAAAGAGGCAAGAATATACAATAGATTAAAGACAATCTCTTTAACAAGTGGTTCTGGGAAAAGTGGTCAACCACTTGTAAAAGAATGAAACTAGAACATTTTCTAATACCACACACAAGAATAAACCAAAATGGATTAAAGATCTAAACGTAAGACCAGAAACTATAAAACTCCTAGAGGAGAACATAGGCAAAACACTCTCCGACATAAATCACACAGGATCCTCTATGACCTACCTCCCAGAATATTGGAAATAAAAGCAAAAATAAACAAATGGGACTTAATTAAACTTAAAAGCTTCTGCAAACCAAAGGAAACTATAAGCAAGGTAAAAGATAAGACTTCAGAATGGGAGAAAATAATAGCAAATGAAGCAACTGACAAACAACTAATCTCAAAAACATACAAGCAACTCCTGCAGCTCAATTCCAGAAAAATAAAGGAGCCAATCAAAAAATGTGCCAAAGAATTAATAGACATTTTTCCAAAGAAGACATACAGATGGCTAACAAACACATGAAAAGATGCTCAACACCACTCATTATCAGAGAAATGCAAATCAAAACCACAATGAGGTACCATTTCACGCCAGTCAGGATGGCTGCAATCCAAAAGTCTACAAGCAATACATGCTGGAGAGGGTGTGGAGAAAAGGGAACCCTCTTACACTGTTGGTGGGAATGCCAACTAGTACAGCCACTATGGAGAACAGTGTGGAGATTCCTTAAAAAACTGCAAATAGAACTGCCATATGACCCGGCAATCCCACTGCTGGGCATACACACCGAGGAAACCAGAATTGAAAGAGACATGTGTACCCCAATGTTCATCTCAGCACTGTTTATGATATGGAATGGAAGCAACCTAGATGTCCATCAGCAGATGAATGGATAAGAAAGCTGTGGTACTTATACACAATGGAGTATTACTCAGCTATTAAAAAGAATACATTTGAATCAGCTCTAATGACGTGGATGAAACTGGAGCCTATTATACAGATGAAGTAAGCCAGAAAGAAAAACACCAATACAGTATACTAACACATATATATGGAATTTAGAAAGATGGTAACGATAACCCTGTATGTGAGACACCAAAGAGACACAGATGTATAGAACAGTCTTTTGGACTCTGTGGGAGAGGGAGAAGGTGGGATGATTTGGGAGAATGGCATTGAAACATGTATATCATATATGAAACAAATCCAGCCAGTCCAGGTTTGATACATGATACTGGATGCTTGGGGCTGGTGCACTGGGATGACCCAGAGGGATGGTATGGGAAGGGAGGAGGGAGGGGGTTCAGGATGGGGAACATGTGTATACCTGTGGCAGATTCATGTTGATGTATGGCAAAACCAATACAATATTATAAAGTAATTAACCTCCAATTAAAATAAATTTTAAAAAAAGAAAAATAAATAAAAATAATTTTGAAATGCTCGGTTTTGTGACCTGCCCTGAATTTCATCAGGGGTAAGAGAACAACTAAACACACAAAATAAATTTAAAGTAAGAGTTTAAAATAAAATGTTCGATGATTGCAAAAAAAAAAAAAAAAACAGGCTGATAATAACAAGCGTTGGTGAGAATACAGAGAAACTGCAACTCTTATACATTGCCAATGGAAATGTAAAATAGCACAGCTGCTTGGAAAATGGATTCAGTTCAGTTCAGTCACTCTTCCTAAATTACTATATGAACTAGGAAGTTCTCTCCTACCTATGAGGTTGTATGTGTATACTCAGTGTGTCCAACTCTCTATGACCCAGTGGACTGTAGCTTGCCAGGCTCCACTGTCCATGGGATTTTCCAGGCAAGAATATTAGAGTGGATTGCCATTCCATACTCCAGGGAATCTTCCAGACCCAGGGATCAAACCTGTGTCTTCTGCACTGGCAGGTGGATTCTTCACCACTAAGAAAGACACCTAGAAAGACATCTTATGAGGTTAGAAAACACATATTCACACAAAGATTCGTACATGAATGTTCATTCTATTATTCATAATAGCTAAAAGGTAGAAACAATCTAAGTGCTCATCAACTCATGAATGGATAATGTGTACGGTATGTTTATGTAATGGAACATACTTTGGCCATAAAAATTAAAGAACCAATACCCGCTATAACACAAAAAGCCCTTACAAACATGCTGTGTGAAAGAAGCCAGTCACGAAAGACCGCGTGTTATATGGTTTCTTTTATGTGAAATGTCCATGATAGGGAAATCGGAGAAGCAGAAAGATGATTAGTAAGGCTGCCTAGGGCAGGGGGTTGAGTGTGTAGAATTCAATGGGGGAACAGGCATGGTGTTATTTTTGGGTGACAAAAATTTTCTAAAATTAGATTGTGACAATGGTGGCACAACTCTATGAATAGACTGAAAATCATCAAACTATATCCTTTATAAATGGGTGAAATGTATGGCAGGTGAATTATACCTCAAGGTGGATCAGCGGTTAAAGCATCTGCCTGTAATGCAGGAGACCTGGGTTCGATCCCTGGGTCGGGAAGATCCCCTGGAGAAGGAAATGGCAACCCACTCCAGTATTCTTGCCTGGAGGATGCCATAGACACAGGAGCCTGGTGGGCTATAGTCCATGGGGTCGCAAAGAGTCGGACACGACTGAGCGACTTCACTTTCACTCACATTCACATTCAAGGCCATTAAAAGGAAGGATAAAGGGAGGGAAAGAGGAGGGCTGGAGGAACTGGAGGTTTGACTGAAAGGAAATGTTTTGAGGGACAGGAATCAAGTGTGTATATTCTCAGCACCAGAGAACACCACAAACAGATCATGATGTGTAAAATTAACAGAAAGAATGTTAAATGATAATTAAAGTGCTGTAAATGGATAATAGGTGTGTGTTCCACTTTATATCTCTAGCACTTTAGAGCAATGTAGGTTGTTTTTGGAAAATTAGTGTTGGCATACTGATTAATCTTATCTTGTTCAAAATTTAGAGCTCTGATACTGCTTCTGTGAACCATCCTAGCATTTATTAAGTACCCACTTACATTTTCAGATGGTTAGAGATGGAAAAACACAAAAACTGGATCCCAGTATTATATCTGGTGAAACAAAGCAAAGGTACACAAAGCAGGAACCTAGCTAAATACAATTTCAGCCATTTAACATATATTTAAAGACTACCTATGATGTACAAAGGACTGTTTTGAGTAGGAGAAGCCTGGGGATAAAAATTAAAATGGGTGAAACTATATTCCCTTCCTTAAAATATTCAAAAATATTCAAATATTAGAAAATGAAAACAAGTACACAAATAGGTATGATACATTATGTGATAAATACCTAAAAGATAAACATTTTAATGGGAGGTCAGAGAAGGGCAAACTAATTTAGGGCTAATGGAATTAGAGAAGATTTCAAAAGCCTTCCAGCTACTGATCTGTTTCTCACCTTCTCTCTTAAACAAAAGAGAACAAAAACTTTAATATTTATGTATTTTAATTTTTATCAAAATCACAAAAGATTCAGATAGTTCCCCAAGGTTAAGAAGAGACTCCAGCCAGCCTCATTTCCATCCCTGCATTTTTCCCTCCCAGAGGCAACCAGTTTTACCTCTTTTAGCTGACTGCTTCCCTTTTTAAAAGTAATATACTTACATCACTATTTCTTGGCTTTACAGTTTTAGGTGTTAGCATTAACTTACCACTACAAAAGAGAATTTGTTTTATTTCCAAGGCCTTTATGACACATTGCTTCCTTCCCATTCCTTCACCCTCTCATTAATTAATTTTGTAATTTTGCCTAGATTTATATTTCAGTGTTTACATTATTAAGACTGTGACCTACTATTTATAATCGAGCCATCTGGTAAACCATGAATAATCTTATCCTTCCTAAACTGCTTTTCCTTTTCCATATCTTTTCATTTGTTTGATCTCCACTACCATACCTGTCTGACATGACTGAGCGAATGAACTGAACTGAACTGAACCATACCTGCTGAGGACTAACAAATCTCTTTTTCTAGCCAAGTTTTCTCTCTTGATACTGAGGCCTACAGATTTCTTTTTAAATTCAACAACATCATAAAAACATCAACTGACCACCTACTGTATGTCCGGCATTCTACTGATACTAAGCACTTTGGATGTATTGGCTCAGTTAAACCACATGATTCTATTTTTATATTCAGTTCAGTTCAGTCGCTCAGTCCTGTCTGACTCTGTGACTCCATGGACCGTAGCACGCCAGACCTCCCCGTCCATCAACAACTCCCGGAGTTTACCCAAACTCATGTCCATTGAGTCAGTGATGCCATCCAGCCATCTCATCCTCTGTCATCCCATTTTCCTCCTGCCCTCAATCTTTCCCAACATCAGGGTCTTTTCAAATGAGTCAGCTCTTCACATCAGGTGGCCAAAGTATTGGAGTTTCAGCTTCAACATCAGTCCTTCCAATGAATACTCAGGACCGATCTCCTTTAGGATCAACTGGTTGGATCTCCTTGCAGTCCAAGGGACTCACAAGAGTCTTCGCCAAAACCATAGATCAAAAGCATCAATTCTTTGGCACTCATCTTTCTTTGTAGCCCAACTCTTGCATCTATACATGACTACTCGAAAAACCATAGCCTTGACTAGACTGATCTTTGTTGGCAAAGTAATGTCTCTGCTTTTGAATATGCTGTCTAGGTGGGTTATAACTTTCCTTCCAAGGTGTAAGCGTCTTTTAATTTCATGGCTGCAGTCACCATCTGTAGGGATTTTGGAGCCCCAAAAAATAAATTCTGACACTGTTTCCCCATCTATTTGCTGTGAAGTGATGAGACCGGATGCCATGATCTTCATTTTCTGAATGTTGAGCTTTAAGCTAACTTTCCTCTTTCACTCTCCTCTTTCACTTTCATCAAAGGGCTCTTTAGTTCTTCTTTGCTTTCTGCCATAAGGGTGGTGTCATCTGCATATCTGAGGTTATTGATATTTCTCCCGGCAATGTTGATTCCAGCTTGTGCTTCTTCCAGTCCAGCGTTTCTCATGATGTCCTCTGCATATAAGTTAAATAAGCTGGGTGACAATATACAGCCTTGATGTACTCCTTTGCTATTTGGAACCAGTCTGTTGTGGCATGTCCAGTTCTAGCTGTTGCTTCCTGACCTGCATACAGGTTTCTCAGGAGGCAGGTCAGGTGGTCTGGTATTCCCATCTCTTTCAGAATTTTCCACAGTTTATTGTGATCCACACAGTCAAAGGCTTTGGCATAGTCAATAAAGCAGAAATAGATGTTTTTTCTGGAATTCTCTTGCTTTTTTGATGATCCAGTGGATGTTGGGAATTTGATCTTTGGTTCCTCTGCCTTTTCTAAAACCAGCTTGAATATCTGGAAGTTCATGGTTTACATATTGCTGAAGCCTGGCTTGGAGAATTTTGAGCATTATTTTACTAGCTTATGAGATGAATGCAATTGTGCAGTAGTTTGAGCATTCTTTGGCACTGACTTTCTTTGGGATTGGAATGAAAACTGATATTAGGTACTATTATAAATACACTTTTTACAGTTATGGAAAATAAAGTACAAAAAGTGCTAACTTGCCCAACTACACAGTTATGTAAAGTCAAGCAGTGGGACTCAAGAACTATGACCATAACCACCTAAAATTCAACCTCTTTCAGTAAACATATGTTAACTGGAAGCCACCTTTAGTCAGGCATGGTTTGTACCATGACAACTAAATCAAATTATTCTTGCCTTTATGAGCTCACAGTCCGATGGCATGACACACAAACAAGAATGCAATGGAGCACATGCATTCTTTAGTGCATTAATAGTAAATAGAATAATACATAGAAATCAGACAATAAATAAAGACTTTCACTTTTAGAAACAAATATTGACTAAACACATATCGGTGCCAGGCTCTGTACTTGGTTTTGAGGACACAGTGTTAAGACAAGAATTTTCCAGGCTGGGAGGGGAATAGGAAAGAGAAAAAGGAGTGATTCAGAGTGCATGTGCAAAGGCCAAGAGATAAAAGAGCACAAAATGCACAAACTGTTACCGAAAGCAATTGAGAAAAACTGTAATACATAATGTTAAGTGGGGGATGGCGAGGTATGATGTTGAAGAGATTAAAAAACCCAACAAATCAGACAGGTCTGTATGAAACGTTAAAGAGCTTGGACTACAGTCTAATGATAAATCTGGTACTCATTGTATGTATGTGTGGAGAGGGAAGTGATATTATGTGTGCTTTTAAACTCTTAGATTAGTGTGGAGAATGGACTAGATGGAAGTATGACTGAAAGCATACCTGTCTTTTGTTGTTGAGTTGTAAAAATTCTTTATATAGTTTGGAGAGGACATCCTTACCAGATACATGATTTGCAAATATTTGCTCAAATTACTTGGGTTCCCTTTTACTTTCTTGATACTGTCCTTTGATGGAAAGGTTTTTTAATTCTGATTAAGTCCAATTTATCTGTATTTGGTGTTGTTCATCAATTTAAGAAACCACCACGAAATACAAAGTCATGAAGATTTGTTTCAATATTTTCTTCAAAGGGTTCTATAACTTCAGCACTTGCAATTCCATATGAGTTTTAGGATTTGCTTTTCCACTTCTGCAAAAATAACAGGTTTGGGGGAATATTTCTTCTTAAGGATATTAAGTCTTCCGATCCATGAATGCAGGATGTCTTTCCACTTATCTAGGTCTTAATTTCTTTCATTAATGTTGCAAAGTAGGAAGTGACCTTTAGGTTGACTGTGTGGAGTGAGAAGGAAAGGGAGTGACCTGGGATGGCATTTGGACTTTCAGGTGTCTGTCACACTGGCTGATGCGGCATTCCACCGTGGGAAACCAGGGTAGAGACTGATAGGAGGAAACATTGCTGAGTTGAGTTTAGGCGTATTCAGACTCAGTGCCTATGAGACCAGATATTTAATCTTCTTTTAAGATGGCATCACTGACTCGATGGACGTGAGTTTGAGTGAACTCTGGGAGTTGGTGATGGACAGGGAGGCCTGGTGTGTTACAATTCATGGGGTCGCAAAGAGTCAGACACGACTGAGCAACTGAACTGACTGAATGAACTGACTTCAGCAAAAGTGTATGTTTTGTATTAAACATGGCATTTCAAAACTGAGAGCTCTTTTCCAGGAGACTTCTTTGTCATCAAGAAAGAATATGTTTGATATAGCTTTTGTATTGTGTATTTTATTGCATTTTTTGCATTGCATCTTTACCATATCAATAGGCTATTATATGTTTACCTCAAGCAATTAGAATCTCATTTAAAACAAAGAATGTTTTTAAATATTACCATAAGAAATCATCTTTTCTTTGAATTTTAACACGGAATACAGTTAATGTTTCCCTACCTTTGGATAGCACTGGCCCCTTTATACTCACCATATAATTTTCCTTTTAAGTATTCTGCAATTGATGGCACAAGTCAAGTACAGTATACTTTTCATCAAGCATGGAAACATCTTCCTTTTTCTGTCATGCCCCCATCCCTCACACTGTCCTCTCCACATAAAATCTGTGTTAAGTGCAGACAACAGATTGACACTCAGCTCCTTGTCAGCCCTCTTAGGAGGTGGAGAGACTAAAATGACTGCTGTGATGACCTAGTGCTTTGCTACCTAGCAAAGGTTAATTTTGCATATTCACTGGTATATTATTTAATACTAGCAAGAACAACTTTTTGCATATTATTCTATACAACATTTATAAAAGGACATGTTTTTAATTATTCAATTTTTAAAACCAATCTATAATGACTGTCCTGCAGTAGAAGAGTAAAACTCAAGGTTTTTAAAAATCAAAGTAAAGTGAGTATATAGCATGAATTTACGGTGAAACAGAGTGCTAACGAATAAACAAAACCTAAATCAGGGCACTGTCCTGCATTACTGCAGTCATAATGAGCAGTGACTATATAAAATGAGAAACTGTCTACATCATATGAATACTATTAATGACAGGGCTTTTTTTTTTTTTAATTAAAATGGCAAGAGTACAAATAACTTGTATTAGTAAAATACAATAGTGTTCAGACTATAATATCAACATGAAATCGAAGTCTATGGACAGAAAAGGTAAGAGATTTTGGAGACTTTAAGGCAAAAAAGGAAACATCACTAAACTTGTTACGCTACATTATAGACAGCTGCCACGGGCAAAAATAAATAAATAAAATGGCAATTAAGTTGATTGCAGTATTTTAATATTTTAAAGGAAAACGTATGAAAAATACAGATTTTAAAAAATAATCTTACATTCTTGACAGAGATAGTATTACCTACCTTTCTAAAAACAGTAGGGGTAAACAATTGTAGAAAATGTATGCTAATTAATGGTACAACACTAAGGATTTAAAAACCCTGACACACACCTACTATACTGCTTTGGAGTCAAAGTATGGCCTGGAGTTCATGTCAGGTTGGCTCCAAAATGGAATATGGGGTCCCAGGCCAGGAGTGGTAAACTGCGCCTCTTTTGGCACAATTTGTCCAGCCATGAAAGCATAAATCACAAAGAAAAAAAAATCAGTTTTGTTAAAACACTTTGCCCTCTTTTTATAAGCTTCTTTATTTACTCCGGATAGTTAACACAACAGTTGTCAATAGTGAAGTAAGCAGATTTTACACTCACTATTACTGTATGGATAGAAAGGGCCATATACATTTTTGTTTATAAGTCATCTCAGATCACTGTGATATGGCATGGCACATGAAAACAGAGATTCAGAGGCACAACGTTAATAAAGTCATTTAACATTGTCAAGCATTCAAAAGATAAATGCAATCATATAGCAAAAAAAAATCAGTTTGAAACTTTGACCTCTCCCAAGGATGTGAAGAATCTTTCCACGTGTCAGAAATCTCGATAGCAAAGATTCCTATAAGAGAGAAAAAAGTTATATAGATTAATATTTTAACTCAATGATTTTATGATATATTAAAAAATGTATTCTAGTGTTACTTTGGCAATACTTGGAATTTTTTCCCCTCAGCTTCTGTGAAGGAAATCAGATATAATGTATTTTATCACCCAGTTTTCAGAAGCTGTGAACCATCTATATTATGCAATAATATGGACTCAACAATAAAAAAGAAAGAAGTATTGACTTTATACAGCAACCTGGATGGATCTCATGGGCATTGTGCTAAGAGAGAAGAATCACTCTCACAAAATTACATCCTATGTGTGATTCCATTTACACAACACTCTCAAAAAGACAGTATTACAGAGACAGAGAAGAAAGTAGAGTTTGCTAGGGGACAGGGAGGAGGACGGGAGGATGTCCCCATGAAAGGGTATCGTGAAGGAATGAGCTCCCTGGGGCTGATGGGACAATTCAGAACCTTGACTGCCGTGTTGTTCTATGTGTGGTATGTAAAAAAAAAAAGAAAAAAAAAAGAACAAAACTTCACACACACTAGCAAAAACTGAATAAGGTGTATCTGCTAGTTAGTTAGCTATACCAATGCCAATTTCATGGATTGTAAGACATGGCCACTGGGGAAGCTGGTGGAGGATATGTGGGACTCTGTACTATTTTTGCATCTGCCTGTGAGACTAATCATTTCAAAATAAAGAGTAAAACAGAGCAAAACAAAACTGTGTTACAGCCATACAATGGAATACTATTCAGCAGTTAAAAGCAATATCCAGTAATATCTGATATATACAACAACCTGGATAAATCTTTAATATATAAATCTAATATTTTACCCAGTGGCTGGGTAAAAGTCAGCCACTGCAGACTATATACCACATGATTCCATTTATATGGCAACCTGAAAAGACAACACAATAGTAACAGGAAACAGACCAGCTGTTGGGAAAAGTAAATAAAGCACATTGACTGTTGTCTAGATGATGTTGTTCAGTCGCTAAGTTGTGTTCAACTCTTTTGACCCCCATGGACTGTAACCTGTCAGGCTCCTCTGTTCATGAGATTTTCCCAGACAAGAATACTGGAGTGGACTGCCATTTCCTTCTCCAGGGGATCTTTCCGACTTAGGCAGGATTGAACCTGCGTCTCCTGCATTCACAGGTGGATTCTTTACTGCTGAGCCACCAGGGAAGCCCATGTCTAGATATTAGATGGTAGTCAAAAGGTACCATTTAAAACGAACAGCTAAAGCTTAAAAATTTTTAAAGGGATACTTTAAGGACACTATTAAAAGTATTAATAGAAAGGTAACCATTATAATAAGACACAAAACTTCCTGAATATCAAAAGAAATGGTTACAAGCAAAGAAGGATAACCAAATAGAGAAAGAATTAGAGCAAATACCACATAGTAAACAGTTATCATAACATAATATGACAGAGTTGAGACCAAATTTAACAGTTATATCAATAATGTTAAGGAGCTTAACTCACCTACTTAAAAAAAAAGAATTTCAAAATGGTTCATAAAGTCAAACTCAAATCCATACTGTCTAAAGAGAGACATTTAAAATGCAGAGATTTAAAAAAAGAGATGGACAAAGATTTACCAGGCAAGTGGACCCAATAAGGAAATAGGAGTTGTAACTCTAAAACCAGACAAAGTAGACGACAAGTCCTTCCTCCTTCCAAAAAAATTTAGTGCATCAGAAAATAACACTTTGTAAAAGCCACATTCACAGTGAAGATATGATAATTCAGAATATCTATGCAACAGATAAAACAGCAAACCACCTATATAAAACAAAATTTATAGGACATATAAGAAGAAATAAAAACATACCAATAATAGGAAATTTAAAAATGCCATTCTTAGTAAAACAAGTCAAGTGAACAAAATTAAATGACATTATAAAAGAACAAAGTAAAATTAAAAAGGTAAATCTTCTGGATATATTACACTATACCCTGATAAGAAAGAATACATCTTCTCAAGTGTACATGAACTGTTCACCAAACTTGAACATGTAGTAAAGTATAAAGAAAACATCAATAAAAAAATTTAAAAAAGAAAACATCAGTAGTTTCCATAAAATAGAAATATTACAAATAATATACATAATAACACTGAGAATTAAAAATGAAACCAAATCAAACAAAAAACTTCTCACTGAAAATTAAAAGATTTTCTATCAGATAACTCTTGGGTAAAAATGAAAATACAAACAAAGATTAAAGAAATTCTTAAAAATAATGATTACAAAAACACTATATATCAGAATCTGTGGGATATATTTAAAGCAGTAATCATAGAAAAATTCATAACCCTGAATATCTACATTGATAAAAGTTAAAGAACGGTAATAAATGTATTAAATTTCTAACTCAAAAACCTAGGGGAAAAAAATCAACAAAGTAAATGAAAAAATAGCACAAGGAAGGAACTAATATAAATAAAAACAGAAATTAATAAGCAGAGAAAGAAAATAGATTAAATCATTAAATCAAATGCTGGTTCTTTGAAGCGATGAACTAAGTAAACAAACCGCAGGCTAAGGTAATCAACAAACAAAAGGGAGAAGCACAAGCATACAAATAAGAAATGGCAACAGGATATAACTATTGACACAGAAGAAACTTAAAAGTCTATAAGATACTGCATTGGTTACTTCTATGCAAATAAAGCTGAAAACCTAGAGTTAAAAGCCTGGATAGTTTTTAGACAAACACATATAGCTTAAAAAGACTAATTTCCAAAGAAGAAATAGAAAAAGTTACCAAGGAAGTATACCCCACAAAAAAAGAGCCAAGGCTCTTCAGAAATCAGATAATCCCCAACTGCATAACTTGTTTCAAACTACAGTAAACAAAAACTTCCAAATTATTTTTTAGAAGCAGATAAAACATTGATATCTAAACTTAATAGAAGAAGCACAGGTCAATATCAGTTATGAATATTGATATACAAATCTAAAATAAATAAAATATTACCAAACACTATGAAAATAACAGACTATGACCAATTTCTCATTTATGTCAGAAATTCAAACATGGTTCAGTAGTTGAAAAATCAATTAATATATCCACATATTAATAATTCTAAAGAGAAAAACCATATCTTCATAGATGCTAAAAAAATCCTTGACAAAAACACTGTTTCCTAATAAAAAAAATCTTGAAAAAAAAATAGGAGTAAGTGGTATTTCCGTAATACCATAAAATACATAAACCTGAATCATAAAACTAGTATCTTAATTAACAAGAAAAAAAAAAAAAGAGGCATTCCTACTACAGGTCAGAATGAAAACAGGAATTCCACTTTTGCCACAACTATCTGTCATTATTCTGATGATACTAACAAATGCTATTAACCAGAGAATATAATTCAAGAGATAAAAATAGGAAAAGAAGAAATAAATATCTCTTTCTGCAGATGACATGATAGCATACCTAGAAACCCCTAAAGAATTAATAAAATTTAATGAAATAAAAGCAAGAAAACATTTTAAAAAATTAACATGCAAAAGTAGCATCATTTGAAGACATAATATATGGAGGAAACTCCATTTACAATAGTAACAAAAAAGTAATAAAATATTCAGGAGTGAATTTTACAAGAAATATTCAAAACCTGTATAAAGAAAAACTACAAGTCATTCCTTAAAGACACAAAGCAAAATTTGAACAATGGAAAGACATCTCTTCTTCTTGGTTAGGACATCTCAGCATAATAAAGAAAAATGAAAGCAAATTGAAACAAGTGAATCTACTGTTATTTTAAATGTATACCATCACCACAGTGAGAGTGAAAAAACATAATCCCAAGTAATTTATGAATCCAGTATTTGACTGTATGCCCTCAAGACTTTGGAAAGGTCATGTATGGGACAGGAAGGAAGAACTGTAAATAGATTTTGAACTTTTTTCTAAGTTGGCCTGTTTATTGTAGTGACACAGATGAAGAAATCTTGAGAGTTCTTTAGATAGACTCTGGGACTGAGCGAAGGAATAACTGTGTTACCGTTGTTGAGTGAATATTTTAATGTTGACCAGGCCTCTCACTGGAGAAAAAAGGGCGTCATACAAATACGGAAAGGAAGGAGGCAAGGGAGAAACCTATGAGGATGGTTCCAACTGGAGGTACTGGTTATTGTTTTAAAATGTCTGTTGCAGGGAGTGGGCGGGTAGGAGGATGCCAAGAGAGAAAGACAGGGAGGAGAAAATGCAGGAGTATGAATGCGTGAGACAGCTCACACTGCCTCATAAACACAGAAAAAGCAAACGGAGTAAAAGTTTTATAACAGTGAGTAGGGATAAAAGGTGTACAGATGTTCTTTGCATTGTTTTATTTTTAACTTCTTGTAAGTTTGAAATTATTTCTAAATAAAAATGTTTTTATAAAATGTCTAACATTTAGGAATATAGCTAAAATATTCTCCTTTGAAAAATTAGCCTATTACTTTCCTTAGAGTATACGTATTTTTGGTGCTACAATAATTAACCAATAGTTTGTTTATGAAAGTATATAATAATGTATGTTACAGAAGTTAAAGAAAATCAGATTTTTAAAATATAATTTATGTAAACTTTAGATAAAATAGACATCTTTCTTTAACATATTTATATGACACTAATAACCAAAATACTTTTTTTAAATGTCAACATATCCAATTATGTAATGATGTTTTAAATAGCACTATTAATGGTAGATGGTTACTGAGTTTTCTTACTCCCTCAAATATTCAGTGCTTACTGCTATATGGTTCCCCAAAGAATGGATCCTTAAACCACTTACTCTTCTAATGATCGATCTAGGCCTCGGTCAGGAGATCGATGGTGAGTACGTTCTGGTGAGTGACATTTTGTATTTGGCTTTATTGTGGAACTCAAATGATAAGCATTACTTGAGTAATTCTGGCGGCGGAGTTCTTGCACAGCTCTCTCCCTAAAGCAAAATAGGGACACTTTAATTGAACTTGTATATCCAGCAACATTACTAACACTGTTGTAAAACTGCAGTTTAAATCATACTTTAAAATCTAATCACCATGAAATAACGAAAGTCTGTTGTTATCCCAGAAACAGTGCTTTCCAGGCTGCTGAACTTACCTTTCAAAGCGCTCCGTCCCTAGCTGTCTCTTTGTAATGTCCAAGTCAGCTTCCAGCTGCGTCACGACGTTCCTGAACTGGGCCACGTCCCTACTCTGGATGGCCCTGTGTAGAGAATGTGAATGATGGTTGATTAAAGGTAGAATACCAAAGTATTCCTAGGGTACCTAAAACCATGTTGGCCATGGTTTCTCAGCTGAAGCCAAGCAACACTCTGGTTTTTACAGATGTATCGATGCATCTAAAATAGGTCAATTTCACACAAATAAAATAAATTAAAAATGCCAACTTTAGATGCAGTAAATGTGCAAAGTGGTCTACTAAAAGCCCTTTAAGCTGTCCCTGCTGCTGCTGCTAAGTTGCTTCAGTCGTGTCCGACTGTGTGACCCCATAGATGGCAGCCCACCAGGCTCCCCCATCCCTGGGATTCTCCAGGCAAGAGTACTGGAGTGGGGTGCCATTTCCTTCTCCAATACATGAAAGTGAAAAGTGAAAGTGAAGTCGCTCAGTCGTGTCCAACTCTTCATGACCCCATGGACGGCAGCCTACCAGGCTCCTCTGTCCATGGGATTTTCCAGGCAAGAGTACTGGTGTGGGGTGCCATTGCCTTCAGCCCTATTCAATTAGTTAAACTTAATTTTCCCTATTTTTAGATATGGTAATACTATTATCTACCTATATTATCAATTCACTGCAGATCATTTTTACAATTTACTTCACTGTATGATGTGCATATTCCAATGCATATAACACTGGAATTCACTAACACCATGATGAATATGCAGTGGGTACATAAATGTATATCTAATTGACCAAATGCCTTATACATGGGTGTAATGAAATTTGATATATCCAACTGTTAAAGACAAAAAATCTGTTCAATTTAACAGGATCTTCCTTAGGGCTAAACAATGCCTCCAAAACCCTGATAAGCACACTACCATGAGGAAGATAATGACAGAGGTGACCGCTCTTGCCAGAACATTCTGTCTTCTCTGCTGGCTTTCAGGACTGCAATATGGACTGCTGGAGGCTAAACTCTAGAGACTAGGAACACAAGAGTTTATCAAGCTGACTAGTTCTAGGTGACACTACTCCCAGCCAGTCTAAAACAGAGTGTACCCCCTTAAGGTGGGAGTTTCGGCATACTTCACTGAAGCAATTTCCACCTGTGGCCTAAGGAAATGATCCTACAGAACTGGATCATTCTGAAGGTCCAGTCCAAAGCCCAGCTGCAGTGACTGAAAGAGTGACTCAGTTACAGCTGCCACAATGTAAAAACAGTCTCTGAAGGAAACCAGCCCTGGTTTCGCAGTCTGTGCTCAGTCAGGGGCTCCCACAAGTGGCCAATTCCTGAGACCATGATTCCTGACCTTCCCCACATCCCCTACTCAGATGGGAGGGCAGAGCTGAGGCTGGATGAAAAGGTGTTACAGGTGGGATGGATAAGAACAGAGGCTAAGGGTCCCCATCAGGTTTTGTGACAGGTGACAAAGGTGATAAAATATCTACTATACAGGCAGGGGGGCTTCCCTGGTGGGTCAGAAGGTAAAGAATCCTCTTTCATTGCAGGAGACTGGGGTTTGATCCCTGGGTCGGGAAGATCTCCTGGAGAAGGGAATGGCAACCCACTCCAGTGTTCTTGCCTGGGGAACCCCATGGACAGAGGAGCCTGGTGGGCTACAGTTCATGAAGTTTCAAAGAGTCAGACCTGACTGAGCAACTAAGCACACGCAGCACACACATATGCAGGCAGGCATTTTCATCTAATCCTCCAGTGGTGTAATAGGTGCTAACAGTACTAGGGAGTCTTTTTTTTTTTTTTTAAGTCACAATCAGTGCTCTGGGGGAAGTCTCCAGCATTCAGTGAATGCAGTAGTGCTTCCAGGTACCCAGTACACAGGGAAATACCATGTGACAAATGAAAAGACTGGGTAGCAATACCAAGCAGGCCCATAAATAGAAAAATCCTTCTGGTTTCAGATTTGCTTTTTTTTCTAATCTGGTTATAATATTTCCCAAAGGCAATATGTTCAGTTCAGTTCAGTTGCTCAGTTGTGCCCGACTCTTTGCGACCCCATGAATCACAGCATGCCAGGCCTCCCTGTCCATCACCATCTCCTGGAGTTCACTCAGACTCACGTCCATCCAGTCGGTGATGCCATCCAGCCATCTCATCCTCTGTTGCCCCTTTCTCCTCCTGCCCCCAATCCCTCCCAGCATCAGAGTCTTTTCTAATGAGGCAACTCTTTGCATGAGGTGGCCAAAGTATTGGAGTTTCAGCTTTAGCATCATTCCTTCCAAGGAACGCCCAGGGCTGATCTCCTTCAGAATGGACTGATTGGATCTCCTTGCAGTCCAAGGGACTCTCAAGAGTCTTCTCCAACACCACAGTTCAAAAGCATCAATTCTTTAGCACTCAGCTTTCTTCACAGTCCAACTCTCACATCCATACATGACTACTGGAAAAACCATAGCCTTGACTAGACGGACCTTTGTTGCCAAAGTAATGTCTCTGCTTTTCAACATGCTATCTAGGTTAGTCATAACTTTTCTTCCAAGGAGTAAGCGTCTTTTAATTCCATGGCTGCAGTCACCATCTGCAGTGATTTTGGAGCCAAAAAAAATAAAGTCATCCACTGTTTCCACTGTTTCCCCATCTATTTCCCAGGAAGTGATGGGACCAGATGCCATGATCTTAGTTTTCTGAATGTTGAGCTTTAAGCCAACTTTTTCACTCTCCACTTTCACTTTCATCAAGAGGCTCTTTAGTTCCTCTTCACTTTCTGCCATAAGGGTGGTGTCATCTGCATATCTGAGGTTATTGATATTTCTCCCAGCAATCTTGATTCTAGCTTGTGCTTCTTCCAGTCCAGCGTTTCTCATGATGTAATCTGCATATAAGTTAAATAAGCAGGGTGACAATATACAGCCTTGACATACTTCTTTTCCTATCTGGAACCAGTCTGTTGTTCCATGTCCAGTTCTAACTGTTGCTTCCTGACCTGTGCACAGATTTCTCAGGAGGTAGGTCAGGTGGTCTGGTATTCCCATCTCTTTCAGAATTTTCCACAGTTTATTGTGATCCACACAGTCAAAGACTTTGGAATAGTCAATAAAGCAGAAATAGATGTTTTTCTGGAACTCTCTTGCTTTTTCCATGATCCAGTGGATGTTGGCAATTTGATCTCTGGTTCCTCTGCCTTTTTCTAAAACCAGCTTGAACATCAGGAAGTTCATGGTTCACGTATTGCTGAAGCCTGTCTTGGAGAATTTTGAGCATTACTTTACTAGCATGTGAGATGAGTGCAATTGTGCAGTAGTTTGAGCATTCTTTGGCATTGCCTTTCTTTGGGATTGGAATGAAAACTGACCTTTTCCAGTCCTGTGGCCACTGCTGAGTTTTCCCAATTTGCTGGCATATTGAGTGCAGCACTTTCACAGCATCATCTTTCAGGATTTGAAACAGCTCAACTGGAATTCCATCACCTCCACTAGCTTTGTTCGTAGTGATGCTTTCTAAGGCCCACTTGACTTCACATTCCAGGATGTCTGGCTCTAGGTGAGTGATCACACCATCGTAATTATCTGGGTCATGAAGATCTTTTCTGTACAGTTCTTCTGTATATTCTTGCCACCTCTTCTTAATATCTTCTGGTTCTGTTAGGTCCATACCATTTTTGTTCTTTATGGAGCCCACCTTTGCATGAAATGTTCCCTTGGTATCTCTAATTTTCTTGAAGAGATCTCTAGTTTTTCCCATTCTGTTCCTTTCCTCTATTTCTTTGCACTGATCGCTGAGGAAGGCTTTCTTATCTCTTCTTGCTATTCTTTGGAACTCTGCATTCAGATACTTATATCTTTCCTTTTCTCCTTTGCTTTTTGCTTCTCTTCTTTTCACAGCTATTTGTAAGGCCTCCTCAGACAGCCATTTTGCTTTTTTGCATTTCTTTTCCATGGGGATGGTCTTGATCCCTGTCTCCTGTACAATGTCATGAACCTCAGTCCATAGTTTATCAGGCATTCTGTCTATTAGATCTAGTCCCTAAAATCTATTTCTCACTTCCACTGTATAATCATAAGGGATTTGATTTAGGTCATACCTGAATGGTCTAGTGGTTTTCCCTACTTTCTTCAATTTAAGTCTGAATTTGATAATAAGGAGTTCATGATCTGAGCCACAGTCAGCTCCCAGTCTTGTTTTTGCTGACTGTATAGAGCTTCTCCATCTTTGGCTGCAAAGAATATAATCAATCTGATTTTAGTGTTGACCATCTGGTGATGTCCATGTGTAGAATCTTCTCTTGTGTTGTTGGAAGAGGGTATTTGCTATGACCAGTGTGTTCTCTTGGCAAAATTCTATTAGCCTTTGCCCTGCTTCATTATGTATTCCCAAGCCAAATGTGCCTGTTATTCCAGGTGTTTCTTGATTTCCTACTTTTGCATTCCAGTCCCCTATAATGAAAAGGACATCTTTTTGGGGTGTTAGTTCTAGAAGTTCTTGTAGGTCTTTATAGAACCATTCAACTTCAGCTTCTTCAGTGTTACTGGCTGGGGCATAGACTTGGATTACCATGATATTGAATGGTTTGCCTTGGAAACGAACAGAGATCATTCTGTCATTTTTGAGATTGCATCCAAGTACTGCATTTCGGACTCTTTTGTTGACCATGCATGGCTACTCCACTTCTTCTAAGGGATTCCTGCCCGCAATAGTAGATATAATGGTCATCTGAGTTAAATTCACCCATTCCAGTCCATTTTAGTTTGCTGATTCCTAGAATGTCGACGTTCACTCTTGCCATCTCCTTTTTGACCACTTCCAATTTGCCTTGATTCGTGGACCTAACATTCCAGGTTCCTCTGCAATATTGCTCTTTACATCTGCAATATTGCTCTTTACAGCATCGGACCTTGCTTCTATCACCCGTCACATCCACAACTGGGTATTGTTTTTGCTTTGGCTCCATCCCTTCATTCTTTCTGGAGTTATTTATCCATTGATCTCCAGTAGCGTACTGGGTACCTACTGACGTGGGGAGTTCCTCTTTCAGTATCCTATCATTTTGCCTTTTCCTATTGTTCATGGGGTTCTTAAGGCAAGAATACTGAAGTGGTTTGCCATTCCCTTCTCCAGTAAATGTTCTATTGCACCCAAAACTCCATTGGAAACAATCAACACAAAGATGGTTACATTTAAATTTAGATGCATTAGAGACACATAATAGAAATAGGTACTAAATCTTAGACAAGTCACAACATTTTGGGTCTTCAGTTTAATTAATAGCAAACTATGACATTAAATGGTCTACATTTCAGCTTTAAAATTCCACTAACCTATAAAGTACTGAAAACTTAAGAAACTCGACTTAATGTGCTAATCAACTCACATTTTGTTTTCTGCCAAACAAAGGTGCTCTTTGAGAAGCTGAATTTCAGATTCTTTTTCCTGAAGTGCTATCTGAGACTGATATTCCTTGTCTCTATTGGCCACCAGCAAAGCTTCTAGATTCTGCATGGAGATTCTCTCATTTGTCATCTGACTCCTGAGGAGTTCTATTTCAGAACGAGCAGAATCCAACTCATTCTCCATCTGCACAATGATAGGAAGATATCTATACTTATTCCCACTTGTTCACTTAACTCATGTATTATCAGAGACTCATAAAATTTCTCTGTTATGAACTGACGATTACGTTTAATTTCTAGATTTGAAATTGTGTCCTTCTTAGCAGATACATGCACACACACACAGTATCACTTCCCAACTCTCTGATAGTATCAGAAGGTTTGTTAATTTAAGAGTTATTAATCCCAAATGTCAAACAATTTCCATGTCCAGCTTTGAAATTTCTTATAATATATTTTTGCAAGACTGACATGGTAGTATCTGTGACTACTGCTTTGTCCGAGTTGGGTGAGTTATAAATGCCTAACTTCCTGATGGAATGTCATCATACTCCATGGTTAAGAAAGATAAGGAGTAATCACACATTCCCTCTCTTGTATGGTCCGATGGAATACTTCACTTTTTGAAGGTTATCTTGAGCCTAAAATATATTCTGTAAGCCAAGTGCTTCTCCAAAAGGAGGGAAACCAGACATCACTATTTAGAAAAAAAAAAATTCTTTATCTCAAAAACTCTGAGAAAAGAAAGTTTAATAAAAATGAATTATTAGGACAGGGGCAGGCAGGTAGGGTAACAACTTTTTGGACTAGATACAATTAAAAATGATGTCTGACCATAGCAAAAATAAACATATCTACAGTCACTATAAACAACCAAAATTTATGAGGAAAAAAACCAGATGAAAATAAACTCAGTAAATAGTTAATATCTTACTAATAAAAGGAATATAAACTAATTCATGAGAAATATGAATTAATGATATGAACAGAAAATTTACAAAATATAGCCAGCTAATTAGTAAACATAGAGAATAATATATCTTGTATTAATAATCAAAGAAACATAACTTAAAGCAAAATGGTATCTGTAATCCAGGATTTCTTCACCTTGACCCTACTGATCTTTTGTGCTGGGTAATTGTTTGGTATAGGGAGCTGCCCTGTGCCTTACAGGATGCTGAGCGGCATCCCTGGCCTCTACTTACTAGAGGTCTACAGCACCCCTCAACCCTGGTGTGACAATCAAAAATACCTCCCGACGTTGCTGAATATTCAGAGGAGAAAAACCTCTTTCGGTTGAACCAGTGCTGCAGTTTATTAAATTGGCAAATGTCTTAATGCGTTGTTGATTAACATTAAAATAGGCAATGCTGGCGGAATACAAAATGGAGCATCACTTTTTTGGCAGCAGCTTCATTGGGATGTAATTCACATACCATACAACTCGCCCATTTAAATTAGGTACAAGTCAATGGTTTTTAGTATATTGGGTTGACCAAAAAGTCTGTTTGAGTTTTTCTGTAACACCCCTTATGGAAAAACTCAAACTCTTCGGCCAACACAGTATTAACAGAGTTATGTGATCATACCGCATTCTCACAGTTTATTGTTAGAACATTTTCATCATCCCAAAATGGAACCCAGTACACATTAGCAGTCACTCCCTTACCTCTGCCCCAGCACTAGCCCTAGGCAATAACTCATCTATTTTCTATGATCTGCTTTATTGTGAACATTTCACATAAATGGAAACATACTCTGTGTGTGTGTGTGTGTGTGTGGTCTTACTGACTTGCTTCACTTAGTGTAATGTTTTCAAGAGTTCTCCATGTTTTAGCAGCTATCAATCCTTCATTACTGCTACTGCCAAATAATATTCCCTTGCATAGATGTAGGAATATTTGAGTTATTTACACTTTTTAGCAATTATGAAGAATGCTGCTAAGGACAATTGTGTATCCGTTTTTACATGGAACTTCTTACAGAAGCCAACAAGACACATCATTCTCGAATGCATCATATCCTCCTAACAAGAGTAGGCTTACAAAATAAGGAGTTCAACACAGTGTGATAATAACAGAAATGTAAACATAGCCAAAATGTGTTGATATTTCAATTATACTATGCAACTTTAACATACATCCTTTTAGGATTCAGGTCCCATCTATTTCTTCAGATGCATCTCAGTCACTTGTGCATGCTACACTGGCCACTGCAAATGACTTACTGCTCACCCCACAGTTTATTTATACCTCCATACCACTGCCTAAGCTATTCCCTCATTCCTTTTGAGTTCAGTAGTACACCCTTATGAACTCCTCTCTGACACCCACAGGCCAATGGGAATTTCCTCTCTGAAACCTTCAGTATTTCTTATTAGTATCACATTCACCCCAAATTATTTGTATGTCAACACCAGGAGGTCTTTGAGGGAGGGGGACTATACCTTTTGAGCATTATATTCACATGGCAAGGATGAGGCACACGACAGATAAAATGAAGTGAATTACAGCTGAAAAGAACTCAGCCAAATAGTAAATTTAACTTAAAACAATATCATTAAAATTATAATTTAGCTAGATAAACCTCAACCTCGTGGTTCTTTGCTGACTGAAATGTCAGTGTGTTTTATCATTCTTTTGACTAAAAGTAAATGCAGAGCACACAAAGGAAGAGTCTCTGTTATGGTCTTGAATGGTTTGGAACACAAGAGAAATTAATATCCTGGACTTTAAAAATAAAATCTAAAGTTGAAAGACATACCTTTGCTGTAGCATTTTGTTTAAAAAAAAAAGTTTGTTTTCCTAAAATAACAAAAATTTTACAGTGATAGCATTATTAAAAGAACCATTTAAAAATGTATGACGTACCATTTCTATCTCTTGATCTTTAGCAACCAGCTGTCGATTAAGAAGTTCTTTGCTTGAGTCAAGTTTAATGCAAAGTTCCCTTGTAGAAGACAAATCTGCAAGGGCAGACACTTTTTCAAACTGAACCTTCTGAAGCTCCTCTTCCATCTTTACAACAGACTTATGTAAAGTAGCAATCTGGGACTTGTAAGACCGTTCTGCATTTAAGTGCTGCAAGGACAAATTATTATATATTTTTTAACGTGGGAAAAACCCACAACACAGAAAACAAAGCGAGGCAAATCTTTTAATGACAGTACTTTTAGATTACAAGGAACTTTCTCTCTCTCTCTCTCTCTCTCTCTCTCTCTCTCTCTCTCTCTCTCTCTTTTTTTTTGCTTTGCCAAACAGCATGTGGGATCTTAATTCCCCAACCTGGGATCAAACCCATACCTCCTGCAGTGGAAGCATGTAGCCTTAACCACAAGACAGGGAATGGTAAAGGACATTCTATGAAGTGGTAAAGGACAGGGAAGTCCCTATAAAGAACTATAGTTGATATAGATGGTAAGAGTATGTACAAAACATTCTGGGAAAGATAAATTCCGGTTTCAAATTTTCATATACAAAATCCATGAGTAAAGTGGTCAGCTGATCATTCTTTTTAATGTACTGAGAAAACAACTTAGAAGTCTCAGCCCCAAAGCTAGTTGAGATATATATATATCTTTGTAGTTCTGTCTATATTTGCCACAGTTACAATTATTCTATAATGTAAATATTGTTGCTATTAAAGATAAAACATTAGCCACTCTTTCATTCACTATGCCTACTTTTCCATTCTTGAATGACATGCTGATATGGATCATAATTTCATAAAATGAGGACTGATAACTCTCTAACACTTACTAATACCTCTGAGGGAAATAGACTGGATAACTATAAATTAAGGATATATCCATATTAGAGAAAATGAGAGCATGTTTTAAACACTGTAATATGAGATTCAAGTTATATAAATGCTTTCAAATATTCAAGATAATCCCCCCATTTTTTTTTCAGAAAAAGTTCTTATGTAAGTGCACTGCCACCTACAGAGAAGTATTTGCTATTATATGAGGCTAAGAGAACTAAGAGGCAAGCAAAGAAATTTTTCTGATTTTATAAGTGTTTTCACAAGTACAACACACAAAAAATTGCTCCTGGAATAAGTTATTTGGCCAAAATACACTCCTTTCTCCTCTCCTTCCTTCCTCACTCATACAATTACTCACACATTCTTCAAACAAACTTCTATCCATCCATCCACCCTACTCATCCACCTATCCATCCATTCCATACATACTTTTTATGTATATTCTATGTTCCAACAATGTGCCTAGATGCATAGCCAATGGTAATGGTCTTTGTTCTCATGAGGCTTCCAGACTATGGGGGAATCACAGTCAATAAAATAATCATAAAGATGAATATGTAGATACAGATTAGGCAAACATTCTAGAGAAAAAAACTGTAACACAGGGAAGGGACCTAGACTGAGAGAATCAGGGAAGTCAGGAAAGCCTTCTCTGAGTCAATGACACTTGAACCGAGATTTGAAAAGTAAATGGATACACAATGTGTGAGGGGAAGGTGGCTTTTCAAATTGGAGGATGCCAAGTGTGAAGCAAGAGCAGAGAGAAGGCTCCTTCCTATGTCTCGAGCTCAGAGACCACAGAAAAGAGTGAAAAGAGACACAGTTGAAAACACATACAACTTACAAAACAAAGCCTGGTAACCCAGGTATCAACAAAATCTAGGTCTTTACCTCCACTGAAAGATCTTACAGAGGAGGTTATTGCGATCAGTTTTGAAAAGAATGTATGGAATGTTTCAGGTTCTAGTAAAATTGTTGATTAAGCTAAGGGGAAAATCTTCTGGATAAAATAGAATAAAAAATTATTTTTGCAATTTATAGCTGAACTTGTAGGTAAGAAAGAGAAATTCTCACATGCCAAAAACAAGGAAAATGAGTCACGGTCAGCTGGTAACAAATGCGCCAAAGCTAGGGACAAAGTTTGAGCCTGTGAAAGTGAAAAGTTCTTAGTGAACACCCTGGTGGTTCATTGTTTAGTTGCTAAGTCGTGGCCGACTGTGCGACCCCGTGGACTATAGCACACCAGGCTTTCCTGTCCTTTATCATCTCCTGGAGTTTGCTCAGATTCATGTCCGTTGAGTCGGTGATGTTATCTAACCATCTCATCTTCTGCCACCCTCTTCTCCTTTTGCCTCCAACCTTTCCCAGCATCAGGGTCTTTTCCAATGAGTAAGCTCTTTGCATTAGGTGGCCAAAGTATTGGAGCTTCACCATCAGTCCTTCCAATGAATATTCAGGGTCGATCACCTTGAGGATTGACTGTTTTGATCTCCTTGCAGTCCAAGGGACTCTCAAGAGTCTTCTCCAATACAACAGTTTGAAAACGTCAGTTCTTTAGCACTCAGCCTTCTATATGGTCCACATCTCACATCCATACATGACTACAGGAAAAACCATAGCTTTGATTATTCGGACCTTTGTTGGAAAAGTGATGTCTTTGCTTTTTAATGTGCTGTCTAGATTTGTCACAGTTTTCCTTCCAAGGAGCAAGCATCTTTGAATTTCATGGCTGCAGTCACTGTTCACAGTGATTTTGGAACCAAATAAAATAAAATCTGCCATTGTTTCCATTTTTTCCCCCTCTATTTGTCATGAAGTGATGGGACTGGATGCCATGATCTCAGTTTTTTTTAAGTTGAGTTTTAAGTCAGCTTTTTCACTCTCTTCTTTCACCCTCATTAAGAAACTCTTTAGTGTAGAACACCCTGGACTGGGCATTTAATAGAGAATCTGGAAGGGTCACAACTTAGGGGTGAGGCTAAACTAGTCTTACAGGAAAGGCTACTTAAGATCTGCCCTACCAAAGCTTAAAAACAATCTTGAAAGTATTAGTTAATATTCAAGTAATTTAAGAGCCTGCCAACACAAATCCAACGCTCTCTAAAGGAAGACAACAAAATTTAACATTCAACAAAGTAAAATCCACAACGTCCAGCATTCAGTTTAAAAATATATATATCAGACAGGTAAAGATACAGGAAAAGTGATCCACGAGCATCAAAATTAGTTGATGTAAACAGATGGAAAATGACAAAAGATGGTATTAGCAGACCATGGCCTTAAAACAGCTATTATCTAGACAAGAGGGATTAACAGGGTCTGAATTACCCTGTTGCCAAAAGCAACTAGAAAAATGAACAAAATATAGGAGGGAAAAATCTGTTTTCAGACAACAGACAAAAGGTAGCATAGAACTATGATCTCTGGGAAGGAAAACAAATTAGGCAAATCAGATACCCCATGTCCAAGGTCAGGAGCGGCAACTGTGCTTCGCTGGACCAGCCATGTGGAGATACCCCACGTCCAAGGTCAGTGAAACCCCAGTAAGACGGTAAGCGCTGGAGTGGCTGTGAGGAAATACCCCACATCCAAGGGCAAAGGAAAAGCCCCAGCAAGATGGTAGGAGGGGCGAATTCACGTTTAGCATCAAACCCCATTCCCACCAGTGACACTCAGAGGGGTCAAACAAACCTTGTGCACACCAGGACCCAGGGACCCCACAGAGACTGAGACAGAACTGTGTCTGAGCATCTCCTGTGGAGGTACAGTCAGCGGTGGTCTGCTGCAGGGACAGGGGCACTGGATGCAGCAGACTTGGGTATGGCATAAGCCCTCTTGGAGGAGGTCGCCATTAACCCCACCATAGAGCTGCTGGAAGTTACACAGGACTGGGAAATAGACTCCTGGAGGGCACAACAGAACCTTGTGCACCAGGACCCAGGAGAAAAGAGCAGTGACCCCATAGGAGCCTGCCCCGGACTTGCCTGTGGGTGTCCAGGAGTCTCCAGTGGAGGCGTGGGTCGGCAGTGGCCTGCTACAGGGTTGGGGGCACTGAGTGTAGCAGTGCATGCATGGGATCTTTTGAGGGAGGTCGCCATTATCTTCATTGAAGTGAAGTGAAGTCGCTCAGTCGTGTCCAACTCTTTGTGACCCCATGGACTGTACCCTACCAGGCTCCTCCCTCCATGGGATTCTCCAGGCAAGAATACTGGAGTGGGTTGCCATTTCCTTCTCCAGGGGATCTTCCTGACCCAGGGATCGAACCCAGGTCTCCCACATTCCAGGCAGACGCTTTAATCTCTGAGCCACCAGGGAAGCCCTCGACCATAGTTTGAAAGTGAAGTCGCTCAGTCGTGTTCGACTCTTTGCAACCCCGTGGACTGTAGCCCACCAGGCTCCTCTGTCCATGGAATTCTCCAGACAAGAATACTGGAGTGGGTTGCCATTTCCTTCTCCAGGGGATCTTCCCAACCCAGGGATCAAACCCAGGTCTCCTGCATTGCAGGCAGACGCTTTCCCCAGGTAAATAGCAGGGAGGGAACACAGCTCCATCCATCAACAGAAAACTGGATTAAAGATTTACTGAGCATGGCCCCATCCATCAGAACAAGACCCAGTTTCCCCCTCAGTCAGTCTCCCCCATCAGGAAGCTTCCATAAGCCTCTTATCCTTCTCCATCAGAGGGCAGACAGACTGAAAATCACAATCACAGAAAATGAATCAATCTAATAACATGGACCACAGCCTTGTCTAACTCAATGAAACTATGAGCCATGCCTTGTAGGGCCACCTAAGACGGGAGTTCTGACAAAACGTGGTCCACTGGAGAAAGCAATGGCAAACCACTTCAGTATTCTTGTCTTGAGAACCCCATGAACAGTAGGAAAAGGCAAAAAGATAGGACGCTGAAAGATGAACTCCCCAGGTTGGTAGGTGCCTGATATGCTACCGGAGATCAGTGGAGAAATAACTCCAGAAAGAATGAAGAGACGGAGCCAAAGCAAAAACAACACCCAGTTGTGGATGTGACTGGTGATGGAAGCAAGGTCCGATGCTGTAAAGAGCAATATTGCACAGGAACCTGGAATGTTAGGTCCATGAATCGAGGCAAATTGGAAGTACTCAACAAGATGGCAAGGGTGAACGTCAACATTTTGGGAAATCAGCGAACTAAACTGGACTGGAATGGGTGAATTTAACTCAGATGACCGTTACATCTACTACTGCGAGCAGGAATCTCTTAGAAGAAATGGAGTAGCCATCATAGTCAACAAAAGAGCCTGAAATGCAGTACATGGATGCAATCTCAAAAATGACAGAATGATCTGTTTGTTTCCAAGGCAAACCATTCAATATCATGGTAATCCAAGTCTATGCCCTGAAGAGTAACGCTGAAGAAGCTGAAGTTGAGCAGTTCTATGAAGACCTACAAGACCTTCTAGAACTAACACCCCCAAAAGATGTCCTTTTTATTATAGGGGACTGGAATGTAAAAGTAGGAAGTCAAGAAACACCTGGAGTAACAGGCAAATTTGGCCTTGGAGTACAGAATGAAGCAGGGCAAAGGTTAATAGGGTTTTGCCAAGAGAACACACTGGTCATAGCAAATACCCTCTTCCAACAACACAAGCGAAGACTCTACACATAGACATCACCAGATGGTCAACACTGAAATCAGATTAATTATATTCTTTGCAGCCAAAGATGGAGAAGCTCTATACAGTCAGCAAAAACAAGACTGGGAGCTGACTGTGGCTCAGATCATGAACACCTAATTGCCAAATTCAGACTTAAATTGAAGAAAGTAGGGAAAACCACTAGACCATTCAGGTATGACCTAAATCAAATCCCTAACGTTTATACAGTGGAAGCGACAAATAGATTCAAGGGACTAGATCTGATAGAGTGCCTAAAGAACTACGGATGGAGATTCATGATACTGTATAGGAGACAGGCAGCAAGACCATCCCCAAGAAAAAGAAATGCAAAAAAGCAAAATGGCTGTCTGAGGAGGCCTTACAAATAGCTGTGAAAAAGAAGAAAAGCAAAAAACAAACAACAAAAGGAAAGATATACTCATTTGAATGCAGAGTTCCAAAGAATGGCAAGGAGAGATAAGAAAGCCTTCCTCAGTGATCAGTGAAAAGAAACAGAGGAAAACAATAGAATGGGGAACACTAGAGATCTCTTCAAGAAAATTAGAGATACCAAGGGAACGTTTCGTGCAAAGATGGGCTCAATAAAGGACAGAAATGGTATGGACCTAACAGAACCAGAAGATATTAAAAAGAGGTGGCAAGAATACACAGAACTGTACAAAAAAGAGCTTCATGACCCAGATAATCACGATGGTGTGATTCCTCACCTAGAGCCAGACATTCTGGAATGTGAAGTCAAGTGGGCCTTAGGAAGCATCACTACAAACAAAGCTAGTGGAGGTGATGGAATTCCAGTTGAGCCCTTTCAAGTCCTAAAAGATGATGCTGTGAAAGTGCTGCACTCAATATGCCAGCGAATTTGGAAAACTCAGCAGTGGCCACAGGACTGGAAAAGGTCAGTTTTCATTCCAATCCCAAAGAAAGGCAATGGCAAAGAATGCTCAAACTACCGCTCAACTGCTCTCACCTCACACTCTAGTAAAGTAATGCTCAAATTCTCCAAGCCAGGCTTCAACAATACATGAACCATGAACTTCCAGATGTTCAAGCTGGTTTTAGAAAAAGGCAGAGGAACCAGAGATCAAATTGCCAACATCATCTGGATCATCACAAAAGCAAGAGAGTTCCAAAAAGACATCTATTTCTGCTTTATTGACTATTCCAAAGTCTTTGACCATGTGAATCACCATAAACTGTGGAAAATTCTGAAAGAGATGGGAATATCAGACCATCTGACCTACCTCCTGAGAAATCTGTACACAGGTCAGGAAGCAACAGTTAGAACTAGACATGGAACAACAGACTGGTTCCAAATAGGAAAAGAAGTATGTTAAGGCTGTATACTGTCACCCTGCTTATTTAACTTATATGCAGAGTACATCATGAGAGACACTGGGCTGGAGGAAGCATAAGCTGGAATCAAGATTGCTGGGAGAAATATCAGTAACCTCAGATATGCAGATGACACTACCCTTATGGCAGAAAGTGAAGAAGAACTAAAGAGCCTCTTGATAAAAGTGAAAGAGAGAGTGGAAAAGGTGGCTTAAAGCTCAACATTCAGAAAACAAAGATCATGGCATCTGATCCCATCACTTCCTGGGAAATAGATGGGGAAACAGTGGAAACAGTGACAGACTTTATTTATTTATTTATTTTGGCTCCAAAATCACTGTAGATGGTGACTGCAGCCATGAAATTAAAAGACACTTACTCCTTGGAAGAAAAGTTATGACCAACCTAGACAGCATATTAAAAAGCAGAGATATTACTTTGGCAACAAAGGTCCGCCTAGTCAAGGCTATGGTTTTTCCAGTAGTCATGTATGGATGGGAGAGTTGGACTTTAAAGAAAGCTGAGCACCGAAGAATTGATGCTTTTGAACTATGGTGTTGGAGAAGACTCTTGAGAGTTCCTTGGACTGTGAGGAGATCCAAGCAGTCCATCATAAAGGAGATCAGTCCTGGGTGTTCATTGGAAGTATTGATGTTGAAACTGAAACTCCAATACTTTGGCCACCTGATGCGAAGAGCTGACTCACTGGAAAAGATCTTGATGTTGGAAAAGATTGAAGGTGGGAGGAGAAGGGGATGACAGAGGATGAGATGTTTGGATGTCATCACCGACTCAATGGGCATAAGTTTGGGTCAATTCCAGGAGTTGGTGATGGACAGGGAGGCCTGACGTGCTGCAGTCCATGGGGCTGCAAAGAGTCAGACATGACTGAGGGACTGAAGTGAACTGAACTGAACTGATGGTGGTCATGGGCTTCCCTGGTGGCTTAGACAGTAAAGAATCTGCCTGCAATGCAGGAGACCCAGGTTCAATCCCTGGGTTGTGTTGTTAGTAGACTTTCCTTGGAAGAAAAGTTGAAGAGTTTCAAATAAGTAACATAACATATGTGAGAAACTCATATCTACACAAATAAAGGAAGGACATTAGAGACAGAATGAATGAAGGTAAAATAAAATCTTTTATTTTTCTTATTTTTAACTAATTTACTAGATAACAGTGGGTTATCTAGTAAACACTAGATAACAGTGTTACTAGTTGAACAGTGGGTTCAACACAACAGCAACAGTTTATTCAGTGATTATAGCTCACGGATAAGTAAAATGATGGACAGTAATGTTATAAAGGATGGGAGAGAGGAATTTCAAATAAACATTAAAGACACCTGCACTATTCCTGCAGTCATATAGAGCTATTTAAAAATGCAGACTTAGTCATACGTGTATACTGAAAATTGTAGGCTAACTACTTAAAAAGTTTTAAAAAAGTATAGTGATCTGTTAATTTACAAGATAAAATATAATCATAAAAGATACTCAACCAAAGCCAGAAAAGCAATAAATGAGGAAAATACAGAAAAGAAACATAAAACAAGGGCAATAATAGAAAACAATCACAAATATGATAATTATTAACCCAACTATACCTATAATCATTCCAAATGTGAATGGACTTATATATACAGGCTGTCAGAATGGGGAAAAAACAAAACTCAACTACATGTATTCACAAGAAACTCACTTTAATATAAAGACGCAAACACAAATCAAAGAAGGCTGGAGTAGTTAGATGAATGTTAAACAAAGCTGATTCAGAGCAAGGACACTTACCAGAGATAAAGAGGAGACAATAAATAATGATTAAAAAGCTTAATTCACCGCACATAACAACCCGTAACGTGTATGCATCTAACAACACAATATGTCAACACACGTAAAGGAAGGAGCGCTGGCATGGCAAGGAGAGGCACGCCAGGCTGCAGCTACAGCTGGGACTATCAGTAACTGACCGCTCCTACAGTATGTCCACACGCGTAAAGGAAGGAACACTAGCATGGCAAGGAGAGGCACACGAGGCTGCAGCTGCAGCTGGGGCTATCAGTAACCGACGGCTCCTATCAGTAACTGACCGCTCCTATCAGTAACTGACGCATCTAGCAGGCAGAAAATGAGTATGTACACAGCTGAACTGGACAGCACCAATCGCTGGAACTGACAGGTCTAGAAACTTCATTCAACAATAGCAGAATACACATTCTTCTAAAGCTCATGTGGAATATTCTCCAAGTAGACTACATATGGGCTACAAAACATACATTAACAGTTTTTTAAAAGATTTTCTTTGATGTGGACCATTGTTAAAGTCTTTATTGAACTTGTGACAACATTGATGCTTTTTTTATGCTTTAGATTTTGGCCCTGAGCCATGTGGGATCTGAACTCCTGGAACAGAGACTGAATCCACACTCCCTGTACTTTGGAAGGTGAAGTCCCAACCACTGGACTGCCAGGAAAGTCCCAGCCTAACAAATTTTTAAAAATTTAAATCATATTAAGTATGCTCTCCAACCACAGTGAAATTGAACTGGAAATCAGTAACAGAAAGGTAACTGGAAAATCCCCAAATATGTGGAGATTAAACAACACAGTTTTAAATAACACATGGCTCAGAAAAGAAATTTCAAGAGAAATATTTTGATATTTTAACTAAAGTAAAATATAACTTATCAAAATTAGTGGCATGCAGTGAAAGCAGTAGTTAAAGGAAATTTGTAACAGTGAATTCATTTATTAGAAAAGAGGAAAGATCTAAAGTCAATAATCTAAACTTCCACCTTAGGAAACTGGAAAAGAAGCAAATTGAAAGGATGGAGAAGAAAAGAAAAAAATAAGGGAAGAAATCTATGAAATTTAAAACAGGAAGTTAAAACTGGACAGCTACATGTAAAAGAATGAAATTAGAACACTTCTTAACACCATAGACAAAAGTAAACTCAAGATGGATTAAAGACCTAAATGTAAGGCCAGATACTATAAAACTCTTGGTGGAAAACATAGAACACTCTTTGACATAAATTGCAGCAAGATCTTTTTCAATCCACCTCCTAGAATAGTGAAAATAAAAACAAAAGTAAACAAGTAGCACCTAAATAAACTTAAAAAGCTTTTGCACAGCAACAGAAACCATGAACAAAACAAAAAGACAACCCTCAGAATGGGAGGAAATACTTGCAAATGAAGCAACCAACAAAGGATTAATCTCTAAAATATAGAAGTTAATGCAGCTCAATATTTTTTTTAAAAAAAGCCAATTAACCCAATCAAAATATGGGTGGAAGATCTAAATAGACATTCTCCCAAAGAAGACATACAGATGGCTAAAAAGCACGTGAAAAAGATGTTCAACATCACTAATTATTAGGGAGATGCATATCAAAACTACAATGAGGTATCAGCTCAGATCTGTCAGAATAGCCATCATCAAAAAAATCTATAAACAATAAATGCTATAGAGAGTATGGAGAAAAAGGGGCCCTCCTACACTTTTGGTGGGAATGTCTCAATAAATTGGTACAGCCACTATGGAAAACAGGTTGGGTGTTCCCTTTAAAAACTAAAAATAGAGCTACCATATGATCCAGTAATCCCACTCCTGGGCATATATCCAGATAAAATCTTAATTCCAAAAGATACATGCACCCCAGAGTTTACTGCAGCACAGTTTATAGTAACCAGGACATGGAAGCAACCTAAATGTCCATTGACAGAGGAATGGATAAAGCAGATGTGGTACATATATTACAACAGAATACTACTCAGCTATAAAGAAGAACACATTTGAGTTAGTTCTAATGAGGGGGATGAACCTAGAGCCTATTATAGAGCAAAGTAAGTAAAAAAGAGAAAAACAAATATATATTAACATACATATGTGGCATCTGAAAAAAAAAACTGGTATAGACAATCTTATTTACAAAGCAGAAACAGAGACACAGATGTAAAGAAAACAACATATGTACCAAGGGGGAAAAGGGGGAGATAGGATGACCTGGGAGATTTGGATTGGCACTTATATACTACTGATACCATGTATAAAATAGACGACTAATGAGAACCTACTGTAGAGCACAGCGAACTCTACTCAGTGCTCTGTGGTGACCTGAATGGGAAGGAAATCCAGGAAAGAGGGGATCTATGTATACGTACAGCTGATTCATTTTGCTGTACAGTAGAAACCAACACAACATTGTTAAGCAACTATACCCTAATAAATTTTTTAAAAAAACAACAAACCTCACAAAACTCAAAGCACACAAAACATTATACATCATTTGTGGGTGATCGGTATGTAGATAAAGTGCAAACGTATGCAAGAAAGTTATAGAACTGACATGAAAGTTCTACACACCAGGTTATTTACATAGATTAGAGGAACAATATCGGAGCATGACATACTGGTTTATCAACTAGGTTCTGAGCCAAAAGGCTGAACTGACTTGAAGACATAGTTTGGGGTGTTGAAAAAGATGGCGGAGGAATAGGACGGGAAGACCACTTTCTCCCTCACAAATTCCTCAAAAGAACATTTCAACTCCGAGCAAACTCCACAAAACAACTTCGGTAGGCTGGCAGAGGTCATCAGGCAACCAGAAAAGCAGACCATTGTCTTCAAAAACAGAGAGAAGAAACCCAGCTCCACCCACCAGAACTCCAACACAAGCCTCCCTAACCAGGAAACCTTGACAAGCCACTGATAGAACCCCATCCACAGTGAGGAAGCTCCATAATAAAGAAAACTCCACAAACTACCAGAATACAAAAAGGCCACTCCAAACCCAGCAATATAACCAAGATGAAGAGACAGAGGAATACTCAGCAGGTAAAGGAACAGGAGAGTTGCCCACCAAACCAAACAAAAGAGGAAGAAGTAGGGAATCTACCTGAGAAGGAATTCCGAATATTGATAGTGAAAATGATCCAAAATCTTGAAATCAAAATAGAATCACAGATAAATAGTCTAGAGACAAGGATTGAGAAGATGCAAGAAAGGTTTAACAAGGACCTAGATGAAATAAAAAAGAGTCAAAATATAATGAATAACGCAATAAATGAGATCAGAAACACTCTGGAGGCAACAAATAGTAGAATAACGGAGGCAGAAGATAGGATTAGTGAAATAGAAGATAGAATGGTAGAAATAAATGAATCAGAGAGGAAACAAGAAAAACGAATTAAAAGAAACGAGGACAATCTCAGAGACCTCCAGGACAATATGAAACGCTCCAACATTCGAATTATAGGAGTCCCAGAAGAAGAAGACAGAAAGAAAGACCATGAGAAAATCCTTGAGGAGATAATAGTTGAAAACTTCCCTAAAATGGGGAAGGAAATAATCACCCAAGTCCAAGAAACACAGAGAGTTCCAAATAGGATAAACCCAAGGCGAAACACCCCAAGACACATATTAATCAAATTAACAAAGATCAAACACAAAGAACAAATATTAAAAGCAGCAAGGGAAAAACAACAAATAACACACAAGGGGATTCCCATAAGGATAACAGCTGATCTTTCAATAGAAACTCTTCAGGCCAGGAGGGAATGGCAAGACATACTTAAAGTGATGAAAGACAATAACCTACATCCCAGATTACTGTACCCAGCAAGGATCTCATTCAAATACGAAGGAGAAATCAAAAGCTTTACAGAGAAGCAAAAGCTGAGAGAATTCAGCACCACCAAACCAGCTCTCCAACAAATTCTAAAGGATATTCTCTAGACAGGAAACACGAAAAGGGTGTATAAACCCGAACCCAAAACAATAAAGTAAATGATAACGGGATCATACTTATCAATAATTACCTTAAACGTAAATGGGTTGAACGCCCCAACCAAAAGGCAAAGACTGGCCGAATGGATACAAAAACAAGACCCCTCTATATGCTGCTTACAAGAGACCCACTTCAAAACAAGGGACACATACAGACTGAAAGTGAAGGGCTGGAAAAAGATATACCACGCAAATAGAGACCAAAAGAAAGCAGGAGTGGCAATACTCATATCCGATAAAATAGACTTTAAAACAAAGGCTGTGAAAAGAGACAAAGAAGGCCACTACATAATGATCAAAGGATCAATCCAAGAAGAAGATATAACAATTATAAATATATATGCACCCAACATAGGAGCACCGCAATATGTAAGACAAATGCTAACAAGTATGAAAGGGGAAATCAACAATAACACAATAATAGTGGGAGACTTTAATACCCCACTCACACCTATGGACAGATCAACTAAACAGAAAATTAACAAAGAAACGCAAACTTTAAATGATACATTAGATCAATTAGACCTAATTGATATCTATAGGACATTTCACCCCAAAACAATGAATTTCACCTTTTTCTCAAGTGCTCATGGAACCTTCTCCAGGATAGATCACATCCTGGGCCATAAATCTAAACTTGATAAATTCAAAAAAATCGAAATCATTCCAAGCATCTTTTCTGACCATAATGCATTAAGATTAGATCTCAATTACAGGAGAAAAACTACTAAAAATTCCAACATATGGAGGTTGAACAACACACTTCTGAATAACCAACAAATCATAGAAGAAATCAAAAAAGAAATCAAAATATGCATAGAAACTAATGAAAATGAAAACACAACAACCCAAAACCTGTGGGACACTATAAAAGCAGTGCTAAGAGGAAAGTTCATAGCAATACAGGCATACCTCAAGAAACAAGAAAAAAGTCAAATAAATAACCTAACTCTACAACTAAAGCAACTAGAAAAGGAAGAATTGGAGAACCCCAGAGTTAGTAGAAGGAAAGAAATCTTAAAAATTAGGGCAGAAATAAATGCAAAAGAAACAAAAGAGACCATAGCAAAAATCAACAAAGCCAAAAGCTGGTTCTTTGAAAGGATAAATAAAATTGACAAACCATTAGCCAGACTCATCAAGAAGCAAAGAGAGAAAAATCAAATCAATAAAATTAGAAATGAAAATGGAGAGATCACAACAGACAACACAGAAATACAAAGGATCATAAGAGACTACTATCAGCAGTTGTATGCCAATAAAATGGACAACATGGAAGAAATGGACAAATTCTTAGAAAAGTACAATTTTCCAAAACTGAACCAGGAAGAAATAGAAAATCTTAACAGACCCATCACAAGCACGGAAATTGAAACTGTAATCAGAAATCTTCCAGGAAACAAAAGCCCAGGTCCAGACGGCTTCACAGCTGAATTCTACCAAAAATTTCGAGAAGAGCTAACACCTATCCTACTCAAACTCTTCCAGAAAATTGCAGAGGAAGGTAAACTTCCAAACTCATTCTATGAGGCCACCATCACTCTAATACCAAAACCTGACAAAGATGTCACAAAAAAAGAAAACTACAGGCCAATATCACTGATGAACATAGATGCAAAAATCCTCAACAAAATTCTAGCAATCAGAATCCAACAACACATTAAAAAGATCATACACCATGACCAAGTGGGCTTTATCCCAGGGATGCAAGGATTCTTCAATATCCGCAAATCAATCAATGTAATTCACCACATTAACAAACTGAAAAATAAAAACCATATGATTATCTCAATAGATGCAGAGAAGGCCTTTGACAAAATTCAACATCCATTTATGATTAAAACTCTCCAGAAAGCAGGAATAGAAGGAACATACCTCAACATAATAAAAGCTATATATGACAAACCCACAGCAAACGTTATCCTCAATGGTGAAAAATTGAAAGCATTTCCCCTAAAGTCAGGAACAAGGCAAGGGTGTCCACTTTCACCGCTACTATTCAACATAGTTCTGGAAGTTTTGGCCACAGCAATCAGAGCAGAGAAAGAAATAAAAGGAATCCAAATTGGAAAAGAAGAAGTCAAACTCTCACTGTTTGCAGATGACATGATCCTCTACATAGAAAACCCTAAAGACTCCACCAGAAAATTACTAGAGCTCATCAATGAATATAGTAAAGTTGCAGGATATAAAATCAACACACAGAAATCCCTTGCATTCCTATACACCAATAATGAGAAAGTAGAAAAAGCAATTAAGGAAACAATTCCATTCACCATTGCAACGAAAAGAATAAAATACTTAGGAATATATCTACCCAAAGAAACTAAAGACCTATATACAGAAAACTATAAAACACTGATGAAAGCAATCAAAGAGGACACTAATAGATGGAGAAATATACCATGTTCATGGATCGGAAGAATCAATATAGTGAAAATGAGTATACTACCCAAAGCAATTTACAAATTCAATGCAATCCCTATCAAGCTACCAGCCATATTTTTCACAGAACTAGAACAAATAATTTCAAGATTTGTATGGAAATACAAAAAACCTCGAATTGCCAAAGCAATCTTGAGAAAGAAGAATGGAACTGGAGGAATCAACTTGCCTGACTTCAGGCTCTACTACAAAGCCACAGTCATCAAAACAGTATGGTACTGGCACAAAGACAGACATATAGATCAATGGAACAAAATAGAAAGCCCAGAGATAAATCCACACACATATGGACACCTTATCTTTGACAAAGGAGGCAAGAATATACAATGGAGTAAAGACAATCTCTTTAACAAGTGGTGCTGGGAAAACTGGTCAACCACTTGTAAAAGAATGAAACTAGATCACTTTCTAACACCACACACAAAAATAAACTCAAAATGGATTAAAGATCTAAATGTAAGACCAGAAACTATAAAACTCCTAGAGGAGAACATAGGCAAAACACTCTCAGACATAAATCACAGCAGGATCCTCTATGATCCACCCCCCAGAATTCTGGAAATAAAAGCAAAAATAAACAAATGGGATCTAATTAAAATTAAAAGCTTCTGCACAACAAAGGAAAATATCAGCAAGGTGAAAAGACAGCCTTCTGAATGGGAGAAAATAATAGCAAATGAAGCAACTGACAAACAACTAATCTCAAAAATATACAAGCAACTTATGCAGCTCAATTCCAGAAAAATAAATGACCCAATGAAAAAATGGGCCAAAGAACTAAATAGACACATCTCCAAAGAAGACATACGGATGGCTAACAAACACATGAAAAGATGCTCAACATCACTCATTATCAGAGAAATGCAAATCAAAACCACAATGAGGTACCACTTCACACCAGTCAGAATGGCTGCGATCCAAAAATCTGCAAGCAATAAATGCTGGAGAGGGTGTGGAGAAAAGGGAACCCTCCTACACTGTTGGTGGGAATGCAAACTAGTACAGCCACTATGGAGAACAGTGTGGAGATTCCTTAAAAAATTGCAAATAGAACTCCCTTATGACCCAGCAATCCCACTGCTGGGCATACACACCGAGGAAACCAGAATTGAAAGAGACACATGTACCCCAATGTTCATCGCAGCACTGTTTATAATAGCCAGGACATGGAAACAACCTAGATGTCCATCAGCAGATGAATGGATAAGAAAGCTGTGGTACATATACACAATGGAGTATTACTCAGCCGTTAAAAAGAATTCATTTGAATCAGTTCTGATGAGATGGACGAAACTGGAGCCGATTATACAGAGTGAAGTAAGCCAGAAAGAAAAACACCAATACAGCATACTAACACATATATACGGAATTTAGAAAGATGGCAATGACGACCCTGTATGCAAGACAGGAAAAAGACGCAGCTGTCTATAACGGACTTTTGGACTCAGAGGGAGAGGGAGAGGGTGGGATGATATGGGAGAGTGGCATTCTATCATGTATACTATCATGTAAGAATTGAATCGCTAGTCTATGTCTGATGCAGGATACAGCATGCTTGGGGCTGGTGCATGGGGATGACCCACAGAGATGTTATGGGGAGGGAGGTGGGAGGGGGGTTCATGTTTGGGAACACATGTAAGAATTAAAGATTTTAAAATTAAAAAAAAAAAAAAAAAAAAATAAATTTGTATAGAGGAAAAAAAAAAAAAAAAAAAAAAAAAAAAAGAAAGTTCTACACACCAACCACAAGAGCGGGGGAGGAAAAGGATGCGGAGCTGGGTCTGCAATGTCTTGTTTCTTTAAATAAAGACACTTTATTTAAATGATAAATATATTCTTTACAAATATGGCAAAATGTTAGCGTTCTCCATCCTTGGACATGGGCTTATGTGGGCCTTTTATATTACTTTTGGGGAGGCCACTGTTTTTGTGTGCTTGAAATAGTTTCTAATTTTTAAAAATGCTAAAAATTATTCTATTAATAGTTGCAGGTTAGGTAAGAGATTAGAGAACCAGTGTGGAGAACAGTTAACAGACTACAATTCACAGTATACTTAGACAACCTAACTGTTTGTTATACACTTAATTTATGCAAAGCCAAACAAAACTCCTTTAAATATGATGCAGGATGTACAACAAGCATATTTTCCCAACCTTACCTGCTCGACCTCTCTATTGAGGGCATCTACTTTTTCTTTTAATCTGTTCCCCTCTGCCTCAGCAGTGATTAGTTCTAATTTGAGGGTATTGTTATCTGCCTCTGCTTGACGGGCCTTATTTTCCCAGTTTTCAGCATCTTCATTGGCTTTTCGGAGTTGGTCCATCATTTGCCTGTTCTCAGATTCCTAAAAAGCAAACCTTAGGTGTTACTTTAAAAGAATAAAATGTTAAGCATATGATGCAAATTAAACATTATTTGCCAGGTCACTAGGAATTTACTTGTCAAGAGGACCATCTATAGCATAACCTCAAGGAATCCTGTCTATACTCTCAGTTTAGAAAATTGGTCAATCAATAATTAACAAAAGGGAATGGGCCCAGGATCTGCCCTGGTTCCTGAGTCACACACACTCTAGTAAGGTTATGGTTTTACTTTTATCTTCCAGACCTCAATGAATATGTTTTTACATTTGCTTTTGTTTAAATAGAACTGCTCATTGCCTCTTTTCCCTATATATCTGCTTGCTGACTCCTTGTTGGTCTGGTTTCTGAGTTTCTGCCTTGACCTGACCTTTTGTATCTATGTATTCCGGTGTTCTGGCTGCTCTTGTGGGTGGTACTGTGACTACAGAGCTTCTGACCGCTTGCATATCTTAAGCATCAACTTCTGATAATTCTTTGGGTTTGGTATTTCCTATCTGGTTCCTGCCTTTCATTCATAACCCAAGCCTTAATCTTCTCCACCACAGGCTGTTGTTCTGATTCACTTTTGCTCTCTGTTCTAACAACTTGCCAGAAGTTGCTCAGAAGTAAAATATGAAACCTATGCTGATAAACACTGTTCATACATATACATTCAGGTATATACTGGACATACAATAAAGAAACACATTGTTAGACCCTATAGACTGACTAAAGTAGGAGCTTATTTCTAAAAGAAAACAATCAGCTCCACAAACAATATACTATGTTGAGTAATAATCATGAAGCTACTTTTTTAAAATATATTAAAAAAATTATTTTAATAGTATGGTTTAACTAACTCATTCTAAAAACTTATTTATAATTCTGGTAATTAATTAAAAGACCCTAGATCTCTTTCTCTCCTTCTTGTTAGTAAACAGTTCAGAAACACTGGGCTAAATTTATTGCCAAAATTACAATAAACAACAACTCTAATTGTATAAGACTTTCAAATCAAGATTTCAGTTCTCACAAATATGATTAATCATGAGATTGGTAGAAATTCAGTTAATATCGCCACCTTGTGGTCTAATGGTGAAGAAGTCACGTGAACTCACTCGGTTGTGTCTGACTCTTTGTGGTCTAATGGTACCTTGACCAATATGAAGGATCTGTGCCAAGTCTATTGATTAACAAGTTAACATACTAATCTACTGTATTGGCTTTTAAGATTCAGATATTCCCAATGTGCCAGTAGGAATCAGATGTGTGTTTCCTATTGCTGTACTAAAAATAACAGTTGTGTACAGAGTATGTACTTGGGAGGTACATGGTACAGTATACATAAACTGGATTTTACTCACATCAATTTTTACCTTCTTTAACTTTCTATAACACTTACTGTATATCAATCTTTTAAAACTGCCCTACAGCTTTATGTCGATTGGTTACTAACAGAGAAATGGAGAAGAGAGCCATTGCCCTCTCGCCCTAAGAAATAGATGGTCCCACAACAGAGTGATCAATTCTGATTTGCTACAAAATCAGGTGAAGCCTCTTTTGTCAAAGGTTTGTAATTGTCAATTACCATTTCCAAATATAAGTGAGCCCATGTTGATTCTGGCCCCTTGTCCTCCATCCAGTTAGGAGGGTTCTACTTATCTAAAATGGCTAAGTGGCAAAACAAAAGGGGTGCATTCTTGAGTTACCTTTCTGAATACTGGTGACCTTCTAAATATATAGTTAACACACAACTGTCCACATTAGAATATGCTATGCACTAAAGAAATGCACTCGATGCAGCCATTCCTATGAGTGCAACCAATCAATAGCTCTCGTGAAAATTCAGCTATCTTGGGCCAAAGGGAAAATAAATAAATACGTACTTCAGACTTTAATATATTCTTCAGTTTATTAACCTCCAGATTAGTGTCTTGAACTTTCTGTTTAATGTCACTAAGTTCATTATGAGTATCATTCAATTTTTTAGACAGTGCCTATGAGAAAAAGACAGATTTTACAAAAAACTAAAAATTGTTCTACATCAAAACCACCATAAATATTTAAATATTTACAAGATGATAAATAAAATTAATATACTTAGTACATAAATCTCATATAAAGACAGTGAGAAAACACAGGAGTCCAAACAGTAAGTGGACAAAGAACCCAAACACAATTCACAAAAAAGGAACCACAAATGGATAATACTTAAAGTTAAAATTTACTAGCAATCAAAGATATGGCAAGGAATGTACATTCTTATGCACTGTTGGAATAAATGTAAATTTGAGGAAAGCAAATCTGTGATCTACCTGGTGATGTATTAAGAGACATTTTTAAAAGCCCATAAAAACAAGAAAGACAAATATGCTGCTTTTTGTTAAAGGTAAGAGATGGATACATTGGTATTCACTATGCTCATGTCCACTCAGAAGGTTTCTTAATTTAAAAATGACACCTCATAAGCGTTTGATTCCACTTGAAAGCAAATCTATAAAATCTAATGAAAAAGAATGTCTACTAAGGAATTATTTGCTATGTGACAGTATTTATTCATTAGGTGAATGATGCAATAAATAACAGTATCCACCTAGTGGTAAAACCACACAGAATATTATATACCCATGAAAACTTTTGGAAAAATTTTTAGTAACAGAGAAAAATGTTAATGCATATTTGAAAAAAATCAGGATTAAACACTAAAAACATCTCAATTTGTTTAAAATCATGGTATTGAGCAAGAAATTATTTTATGGTTTCTGTTTTCCAAATCTTTTATGATATGGGTTTTTTAACAACCTGCAGTCCACAGAGGGGTCCATATTCTACATTTGGGCCCTATGACCCAAATATTTACTCTTGAACATTTGTATATTGTTATGGTAATAATTTTCTTCTGATTATAGAACATGTTTATTAAGGTATAACAAACAACTATGATGTTATAGTAAGCTAATAACAGTTACAAAATATTTATCAAGTGATAATGCTAGATGCTCCGAGTTCTTGCTAGGCATACTCTCGTCTACTCTCCATTTCCACAGTTGATATGATCACACAGCCAGGAGGGGGACTTGCACTCATGTGAGTCTTAAATACTTCACTCTGTTGTCTCCTCATGTAGAACAAAGCATAATGTAAAGTGGTATGAGGTTTTATCTCAGCTACATTAAAAAGTTCATGTAAAAGACAGAATAAAGTTTTTAAACTACACTGAAAATCAGTTAAAAAAATGTTAACAGCATATAACTGCATGGTAAAGATGAAAGCTTTTCATCTAATTTTCATATATATTATTTACAGTTAGCTTTAGCCTATTTGCTTTAGCTATAAATAGAGCACACAAAAGTAGATTCTATCAATTCACATCTCTTGTTTTTATTGCTATTAACTTTTAAAAATTAAACTTTATTTTAAAAGTTAAGTGCCCATATAGGCTATACTCAGTTTTCTCTATTATTAACATCTTATATTAGTATACTACATGTCACAATTCATGAACCAATGTTGATAATTATTAACTGAAGTCCATATTTTATTCCTATTCCTTCCATTTTTATGGAATGTCCTTTTTCTGTTCCAGGATCCCAGTGTTCATTAACTTTTGAACAAACTACTTTAACACTTCACACAACTTTTAATAATTAACAAAGCCTGGCATCTTTATATCTGATCATGTAAATTATTTAACAGTTTAAAAACACAGACTTTTATGATGCAAACTGAGCACACTGCGAGCGGCAGTGACGTGAAGGAAATCATCCGTATTGAAGACTCTCAATGGGGGAAGAGAGCTTTCAAGGGAAATTTTCCAAAGATAAAATTAAAAGTGATACTGATAATGAGAGCTCTTGATAAAACTGAACTGTACTGGCTTAGAGAGGAACTAATTATAAGAGAAATTGTCCTAAAAAGAATCACAGTTCTAAAGAGGACCAAATAACGTGGCATGATCAATATACTCATATTAATAGTCCATCAAATAAACCTACTCTTTTCTTAACCATTTGTGAAGGTTATCTTCATTTGCTAGTTTTTCCAATATTTATCCTTCCCTGAGGAAGTACTTCCTAAGATTTAATACAAATGTTACACCCTGTTCTCTCTTTTCTCTAATATTTAACTGTATGTTTGAAAATTTCATTTAGAAACCACATGGCATATTCTATGTAATAAAGATTTTTTAAATGGCTGGTTCCAAAGCCTGAGCTTTGCTATGAAATGAAATGAGGGCTGTGGCTCAGAAGAAACATATCCTTCTCAGAGAAAAAGATTCTGGGAACAAGTATACCTGGTTTTCTTGTTTAGCTTTAGCAAACTGTTCTTGGAGATTGTCATTCTCATGAGCCAAGATGTCCCTCTCCCTGGCTATTTGAGCCAGCTCATCATTTGTCTCATCCAACTGCCGGCGCATTCTGGAAATGTCTTGTTCACACATAATGAGGGCCTCAGTAGACTGTCTATTCCACAAATCAGGCAGTACATGAGAAGAGACATTTTGCCGAAACAGAATAACAAATTTTCATGAGACAGAAGATAGCGTGAAAACATTTAAAGAGTTTTGAACACATTTAAATTTCCAGGAATAAATACTGCAAAGATAGTGCATTGAAGCTTCTCTGTGTTGCCAACATTACACTATGAAAAAGATGCCAAATAAATATACACAGTAGCCAACAATTTGTTACAGATTCAAAAATTCTGACGCTCACGTATAAGAAAGTCATCGCCCTACCTCTAGATGCTGGATGCTCCTCTTCCTCTGCCCTTGTAAAAATGAGTGGTTCTCAGGGCTTAACCCGTAGCCTCCTGATTCTTCTCATGCCAGCCCTTCTTTCTCTCTGACAGTTCCTATTCATATCCGAGGCTCCCAACCCTATCTACACTCAGACAACTCTGAAATCATCACCCGTGCCTCAGCCTCTTCCTTACACTCTAGACTCTTATATTTGACTACTTACTAGACATACCTACAAGGTCTTGGAAACTCTTCAAAGAAAAATCTTTTTCCATGTAGGTTCATTATATCTAGTATTCATCACTAGCATTTGGCATTTTCCTAGATTCTTTCCCTCACAAACACCACACCCCTGTCCCTCAACCTCCCAAGCCCAGTCTCTCATCACCTGTTCAGCCTGTGCAATCTCTCTGACAAAAAGAATCTCACCAGCCTTTAGTGATTTCTCACTGCCCACAGGCTCATCTGTCTGTGTCACAGCCCTCTGCCTGCCTGCCTAGCCTCTCCTTCGTTTCTCTCCTTATGCTTTGGGTTCCAACATATTCACCTACTTGTCATTCCAGAGACTTTTGAACCCCACTTGTGGTTTTCTGTGGCTCTTTGCTATTCTTTCTATCTTGAATGCTCTTCTCTTTCCTATCTTTGGCAAACACCAGATCTTCCCTTTACTCTCTCAGACTCAGGCCTCCTTTCAACATTAGAGAGCTAGCATCTTATACATAGCACTAAGCCCCTTGTTTCTATCTTTGTACCTAATACAGCACTTTGCCCTCAAAAGAGTGGTCAAATCTTTCTTGAGTAAGTGATTTACCTTGATGCCTGTTCCATCTCAGCAATGATATTCTTCATGCCTGAAATGGTCTTTTCCTTGAAAAATAATATAAGTATTAAATACAAAATTATCTTAAACTGTTATTTCTGTTAAAAGTGAATATATCAGAAGAATTTCCCACCTCCTTTTTGATTTACAGTTGTTTTTAAACAGTTGTGTTCTATTCTTCTTTGCTACACTTTAAAATTAATGCTTAGTCTATCGATGTGAGTATATGTACTGGATAAAAACAATTGATTTTGCTCCTCAAAACAAAGACTATACTTAGGTATATTGAAATGAGATCATCACATCAAATACCATTAAAAGATATTTTGTGCAGTGACCCAGCAACAGAAGAACCCCTTAAGCACCCTGTTTTAGGAGGAAACCCAATGATTTGGCACTGGGTTCTCTACTGGAAATAGGACTGATTTACTTCTTCATGTTATAAAACCCAGGAAAGTGAATCATGTAAAACTAAATTTAGTTATTAAGAATAATGACCTTGACAAAGTACACTATATATATCAGTCATCAACATCACCTTGAAAAAGCTGTTACAGTGGGATTACTTATAGAAGTGTACTATTGATTTTAGGTGTAAGCTAGTAAGCAGGCCTAAAGCAAAAGTGTAAGAAATAAATTATTTCTATTTTTCTTTTTTAAGGGTGTGGAAAGGGAGTAGAATTAGTGGAATCAATCAAGACTGAGATGAGGGGGACTATCTTAATGCCATCAATACCGTTTCCAGATGTCCTCCTTTAAAAACTAGCTGATCCTGAACTAGTAATGGATACTATACATAGATACTTAGCACTAACATAAGTCCTTAAAAAGTAGACAAATTATTCTTCCACTAAATAACCAGATTTCACTTTGCCTTTTAAATTTTCAAATCCTAGTAACCAAGCAACAAGACGAAAATTAAACCTGCATTTCGCAACCAGTGCTGCTCCTACCATCAGAGACAACTCTGTGTGTGTGTTCCTCCTTTACTCATGTGTTCCTCTCTAGGGTATTTTTAGCTCTGGTTGCACAGATTCCATATCTGGCCATAATTGATCCTGAAGTATGGTTAAAATATCCATTAGCAAAACTGTTAAACCCCTTAAAGAATCACAGTCAATGGAGGAAAAACTCAAAGAGAAAATACTGCTTACTGTGGAATATTTACAAATGCTTTGGAAATACAACTTAACACACTTCTAAATAAATTCTGAAAAGCTAACTGAATTTCTAGTATTTATGACAGCTATTACTTGGTTAATATTTAAACTAGGCTTATAAGCCTAAAAAGATCTCTCTTTTATCAACAGAAATTCTTTGAAAGATTCTCTAAAAATACTGCAAAAGTATTCAGGGCAAACAAAATTACTGTATAGAATCCAATAACATATCCTCCTAGACTATTTTTCTCTTAATGTGACCCTAATAGTACCATTTCTTAAAATTTATATCATTATCAACTTGATAATCCTTGTATAATCTCAATATATTTGTCCAATCAGAGACATAGATTCAAGTTAATTGTTAAATTCAACCTAGACAGGGTGGTCATAAATCTACTCAGAAAAAAGAAACAAACTAAAATTTTATACAAATAATTCTGACTTTTATGATTCAAAAATCTGTGAGCTTGCTATTGAATTTTCTAACTTTAATTGGTATCAAGCAGTAGAACAACTTTTAAAAAAACTATGATTACCAGACAAAATTCACTTTATTCACTATAATATAGACTTTTCCATAGTAATTACTTTTCTGATGTAATCTCCAGATTAATAAAACTACTATTATTCACTGAAAGGTATTATAAATTCAGCTCTGTAATATCACTGTATAGAACATTTCCTCTTTTGAATGTGTAACACTGTTTTCGCTTCATAGGATGGATGTGTTTACATTCATAATCCTATATAATACTCAGTTTTGAAATGGACTTGCAACTCAATATTCTTTGTGAAGGAGAAGATAACATTGGTACAGTTAGCAGAGTAGAAGACGTGAATTAATCAATCAGACGTTTCCAGTTAAGCCAAAATTCACTACCTCGTGTACTGTGATAGCTTCAACTATGCGCATGATATCCCAATCTGTTAACTCCAATTTTCTCTCCACACCTTAAAATCCAAGAGTCAACTCATGTCACAAAGGCATGCTGATAACCTTCCTCACTAAGCTTGCTGTGTCCTGTGTCTCCTGCTTCACGCACAGGAACTAGTCATTTGGCTCCTAAGTCAGAAAGCACATCCTGTCAGTCTTGCTTCCTAAAGAGAGCTGTTTCTTTCACGGGCACGGTCACTTCCTATACCGTCCTTATCACTTTACTCCTAACTAGTGTCCTGTCACTACTCTCATTTCCCTACAACCCACTTTTTACATGGATTAGCAAGTGACAGGATAATGCTTTAAAGATCCAATTGTAACATTTCATTTACATGATTTCAATGATCCTCTACATCCATGATGATGGTATCTAAACTCAACATCTCCTGTATTTTTGATTTGTTGCTTGTCTATCCCATCTTATCTTTTACCCCCCTTCATGCCCCATACTCCCCTCCTTGCACTCTATTCTCTGGACATACTAAACTATCAAGAAATCTCACCACATTCTCTGATGAAAGCCACTGGGCTTCCATATAAGTTGTTCTACTTGTTTGGAGCACCTTTTCTCTAAACAGTGCTCTACCTGTCTGGATCACTCCTTTCTCTAAATCTTTTCCTGGCTAATTTCTAGTCATCTTTCAGGGCAGTATAAGCACCATCACTGTGTGGAAGGCTTCCTAGATCTCCTTCCTCCCCTAATCCACCCCCGGGCCTGAATCAGATGTTTCTGCCAAACTTCACTCATACATTATGCATGTGCCATTATGGCGCTTGGCGTATTCCATCATAACAGCATCTTTCTTTATCTTGCTTTGAATTTTACCATAGACCTTTGGAAGGTATGCCCACTCAGCCCCAGTTTCCAACATAATACCTGGTACATGTCCATAAATATTTGTTGAATAGATGGATGGGTGAATGAGTGAATGGACTAGCTCCCTTAGAGGGAAAGACCCTCTAAGTCAGTTAGTGCCCTTAGAGAGGGGAAAGACCCTAAGCCAGGGATGCTGCCTTTGCTTAAGACATTTGTAGAAAACAGCTTAGGAATTGCCTTCAGAATCAGTTTATGAGCTAGAAAGGGGGTCAATATTTCAATGACAAATAAAACACCTTTATTTGTCATTGTTTGAACAACAAAACTGTGGGATGAAGTTTATCACCCAACTTTTTCACCAGTTCCATACGATCTACTCTCAAAGGCTGAAGATGATGGAGAAACACGCTCCTCATTTTGAATATAAACTTCATTATATTTATGAAATATATTGCCTCCCAAGGTGGCTACTTGAAAATATAAGTTCTGGTGTGCCTTTAAAAAGAAATCAGTTTCACTGCTTTTTTAAAATTATGCTTTACATTCTGAGATGTTTGAATTAGTTATTGTTAGTAAAAGTTGATCAGAAATTGATGAGAAAAATTTATTTAAAAATATTAGCTAGTGAATTTGAACATATATTTCCTAAGACTATCTTGAAATATTTCAAAATTAGATTTAAAGTTTCTCCTCTCTAAGGAAAAAAAAATTGGGAAAATCCTATTATTTTATTCAGATTCAAGTTCAAACATTTCTTTTAAATCACAGTTCTCAGAACATACTTTCATTGCCAAACTCTCTCCAAGGGATGCAATATTCTCAGATTTTTTATCCAAACATGCTTGCAGGCATTCCTTTTCTTTAGCCAAATCATTGAGGGTTGCACCAAGAATGCTGATTTCTTCTCGCTGGGCAATACTTTGTCTTGTAAAATTATCTAAATGTGTAATCATAAAGGCATTGTTTTAAACAAGATAAAATTTTTTCCAGTTCAAGCAGAGTGAAGTACTTTTCAAAGTAAATTCTCCTATATTATATTCAATGACTAAAGATAAAATACTCTATCCCAAATTTTAAAATGGCTTTTGTTGTTAGTGATTAAAAATGAAGATTAATCATTCTAAATGACTTGTAAATGAAAAAGCACAATTAACACATTTGAATTAGAACAGCAAAGGAAAGTTCTATATAACAAGTTCTCAAAGTAGAATGTGTGGTGGGAGAGGGGAAGGTGTGTGGAGGAAGTACATGGAATGTTGATTTTTTTTCTCTCCTAATCTCACCTTCCTTTAGCTTCGAATCACTGTTGCATATAAATTGGTAACTACCAGATCTTAAAAATACATTCAGTTAAGTCATCATCGGAGTCAAATATCTTCTAATATTCTGATTTTTTCTACAGCACTGTTATAAACATTCCTAGAAAAAAATCATCCCAGGAAGTCTGATTTGCTTTGTAAGTATGCTGGAATGCCAGTGTCAGTGTTGAAGTCTTGTATAATTGGTACAGAAAAGTGGTTTTCAAATGGTGGTTTCTCAACCAGAACCATCAGCATCACCTGGGAACTTGTGAGAAATACAAATCCTTAGGTCCCATGCTAGACGTACTGAATTAGAAATTCTGAGTGGGCAGAGCAATTTATGTTTCAACAAGCACCCTGGGAAAGATACAAAAGCCCTGGCATATCCTGCCCCAAGGAGCCCGGCTCCAGTGAGCTTAGCTCTCCTCAAGTTTGAGGAGCACTGGTCTAGACCATCTCTACCCAAAGAAACTCAGTGTGACTAGACCACTAGGTAAATGACTGCCAGGGCCACCCAGTGCAGCACTGAGAGCAGAATTCCATGCCACAGAGGGTGATGGATGTATGCAAAAAGGATGAATTCGGTTTCTTTTCCAGGCAAACTGCTTGTTTGGGGTGTTCCGATATCTGAGTTCATTCCCATTGGCAGAAAACACACTCTAAGCCAGTTCTAGAATCTCCTAGCTTAAAAAAAAAGTCAACCCCACATCCCATTTGTGCTACCACCCCATTTTTCTGCTACTCTTAATAGCCAAACTTCTGTTTGACTTCTGTTCTCTCCTGTCTCCACCATCTCATTTCCCAATCATTCCTCAGACTACTCCATCTTTCACATCTAACACTACAATTCAAACTTTTGGGGGACTCATGTTTCCAAAACCCCCAATGTGTCCATCCAATCAATATTTTTTTCATTCTCATCTTATTTTGCGTCTCGAAAGTATCTGACAATTGATCATATTCTCCCTTCTAAAACATATTGCTCTCTTGCCTCCCCAAATGACACTCACTTCTGGGTTTTCTTCCTACTTCTTTGGCTCTTCTTACTCAGTCCTGGATCCTCTTCTCATTCTCTACATTTTCCCTAGGTGATTTCATGGTTTTAAAATATCATTTACATGCTGATGTGTCCTAAATGTATATCTTTAGCTTAGATTTCTCTTCTGAGATACTAACTTATCTATTTACCTACTTACCCTACATTTTTACTTGAACTTAAAATCCAAAAATGAGTTCCTCAATATTCTCCTTTTATATTTTCTTTTAACACTTTCTACCTCAGTAAAAAGCACCCTACCCCACCTAATTGCTTATGTCAGATATTTTTGATCTGCATAATAGCAAACCTTTAAAATCTTATTCAGTTTTAAAATGAGCACTTTTATTGTCCTGACCAAAATTTTAATTTAAAGTTATAAGAAGATTAAGTTATGACCATATTTTCATAAAGAACACTGGTAAGAAACAATAATAAGAGACTTCATAAAAACTTTTTTTCTATAAACTCAAATGAACTATAGATATATCCAAATCTATGTATACTTTCTACCAAAAATAGTAAACATGTAATACATTTCATTACAACAGCTATGGGCATGACATAATATAAAAGCTTATAAATTTAAAATTGGTCATCATAAATTTACAAAGTACTGTTACTTTGTTTAGCTATTCCTTCACTGAAAAATATGAAGCCATGTCTAAGTATTTATGGATCTAAGTTTAAGTAAAATATTTTACTATCAAAGAAAAATACATATTCTCATGATTTTTGACTAAAAACTTTTAACTTAAGGATCTATTTCTAAGTTTCTCTACGTTATAACTGAAGAGAAGAAAAGTTTTTTTTCCAGACTTAAAAAACAAAAAGGAACATCAGGAAAAACTCACCAATTTTTTCATCCAAGCACATAATTTTCTCCTGAGTAAGCTGTAGCTCATATTTTTTCTTAGCAAGGTGTCGCTGAGTATCAGAAAGATCTTTCTCTGTGTTTTCATATAAAAGTCTGTAAACATTTTAATAATAAAACTAATTCTGAAATTTTATGTTTTATCAACTTTTTAGTGTATTTAAATCTAAGAACTTTTAAGGAAACTAATGCACATTTTTTGTTCTTAGTATTTTCATCATAAAAACAAACTATAGGAGGTTTGAAATATAAAGGGTAAAAGGGGATACTCAATCTACCACTGTAACATAAACAACTTTAGTATTCATTAGTATTTTTTTGCTTTGCATAAAGTTACCATAATCTAAATTCAAACTTGAGTTCAGATGTTTTTCACCTACACTCAATCTTTAACATTTTTCAGTCTTATAATTTAGCCCTTCGAATTATCATTTTCTGCTGAAAAACTTTATATGAGCAATAGCCATTTGCTTTCAAGTAAATATAACCATTTACTTAAGTCAGTCAGTTCAGTCGCTCAGTCGTGTCCGACTCTTTGCGACCCCATGAATCGCAGCACGCCAGGCCTCCCTGTTCATCACCATCTCCCAGAGTTCACTCAGACTCCTGTCCATCGAGTCCGTGATGCTGTCCAGCGATCTCATCCTCGGTCGTCCCTTTCTCCTACTGCCCCCAATCCTTCCCAGCATCAGAGTCTTTTCCAATGAGTCAACTCTTCGCATGAGGTGGCCAAAGTACTGGAGCTTCAGCTTCAGCATCATTCCCTCCAAAGTACTCCCCTAATATTAGACATTTGGGTTCATTTCAGGTTTTCATTAGTATAAATAAATCTATAATGAACAGTATTTCACTGAGTCCACAAACGCTTACTAAGTATGTAGCAGGCACTATGGTGAACTAGATGGGCAGGGACCCTGCTCTCATGCAATTCATAGTCAATAAACAAATAAGTAGACAGACTATAATTTCTGGAAATATGGAAGCTAGATAATCTGAAAGTCCTCTCACCACAAAACACACATACTAAACAAGATGTAAGACGCATCCTTTAAAATGTATAGCAAAACTCAGAACAATCTGTAAGAGAAGTCCCTTGGTGCCAAATCAGAGTAGTAAGTCTATGAACTGATGTCATATCAGCTATGGTTGGGGTTTACCTGTCTCAGTAGCTTAGAGTCTTGTCTTTTAACTCAGAAACAGAAGATGAGGCCACAGAAATGTCTGCCACACAAGTTTTAGAAATAAGATCCCCCCACATAAAGCCACTAAGAGCTACACTATTAGTGGAGAGGCCAGACTAGAGGAAGTCAGCTTGCCAAACATTGCTAAAGCAGGGTAACAAAAATAACTAAACATCTTCGTTGGGCAATCTCAATCTCAAGAAATCAAAATAAAATCTGGTTCCAGGATGGTAATATAATCTAGAAAACTTGGTGGAAATACACATAAAAGTTTTCTGGAGGGACATGACTTCAACTCAGACACAAACCAAACCCCAGACAAGGGTCTGTTGAAAATAAGCTCACAAACCAACACAATATTATAATTATCTTTCAATTAAAAATAAATTTTAAAAAAATGAGCTCACAATTCAATCTTAAAAACATACTAAGAAACAACCCAAACTTAGTGGGAGTCAAAAGACACACAAACTAAATTAGATCTCAAAGAACTTCAGATTATAGCCTTATTAAACAAAAATTTTAAAATAATTTTAAATACTAATACATAAAAAATGTAATACAAATTCATAATAAAAAGAGCCAGCAGATTTTAAAAAGAACCAAAGAGAACTTCAGGAAATTAAACTAAAGGCATTGAAATAAAAATTTTAAAAGGACATCAAATGACAAGTTAAAGAATAAAATAGATACAGCTAAAGAGACAATTAGTAAGCTAGAAAAAAAGCCAGATTAGAGAAAATTATCTATAATAGAGCACAGATAAAAAGACAGAACAAATACAAAGGAAAGTTTAGGAGATATAAACAACAGAATGAAAAGGTCCAATATTCACCTAATAGGGATTCCAGGAAAGAACAAACACAATATTCAAAGAAACAATGGCTGATATCACACATGAACTCTCACACTAAAGAAATATCAATAAAAAACATGAAAACCAGCTTTAAGGGAATGTAAATCATAGGTAGAACAGAAAACAAATCTGTATCTAGTAAATGGGGGAGGGTAAAAGGACTTAAAGGGAGACAAGATTTCTACATCAACAATGCAAAAAAAAAACTAGGCAGAATCTCTAAATAGACACTCCTCTAAAGAAGACATACAGATGGCCAACAGGTACATGAAAAGATGCTCAACACTGCTAATTATTAGAGAAATGCAAATCAAAACTACAACCAGGCATCATGTCAAACCAGTCAGAATGGCCATCACCAAAACCTCTACAGATAATTAATGCTGGAGAGGGTGTGGAGAAAGATGAATCCTATTACATTGTTGCTGCTGCTGCTAAGTCGCTTCAGTCGTGTCCGACTCTGTGCGACCCCATAGACAGCAGTCTACCAGGCTCCTCCGTCCCTGGGATTCTCCAGGCAAGAACACTGGAGTGGGTTGCCATTTCCTTCTCCAATGCATGAAAGTGAAAAGTGAAAGTGAAGTCACTGAGTCGCGTCCAACTCTCAGCGACCCCATGGACTGCAGCCCACCAGGCTCCTCCGTCCATGGGATTTTCCAGGCAAGAATACTGGAGTCAAGATATGTTTAGGAGGTTTTTATACCAAAGACCAAAGGGGCTTAGGTTATAAACTACCTGATGTACTTTTTTTGAATGGTGATTTTGGAGCTTAAAACCGACTCCTCTGTGCACCCTCAGGAGCTGTTAAAAATCAGGGTTCTGGCATATCGTGCAATTCTCCTGATTTCTCTTTAAGGTCTTATTCTCAAAACAAATTCCCACTTGGTTCTCAGACTGCACTCCCCATCAGTGCTCAGTTGTACACACTTTGCCCAGTTCTAAGGAAACACTCACTCAGAGACATTCAAAATAATGCTTTTATAGATAATTGTTTATAATTAAGTAGATTCTCCAGAGAAACTCACACTAGTGAAACAGAAAATTCTACAGATGACAGCACTCATAAACCAAGCTACAGTGTATAGTGATGGCGTTTTATAGTTTTCATTCAGCATTTTACCAAATAATATAAGCAAGTTTGATAGCAGAGACTGAAATTTACGCTTTGCTACCTCAGAATGACTCTAAGACTTCAAATTCAAAATGAGAAATCTGTACCTATTATAAAACTCAGTCCACAGAATAGAATGCTTCCTTCACAAAATGACATAATCAGAACCAAACGATAGATTTTTAGAGTATTTTGGAAAAACGTCTTGACAGGTAATTTGTCTGACCAGAACTCAGATAGTGAAGGTTCTCAGTATAACATTAATATGGGATCTGACATACAGTCGCCATCTCTAGCTCAGAGTCCTATTATAGATTTTGGTTGCTTCCAAATTTGGGCAATTATATTAAAGCTGCTACAAACACTATGTGTAGGTTTTTGTGTGTACATGACGTTTTCAACTCCTTTGGGTAAATATCAATAAGCATGATTGGTGGATCATATGGTAAGTGTATGTTTAGTTTTGTATGAAACTGCCAAATAGCTTTACAAAGTGACTGTACCACTTTTAATTCCCATCAGCTCCTGTTGATCTACATTCTTACCAGTATTTGTTGTGCTTCCAGTTTTGGCCATTCTAATAGCTATGTTTTAATATCTTGTTTTAATTTGCATTCTCAGATGATATATGATGTGTTGCATCTTTTTATATACTTCTTTGATATCTCTATAACTTCTTTGATGAGATGTTTGTTAAGGTCTTTGGCCCATTCTAAGTGGGTTGTTGCAAAATTCAAAAAATCCTTATTGCAAAATTCAGACTTAAATTGAAGAAACTCGGGAAAACCACTAGACCATTCAGGTATGACCTAAATCAAATCCCTTACGATTATATGGTGGAAGTGACAAATAGATTCAAGATATTAGATCTGATAGAAAGAGTGCCTGAAGAACTATGGACTGAGGTTTGTGACATTGTATAGCAAGCCGTGATCAAGACCATTCCCAGGAAAAAAGAAATGCAAAAAGGCAAAAATGGTTGTCTAAGGATGCCTTACAAATAGCTGAGAAAAGAGGAGACGCTAAAGGCAAAAGAGAAAAGGAAAGATATACCTATTTCAATGCAGAGTTCCAAAGAATAGCAAGGAGAGATAAGAAAGCCTTCCTCAGTGATCAATGCAAAGAAATAGAGGAAAACAACAGAATGGGAAAGACTAGAAATCTCTTCAAGAAAATTAGAGATTCCAAGGGAACATTTCATGCAAAGATGGGCTCAATAAAGGACAGAAATGGTATAGACCTAACAGAAGCAGAAGATATTAAAAAGAGGTGGCAAGAACACACAGAAGAACTATACAAAAAAGATGTTAATGACCCAGATAATCATGATGGTGTGTTCACTCAGCTAGAGCCAGACATCCTGGAATGTAAAGTCAAGTGGGCCTTAGGAAGCATTACTACAAACAAAGCTAGTTGAAGTGATGGAATTCAGTTGAGTTATTTCAAATCCTAAAAGATGATGCTGTGAAAGTGCTGCACTTAATATGTCAGCAAAGTTGGAAAACTCAGCAGTGGCCACAAGACTGGAAAAGATCAGTTTTCATTCCAATCCCAAAGAATGTTTAGACTACCGCACAACTGCACTTATCTCACACACCAGCAAAGTAATACTCAAAATTCTCCAAGCCAGGTTTCAACAGTACATGAACTGTGAACTTCCAGATGTTCAAGTTGGATTTAGAAAACGCAGAGGAATCAGAGATCAAATTGCCAACATCTGTTGGATCAGTGAAAAAGCAAGAGAGTTCCAGAAAAACATCTATTTCTGGTTTATAGACTACGCCAAAGCTTTTGACTGTGTGGATCACAAGAAACTGTGGAAAATTCTGAAAGAGATGGGAGTACCAGACCACCTGACCTGCCTCCTGAGAAATCTTTATGCAGGTCAAGAACCAACAGTTAGAACCGAAACAGACTGGCTCCAAATTGGGAGAGGAATAGGTCAAGGCTGTATATTGTCACCCTGCTTATTTAACTGATATGAGTACATCACATCATGCAAAACACCAGGCTGGATGAAGTACAAGCTGGAACCATGATTGCTGGGAGAAATATCAATAACCTCAGATACACAGATGACACTACCCTTATGGCAGAAAGCGAAGAACTAAAGAGCTTCTTGATGAAGGTGAAAGAGCAGAGTGAAAAAGTTAGCTTAAAGCCAACATTCAAAAACCTAAGATTGTGGCATCTGGTCCCATCACTTCATGACCAATAGATGGGGAAAAATGGAAACAGTGAGAGATTTCATGACGCTTGCTCCTTGGAAAAAAGTTATGACCAACCTAGACAGCATTTTGAAAAGCAGACACATTACTTTGCCAACAAAGGTCTGTCCAGTCAAAGCTATGGGTTTTCTAGTAGTCACGTATGGATGTGAGAGCTGGACTATAAAGAAAGCTGAGCACCGAAGAATTGATGCTTTTGAACTGTGGTACTGGAGAAGACTCTTGAGAGTCCCTTGGACTGCAGGGAGATCAAACCAGGCAATCCTAAAGGAAATCAGTCCTGAATATTCATTGGAAGGACTGATGCTGACCCTGAAACTCCAATACTTTGGCCACCTGATGCAAAAAACTGACTCACTGGAAACAACCCTGATGCTGGAAAAGATAGAAGGCAGAAGGGGATGAGAGAGGATGAGATGGTTGGATGGCATCACCAGCTCGATGGACATGAGTTTGAGCAAGCTCCAGGAATTGGTGATGAACAACGAACTGAGTGAATGAACTGAACTGAAGTGAGTTGTTTCTTATTGTTGAGTTTTTTAAAAGCCCTAAATATAATTTGGATGTGTGTGTTAGTTTCTCAGTCGTGTGTGACTCCTTGTGACCCCATGGACTGTAGCCCACCAGTTCCTCTGTCCATGGGATTCACCAGGTAAGAATACTGTAGTGGGTTGCCATTTCCTTCTCCAGAGGATCTTCCAGATCAGGAATCAAACCTGAGACTCCTGCATTGCAGGCAGATGCTTTACCATCTGAGCTATAACCTATCTATTACGAAGGTACAATTGATGTATAATATTATATATTTCACGTGTATAATATAGTGATTCACAATTTTTAAAGGTTATATGCCATGTATATCTGACTTTATTTTGGGGGGCTCCAAAATCACTGCAGATGGTGACTGCAGCCATGAAATTAAAAGACACTTACTCCTTGGAAGGAAAGTTATGACCAACCTAGATAGCATATTCAAAAGGCATTACCTTGCCAACAAAGGTCCGTCTAGTCAAGGCTATGGTTTTTCCAGTGGTCATGTATGGATGTGAGAGTTGGACTGTGAAGAAAGCTGAGTGCTGAAGAATTGATGGTTTTGAACTTTGGTGTTGGAGAAGACTCTTGAGAGTCCCTTTGACTGCAAGGAGATCCAACCAGTCCATTCTAAAGGAGATTAGCCCTGGGATTTCTTTGGAAGGACTGATGCTAAAGCTCAAACTCCAATACTTTGGCCACCTCATGTGAAGAGCTGACTCATTGGAAAAGACTCTGATGCTGGGAGGGATTGGGGGCAGGAGGAAAAGGGGACGACAGAGGATGAGATGGCTGGATGGCATCACCAAATCGATGGACATGAGTTTGAGTGAACTCCGGGAGTTGGGGATGGACAGAGAGGCCTGGCGTGCTGCGATTCATGGGGTTGCGAAGAGTCAGACATGGCTGAGCGACTGAACTGAACTGATATCTGAATTATTTCACTTAGCGTAATACCCTCAATGTCCATTCATGTTGTTGCAAATGGCAACATTTCGTTCTTTTTTATGGTTGAGTAGTATCCCATTGTATGTGTGTGTGTATATATATATATATATACACATATATTTATACACCCATCTTCTTTATTCACTTGTCTGTTGATGAGTAACATTTAGGTTGTTTCCATATATTGGCAATTGTAAATAATGATTCTATGTACATTGGGTTGCATGTATCTTTTCAAATTAGTATTTTTGTTTTATTCCCATAAATACCCAGGAGTGGAATTGCTAGGTCATATGGTAGCCCTATTTTTAATTTTTTGAGAAACCTCCATACTGTTTTCCACAGTGGCTACATCAATTTCCATTCCCATCAGCAGTATATAAGGGTTCCCTTTTCTCCACATCTGGCCAACATTTGTTATTTGTGGTCTTTCTGATGATAATCATTCTAACAGCTGTGAGGTGGTATCTCATTGTGGTTTTAATATGCATTTCTCTGATGTTTAACATTTTTGAACACTTTTCCATGTGCCTGTTAGCCATCTGTATGTCTTCTTTGGAAAAATATCCATTAAGTTCTTCTGCCCATTTTTTAATTGAGTTGGTTATCTTTTTAAAGTTAAGTTGTAGATAGCAGTTCTTTATCAGAGGTGTCTTCAGCAAACATTTTCTTCCAGTCTGTGGCTTGTCTTCTCATATACTTGATATCATGTTGAGCAGAGTATTAAGCCTTCAATTTTTTTCCCCATTTTTTTTTACTGGATGCTCAGGTGGCACAGGACAGTTCATAACATGGCTTCAGAGGTAGGGAGGAGCAGGGAAACAAAAAATAAACTGGGGTGGGAAAGAAAAACCACCAGGAGGAGGGAAGATCTGGCTGGTTCCTTCTCAGCCTGATTTAGGGGAGGGAGTCGGTGCCTCTGAACAACAAGGATGGATCCCTTCCTTCAACCCTTGGTAGGGGAGAGAGGAAAAAAAAAAGCAAAAGGGTGTTGCTTTGGCCCTCCTGAGTCTCAAGGAAAGGAGGGAAAAGCGAGTGTTTTGATGTCATGAATTATGGGAAAGAGCAGAAAGAAGTGCTGGGTAGGATACAGGTCAGTGGGAAAAACTGGCAGATACCAGATGGTGACTCTGGGCGTCCTTTGAGTTGGAATCACTCCAGTATGGTGGCTGGGGGGTCCCCACTGTTGATGGGTGCTGAGGTCTCTGGGGTGGTGGGCTGCCTCGGTCCCAGGGACCACTGCAGTCTCCGCTGGAAGTAGGGGCAGTTTCATGGGCGCTGGGGCTCAGGTTGGGAGCTGTCATGGGGCCTTGGCTGGGCTTGGTCTCATCATCCCCACCTTCTGTGGTGGCCTGCTGGGGTGGCCTGGGGTGGCAAGGCCCTTAGTACCTGGGTCAGAATCTGGGTGGGGGTATCCGCTCAACCCCTGCTGCTGGTCTCCTCCAACGGGGCTGTCTCTTTGGGTTCTATGCCATCCGTGCCCTCTGTGGGCTGCTGCTGGTTGGGGGCCAAGGGCCTCACACGAAGAACTGTCAGTAGAAGAAGGGTGGTGGGCTCCATCGTCTGGGCCACTGCCCAGAGTCTTTGGCATGCTCCCCTTTGCTGCCTGGCTCTGTTCCGCCCGATCGAGCCTCTTAAGTCTTCAATTTTAATGAAGTAGAGTTTGTCAATTATTTCTTTCATGGATTGTGCCTTCAGTATTACATCTAAGAAGTAACCAGCATGCCCAAGGTCATCTGGTGTGCTTCTAAATTTTGGGCTCTGGCCCATGTCCGCTGCAGCTGCAGATGCCAGAGGCGCTGAACGTCTCCACTGTCCCGTTTCTGTTTCTCTTCTTGACAGCAGGCTTCCCTACATCCTCCTCTTCAGGCCTGCTTTCCTCAATTAACCAAAAAGAATCTGCCTGCAACACAGGCGACCCAGGTTCAGTCCCTGGGCAGTGAAGATCTCCTGGAGGAGGGCATGGCAACCCACTCCAGTATTCGCGCCTGGAAAATCCCATAGACAGAGGAGCCTGGCAGGCTACAGTCCATAGGGTCGCAAAAATCGGACACGACAGAGTGACTAACACTTTCACTTTCTTTCACTTTATCTGATAAAAACATGACCCGAAATATATAAAGAAATCTTACAGTTCAACACTAAATGGATAAACAATTGAAAAACTGGGCTAAAGATCTAAATAGACACCTCATCAAAAATACACAGATGGCAAGCAACAATATGAGAAGTTCCACATTATTTGTCATTAGAGAATTGCAAATTATGACAAGACATCACTACACACATACTTTAATGCCTAAAATACAGAAATTTGACAATAATAAATGCTGACAGAAAGTCTCCTTCATTCCTTCTCATGGAAATGCAAAACGGTATACTCACTTTGAAAGTGAGTAGTTTCAAATTGGTAGTTTCTTACAAAGTTAAATGCAGTTTTACTATATGATTCAGCAATTGTGCTCCTAGGTATTTACTGAATTGATCTAAAAAATTCTGTTCTGGGGATTCTCTGGCAGCCCAGTGGTTAGGACTCCACATTTTCACTGCTGAAGGCACAGGTTTAACACCTAGTCGGGAACTAAGATCCTGCAAACTGTGAGAAGCCAAAATAAAAATTTAAATAAAAAAATAAAAACTTCTGTCCACACAAAAACATGCACATGAAAGTGTATAGCAGCTTTATTTACAATTGCCAAAAATTAGAAGCAACCAAGATGACTCTTAATAGGTGAATGGATAAACACACTGTGGTACATATACATGATAGAATATTATTCAATAAGAAATGAACTATCAAGGTATGAAAAGCACATGGATGAACCTTAAATGCACATTACTAAGTGAAAGAAGCCAGTGTGAAAAGGCTATGTACTATATGATTTCAATTATATGACATTCTGGAAAAGGCAAACATTACCTCAGCCAGGCAACTGAAGTCAAAATCAACAGTGATAAATCACATTGATAAGATGTACTCATGACATCTGAATATCTGTGTACTCGAAAATGGCACCTTACTACTGTGACCTCTCAAAAATATAACCCAGTCTAACCACGAGAAAGTCATTAGACGAACCCCAATTGAGAGACATTCTACAAAATACATGATCAGTATTCCTCAAAACTGTCAAGGTCATCAAAAACAAGGAAAGTCTGAGACTTTCATAGCCAAGAGAAGCCTAAGGAGACAAGACAGCTAAATGTAATATGGTGTCCTGTATGGGATCCTGGATCAGAAAAAGGACATTATGGAAAAACTAAGGAAATCTGAATAAATTACAGACTTTAGCTTATTAGAGTGTATCAATACTGATCAGCTAATTTTAACAAATGAACCATACTAATGCAAAATGTTAATAACAGAAGAAACTGGGTGTGAGGTATGTAGGAACTCTGCACTGTTTTCACAAATTTTCTGTAAATCTAAAACTGTTCTATAATACAAAGTTTTATTTTTAAAAATTTGTATTTTCATATATAAGCAATAAGCAGTCAGAAATTAAAATTCTAAAATTCCATTTACATCAGTATCAAAAAGCAAAAAATATTTAGGGATAAATTGACAAAAATAATACAAGATTTATACACTGAAAATTATAAAACATTATGAGAAAAATTGAAGATCTAAATAAAGAAATGGACAGGAGTTCCCTGGTAATGGTCCAGTGGTTAGGACTTGCTGCTTTCATTGTAGTGGCCCAGGTTCAATCCCTGGTCCAGGAACTAAGACCCCATGAGCCATTAAGCATAGCCAAAAAAAGAAAGAAATGGAGAGTGTTCATGAGTAGGGGTTTTTCACCAATTCCAAACTGCCAAGGCTTTTCTGTTTATACTATGAACCTGATTCTAAAATTAAACAAAAATGCAAGGAACCAGAATATCCAAAACAACTTTAAGAAAGAACAAAGTTAGAGGACGAACACTACGTAATTTGAGGACTAAAAAAAGTAATTAGGAAATGTTATACTGGCATCAAGACATATAAATAGATCCACCAAACAAAATAGATACTCAAAAAATAGACCTTCACATATATGGACAACTGACATTCTATAAAGCTACCAAACAATTTAGTGAAAAAAGGAAAGCTTTTCAACAAATGGTGCTGGAACAATTGGATATTCATATGCAAAAAAAGTGAACTTTGAACTACACCTTCTACTATATGCAAAAATTAACTTAAAATGGATCATAGATTTAAATGTAAGAACTGAAACTAAAAACTGCTAAAAGAAAATCCAGCAGAAAAATTTCACCTTAGGCTTGACAATTTCTTTAAAAGAATACAAGGGCTGGAAATAAATTTTTAAAAAGCAGTAAGTTTCACATAATCAGAAATATTTTCTCTTTAAAAGACGCTTAGGAAAATAAAAAGGCAAGCCACAGACTGGGAAAAAATATATGCCAAACATATATTGTACCTGACAAAGAATTTATATCCAGAATATAGAAAAGATTTTTACAACTTATTAGTACATATAACTCAATAAAAGTTTGCAAAAGTTTGGAACAGACACTAAAGAAGATATATGTATGGCACAAAATGACATGAACAGATGCTCAAAATCACTAGTTATTAGAGAAGGCAAATCAAAACCACAGTATATACCTATTAGGAGGGCTAAAACCAGAAAGATACTGTATATAAAGTATTGATGAGGATAGGTAACAACTGGCACACTCATACACTGCTGGTGAAAATGTAGAATAAAACAGTACAACCACTTTGAAAACAGTTTAATCGTTTTTTCAGAAGTTAAACATACCTCCATCATATAACTCAGTCACTCTAGTCTCAGGTATTTAGCCAAGGGAAGTAAAAGCACACATCCATATAGAGACTCATATGTGTATGCTCATAATAGTTTCCATTATAGTTCCAGGTTGGAAACACGAAAATGTTTATGTGGTATATCCATATAATGGAATACTACTCAGCAATAAAAAGGAGTAAACTACTGATTATATGTGACAACATGGATAAATCTCGAAACAATTATGCTGAGGAAAGTAGCCCTATAAAAGAATATACACTGCATGATTTCACTTATATAATAACATTTTAGAAAATCCAAATAAACCTCTGTGACAGAAAGCAAATCAGTGGTTGCCTGGGGAAGAGGATAGGCAGGCATGAGAAAACTTTGGAGAGTGATGGACAGGGCCTCTATCTTGAGTGTGGTGATAGCCTTACAGGTACGAACAAATGTCAAAACTTACCAGACTGAACACTTTAAGTATGTGCAATTTTTACTATGTGTATGTCAATTACACTTTACTAATACCACTAGAAGAAAACAAATGTACACAAAGCCCTCAAAATTATTATATATTTATCTTTTAGAATATTTTTAATAAACCACTAAAATGCTTTCAAAGAACTTCCAACTACATGCAAAAATATTTATGGTATGGGATTAAGTGAAATTGGCCAAATATATAACTTAATATAGGATGATATCAATTACATAGAAAGCTTATATACAGACATAAACACTTCTGGCTAGAAAAACGAATCTATTTTACTGCATTTTCCCTGGGCGATGGAATTATGGGTGATTTAAATTTCTTGGAAACTTTTTCTCTGTTTTTCAAGGTTTTCTTTGTTGTTCTTATTTTATTATTATTATTATTTTTATTTTACCTGAACCTGCAATATCCTTTCAAGCAAGAGAGTAAAAAATAAATGAAGGGCAAAGTGAAAGACAGCCTTCAGAATGGGAGAAAATAATAGCAAAAGAAGCAACTGACAAAGAATTAATCTCAAAAACACACAAGCAGCTCATGCAGCTCAATGCCAGAAAAATAAATGACCCAATCAAAAAACAAACATTTCTTCAAAGAAGACATACAGATGGCTAACAAACACATGAAAAGATGCTCAACATCACTCATTATCAGAGAAATGCAAATCAAAACCACAATGAGGTACCATCTCACACTGGTCAGAATGGCTGCTATCCAAAAGTCTACAAACAATAAATGCTGGAGAGGGTGTGGATAAAAGGGAACCCTCTTACACTGTTGGAGGGAATGCAAACTAGTACCGCCACTATGGAGAACAGTGTGGAGATTCCTTAAAAAACTGGAAATAGAACTCCCATACGACCCAGCAATCCCATTGCTGGGCATACACACCGAGGAAACCAGAATTGAAAGAGACACATGTACCCCAATGTTCATCACAGCACTGTTTACAATAGCCAGGACATGGAAGCAACCTAGATGCCCACTGGCAGATGAATGGATAAGAAAGCTGTGGTACATATACACAATGGAGTATTACTCAGCTATTAAAAAGAATGCATTTGAATCAGTTCTAATAAAGTGGATGAAACTGGAGCCTATTATACAGAGTGAAGTAAGTCAGAAAGAAAAACACCAATACAGTATATTAACGCATACATATGAAATTTAGAAAGATGGTAATGATGACCCTGTATGCAAGACAGAAAAAGAGACACTGATGTAAAGAACAGACTTTTGGACTCTGTGGGAGAAGGCAAGGGTGGGATGATTTGAGAGAATAGCATTGAAACATGTATATTACCATACGTGAAATAGATCACCAGGCCAGGTTCGATGCATGAGACAGGGCGCTCAGGGCCGGTGCACTGGGATGACCCTGAGGGATGGGATAGGGAGGGAGGTGGGAGGGGGATTCAGGATGGGGAACACATGTACACCCATGGCTAATTCATGTTAATTTATGGCAAAACTACTACAATATTGTAAAGTAATTAGCCTCCAATTAAAACAAATAAATTAATTAAAAATAAATAAATGAATGAAGGGAAAGAATTTGAGTAATTCTCTGTCCTGACAAGTGATTCCAATGCATCAGTATGTACCACAGACCCTTGAAAGACCAAAGAGGTGACTTTGGGAATTTGTATATTAACCAAGTATTATCTGTAGACTAAATAATGTATTTCACACTCTCATGAACTATTATTTTTCATATGTTCACAGATACACTGAAATTCAACCTGAGTGAATGTGTAGAATTTCTGTTTCTCACGTCAATAGACAGTGCAAGTGAAACTGCTAACATGGAAGTCTTCAGAAACTTGTTCCCCTCCACCACTGCCTGTGGGTTGCTTTGACTGGGATTTCCTGCTACAGAGCAGTACACAGGAACAGCTAAACACAGTACGTGGCATCCAGTTCACAGGAGCTCTGTTGCATGTTCTTATTTCTTTGCTATGGCTTTTACTGTATGTCAAACCACCCCTTTTCTAAGCTATTGTCAAACCTGTGCTTTGTGTTTTCTTACACTGTTCAGATCCCAGGACATAATTTAAGTTATAAGGTAAATTAAAAACAGTGAAAGGCCAAGGTCAAACATGTTCTTTACCCAGAAGGGCTTTGTAAAAGCTATGTCAGCTAAATACTGAAGCTCCCTGCAAATACAAGATTAAAAGTACTAGAAGCTTGATTCCTATAGGTGCGGCACTCCCAGTCTGTCAGTCTGTAACTGACCTTTAGGAAATCATTTAATGTGTGCTGAGGTGTCCACTACTGTTTCATAATAATCCTTTCAAAAATTAAAGTCAACAAATAACTTAATTATCACCCTAAAATATCCTTCAAAAAGCAGAGCTACTATTTATAGTAAACCATTGGTTTAATGGTAATTGACTTTACCTCAAAGAATTATTCTCTGCTTTTTGTCTGCCAAGTTCACTTTCAGTATCCATCGCCTTTCTTGCTAGTGATTTCATTTCTTTTTCCACAGTGGTTATTGTTTCCTTCATCAAAGTCATATTTGACATTTGTTCCATACGTTCATCATCAAGCTATACAAGCAGAATGACAAGGTTACTGCCATCACTAAAAACATCTCAGTAATCTTTCAGGAGACACATTCTGTCTTTGTAGAAACTGGTATATGAGATGATCAGGTTAGACTTGAACCCTGTGGGAGGCTGCATGGACAAGGCGCTGTAGAGCAGGAACTTGGGCACGCTGCCACACAGCTTGTCCATGAAGCCTGTCACAGTAGATGCACCTTTTCAATCTGGTTCAGCTGGACTACAGCACACATAGCCTGTTTGCAAGAAGCTTTCTTATTTGTTGCTCAATATGAACAAGTTATACATATAAACTGGGATTATGAAAAAAACTGTTTTTTTCTGTCTACTTCTATTGATTCCTTTAAAAAAAAAACCTCATTATAACATAAAACAGATGAATTTAGAAATATAGTCAATTAAAGTTGGTAACAGAAAGCTGAATTCCCTTAATTCTGTTTATATAGTCAGAATATCTCCAATATATATGGACAGCATCTCAAAGCCTTAACTAGTAACAAGGTGATGCTTCACAATTAAATTTAGTTTAAATATATTTTTCTCATTGGTTTTCATTCTGTTATAATTTTCTCTATCTTAGCTACTCTTTAGGAAGAATAAGCCAGTTTCTCTGTCCCTGGCAATGCTATCATTAATGAAACAGGGAGATGAATAAGTGTTAAAATCACTGAGAATGCATCCCTAATGCTTTTTCTTTAAAGAACATACACAAAAAGCATACACAACCTAACACAGAAAAGACTTTACTCACATTTTTTAGAAGAAAATGAATAATGAAAGAGTGATAATTTACAGCATATACACCACCTTAAACATCTTTAGGACTGCAAATGCTATCTGAGAAAACCAACTTTTCTGAACACAGAAAAAGGGGAAAGTGGGGAGCCACTGACAGTTTATAGCCCAAAGTGCAAAAGTGACTTTTCTTTACGTTATGGACTGTACACTCCAGCTCCTCTATCCTTTGTTCCAAGTGAGCCTTCTCATTAAACGCTGTCTCTTGGGCAATCTGTTTAAAAAACAAAAACAAAACAAAGGTCCTCTTAATGTTGCTGTTTTGCATTTCACAGATCCTCATAGAGATAAAATTCTTTCAAACCTTTAGCCTCTCCCTCAGACTATCTCGCTCTGTAGTCATTCTTCGCAAGTCAGTGAAGGCCACATCTCTCTCAGTCTCCACCCGCCGGAGGATAGCATGTGCTGTTGTTGATTTAGGAGACTTACAGCTTTTCATCATTTCTCGTCGAAGTCGGGCAATTTCTTCCTGTGCCTATTGTTTAAATACATACGTAGACTTCTGTTTAACAAGCTTTAAGACAGCTATCTTCTATCCAGCCAGATAAAATGCAAGCCTATATTAATTAATGTGCTTGCAGCAGGATAATGATATAATTCGTTAATGAATTTACACAAATAAATGCAAATGATGACCCAAATGTAAATGAATATCTACAAACACAAGTTTGGTTTATACTATCTTTGCCAAAAATTAAAACAAATTAATTTGGAGGCAGTTAATGCAAGAGAGAGTGTTTTACTAAGAGGTATCTATGATATATATCATCCATTTTCTGATAAATTTGAAATCAGTACAATTTAGGCAGAACACTGGCTTAATAAATATTATCATAGTGTTCCAGTATTTCTCTACAAAAATGTATGTGCCATTTCCATGTCTTGACTACTTTCACCCCAACAGAAAGGCCTACTGATCCTTACTGATAACCCAACCTATGCTTCACACACTTGTTCAACAACTATCCTTGGGTTCCAAGTCTATTCCATATCTGCAGGTGATTTCATACCCTGCTTTGCTACTTCCTTCCCTTATCATCCTTTCTCTCGATTTTGCTCACTATCTATTCAGCTAGTATCTAAGTCTCAGAAGAAGAAATATTACTTCCCAATTTCCATAGGTAAGCCTTGACCAGACTCCTGGACCTCATTTTCTGAAGTGTCTTTTAAGATACCCCTAACTCAATTTTAATTACTTGTCTCACTTTAAATACCACCCTCTCCACTGGCTCTTCCTCTACTTCTTCAACCATGCACATGGCTCCCATATCTTGAAAAGCTGTCACTTAATCCTACTGTCCCGTTTATCATCATCTGTCTCTTTCTCCTTTGACAGTTTTTTTTTAAAGTGTCATGGTTTGTACACCCTGCCTGTTCCTTATCATCCATTCTCTAACTCCAGTTTAACCTGGCTCCCACACCCACCACTCTATGGAATTTCAAGTACTTGTGTCTCTATAAATCAATTATACTGTAACACAGCCAAATCCTAAAGGAAATCAACCCTGAATACTCATTGGAAGGACTGATGCTGCAGCTGAAGCTCCAATACTTTGGCCCCCTGATGCAAAGAGCCTACTCACTGGGAAAGTCCCTGATCCTGGGAAAGATTGAAGGCAGGAGGAGAAGGGGACAACATAAGATGAGATGGTTGAACGGCATCACTGATTCAACGGACATGAGTTTGAACAGACTCAGGGAGATAGTGAAGCACAAGGGAGCCTGGCGTGCTGCAGTCCATGGGGCTGCAAAAAGTTGGACACAACTAAGCGACTGAATAACAGGAACAAACTCGTTCTCTTGTTTGTATCTACTGGGGCTGTTGCACTACAACAACAGAGCTGAACAGCTGTGTCAGAGGTCACATAGCCTGCAAAGCCCAGGCTGCTTTTTACCCGGGCCTTCACAGAAAAAGTTTGAAAACTTCTGTTCTAGTCCAATCCACCTCTGAAGCCTTGGCTCCCACCTCACTCCACGGACATACACCTTTTGTTCTAGTCATAAATGGATTCATTCACATACTGTTTTTCCTGCCTTTACCCTTTGTTTCAGGTCATTCCTTTAGTTTCAATGTTCCTTCTTACCCCTTTCAAGATAAGAGAAACCCCATCTTTCCTTCAGGACTTAAACTCCATATAGTCCAGCAAAGATCTTAACTGCCATAACTAAAAAATACCTATCTCTTCTATTTCTTATAATGTCTTCTAGACTACTTATGCTAAAATAACAAAAAATAGATACAACACAATATACTTCTCTTCCTACCTAGAATGCAAACATAGGAAACAGTGTCTTATTTTTTCTATCTTTTAGAGTAACAAGCCCAGAACCTTACACTTAGTAGCTGCAATTCTTAATAAAATTTGATATTTTTGAAAAAATTATGTTGGTGATACATGGGGTTTAATTGAGTAAAGAAGCTATTTGTTTAATAAGGGTTGTACAATCGTAAGCTAAAAATACAGATAAACAACAAATTGATTTTACTCTCTGAAATTAAACAAATTTTATGACAATTCCTAAAGTGATTGACAGTACACCACAAGCTATGTGTTAATATTTTTTAACCTCCAAATCCAAATCTTTTCACCATGAACTCACTGTATCTGGTTACTTTTCTCATTTCTTATTCTAAAAATTAGGCTATTTCTATGCATGTATATCATCTTTCTAGGATAAGAGGACAACACGTGTGTGTACACATACACAAATACTTCATATTTCATTAAGAACATCATAAGAACAAAGGTAATTCTCAAATGTTAGATTAATTTGATTAATAGATTTAAGTATTCTCACAGAACTTAAAGAATTTACCCATCTCTTGGAATTAAATGCTGGCTTCCCAGGTGGACTGAATGGTAAAGAACCCACCTGCCAATGCAGGAGACATAAGAGACATGGGTTCGATCCCTGGGTCAGGAAGATCCCCTGGAGGAGGGAATAGCAACCCAGTCCAGTATTCTTGCTTGGAGAATCCCATGGACAGAGGAGACTAGCGGGCTACTGTCCATAGGGTCACAAAGAGTTGGACACAACTGAAGTGACTGAGCACGCACAAACACGCACGCAGAACTGAATGCTAGTACTTACATATCTTGTTTACGTATAAGTAAGCTTACCTGCTCATACAGAAGAAAGGTCTTGTCTCTCTCAGATGTGAGAACCTTGACATTGCCCTGAATTTCTGCCAAATGACGCTCATATTTTTCCAGCATGCATTTGAGTTCTTCACGGTCTCTTGTTGTCTTCAGAAGCTCTACATCACAGTTTGTACCCTATAATTATTACATGAGAAATCTGAATACAAGGTCCTTCCATATACCACAGATAAACTACATTCAATATCCTATCATAAGCCATAATGGAAAAGAATACGAAAAGCAAAATATGCATGTATAACTGAGTTACTTTGCTGTACAGACTGAAATTAAACACAACATTGTAAATCAACTATACTTCAGTATAATTTTTTTTTAATGTGAAATTCTTCTTTGATATGTGTTATTAATATAGTCCATGGGGTTGCAAGGAGTTGGACACAACTGAGCAACTAACACACACACACACACACACACACACACACACACACACACACACTAATAGAAATGTCCTACTGGTGGCAGCACACAATTTCTGGTTAAGCAAACATGATTATATAATGAAATAATGAAAAAAAAATTTAAAAATCACTTCTCTTTTAAACAACATCATCCCAAATTGCTCCACATTTGTCTAATTACCCCCCAACCACTACTAATGCTGGGGATAAAGGACCAATTTTGATGGTCCATGGTGCCACCAAAGAAAGCTCCATCTCCCATTTTCCTTGAGATACCAATTCATGCCAAATTAAAAGGAATTATTTCCAGATTAGGTGAATCAAAAATAAAATCCACTGCTTCAGCAACAAATTCCAAAACATTTACAAGTTTCCAAAAACCTACCCGAGAAGATGGAGATGGGCGTCGTGGGCTTTTAGATCTACTTCTGATCATCTTTCTCAAATTTTGAGCTTCACTCTTGTAGTAATCTCTGTCTGCTTCTAAAGTTTTGACAAAGGAATCAAGTCTGGAAGGAGATTTATTTTGTGCTTTTTCAGTCTCTAAAATTATCTTGCCAAGGAGGAAAAAATTAGGCCATTATTTCAAGCTAAACTATATTATCATTTTCTAAATGAAAGTTGAAAGCAAACAGGATCCTTAAAAATAATAAATTTGGTATTTTGAAATAATTCAAAAAATAATAATTCAGCAATACTTTCTAAAAAGCAGTTAGAAAAAAATTAAAAGCAGTTAGATGCCTTTCTTTTCCAGGATTTCTGAATGTACTATATTTTTATTTCACTGAAAATGTCCCTATGTTGACACAATAATTTTGAAGAAAAAATTTCAGAGGCCAGAATTGTTTCTTATAAGAGATCTAGTTATAAGTTCTAGAAATAAAATTAATTTGCTAAGAGAAACTTGTATGCTACTATTAAAGCATCTATTTATAGTTTCAAGTTTTATTCAATAATTGTTCAACAAATAAATTAATTAAATGTTGGATTATTTAATAAATTTACTGAACAAAATAAACTAATTGAATAAATTAAATGAATGCGGGACATTCTATGTTTGTATATACTTTCGTGCATTTCCATTCACTTTAATATATTTAGAAGCATTTGTTTTACAACATTTATTTACCAATACTTTATTGGGATAAAAGTACAGGCATACTTTTAGAGAGGGTGTTTCAAATATTTTAAGTGACAACATTAAAATGCCTAAACAGAGCGACTTTCGTTTCACATTGTTAAAGAGAACATATTACTCAGAACTAAGTAACAACATTTGACTTTAAAATATTTATTATTAAGAGGGATGAGAGTTAATGTGTAAACAAATACAGCTTACATTTTGAGAATTAAATTACTCACAGACATCATTTTACTCAAGTAACAGCTAAGGACATTAATAAAACCAAGCAAAAGTTCTCTCCAGCTCTAAGAAAGGACAGACTAAGGAAAGGGAGCAAGAACAGATTCGTTCTTACAGATGGGAGGACCCTTGTCCACCAGGGAGAGTGCTGATTTTAGAAAACAAAACACTTTTATTTTTCACAAATTACATGAGAGCCAAAACACAGGTATAATTTTTTGCAGTCCTACTAACAGAATGAAAGTGATTCCTTAACATTTATTTATGAAAAATGTACTTACAGATCCAAGCCTTTTTACTGTATCTTCCAATACTATTATATTATTTTGCTGGCAAATGAGTTCAATCTGAAAAACAAGCCAGAAAAAAATGCTATTTAGGTGGAAAATGTCTAAATTGATTTGTTGGAAAGAGAGCGTCAGAAACAGAAGTCACTTAAAAACATGCAGACAGTAAGTATTTTATGAGAGAAAAGATAATTTATTCCTTTATATTTACCTACTTTTGATGGTAAAAGAACCTAGATTGAAATGAAGCAGTTCCTTTAGATTAATGTTTTGTATAAAATACTAATTGATTTCATTTTGTCAAACTACTCCTCATAAACTGAAAGAAAATGTTAATACTAATTGTAATTCTGAAGAAGAGAATAAGGAAGTCAAAAGAATGACTAGAATGAAGTTAAGTTTTCCCAAGTCAGAAATGATTTCTCTTTCCTATGAACTCTTTTAATAGTTTAATTCAATCCAACCAACAAAATACTTTTTGTATCAGTTTTATGACAGTCTTAACAGCCTTGTAGTCATATATTTAGCTATGACTAGATTATACATTCCTAGGGAATAGTGATTATGTTTTTATGCAAAGCTATAAATCTCTGCAAAACCTCCTCCTTTGTTATTCCAAACTAAAATGTTTCCCATTAAAATTTGAATTTTCTGGAATTATTGCTTCTCATTTATTTTTTAGGCCAAAATTCTAAGATTTCTCCAGCAGTTATATTTTAGTTTATGAAATATTAAAGGGTTAGTTATAGTATGGAATATAACTCAAGTATACTTTGGATAAGCTTATATATAATTTTGAATAATTTTCAATGCTTTAATTTTCACTACTATCTAGACACTAAAAAGATATAGATCTATTCTGGATTATGTGTAAGTTCAGTCACTCAGTCGTGTCCAACTTCTTGTGACCCCATGGACTGCAGCACGCCAGGCTTCCCTGTCCATCACCAACTCCTGGAGCTTGCTCAAACTCATGTCCATTGAGTCGGTGATGCCATCCAATCATCTCATTCTCTGTCATCCCCTTCTCCTCCTGCCTTCAATCTTTCGCAGCATCAGGGCCTTTTCCAAAGAGTCAGCTCTTTGCATTAGGTGGCCAAAGTATTGGAGCTTCAGCATCAGTCCTTCCAATGAATATTCAGGACTGATTTTCTTTAAGATTGACTGGTTTGATCTCCCTGCAGTCCAAGGGACTCTCAAGAATCTTCTCCAACACCACAGTTCAAAAGCAACAATTCTTTGGCACTCAGCTTTCTTTATAGTCCAACTCTCACATCCATACATGACTACCAGAAAAACCATAGCTTTGACTAGATGGAACTTTGTTGGTATAGGTTTATATATGTGTAAGTTCAGTTCAGTTCAGTTGCTCAGTCGTGTCTCTTTGCGACCCCATGAACTGCAGAACACCAGGCCTCCCTGTCCATCACCAACTCCTGGAGTTTACTCAAACTCATGTCCATAAAGCTGGTGATGCCATCCAGCCTCTCATCCTCTGTCACCCCCTTCTCTTCCTGCCCCAATCCCTCCCAGCATCAGGGTCTTTTCCAAGGAGTCAACTCTTCACATGAGGTGGGCCAAAGTATTGGAGTTTCAGCTTTAGCATCAGTCCTTCCAATGAACACCCAGGACTGATCTCCTTTAGGATGGACTGGTTGGACCTCCTTGAAGTCCAAGGGACTCTCAAGAGTCTTCTCCAACACCACAGTTAAAAAGCATCAATTCTTCAGCGCTCAGCTTTCTTTATAATCCAACTCTCACATCCATACATGACCACTGGAAAAACCATAGCATGTGTAAAGGTGTCCATAAAATTTAAGTATAAAAACTTACACTGCCAAAAATTTTATCTAGTAAGACACATTCTGGTAAAAAATGAATTTATACATACATATCCCCAAATACAGATGGAATATAATCAATAGTATATAAACTGAGCAAGACAGATTATGTCTAGGTATAGCAAGGTGTGATTATGGTACATATTATTTTCTTCATTCAGTTCAGTTCAGTCACTCAGTCATGTCCAACTCTTTGTGACCCCATGAATCGCAGGACGCCAGGCCTCCCTGTCTATCACCAACTCCCAGAGTTCACTCAGACTCACATCCATCGAGACAGTGATGCCATCCAGCCATCTCATCCTCTGTCGTCCCCTTCTCCTCCTGCCCCCAATCCATCTCAGCATCAGAGTCTTTTCCAATGAGTCAACTCTTCGCATGAGATGGCCAAAGTACTGGAGTTTTCTTCATTATACTCTTCTAATTTTAAAAAAATGTATTACTTTTATCAAGATAAAAAATTTAATGCTTATTCCACTCTGAAAAAAAATTTTACAACTGGCCCAAATGAAAAGATGCTACTGCCTTCATTTACTTGACAATTGTTTAATGAGGATCTTACTGTGTGTCTGATTGTCTCATATGCTGGTTATAGCATGGAACAAAACAGGAACCTCTACCCTCATGGAGCTAACATTCTAGTTGAAAAGAGATAAATAAAAGATAATAGGCAAAGTATACATCAGATAGTGAATATGTCATTCAAGAAAAAATTTAATGAGCACTCACACCTGCTCTATACTTTAGATTTTTAAAAAGGGAATGGAATAGACAAAGATCCTTGCCTTTGGACACCTTATAGTCTAGTTGGTAGATGACAAAAAATAAACCTAAAAATAAATTATACAGTACATTACAAAAAAGGAGCAATATTCTTAAGAATATTAGGAGTGTTTACAAAGAATAGAATTTAAAATGGGGTGATCAGGGAAGTCCACACTGAGGGAGTCAACCATTGAAAAATTGAAGAAAAATATTCCAGACAAAGCATACAGCTATAGCAAAAGGGAAAAGATTGTTTACTAAATCAGGGAACAGTAAGGAGGTCACTGTGGCTACAGCAGAGGGAGGGAGGAAGGAGGAAAGTGCCAGAGAAAAATGAAGCAGGGGAGAGGGAGAGGGAATCAGTGTGTGTGTGGTTGGGGCGTGGGTTAGACACATACACAGGCTTTATGCTTTGTCTTCCACTTGGTAGGTTCTAAAGTAACAGTAATGACAAGAGTTACCAAAGATCCAGTCTAATAATGGCCCTATGTTAATTAAAAATGTAAATTATATGACAAAACTAGTGATGATAAAATTACAGTTCTGTTTCTTTATGTTTCAGAAACTCATGTTCAACACTCTGGGAAACACTGCATTAAGTCATGAATGATAAACAACTCAAGGTGAAAAGATAAAAGGAGGCTTATGGTCATGGTAGCTTTAAAATATGTCTCAAAATTCTGATCCTCTTGCCTTCATAAAATGGAGCTGAATTCCCCTCCCCTTAAGTGTTGCCTATACCTGGGGACTCTCTTCTAATGAACAAGATAGGTGGGAGTGACAGCATGTAAATTTTGAGACTAGAAACTCTTCCTTTTTGTTTCTTTTGGATCACTGTGGCAGAGGGAAGCCAGCTGCCAAAAAAGAATACATCAAACAATCTAGGGAGAGGTCCACCTGGCAAGGAACTAAGTGAAAAGTGAAAGTGTTAGTTGATCAGCTGTGTCCGACTCTTTGCGACCCTGTGGACTATAGCCTACCAGGTTCCTCTGTCCATGGCAGGAACTCTGGAGTGGGTTGCCATTCCCTTCTCCACTGGATCTTTCAGACCCAGGGATCGAACCCCAGTCTCATGCATTGCAGATGGAGTCTTTACCACTGAGCCACCAGGGAAGCCCAAGGAACTAAGTTTCCTGCCAAAAGCCAAGAGTCATCTAAGTCATCTTAAAAGCAAATCTACCAGTACCCATGACTGAAGCCCGGCCATCATCTGATTACAGTTTCCTGAGAAATGGTGAGCCAGAACTACTCAGTTAAGTTGCACTGGAAACTGTAAGGTGTACATATTTGTTGTTTGAAGTCATTAAAGTTCAATAGCAATTGTTACAAGGCTATAGATAATGTAATAGGCTTCCCTGTCCTTCACTATTTCCTGGAGTTTGCTAAAACTCATATCCATTGAATCGGTCATGCTATCCAATAATGGCCTCATTTTTAATTAAAAATATAAATTGTATGAAGAAACAAAACATTTCATTTTTTTATTTATTTTTTAAGACTTTTTTTGAGGTGGACCATTTTTAAATCCTTTACTGAATTTGTTAGAATACTGCTTCTGTTTCATGTTTTGGTTTTTTGGCCTCAAGGCATGTGGGGTCTTAGCTCCCGGACCAGGGATTGAACCTGCAACCTCTGCACTGGAAGGTAAAGTGTTAACCACTGGACCACCAGGGAAGTCCCTCAAAACATTTTAATGGAATAAATGATGGACGAAGTTACTCAGTGGACTTTTAAAACATAGCTAAAAGTAAACTCTTCTGAGTAAATAAATTCAATACTATCTCAATTCTAGACAAACTAACAGCAGCTTTAGCCTCAGACTCTACTTCCACATACCTAAAGCACCATCTTTTAACAGTATAGGAACCCAAACATTCTCTCTCAGATTAGAAATTCTAGTTTCAAGTATCATCTCACAAAGCAGACGAAGACTCTCTCCCCAGCGATTGGACGCCTAAACTGTATACCCAGTGACTTGATGATGGCAACATGCACTGGGGTTCATATTCCCAGCACAGGTCATGCATTTTTCCTAATCCCCATTCTACGAGGAACATTTGCTTATTGAGAATGGTGCTTTCATTTCAGGATCTTTCACCAACACAAAGGACCTATTTCCATTTTGTCCTTTCTCTGTTAACTTTTTAATACTTTCCCTGTATCAACAATGTTATCTCTTCCCTAAAACTGCAGCCCACCTCTTCTACAAATAGCTTTCTAATTCTCAAGTACACCAGACTTTCCACATAATACATGTATGGATATCTCTTTCCTAAAAACACTCTCTTCTGAGATGGACAGAATTTTCCATTTACAAATTTAATATTTTCAGTTTTAGGTAAATCTAAGATCTTTTATTTTAGATGTTTTCCATTCCTGAAATTCTCCTTTCTGATAGCAGAAGGTTCACTCTGAAAGAAGACTCTCTCTCTAGAACACAGACTCTAACAACCCTTTAAAATCAATACTTCAAAACTAGACATTCTCCCTATAGAATAATTTGGCCAACTAGGCTTCCCACAGTCTGGGAAGGAGTGCTGTTAATTTTAAATTTGAAGAAGAAAACAAGAAAGACATAATTAAACATCAATTTAGTGTTTTTTGATAATTTTTATAATTAAGACTGAACTCAATTTACCATTAAACTGTGAATGAAGGATAACTATTATTTTAAAAGAAACAATACAAACAAAAGAATTTATTAAGAATGTTTAAAATAGTTAAGCTACCTTTATTTATATTTTTGGCCATGTGGCATGAGAGAACTTAGTTCCCCCACCAGGGGTCTAACCCATGCTCCCAGGTTGGAAGCTAGGAAGCTAGGAGTATTAACCACTGGACCACCAGGAAGTCCTAAGTTACTTTTAAATATCCTCCAAAGACTTCGGCAGCAACCACTGTAAGATAAATTGCAAATTAAACACAAATCAAATCATTCTTATCTACTCTCTCAAGTAGTTCTTCTAAGGACCTCCTCCAGGCAACACTATTAAAGAAGATTGTGTAATGAACTTCATGTATTTGAGTATTCCATTATTCAGACTTTTTACTACTACAGACTTACTTATCCTTTACACATTCTAACTAAGTGAGGTTAGTGCAGATAAACAAATACCAGCCTAGTGTTCATAACCAGCTCTTATGTTTCAAATTACTATAATAAATAATGCCTTCAATAACTTATGTTCGCAGCTTGATCATTTATTTACCTAAGTGCTTTATCATATGCTTCCAAGAATACATTAAAAGGATGTTCAAGAACTAACATGCAATAGCAATTAGTTTTGGGAAACTATCTTCTCACAGGCACAATCTATTAATTTAGTGATTAATAAATCAATCACATGTTTTCACTTAAAAATTCAATAGGTTGGTTTTTGGCTTTCAGACATACTCTATGTCTTGCCTATAAGCTATTAGACAGCAAAGAGAAATGAAAATTTCTGTTTATAATACTGCTTAAATTCCTAGATTCTAAAGGTCATGGTGGGGTACCAAAATTTAATCAAGAAATAAAATGTTTATTAAAATATCATGGGACTTCCCTGGTGGTCCAGGGGTTGAAAATCTGCCTGCCAATGCAGAGGATGCAGGTTCGATCCCTATTTGGGGAAGTAAGATCCCACATGCCACAGGGCGACTAAGCCCACACACTGCAACTACTGACCCCATGTGCTCTAGAACCCATGCTCCAGAATAAGAGAAGCCTCTGTACCACAACGAAGACCCAGCAAGGTCAAAATTAAAAAATAATAAATAAATAAACAAATGTTTTTATGTAAAAAAAAAAGTCAAAGCTACAGTTATTAAAATAATATGGTAGTGGCATAGAAAATGACAACTGAATCAATGAAACCAAAAAGTCCAGAAACATATCTACGCACATATAAGAATTTAGTGGCTGTTAAAATGGCACTTCAAATCAGTGACTGAAGAAAGGATCAGTCAACCCTACCTCATACTAGAACAAAAAGAAATTCCAGAAGGATTAAAATTTTAAATATATATATCTTAAAACTGTAGAAGATATTCCTGTTGCTTTCGAGGTGAACCATGAACTGTGAACTTCCAGATGTTCAAGCTGGTTTTAGAAAAGGAGAGGAACCAGAGATCAAATTGCCAACATCTGCTGGATCATCGAAAAAGCAAGAGAGTTCCAGAAAAACATCTATTTCTGCTTTATTGACTATGCCAAAGCCTCTGACTGTGTGGATCACAATAAACTGTGGAAAGTCCTGAAAGAGATGGGAACACCAGACCACCTGACCTGCCTCTTGAGAAACCTGTATGCAGGTCAGGAAGCAACAGTTAGAACTGGACATGGAACAACAGACTGGTTCCAAATAGGAAAAGAAGTACGTCAAGGCTGTATGTTGTCACCCTGCTTATTTAACTTATATGCAGAGTCCATCATGAGAAACGCTGGGCTGGAGGAAGCACAAGCTGGAATCAAGATTGCCGGGAGAAATATCAATAACCCCAGATATGCAGATGACACCACCCTTACGGCAGAAAGTGAAAAAGAACTAAAAAGCCTCTTGATGAAAGTGAAAGAGGAGAGTGAAAAAGTTGGCTTAAAGCTCAACCAACATTCAGAAAACTAAGATCATGGCATCTGATCCCATCACTTCATGGGAAATAGATGGGGATACAATGGAAACAGGGACAGACTTTATTTTTTTTAGGCTCCAAAATCACTGCAGATGGTGACTGCAGCCATGAAATTAAAAGATGCTTACTCCTTGGAAGGAAAGTTATAACCAACCTAGATAGCATATTCAAAAGCGAGACATTACCTTGCCAACAAAGGTCTGTCTAGTCAAGGCTATGGTTTTTCCAGTGGTCATGTATGGATGTGAGAGTTGGACTGTGAAGAAAGCTGAGTGCCGAAGAATTGATGCTTTTGAACTGTGGTGTTGGAGAAGACTCTTGAGAGTCCCTTGGACTGCAAGGAGATCCAACCAGTCCATTCTGAAGGAGATAAGCCCTGGGATTTCTTTGGAGGGAATGATGCTAAAGCTGAAACTCCAGTACTTTGGCCACCTCATGTGAAGAGCTGACTCATTGGAAAAGACTCTGATGCTGGGAGGGATTAGGGGCAGGAGGAGAAGGGGATGACAGAGGATGAGATGGCTGGATGGCATCACTGACTGGATGGACGTGAGTCTGAGTGAACACCAGGAGATGGTGATGGACAGGGAGGCCTGGCATGCTGCGATTCATGGGGTCGCAAAGAGTCGGACATGACTGAGTGACTGAACTGAACTGAACTGATTTAGTTGCTGCTGCTGCTGCTAAGTCGCTTCAGTTGTGTCTGACTCTGTGCGACCCCACAGACGGCAGCCCACCAGGCTCCCCCGTCCCTGGGATTCTCCAGGCAAGAACACTGGAGTGGGTTGCCATTTCCTTCTCCAATGCATGAAAGTGAAAAGTAAAAGTGAAGTCGCTCAGTCATGTCCAACTCGTAGCGACTCCATGGACCGCAGCCCACCAGACTCCTCTGTCCATGGGATTTTCCAGGCAAGAGTACTGGAGTTGGGTGCCACTGCCTTCTCCAGAATATGTCTATTATACCTCAATAAAAAAAAAAAAACCTGATTAGTGACAATCTAGTACCTTTGCTTCTTCAAGTTCCTTGTCAGCGGTATCCACCACAAAATTTTTTTCTTTTTCTAGTTGCTCTGCTAGTTGGTCAATTTTAATCAATTCTTGACAAAGGTGCTCATTGTGGCTGGTTAAATCATCTACTTGACTGCTTACCACCTCCTTACTATCCAAGAGTTTCTTAACATATTCTTCCAAGCCATGATTTGTCTGTTTGAGATCTTCAATCTGTTGTAATGAGAAAGAAAATAATCACATTAAAAGATTTCCTTAGCTTCCCTCTGAGGAGAACTACTAGGTGACTGGATTCAGGAAGGGAGGTTTGCTTCCCTGGCAGGGAAACTTAACTATGTATCTTTTTTTCTGAATTTCGTACCATGTGACTATATTACCTATCTGAAAAATATATACTAAATAAATATTTTAAGGTTTATATAGCTACAACTCTCAAGACAATTTTCAGCTTAGAAACAAAAAAAACTTACTGTTGATTTTTTAGAAAAATTGCCAAATACTTGTATCTGCAGAGAAGGAACCAGTCTTGAAGTAATTATTGTTATCTTATTATCATTAAAATCACCAATTAGGCATTCTTTAGAATTAAATTTCTAATTATTGTTATCAAAATGTTAATTCTTTAGAAAAATCCTTTTGAACATATCAGTAACTTACTTGACTAAGCTAAATACTGATACCAAATCAATCAAGTATTTGCTGACTAAAGTGGAGGACCACAGCTTCCTTTCCCAGCCCACTAGCAAACCATCAACGGATGAAGAAAAGGGCCTTTTCTATCACGAAGGTATCCAAATGCCTTTAAAGGAAAAAAAATATGTTAGACTCATTGAATAAGGATAATATGTTAAGAATTTCGTTAACTTCAAAAGATACAAAGATAGGTTAAGTATCTGCTCAAGGAGAATGTATTGTTTACTTAAGAAAACACATATACAGTATGTAAATGCCATAAAAGAAATATCTGAGATAAAGTGGTGGCACAAAGGTCCTTTTCCACAAGATCTGTCTTGTATATTGAACAAATATTTACTGAGTACCTACTATATCCAAGGTACTGTGTTGGTATAAGATGTAAACAGAAGAAAAAACAATTTTGGTCCTTAAAAAGCATCTAAAATTGCTAACCCCCTTATCTAACATTATTCTTAGCTCTAGCATTATTTTTTTGTTGTTATAACCATGGCTTTTTCAAATAACTAGAGACAGCTCTTTCCAAACCATCAAAATCAACAAAGTTTTCTTTAAAAATATAAACTGTAATATTTGTCACATATATAAGGAAGCATCCTAAAGGTCATGAGTTACATATAACTAAGTGTAGTACAATGACATTTATTATGCTCAAGAAGACGAGAAAAGTCATTATTTTAACCCAACTCTCACTTTGGTATTCTTGCCTGGGAAATCTCATGGACAGAGGGGCCTGGCAGGCTATAGTCCATGGGGTTGCAAAGAGTCGGACACAACTGAGCAACTTAACAATAAAACAAGGCGCCTTAACCTGCGAGATTTACATGTAAAGAATTTAAGTTGTCAAACCCAGGACATGAGAAAAAATGTCAAGAAGCTTTAAAAAAAAAAAAAAAAAGGCAAAAAGGTAACTGTAAATGCACTTATTTGTTGAGTTTTTATCGCAACCAGGCTGAATGGCAGCAATACTTCCTACTCTCTTCTTTTTTGGTCTTCTCCCAACTACAGCTAAAAATCCTTTGAAAATGCAAATTTGAGGTAATTCCTGTAGCCTTATGGTGCTTCATTACACTGAGAATGAGATGAACAAATTCCATTTGTGATCCAAGGCCTACTGCCTGTAAAGCCCTTTCCACCATCTTCAATATATACCTAACTTCTAGACAGGCTGTAAGAAACAGTCTCACACAGACTCTACCTTAATGCACTGTGGTGACCTGAACAGAAAAGAAGTCCAAAAGGGAGAAGATACCTGTATATGGATGGCTGATTCGTTTTGCTGTATAGTAGAAACTAATACAACATTGTAAAGCAACTATATTCCAATAAAAATTAATTAAAAAAAAAGAAACAATCTCGCTAAACTGATTTTAAAACCTCTATTAGGGAATTTATTGAAAAGTGCTATATACTATGTTACAAAACCCTCTTTGTAAGAATCCTCAGGGATATAGAATGGATAAATAATAAGGCCCTACTGTATAGCCCAGGGAATTATATTCAATATTCTGTAATAGACCATAATGGAAAAGAAACTGAAAAATAATATACATATAACTGAATCACTTTGCTGTACACATCAGAAGCTAACACATTATAAATCAACTATACTTCAATAAATTAAAAAAAGACAGAACCCTCAGGGAGAACTTTGCTCAGGTCTCCAGTTTCAGGAAAAAATGTACTTCTTTGTATACCTGGTTTGTTTTTATCCTTTGGACCATAATTATTTAACTACAATTTCATTGTTGCCTTTGCCTCTAGAAACTATAAAACGACCTGCAGCTCACCTTTAGTAACTAGCACAGAAACCAGGCAATGATATCCTGTGCAATCATCCATGATTGCACTAAGTTTCTTTCCTTTCCCCCTGCTCTCATTACCTACTTTCATTACTAGTATATTTCTTAAACTATAGGATGTGGGATAATCAAACAAACTTCAATTTGTCTGTCTTTTTGTCTCTGTTCACGGCTTCTATAGTGCCATGTCTCTGAGCAACAAGAACATGCTAAACCTGTTTGCTAACCTTCCACTGCCCCAGGAGAGGTTACAGGTATCTCTCCTCTAAAGAGGAAAAATCTGTAACCTCTTATATATATAAAAAGCTTCTTATAGTTTTATCTTAGTATTTTTATAAGATGTATTATAATCATGTTTTTACTTCCCTGACCCTTCCACTAAATTCTAAGTAACTTTAAAGAGCTCATGTTTCTAATTTCTGGATCAACATACCTCTCATTTCTGTATCATTTATCATATATCTAGCCTATAATGCTAAATTATTATAAATAAAGCATTATAAATAAATAAATACTCCCCTCATCTCAACATTAAGCCCTACTCTTACTTAATTCCAAGACACAAGTACTTAGAGGAGGAGGTGAGAAAGGACATGGGCTTTTGGGCTAAGGCAGCCAGGTTTAAAGCTTGCTATAGTTCTTCACCACTCACTTGACCTCAGGCAATTTACCAGATTTTCTTGATCCTGAGATGCACCTGATTTCAGAAAATAACAATGAAGCCTCCTAAGTCTCAACTGTTAAATGGGAAGAATACCTAAAATTTGCAAGGAAAGTTAGAAAGATCTAAAAGTTCAAGTAAAATTGCTGGCAGATAACAGGTAATCAAACAAAAGTTTTTATTTAAAAAAAAAAAAACTTATTTTGAGATAACTAAAAGTTCACAGGAAGCTGCAAAGGTAGTAGAAAGGTTCATGTGCCTTTAATCCAGTTTTTCCAACAGTTACATCTTAAATAATTACAGCACAATATCAAACCCAGAGATTTGACATTGGAACCATGTGTGTCTATTGGTCTGTATCATTTTATCACGTGTAAACTACTGTAATTACCACCTCTGTAAGATACAGAACTATTCCATCTCCACAAAGATCACCCTCCCATTACTCCTTTACAGTCACAGCCATTCCCTCCTCACCCTTAAATGTCAACAATCATTATCTCTATAATTTTGTCGTTTGGAGAATGCAACATAAATAGGTAGATAACATAATAAATGCTGGCAAAATTCCACAGAGTGAAAGCTATGGTTTTTCCAGTAGTCATGTACGGATGTGAGAGTTGGACCATTAAGAAGACTGACTGCCGAAGAATTGATGCTTTTGAACTACAGTGCTGGAGAAGACTTGACAGTTCCTTGGACTGCAAGGAGATTAATCCAGGCACTCCAAAAGGAAATCAACCCTGAATATTCACTGGAACGATTGATGCTGAAACTGAAGCTCCAATACTTCAGTCACCTGATGTGAAGAGCCAACGCACTGGAAAAGACCCCGATGCTAGGAAAGAGTGAGGGCAGGAGGAGAGAGGGGCAACAGAGAATGAGATGGTTGGATGGCATCACCGACTCAATTGACATGAGTTTGAGCAAACTACAGGAACAGTGAAGAACAGGGAAGCCTGGCGCACTGCAGTCTCTGGTGTTGGACACAACTTAGCAACAACAATATAACATAAACAGAGTCATGTGATACAGATCACAGTACGTTATCTGTTGACACTGGTTTTTTCACTCAAAACAGTGCCCTTGATTGCTGTGTGGAGCAACAGTTCTTTGTCATTGCTGAATAATATTCCACAGTATGGATTACCATGGTTTGTTTAATCATTCACCAATTAAGCAAAATTTTAGATGTTTCTAGTTTGGGACTATAACAAATAAAGCTGCTATGAACAACTGTATACATGTTTTTCAGTGAACATAATTTTCATTTCTCTGGAATAAATTTCCAAGAGAAAAATTTCTGAGTTGTATGGTAAATGCACGTTTAGTGTGTTAAAAACTAAACTATTTCCAAAGTGGCTGTACCATTCCCCATTGCCATCAGGAATATATGAGTGATCCTCATCTTTGCCAGCTTTTCGTATTGTCACTGTTTTTCATTTTAACTGCTCTCAACAGTATGCATTGTTATATCATCATGATCTCAATTTGTATTTCCCTGTTAGAAAAGATGAACATTTTTTTGTTTGTCTACAATATTTCATTCTGTGAAATATATCTTCATATCCTTTGTTCATTTTCTACTTGGATTGCTTGCTTTTTTTTAACCAGTTGAGTTTTGAGAGTTCTCCACATTTCTTCTCAATATGAGTCCTTTGACAGAAACAGGGATTGTGGCTTATCTTTTCATCCTATTATCAGGGTCTTTTGCAGAGCAAAGGGCTTAATCTTGATGAAATTCAAATCAACTTTTTCTTTTATGAATCATATTTCTGCTCTCATGTCTAAAAGCTCTTCAGCAAGTCCAAGATCCTGAAGACTTTTTTCCTGTTATCTTTTAAAAGTTTCATAGTTTTTGTTTTATATTTGATCCACTTTGAGTTAATTTTTGTGTAAAGTGTGAGGTTTAGGTCTAGGCTAATTTTTTTCCCTAAAAGATATCCAACAACTTTTGTTGAAAAGACTCCCTTTCTTCATTAGACTGCATTTGTACCTCTGTCAAAAATCATCTGGCTGTACTTGTGTAAGGCTATTTCTGGATTCTCTATTCTGTATCATTGATGTGTGTCTATTACGCTAGCAATACCATTCAATCGTGATTATTATAGCCATATGTTAAGTTTTAAAATCAAGGAGAATGACTCTTCCCACCTTGTTCTTTTTCAAAATTATTTTTTCCTGGGATGTTGATGGGAATCACACTAAATCTGTATATCAATTTGGAAAGAATTGATTTCTTTATTAGGTTGAGGCTTCAAATCCCTGAACATTTGTTTAGATCTACTTTGATTTCTCTTATTAACATTTCATAGTTTTCAGAATGTAAGTGCATACTTATTTAGCTAGATTTATATCCAAAGATTATATTTTCTTTTTGAGTGATTGTAAATGGTATTGCATTTTTTTTAATTTCTACAACTTAATTATAATATACAAATATACAATATGTTTGTCTTGTATTCTGACCTTTTGAACTCATTTTTTGAAACTCAGTTTCTACATTGTAGATTTTATAAGATTTTCCAGCAAAAAGATCACACCATCTGTAAACAGGGAAAGTTTTATTTCTTCATTCGGGTCTGAATGCCTTTCAAGATAGCTATATCATTATATTTGAAGTGAATTTCTCACAAACCGCATAAAGCTAGGTCATGTTTCTTTTTAATCTACTGTGACAATTTCTATCTTTTAATTGGTGTATTTAGATTACATATATTTAATGTATTTACTTTTATGCTAAGATTCAAGTGTGATTTTTTTGTTGTTTTGTTTTTTTAATTTTTATTTTGCCTGCTTTCCTCTGAGTTACTTGAACATTTTTTAGAATTCCATTTTGATTTATACATAGCAATTTTCAGTATATCTCTTTGTAGAGATTCTTAGTTGTTACTCTAGGTGTTCCATTTATATTCATAAGCTATCACAGCCTACGGGCTTTCCAGGTGGTACAATTTGTAAAGAATCCACCTACCAATGCAAGAGACACGAGTTCGATCTCTGGGTAGGGAAGACTCCCTGGAGTAGGAAATGGCAACCCACTCCAGTATTCTTGCCTGGAAAATTCCATGGACAGAGGAGCCTGGTGGGCTAGAGTCCACGGGGCTGCAAAGAATCAGATATAACTGAGTGACTGAGCACACATCACAGCCTACATTTTACTAGTTCAAGTGAAGTGAAGATTATTACCTCCCTTTATGTCCCCTACCTTCCTCTATTAATAAAATCATTGTCTTAAATATTCCCTTTGCATACATTGAGAAAGACATTTGACAGACATGATTCAGAAAAGTAGAAAAGGAAATTCTATCAAAGCTACCCCTATTTTTGCTCTGTGAATTGTTTCTTCCTTCCCTCTTGTTCTTCCAAGACTACACCTTTTATCACTTCCTTCTTCATTAGAGAAATTCCTTTAGCTATTCTTTTAGGGTAGCTTTGCTGGCAACAGACTCAGTTTTCTTCATCTGCGAACATCTTAGTTCGCCCTTCATTTGTGAAAGATACTTCTCTAAATACAGAATACGTACTAGGTTGACAGTTTTTTTCTTCCAGCACTTGAAAAAATGTTGTGCCACTTCCTTCCGATGTCCATGGTTTTAGATTTGCAGTCATTTAAATCGGTGTTCCCCTATAAATTATGAATTATTTCTCTCATTTCTTTTAGGATGTTGTTTGTCTTTACTTTTCAGTTTGAATATGAAGTGTCTCAGGGTAGATTTCTTTGGGAGACCCCTAGTAGGTTTTCACTCACCTTCTTTCAAATTTGGGGAATATTTAGCCATTATTTCTTCAAATATTTTTTCAGCCCCACCTTCTCTTACCTCTTTTTCTGGGACTCCAGCCATCCAAACGCAGAGCGTTTCTTATAGGCCCACCTGTTGCAGAGGCTTTGCTCACATTCTTTTCAATCTATTCTCTCTCTGTTGTTCACATTAGGTAATTTCTCTGCTTCTACTCTCATGTTCAGTGATTCATTTTTCTCTTCTCCATGCTTTTGTTTGTTGAGTTTTTAATTTCAGTTACTGTACTTTTAAAACTTTTTTTGTGGTAAAATAGTACATCCCCAAATTTACCACTCCAACCATTTGTAAGTGTAAAATTCAGTAGCATTAAGTACATTCACAACACAGTGCAACCATCCCATGTCTAATTCCCAGAACTTTTTCATCATCATAAACAGAAACTGTACCCATTAAATAATCACCTATGAATCTGTCTAACTCTTGTAAGTGGAATCATACAATATTTGCCCTGTACCTTATTTCGATTAGCACACCGTTTTCAGGGCTCATCCATCTTGTCTCCCATCTGAATTAAGGCTGAATAAAGTTCCGTTGCTTGTATATACCTCACTTTATGCATTCATCTGTCGATGGAGATCTGGGTTTTTTTCCACATTTTGGCTATCATGAACTTTGGAATAGAAGTATCTGTTTGAGTCCCTGCTTTTAATCATTTGAGGATATTCCTGGGAGTGGAATAGCTGGATCACATGGGAATTCTATCCTGAATTTTTTGAGGAATTATCAAACTTTTTTGTTAAACCATTTTACATTAGCAATGCATAAATAACTCCAGATTCTCCACATCCTCATCAATATTTGTTATTTTTTGCTTTGTGATGATAGCTAGTGGTCCTAACTGGTGTGAAGTGCTATCTCATTGTGGTTTTGATTTGCATTTCCTTAAAGACTGTGATGCTGATCATCTTTTCATGTGCTTATTGGCCATCTGTATCTCTTCTCTCGAGAAACACCTACTCAAGTCTTTTGCCCATTTTTGAACTGAGGTGTTTTGGGTTTTCTTGTTGTTGAGTTGTAGGAGTTCTTTATATACTCTGGATATTAACTCCTTATCAGATACATAATTTGGAAATCTTTTCTCCTATTTTTTTTTTTTTTTAACAGACATTACTTTTTTAGAGCAGTTTTAGGTTTACAGAAATATTGACCAGTAAGTACAGAGTTTCCACACACCCCTTCTCCCCTCTCCCACTCACCCCAATTTCCCCTTATTTACATCTTGTTTTAGTGTGGTACATTGGTTACAACTGATGAACCAACATTATAAATTATTATTAACTAAAATCCAGAGTTTAATTAGGGTTCACTCCTTGGGCTGTAGATTCTATGGGTTTTTACAAATGTATAGTGACATGTGGCTATTGTTACTGTATTATACAGAATATATACTGCCCTAAAAATCCACTGTGCTCCATTCACCCCTCCCTCCAAACCCCTGACAACCAGTGATCTTCTAATGTCTTTGCTTTGTCTTTCCCAGATGGTCCTGAAGTTGTAGTCACAGAGTACATAATATTTTCAGATGGGCTTTTAACACCTCGCAATATCCTTTCAAGGTTCTTTCATGTCTTTCTATGGCTTGATGGCTCATTTCTCTTTATCAATGAATAATACTCTACTGTGTACCACAGTTTATCTATTCACCTATTGAAGAACATCTTATTTGCTGCCAAAATTCCACTTGGCTCTATTAAAAAAAGTATCTAAAAGATACTTTGTATCTTTTGTTTCTTTGATGAGATTTTCTGTTTGCTTCAAGCATGCTCAAAATTGCCTGTTAAAGCATTTATTTGAGGGCTAATTTAAAATCTTTGTCAGATAACTGTCATATCTGATTCATCTCTGCATTGGTGTCTCTTCATTATCTTTTCTCACAGAGGTTGAGAGCATTTGGGGGATGAGGGGACCTCCTTTTATTGAGGTCTGGTAGTCTAAGACACCAACTCGTGTCTTTTGGGAGGCTTCCTGTGACACTGCTCCAGCAGGAAAAGAGGGACACTGGCTTGTTACTGTGGATAGGAACGGAAATCCAATCTCTCCACAAGGCCTCAGGTAACACCCAGGAAACATGGGGCTTCTTGTGACTGCTAGGCAGGGATGAGAATTCATCCTCGGCTGATTCCACCAGAGCGAGCAGGAACAGAGGCATCTTATTACTGCTCCCACGTACTCCCCACTGCCACTGTGGGTGGGTGGACTTGTTACTGCTGTAGGGTAGTCAAGGTTCTGACTCTGCATTGGGTCACCTGTGCTATCACCCCGGCAAACAGAAAAAGGAAGCTTCTCTTACTACCAAGTGGCAGTGGACTTCCTGGCTCCCCACATGGCCTCTGCTGACAATGTGGGGTTGGGGACTTCCTTACTGCCTGCTGGATGCTGAAGCCTTAGTTCCCCACTCAGCCTTCTTTGATACAACACTGGTGGGATGGGGGCCTTGGGGGACAGGGTGGCAGAGGATGAGGCAAGGTGGGCTCCTTGTTGTAGTATGAGAAGGGTGGACATCTAGGCTCCTTATTCATTCAGCCTTTGCTGGCAGGAATGGGGCTAGATTTCTCCTTGGTATTTGCTAAGAGTGGGCAGTTCTTATCTAAGAGTAATCTGCCTTCCTAGACTGCCCATTTTCTAGTCCTTTGGCTAGGAGGCATGGCTTTTCTGACACCTTTTTAAATCTGCATCCCTTATTTCTGGTTGCCAGTTTTTCCAGTACTCTGCCTGGGATACCTGGAACACAAAGAAAAACCAGAAACTTCCTACCACGTCCTAACAGTCACTGTGAGCTGAGATCCCTAGCAAGTCTTCCTTCTGCTCACCTGTCAAAGTGTTTTTAGGTCTGCATCACACATAATATTCAGGGTTTCGGCTGTACTTAGTGGGAAGAGTAAGGAAAAGCCAAGTCTACTCCATTTTCCTAGAAGAGGAAGTTTCTTTTAACAGCCTTGTTGGCTCGGAAAAATGGTAAGGAATCTATCTGCAATGCAGGAGAACCAGGTTCAATCTCTGGGTCAGGAAGATCCCTTGCAGAAGGAAATGGCAACCCAGCCCAGTTTCCTGTCTGGAGAATTCCAAATACAGAGGGGCCTGATGGGCCACAGTCCAGGGGGTTGCAAAGAGTTGGCCACGACTCAGTGAATAACTTTTCACTTCATTAATAGCTATTCCACAGGTCAGACACCAGGAGACCAGAAACAGTACTGAACTTGGGAGTTCACAGAACTGGAATCAAATTCTAGCTAAACTGGGAGTTCAGGGGAATCCGAGCTCTGTCACTCATTAGCCAAAATATGATAATTCTTTAACCTCTTGGAACTTTAGCTTCCACATCTGTAAAATGGGAATGACACCACAGTCTTACAAGGTCAGGATGATGAAGTAAGATTATGTACTTAAAAGCATCTGATCTGATACCTGGCACATAGTCTGTACTCACTCACTCTGAACCTGTGTGTTTTCAAGATGGTTAAGATAAAAATGGAATGATTTTAGACCCATACAATTTAAATGAGTACTGAATGAGAATTTATTCACTATCTTATTTTAATATAGGCCCCCATCCCAAATTAACTTAGGGACATATGCACAGAAACTAAGTGTAACCTGTAATTTCAGTGTAGAGATGAATTTGTCTTGATTTCTCACTTCTTGCTCTAGCTGGAGAATATTCTGATATTTTTCAGCTTCAGAAACTGGAGCCCCTAGACCAAAATCATGTTCTTTGGTGGTAACCTGGTGGAAAGAATGAGAATAATATCGAGACATTTAGGTTTAAAACAGCCATGTGATTTCCCACAACAATTAAAATTTTGAAAATTTAGTAACATTCAATTAAAAAAATGTTTTTAACCTTGTTCCACCAGGTAAAAGGACTTCATCGAGTTTTAGTTTCTTAAAACTTTATATTACAAAACTTTTTCCATGTGTTTCCTATATATGGAACTACAATCTTGAACACAATTTTAAAAAAAGACATACCCCACCTTATCTAAGGAAACAGGCTGCTGCTGCTAACTCACGTCAGTCGTGTTTGACTCTGTGCGACCCCATAGACGGCAGCCCACCAGACTCCCCCGTCCCTGGGATTCTCCAGGCAAGAACACTGGAGTGGGTTGCCATTTCCTTACAGTCAGCAGCAAATTATATGGTCAACTTCCAGGCCTATGATATTCAATACAGCAGCCACTAACTATCTATTCATTGCTGTTTTTGTGTATTAACAAAAAGAATTGCTACCCATATCACAAAGGGCTAACTTCCCTAATATATAAATAATTACTATAAATAAAAAAAAAAGAAATACTCTAACATAAAACTGGCCAAGAATAAGGGGCTTCCCAGGTGGCTCAGTGGTAAAGAATCTACCTGCAATGCAGGAGACCCTGGTTCGATCCTGTGTTGGGAAGATCCCCTGGAGGAAGAAATGGCATCCCACTCCAGTATTCTTACCTGGGAAATCCCATGGACAGAGGAGCCTGGCAGGCTACAGTTCATGGGGTCGAAAAGAGTTGGGCACGACTGAGCAAGCACCCATGCACCAGGATATTCCACAGAAATGACTTTTAAATACATTTCAAGATATTTAATCTCACCATTTAGAGGGATACAAATTAAGACAACACTGAAATACCATTTTTTAACCACCACATTGGCAAAGATCATAAAGTTGGCTATATAACTTAGCATTCTTAAATATCACTAGTAGCAGTGTAAATAGATACAATATTTATGGAAACAACTGGGTAAAATCTAGCAACATTACAAATGCACATAGCTTCTGTACAAATAATTCCATTTCTAGGAATTTTTCTACATACATAAATATGTATGTAGAAGATCCCTCCAGGATATCTTCCCAACACATGGGGAAAATAACAAGTGTTAAAGATTTTCCACTTTAGCATACTACACATGGGATTTCCCACATGGCACTAGTGGTAAAGAATCCGCCTGCCAATACAGGAGACGTAAGAGATGTGGGTTCGATCCCTGGGTCAGAAAGATCCCCTGGAGGAAGGCATGGCAACCCACTTCAGTATTCTTGCCTGGAGAATCCCACGGGCAGAGAAGCCTGGCAGGCCACAGTCCATAGGGTCGCAGAGAGTCAGGCAGCCAGCACTGAAGCTTGGAACGCACGCATGCATACTACTCTTCACGTGCTTTTTTTCACTTGACTACGTATCTTAGAACCTGTATCATTTATGGAAATAATCTGTTCCATAAGGCTGCCATTATGTTAAGAGAGAATTTGCTACAAGCAAAGCAACACAGATGCTATGCTCCAGAATCCAATTCTTGGGAAATTACAGGATCAGTATCCCCAGTCACTGACCTTGTGTCACACCCTCTGCAAACCAGTCTGTAGCAGTCTGATAAGTTTTTTCTTTTTCCCTTTCTCTAACCAAGACACAAATTTGCTTTTTCTGTTCTCCAGTCCAGCAGTTCCTGCCTGTCCTAGAACGTAAGCATTAGATTTCACACACCATTTCTAATTATGAATCATTTTAGGCCTTTCTGGGTTAGGCTGAAATCCTAACCACCATTTCTTACATAGAATTGTAAGAAATGTGTTTTCTGTTGAAAAACATATTCCTAGTTATAAACATGCAACTTAGTATAACAATCAAATGACTCCTCACTACTTTTCAAATTTTAGTAAACATGAATAATTTGGGAATCTTGTTAAAAATGCAGATTTTTTTTTCTTAATTGACAGTCGATCTGAAATATTGCATTTCAAGAAACTGCTCAGCAGGAATTCTCTGGTGATCCAGTGGTTAGGACTGCTTATTTCCAAGCAGGGGGCTGGGATTCAATCCCTGTTCAGGGAACTAAGATTCTGCAAGCCTAAGAGACGTAAGAGACCTGGGTTCTATCCCTAGGTTGGGAAGATCCCCTGGAGAAGAAAACGGCAACCCACTCCAGTATTCTTGCCTGGAATATCCTACGGACAGAGGAGCCTGGCGGGCTACAGGCCATGGGGTCATGAGAGTCGGACATGACTTAGCAAGTAAACCATACACACACTATTGATCCTATGAATAAGACAGATAACTAATAAGAACCTATTCTATAGGAACCTACTGTATACCTACTGTAAAGCACAAGGAACTCTATTCAGTGACAAAGTGGAGATATATATATATACATTTGGCTGATTCACATTGCTGTACAGCAGAAGCTAACAGAACACTGTAAAGCAACTCTACTCCGATAAACACTAAAAAAAAGAGTGGCTGAGAACTCTTAGTCGCGCTAAGTGAGATTTAATTCCCTGACCAGGGATCGAACCTGACCAGGGATCGAACCTCTGCATTAGAAGCATTAAGTCTTAGCCACAGGACCGTCAGGGAAGCCCTCATATTATCTTCTGTTCATGAGCCCTGCCCTCACCCTTTTCTCCACCGAAGTAAAAGAAACTTTTAAGGCTTGAATTCCAAATTCACCAGGAGGTTTTCTCTGTCTTCTCTATCAAACAGTGATCACCTCTTTCTTGAGACATCCAAGATACTGGATAGGCCTTTATGGGTTAGGCTACATAAATTCAATTTATGTAGCTATGCATTTTCTGTGGTCTTCCTCACATAGTTATTAGTATATTTCTGTTCGTTTAGTTCAGTTGCTCATTCGTGTCCAACTCTTTGCGACCCCATGGACTGCAGCAAGCCAGGCCTCCCTGTCCATCACCAACTCCTGAAGTTTACTCAAACTCATGTTCATTGAGTTGGTGATGCCATCCAACCACCTCATTCTCTGCCGTTCCCTTCTCCTCCCGTCTTCAATCTTTCCCAGCATCAGGGTCTTTTCTAGGGAGTCAGTTCTTCACATCACGTGGCCAAAGTATTGGAGTTTCAGCTTCAACATCAGTCCTTCCATGAATACTCAGGACTGATTTGCTTGAGGATGTACTAGTTGGATCTCCTTGCAGTCCAAGGGACTCTCAAGAGTCTTCTCCAACACCATAGTTCAAAAGCATCAATTCTTCAGTGCTCAGCTTTCATTATAGTCCAACCCTCACATCCATACATGATTACTGGAAAAACCACAGCCTTGACTAGACTGACCTTTGTTGCCAAAGTAAGATCTCTGCTTTTTAATATGCTGTCTAGGTTGGTCATAACTTTTCTTCCAATGAGTAAGCGTCTTTTAATTTCATGGCTGCAGTCACCATCTGCAGTGATTTTGGAGCCAAAAAAAATAAAGTCTGTCACTGTTTCCATTGTTTCTCCATCTATTTGCCATGAAGTGATGGGACTGGATGCCATGATCTTAATTTTCTGAATGCTGAGTTTTAAGCCAACTTTGTCACTCTCCTCTTTCACTTTCATCAAGAGGCTCTTTAGTTTTTCTTCACTTTCTGCCATAAGGGTGGTGTCATCTGCATATCTGAGATTATTATTTCTCCCAGCAATCCTGATCCCAGTTTGTGCTTCATCCAGCCCAGCATTTCTTATGATGCATATAAGTTAAATAAGCAAGGTGACAATATACAGCTTTGACATATTCCTTTTCCTATTTGGAACTAGTCTGTTGTTCCATGTCCAGTTCTAACTGTTGCTTCTTGACCTGCATATAGATTTCTCAGGAAGCAGGTAAGGTGGTCTAGTTATTCCCATCTCTTTCAGAATTTTCCACAGTTTATTGTGATCCACACAATCAAAGGCTTTGGCCTAGTCAATAAAACAGAAATAAATGTTTTTCTGTAACTCTCTTGCTTTTTCGATGATCTAGCGGATGTTGGCAATTTGATCTCTGGTTCCTCTGCCCTTTTCTAAAACCAGCTTGAACATCTGAAAGTTCATGGTTCAAATATTGTTGAAGCCTGGCTTGGAGAATTTTGAGCCATTATCTTATCTCTCCTTGCCATTCTTTGGAACTCCGCATTCAAATGGTTATATCTTTCCTTTTCTCCTTTGCTTTTCACTTCTCTTCTTTTCTCACCTATTTGTAAGGCCTCCTCAGACAGCCATTTTGCTTTTCTGCATTTCTTTTTCTTGGGGACAGTCTTGATCCCTGTCTTCTGTACAATGTCACGAACCTCCGTCCATAGTTCATCAGGCACTCTGCCTATCAGATCTAGTCCCTTAAATCTATTTCTCACTTCCACTGCGTAATCATAAGGGATTTGATTAGTATCTTAAGAGCAAGCAATATGCTAGAGCTCTCTGTATGCCCACAAAATCTGCACTGAGTTCTTTGGATAACAGGAAGGTGTCAATACAAATTTGTAGAGCTTGATAATGAAGCAGTGTACTAAAGCAGACGAAAGGGAACTTTCCCAGGCTGGAAGGGCAGAATTGGGAGTTGGGACTGACATATATACACAACTATGTACAAAATATCTATGCCAACTAAGATCGGTCTAGTCAAGGCTATGGTTTTTCCTGTGGTCATGTATGGATGTGATAGTTGGACTGTGAAGAAGGCTGAGCGCCGAAGAATTGATGCTTTTGAACTGTGGTGTTGGAGAAGACTCTTGAGAGTCCCTTGGACTGCTAGGAGATCCAACCAGTCCATTCTGAAGGAGATCAGCCCTGGGATTTCTTTGGAAGGAATGATGCTAAAGCTGAAGCTCCAGTACTTTGGCCACCTCATGCGAAGAGTTGACTCATCGGAAAAGACTCTGATGCTGGGAGGGATTGAGGGCAGGAGGAGAAGGGGACGACAGAGGATGAGATGGCTGGATGGCATCATGGACTCAATGGACATGAGTCTGAGTGAACTCCGGGAGTTGGTGATGGACAGGGAGGCCTGGCGTGCTGCGATTCATGGGGTCGCAAAGAGTTGGACACGACTGAGCGACTGAACTGAACTGATGTACAAAATATCAATAGATAACTAATGAGAACCAATTGTACAGCACAGGGAACTCTACTCAGTGCTGTGTGGTGGCCTAAATGGGAAGGAAATCTAAAGAAGAGAGGATATGTGTATACATGTGACTGATTCACTTTGCTGCACAGCAAGAAACACAACACTGTAAAGCAACTATACTCCAATAAAAATTAATTTAAAAAAAGGAAGCTTCCCTCTTCTTTTGGTAAGATGGACAGTCAAGTTTACTGTCAGTCAGGTCTAGAAATTAAAAGTATAGAGACCGAGAGTTTACCTGACAATTGTGAGCCATCGTATTAGAGTTACTGCTTTCCCTGCACTAGCTTTGGAAGCAATAAAGAGGGAGAGAAATCAGTCTACCTGAAATGGCCATGCCTGGCCTGCCAGTTTTTCCACCTTGGGCCACCTGAATCTCTTCCACCTTCCTACGACCTCTGGATGGAACAGAGGTCAGAGAAGGCATGTAAGTAAAGTACAGAGTACTTTTCGAGCAGCAGTTGTCACCCAAGCTAGAATCACAATCCTTCTCACTGGAGAAGCAACACAGCACGGTCGTTAAGAGCATGCTCTGTAGCATCAGTCTGCTTCGGCTCATAATGTCAGTTTTGCCCCTTGTCAGCTGCACGACCATGGGCAAATTACTACTCTCGCCCCAGCTTCCTCATCTCTAAAATAGGGATGACACTGACTTCCCTGCTGGTTCAGAGGCTAACACTCTGTGTTCCCAATGCAGGGGGAGTGGGTTCAATCCCTGATGAGGGAACTAGATCCCACATGCCGCAACTAAGAGTTCACATGTTGCACCGGAAGATTCCGCACGCCACAACCAAGACCCAGAGCAGCCAAATAAACAAATAAATATCTAAAGAATAAAAATAGGAATGATAACAGTACTTGCTTCACAGAGTTGTTGTGAGGATTTATTTTATGTAAAGCACTTAGAATAGGGCTTGGCAATAAATAATAAATACTAAATATTATTGTTATTTACAATTGTTATATAGACTGTTATTTACAATTACTATTATTAATAATTTCTCTCACCACTCAACTTATTTAATTGGCCATCATTTCCTACTGATCTCTTCACCAAAATCTCTCTCAAACACCTGCCTTCCATCATGACCATCACTGTTTCAGTTCATACGATCAGACTGTGACCTTTATTCACTTATCAAACAAATTTATAAACAGCCTTGTGGCTCAGCTGGTAAAGAATCCATCTGCAATGTGGGAGACCTGGGTTTGATCCCTGGGTTGGAAAGATTCCCTGGAGATGGGACAGGCTACTCACTCCAGTATTCTGGCCTGGAGAATTCGATGGACTGTATGGTCCATGGGGCTGCAAAAAGTTGGACACGACTGAGTGACTTTCACTTTCAGGAAACGATGAACTATATTAGATTTGGGGGCTAGACAGATGGAAAACAAAAACTTACAATTTCAACCCATAGTGAATCCAGAGAATCCAGAACAAATAAACTGGAAATTACAGTATAGCATAATTAGTATCATCTGAGAGAAATGCAAATACATGTACACAAGGGAATGAAAAGTGAAAGTGAAAGTTGTTCAGTTGTGTCCGACTGTTTTTGACCCCATGGACTATACAGTTCATAGAATTCTCCAGGCTAGAATACTAGAGTGGGTAGCCTTTCCCTTCTCCAGGGGATCTTTCCAACCCAGGGATCGAACCCAGGTCTCCTGCATTGCAGGTGGATTCTTTACCAACTGAGCTAACAGGGAAGCCTATGCAAGGCAATACAGGACTACAAAAAAAGTGTTTCTGACTCCTGGTGGTTCAGACAGTAAAGAATCTGCCTGCAGTGGAGGAGACCCAGGTTCAATCCCTGGATGGCGATGATCCCCTGGAGAAGGAAATGGTGACTCACTCCAGTATTCTTCCCTGGAAAATTCAATGGACAGAGGAACGTGGGTTGCAAAGAATCGGACATGAGTGAATGACTAACACTTTCACTTTTTCACTTCCCCCCCAAAAGACTCAGCACATATTTCCCACTTTCCCTCCAACTGTGAATGTATTCCTACCGAAGCTCTTAACACTGTTGGGTTTATTGGACGTCCACCATCATCCCAACTTCAGTATGTTAAACAGACCTTTTAATTTCCCCACCTGCACTCCTGCTCTCAACCCTGCCTCCACCATGTTCCTTCCTGGTCTTTCCTGTGTCAAATGGCACTGTCATTTGTGCAGTGACTGAGGTAAAAAACCAAGGAGTTGTCCTTGTTTCCTTTTTCCCTGAACCTCATCAAACCCATCAACAAGCCCTTTTGGATGTATCTCCAAAATATATCCTCAATCCATCCACTTCTGCACATTTTAATTATTGCCTTCTTATTGGTTCAAATCAGCATCATCTCCCACATGGATGACTGAAGTAGTCTCCTAAGCGATCTTTTTGCTTCTACTGTTGATCCCTGCGACCTGTTTTCCAAACTAAAATCAAAACAATCACTTTAAAATAATGAGATCCTGTGCAAACACACCCCAATGGCTCCCCACTGTAATCAGAATAAAAAGCAAACTTTTTAAAGTCTGACTGATCTGGCCACTGCCTTCACATGCCAGAGTAGAGCTCCTACTCTCCTGTTTGTTCACCCACCAGCTTTATTGGTTTCCTCCTGTTCCTCTACCATGCCAATCTCTTTCCACTTCGGGGCCTCCTCCCTTGATTTCCCTCTGTTGAGAGCATTTTCTTCCCCAGCCCTTTGCATGAATGGCTACTTCTTACCCTCAGCTCTTCAGCTCAAATATTCAAAGGGCCTTTCCTGATTTTTTTTTACCTAAAATACCCTCTCTCCTATTTACTCTCCCATTAGGTTATTCATACTTAACACGATTTGAAATTATATCATTTATGCCTTCATTTGTTTACTGTCTGTCACGCTCTACCAGAATTAAGCTCCAAGTATTCTAGGCACTTGTCTGGTCACTGTTACATCCCTAATGTCTAGAAGAATGCCTAGCACAAAGTTGGCACTCAAAAAAACCATTCCCAAATAATCAATTTTGATGATTCAAATAAAGTAGTTTCAATGGTAGGAGGACTAACAAATGAAGGAGCAGTAAAGAAAAAGAAATAGAAAATGTAGACTTCTTCTACAAAGCGTGACTGTGAGAAAAGAGGTAGAGAAAGGTTGAAGGGCCAACGCAAGGGGAGAAAAACTTGTTTCTTTATTTCCTGTATGTCAAGGACCCCTTTCAGGAATAAGCAAAGCCCTGGGTCCTAGGACTTCCCATGTAGCGAGAGTGGTAAAGAATCTGCCTGCCACTGAAGGAGACTTAAGAGATGCAGGTTTGATCCCTGGATTGGGAAGATCCCCTGGAGAAGGGCATGGTAACCTACTTCAGTATTCTTGCCTGGAAAATCCCATGGACAGAGGACCCTGGCAGGCTATAGTCCATGCGGTCGCAAAGAGTTGGACATGACTGAAGCAACTTAGCATGCACCTGAGTCCTGACCTCAGGAAAATGCAAACACATAGAAAAGTTTACAAACTATTCCAGGGGGTTCAAGAATTCCCCCAAATTCTTGTACTCCAGGATAAGAATTCTTACAGTATAAACACAACGAAGACTCCTAAGATATGGGTTGATGAAGAAAGGCCAGAGTTAATAAGAGGAAACCAGGTAAGGGGTGTGCACTGTCCTTTGAGACAAAACAGAAAAAAGCAAGGTCAAATGAAGATTTAAATAAGAAGGGGTAGAAATTTGAAGTTCCTGCCTGGCAGAGTTTTAATTTTTCAGTGATACAGGAGTTAAGATCATGTTTTAAAAAGTATCATCAGGGGCTTTGCTGGCGACTCCGCGGTAAAGAATCCACCTGCCAATGCAGGAGACATGGGTTCAATCCCTGGTCTGCAAAGAGTCCCACGTGCCACGAAACCCTAAGCTATGCACCACCACTACTGAGCCTGTGCTCTAGAGCCCAGGAACCACAACTGCTGAGGCCATGTCTGCAACTACTAAAGCCAGTGCACCCTAGAGCCTGTGCTCCATACAAAGAGAAGCTGCTACAAAGAGAAGCCCTCACACAACTAAAGAGCAGCCCCTAATTGCAGCAACTAGAGGAAAGCCCACAAAGCAACAAAGACCCAGCACAGCCAAAAGTAAATTTAAAAATAAATAAAATTTTAAAATAAATAAATAAAATCAGCTGCATTTAAAATGTATTCATCAGCATTGAGCAAAATATCAGGCATATAATATGTGTTCAACAAAAGCCTATTAAATATTTTGATTGAATAATTGAAAACACTGGAGTTATCCTATATGGGATTCTAAAGTCTGGTTCCACAAAAGGTCAACTCGCTTTCTTTGAAGAAAATTGTCTCCAAAAGTTTAGGCTGAAAGACACTTTGAGTTAAGAAAGAATAGCTTCACTAACAGAGAAGGACATAGAAAACCACATAAAATTTTATGAATAATTTCGAGATAGATTCTGTATAATAAAAATAAGTGAATAAATGTTTTAGGCATTCACTTCAAACGAAATAGTAAGGTCAGTTGATAACTTTTCTTAAAAAGAAATAATCTCTCCAGTCGTTCCATCCAAGCCCAAGCTCCTCATTTCTCTCCAATCCAGACCTCACTGTAAAGAAATAACCTGCTTTTTTTAAGGAGCTTAAAACAGTGGCCTTAGGAGAAGTATCACTTATCATTTCCTATTGGTGTCAAGAGGCTTTTCTGAACCAAAAGCATTTAATAATGTAACTTGATGTTAACAACAGAACTAAGACAAACAGAACCACCTTACTCTGTTTGCTCTTCAGTTGCTAAGTCATGTCTGACTCTGCGACCCATGCACTGTGACCAGCCAGGTGCCTCTGCCCATGGGATTTCCCAGGCCAGAATACTGGAGTGCATTACCGTTTCCTTCTCCAGGGGATCTTTTCAACCCAGGGAGCAAACCCACATCTCCTGCATTGGCAGGCGGGTTCTTTACCACTGAGCCACCAGGGAAGCCCACCTTACTAACTAGCTCACTTCAAAAGATTATCATGGGTACATGTGTAGGGAAATTCACAGCAGTGCTGTTCATATTTACCAAAAACTGTAGAAATTGTAGCGTTCACCAACAGCACAGTAGATAAACTGCGGTATACCCTTACAATGGAACAGCAAGCAACAAACTAATTACAAGCGATAACTAGGATCCACCTTAAAAACAATGTTGAGTAATGAAGCTAAATACAAAGGAGAACTTAGTACAACTCCATGTACACAAAGTTCAAAACAAGCCAAGCTAGAAAGTGCAACTTCACATACAATGAAAACCTAAGGAAAAGCAAGAAGTGGCTACCACAGAAGTCATGATAGGGGCTCCATCTGGGGACGTGGAGGCATGCATGCTGGGAAAAGGGAATGAGTAATAACACACCTGCTCCAGGACTTCCCTGGTGGTCCAGTGACTAAGAGTGCGCACTCCCAATGGAGGAGATGCGGGTTCCATCCCTGGTAGGGGAACTATATCGCATATGCGGCAACTAAAACCCATCAAAGCCAAGTAAGTACATAATAAACAAACAAATAAATATTTTAATCAAAACACCTGCTCTAACCGCTTCTAACTGGAGTACTTTAAAAGCAAATTATCCTGAAACAAACTGAGAGAGACTGAGAATGTCTACTTCAGAGGAGTCATAAGCAGTGACTTTTTTCAGAAGGATGGACGTGAGTCTGAGTGGACTCTGGGAGTTGGTGATGGACAGGGAGGCCTGGCGTGCTGTGATTCATGGGGTCGCAAAGAGTCGGACACGACTGAGCAACTGAACTGAAACAAGATATATTTTGGAAGTTGCCATTAAATAAGGCTAAAGTGTATATTGTTTAAAATAAGTATTTCATGAATGTACCTTCCTAGTTATTACCCACTAATTAAGACTAAATGGTCTAGTTACTTGATCAATTCAAATAGGAACAAAATATCAGTTTTATCCTGGAGGCAGATTTCAATAGACACTTTCCTTTCATAGCTATGCTGTTCTTCAGTTGCTCATTCGTGTCCCACTCTTTGAAACCCCATGAACAGTAGCGCAACAGGCATCCCTGTCCTAAACTATAATAGATTGGTTATGTCCTAAAGGGCACCTCATGCGAAGAGTTGACTCATTGGAAAACACTCTAATGCTAGGAGGGATTGGGGGCAGGAGGAGAAGGGGACAACAGAGGATGAGATGGCTGGATGGCATCACCGACTCGATGGACATGAGTTTAGGTGGACTTCGGGAGTTGGTGATGGACAGGGAGGCCTGGCGTGCTGCAATTCATGGGGTCGCAAAGAGTCGAACACAACTGAGCGACTGAACTGAACTGAAACTGTAATAGATTCGTTATAACTATTAGTTCATAGTTACAATTAATCTGTTTTCTTATAATTTCAACTCGATTATTATTCTATTTATTTCCTTACGGGTTAAAGAAAAAAGTTTATTTGAAATTCTGAAAACCACTAGAGGAAATTTAAAACAACGAATATCCTGAGATATAATGACCTAGACTGGAAGAAGGAAAACAAACACAGAGATACTGTCATCTACGCAATGTTTCCTGAAATCCCTCTCCTTGACTTTACTTACAGAATAAAAAAAGTGTATTCCTTTGCGTGTTTAGGTATCCTGTCCATGATCGCAGCAAAGTTATTCAGTTTAAATCTCAAACACTTTTTCAAATGAAAGCCAGCTTACCCTGCCTTTCTTGTGTATAATTTCTACTGTAATTATACGAGATTTTTCGTGCAAATGCCTACGTAATCTCGGCCCTTTACTTCCCAAACACTATAAAGTGGCTCAGAAATGAGAAGCTGGGAAATCACGCAGACCCTGGTTGAACCCCCAAATCTCTGACTTCCAAATTCCTCAGCGCCACTCCAGAGCGTTTCTAAACAGAACAGTCCCCCAACAACCAAGCCGAAAGCTGCGGCGGGAAGCGAAGCGGTCTCCATAGGAACATAAACTCAACCCTAAGCTCCCGAGAAACGACAACACGCGCAAAGTTTGTTCCAGGAGAGTTTCCCTGGACCGCAACTCTGCCTGCTACCGCCCCTCACGGCGGCGCCAGCAGCCGAAATCCACCTCAGGGGTCGCCCACAGACCCTAATCCCCGCCATAGCCGCCTCCTGCAGCTGCCCTCTCAAAGGCCTGCTGACCCAGGAGATGCTTTACCCCAACCCGGCGCATCCCCGTGCTTCTACCTGGGGCGGTGGGTCCCTCCCCGGGCTTTTGGGCCCGTCGTCCTCCCCGGAGATCATCCCGGCGACTACCAGGCCTCGGTCTCCGTCTGGGATCCAGAATCCCTCAAGGTCTCCATCCTCCGCCCCCTCCTCCCTTCCCGCCCCAAATCGACTTGGCCCCTCCCCGCGGGGGCGGTGGGAGGCGGGACCGGACAGGAGAGAGGCGGGACCGGGCAGGAGGGAGGCGGGACCCGGCGGGAAGGAGGCGGGGGCGGTTAGCACCGGCCGGCGTCGCCGTCGGCCCCGCCCTCACGCTCTGTACCTGAGGGGGCTCGTCCTCCACCTCCCCGGCGCCTTCACTCCGCTTCCGTCCCGCGCGCCCCAAGTCCCTGTGCGCACGCGTACCTGGCTCGACCCTCCCTCTCGCGGGGACTACAAGCCGTGCGCGCGCACACACGCACGTAGCGTCGCGTACGTCCGCCTGTCTGCCTTACAGGGCGCCCTGGAAAGGCTTCTTCCTGGTCCATCCGCGCCGCGCAGGCGCAAGCCCACGCAGCGCCTAGACGACCCTCCAGAGCGTCCCGTCTCCTAGTAACCAGCCTCCACCCACTTTTCCAAGACTTTTTCCCTACTTCCTGAGGGTGGCCGCCTTAACTGAGTAGAGTGCGCATGCGCAGAGCTCCTTTTCCCCCCCCCCCACCCCCCCGGCTGTCTTCCCCTTAACTCTGGGATACCTGCTGCTTTACTGCCGCTTTTGTGTGCCATTTTCCTAGGGATCGGTCGCCATTCTGGACAGATCAGTGAATTCGTTACTCCGCAGAGTTGCTTTTGGGCGCTGGGAGGGTGGTGCGCTCTCCAGCCACGGTGAGGGGCTGCTGTGCGGGGAGCCTCCTTTGATGAGGTTCTGCTGCTGCAGCCCCGCGAGACAGAGCCGGCCTGTTGGGGTGAGCGCCCGCAGCCTGCACAGTCTGGGGAGCCCTGACCGCCCTGTACCATCCAGTCTGAGTTGAAAATGGGAATGACAGGGAGAGAAAAGTGACAGTGCAGATTCCTGACCTGTATACCTTCTCCACAAGCCAGGCCTTCTCCAAGTCCCCCCCCCCCCCTCCACCCCCGCCCCAAAACTAATCACGGTTAACAAACAAAAACCGAAAGGGTACACTATCTCACTTGATATTTAATACTGTATCGATTCTTTTCCTACTTAATACAGTTTAAACTTGTCTTCTATTAGGAGCTTTCAGTCTTGGAACACTCATTTAACTCAATCAGGTATAATATTATTTTTGGCCATCCAACTATGTTAATGTTGACCATATTAGCTAAAAGTGAAGAAAGGAGCTTTTTAGTGAAAAAGAATGAAAATTGCATTATTCTGCCAACTGGAAAAGAAATGTTTAGTCTTCTTAGCATTTCTTAATGTTTAACATCTTTGGTGGCAAAGAATATAATAATCTGATTTCGGTGCTGACCATCTGGTGATGTCCATATATAGTGTTCTCTTGTGTTGTTGGAAGAGGGTGTTTGCTATAACCAGTGCATTCTCTTGGCAAAACTCTGTTAGCCTTTGCCCTGCTTCATTCCATATTCCAAGGCCAAATTTGCCTCCAGGTGTTTCTTGACTTCTACTTTTGCATTCCAGTCCCCTATAATGAAAAGGACATCTTTTTTGGGTGTTAGTTCGAAAAAGTCTTGTAGGTCTTCATAGAACAATTCAACTTCAGCTTCTTCAGCGTTACTGGTTGAGTCATAGGCTTGGATTACCATGATATTGAATGGTTTGCCTTGGAAACAAACAGAGGTCATTCTGTCGTTTTTGAGATTGCATCCAAGTGCTGCATTTCAGGCTCTTCTGTTGACCATGATGGCTACTCCATTTCTTCTGAGGTATTCCTGCCCACAGTAGTAGATATAATGGTCATCTGAGTTAAATTCACCCATTCCAGTCCATCTTAGTTCACTGATTCCTAGGATGTCGATGTTTCTTGCTATCTCCTGTTTGACCACTTCCAGTTTGCCTTGATTCGTGGACCTAATATTCCAGGTTCCTATGCAATATTGCTCTTTACAGCATCAGACCTTGCTTTTATCACCAGTCACATTCACAACTGGGTATTGTTTTTGCTTTGGCTCCATCCCTTCATTCTTTCTGGAGTTATTTCTCCACTGATCTCCAGTAGCATATTGGGCACCTACCGACCTGGGGAGTTCCTCTTTCAGTATCCTATCATTTTGCCTTTTCATACTGTTCATGGGGTTCTTAAGGCAAGAATACTGAAGTGGTTTGCCATTTCCTTCTCCAGTGGACCACATTCTGTCAGACCTCTCCACCATGATCTGTCCGTCTTGGGTGGCCCCACACGGCATGGCTTAGTTTCATTGAGTTAGACAAGGCTGTGGTCTGTGTGATCAGATTGCCTAGATTTCTGTGATTATGGTTTCAGTGTGTCTGCCCTCTGATGCCCTCTCGCAACACCTACCATCTTACTTGGGTTTCTCTTACCTTAGTCGTGGGTAGCTCTATACAGTCAGCAAAAACAAGACTGGGAGCTGACTGTGGCTCAGATCATGAACTCCTTATTGCCAAATTTAGACTTAAATTGAAGAAAGTAGGGAAAACCACTAGACCATTCAGGAATGACCTAAATCAAATAACTTATGATTATACAATGGAAGTGAGAAATAGATTTAAGGGAATAGATATGATAGACAGAGTGCCTGATAAACTATGGATGGAGGTTTGTGACATTGTATAGAAGACAGGGATCAAGACCATCCCCATGGAAAAGAAATGCAAAAAAGCAAAATGGCTGTCTGGGGAGGCCTTACATATAGCTGTGAAAAGAAGAGAAGCAAAAAGCAAAAGAGAAAAGGAAAGATATAAGCATCTGAATGCAGAGTTCCAAAGAATAGCAAGAAGAGATAAGAAAGCCTTCCTCAGCAATCAATGCAAAGAAATAGAGGAAAACAACAGAATGGGAAAGACGACATCTCTTCAAGAAAATTAGAGGACCCAAGGGAACATTTCATGTAAAGATGGGCTCGATAAAGGACAGAAATGGTATGGACCTAACAGAAGCAGAAGATATTAAGAGGTGGCAAAAATACACAGAAGAACTGTACAAAAAAGGTCTTCACGACCAAGATAATCACGTTGGTATGATCACTCACCTAGCACCAGACATCCTGGAGTGTGAAGTCAACTGGGCCTTAGAAAGCATCACTACGAACAAAGCTAGTGGAGGTGATGGCATTCCAGTGGAGCTATTTCAAATTCTAAAAGATGATGCTGTGAAAGTGCTGCACTCAATATGCCAGCAAATTGGGAAAACTCAGCAGTGGCCACAGGACTGGAAAAGGTCAGTTTTCATTCCAATCCCAAAGGAAGGCAATGCCAAAGAATTCTCAAACTGTCGCACAATTGCACTCATCTCACAAGCTAGTAAAGTAATGCTCAAAATTCTCCAAGCCAGGCTTTAGCAATACGTGAACTTCCAGATGTTCAAGCTGGTTTTAGAAAAGGCAGAGGAACCAGAGATCAAATTGCCAACATCTGCTGGATCATCGAAAAAGCAAGAGAGTTCCAGAAAAACATCTATTTCTGCTTTATTGACTATGCCAAAGCCTTTGACTGTGTGGATCACAATAAACTGTGGAAAATTCTGAGAGAGATGGGAATACGAGACCACCTGACCTACCTCCTGAGAAACCTGTATGCAGGTCAGGAAGCAACAGTTAGAACTGGACATGTAACAACAGACAGGTTCCAAATAGGAAAAGGAGTACATCAAGGCTGTATATTGTCATCTTGCTTATTTAACTTATATGCAGAGGACATCATGAGAAATGCTGGGCTGGAAGAAGCACAAGCTGGAATCAAGATTGCCGGGAGAAATATCAATAACCTCAGATATGCAGATGACACCACCCTTATGGCAGAAAGTGAAGAGGAACTAAAGAGCCTCTTGATGGAAGTGAAAGAGGAGAGTGAAAAAGTTGGCTTAAAGCTCAACATTCAGAAAACTAAGATCATGGCATCTGGTCCCATCACTTCATGGGAAATATATAGGGAAACAGTGGAAACAGTGTCAGACTTTATTTTCTGGGGCTCCAAAATCACTGCAGATGGTGACTGCAGCCATGAAATTAAAAGACGCTTACTCCTTGCAAGGAAAGTTATGACCAAGTTAGACAGCATATTCAAAAGCAGAGACATTACTTTGCCAACAAAGGTCTGTCTAGTCAAGGCTATGGTTTTTCCAGTAGTCATGTATGGATGTGAGAGTTGGACTGTGAAGAAAGCTGAATGCTGAAGAATTGCTGCTTCTGAACTGTGGTGTTGGAGAAGACTCTTGAGAGTCCCTTGGACTGCAAGGAGGTTTGACCAGTCCATTCTAAAGGAGATCAATCCTGGGTGTTCATTGGAAGGACTGATGCTGAAGCTGGAACTCCAATACTTTGGCCACCTCATGCGAAGAGTTGACTCATTGGAAAAGACTCTGATGCTGGGAGGGATTGGGGGCAGGAGGAGAAGGGGACAACAGAGGATGAGACAGCTGGATGGCATCACTGACTCAATGGACATGAGTTTGATTAAATTCCGGGAGTTGCTGATGGACAGAAAGGCCTGGCGTGCTGAGATTCATGGGGTCGCAAAGAGTCAGACATGATTGAGCGAATGAACTGAGTGAATGTTTAACATATTCCACTTTTCTTTTATAACCCAAGGGTTCTGAACTCTAATATTGGCTTTATCTCCCTGTCTTTTCCACAGATGAAATAGATAGACTAGGTTTTTATAGCTGTTCTCTGATGATCTTGATATAGTATTCGCCTGTCCATTTCAAATGTAATCTCATATTTGAAGAGACAAACTATACTTGTTTTTGCCAAGTGAGTACCCATTTTTTTGCCCACAGTGTATTATTGATAGACATAAACCAATTTTGTGTTAGAACAAATTTCATAAAAATGCATTTAATATGTGCCATATGTTTTTCCCATCTCTGCTTTGATTTTTTATCATTATTTGTGCCAGTACATTTTCTCATTTTGTTGCATATCATAACTTTGTAAGTATAGCTAGATACTAACAAATTAAATCATGTCCGAGTTGTTTTAGATAAAAGCAGAAGTCGCAGGAGATACATTTTCTGTGAAATATAATTGTACCTAACTGATAAAATAAGTTACTAGAAGCATGAGCTCTCAAAGACCATCCTAAAATGTTATTTTAGGGAAAACAAAGTATTCTCATTTCCTCTTAAGATACTAAGATTATTGTGAATAAAATGTTCTCATGATCTATCTAGCATTAATTGAAAAGAATAGAGAAAAATGCACAAACCTCAAAACTTTCTGATGATGTTGAAGGCTTGTGGGGTGAAGGTGATCAATATCACAGGAGATAGGAAGGTGCCTCTTCTAGGGAAAAAAGTTGAAGAGTTTGAGGATTTACATACGCTACCTTTGTTTTCCTTGTAGTCGCTAAGTCGTGTCCTACTCTTTGAGTCCTATGGACTGTGGCCCGCCAGGCTCCTCTGTCCGTGAGTTTTCCCATGCAGGAATACTGGAGTGGGTTGCCATTTCCTCCTCCAGGGGATCTTCCCATCCCAGGGATCAAACCCATGTCTTCTGTATTAGCAGGTGGATTCTTTACTGCTGAGCCATCAGGGAAATCCCAGTGGGATTGTTTCTACTAACCTATTTTTTCCTCCTAGTTATGAGTCACATTCTGCTGCTTCTTTTCATGCCTGGTAAGTTCATGGGGTCACAAGGAGTCAGACACGACTTAGCGACCAAACAACAAGTTTTTATTGAGCTTTCCAGGTGGCTCAGAGTGAAGAATCTGCCTGCCAGTGCAAGAGATGCAGGAGACAAGGGTTACATCCCTGGGTCAGGAAGATCCCCTAGAAGAGGGCATGGCAACCCACTCCAGTATTTGTGCTTGAAGAATCCCATGGACAGAGGAGACTGGCAGGCTACAGTCCACTGTCCAAAAATCAGACACAACTTAGCAACTGAGCACACACAAATTTTTCTTGGCTGCCAGATGTTGCAGATTTGACATTGTTGGTGCTGGAGGTTTTGGTTTTCCTCTAAATATGTGTAGGTTTTATTCTGAAATGCAGTGAGTTTACTTGAAAACAATTAAATCCTTTAGAACTGCCCTGTTGAAGATAGTAACCACTAGCTTCATGTGGCCATTTGAATTTATGTTATTAAAATGAAATAAAATTTTAAATTTAGTCCCTCATTTGTGCTTTGTACATTTCAAATTCCGACATCTAGCTTTCATTGGTGGTTCAGTAAAATTCTCACCTGCCAACATCCACATGTGACTAGTGGCCACTATACTAGACAACACATAAAGGATATTTCTATCACTATAGAAAGTCCTATTGGACAGACCTGCTTTAGAAGCTTAAGCTTTATTAGGTCCCAAGTGGTCTTTGCTGCTGCTAAGTCACTTCAGTCGTGTCCGACTCTGTGCGACCCCATAGACGGCAGCCGCCAGCCTCCGCCGTCCCTGGGATTCTCCAGGCAAGAACACTGGAGTGGGTTGCCATTTCCTTCTCCAATGCATGAAAGTGAAAAGTGAAAGTGAAGTTGCCCGGTCGTGTCTGACTCTTAGCGATCCCATGGACTGCAGCCTACCAGGCTCCTCTGTCCATGGGATTTTCCAGGCAAAAGTACTGGAGTGGGGTGCCATTGCCATCTCTGAAAGTGGTCTTTATTTAGGGCTAATTTGACTCCATTATTGAGGCAATACCTCAGTGGACCCCCCCCCCCGCTCCTTTTACAACCTTTTTAAGCTCTTTCCTTTACATTGCATGACCATCTCTCTTCAGTTGGGCATTCATAATAAAAAGTACTGTATCTTTCTTGGAGGCTTTTCTCATTTACTTTTTTGTATTATGGTAGAATACACATGACAAAATGTAGCATCTTGGCCATTCTTAGGTGTATAGTTCAGTGTATTAAATACATTCGTAATGCTGTGCTGTCATCACCACCATTCATCTCCAGAACTCTCTTCATCTTGTAAAATTGAAACGCTCTACCCCTTAAACAACTCCCCATGGCAACCACTATTCTACTTTCTGTTTCTTTGATTCGATATCTAGATGCTTCACATAAGTGGAGTCAAACAGCATTTGCCTTTTTGTTGACTGAATTATTTCATCTAGAATAATCTGCTCAAGATTCATCATACTTTAGCATATTGCAGAATTTCTTCCTTTTTTAATGCTGAGTATCTTACCACATATATATATACACACACACACATATATATATACCATATCTTGCTTACCCATGATCTATCAATGGACACTTGAGTTGCTTCCACTTTTTAGCTATTTTGAATAATGCTGTGTTGAACATGGGGGTACAAATACTTCTTAAAGGCCCAGAAGTTGGTTTGCCAGATCATATGGTAATTCTGTTTCTAATTTTTTGAGGAACTGTCAAACTTTTCCACAGCAGCTGTACCAATTGTACATTCCTACCATTAGTGCATAAAGACTGAAATTTCTCCACATCCTCAACAACACTTGTTATTTTCTTTTTTATTTTAAATAGTAACCTAATAGGTATGAGGCAGTATCTAACTGGTAATTGTGATTTGCATTTCCCTAATTATTAGTGATGGTGAACATCTTTTCATGTTATCATTGGCCATTTTGGCCATTCATCTATCGTCCTGGAGAAATGTCTATTTTAGTCCTTTGCTCAGCTTTGAGTTGGGTTATTTTGTTGTTGCTGAGTTTTAGTCCTCTATATAGTCTGGGTTTTAGTCTTTTATCATATATATGATTTGCAAATATTTTCTCCCATTGATTTGCCCTTCTACTCTCTTAAGTGTTTTATTAACACACAAAATTTGTAAATTTTCATAAGATCCATTGTTCAGCATCTTTAATTTTTTTCAGCAGAGTGTTTTGCCTTCAGTAATAATTTCTTTAATCCAATAATAATAAATTAAAAGTTCTTTGTAACAAGAATGATAGGGCTAAGTAGAGAAGTTCTGTAATTTTTCTGCCAGGAGATAAAACAGAGCATCTGGTGAATTCCTTAAAAAAAAAAAAAAAAAAGTCTCAGAGAACCTATAGAGCCTGCAAACCTCCCACAAAGAAAACGGAAACACTGAGGGACAGAAGGCGATTTTACTGTGTATTTTTGGCAGCGTCACCATGACATTCCATTACAACAAACATTGCCTGAAGTTAGTTGAAATTCCCATTGTATTCACTTGTTACAGTTTTTCCCTCAAGCAATCAAGGAAGAAACCTGTCCACTGATTTAAGAGGTGCCAGCAATCTTATTCAGCTGTCCCAGTGGGGTTTTCCCTAAGTAAATCCGCTACTCAGGTTTCTGCTTTGCATATGGATTCAAAAGTGGGTGATCAATTAATGCAAAGGACAGAGAAAAGCAAATTGGAGCCCGTGACTCAGTTATTTCAAAACACCAAGAAAATAAGATTAGAAGACACAAATCAAGAAGCCTTTACAAGGAGCAAAGACACTGGCACAGGATATCTTTCAGAGAAAGCCTTGGGTCCAGTGATGTGTGTTAAAGAAAGTGATGGGATAGAAATGACAGATGTTGAATGAAGTTATTTTGTATGTTACTAAAGAATCCAAAAATGGCTTTTGACTAAGAAGGCCTGATGAATGAGAGCCTTACCTTATTAGGAAAACCTAACAAAATGAAGGAAGATGATCACTTATTTTTTACTGTTTATGAATCAATGTAGATTGCAGCTTTTGATGATACATATTCAAAAAAAGTTGCTTTAGAGAAGAAACGTTCCAAAATTCAATTTCAAGATTTCTCTCATATTACTCTCTATCCTTGTCAAAAATCAGAGGTTTTCTCTAAGGGTATTTAAATGTCACCAAAACATTTTAATTCTAGTGTATTTCTCTAACAAGTGATCAAAACTCAAAAAACAGTGCCCAGTTTAATATCAGTATTTCCCATTATTTCTGGTGTATTGCTTTTATATGTTGGATTTCCAGCTGGAGATTTTGCTTTAGAGTACTTTATCTTCCTGCATTTTTGCATTTCTGTTCTGTTAAAAATCACTGGTAGCTAAACAGGCATTTCACATTTCACATCATCCTTTTAAACTTTTTTTTTTAACCCACACAGAATTCATTTCAGAGTTCACAAAACAGTTTTTCTAAATGTAATAATTTATCTTGCAGATGTTACCATTTTATGCCACCAATATTTAATATAAGAAAACAGCCTAGTTGTTTAAAAAACTATATATATGTTTTTATATAAATATATATGTATATAAACATATATACATATTTATGTGTAATACTGCTGTTTCAAACTTTCATGCATTGGAGAAGGCAATGGCAACCCACTCCAGTACTCTTGCCTGGAAAATCCCATGGACGGAGGAGCCTGGTAGGCTACAGTCCATGGGGTCGCTAAGAGTCGGACTCGACTGAGCAACTTCACTTTCACTTTTCACTTTCATGCATTGGAGAAGGAAATGGCAACCCACTCCAGTGTTCTTGCCTAGAGAATCCCAGGGATGGCGGAGCCTGGTGGGCTGCCGTCTGTGGGGTCACACACAGTCGGCCACAACTGAAGTGACTTAGCAGCAGCAGCAGTTGTTTCAAACTACTAGACGTTTCAGTAAGGATGACAAACATATATATATATGTTTATATATACATATACATTGGAGAAGGAAATGGCAATCCACTCCAGTACTATTGCCTGGAAAATCCCATGGACAGAGGAGCCTGGTAGGCTACAGTCCATGGGGTCGAAAAGAGTCGGACACAACTGAGCGACTTCACTTTCACTATACATAAATGTTTATATATACATTTATTGTCCCAAATAATGTTAGCTGAAATTAAAAACCACTTGTGTCTGGACAGATAGTGACCTGTAAATATTTCTACTATGTATGTTTTGAACATTTTCCTATACTTTAATATTTAATGGTGATCTCTAATGTCCAGTTGAGTAATATCCTTAATATTGATAAAGGAAAAAGGCATACTAAAGAGGAAAAGTAATCTTTTAGGGGAAAAAATATTCTGTTAATCAGAGAAAAACTAAACAGATGTTTTTGTAGTTTAAAACCATTGAAAAGGATGTAAGCCAATAAGATGACACTCTTTATCATTTATAGAACATAATTCTTTGGGAGACACAAAAATACACAAATCATTTGTTCACCTAACCTGCCACTGTGCTTGGTGCTTGGGATAGAATTGTGAATAAAACAGCAACTGCCTTCTTTGGTGGGATTCCCTGGTGACTCAGATGGTATTGAATCCACCTGCCAATGCAGGAATTGCAGGTTCGATCCCTGAGTCATGAACATCCCCTGGAGGAGGAAATGGAAACCTACTCCAGTATTCTTGCCTGAAGAATTCCATGGACAGAGGAGCCTGATGGGCTACAGTCCATAGGGTTGCAAAGAGTTGGACATGAATGAATGACTGAAACAATAATAACCTTTGTAATGCTGTCTACCAGGAGAACATCAGACTAATTATATAAGATACAAATTGTGATGTGTCATGAAGAAAAAGTTAAACAGTCAAACTGACAGGAGACATAACATACACTTGATTTTTATTGTTTTAAACTTGATTTTTAACTGTGGGAGCTAGGAAAGATTCTCTGAAGAGGTGACATTTACAGTTTTTGCAAGGACACGATTGTCCAAGTGAGATGATGGCCAAGGGGACAGAGTTTAGGTGAAGTTTGGCAGGACATCATGATGGTCTGAAAGTGGAGGAAAGAAAGGGTTTCTAGTTTAAAAAAAAAAATGGCTAGATGCTTGAAGGTTCTCTAGGAGAAAGAGTGAGCTGAGGAGCACGGGTTTTGGACATACCAGTTTCCAAGGCAGGCAGTTCTATGTGTACAGAATGAAAAATACCAATTTGAAAGTTGTATACAGAGTGGTGTCTAAAGTTATGGGAATGAATGAGGTTGCTTAGGGTGAATGTAGAGTGTGAGATAAAGCAACTACAACATTCAGAAGCTGGCCAGTGCTGGGGGAGCTCGCAGAGGGGATGGAAGAGTTGACAGGCTGGTGGAAAACCAAGACAGGATAATGTCAAGACTGCCCACCAGTCTTTAAGGTGGGGGCAGCCAACTGAAAGGGTAAATGCAGACTGAAAGTTCACTGGATCTAGCAACATGAATTGAGAAGATCATGGGTTGAGAAGATCCCCTAGAGAAGGAAATGGTAACCTACCCCAGTATTCTTGCCTGGGAAATCCCAGGAACAGAGAAGCCTGGTGGGATAGTCTATAAGGTTCCAAAGAGTTGGACATGACTTAGCAACTAAACAACAACAATATAAGCAAAGGGCAACACAATTGTGTGGCTATCTTTAATGATAACTAGGAAAACTTCTACTGGAACTAACTTTGCACAGAATCCATTCCCACCTGCATAATCCAAGAAAGACTAATTACTCAGACTAACTTCAATCAAAGGGGTAACATAAATGAGGAGCCATTGTGTCTTTATTGTAGCTTTAAATGAAGCCCTGGTCGGGGTATCTGCACCACCTAACTGTGAATTCTGGATGATTCTCACTCCAAAATTCAAGTCTCGATGGTTTCTATTCGAAGGAGAGACTGATGATTTCTGTCCAAGACTGAAAAAGGACGGCAAATTCTTTGGGCTCCTCTCATCAAGAGGAGGGGTCCATTACTCCACCTCTTAACTCTGGGTTGTCCTCGCTGGTGCTTTGGCCAACAGAATGTGGCCGACATACTATATCGAAGGCTATGCCTGAATGGAAGTGCACCAGCAGCCAGCAAGCACCAGCTGCCGAGGATGTGAATAAGACGTGTGAATAAGGGTGTGGAGCTCTCGGCTCAGCCAACCTGTGCCGAATGCTCACTGAAGCCACCCAAGCAAGCCTTGCCCATATAAATGTTCAGTTCAGTTCAGTCGCTCAGTCGTGTCCTTGCAACCCCATGAATCGCAGCACGCCAGGCCTCCCTGTCCATCACCAACTCCCGGAGTTTACTCAAACTCACGTCCATCCAGTCGGTGATGCCATCCAGCCATCTCATCGTCTTGTCGTCCCCTTCTCCTCCTGCCCCTAATCCCTCCCAGCATCAGAGTCTTTTCCAATGAGTCAACTCTTCGCATGATAGAAATAATAAATCGTCGCGTTAAGCCACTGGCGTTTGAGGCAGTTTAATGCCGCTATAGTTACCTAGAACTTTACCTGCTGGGGGAATTCCCCATCTGGCTAAGCCCCACAAGGATGTTCTTGCCAACTGCATTGAGGGATATCCTGAATGGGGACGTTCATGGCCCTCGGTGTGTTTGTTTTCCGGCTCTCTCCTTCCTACCTGTTACCATCTCTGTATTGGGAATAGTGGCGTTTATTCCTTTAAATGCCATTTGTCTTTTAAAACGGATTTTAGTTTCGTCCCCTTCCAACTGGAGTTGCTTGCCTGCCCTTTGGACTATGAGACGCGCAAAGCTCAGCACGATGCTTGGATAAATGTTCATTGAAGAGCATGCGACCCGACTACTCTGGGTACCTGGCCGGCCCCCTCCAGCCTGACTCGGCCCCGCGCCTACCTGCGTCCTGCTGACACCCCCTCCACCCCCTGGGCCGGCTCTGGGCTGTCCCGCGGGGAGCCTCCATCTGGCCTGGGGCTCTAGGACTTTCGATACTACTATAATGACTGCTATTATTAGAAAGGGAGTGGCGTCCCTGTTTCCGATGAGGCTTGGCGTCAAGGAGGGGGCACCGCAGGATTTCCCCCTCCCACCGGAAACTCTCAGCCACGCCCCCTCCCGCCGCTTCCGGTGCTCCGCCCCACGCTGGCCTGGGCGGCTGGCAGAGCGGCCGCATGCGCGGCTGGCTGGTCTTCGGGTCGCACGCGTACCTCGCACACGGTCCTGCGCGCGGCGTGGGCGCGACCGGAAGTAGCAGGTGTGTGAAGCCGGAGGCGCGGCGGGTGCAGGATGGCAGCGTGGGCCCCGGGCACTGGCAGCGGTCGGGCACCTCCGATCCCGGGGTGCAGCAGGCCCCGCGGTGTCCGCTTAGAGTTTGGGAGGACTTGGCTCTGCGGTTAGGACCGGTTTATCCTCAACACAGGAGTGTCCCAAGTTAGGCATGTTGCGTGCCAGCCCTTGGCGCGCCCTTCGAGAGCCAAAAAGCCGAAATCAGACAGGCACACGGCCGTCCGGAGACTCTGGATAAGTTAAGTGCTAAGAGATGGGATCGTGTCAGCACAGCCACAGATTTCAGTGGAGCTGCAAGACTGGTAGTGGAACTCCGTGGGGAGAGTCCCCAAGGCCCTCTTACTGCTGGAGAACTCTCTGTTTGCCTGGAATATGCTACTCCCTTCAACGTGGTAGAAAGCATCAGATGTGGAGACTCAGTTCAGGTATCCCTTCCTCTGTTAAACCTCTCCTAACCGTTCTAGAGTGTACATTGGTTCCGCTTTCTGTAGTATCAAGGTATAGCAAGAGTGATGAAAATATGAAGACTCTACTATAGAAATTATTCCTCCAGGATGTAACTACAAAATAATTTGGCCTAGTTATGGATTTTAGTACCCCAGTCCATCCCAGGCCTTTAACCTAGAAGAAAATTATAACCATTCTAAGGAATGGAATTAAATGATTTCTTTACAATCATAGCTAATCAGAATACTTCATTATTATAGCCAGTATTTTCACTCTTTTCATCAGCACTCCTAACAAATAATGTGTGGAGTGTCGAAACATAATAAAATTGTTCATAACCTCTCCACATAACCTTCCTACTCTGACCTCTCCTCTGACCTCAGAAGGATCCATCCTAATTTAATATTGATCAAAATAAAACAGACTGCCAGTAAATCATGTATCTCACAGTCAAATAGAAATTACATTTCAAGTATTATAAGGACATAAATCTTTCTACACTGATGTTCATTGTTGATAACACAGAACTAGAAACAACCTAAACTTACAAACTAAGAGATTGGTTGAGTAAAAGGTAGTGGTATTTGACAATGAAATATTACACATTAAGACTGATGTAAAAGTTGGTTTAACACTGAATTAAATAACAGTTTGGTTACACTTCTGGTGGGGAAGTGTGTGTGGATTTACACATGCACAGAAAAACGGAGAAGGCAATGGCACCCCACTCCAGTACTCTTCCCTGGAAAATCCCATGGATGGAGGAGCCTGGTGGGCTGCAGTCCATGGGGTCGCTAAGAGCTGGACACGACTGAGCGACTTCCCCTTCACTTTTCACTTTCATGCATTGGAGAAGGAAATGGCAACCCACTCCAGTGTTCTTGCCTGGAGAATCCCAGGGACAAGGGAACCTGGTGGGCTGCTGTCTATGGGGTCGCACAGAGTCGGACACGACTGAAGCGACTTAGCAGCAGCAGCAGCAGCAGCGCAGAAAAAAATGGACACACACCAACATGTTAGTTGTAATTATCTCCCAGTGGTGGTATTATGGATTTTTTTTTCTTGCCTGTCTGTATTTTCTCATTTTTCTCAATGAATGTGTATTACCTGTGAATTAAAAATAATGTTTTGGCTTTGAAGTATATTACATAATTATTTTCAGCTTTATTATTTGAATAATCTCTGCCCTTATTCCACTTCAGCTAAAACAGTTCGAGGTTTGTATGATTTATTTCCTTTGAGTACTCCGTTGGAGAAGTTTTATTAAAGACTAATGGTAAAGCCAAAAGGCAAGAAAAGGGACTACACTGGATACTTAGATAAGTTTGGATCAAATAACCAAGAAGCGATAGCTACAAAGTAGAATTTAATTTTCTTTTTCTCGATCATTAATTTGTCTTCCATTTTTGACAGCATGCTAATCCCATTTTCCATGAAGAATTGCTTCCAGTTACTTTGTAATTTCAAGGTCCCAGCAGCTGGCTTTAAAAACACAGTTAAAAGTGGACTCATTTTACAGTCGATTTCCAATGACGTTTACCACAATCTGGCTGTGGAAGACTGGATCCACGACCATATGAATTTAGAAGGTAAGCCAGTCCTTTTCTTGTGGAGGAATTCTCCCACTGTGGTAATTGGTCGGCATCAGAACCCTTGGCAGGAATGTAACCTGAATCTGATGAGAGAAGAAGGTGTGAAACTGGCTCGGAGGAGAAGTGGAGGAGGCACAGTCTACCATGATATGGGTAACATCAACTTGACTTTTTTTACAACCAAGAAAAAGTATGATAGGATGGAGAATCTAAAATTAGTTGTGAGAGCCCTGAAGGCTGTCCAGCCACACCTGGACGTGCAGGCTACTGAAAGATTTGACCTTTTGCTTGACGGACAGTTTAAAATCTCAGGAACAGCTTCCAAGATTGGCCGCAATGCAGCTTATCACCATTGCACTTTGCTGTGCAGCACTGACGGGACCTTCTTATCATCTTTGCTGAAGAGCCCTTACCAAGGGATCAGGAGCAATGCCACTGCCAGCACACCTGCCTTAGTGAAAAACCTTATGGAAAAAGATCCCACTCTGACCTGTGAAGTAGTGATAAACGCTGTTGCCACAGAGTATGCTGCTTCTCATCAAATCGATAACCACATTCACCTAATAAACCCAACAGACGAGACAGTGTTTCCTGGAATAAACAGCAAAGCCAGAGAACTACAGACCTGGGAATGGATATATGGCAAAACTCCGAAGTTCAGTGTGGATACTTCCTTCACTGTGTTACATGAACAGTCACACTTGGAAATTAAAGTATTCATAGACGTCAAGAATGGGAGAATTGAAGTCTGTAATATTGAAGCACCTGATCATTGGTTGCCGCTGGAAATATGCGACCAGTTAAATGCAAGTCTTATTGGTAATAAGTTTTGCCCAATTGAAACGACAGTGCTAACAAGTATATTACATAGAACATATCCAGGGGATGATGAACTACACAGTAAATGGAATATTCTGTGTGAAAAAATTAAGGGAATAATGTGATTCCAGGTAAATTTCTTAATGTTGACGGTTTTGATGAGAAAATTAAAATGTGACAGTGCATTGTTTTTTCAGATTTTATTCTTGGCTGTGAATGGGCTTTCTCTCGTTGCAACGCGTGGGCTTCTCATTGTTACAGAGCTCAGGCTCTAGCCTCGAAGGCATCGGTAGTTGTGACTCGCAGGCTGTAGAGCACAGGCTCAGTAGTTACAGCACACAGGCCTAGTCACCCTGGGGCGCGTGAAGTCTTCCCGGACCAAGGATCAACCCTGTGTCCCCTGCATTGGCAGGTGGATTCTTAACCTCTGGACCACCAGGGGAATCCCTGTCTGTCTTCATTGCTTTTAATACTGAGCTGGCTAAAGGGTTCATTCAGGATTTTCCATAAGATGTTAATGCAAAAACCAGAACAAACTTTTTGGCCAACCCTGTATTTCACTGCATTTGTATTTCAGCTCTTTCTTTTGTTACCATCTTGGGGTTGGATACCATATTGAACACTCTGACCTCACCGTTCTTTTTCTTTCCACTAGGGAATATAACCCTGGCTTCTTGATACTATAAATTTCTCCCTTTTAATTACATTTCCTTATCCTTTAATTCTCTCCCACTAAACCAAGCTTACTGCACTTTTCTAAGCCAATGACTTTTCTCCAGTCTTTTCTAAGCCAGTAACTTTTCTCCAGTCTCTTGCTTCGTCTCCATTTCTTACCAGCATTCTCACATTTCTCTTGACCTATCATAGCCACTTTTTTCTTTCAACAATTGATTTTCTACTCCTATAACTAGATGGTGGGCAATGCTAGAAGAAAATTCACAGAATCATGTGTCTTCTCAGGTGGCGCTAGTGGTAAGGAATCCGCCTACAATGCAGGAGATGAAAGAGACATGAGTTTGTCCCCTGGGTGGAGAACATCACCTGGAGTAGGAAATGGCAACCTGCTCCAGTATTCTTGTGTGGAAAATTCCATGGACAGAGGAGCCTCGCAGGCTACAGTCCATGGGGTTGCAAAGAGTCGGACACAACTGAGCTCACACACGCGCATGTTCACACACAGATTCGCCCAATTTCCTATTTATAGTTTTTCACTTGTTTTTGTTCTGTAGGTATCAGATTCAACTCACCTCTCTTGACTGCCTCTCACATTCACCAGAGGCCTTACTCCTAACGGCTCCCACTCTTCGTAAGCTGAGAATTCTGCTACACTTAATCTGGTCACAAACCTTCATTTATAATTTGTGGGTAAAGGCTTTCAGAAATGAGCTCCTTCAGCTGCTTGTTTTCTACTTCAACTTTTCTCATTTCATTCAATCTCAGAAAAAGAAATACCTTCTCTTCCTTAAAGCTGAGCCCCCTACTTGTACTGTGGATTTTTCTTCTCCAGCTTTTTTAAAAAAAATACTTAAGCTGCATGTGGTGTTAGTTGCATCACTGAGATCTGTTGCAGAGCAGATTCTCTAATTGTGGCTCTGGGGCTTAGTTGCTCCATGCATGTGAGCTTTACTTCCCCGACCAGGAATTAAACCCATGTCCTCTGTATCTCAAGGCAGATTTTCTACCACTGGACCACCAGGGAGGTCTGTTTGTGTTTTGTACTATCAATTATTTATCTCCTTTATCTTGCATAAGTCTGTCTCAACTTTTACTGAATCATTAGTACTCTTGCCTGGGAAATCCTATGGGCGGAGGAGCCTGGTAGGCTTCAGTCCATGGGATCACTAAGAGTCGGACATGACTCTTTTCAGTTTCATGCATTGGAGAAGGAAATGGCAACCCATTCCCCTGTTCTTGCCTGGAGAATCCCAGGGACGGGGGAACCTGGTGGGCTGCCCCGTATGGGGTCGCACAGTCGGACACGACTGAAGCAACTTAGCAGCAGCAACAGCAGCCTTAGTGAATGGACATGTGAATGTCTCCCCCTTCTCAAAGACTGCTGCTCAAGGGTTTACTGTTTCTTTCCATTGCGTGGTTGCCAAACTGCTTCAAAGAGTAGCACTCCTGCCAACCGTTTAATGTCTCTCTAGTTCATTCACATGCTGATTCCTACAGTAGTTCCTGTCTACCGAGTGCCTACTCTGCGCCAGGTACTTTGTTAGTTGTTGGATGTTCCTGGTAAAAGAGACATGGTCACCGACCTTCAGTTCATTTCAGTTCAGTTTGGCCACTCAGTCATGTCCAACTCTGTGACCCCATGAACCGTAGCACGCCAGGCCTCCCTGTCCAAAACCAACTCCTGGAGCCCACCGAAACTCATGTCCATTGAGTCAGTGATGGCATCCAACCATCTCATCCTCTGTCGTCCCCTTCTCCTGCCCTCAACCTTTCCCAGCATCAGGGTCTTTTCAAATGAGTCAGCTCTTTGCATCAGGTGGCCAAAGTATTGGAGTTTCAGCTTCAACATCAGACCTTCCAAAGAACACACAGGACTGATCTCCTTTAGAATGGACTCCTTTTGAATGGACTGGTGGGATCTCCCTGCAGTCCAAGGAGGCAATGGCACCCCACTCCAGTACTCTTGCCTGGAAAATCTCATGGATGGAGGAGCCTGGTGGGCTGCAGTCCATGGGGTCGCGAAGAGTCGGACACGACTGAGCGACTTCACTTTCACTTTCATGCATCGGAGAAGGAAATGGCAACCCACTCCAGTGTTCTTGCCTTGAGAATCCCAGGGATGGGGGAGCCTAGTGGGCTGCCGTCTATGGGGTCACACAGAGTCGGACACGACTGAAGCGACTCAGCAGCAGCAGCAGCACAGACAGAACTTATTTCTTTGAAGACCTTATTTCCAAATATGGTTACATTCCAAGGTACCAGGGGTTGGGATTTAAACATGTAAATTTCTAAAGGTTATGTGTGTGCACAATCAACCCTTAACAGGGCTTTCAGGGTCCCCCACAACCCCAGACTACTCTGCCCAACTCTGTTCCTATGACCTCTACCTGGTTTTGTCCCTCCACACTATTCACTCTTGATTTGAAATCTTCAAGCTTTTCCAGATGTGATGTTCAGAAGGGCACTCTGCAACACCAGGACTTCTTTTTCCCTCTACAGACTTTGGCTTAGCTTATTCTTCAAGCTTCTGGTCTTCCCACTGCCTCTAGCAGTATCCCCTCTCCCAGCTGATCCCCATGGGACCTAGTCTGTCCCCAACCAGTCAACTGGCATCTCGATGGATAGGCTTTCCCAGGACAATTGATGCTAAGCTGCAGAGCTTTACAGATGTTCCAGTCAAGGTTAAGTGAGCTGCAAAATGCATCTGGTATTACTAAAAGGTTTGATTTGCCTTTATAAGGAGTTAAATAATAGAGGATAACTGAATTTAGGTAAATATCTGCTGCTGCTAAGTCGCTTCAGTCGTGTCCGACTCTGTGCAACCCCATAGACGGCAGCCCACCAGGCTCCCCGTCCCTGGGATTCTCCAGGCAAGAACACTGGAGTGGGTTGCCATTTCCTTCTCCAATGTATGAAAGTGAAAAGTGAAAGGGAAGTTGCTCAGTCGTGTCTGACTCTTCGCGACCCTATGGACTGCAGCCTACCAGGCTCCTCCGTCCATGGGATTTTCCAGGCAAGAGTACTGGAGTGGGGTGCCATTGCCTTCAAAGACACATAATTGTAGGGACTTCCTGGATGGTCCAGTGGCTAAGGTCTTGATTCATTCATCAACATCCAAATAAGAGAAAATCTGGGGAAATGTTTCAACTAACTATACTTGAAACACAAGTACTCTGAGTAACCTATTGATAAAAGTATTCAGGACTGGTCACACAACTGAACAAGGAATCCATACATTAGTAGAAATATAAAAATTTATTGTTAAATTCATACATTATAGGAATGATCTGTCCAAAGTTTAAAAAAAAAACCAACATTCATTTAAAGTAGAAATATATATGTAAATTAGGCTACTCTCTATCATATTTTTTTCGTGTGCTTATTATGAAAAATGTCCACTGTTGTTTCATGACATGGTCTTAAATCAAAATCACAATATCCAAGGGAAAAACGACTCTAAGAAGAGAAGAGAAGAGTTTTTTTTAACAAAAAGGATCAAAGCCATTTTGTTAAAGAATGCTACACAGTCACACATGAGACTATATCCTACCTGTGGTTTCTTAAAATAATCAAGTCCCCTTCCAATCTTAATTATCCATCCATTGTTGAACCTATTGAAATTAGTAATATAGTATTATACTCCAGACATTTAGGTCAGACAATGATCAAAGTTGTATGAAGTGTCAGCTAAATCTCCCCCTAACAAATAAAATCACTTCTTTCAGTGGCAAGAGTTGACCCAAACCTGAGTTTACCTATGGGCTGTGTCTACAATGAAACAAAACAACCATTAGCTGATAAAAGATTTTAACAGTTCAATTAAACCTTCCTTATGAATTTCATCTTCCTGAGAAAGCTTCCCTGTTCTGCTAACAAGTGGCTTCCAAGTGTACTCAGGCAGACGTGATGTTTCAGGGACTCCCCTGCCTAGAGATGGGGATCTACCAGGGCAGAGGAAGCCCTGATGGGCACAACACAGCATCCTGTCATGCCTACTAGAAAACTTAATAAACTATAAGAAGTAAAGCCAAATTAAATAAATACCACTATCACCCCAAAAGGAAATCATCCCAATGTCATAATACTGTATGTATAATTGGATATTAAAGTACTTTGCTCAGATGACACAGAACATGTAAATTTTATTCCTTAGAAAATAGGAAACTCACACAGAGGACACAATTAGCCAGATTTTTTTTCTTCAAAAGTGAAAAATACTAAAATTAAGCTTTATTTAAAATTTTAATACTTAAGTGGAATAGTATATGTAATTATATATAATTTATGAGAAATAAAAAGTATTTTTCAACTGCATAAAAATTAAAGTATTACTATATACTAACCTAATTTCTCGGTCATGTATTGAAGAAGAATATTCTAATTCCAAACACACGCCGTGATTCCTGAGCGACTGTTTTATTTCTTCCAGGCCACTACTCTGCTGCCGTTTCCCAGTGCCCTGTTAATAGGAAAAAGAAAACCCCAATTTTTTGACTCAGTTGTTAATATTTTAAATTATCCCTCAGCTATGCAGTGTGTGTGTTCAGTTGCACAGTTGTGCCACTGGCAGGTAGATTCTTCACCTCTGAGCCACCTAGGAAGCCCATGCAACGTATATCTTAGGTGAATTAAAATGTAAATATCCTACCCTAGTTTCACTGTCCATTACTGCAAAGAAGCAGCCAAAGAAGATGAAGTCATTTAAGAGCAACTGTTTTTATCAAAATAATCATTTTTTTTCCTAATGTGAACATAACCCAATTTGGTGCCATCTCCTAAGATGTATTCTAATGGTGCTGTTTATTCAGATGAGGCTTTCTTCTCAAATTGATCCTGGAAATATGAATTGTTTAGAATTATCCCTATTTAAATCAAAATCAAGATAGAGATGATAGAAACTATCAATACTGAAGACAGAGTGATTGACTCATAGATCATCCAAGAAACTAACTTGAACAACTATTTGAATAAGAGAGCTCAGCTAAGTGGCCAAATGCAAGGTACAACATACTAAAATCAACAGCATTTTCTCCAGTGTGTTTTGTGCCTATTCCCAGATGGCTCAGGAGTAAAGAACCCACCTGCCAATGCAGGAGATACAAGAGACGCGGGTTTGACCCCTGGGTCGGGAAGACCTCCTGGAGGAGGAAATGGCAACCCACTCAGTATTCTTGCCTGGAGAATCCCATGGACAGAGGACTGTCCTACAGTCCTACAACTACATCCTACAACTGAGTAAAGTTCATGATGTTAAGAAAGAGAAAATGCTTTCAGGTACCTACTTCATCCAGAGAGGTGAGAAGATGAATAGTTTTTACTTTACATGGTCTCTTAACCAGCATCTCACAAAATCGAAGGAAGTTATACAGCTGAAAGACATTAGGATAGGTTATTACTCATACATGTTAAACAATAACTATTTCATCCTATGTGAGTACATTTCACCTACCTGATGTGTGTGTCTAATGTAAGGATCTTCTATCCAAACTTCTGTAACTGTTTCACTCAGGTATTCTTGAAAAAGGGACTCATAACTGAAACCTGTTGCATTCTCTTCTATTTTAATTTGCTTGTGATATTTTCCGGCTACAAAACAGAAGTTTCTGTGATAAAACCAGTGACTACTTGTTTTCTTTTTATACATACTATATTTAGAAACAGTGAAAAATCAGGAGCACATACAAGTTAATGTTTTTAAACTCATGCACTAAAAAAATAAAAAATAAATAAACTCATGCACTCAGCGAGCATTGTCAAATGCTTAATCTATACCAGACACATTGCAAGATGCTACACACACACACAGGTAAATAAAAAACTATCCAATGAGTTTTGCCTTCATGGAGGCCAGGCAAGTGGGAAAGTCCAGAGATTTCTTGGAATAGGTTCTTGAGCTAAATCCTATAGAACCAGACAGTTTATTCAAGAGAGAACCATACTGTATATAAAGATATCTAATATTTTTATCACCATGAGTAGAATCATAAGCTATGATCCAGTGGGCAACTAGTCTTTTTCTTCAGATTTAAGTCTTTTTATGTCTTGCAATGTAATAGCTGAGGTATTACATATATGGTTTTCCCAACGGCTCAGCAGTAAAGAATCCACCTGCAATGCAGGAGACTTAGCTTTGATCCTTGTGTTGGGAAGATTCCCTAGAGAACTCCAGTATTCAACTCACTCCAGTATTCTTGCCTGAAAAATCCCATGGACAGAGGAGCCTGGTGGGCTACAGTCCAAAGGGTCACAAAGAGTCAGACATGAGTGAGTTACTAAGCACACATTAAATATATAAATGAAATATAATATGGAGTCTAGGAGTCTTAGAACTTGTAGAGTGTGTTAAGCAGAAACTTATAGTACTTCTTAATAATCCAAGCCAAAGACTAGAATGCCATAGGGTCAGCAGGGGAGTTCTATTGTTTTTGTTCATTCAAAATGAATAATTATTGAATAAGTTATCAAAGACCTTTAAGGTTGTTGTTTTTTTTTTTTTAAATATGATCCTTAACGGTAGTTCCTGATTTATATGGCGGTTGCACTTTTAAACTTTGTTTGAAAATCAGTGGTTTGGATTCTGTTCCTAATATTTCAAAACATAAAATGTTATAAACTGTGCATCAGTTTTCAAGTCAAGTCACATAGGTTAGTGTAAGCCAGTGTATTTAAGCCACAAAGTTGATGGTACTCTATTTCCTTCAGATTTCAGAGGGAAACTGCATTGCAGGTTTCAATTTGGGATGAAGTAAACAATTTTATTACTCCTCAACAAAGGAGCCAGCTAGCCAGGTTAATCAGGGTAGCCAGGATTTGCGATAGTACAGAATACCAGGAAGAGGCGTGCAGAGGGCAGGAGTAAGCAGGAGCTGAGGGCTGGGGGACACTGATATTTTTTTTTTTTTTGAGGACAGCAGTTCCTTTGACTTAGAATGCAGCAGCTGTGAATGTCAGGTGGCAACGGCCGTTTGTGTCTATATGTCCGTAAACTGGATGCTCAAAAAGTAGTGAACTAACCATACCTCCCTCATCTCTCATCACTGTGAGTCTCAGTCATGTCTGACTCTATGACCCCATGGACAACAGCCTACCAGGCTCCTCTGTCCATGGGATTTCCCAGGCAAGAATACTGGAGTGGGTTGTCATCTCCTCCAGGGGATCTTCCCCACCTAGGGATCAAACCCATGTCTCCTGTATTGGTAGGCTGATTCTTTACCACTGCGCCACCTGGGGAGCCCCCAGAGAACCAATTATAAATAGGGAACCATACCTTCTGCATCTCTGATCATTAAGAATACCTAACTCCTCAAACGTTCTGAATCAAGACAAAAATCTCAAAGAAGCCCTGGGCATTTCTTGAGCTACTTTAATATTTTGGTCATTTTATAAAGGGAGATACAAATGAGATACAGGCTTTACGTTCAGTATTGTTCTGCTTCATGGGGATCATGAATTCCTTAAAATGGCATGCAAAGTTCTGCAGTATGTAGAGCTGTCCTCAGATTCTCAGGAGGGTATCTGACTGCCACCTTCCCCTGAGCAGAAAACAAAACAACAGGGCAAAGGGCCTTCCCTTGTGGTCTAGTGGCTAAGACTCTGAGCTCCCAGAGCAGGGGTCTAGGTTTGACCCCTGGTTAGGGAACCAGATCCCATACACTGCAACTGAAAAAAAAAAAAAAGAAAAAAAGACCCTGTCCTTTTTTTAGTGATGCAACTAAGACCCAATGTAGCCAAATAAATAAATATTTTTTTAAAAAGTTAAGAATTGGAAATGCAGAGGAGACCTGTAAGCTCCCAAGGGTAAACAGTCCAGACCACACAGAGCTCCAAAGGGCACAGCCAGAAACACTGAATGAAACACGCTTTGTCACAAGAGCTCAGGCACATACTCTCCAAAATAGCCTTCTTACCTTCTTTTTCTTGTTCCAAGCGTTTCTTTAAGTGTTCTGCTCTATCCATGTAGTCAGAAATTATTTTTCTGAGATTATGCTTCTTTGTTTCATCTGTGGTGCCTACAAATTAAAAAACAGACTCTCAAGATTCCAAACAGGCTTTCTCTTTGGTACAGGCAGTGTTTCCTAAGTTTTCCATGGATTTCCTGTCCTTTGGCATGGTTCACCTTCGTGCTAAAATACACAAATAATAGGCCCCAATTTAGCTTGATCCTGTACGACCTTCACCTTTGCACTGAGCATTGGAAGCCACTTTATTTAGGAGTGGGGACTCTGACACTGTGACTGACAGATGGGGACACTCAATCTGGTGCGGAGACAAAGGTGGCTTATTACATGTCACTGACTATGAGCACCATTTTGTTCCAATTACCCGTAAGTTTGAAATCTTAGCACAATCAAAAGATAGCAAACAACAGCTTTCTTCCACAAACCCGTCTCTATTCCAGACTTCCCCTTTACAGCTTACATTGACTCATTTTCCCAGCCATCCCCAAAATCAAAGGTATTTTTGAGTATACATTATCAATAAAAGCTTATTCCAAGTTCCACTTCCAACCAGTTAACAAATTACTTCTGGTCCCTTCCTTCCTCCCTTTTAACACCGCTTTCATTTTTTTTACTTTAATTTCATTTTTAAACTCTGTTTTTAAAAACATTATATTTTGAATTAATTATATATTTATGGAAAAGCTAGGAACATGGCAGAGACTCCCTTCATCCAGATTCCCCTATATTAACATATTACACAACTAGAGTACAATTATCAGAGCAAGCATATGAACATTCATACAACACTATTAGCTCATCTACATACCTTATTGGTATTTCACTAATTATCCCACTTCATTGTCCTTTATTGTGCCCATCTTTGGGTGAAATATTCCCTTGATATTTCCAATTTTCCTGAGATCTCTAGTCTTTCCCTTTTGTTGTTTTCTTCTAGTTTTACGTACTGTTCATTGAAGAAGGCCTTGTTGTCTCTCTGTGCTATTCTCTGGAACTCTGCGTCTAGTTGGATGTAAAATTGGAAATATCAAGAGAAGATTTCACCCAAAGACAGGCACAATAAAGTACAGAAACAGTAAAGACCCAGTAGATGCTGAAGATATCAAGACATGGAAAGAATACACAGAAGAACTATACAATAAAGGTCTTAATGAACCAGATTACTCTGATGATGTGGTCAGTCACCCAGAGCCAGACATTCTGGAGTTTGAAGTCAAGTGGGCTGTAGGACTCACTGCTGTTAATAAAGCTAGTGGATGTGATGGAATTCCAGTGCTCACTCACTTCAGCCGTGTACGACTCTGTGAGACTCCATGACTGTAGCCCGCCAGGCTCCTCTGTCCATGGGATTCTCCAGGCAAGAATACTGGAGTGGGTTGCCATTCCCTTCTCCAGGAGATCTTCCAGACCCAGGAATCAAACCTACATTTCTTACATTTCCTGCACTGGCAGGTGGCTTCTTTACCACTGGCACCACCTGGAATTACAGTAGAACTATTCAAACAAAACCCCAAAGGATGAGGCCCTCAAGGTGTTGCAGTCAGTATCTCAGCAAATCTGGAAGACTCAGCAGTGGCCACAGGACTGGAAAAGGTCAATCCTCATCCCAATTCCCAAGAAGGGTAGTACTAAAGAATGAGCTAACAGTTGGATAACAGTTAGATAATTGCACTCATCTCCCATACTAGTAAGGTCATGCTTAAAATCTTGTATACTAGGCTTCAGCATTATGTGAACCAAGAAGTTCCAGATGTCCAAGCTGGGTCTAGAAAACGAAAAGGAACCAGAGATCAAATTGCCAACATTTGCTGGATCTTAGAGAAAGCAAAGGAATTCCAGAAAAACATCTACCTCTGTTTCATCACCTATACTAAAGCCTTTGACTGTGTGGATCATAACAAACTATGGAAAGCTCTTAGAGAGATGGGAATATGAGACCATCTCACCTGTCTCCTGAGAAACCTGTGTGCAGGTCAAGAAGCACAGTTAGAAGCCTGTATGGAACAACTGATTGGTTCAAGATTGAGAAAGGAGTATGACAGGGCTGTCTGCTGTTACCCTGTTTGTTTAACCTATACACTGCTGAGCACATCAGGAGAAATGCTGGGTTGGATGAGCTACAAGCTGGAATCAAGATAGGTGGGAAACACATTAACAACCTTAGATATGCGGATGATACCACTCTAATGGCAGAAAGCAAAGAGGAACTAGAAAGCCTCTTGATGAGAGTGAAGGAGGAGAGTAACTACTAAAAAAACTAAGATCATGGCATCCGGCCTCATTACTTCATGACAAATGGAAGGGCAAAAGGAAGTAGTGACAGATTTCCTCTTCTTGAGCTCTAAAATCACTGCACATGGTGACTGCAGTCATGAAGTCAGAAGACAACTGTTTTTTGACAGGAAAGCTATGACGAACCTATACAGTGTGCTGAAAAGCAGAGACATTACTTGGTTGACAAAGGTCTGTGTAGTCAAGGCTATGGTCTTCCCAGTGGTCATGTATGGATGTGAGAGCTGGACTATAAAGAAGACAGAACGCCAAAGAACTGATGCCTTTGAACTGTGGTGCTGGAGAAGACTCCTCAAAGTCCCCTGGACAGCAAGGAAATCAAATCGGTCAATCTTAAGGGAAATCAACCCTGAATATTCATTGGAAGGACTGATGCTGAAGCTCTAGTATGTTGGTCATCTGATGCAAACAGCCAATTCATTGGAAAAGTCCCTGATGCTAGGAAAGATTGAGGGAAGGAGGAAAAGAGGGCGTCAGAGGATGAGATGGATGGATGGCATCACTGATCCAATGGACATTAACTTGGGCAAATTTTGGGAGATGGTGAGGAACAGGGGGGCTTGGCATGCTGCAGTCAATGGGGTTGCAGAGTCCGACACAACTGGGTGACTGAATATCAACAATTATCCCACTAAAGAAAGTTTTCTGGTCTAGGATCCCACATAGCATTTAGGGGTTATGCCTCTTTAGTCTTCTCCAGTCTGTAATAGTTCCTTTAGTATGTTCCTGCCTTTTATGACCTTGACATTTAGGAAAAGTAAGCACTCACTTATTTTGTAGAATGTGTCTCATTTTGGGCTGCCCCTGTTTTCTGAGGATAAGACTGAGGTTATACATATTTTTAGCAAGAAAATCACAGAAGTGTTGTGCCCTTCTTGGTGGGTACATGAGGTCAATATGTCTTATTACTGGAGATGTCAACTTTGATGACTTGGTTAAGGTGGAGTTTACAGATTTCTCCACTAGAAAGTCACTAATTTCTCTTTTGTATGAAAAGCTATCTTGTGGGTAAATATCCTGTCTCTCTTCACTCTTCATTCACTAATTTTAGGATCCACTGATGGTTTCCTTTTTTTTTTTTTTTTTTGGCCATGGCATGCAGCATGTAGGATCTTAGCTGCCCGACCAGGGATTGAACTTGAGCCCCCTGCATTGGAAGGCAAAGTCTTAACTATTGGACTGCCAAGGAAGTCCCATTGATGGCCTTTCCCTGTAACAATTACTACTACTGCTGCTGCTGCTGCTAAGTCGCTTCAGTCGTGTCCGACTCTGTGCGACCCGAGATGGCAGCCCACCAGGATCCCCCGTCCCTGGGATTCTCCAGGCAAGAGTACTGGAGTGGGTTGCCATTTCCTTCTCCAATGCATGAAAGTGAAAAGTGAAAGTGAAGTCACTGAGTCGTGTCCAACTCTCAGCAACCCCATGGACCGCAGCCCACGAGGCTCCTCCGTCCATGGGAGTTTCCAGGCTAGAGTACTGGAGTGGGGTGCCATTGCCTTCTCCGAATTACTACTGCAGTATTTGCCAAATGGTGATTTTCTATTTCCATCATTTCTACTTAATGTATTAACTGGAATTCCAGTGTAAGGAAAAGCTGTCCCTTCTCGCTCATCTACTTATTTATTCTACTAATAATTTATATCAATATGGACTCATGGATATTTTACTTTATGGGTTGTAGTTGAAAACTATCAATTTTTTAAATTTATTTTTTAACTGAAGGATAATTGCTTTACAGAATTTTGTTGTTTTCTGTCAAACCTCAACATGAATCAGCCATAGGTATACATATGTCCCCTCCCTTTTGAACCTCCCTCCCATCTCCCGCCCCATCCCTCCCCTCTAGATTGATAGAGAGCCCCTGTCTGAGTTTCCTGAGCCATTCAGCAAATTTCCATTGGCTATCTATTTCATACATGGTAAGGTAAGTTGCCATGTTACTCTTTCCATAGATCTCACCCTCTCCTCCCCTCTCCCCATGTCCGTAAGTCTATTCTGTTTCTCCACTGCTGCCCTGTGAATAAATTCTTCAGTGCCATTTTCCTAGATTCTGTATATATGCCTTAGAATATGACATTTCTCTTTCTCTTTCTGACTCACTTCACTCTGTATAATAGGTTCTAGGTTCATCCAACTCATCAGAACTTACTCAAATGTGTTCCTTTTTATGGTGTAATATAAAAATGTAGTAATATTCCATTGTGTATATGTACCACAGCTTCTTTATCCAATCATGTCGATGGACATCTAGGTTGCTTCCATGTTCTAGCTATTTTAAATAGTGCTGCAATGAACATTAGGGTACATGTGTCTTTTTCAATTTTGGTTTCCTCAGGGTATAAGCCTGCTAGTGGGATTGCTGGGTCATATAGTGGTTTTATTCCTAGTATTTTAAGGAATCTCCATACTGTCTTCCACACTGGCTGTTATCAATTTACATTCCCACCAACAGTGCAAGAGCATTCCCTTTTCTCCACATGCTCTCCAGCATTTATTGTTTGTAGACTTTCCGCTGGATCATGGAAAAAGCAAGAGAGTTCCAGAAAAACATCTATTTCTGCTTTAGTGACTATCCCAAAGCCTTTGACTGTGTGGATCACAAGAAACTGTGGAAAATTCTGAGAGAGATGGGAATACCAGACCACCTGACCTGCCTCTTGAGAAACCTGTATGCAGGTCAGAAAGCAACAGTTAGAACTGGACATGGAACAACAGACTGGTTCCAAATAGGAAAAGGAGTATGTCAAGGCTGTATATTGTCACCCTGCTTATTTAACTTATATGCAGAGTACATCATGAGAAACACTGGACTGGAAGAAACACAAGCTGGAGTCAAGATTGCCGGGAGAAATATCAATAACCTCAGATATGCAGATGACACCACCCTTATGGCAGAAAGTGAAGAGGAACTCAAAAGCCTCTTGATGAAAGTGAAAGAGGAGAGTGAAAAAGTTGGCTTAAAGCTCAACATTCAGAAAACTAAGATCATGGCATCCGGTCCCATCACTTCATAGGAAATAGATGGGGAAACAGTGGAAACAGTGTCAGGCTTTATTTTTTTGGGCTCCAAAATCACTGCAGATGGTGACTGCAGCCATGAAATTAAAAGACACTCACTCCTTGGAAGGAAAGTTATGATCAACCTAGATAGCATGTTGAAAAGCAGAGACATTACTTTGCCAACTAAGGTCCGACTAGTCAAGGCTATGGTTTTTCCAGTGATCATGTATGGATGTGAGAGTTGGACTGTGAAGAAGGCTGAGTGCCGAAGAATTGATGGTTTTGAACTGTGGTGTTGGAGAAGACTCTTGAGAGTCCCTTGGACTGCAAGGAGATCCAACCAGTCCATTCTGAAGGAGATCAGCCCTGGGATTTCTTTGGAAGGAATGATGCTAAAGCTGATACTCCAGTACTTTGGCCACCTCATGCGAAGAGCTGACCCATTGGAAAAGACTCTGATGCTGGGAGGGATTGGGGGCAGGAGGAGAAGGGGATGACAGAGGATGAGATGGCTGGATGGCATCACTGACTGGATGGACGTGAGTCTGAGTGAACTCCGGGAGATGGTGATGGACAGGGAGGCCTGGCGTGCTGCAATTCATGGGGTCGCAAAGAGTCAGACACGACTGAGCGACTGAACTGAACTGAACTGATTCTGACTGGTGTGAGGTGATATCTCATTGTAGTTTTGATTTGCGTTTCCCTAACAATGAGTGGTGTTGAGCACCTTTTTATGAGCTTGTTAGCCATCTGTACGTCTTCTTTGGAGAAATGTCTGTTTAGGTCTTTTTCCCTCTTTTTTGATTGGGTTGTTGTTCTGGCATTGGTTTGTATGAGCTGCTTTTTAGGAAATTAATCCTTTGTCAGTTGTTTCACTTGCTATTATTTTCTCCCATTCTGAGGGTTGTCTTTTCACCTTGCTTATAGTTTCCTTTGCTGTGCAAAAGCTTTTAAGTTTAATCAGGTCCTACTTGTTTATTTTTATTTCCATTACTCCAGGAGGTGAGTCATAGGGGATCTTGCTTTATGTCATCGAGTGTTCTACCTATGTTTTCCTCTAAGAGTTTTATAGTTTCTGGTCTTACATTTAGGTCTTTAATTCATTTTGAGTTTATCTTTGTGTATGGTGTTAGGAAGTGTTCTAATTTCATTCTTTTACCTATAGCTGTCCAGTTTTCCCAGCACCATTTGTTGAAGAGCCTGTCTTTGCCCCATTGTATATTCTTGCCTCCTTTGTCAAAAATAAGGTACCCACAAGTGCATGGGTTTATTTCTGGGCTTTTGATCTTGCTCCATTAGTCTGTATTTCTGTTTTTGTGCCAGTACCATACTGTCTTGATGATTGTAGCTTTGTAGTATAATCTGAAGTCAGGAAGGTTGATTCTTCCAGCTCCATTCTTCTTTCTCAAGACAACTTTGGCTGTTTGGGTTTTTTTGTGTTTCCATATGAATTGTGAAATTTTTTTGTTCTCGTTCTGTGAAAAATGCCATTGGTAATTTGATAGGGACTGCACTGAATCTGCAGATTGCATTTGGTAGTATAGTCATTTTCACAATCTTGATTTTTCTTACCCAGGAACATGGAATATTTCTCCATCTGTTTATGTAGTCTTTTGATTTCTTTCCTTAGTGTTTTATAATTTTCTGTGTACAGTTCTTTTGTCTCCTTAGGTAAGTTTATTCCTATTTAATTCTTTTTGTTGCAATGGTGAATGGGATTGATTCTTTAATTTCTCTTTCTGATTTTTCATTGTTAGTATATTAGTATGTAGAAATGCAAGTGATTTCTGTGTATTGATTTTGTATCCTGCATCTTTGTTAAATTCACTGATTAGCTCTAGTAATTTTCTGAACTATCTTTAGGGTTTTTTATGTACAGTATCATGTCATCTGCAAACAGTGAGAGCTTCTTCTTTTCCAATCTGGATTCCTTTTATTTCTTTTTCTTCTCTGATTAGTGTAACTATGTTAAATAATAGTGGTGAAAGTGGACACCCTTGTCTTGTTCCTGATCTTAGGGGGAATGCTTTCAGTTTTTTACCATTGAGAATAATGTTTACTATAGGCTTATCATATATGGCCTTTACTATGTTGAGGTAGGCTCCTTCCATGCCCATTTTTGAAGAGTTTTAATCATAAATGGGTGCTGAATTTTGTCAAAGGCTTTTTCTGCACCTATTGAGATTATCATATGCTTTTTATCTTTCAATTTGTTAATACGGTATACCACATTGATTGATTTGCGTATGTTGAAAAATCCTTGCATTCTTGGAACAAACCCAACTTGATGATGGTGTATGGACTATTTGATGTGTTGCTGAATTGTGTTTGCTAAAATTTTGTTGAAGATTTTTGCATCTATGTTCATCAGTGATATTGGCCTGTAGTTTTCTTTTTGTGTGTTGTCTTTGTCTGGTTTTGGTATCAGGATGAGAGTGGCCTTGTAAAATGAGTTTGGAACTGTTCCTTCCTCTGCAAGCATTTTTTGGAAGAGTTTTAGAAGGACAGGCATTAGCTCTTCTCTAAATGTTTGATAGAATTCTCCTGCGAAGTCATCTGGTCCTGGGCTTTTGGGAAACTATCATCATTTTCTTGCTTAAATATTATCAGCATTGGCTTTGAGAGCTCCTTGTGCTGGCTCCTGTGTTCTTTTGACGTACCCCATTATTTTTTGACTACTTCCTTATATTTTGGTGCGGAATGTTGTAGTTTTCTTGCTCCAGCCCCAAAATCAATCACTTCTCCCAGAGACTGTGGTTTGTTTTATTGAAGAAGGGTATCAAGAGATCATATTCTGAGTGCTAAGTGTGCTCATTGTGGCTTGGGGAAAGTCTAGACCCTTTCTGTCAATACAGGCAGAAAGTCTATGGAGGTTTACTAATACATACATCTCTATTGCTGTATCTATCCATCTGCATCAAATCCCACAAATTCATACTAACTTTGATCCCACAGGGTTTATTCTAGCCTTCCTCCTTTCCTTACCTGTAACTTCTTTCATTATCCACAATATATTTACTAGCTTGTTCCTGTTTAGATCCCTGGGTAGGGAAGATCCCTTGGGGAAGGAGATGGCTTCCCACTCCAGTATTCTTGCCTGGAGAATCCCATGGACAGAGGAGCCTGGTAGGCCACAGTTCATGGGGTTGCAAAGAGTCAGACATGACTGAGCAACTAATACTTTCACTTTCAAGTTCAGTATAGACATCAAGCAGTTTCAGAATTCTTAACCCATACTGTTGTGAGAAAAAAAAAAAAAATTAACCAACTAAAATATAGTGTTTGGGACTTCCTTGGTGGTCCAGAGGTTAAGAATACGCCTTCCAATGCAGTGGACTCGGGTTCAATCCCTGGTCAGGGAACTAAGATCCCACATGCCACAGGGCAACTAAGCCCATCTGCCTCAACTAGAGAACCCGTGCTGCAACGAAGACCCAGCACAATCAAAAAAGAATTAAAAAACAAAACCAGCTTTGCCACTTTTAGCTGTGTGACCTTGGCCAGTTATTCAACCTCTTTTTATCTTCTTGTCTAACACGGAAAGAGTAGCAGCACCCTAGAAAATTGTGGAGAGGACTAATTATGAAAAACTAATTGCAAAGAGTTGACATGACTTAGCATCCGAACAACAACAAATTATGATACTGGCATGCAGAAAATACTCAGTGTTGTCAGTATCATTATCATCTACTTAATTTCTTTATACACTGCCCTCTCGGCTTCCTTTAGAACTAGATTTTATCTAACACCTGTTTTCTTAACTCTACTGTTACTTTGCTACTGCCTATGCTGCTGCTGCTGTTGCTAAGTCGCTTTAAATATATGCTATTTCCCCTGTCCTCTTTCTTAATCATTATCCTCGATCACAGTTTGACCCATCCTTCAAACATGACTTTGTCTTCCAGGTTTCATCAGATAGCCATCTCCAAGTCCCACTGGAAACTCACTCCCACATCTAATCTATGAGTCAATGCCAGTAATTCAATGTCCACTCTGTCCTCTCCCTAATCAGTGGTGTCATTCAGGTCATGGTTCATTCAGGCCCTCATCTCCTCTCATCTTGACTCCTGCAGGAGTTCATTAATTGATCTGCTTGACTTCAGTCTCTTCAGGTTCATGTTTCTCCTACACTCTTGACCTGTTCACTCATTTATTCAAGAAATATTTACTGAGAACTTACCACATGCCAGGCATTATTCTAAGCACTGGAGACACAGCAGTTAATAAAGCAAAACAGGATTCCCCACTATCATTCAAACGGGAGGGAAGACAACAACAGAGATAAATTGGTAAAACACATATGTTAGACTGTGATAAAGTGCTATTAAATAAAGCAAGGAAGAAGGATAAGCGAGTCCTGGGATAGGGGTTGTAATTTCACATTGGGGGTCAGGGAATGGCTTCACAAATAAGGTGATTATTTGTATAAATACCTGAAAGAGGAGAGAGAATAGGTCATGCAAATATTTGGGAGAAAAACATATGCCTAAGAGAGGCAACTTTAATTATGTCACTCCTTTGCAGAAACTTTAGTTTCTCCTTGTCAATGGAATGAGCTAAAATCTCCTGGCAGTCAAGGCCATCCACAGCATGCTCCAACCATCAGTCTATCTTTAAACTTCTCCTCTTCCTCTATAGGTATATGCTAAAGTGAACTGAACCACTTATTTAGTAAAACAGCACAGACAGAACTAGTACACTTTTAGCTGAGTTTCTGAAATTCTACTTACCCTTCCAAAACCCCTATCGAAAGCAACCCCCACCTTTCCATCCCCAAATGACCACTGGCTGTTTAAATCCTCATTGCATTTGTTTCCATAGCTCTTGGCACTTATTCCCTGCAGTAGAGTTATTGCATTTATATCTTAACCTTCAAGATCATGTCACCATCTCTTTAACCACCACAGGATCAGAGGAGCACACAGGAGCAGAACTCCTGGGATTCTGCTGCTTCAGGGTCCAGCACTGTATGCCATGTCCCTTTCTGGGAGTCAGCAGGGCAGAGTTGCTAAAGCCTTGGGTTCCAGTTGTGACTCTACCAATGGTAGCAGAACTGGAAAGTGAACTTTGCTTTTTATGCTGTTAAAATGAGGGTAACATCACCTCATACTTCATAGGGCAACCATAAGGACGAACTGGGATCATGCTTCTAATGTGCTCTGCACACTGCCTACCACTTAAGACTTACAAATGATATTACTCTTATTATCACCATCATCAAATGGTCCCTGCCCAAGGTAGGGTTTTAGAGTTCTAAGAAAAGCACTGTACACTGAAGAGCAGCCTCTGCTGTCTCAAAGCTTCTGAAACATATCAGAAATATGCAGGCAAAAAGGCATAGAGGGGAGATCTTGGGCCAGACGGGGAACCCAAGAGGATGGGGAGCAGGGGCTTGTTTTAAGTCAATTAATATATAATTACATGTTTATTACTTGCAAGGGATTGTGCTCGGTGTTAAGGTTATTTGGGTACTTCTAGGGGCTTCCCTGGTGGCTCAGAGGTTAAAGTATCTGCCTGCAATGTGGGAGACCCTGGTTTGATCCCTGGGTTGGGAAGATCCCCTAGAGAAGGAAATGGCAATCCACTCCAGTACTCTTGCCTGGAGAATTCCATGGAGGGAGGAGCCTGGTAGGCTACAGTCCACAGGGTCGCAAAGAGTTGGACACGACTGAGCTACTTCACAACACTGAATTGGTCATCTGATGCAAACAGCCAACTCATTGGAAAAGTCCGTGATGCTGGGAAAGATTGAGGGCAGAAGGAGAAGAGGGCATCAGAGGATGAGATGGCTGGATGGCATCAACTGATGGAATGGACATGAACTTCAGCAAACTTTGGGAGATGGTGAGGGACAGGGAGGCCTGGCATGCTGCAGTCCATGGGGTCACAAACAGTCGGACACAACTGGATGACTGAATGACTGAACAACAACAACAACAACACTGAATAACCATGTAACAGAAAGTCTTAACTCTCACAATCCTATACATTTCTCACACCAAATTTCAGTATATCCATTTCTAATGAAAAAACTTAAATTGGAGTATAGTTGGGCTTCGCAGGTGGCGCTAGTGATAAAGAACTCACCTGCCAGTGCAGGAGACATGGGAAACACTGCCTCAATCCCTGGGTTAGGAAGACCCACTCCAGTATTCTTGCTTGAAAAATCCCATAGACAGAGGAGCCTGGCAGGGCACCGTCCATGGGGTCACAAAGAATCCCCACATGACTGAGCAACTAATACTTTCATAGTTGATTTACACTGTCATGGTGGTTTCATGGGTACAGCAAAGTGAATCAGTTACACACACACATATATCCACTCTTTTTAAAACTCTTCTCCCATGTAAGTCAGTAGAGAGTACTGAGTAGAGGTCCCCGTGCTATACAGTAGGCCCTTATTAGTTTTTTTAACTTATAATGAAAATGTTTAATGAGAAAAATAAGGAAAAGGGTGTAACGAACACCCTTATTATTTATCACCTAGATTTAAAAATTGTTAGCATTTTGTCATATTTGCTTCAACGTTCAAATTCAGACATCATGACAATTCCTGCCCAAACATGTTAGTCTGCACCCCTAAAATTAAGAATAGAGTTTGAAAAATACCATACTACCTAACAAAGTTAATAATTTTATTGCTACTTGTTCCATATACAATCTTCCTAAATTGATCCCCAAATATTTTATACAGTTCGTTCAAACCCAAGTCCCTTCAAGGCAACTACTACATCTGCTGCTGCTGCTGCTGCTGCTAAGTTGCTTCAGTCGTGTCTGACTCTCTGCGACCCCACAGACGGCAGCCCACGAGGCTCCCCGGTTCCTGGGATTCTCCAGGCAAGAACACTGAAGTGGGTTGCCATTTCCTTCTCCAACGCATGAAAGTGAAAAGTGAAAGGGAAGTCGCTCGGTCGTGTCCGACTCTTAGCGACCCCACGGACTGCAGCCCACCAGGCTCCTCCGTCCATGGGATTTTCCAGGCAAGAGTACTGGAGTGGGGTGCCATCGCCTTCTGCGAACTATTACGTCTAGTTACCTCTTAAAATTCTAGAACAGCAACCTCTCTTTCATTGACGACATCATTCTAATAAAGATATAAAAGAAACCAGTCCACCTGTCCTGTAGAATACCCCATCTTCGGTATTTCACTGCTGTCTCGCAGCGAAAGGAATCGTTTTAACTCTGTCACTCCCACTCAGGCAAGACGGCCGGCAACTCCATTTCCTCCAGTCTCTGCTCCCCGGCTCAGTGCTCACCTTTCAGAACCTGCAGGAGCATATCGATCCCCTCCTGGTAACACACCAGAGCCTGCGGGTTCCGGGACTCGGACTCCAGATCTAACGCCCGCTTTAACACCGTCAGTGCAGCTGTTCTCCTAGTTTCCTGCTGCAAGCCGGACCTCGCCATAATCTCGGAAATTAGTTTTTCCCGTTCCTTGGTGGGTGGGTCAGCGGCGCGCCAGCATGCGGTCACGTGAACCTATGCCTCTGCGCTCTCTTTTTGTGGTGCCGGAGTGGGAGGGAGTCGTCTGGAACTAAAGTGCGGCACTGTGTGTATGCACTGTTACGGCCGAGTTTGAGTGTGGCACTCTGGGTCCTTCCTCGGCTCCTGTTCTCCTCAGTGGTTAACTTAAGGCTGAGAGACTTCTAGCAACTGCTGGTGAGTGGGGAATGAGTGGCTGAAGGTAGTGCATTTTTGCTAGGAGCATGTATCTGTGAACCCTATGCGGATGAGGATTGATTTTGTCTATTCGGCTCTGGGTTTACGAGTCACAGTAAGCTGTATGGGCCTGCGTCCAGGGTTGGCCCTTGGTCTCCCGAAAAGCCGCTTACCGGCTGGATCCCGTCTCTCGGTTTGAGGGTTCCCGGGATGCGGCCTGAGGAGCCCCGCCTTACTGGAGCTCGAGGACTGAGCGTCCCCGGCCGGGCAGTCTGGCGGGAAAGGGTGTTTTCGCATTTTCTGTGCTTCTGTTTTACTCGTAACTTTGGCTTTCTGCTGGGGTCAGCCTAACGAATTGTTAATGGTGACACAAAATTGTATAATTTAAAAATTGCTGCATTTTAGAACGCAAACCCTCCGGAGTTGGCTTATTTTACCTTTTGGGATTTCCCTGAGGTCCAGTGGTTAAGACTCCGCGCTTGCGCTGGAGGAGGCGTGGGTTCTATCCCTGGTAGAGAAACTTAAGGTCCCGCTTGCTGTGGGACGCAACCAAAAAAAAAAAAAAAAATTACCGTTTTACCAAAAGTCGTGATTTTGCAACCGTGTCTTGATCGCTGCCTACTCAAAGCTACTTGTTCTGCGTTGTTTTGTTTTCTATTTTCCCAAGAGGCACTTAGGAGGGCTGCCTAGTAGGCATTAGAGTTCAAAAAAGAGGCATTTCTTCCCCTCAGAGATGTCACTTTGCTCAAAGGGAGGTTCTACGTTCTGCGTTCCTTCCCGACCCCCATTTACTATTAAATAGATGCCTTGCCTCTGGACTTCCCTGGTGGCTCAGATGGTAAAGTATCTGTCTACAATGCAGGAGACCCAGGTTCAGTCCCTGGGTTGGGAAGATCCCCTGGAGAAGGAAATGGCAATCCACTCCAGTACTATTGCCTGGAAAATCCCATGTACCTTGCCTCTTTAGAAAAGGAATTAGTTTTCTTTTTTTAAGAACAGTTACATGTACGGTCATTGTAAAACAACAGCAGCAGACCTATCAGACAATATCAGGGGTGGAAGTTAGGGAAAATAGCTCTGGTAGCCTGCCCTTCTCTCCCCAGATATGCTAACGTTTCTCTGATAGGCTTCTAGAGTTTCACAGACAGCGCTCTCTCTTTTTAATGGGATGGAAGTGGGATCATACTCCTCAAGTGTGTGTGTGTGCTCAGTCTTGTCCAACTCTTTGTCACCCCGTGGACTGTAGCTCCAGGCAAGAATACTGGAGTGAATTGCCATTTCCTACTACTCCAAGGGATCTTCCTGACCCAGGGATCGCACCCATATCTCTTGCCTCTCCTGCATTGGCAGGCGGATTCTTTACCTCTGCACCACCTGGGAAGCCCTGCATTTATTTCCCTGGCCTTTTATCTGTCCAAGAGAAAGGTAGTTGTACAGTGAAAGACAGTATCATTGCTTCAAGGTCCAAGAGTTATGTGCCTAATTATTAAGAACAACTTTTACTTATTAAAAGTTAATGACTTTTGACTGTCACAACTTCTGAAGTCTGGAAGTGAAACTTCATTCAGCAAAAATTGATTGAGTGGCTGCTACAAGGCTGTGCTGCTTAGGTAGATGCTTGAAATAGATCTGTGAATAGACAGAGCAAACCAAAAACAAAATTTTAAAATCTTTGTCCTTGTGGAACTCACATGCTATTGGGTGGAAACAGACAGTAAACGACAAACCTAACAAGTAATTAAATTATGTTAGAAGATGTGAAGTGCTATGGAAAGAAAGTCAAGTAGAGTAAAAGACATTGGGAGTGCTGACAATTGTCCTCTGGGTCAAAATGTTAAATAATGGAATCAGGGTAGACCTCATTGAGAAGATGAGATTGGAGCCAGAAATTGAAGGATGTGAGAGAATTAACTATTTGGATATCAGGGACATTCCAGGAGAGGGAATAGTCAGGGGAGTATGCCTGCCTGGCAGGGAACAGGGCTTTCTTGCAGCGGATGTGTATAGCAACTGAGCAAGAGAATAATTGGAGATGAAATCCTCAGGGTGGAAGGGTAAGGACTGGCCGCCACTCTAAAATGAAAAAGTGTTAAGTTAGAAGTTTTCAGTCTAGAAATAAATAAATTTTAATTTTGGAGTAATTTTAGATTTACAGAAAAGTTAAGCAGATATTAATATTTCCTATATACCCTGCCCACACAAAATTTCCCTTTATTAACATCTTACATTAATGTGGTATATTTGTTATAATTGATAAGCCAATATGAATACATTGTTAACTAAAGGTCATACTTCATTCAGATTTTTTTAGTTTTTACCTGATGTCCTTTTGCTCTTTCAAAATTCCATCCAAAATATGACATTATGTTTAGTTGTCAAGTGTTCCTCTTGACTATGACAGTTTCTCAGACTTACCTTGGTTTTGATAACCGTGACAGTTTGAGGCAGTCAGGTATTTGAGGAAATACTGGTCAAGTATTGTGTACAATGTCCTTCAATTGGAGTCTGTCTGATATTTTTCTGTTAGAGTGATGAAAGGGGTTTTTGGAAGAGGTGAAGTGCTGTTCTCATTCTCTCATTCCATATATGCTATTAGCTTGGCTTTTATCACAGTTGATGTTAATCTTGATCACTTTGAAGATGTAGCGTTGGTTAGATTTCTCTAGTGTTACATTATTCCCTCCTCCCCGCCCACCCCGACTTCTTTCCTGACTCTGGCAGAAAGTCTTTAAGCATATCCCATGCTTAAGTGTTGATAGCTTTTCTCCGCCTCTTTGAGAGGGAAGTATCTACATAAATTATTTGAAATTCTTCTGTAAGAGAGGTCTTTTTTTTTTCCTTTCTCTCATTATACATCTGTTTATATCAGTATGGATTCATAGTTAGTTTATGTTTTGGGTTATATGCCAGTACTGTATTACTTACCTTGTTGCTCATATTATTTCAGCTGTAGCCGCTGGGAGCTCTTTCAGTTGGGTTCTAGTCCCTTTGACATACCCCCGTCATTTTTGACTTTTTTGAGTAGTTCCTTTCTAGCACTACAAGATGCTCCAGACTTATCTTTATATATTCTTTATATAGTCCTTGCTACAGCCGTGTAATCAGCCTTTTCTCCAAGGAGTCCTGGTTCTTTTTATCAGAGAATGCTATTAGGAACTAAGATCTTAGCACTGGGTGTGCTCATCCCTATTGGGATGCCATTGTTTTTAGGTCCTCTCAGCCAAGAGGGCCAACCCAAGTATGTATATGTATCTATAATTATTTCTATATCTATCACATCTTTATTTAGCTAAATATTAGTTCCACCACTAATCCTGTGTCATCGGATGACATAGATATTCTACCCTTCCTCTCTGGCTTGTATGTAACCACCTACTCTAACAATGAGAAACCTGGCTCTTTGGAAGGTTTTGAGCAGAGGTGTTGATATTACCTGATTTCAGATTTAGTGAGATGATTGCTGCTGTGGGGAAAAGACCTTGGGGAAATTAGAATAGAAGCAGGAAGGCAAATTAGGAGGCTTTGCTTGGAATCTAAATGATAAGAGAAAGATTTAACAAAGAGCGAAGCTAAATAAATTGGATTAGTACCTGACTTTGTGCTTAGGTACCTACTATCTTTGTTAGTACCTAAGAAAATGCTTAACTTTGGAGGAAGAAGTATGGTAGGGAAAATAATTTAGATTGTTTGATTGGAGGGCTGGAGGATTAAGCATCTCTTCTAAAGAAGCCTTGATACAAAGGATCTAAACAGCCAGCCAAGAAAACTGGATAATTTGAAGTAGAAAGTGCTATGCTGTATTGTAATGCTTGAAGTATAAAATCTGAATGACTGTTATGAAATTCTGATTTACTTCTGAATGCTCGGTGGAGTGGACCATGGATGTAACCCATTAATTAATTCAGACATGCATCAACAAACACTGGGTGCCTGCTGTCTATCAGATAGTATGCTAGATGCCACAGGTATAGAATATGAATAAAGCAAAATTTTTGCTTTGGGGGCACTAAGAATATAGTAGTTAGCTCTTCTAAAACTGATATAGAATTTTGAAGTACTGGTTCAGTTGCTGATAATTTTTCTGAAGTCAGGCCCTTTTAGGGGGACATCTTGCATTGATTCCCCAACTTCATTGCTCTTTCCACACCACAGGAAAAACCTGCAGAGCTTGAGTGAGCCAAAATCTGGTAGACACTGAAATACAGCACTTACGTTATTTTGGCATGTTAAGGTACTCTTATTATAGCTTTATAATAACTTAATGATCTTATAATAGTAAAAGTTACCATCTATTAAGGGCTACTGATGTGCCAAGTACTGTTTTAGATGTTTTTAGAATAATTCATTTGCAAGATAGGTGTTATTTTCTTTCTGATCTTGGAGTGTGGGGGCAGGGAGGGAATTGAAACATATGAATTAAGTCACGTATCCAAAATATATTAATGCATGTAGTTCATGAACTTAATCTTTCTACATTCCGTTTAAGTCAGTGTGTGTGTGTGTGTGTGTGTGTGTGTGTGTGTGTGTGTGTGTGTGTGTTAGTCACTCAGTCATGTCCGACTCTTTGTGACCCCGTGGACTTTAGCTCACCAGGCTCCTCTGTCCATGGAATTCTCCAGGCAAGAATACTGGAGTGGGTAGCCATTTCCTTCCCCAGGGTATCTTCCCAGCCCAGGGGTCAAACCCAGGTCTCCTGTATTGCACGTAGATTCTTTGCCCTTTGAGCCACGAGGGAAGCCCTTAAGTCAGTATAGTAGGCTATAATTGTTCTGTGTCCAAATAAACGTGACTTTTACTTTATAAAAACAATGCATGTTCATTAAGAATAGTTTAAAATGCAAATAAGCAAAAAAGAGCATCGTACTGTTCTTAACAGAAGGGTATTAGGATTTAATGAAAATGTGATAGAAGAATTAGGTTCCAGACCATATACTCTCTTAAAAGCTGGAAGCTCTTGGGTAAAATGACTGAACTCTCTGGGATTCATTTTCCATATAAAAAGTAAGAAGGTCATCAGTTCCAATTAGGGGTTGGGATTTCTTCAGTCCTTTCCAGCTCTTTCTTTTATTGTGGTACTAGAGAAAAGCATTCTTTATCTGCCCTCCCTGTTAAAGATTCCCAGTGGTCACGTATGGATGTGAGAGTTGGACTGTGAAGAAGGCTGAGCACCGAAGAATTGATGGTTTTGAACTGTGGTGTTGGAGAAGACTCTTGAGAGTCCCTTGGACTGCAAGGAGATCCAACCAGTCCGTTCTGAAGGAGATCAGCCCTGGGATTTCTTTGGAAGGAAGGCTGCTAAAGCTGATACTCCAGTACTTTGGCCAACTCATGCGAAGAGTTGACCCATTGGAAAAGACTTTGATGCTGGGAGGGATTGGGGGCAGGAGGAGAAGGGGACGACAGAGGATGAGATGGCTGCATGGCATCACTGACTCGATGGACGTGAGTCTGAGTGAACTCCGGGAGTTGGTGGTGGACAGGCAGGCCTGGCGTGCTGCGATTCATAGGATTGCAAAGAGTCGGACACGACTGAGCGACTGAACTGAACTGAACCTCCACTGAAATAGCTCAACTGGAATTCTATCACCTCCACTAGCTTTGTTTGTAGTGATGCTTTCTAAGGTCCACTTGACTTCACATTCCAGGATGTCTGGCTCTAGGTGAGTGATCACACCATCATGATTATCTTGGTCGTGAAGATCTCTTTTGTACAGTTCTTTGTATTCTTGCCATGGAAAAGGTCAGTTTTTCATTCCAATCCCAAAGAAAGGCAATGCCAAAGAATGCTCAAACTACCGCACAGTTGCACTCATCATACATGCTAGTAAAGTAACACTCAAAATTCTCCAAGCCAGGCTTCAGCAATACGTGAACCGTGAACTTCCAGATGTTCAAGCTGGTTTTAGAAAAGGCAGAGGAACTAGAGATCAAATTGCCAACATCTGCTGGATCATCGAAAAAGCAAGACAGTTCCAGAAAAACATCTACTTCTGCTTTATTGACTATGCCAAAGCCTTTGACTGTGTGGATCACAATAAACTGTGGAAAATTCTGAAAGAGATGGGAATACCAGACCACCTGACCTGCCTCTTGAGAAACCTGTATGCAGGTCAGGAGGCAACAGTTAGAACTGGACATGGAACAACAGACTGGTTCCAAATAGGAAAAGGAGTATGTCAAGGCTGTATATTGCCACCCTGCTTATTTAACTTCTATGCAGAGGACATCATGAGAAACGCTGGGCTGGAAGAAGCACAAGCTGGAATCAAGATTGCCGGGAGAAATATCAATAACCTCAGATATGCAGATGGCACCACTCTTATGGCAGAAAGTGAAGAACTGAAAAGCCTCTTGATGAAAGTGAAAGTGGAGAGCGAAAAAGTTGGCTTAAAGCTCAACATTCAGAAAACGAAGATCATGGCATCCGGTCCCATCACTTCATGGGAAATAGATGGGGAAACAGTGTCAGACTTTTATTTTTTGGGCTCCAGAATCACTGCAGATGGTGACTGCAGCCATGAAATTAAAAGACGCGTACTCCTTGGAAGAAAAGTTATGACCAACCTAAATAGCATGTTTAGGTGAATAGCATGCAAAGCAGAGACATTACTTTGGCAACAAAGGTCCGTCTAGTCAAGGCTATGGTTTTTCCAGTAGTCATGTATGGATGTGAGAGTTGGACTGTGAAGAAAGCTGAGCGCCGAAGAATTGATGCTTTTGAACTGTGGTGTTGGAGAAGACTCTTGAGAGTCCCTTGGACTGCAGGGAGATCCACCCAGTCCATTCTGAAGGAGATCAGCCCTGGGATTTCTTTGGAAGGAATGATGCTAAAGCTGAAACTCCAGTACTTTGGCCACCTCATGCGAAGAGTTGACCCATTAGAAAAGACTCTGATGCTGGGAGGGATTGGGGGCAGGAGGAGAAGGGGACGACAGAGGATGAGATGGCTGGATGGCATCACTGACTTGATGGACGTGAGTCTGAGTGAACTCCAGGAGTTAGTGATGGACAGGGAGGCCTGGCGTGCTGCGATTCATGGGATTGCAAAGAGTCGGACATGACTGAGTGACTGAACTGAACTGAACCTCCACTGCCCATTTTTGTTGTTGAAATCAACTTAGGGTTTAACTCTTTGGTGAAAATGGTACATGGTTAATGTATAATTACTGCTTATGGTTTTCTTGAACTCTGACTAAAACATTTATTATAACTTAATTCTTGTCTTTATTGTATTAAAACAACCAAGATTGTACTGTTAAGCTTCATTCAGTTTTTCAATTTGCTCAGCTTTTTGTTACTACAGAAATGGTAGAGCTATCTGTTTCCAAAACATACGTGACCCACAGATCTATTTTTCACTTCTCATAGCCTCTAAGGAGAACAGCCATCACAGCCATGGCAGGGATTTTGCGCTCAATAGTTCAGAGGCCCCCAGGGAGACTACAAGTAAGTGTTTCTTTTCAGTAATTATCTTTTCCAGTTGTCTTGCTTTTCTATTCCTTCAGAACTTTTAATCTCTTTTCTAATTAACAAAACATACAGGCAAGTTACATTTTTAAGTTTCTTTATATATATATTTTTTTTAATGTTGAGAGTTGATTTTATTTGGTTTATTTGCTGTTTTATTCCTAAAGAATTGAAATCACAAAAGACCTTTTCCTGGAGAACATGCTGGTAAAAAATGACTAGTGTTGATTCCCCTTTGTTCACCTTAATCTTTTTAGATTTTTTTCCCTTCAATTTTAAAAAGAGTCCATTTTCAATCTTAGAATATTAGAAAAATGTAGAAAAGTAGAAAGAAAAGAAACAGTTTCTCAGAGATCATTTATGTTTGTACTTTCATGTGTTTCTTTCTAGTCTTTTAGAAATTGGAGTGGTGTAGCCTAGACTACTCATGAGGGCCAGAGTCTAGGTAGGACCTGCAATTAGATGATAATAATGTCAGGTGCTGAGATTCTTACCTTAGCCTCAGATTAATCTTGAGTGGTCAGTATTATTTCCTGGTGGATCAGAGCCTGTGTCCATCACTTCCCCCCTCCCCCCACCCCCATTCCTTCCTGCTTCTCAGTGCTCTCTGCTGTCCAGGGAAGGCATAGAGAGGAGGATTACTGCCTACCCAGAGGAGTTTCCTGGTATGAAGGATTGGCAGTGAACCTTTTTCTTTTGCAGCCCGGGAGAAATACTACTGCAGGCTTGTAGAAAGAGAACAGGAGACAGGAACCCAGAGTTGATGGCACTGTTGGGACTAGAAAGAAAACTGGAAACTCACTTTGACTTTCTTTTACATTGTGTTGTTGAAGGGTAAATTACCATATGTTGTCTTGATCGCATTGATGAACTATAACCTACAGGCCAGGTTCAGCCAACCATCTGTTTTTGAAAAAGTTTTATTAGAACATAGCCACAACGATTTGTTTACATATTGTTGATGGCTGCTTTGGCCCTGCGGCGACAGAGCTGAGACTTGGCTCTGGGAACCATGTAGCCCAGAGCTGGAAATATTTATTGTCTGCTCCTTTACAGAAAATTATTGCCAATCGCTGGCTTAAACATTTATATTAATATTTAATGTTAGTGGTAAGATAAGATGTATTCATTCAGCTAGGTGGTTGAGATAAATGTTTAATAATTACAGGTTAGGTAAGAATAGGGCTTCCCTGATGGCTCAGACAGTAAAGAATCTGCCTGCAATGCAGGAGACCCAGGTTCGATCCCTGCATTGGGAAGATCCCCTGGAGAAGGAAATGGCTACCCACTCCGATATTCTTGCCTGGAGAACTCCATGGACAGAGGAACCTGGCAAGCTAGAGTCCATGGGGCTGCAAAGAGTCAGACAAGACTGAGCAACTAACACGAGAACAAAAAGAGCAGACTTTCGTCACCTAAAAATAGTAGGTTTGGATTTCTGCACTAGATAGAGTGCTAAAAATCAAATGTTTTATGTCACATTTTAGACGGCAACAAAAGGTGTGGAACCTCTTGTTTGTACAGACTGGATTCGTCACAAATTTACGAGGTCAAGAATTCCAGATGAAGTAAGAACAAGGTTTTGTTTTCCTGTTACTGTTTTTGAAAAACATGTTGTGTTTTGAAAGGCACTGGGTTTTGCAATATTGGAAACTTTCACGTTAAATTATTTGTCGATATAGGTAGAAGGGTAGAGTTTTAAACATAGTGTGATTTAGGTAAATAATTATTAAAAATAAAATTGTGCTACTGGCCTTTTAAGTAGTGGATTTTTTGTCATCTCAGAACCTGTTTATTCCTGATTATGGTTTTTTCCCTTAATATTTTGTGTTTTCATATCACCGTTGTCCTGAGAAAACAAACTGTCTTCCTCCTGCTCAGACTGTCCCTGTGGCTCTTGGTTTTCACTCTCTATCAACTGTTGCTAATTTGGATCTTCTCTGCTAAACTTGTGTGTACCTATCATCCTTTCGAAAAACTCTGGCTAAGCCCTCAGTAGATTTTTGTTTTGTTTTCTCCAAATTTTCAGTGTTATGGTAAAATGCATAAGATACGAACTTTAGTATCTTAACTCTTTTTTTAAGTGTACACTTCAGTGATACTATGGGCTTCCCTGGTGGCTCAGATGGTAAAGAATCTGCCTGCAATGCAGGAGACCCTGGTTCAGTCCCTGGGTGGGGAAGATCCCCCAGAGAAGGGAATGGCAACCCACTTTAGTATTCTTTCTTGGAGAATTCCATGGACAGAGGAGCCTGGTGAGCTACAGTCTAGGAGGTCGGAAAGAATTGGACACAGCTGAACGACTAACACTTTCTCTCAGTGATATTAAGTACTTTCATATTATTGTGTGACCATCACAACCATCCCTTTCCAGAACGCTTCATCTTACAAAATTGGAACAACTCTGTTCCCATTAGACAGTAACTCCTCATACCTTCTTTCCCCAGTCTCTGGCAACCACCATTCTCTACTGATTGTTTAAAAGCTAAAATAGTATTACCGTCAATTATTTTGATACCTGTAACATGCTTGATGTTCTTTTATCAGAACTCTCTTTTTTTCCAAGTCATGGTCTGCAACTACATTGTCATATCTTTCCATGTTTCTTAGACTGTAAACTTCTGGAAGAAAAGGATAGATACAGATGTTGACATTTGTTTAAAATGTGGAAAGCAGTGATTTTGATCGCCAGCTGTAGTGAGTGTGAAAACTTTCCAGCCTCATAGAAATGACTCTGAAGTGTACATCTGTAGCCCGTTGCCCATCTTCCAGACTTACTCCTGTTTTCTCAAATAATTTCTAAACCTTGCTGCTTGGATAACCCATAGGTATTTCAAGTTATCCAAAATTGAACTCATTGTCTTACTTTCCCTCCAAATAACCAAACTAAAAGAACGTGCTTGTATTAGTTGTATTACTAATACATCACTTGTATTAGTGATGTCAGTTGATCCTCTGTCTGATTTCACAGACTGAAAACCTTTGAGTCAATCTCAACCCCATCTGCTCCCTCACCTACCATAAATCCATCTATTTTACTGGCCAAAGTCCCCAGATCAGTCCTTTTCTGTTACAGCTGCTGTAATTCAGACCCTTAAACCATGTCCTTAAGTCCTTCCTGAGTTTTTTTGTATCAATCTCCACCTCCAGTTCTTTTGAAAGAGTTTTCTTTCCGAACCTGTCTTTGAAATGTCATATTGTTTCAAACCTCCAATAGCTTTATATGCCTTCTGGAAATTTCTAAAGACTCAGCATAGTTGAGCTTGGTTTAACTCCCCTTGCATTGCTTTTCATGTTTTTTTTCCTGCCTATTCTCATGGAACCACTGATTTTTCCTGAATATTTCATGCTCCTCACACCGTTTCTTCATGTCGTCTCTCCTTTTCTTTGGTGCGCCTACCCCATCCTCTGTTTGCCACCATTCTTCTCACCAACATTTCATCAAAAGTTCTAGAAAAATACCCTTCATCTCACCTGTTTGGAGACAGCCACTGCGCATACCCTCCATGTACTTCTTTTTTATGTATTTTTAAAGATGTGCATCATCTTGGCTATAATGCTTCTCCGGCGGCTTTCATCATTTAGCAGTGTAACCTGATCCCTCCGTGGAGAAGTTAATGATTGAATAATATTCTTGGTGATTAAAGTAAAATTTTTTTTGTCCTTCCTCAGTCTGTCCCCAGAGGTATGACTCTCGACCTAATGTTTTTGAGACCTTTCTACATTTAAGGGTGTGTGTGTGTATACATGTATACACACACCTATATGGGTTCCCTGGTGGCTCAGTGGTAAAGAATCTGCCTGCAATTCAGAGAGCTGGGTTTGATCTCTGGGTTGGGAAGAACCCCTGCCCACTCCAGTATTCTTGCCTGAAGAATTCCATGGACAGAGGAGCCTGATAGGCTATAGTCCATGAGGTAGCAGAGAGTTAGACACGACTGAACGGCCAACACACACACATATGTATAGAATTGTTAGACTTATGTTTAGAATTTAAAGTCATATTCTTAGAATCAGTATTTATAGAATACATCATATGTACACATTCATCATGGTATCAGTTCAGTTCACTCGCTCAGCCATGTCCGACTCTGCGACCCATGAACTGCAGCACGCCAGATCTCCCTGTCCATCACCAACTCCTGGAGTTCATGCAAACTCACGTCCCTCCAGTCGGTGATGCCATCCAGCCATCTCATCCTCTGTCGTCCCCTTCTCCTCCTGCCCCCAATCCCTCCCAGCATCAGGGTCTTTTCCAATGAGTCAACTCTTCACATGAGGTGGCCAAAGTATTGGAGTTTCAGTTTTAGCCTCAGTCCTTCCAAAGAAATCCCAGGGCTGATCTCCTTCAGAATGGACTTATTGGATCTCCTTGCAGTCCAAGGGATTCTCAAGAGTCTTCTCCAACAGCACAGTTCAAAAGCATCAATTCTTCGGCACTCAGCTTTCTTCACAGTCCAACTCTCACATCCATACATGACCACTGGAAAAACCATAGCCTTGACTAGACGGACCTTTGTTGGCAAAATAATGTCTCTGCTTTTCAATATGCTATCTAGGTTGGTTATAACTTTCCTTCCAAGGAATAAGTGTCTTTTAATTTCATGGCTGCAGTCACCATCTGCAGTGATTTTGGAGCCCCCCAAAATAAAAGTCTGACACTGTTTCCACTGTTTTCCCATCTATTTCCCATGAAGTGATGGGACCGGATGCCATGATCTTAGTTTTCTGAGTGTTGAGCTTTAAGCCAACTTTTTCACTCTCCTCTTTCACTTTCATCAAGAGGCTTTTGAGTTCCTCTTCACTTTCTGCCATAAGGGTGGTGTCATCTGCATATCTGAGGTTATTGATATTTCTCCTGGCAATCTTGACTCCAGCTTGTGCTTCCTCCAGCCCAGCGTTTCTCATGATGTCCTCTGCATAGAAGTTAAATAAGCAGGGTGACAATATACAGCCTTGACATACTCCTTTTCCTATTTGGAACCAGTCTGTTGTTCCATGTCCAGTTCTAACTGTTGCTTCCTGACCTGCATACAGGTTTCTCAAGAGGCAGGTCAGGTGGTCTGGTATTCCCATCTCTTTCAGAATTTTCCACAGTTTATTGTGATCCACACAGTCAAAGGCTTTGGCATAGTCAATAAAGCAGAAGTAGATGTTTTTCTGGAACTGTCTTGCTTTTTCGATGATCCAGCGGATGGTGGCAATTTGATCTCTAGTTCCTCTGCCTTTTCTAAAACCAGCTTGAACATCTGGAAGTTCACGGTTCACGTATTGCTGAAGCCTGGCTTGGAGAATTTTGAGCATTGCTTTACTAGCATGTGAGATGAGTGCAATTGTGCAGTAGTTTGAGCATTCTTTGGCATTGCCTTTCTTTGGGATTGGAATGAAAACTGACCTTTTCCAGTCCTGTGGCCACTGTTGAGTTTTCCCAATTTGCTGGCATATTGAATGCAGCACTTTCACAGCATCATCTTTCAGGATTTGAAATAGCTCCACTGGAATTCCATCACCTCCACTAGCTTTGTTCGTAATCATGCTTCCTAAGGCCCACTTGACTTCACATTCCAGGATGTCTGGCTCTAGGTGAGTGATCACACCATCGTGATTATCTTGGTCGTGAAGATCTTTTTTGTACTGTTCTTCTGTATATTCTTGCCACCTCTTCTTAATATCTTCTGCTTCTGTTAGTTCCATACCATTTCTGTCCTTTATCGAGCCCATCTTTGCATGAGATGTTCCCTTGGTATTTCTGATTTTCTTGAAGAGATCTCTAGTCTTTCCCATTCTATTGTTTTCCTCTATTTCTTTGCATTGATTGCTGAGGAAGGCTTTCTTATCTCTCCTTGCTATTCTTTGGAACTCTGCATTCAGATACTTATATCTTTCCTTTTCTCCTTTGCTTTTGGCTTCTCTTCTTTTCACAGCTATTTGTAAGGCCTCCCCAGACAGCCATTTTGCTTTTTTGCATTTCTTTTCCATGGGGATGGTCTTGATCCCTGTCTCCTGTACAATGTCATGAACCTCCATCATGGTATAGGTGAAGCAAATACAGAATCCTACTACACATAGTGGTGTGGAAATTTGTTTTTTTGTGGTGTGGAAATTTGGTTGTCTTTGCTCAAGAGTATATTGTGACCATCCTTCAAAGTTAGTACCTACAAAAATGGTAAATGATAAGCCTTATTCATTTTAATAGCAGCATTAAATCCAGTAGAATACAGTGGAATTTATTTGCATCACATCTGATTTAGTTATATTATTACTAGTTTTATTTAGAATGTAATAATTATGACTACACAATAATCATAATTTTTTATAGCTATTCTCTTGAGGAATATGGATATGACCTTTAAATGTTCCAGTATTATAAATAGTGTTATACGTATATCCTTATTTGGGAATGTAGCTCAGTACATACTTCTGTTTAATAATACTCACGTGTTACTATAAGTTTACATTTATCCCCTCCTTGAATGGGGTAGGGGATGCAGTTCAAGGCCAATCCACTATAGTGCAGTGCCTTCTCCTGGCATTTGTCATCCGGTTCCTCCTGCTTTGTTTTTTATCAAAACAAAACGAAATCCCCGGCTGTGTGATGTTTTTCTTAGTGCAGGAACTCCTTTGACTTCTTCTATCTGAGTAGTTGGACTGGTAGAAATGTTCAATTTGAGGATAAGGATTGTAGAATGATTAGATATGAAATCATTATGTAGTTGTTTGAAGTTTTTTTTTTAAGAGAAAAAAAGGAGGGGAATACATTGAAGCTATGTTGAAAATTTATCATTTGTAGTTCTTCTTTCTAGGTTTTTCGGCCTTCACCTGAAGATCATGAAAAATACGGTGGGGATCCGCAGCAACCTCATAAACTGCATATTGTTACCAGAATAAAAAGTACAAAAAGACGTCCATATTGGGAGAAAGATATAATAAAGATGCTTGGGTTACAAAAAGTATGTAGTCATCTTTAGTGTTGTTTAAATTTGCTGTAAATTTTCCACCTTTAAAACTTTTAACCTGCTTATTTAATATTTCTTTTGTTTAAACGTATTAGTTCATGTAATATATTAGAAAGTTTGATTTAGATAGAAGGAGACTTCACCTTGCCCTCTTCCTGGCGCGTGGGACCATCTGCACTGTTGAAACTGATCCCTAATGTTGTTTCCTTTGTAGGCACACACTCCTCAAGTTCACAAGAATATCCCTTCAGTGAATGCAAAGCTGAAAGTGGTTAAACATTTGATAAGGTTTGTCATTTGGTATTCTAGCAGTTTCTTAAAATGTGTTACCTGGTATGACACTAACAGCATCCTCTCATGTCACAGAATCAAGCCCCTGAAGCTGCCCCAGGGTCTCCCAACAGAGGAGGACATGTCCAACACGTGCCTGAAAAGCACTGGTGAGCTGGTTGTGAGGTGGCTTCTGAACCCCACGGACCAGGAAGCGAAGAAGTGCTGACAGCGACAGCCCAGCAGCTTCAGAGTAAAAAGTGGAAGTCATTTCTATTTAAAGATGGTGAGAAAGTGTTCTCATTAAAATATTGAAAAAATTCTAATCCTTTTCACTGGCTAAACATGGTGTGATTCTTCCTTGGTGTAGACTTGGAGGTTTTAGTGCAATTAATTGCTTTAATTCACTCCCCACCCCACCCTCAGTAGTTTATCTCCCCTCCCCCCCCCACCCCCCAGTAGTGTAACTGGAAAATGGGTAAGAATAGCAATGGTTAAACACGTGGGTTCAGGTGACACATTAGCAATCATTAACTTTTTTAAAAACTGGTTTTCTCATTTGGATTCAGCACACTCTATGAGTGGTCCTTTAAAATTTTTTTTTAATTTTTAATTGAAGGATAGTTGCTTTACAGTATTGTGTTGGTTTCTGCCAAACATCAACATGAATCAACCATAGGTATATATATGTCCCCTCCCTCTTGAACCTCCCTCCCCATCCCATCCCTCTAGGTTGTTACAGAGTCTATAAGTGGCCCTTTGAGTGAAGAGTGTGTTATGTGTTGGGGAAATCCAGGGCTGACCAGATGTGGTTCCTGCCCTAAAGGAGCTTAGTCTGCTCTGCTGGGGAACAGAGATTCAGCCAGAGGCTTTAGACACCAGGTATAGCTCGGCAGATGGCTGTGTGCTGTCGTGTCTATACGTACATGTGTGGACTTGGCTTCATTCTGTTCTTTAACACCCAGTAGTATCTATTTTCTGGGAGAAGGCAATGGCACCCCACTCCAGTACTCTTGCCTGGAAAATCCCATGGATGGAGAAGCCTGGTAGGCTGCAGTCGTTGGGGTAGCTAAGAGTCGGACACGACTGAGCATCTTCACCTTCACTCTTCGCTTTCATGCATTGGAGAAGGAAATGGCAACCCACTCCAGTATTCTTGCCTGGAGAATCCCAGGGACGGGGGAGCCTGGTGGGCTGCCGTCTATGGGGTCGCAGAGTCGGACATGACTGAAGTGACTTAGCAGCAGCAGCAGTATCTATTTTCTAGTTATAAATCTCATTTGGCCTAAACTTTATTGATATTCCTTGAATTCCTAGAAACCTCTGCCAACAATTGAGGTTTATTATTTAAAAGAAGTAAATGAGAAGGGAAAAATTCTTTAGGGAAAATTATTTCCTTTTGTTTCCTTTTCAGATACTTGTAGGGGTGGGGAGAAGTAAGAATTTCAGCAGAGGTTCAGTACTGGGAGATCCCTTGGCAGCTTATAACTAAAGATGATGCTGAAGACTCGGAATTCTAGTTGCGCTTTATTGTCGTTTATTTGCCCTTTATTCTCCTAAAACCTGGCTCAGGCAGCAGTAACATTGGCATACTTGCTGCCTGTGGTCCCGTGTCTGTCCTGTCAAAATCTGGGCATCAAGCAGAAGTGCTGCCTGAAGTGAAGCCAGATCCATGAATTAATAAGCTTCAAGGCAGTCACAGTTTCAGTTCTACAATTACTGAACATCCGGTATGTATATAGCCTGGAGAGGATATAAAGCGGAAGGATACTAACTTCACAGGGCTGGTTCTAACTGGAGAGATGCCTATTTGCCACAACAGAAGCTGTCCATGCTTTAGTTAGCTTGAGGCCAGTTGTGGATATGAAAGTTGCCCCTGCTGATGTTTTCCCATCTTTTACTGGGCTAATATTGTTTAACATGGGGAGAGGACCATTGGTTAATTTTTACCCAAAGAGTCTAACAAAGTTTGGATAAGTTATTTTAACCTTAGCTGTGCCTGACTAAAGGAAAATATCTAAATCTTCATTTGGATGTTTAGAAATGAAATTGTCCAGAAGAGTAAAAGCCTGTCGGGAGATGAGCACAGGCTAGAGCGTTTGTTTTCTGTTTTCATAGTACCACAGTCTCAGCCGCTTAAAACCACATGTGCTCATTATCCCACTGTTTGTCTGGGTCAGGCATCTGGGCATGGCTTAACTTGCTAGTCCACCTAGGGTCTGACAAGGTTACAAAAAAGGTATCAGCCAAAACTGGCCTCTTTTCAGAACCTTGACAGAACGGGTATCTGCTTCTAAGCTCTCCCAGGTTGTTGGCAGAATTCATTTCCTTGTGGCTATAAAATTGAAGGCAAGTTGCTTCTTTAAAAGCAGCATCAGAATGAGAGACTCCAGCAAGATGGGTGCTACCTCTTAGGTAGCCATGTAAATGCAGTCATCTGGATTCCATCTCCTTTGTTGCATTCCACTGGTTAGAAGCAAGTCACGGGTCCAGCCCACATTCAAGGAGGACGGAAGTTCCACAAAGGCATGACTGCCAGGGGCCGGGATCCAGGGGGCTTCCATTAAGTTGATATGCCAAGCCTGGTCAAGTCCATCCTCAAGCTGGACAAGGGGAATCCCGAGATTCATACTCCTTTGCCTCCCATCATTTCAAACCTTTTAGGGACTTCTTCTCTCCTGTCTTTGTGTCTCTGAGAATTGCTTTATTTCAGAAGGTTTGTCTGGCCACTCCTTGGTGAAACCATAGGCCCTTTGGTCAGGCTCAGGGGAGATAAAGTTACCTAAGTACTATCTTTTTAAGAGCCTCTCCAGTTCCCAGGGTCTTCTCAATCTAAATGGTGCCTCTTTCAGTCCAAACACCTGTTTTCTTCATCTTTTCTTGTTAACAGTACTAACTGTTAATAGTATGCTTATCATTCTATCACAAGTTCACCAAAGTTTGGAATCGCACAGGCCATTTTAGGAAGCTTTTGGCATGAGCAAGATTGTTTGGGAGGTACTTTAGAACAAAAAGTAAGGAAATCTCAATGAAGACATTATTTGTCTGGCATTGGAACATGTATAATATCATATAAGAAACGAATTACCAGTCTAGGTTCAATGCAGGGTGCAGGATGCTTGGGGCTGGTGCACTGGGATGACCCGGAGGGATGGTGTTGGTGGGGAGGAGGAAGGGGGTTCGGGATTGGGAACACGTGTACACCCGTGGCAGATTCATGTTGATGTGTGGCAAAACCAATACAATATTGTAAAGTAAAAAATAATAATAATAATAATAAAGAAAAAAGACATTATTTGTCTTGTTTTTCTTTAAAAAAATTTTTAAAAGACTTTAAACTGTAGGTGGTATTTTTCCCTTCTTATATTTTGAGGAGTATTAAGTTGACTTTCGAGCACACAGCTTGATAAAAATATCAAGGGTCTAAATTACTGTCTAAACCATCTGTCACCTTTTTTAAAGTATACATGTCACAATCTGTTTTATACACTTAAACTTTTCTCAACTTTAATATCTTAGGTAAATAATTAATTAAGACTGGGGGACTTCCCTGGCAGTTCAGTGGTTAAGATTCCACACTTCCACTTCATGGGGCGCAGGGAGGTAAGCTCCCACATGCCATGAAGCCCAGCCAAAAAAAAAAAAAAGACTGGAAGTCTGTACAGTTTCCAAATAAGAAACAGACATAAAATGTTAATCACTAAATAAAAATTTTACCCTTATTTCTTAGAATGACAATCTAGTGACAAATGATGAAATGCCTTTGGATAAGATTACTTATATTTCTTTTTCCCTCAGAAGTAGTAAGATGATAGGAAATGATTAGAGAAAAAAATAGCTAAACAATATTTCATTTTCTGTCCTCTAATTTTCTTCATTGTCTGGAGAAAAAATTATTGATCACTTTAGTGAATGATAATGTGGTTAATTATGTGTGTGTGCCTGCTTAGTCAGTCAGTCGTGTCTGACTCTTTTGACCCAGTGAACTGTAGCCCGCCAGGCTCCTCTGTCCATGAGATTTCCCAGGCAAGAATACTGGAGTGGATTGCCATTTCCTCCTCCAGGGGATTTTCCCAAACTAGGGATGGAACCCAAGTCTCCTGCATTGGCAGGCGTGTTCTTTACCACTGAGCTACCTGGGAAACCCAGAGGGAACATATCTCAACATAATAAGGGCCATATATGACAAACTCACAGCAAACATCATTCTCAATGGTGGAAAGCCTGGAAGCATTTCCTCTTAAGATCAGGAACAAGACAAGGATGTCCACTCTCTCCACTATTATTCGACATAGTTTTGGAAGTCCTAGCCATGATAATCAAAGAAGAAAAAGGAATAAAAGAAATCCAAATTGGAAAAGAAGTAGGCATAGAAAATGCTAAAGATTCCAGCAGAAAACTACTAGAGCTCATCAATAAATTTCGTAAAGTTGCAGGATACAGAATTACTACACAGAAATCTCTTGCAATCCTATACACTAAAGACGAAAGATCAGAAAGAGAAATTAAGGAAACAATCCCATTCACCATCAGATCAAAAAGAAAAAAATTCCGAGGATTAAATGTACCTTCAGTTCAGTTCAGTCGCTCAGTCACGTCCAACTCTTTGTAACCCCATGAATTGCAGCATGCCAGGCCTCCCTGTCCATCACCAACTCCTGGAGCCCACCCAAACCCATGTCCATCGAGTCGGTGATGTCATCCAACCATCTCATCCTCTGTTGTCCCCTTCTCCTCCCACCTTCAATCTTTCCCAGCATCAGGATCTTTTCAAATGAGTCAGTTCTTCACATCAAAGTGGCAAAAGTATTGGAGTTTCAGCTTCAGCATCAGTCCTTCCAGTGAACACTCAGGACTTATCTCCTTTAGGATGGACTGGTTGGATCTCCTTGCAGTCCAAGGGATTCTCAAGAGTCTTCTCCAACACCACAGTTCAAAAACATCAATTCTTCGGCACTCAGTTTTCTTTATAGTCCAACTCTCCCATCCATACGTGACTACTGGAAAAAACCATAGCCTTGCCTAGACGGACCTTTGTTGGCAAAGTAATGTCTCTGCTTTTTAATATGCTGTCTAGGTTGGTCATAACTTTCCTTCCAAGGAGTAAGTGTCTTTTAACTTCATGGCTGCAATCACCATCTGCCGATTTTGGAGCCCAAAAAAAAAAGTCTGCCTCTGTGTCCACTGTTTCTCCAACTGTTTCCCATGAAGTGATGGGACCGGATGCCATGATTTTAGTTTTGTGAGTGTTGAGCTTTAAGCCAACTTTTTCACTCTCCTCTTTCACTTTCATCAAGAGGCTCTTTAGTTCCTCTTTACTTTCTGCCATGAGGGTGGTGTCATCTGCATATCTGAGGTTATTGATATTTCTCCTGGCAATCTTGATTCCAGCTTATGCTTCATCCAGCCCAGCATTTCTCATGATGTACTCTGCATAGACGTTAAATAAGCAGGGTGACAATATATAGTCTTGACGTACTCCTTTTCCTATTTGGAACCAGTCTGTTGTTCCATGTCCAGTTCTAACTGTTGCTTCCTGACCTGCATACAGATTTCTCAAGAGGCAGGTCAGGTGGTCTGGTATTCCCATCTCTTTCAGAATTTTCCAGTTTATTGTGATCCACACAGTCAAAGACTTTGGCATAGTCAATAAAACAGAAATAGATGTTTTTCTGGAACTCTCTTGCTTTTTCCATGATCCAGCGAATGTTGGCAATTTGATCCTCTGCCTTTTCTAAATCCAGCTTGAACATCTGGAAGTTGACGGTTCACGTATTACTGAAGCCTGTCTTGGAGAATTTTGAGCATTACTTTACTAGTGTGTGAGATGAGTGCAATTGTGCGGTAGCTTATGCATTCTTTGGCATTGCCTTTCTTTGGGATTGGAATGAAAACTGATCTTTTCCAGTCCTGTGGTCACTGCTGAGTTTTCCCAATTTGCTGGCATATTGAGTACAGCACTTTCACAGCATCATCTTTCAGGATTTGAAATAGCTCCACTGGAATTCCATCACCTCCACTAGCTTTGTTCATAGTCATGCTTCCTAAGGCCCACTTGACTTCACATTCCAGGATGTCTGGCTCTAGATGAGTGATCACACCATCGTGATTATCTGGGTAGTGAAGATCTTTTTTGTACTGTTCTTTTGTGTATTCTTGCCACCTCTTCTTAATATCTTCTGCTTCTGTTAGGTCCATACGATTTCTGTCCTTTATTGAGCCCATCTTTGCATGAAATGTTCCCTTGGTATCTCTAGTTTTCTTGAAGAGATCTCTAGTGTTTCCCATTCTATTGTTTTCCTCGATTTCTTTTCACTGATCACTGAGGAAGGCTTTCTTATCTCTCCTTGCCATTCTTTGGAACTCTGCATTCAAATGGGTATATCTTTCCTTTTCTCCTTTGTTTTTCTCTTCTCTTTTTCACAGCTATTTGTAAGGCCTCCTCAGACAGCCATTTTGCTTTTTTGCATTTCTTTTTCTTGGGGATGGTCTTGATCCCTGTCTCCTGTATAATAAATCTACCTATGAGGACAAAATTACTTATAAAAAGTAATAAATTTGTATCAGCAAAAAATAAAAAATGAAGGGAATTGATCTTCCTAGGTTAGTTATATGTCTATTAAATATATTTCAGTGAATATATTTTTAATGTTAAAAGAAACATAGTCCTTGGACACAAAGACTGGTACCATAAAACTATCTTCTAGAAGTTTTCTCCATTGTTATGAAATTAAACATTCTCTCCTTGCCCCCACTCCCTTTCTTTTCATTATGAATCTGAACAGGCACTAGGGAACAGCTTCAGTTAAATGGAAATCACCAGAGGCTCTTGGCTTATTTCAGTCTTTCTTTACCTCCAGTAGCCAAGATGTGTATCCGCCTTGAGTAAGAACCACAGCAGCAATAATAAAAGTATGAAAACTTCAGTTGATTTAGTTCCTGGGTCTCCATTAATCTTAATGGCTCCCCATGCTGTGCTATATAGACTTCCACTGACGGTAAACCCTTAGCATATTTCAGGTAATCACCTAACCTGTGGTAAACTGGTGCTGTTCCTTCACACATCGCTGTCCAATATTGTCACTCTAAACCCAGCCACCTCCTTCCCTCTCCCACAAAGGGACAGCCCACAGTTGCTTGCCTCAGGGAACTAGCCATACCCTAAACTGACCTTTTAAAGACTCCCTGGAATACTGATTTAATTGTGTGTGTAGATTATACATACTTAGTAAAATTAAAAATTACTAAGAAGGCTGGGTCATCAGACTCAAATTTGCCCTTGAAATATAAGCTTTCCTCAAAAGTTTTATCCATTTGGATTTCCTTGGTCCAGAGATTAAGACTCTGCCAGACAATGCAAGGGATATGGATTGGATCCCTGGCCCAAGAAGATCCCACATGCCACGGAGCAAGTAAGCCTGAGCACGCTAGAGCCCAAGCTCCACAAGAGAAGCCACCACAGTGAAAAACCTGAGCACCACAATGAAGAGCAGTCTGCCACTCACCACAACTAGAGAACGCCCAAGTGCAGCAACAGAGACCCAGTGCATCCATAAATAAATATTTTTTTAATATTTAAAAAATTAGATCCATTCAATGCCCTCTCCCAGATCTGCCCAGTAACAAAACTAAATATTTATACTGATGGGCTAGGTAGCTGATTTGGAGTTATTCCGTGACATTGAAATGCTTTAGAAACAAATGTGCTGATCATCACAGGAGCCCTACAAAACTGAGAAAGAATTAAAGAGCCTTGAAGTGATTTTCTATATGTAAGGAGGTGGACATAATAAAAAGTGAAACTTGGCAAGTATGTTTTGTGATATTACCTACAAAGTAAAAGTGAAAGTGAAGTCGCTCAGTCGTGTTCGACTCTTTGCAACCCCGTGGACTGTAGCCCACCAAGCTCCTCTGTCCATGGGATTCTCCAGGCAAGAATACTGGAGTGGGTTGCCATTTCCTTCTCCAGGGGATCTTCCCGACCCAGGGATTGAACCCAGGTCTTCCACATTGCAGGCAGACGCTTTAACCTCTGAGCCACCAGGGAAGCCCATTACCCACAAAGCAGAGGAAAATCAGCAGCAACATTGGGCCAGCATTGGTAGGGTAATTTTAAAGATACCACTGAGAGTTTTTCCACTGCACGTCCTACCTGCCAGCAATGCAATTCTGACAAGACTAGACAGGATGTTCAAAGCCCCTTTGAACACCTTGATTTCCTCTCAACTGGTGGTGGTTGGGGGTGAGGCGGTGTATTTCTGATTGTATTTACATACTACAGGGCAAGCACAACTGTGGATATAAGGATAAATAAAACACCTGATTCTCTAAAGGACCCTGCTGGATTCTGGGATGTTTTCAGTGTGTTCATTGCTTGAGTTTTATAATCTGGGACTCTGGCTTTGTAAGACTTGTCACGAGACTCACGATCCTTTGGTTTCTGGTACTTGCCTGTGTTATGGTTGGTCATTGTTGTTATTGTTCAGCTGCTAAGTCATGTCCAACTTTTTGCAACCCCGTGAACTGCAACACACCAGGCTTCCCTGTCCTTGACTATCTCCTGGAGTTTGTCCAAACTCATGCCCGTTGAGTTGGTGATGCCATCTAACCATCTCATCCTCTGTCATCCCCTTCTCCTGCCTTCTATCTTTTCTCATTGTATCCTGTCCAAAATCTTAAATGCTGCTGTGCAGTCATTGTCACATCAGATGACTCAGCAACTCATCCTATGACAGAAGAGGGGGCATTAGCTCTGGTCCAATAAAGACTATGCCCTCTGGACATCTTCCTGGTCTCACCTGGCAAACTTTCCTGTTTTGTTTTTCTTTTTTTCCACACCCCACGGCACTCGGGATCTTAGTTCCCCAACCAGGGATGGAACCCATGCCCCCTCCAGTGGTCCTAACCACTGGACCCCCAGGGAATTCCCTGAATCAGCAAACTCTTAACAAGTGAAAAATCTGGCTGTCTTGGATTCATACCTGTGGTCTGATTTTGTCTTTGGCCAAGGAGGATCATTAGAGAAAAACAACTCTGACAGTCAGGAGCTGGCTTGGAACCATCACACCTTGGTGTGTCTAGGAGCTGGAGCGATTTCACAGATCACCAACATCAGATAAAGCCTCTGTGTGACTGATGGTGGTTTAGTTGCTAAGTTGTGTTCGACTCTTGCAACCCATGGACTGTAGCCCACCAGGCTCCTCTGTCCATGGGCTTCTCCAGGCAAGGATACTGGAGTAGGTTGACATTTCCTTCTCCATCTGTGACTGACGGATCAAGACAAAAACACGCTCATTATGTAATCATGTCTGAGAATAGTTGAAAACACCAATATTGTTCAAGCCAGAAAAATGACTGAACATTCCCCTCTTCTGGGTAACGTGGGGGCTGCTGCTCCTTGACACAAGCTTCAGCCTCAATTCTTCCCTCTCACCTTCTAGATGAGATTAATGAAGACACCAGTCATAGAGCCATCTCTTTTTCCTGACAGCGTCCAATCCTGAGCAACCCCTGCTTCTGTGAACACTCATCAAAATCATCTAATAAAAGCCCAAATCCTGTAAAGTCCTTCCCAAAGAACTGTTTCTGAGATGCAATAAAGGGAACTTACCAAGCTCCAGATGTGTCTTTTGGTCTGCGGCGAGCCAGCACTCTCAATGCTAATTTTTTTTTTTTTTTTTGCTGCGTCAGGTCTTAGTTGGGGCAATTTGTTGTGTCATGAAGGTTCTTTCATTGCATTGCACAGGCTCAAGAGTTGCAGCATGGGCTTAGTTGCCCCATGGCATGTGGGATCTTAGTTCCCTGACCAGTGGTTGAACCCAAGTCACCTGCATTGCAAGGTGGATTCCACTGGACCACCAGGGAAGTCCCCTGATGCTAATTCTTGTTGCTCTCATGGTCTAAGCTGCTAGGATCTCTCCTTAAGATCATTCCACTCAGCCTCCACCTCTTTAGAGTATCTCTGTGCTCCTAGCTTCACCACAGGTAACCTAGTCTGCTGGTTCCCCTGCTTGGAGAACTCGCCAGAAAGAAACTCAAGTGGTCCAAAGTCTTCCTTTTTCTTCTGTGCAGGGGGATCCATCACTTCCCTGCTTTCTGTGTTCCATTTCCCAGCACGGCTGGTGCAGTTCCAGGCCCTCAGGATGGCTTGGCATGACATGTGAGGGGAATCTCCAGGGAAGAGAATATGAGGTCAAGCCATGGGGGTGAGGAACAGGGTGCAGGGAACAGGGTGGGAGTAGCCATCAGGTGCCGCTGCCCCCACCAGGACACCCTGCCCCTGTTCCTCCCTGTCTAAGGCTTGTGCCCTGCCCTCCACATTCCCAAGGACATCCCTGATAAGGGCCACTGTCAACAACTGCATGTCATTAACTGGCTGTGAGGTGTCTTCATACATGTACATATATGGAACCTCCCAGAGCTGGCATTCTGCTGTTTGAGGAGCCTGGAGAAGATGCTGCTTCCACTGTCCCCACTTCAGTGTCCACAGCCCTCTTGCAGAGCCTCCCTGACACCAGCCTCCACCTTCTCAGTGGGCCCTACAAGGTCTCCCAGCCTCTGCTGGAGTGCCTTCCACAGGCCCATTTTCCCTCACTGCACCTGTCCAGGCTCCCCTCATTGTCTCTCTTCTCACTGATGGGTCCTGCCCCACCACACTTTCCCACCTCATCACTGGCTTTTGTTTTGCCCCTCCCTTCTCACTGGCATTTCCTGTTCCCACGGCTGGCCTCACCACTTTGCTCCAGAATGCCCTAGCCACTGTGTCCTCCTAATCATCACTCATCCTCTTCACTCCACCTCATCCCCTCTGGCTTTCTTATCTTGGCCACCAAGGTCTTCTCTGCCATTAGTCCCACCTCTTTCCCACTCGAGCCCTTTGTGCCCCTGAACTACAGTCTTTTTGGACCATCCTCCAGCCCCCACCAGAGCACACTCAGATATACACTCTTGTTCCCCAACTAGACTCCCTCTTTGTCTCTGGGGGTCTCTTCTGTACCCCCATGTTCATAGCAGCATTATTTACAATAGCCAAGACATGGAAATAACCCAAGTGTCCATCAATGGCTGAATGGATAAACAATGTGGTTGTATAATGAGCACTGCATGCTAAATTACTGCAGTTGTGTCTGACTTTTTGTGATCCTTTGGACTGTAGCCCTCCAGGTTCCTCTGTCCATGGGATTCTCCAGGCAAGAATGCTGGAGTGGGTTGCCATGCCCTCCTCCAGGAGATCTTGACTCTGGGACTGAACCATTGTCTCTTAAGTCTCCAATTGGCAGGCCACTTCTTTACCACTGCACCACCTGGGAAGCCCCATATTATTCAGCCATAGAAAGAAGGAAATCCTATCGTTTGCAACAACAGGAATGGACCTTGACAGCATTATGCTAAATGAAATAAGTCAGACAGAGAAAGACTTAATGGTGTATGATATCACTAATATGGGGACTCTTAAAAAAAAAGAAAGAAACAACTCATAGGAAGAGAGATCAGGTTTGTGGTTACCATAGGCAAAGGTCCAAACTTCCAGTTATAAGCAAAGAAATCCTGGGAGGTAATGTACCTTGTGATAACTTGTTAACACTGCTGTATGTTGTATTTGAAAGTTTGTAAGAGAGTAGATCCTAAGAGTTCTCTTCACAAGTTAAGGTTTTTTTTCTTTTTAAGGTGTCATCATGAGATGATGGACATGAACTAAATTCATTGTGATCATCATTTCATAAAATGTGTAAATCACGTCATTGTGCTGTATACCTTAAACTTACACAGTATTATGTGTCAATTATGGGGGCTTCCCTGGTGGCTCAGTGATAAAGAATATGCCTGCTAATGCAGGAGACATGGATTCAAGGAAGATTCCCTGAGTCAGGAAGATTCCCTGGAGGAGGAAATGGCAACCCACTCCAGTATTCTTGCCCGGAGAATCCCATGGACAGGGGAGTCTGGCAGGCTGCAGTTTGCGGTCAAAAAGAGTCAAACACCACTGAGCGACTTTCACATACACAGTACATTCATTAGAGAATAAGATTAATTTGCCATCACTGATCAGTATTCAATGAGTAATACCTTTACTAATAGGGGTACTAATGTACGCTTTGCATACAAAGCTGCTATTGAAACACACTGTCAGGTGGACATTCACCCGTTTGCTCTTTGAGCAGGCTTCTCTCCTCTCAGATTGCATCTTCCATACTCTGAAGATACCCATGACTCTCACAACTTCCCCCTCCAACTCTCCTCTCACTGGGGGTACTAGACCTCAGGACTTTTCAGAAGTCTTCCCTGGTGATGATAGTTAAGGCCTCCACAGACCTCCATAGTGTGGACACTCTCCCCAGATCCCCCTGAGAAGACCCCAAGGCCCAGAACCATCCATAGAGCCTCATGCTCTTCACCTGTCTTCAAAGAATGCCGAGTATATGAGACAATATGGTGATAGACCCTATCTCTTAGCACTGCTCTGTAAACAAGAGCATAGACAGATGCTAGAAAGATAGGTAACAGAAACAAAAACAACCCATGTACTGCACGTATAGGAAAGTCTTCGCAAGCACCAGTGTTGAGCAACTGTGAGGAAAACTGTTTTGTGCCCTCATAAACCCTACAACAATACCTTCAAAACTGTACTGCACTTAAGATGTATCTTTTTCCCCTAAGATACTCTTGTCAAAACATTCCAGAACCCAGGACAATCCTAAGATCCGTTCATTATATTTTTGCAAGAAAATGAAGCTAAAAATGTGTGTGCATAATCCAGTTTAACCTAATTAGTATGCTTTCTATAACTTTAATAAAGGATAGGAACACACATTGGAACAAAATTTTTATCTGATCATTTTATTTTAGATCCATGGGCACAAATCTCAAAGGATACCTGAGCAGGGAACTCTTTTTCTTTAGAGAGGACTCCAAAAAACCTCCTCAAACCTGTAAGTGATAAGGAATTTTTGTTCTTTACCTGTGAAAAGGCTAATCCAGATTCTCTGGCTCCAGTTCCTTAAGTCAGAAATACCTTGACCGAGAGTTCACTTTGTAACATGTCTTTATCTTAATTTTAGAATTCAGTATGGGAAAAAGGCAGGAAGTAGTGACGGAAGGCTGGGGAAGAGAGGCAGCAGGAAGGGACGCCAAGCCCATGGGAGAGCCTTAGGAAATGGAGAGGTTTGTGTAGACCTAAGAGTTTCGAAGGGGCAGACAGCCTGGGGAACAGGTGGAGGAGCACAGACCCTGCAGAGGGAGGACCATGAGTGTGAGCGACTGAGTGAAGGACATAGTGGGAGCGAGAATTAGGTAGGCTAGGAGAAGACATGGTTAGGAACAGAGCCACACGGAGAATTAGGGAAGCCAAACCTGTTGATTTTCACAACATTGACTTGGGATGTGCAAACAGATAAGATGGGATGCTCACAGTCACGGCTCCATATGGTTTTGCTAGTTTCAAATTACAGTGAACAGCCTCCAGCAACTAATTTCATTCTTTAAAAAATGAGAAAAGCTGTTTTTCCTCAATGATAATTACACTCAAACTGGATTTGACAAAGCCAAGCACTGGAGTGGTGTTGCTACTCTTTGCTGCTGTTAAATTTGAGCTTGTCAATCAAATAGGAATTCAACCCCAGGCAACCAGCCAAAAAGATAAACAAGTGAAACAGAAATGAGAAGCAATTCACACCCAGATTCCGGTGGCTGCTGGTGTGCAGCCCTTCTCGGGATGCCAGAGCCTGCAGATTCGTGTAAAACAGTGGTCCCTAACCTTTTTGGCACCGGGGACCAGTTTCCTGGAAGAAAATGTTTCCACGGACTGGGGGTGGGGATGTGGTTTCAGGATGATTCAAGTGCATTACATTTATTGTGCACTTTATTTCTATTATTACATCAGCTCCACTTCAGATCACCAGGCATTAGATCCTGGAGGTTGGGGACCCTGTTGTAAAGTGTTCAGGCTCTTTAACCTCAAAAGGCACAATGAGAAACCGTGCCTCCCCATCCCTTTCTGCCCTTCACATTTTTAAAGCTTCAGCCATGTTTTAACCTGTCATCTTCTTAAAAATAAACAGCATAGCTTTTCTGAGGAACGTATTGAGTGAACCCAAGCAATAGGAATGTCCACATGGCATAATTCCTTTCACACTTTAATCTGTGTTTTGTTCTTTGTGTTTTCTCCCCCTCATTGGCCAGGCCTTCCTTTGTGTTCCTTTGACTAAAGCCAGCCTCTGTTCCAGGTATTTGTGAGGTTTGTTTTGGGGCAGGATCTTAGTTCCCTGACCAGTGACTGAACACACAGGAGAAATAAGAGACACGTGCTCGATCCCTGGGTCGGGAAGATCCCCTGAAGGAGGGCATGGCAACCCACTCCAGTATTCTTGCCTGGAGAATCCATAGACAGAGGAGCCTGGCGGGCTACAGTGCATAGGATAACAGAGTTGAACACGACTGAAGCAACAGCACATGCTAGAGGGAGGAAAGAGAGGTTTTCTGGAGAGTGCCCTATACACAAGCAAGGGCCTTCCTATGTCCCTAGACATTTCAGGATCCTCAGTTGATTTACAACTGCCAGGATCTGCATGTCGGCATCTACGGCCTCCTTCCCTTGGAAGTGCAGGTAAGTACACCGCCTAGTTGCACGGCAGACCAGAAGAGCAAAGAATTAACGTGCTCTCCCCTCAACAGGCAGATACTCAGTCAATGGCTCTTAGAAGTTGATGCATAAATACCCCAGCTTCTTGTCCCTAGAGTGTAATATTAATAATTCTGCAGTGTGTGTTTTGTACAATTCCTTGATGTTTGCTTGGAGGACCAGACTCCAATGCCCACTGTGGTAGCCAGCTTGATGATATGAGTTGTCTTCCCTTCCCTGTATCCCTGAGCCACTTCATACCAGCATTCCCTGCACTGCTCAAATAAACCACCTGCACCTGAGGGTCAGGGTCTACTTCTATGGTAACCAAACTATGACACCTTAAATATGGGCTCTCGCCTACAACATCTGGTGTCTCAGTCATAAGTCATCATACTGTTTCTTGTTTTTAAATTATTTTGAAATGATCTCACCTGGGTGTACTTTATTGTTTCAGTGGTGACATTGAAGAAGTTTGCAATTAAATGGGGAACATGTTTGTGGTTTCCCCCACAGAAGAAATCATTCTTAAGCAAAGTGAATGTCTAAAGAATGTCCTGGATTGCCTATATGCAGAGGTAATAATCAAAATATTTAACAGCTGATACGGCATGGTCCTCATCTGATCATAGAAGATGCTGGCCTGTATACTGTCACACTATGGCTCTGCCCCAGTGAAACACAGGGGTCCCAGTTCTGCCTGGGTCACATCTTCAGGCAGGGTTGAGAGGTCATTGAGCAGAGAAGGATTTACCTGGTTTTCTCCAGGGGGGCTCAGATGTAGGCAGTTATGATTTTTTTTTTTTTTTTGGCTGTGCTGAGCCTTGGTTGCTGCTTGAGGGCTTTCTCTAGTCTCGGTGAGTGGGGCTACTCTTTGTTGCCATGCAAGGGCTTCTCATCACGGTGACTTCTCTTTCTGTGGAGCACAGGCTGCAAGGCACAAGAGCCCAGCAGTTGGAGCACACAGACTCAGTAGTCTCAGAGCAGATGGGATCTTCCCAGACCAGGGATCGAACCCCTGTTCCCTATATTGACAGGCAGATTCTTATCCACTGGACCAGGGAAGTCAGGTGGGTATGATTTTGATTCCTCCTCAGAAAAAGAAGTTATGCATAGAAACATTCATCAAATATCTCTGAAGGAAGCTAAAGGCCCAGCAAGGACCACATCGGCAGGGACTTTGAGAACTTTACAATCCAACCTGTTACTGGTGTTTTTCTCCTAAGTATGGAAGCAAAAGCTGCACTCTACCTGATGCTTCTGGAGGAATGTCTCTTCCCCATGGTAGGTGGTCTGGGCAAGACCAAAAAGCAAAGCAGCCAGCCCATGGGTATGTGTATGATCCAAGATAGTCCATCAGACTCTCTCCCCTGGGACGATAAAAGTGAAGCAGAATGGTGAAAGGATGGGAGAAAAAGGCATTGGAGTTCATCTATGCAGTGAGCGCACTAGTTGATTCATGCAGTAGGGTGCTACAAAGCACGGTCAGCTGGTTCCTGCTACCCAGAGTCCAGAGTTGCCTGGTTTCTCTTCTTGTCCTCGATCTTCTCATTGGCTCTGCGAGCCTTTTGATAGCTTTTCAGTAATTTCCTTTTATTGCTTAAAATTTCGAGGATTGGCTTTTACTTGCACCTAAAGAACCACAACAAGTTCAGGCCCAATATGCTTATCTTCAGCCACATTTTGTGGAGAATGGACCCCTTGAAAGAGCATGTGGCAGCAACTACTGACTAAAAAGGGAAGAAGAGAAGCCAGTCCCTGGATCTTCATCAAAGAAGAGGAAGAAGACATAGGAGGCAGGAGTGGGCCTGAGGGATGCAGTCCTTGAGGAGGATTAGCTTTGCCGAGGTTGGCTCTCAGGTGCCCAGGGAGCTCAGATCCCACCCTGGGAACCTGACGGTTTCTCTACTGTCTCCCAGGTTGGCTTATGAGTCAGGCATCCCTCACAAGCAAAGCTCCAGGGGCTTGAGCAGATGCTGGGAGGAGGTCCAAGGCTCAGGTCAGGCTCTCTTCTTTTTAGTAATTCTGGTAAGATAGGGAGTATGTGGGCATTGAAATCATGAACTAGGACTTCCTGGTGGTCCAGTGGTTAAGACTCTGTGCTTCTACTGCAGGGGGCACAGGTTCGATCCCTGGTCAGGGAACTAAGATCCCACATGCCGTGTGGTGTAGTCAGGAAAAGAAAAATCGTGGGCTAAAATGAGGCCCTGCTGGAATAGGCAGACTTATTCCTAAGAATATGGTAAGAATACATAATTTACTGTGATATCCACTTTACTGCACAGTAATTATGCATATATCTATATATATCTCACAGAAAACATAATGTGAACTGGAAGGATTTTCCTTTTTTTATGCTTATTTACATGAAGAAGAGTAGGAAATGAATTTTTTGTCTTAGTGCAACCATTCTTTGCCAGCATTGGGTACAACACAACCTTATCAAATCCTCAAAGAGGGGTCATATGAGCACCTACCAACCTGGCCTGCCCATGGAGCTTTGTCTAGAAGCCATGTTTCTTATAGAACTTAGCTCGGGCTAAAACATCATTGACATAGTCGGCCTGTATGTCTGCGGAGGTGGCAATGGCTTCAGTTCCTGACTTGAAGGCTGAGAGACCACCTGAAATGAAACCAGAGGTTCAGGTTGAAAAATTAACTTTCAACAGAAGTAAGCTATGAGCAAATCTCCAAAAGCACAGTCCCAGATCTTCTTTCCCGCTTCCTCCCCTCCTCAGAGGATCTACTTCCTCTAGAGTCACTGAGAAAATTCCAGATTGCTTTCCTTCTGTCTCTCTTTTTCTAGAGGCTTTTGTTTTCTTGCTGCAGAAGTCAGATTTGCTTCTCATTTCTTTACCAATCTTCACTCTGAGAATACTTGTAACATTGTCTCAGTCGTTCAGTAACTCATTTATTCACTCACTCACCCATTCAGTAAATGTTTTTAAGCAACTACTGTGCACCAGGATGGGTGCCACACTGGCTTGCACACTGCACAGTGATGCCCGAGACATACTCATTTCTTTGTAGGGGTATGTGCGCAGTGTGCACGTGTGTGTTACACCCTAGAAGGTTAATCTTCAGTAGTTCCTCATGTGTTTAACATAACCGTGCTCTGCTTGGATGTCTAGAGAAAAAGACCCCTGGTCCTGATCCCTGCCTCCTAGGACCTTGAAATAGAATATAGAAACTGTTTATTCAAAAATCAGGCTGTAAAGTAATGGAAGGAGAGAGGTACTTGCATATGGGTCCGTAGGAGGTGTGGTTGAATGTAAAAGGAGAAGGAACCAGGAAACCTCAGAAAACAATCTGGTTGTTCTGGCCGGGATGACTGGGTATATTATGGTGCCTAGAAACTGTTTATTCAAAAATCAGGCTGTAAAGTGTGAAAGGAGAGAGGTACTTGCATATGATGGGTCCGTAGGAGGTGTGGTTGAATGTAAAAGGAGAAGGAACCAGGGAACCTCAGAAAACAATTGTTTGTTCAGGCCAGGATGACTGGGCATATTATGGTGCCTTCCACAGAGACAGAAAATACGAAGAAAAAGCAAATGTATAATGGGAGGCTAGTGAGCTAATTCGCTTCCCTGTGGCTCAGCTGGTAAAGAACCCACCTGCCAATGCAGGAGATGCAAGAGATGTGGGATCCCTGGGTTGGGAAGATTCCCTGGAGAAGGAAATGGCAACCCTCTCCAGTATTCCTGCCTGGGAAAGCGCGTGGACAGAGGAGCCTGGTGGGCTACAGTCCGTGAGGTCGAAAAGAGTCAGGTACAACTGAGCGAGCAGGCAAAGTGAGTTGATTCGGTCTGGGAGATGCTGAACCTGAGGTGGTCTGTGATCAGCTTAGAAGGCATCTTTCCCTGGACACATCATGGTACTTAAAGCCCTGCTGTCACTGAGGATGCTCACGGGGTGAACATTCATTCCAACAATTCAGAAAGTGGGCAACAGTTTCTTGCACCAGGGGAAAAAAAAACCCATCAGAGAAAGGCAAACATATTCTTTTAAACGATCACACTAGCTCTCAGGGCATCACTCAAGGACCAATGAGAAGTCTTCCCTGGTGGTTCAGTGGTTAGAAATCCCCTGCCAAGCCAGGGGACTTGGGTTTGATCCCTGGTCCTGGAAGATCCCACATGCCATGGGGGCAACTAAGCCTGTGAACCACAACTACCGAGCCTGTGCTCTGGAGCTCCCGAGCCGCAACTGCCGAGCCCACGCGCCGCAGCTGCTGACGCCCGCATGCCTGGAGCCGGTGCCACCCCGCCTCCACAGTGAGAAGCCTCTGCACCGCAACTCGAGAGTAGCCTCCAGTTGCCACAACTGTAGAAAACCCTGCGTGCAGCGACGAAGACCCAGCGCAGCCATAAATAAGTAAATGCGTTTTAAAAAAGGAGAACCAAGGAGAGATGTAAAAGGAACCCCAACGTCTGGCAGAAGGGGAATGGAAGCAGAAAAGAAGACCACTCCAGGGAGCTCAGTGCTTCAGAGAGCGTTCAGGTCCTCCCAGGTCCAGGGCTGCCCTGGTGGACATGGGCCCAGGAATACCCAGGGCACACCCGGCCTTCAGGGCTCCCTCACTCACCGCTCTTCTAAACAAAGCACTACACATCTGGCCTACCTTTGAGGTGCTGAGCCACACTCCAGCTGGGGAATTTTTTCTGGATTGTCTTAATTCTGTCTGTGAGAATCCCAACAGCCTGCAAAAGGTGTTCTTTGCCATCCCAGGTACCAACAGGACGATGAATGTTTTTATCAAGCTAGAAAATTCAGATAAGAATGTCAGCATCTGAATGGAACAAGACAGGTTTCTGTTGTCCTGATTTCTATTCCTTATGTTCAAGGTCATGGGCACCACCTTGCCCCTTTTCTCTGTTTCCACAGAATCAATTCTAAATGCCCTTTCTTTCATAGGAAAGAGAGTCTGAAAAACAAAGTAAGATTTGGGAGAACTGGGTGTGGCATAGTTTTAGTTAAGCACTCAAATATTAACAAATAAATAAAGGAAAAAGTTGTTTTAAAACAAATAATGAGCACCCAAAGTCTAGATATTTGCAGTCAAAAATATCTTTTTTCGAAGTGGGGAGACTGGAAGTCTGGGTTTCTCAGACAATTCAAAATAAAGCCTGGTGGAATTCCCTGGTGGTCCAGTGGTTGGAATTTGGTGACTTTGCTTCTGGGGCCCAGGTTCAATCCCTAGTCAGGGAACAAAGATCCTACAAGCTGTGTGACACAGCCAAAAAATAATTGAGTATGAATTTTTAAATAAATAAATAATAAAAGCCTGGAAGCAAATATTCTGAAAATTTGAGTCCCCTTCCTCCAAACTGCCTAATGAACAATTTGGTTCAAGTAGGACTTTATTATAATGTTTTGATCTACATGGATGAAATTTACTATTTCATGAACCTCAAGTGGATACTGGTAATAGTGCCCTTTTTTTTACATAAGATTTTCTCAGTTTAAGTATATTGCATAGTATTCATTGCAAATTGTAGTTATAACACGTGTAAGATACTCTTTTTAAAAGATGTCAAATAACTGGTATATCTTGATGTGTTACAGAATTACCAGCAAAAGCCATGCAAATACCAGTATTTTAAAGCCTAGGATAAATGCAAATAGTTGCAAATAATCTATCAGGAAGGATGGAGTGGGGCTGATGAAAAGCTTCTGGTTGAGTACCTGCATCAGGCCAAATTTAAGTCCTGTGTGGTCCCAGCCATCCAGCAGGATAGTTCCACCGTGGCTTTCTCTAGAGATGATAGCTGCAATGAGAGCGGGGTCCACGCAGTGCCGCAGTCCAATTTCTTTGATCAGAATTTGGTAAGACTGTAAGGCCTTCAAATCCATCTCAGCAAACATCTCAGAACCACGGATGCCTGCGTCAATAGAAAGTAAACGGTGTTCTCCACTTCATAAGAGAACTCTTTTTCAGTTTAATAAGTAAGCCACAGCTCCTGACTGTAGCCCCTCAGGCTTGGGACAACCATTTTAGGACATTTTTGATCTCTCATTGCATAAACCCAGAAAGGTCCACAGCCCAGATGGATACCACTTCCACTTTCTTTATTGTTCTGTTTTCAGCCACATTTGGTGCAAGAGGGGAGGTCTTGGACATGAAGTCAGCCAACCTAAGTTTGAGTCTGGTTCTGCTGCTACCTAGCCCTGGAACCTTGGGAAGTCCTTCCTCCTTGCTAAGCCTCAGTTGTCTGATCTGTAAATTAGCAAGGTAGGATTAGATTGACCTTGCAGTTGCTTCAAACTCTGACATGCTAATACTGAGACAACGTGAAGAGTCTTCAGAACAGAAGACCAGGAGAGGACATACAGGGAGCCTTGCCCAAGATGCTCATGTTGTAACGTGAAGCAAACCCAGCAACAGATTGAAAACAGAGCCAGAAACGGACGTTTTACTATGTAGAAGTGAACACATCTGGGTCAGGTTTGGAAAGGATGAAGGGAAAACAGAAGAAGTTTGTTAGATGGGTCGGGATTCTGTTTTTCTCTAGTTTTTAATTTTGATAATGCAGCTATAAAAATGAACTTCTCAAAATTAAGCTACTTCCTAAGAAAGACTGAAAACGATGAAAGGAGGCTAGCTAGATGCTTGCATGGCCTTACACTCACCGCAGGCAATCATCCTGGTGTTATCACAGGGGACACCAGGGGTCTCCATGGTCATGATGTCACCGTAGCAGCCATGGTACAGGCGGAAGTGCAGGCGAGGACTCATTGTGTGAGTGAAGGATTGTGAGCCCCAGGAAGCGCCTGTAGGGCACAATGATAATTCGCCTGAAACCTTCGAGGAAATACTGCTCGAGTTGCTCTTATGAGTATTACTAAACCGATGGCAAAGCCATAGGCTTAATCCTCCCAAACCCCTCTCCAAGACCCCAGAATGGCTCACTAGACAGAACAGAACAGAAGATTCCCTCTTCCCACTCTACTCCAACCTTAAAAAAATCGAATACTACCCTTAATTCTAAACTTTGTTCAAAGTATTATGACAATCAGTTCTTATAGGTCTCAAAAACATTTGCTGCAATCTTCATCAGAATGAAAGCTACTGGTAGAGTTTTAAGTAAAAACTTGGAGAAAATTTTTAAGACACCTCCGACACAAGTGCTTCTGGAAATGTAAACATCTGAATTCATAACGGCTTTTGTTTAGGAAGATAAGAAAGAAGAGTATCATTGGCTTAAAGAAAGAAGGTTATCATTCACTTAAAATGGTAATTTGATATCATTTTTCTGTGAAGTTGAGTTTCTGTCTAAGTCTAATTAAGAAAATTGGAAATAAAATTTAACTTACCATGAAATTTAAGTTAAATCTATTCTTATTTTTTATTTTGTTATTATGAAGTGAGTTTCTATTTACTGAAGGAGATAAGAAGCTTGTCTATAAGTTGAAAAGTCTCTTCTAGTAGTTGCTAGGATGGCTGAATTGTGCCTTAAGACCACAAATTTTTGTTGTAACAAATTATGTTTGTTAAAACATTTGCTGTGAAAACCTGTGTTTCACTTAGTGTTGTGAATGGTGTTTTTAACTAGAGAGGTAGATTTTACCCTTTTCTCATAGATCAGTTCTGGTTAACTAGACAGTATAAATTCTAGAGACTTTCTTAGGATTAGGCACAAAGTCAATGGAACTCTTCCTTGCAAATGTTTAGTCGCTGAATCATGCCTGGCTCTTTTGTGATCCCATGGACTGTAGCCCAACAGGCTCCTCTGTCAATGGGATTTCCCCAGCAAGAATACGGGAGCAGACTGCCATTTCCTTTTCTAGGGGATCTTTCCAACCCAGGGATCAAACCCACATCTCCTGCATCGGTAGGCAGATAGGTTAGGTAATATTTATCTTCAAAGGAAAGCAAAGCAACTCTAAAGATTAACTCTTCACAAGTATGTGATTTTTAAAAAGCAAAACTCATCAAAGCCAATAAAAAATGCAGACATAATCTTCTCTCTCCCATATACAAACAGGCAAAAAAGGAATTAAAAAATGAACCAAAAGGGCAGAGAGTGAAACCATCAGGTAAACTCGGGATGCTGAGAAAGCCTATCTAGATTATAGAAGCAGCATAAACCAGCAAAGCCCTTACATTTCTTTAAGCTGTGTGGATTGCCATGTGAGGCAGAGAACAGGAGCATCGCCTTGACTCCCCTCTTGGCCCTTGGTGTCTGATAGTGTTTGTGCCTACAGGGTGTGTGTGAAATACATATGAGTGAATGAATGGACAGAGTCCCACGACACAGATCACATGTAAAATTGAAGCATGGGTTGTAGAGTAATTGGCCTCCAATTAAAATAAATTAATTAATTTTAAAAACTGAAGCATGGGGTTTGAGAGTGAGGGCGCAGACAGAAAACATACATCCAGAATCTAACCACTTCTCATCACATCTGCTACCACATAGCCAAACCAGCATCGTGGCTGGTCTGGTTTAATGTTCAGCCTCTTAACTGACCTCCCCACTCCACTCTTGAAGTCTATTTTGATCTTATGAATATTTCTATAATAAAATAAATTACATCAAATAGAGAAAAAGACATTCTAAAAAAATGAAAAGCAAAAACTCTATGTGTGCATGCTAAGTCATTTAAGTTATGTCCGCCTCTTTGCAACCCTATGGACTATCACCCGCCAGGGTCCTCTGTCCATGGGATTCTCCAGGCAAGAGCACTGGAGTGGACTGCCATGCCCTCCTCTGAGCATCTTCCCCACCCAGGGATGGAACCTGCATCTCTCGTCCCCTGCATCAGCAGGGGACTTCCACTGGCATATATCTCCCCAAATGCCTTTTTGGGTGCCTTTTAGGCACCGTCATACTGACTGAAAGTGAACTCTTTCTTCTAAACTCCTCCCAGAAAAGAATTTTTTCTATTCGCTCATAGAACTCTTATTTACTGTCTGGAATTGACAGTTTTCTCTTCCTATGTCTTGCCTCACAAAGCACTGTTCCGGAATTTCCCACTGATAACACCTCCACTTGCTTGGCAAGAAAACACTGTTAATTATAGAAATAAGCAGCTGATTCATGGCTGGGCCTGTCAGGAGAGCCCACCCCCAACCCCATGACATATAATCACTACCATTTCTGATTTATGACTGGGCTGGATGGGGCTAGATGTTTTTGTGGACACCTTGGAAACAGTGCTAAATGTCAGTCAAGGACTTACCAATGAGGACAAAAAGGCCCCCAAACAGGGCAAAAGATAGCATGGTAGGCAGTGACGCGTATCTTACAGCACCTGTGCTGATTCAAAAGAGAAACTGGTTAATTTTAAAACTTGAAAGTTTCCCAAAGAAACTAGTTTTGATTTTCTTAAAAAAGTTTCTTTTCAATTCAGTGCCCTTTTTTGTGTCCAAGATATTATTCTCATAGACTCAGTTCATTGGATCACTCTCTATCCTAAGCACCAACTCCCAACTCATTTTAACCAGATTTCATACTGACATGAGCCCATGAACATCTTTTTAAAATTTATTTTTAAATTGGGGTATAATTGCTTTACATTGTTGTTTTGGTTTCTTCTATACAGTGGCCTGAATCAACCATGTTGTTGCTGTTTATTTGCCAACTCTTGCAGCCCTATGGATTGTAGCCCCGCCAGGCTCCTCTGTGGCATTTCCTCTTCCAAGGGATCTTCCTGACTCAGGGATCTAACCTACTTCTCCTGCTTTGGTAGGCAGGTTCTTGACCTCTGAGCACCAAGGAAGTCCAAATCAGTCATCAGGTCAGTTCAATTCAGTCGCTCAGTCATGTCCAACTCTGTGACTCCGTGGACTGCAGCACACCAGGCCTCCCTGTCCATCAACAACTCCCAGAGCTTACTCAAACTCATGTCCATTGAGTCAGTGATGCCATCCAACCATCTCATCCTCTGTCATCCCCTTCTCCTCCCACCTTCAATCTCTCCCAGAATCAGAGTCTTTTCAAATGAGTCAGTTCTTTGCATCAGGTGGCCAAAGTACTGGAGTTTCAGCTTCAGCATCAGTCCTTCCAATGAATATTCAGGACTCATTCCTTTAGGATGGACTGGTTGGATCTCCATGCAGTCCAAGGGACTCTCAAGAGTCTTCTCCAACACCACAGTTCAAAAGCATCAATTCTTTGGTGCTCAGCTTTCTTTATAGTCCAACTCTCACATCCGTACATGACTATTGGAAAAACCACAGCCTTGACTAGACGGACCTTTGTTGGCAAAGTAATGTCTCTGCTTTTTAATATGCTGTCTAGGTTGGTCATAACTTTTCTTCCAAGGCTGCAGTCACCATCTGCATAGGTATACATATATTCCCTTCCCTCTTCAGCCTCCCTCCCACCCTCCTGTTCCACCCCTCTTGATCAGCACAGGAGTCTATGAACAACTACTTACATATGTTACCTACACACACACTCCCGTCCATCTCCAAACAAGGTCACACCACAATTTTGTTCCTATTCTTGTACTAGTCTCCTGAGAAAGTCAAAAGAAACCACTTTTGATAAGAGGAACCTTTGAGATCATGACTCAGAAGAGGTTTGCTGTGCTCCATTTCTTCCTCCGTGGGCTCTATTCTTGGCTTCATTCAAAAAGCAGCTTATGCGTTTTACAAGATATAACAAGGCTAGGACTCCAAACTGTTCTCCATACTGGCTACATTGGGAGATTAGGACTGACATATATACACTGCCATGTGTAACACAGATAGCTAGTGGAAACCTGCTATAGAGCACAAGGAGCTCACTGGCGCTCTGTGACCTACAGGAGTGGGAGAGGGGTGGGGGTAGTTGGGGAGGGAGGCTTAATAGGGAGGGGATATATGTATACTTATAGCTGATATACTTCATTGTACAGCAGAAACTAACACAAGATTGTAAAGCAATTATACTCCAATTAAAAAACAAAAAACACCGTAAAGCTAGGACTAACCTGGTTTGGGACTTTGCAGAAAAAAATCTCTCGTTTCTCTTTGAGAAGGTCTTCTGAACTCAGCGGCAACTTGTCAGGACTTTACACAGTGGTGACCTTGGTCCTATAACAGGTTGGTTAAAGTTCGAAAATCCATTAGCAAATTTCCATCTTCCTGGTTTCAATCCACTGCCTTCAGTGAAGCTCTTGTGCTGTGGAGAAGATTTTAAACACCAGCATGCATACTTGCCTGCCTCTCTCACCTTCATCCTGTACCTCCAATCTGGGAGGAGCTTTATATATGCTTTAAAGCCCTCTCTATAAACCACTGACCTCATTAGGCCTGGTTATAATGGTACTCGGGGCTTAGGTGGCCCTTTTAATAAAAGGATTTAAAAGTATATATTAACCACTATTAATCAATTAATCTAATGAACCCCCAAGTTGTACTGGAGGTATATATTTGGTGGACGGTTTCTGGGTTTCTAAAGTTGTGCTAGGCAAACACCTTCTGAGTGTGAGAACAAGAAACAGATATTTAGCCTTAAAAAGATAAATAAATAGGAAATGCTAGCAGCTGCCACTCTTGGATTGTTTACCTGAAATGCTAAGCCTCCTGCTCTTTGGTCTCCATCCCACGGTCACACGGTCTTTTTGGCTCTTCGCTCCGATTCTGCCTGACAAGCAGATCTAAGAGTGTCTGCCTGCTCCTGAGATGTCAGTGAAAAGCCGGGGACTAGAAACAGGGGTACTGGTTTCCCAAATTTCTGAAAAAATGTGAAAACAAAATTTGGCCAGGGATGAACATTTCTTTGAGGATGGACTCTTTTCATACTGATTTGTAGGAAAAGATGGAGCCCATTGTGCAGCTCCAGAAACAGGAAGTGGAAGGGATGTTCTTTTTTTGCGTCTGTCTGCACTGGGTCTTTGTTGTGGCACTCAGGCCTCTGTTTGGTTTTGGTACAGGGGCTTAGTCGCCCCATAGTTTGTGGGATCTTAGTTCCCTGACCAGGGATGGAACTCACATCCCTTGCCTTGGAAGGCAGATTCTTAACCAGTGGACAACCAGGGAAGTCTTGGGCAAAGTACTTCCCAGAGGGGAGGAGAGTCTGACATGGGTCTTGCCACCAGTGTGAGACGTTTCTAAGACTGTACACATTCTTTCATTCATCCCCCAGGTGAACAGAGGTGTGAGGGAGACTGGGCAGGAGACAGGGAAGACAGAGGCCCTGAGTCTAGTGTCTTCCAGGCTCCCTGGCAGTGAGCAACCACACCTCCTGGGAAAACTGATCACTGTTCAGCCCACTGCACTAGCTGCTGCCCGGATCCATCTCTGATTTGTAGAATAGTCTGCCCTTCACAGGGCCTTCAGCCTTGCATTCCAGGGAAGAAGGGTGGGGCTGTCCTGACTGATGGTGCTCCTGCCTCAGCCATCAGGAAAATGACTCGTGCAGGCCCTGCTCCACCACTCCTGTCAACGTCGTGGTCAGGGCCACTCTTTACAAAGTGGTTTGGCGTGGGTCCAGCTGCTCCCAGATGGCCCTCGGGAGACCGTGGCACCAGCTCATAGCCTTCCCAGTGCCAGGGCTTCTGTGGGGCTTACCAGCTAGGAGTGAGCAGAAAGATCAAGGAAGGGAGAAGAACAAGTAGAGAAGAGTTAAATTAGGTAAGAGATACTGGGTAGAGACGGAAGCTGTCTCTAGAGAATACAAGAAATCATAAAACACAGGAAGGACTGTTGACTGTGGAGCTGAGTTTGTTCTTCTCCCTGTTTTCAGAGAAGGGGCCGCCAGTCCTTCCAGGTATGAAGGTCTTAATGTCCAAGCCCTCTGCAGTTTAAAAAATGGCTTTCAAACTCACGTGGATTATGAAGCTTTGCCCAAGTTATGAGACTACAAATGAGCATTTATTTGACACCCATTGTCCATTAGGACTGAAGCGACTTAGCAGCAGCAGCAGCAGCAGTCCCTTAGGTTGCTGTGGACATTGTATCGTTTGATCCTCCCAACGACCTTGTGAGGTAGGTATTATCCTTTATTTTAGAGATGAGGAAAATGAGACTCAGAGAAGTTAAGCAACTTATCAAAGGTTACACATGTAGGACATGGCAAAGCTGGGATGTGAACCCAGGACTGTAAAACTCCAAAATCCATGTTCTTCTACTGCATCAGAGGTACTGCCACCATGGTCCAAAGACCCCAGAGAGTGATTTACCCTAACAGGCTCAAATCAACCAGTTTGCACACAAAGCATTATCTGTGGTCTGAGTAAATAATTCCAGTCACAGATATTTACCAGTCATTCAGGTAGATGCTGTTCTACTTTTAAAATACAAATGAGTACGAGTCAACTGTATCCTCAGTGTCCACTTGTCACTGTCTCTTTTCTGCATCAACAGCAACTGCAGCTAACATGCATTGAGCTTGTACAGCAAGCCTAGTAGAATAGTAGTAAGGGGTACAGCCTAGGCCTGAACCCAGATTGGTTGCACTCTAAAGCCTAACTCTTTAAAAAAACAATTATTTTATTGAAGTAGAGTTGATTTACACTGTCATGTTAATTCTGCCATATAGCAAAATGATTCTGTTATACATACATACATACATTCTTTTTCATATTCTTTTCCATTACGGTTTATCACAGGATACTGAATATAATCCCTTGTTCCATACAGTAGGACTTTGTTGTTTACCCATTTTACATAAAATAGTTTGTATCTGTTAACCCCAAACTCCCTACTGCCTGCTTGGCAACCACAAGTTTGCTTTCTATGTCTGTGAAGTCTGTTTCTGTTTCACAGATAAATTTGTATCATTTATTTTATTATTTTTATTACTTTTGGCTGCACAGCTTGTGGGATCTTAGTTCCCCAACCAGGGATTGGACCCACACCCTCAGAAGTGAAAGCTTGGAATCCTAACCTCTGGACCACCAGGGAATTCCCTGCATCATGTTTTAGATTCTATCCATCAGTGATGTATGATGATTTGTCTTTCTCCATCTGACTTCACTTAGTCTGACAATCTCTAGGTTCATCTGTGTTTCTGCACATGGCATCATTTCATTCTTTTTATGGCTGAGTAGTATTCCATTGTATGTATGTACCACATCTGCCTTTCCATTCATGTGTCAATGGACATTTAGGTTGTCTACATGTCATAGCTATTGTAAATAGTGCTACTATGAACACTGGGGTGCATGTATCTTTTCAAATTAGTTTTCTCTGGCTATATCCCCGGAAGTGGAATTGCTGGATCATATGGCAACTCTATTTTTAGTTTTTTGAGGAACCTCCCTACTGTTTTCCATAGCAGCTGCACCAATTTACATTCCCTAAAACCTAATTTTTTTAAATTCATTCATTTATTTATTTTGGGTTGTGCTAGGTCTTCATTGCTGCACAGGCTGTCTCTAGTTGTGGCAAGTGGGGGCTACTCTCTGTTGTGGGGCACGGGCTTCTCGTTGCTGTGGCTTCTCTTGCTGCAGAGCACAGGCTTCAGGAACACAGGCTTCAGTAGTTGTGGCTCACGGGCTTACCCGCTCTGCAGCACGTGAAATCTTCCAGACCGTGGATCAGACCCGTGTACTCGGCACTGGCAGGCCGATCCTTATTCACTGTACCACCAGGGAAGTCCTAAAGCCTAATTCTTACCATTGCAATCTACTGACCCAATGGATGATTAAACCCAAGTGCTATCATATGAGGATCTTAGTTGTTGTTCTGTCGCTCAGTCGTGTCTGACTCTGTGACCCTGTGAACTGCAGCACACCAGGCTTCCCTGTCCTCTGCTATCTCCAGGAATCTGCCTAAACTCATGTTCATTGACTCAGTGATGCCATCCGGCTATCTCATCCTCTGTCGTCCCCTTCTCCTCCCTCAATCTTTCCCAGCATCAGGGTCTTTTTCAATGAGTCAGCTCTTCACATCAAGTAACCAAAGTGTTGGAGCTTCTTAGTAATTTTTGGATGATCTTAGTAATTTTTGATATTTTGAAAGGAATTTACTGAATTTACTGAATGATTCTCCATCTCTTCCCAGGGATGCCAAAAATGGCTCTGCACGTGAGTTGTGTTCATGCTGCCAGAAGGGGCTTGCGGGGACCTTGTCACCTGCTATAATCTCCCTCAGTCCCCAGGCTTTCCAAAATAAAAATACACTCTACATGCATGCAAGGTCCTTGCGGTGCAAATGGAACTCTATGACCAGTCCCCTGACCTCATGCCTCTTCCAATCAGTTGTCTGCCTCTCAAACTTCACACGATAGCAATTCTCTAGTAGCCTCTGGCAGAAAGATCCTCAGCCTGGATGTCTAGAGACCCAGCTCCCAGTCTCTGATGCTCCACTAACCAGCTGAGGGTAGCCAACAGTGGAGACTCTACTTTCCCATTTATAGAGTCAAAAAGTTGGATGAGACCAGATGATCAATGAGATCTCCTCTGGCTCCCACCATCTTCTGGAGTTGGTGAGTCAAGTGAGTCTGGATCTAGGAGAGGGAATAAACATGGGAGGTTGAGGAGAAAGTAAGTTGTAATTTTGGAGTTCTTGCAGGAGAAGATAAGCACACACCCTTTTACTTTGCCATCTTGTGGGCCTTTGACTGTGTGGATCACAACAAACTGGATATTTCTCAAAGAGATGGGAATACCAGACCACCTGAGACCTCCTGAGAAATCTGTATGCAGGTTAAGAAGCAACAGTTAGAACTGGACATGAAACAACAGACTGCTCCCAAATAGGGAAAGGAGTACGTCAAGGCTGTATATTGTCACCCTGCTTATTTAACTTCTATGCAGAGTACATCATGTGAAATGCCGGACTGGATGAAGCACAAGCTGGAATCAAGATTGCCGGGAGAAATAGCAATAACCTCAGATATGCAAATAACACCACCTTTATGTCAGACAGAGAAGAAGAACTAAAGAGCCTCTTGATGAAAGTGAAAGAAGAGAGTGAAAAAGCTGGCTTAACACTCAACATTCAGAAAACTAAGATCATGGCATCCAGTCTTATAACTTCATGACAAATAGATGGGGAAACAATGGAAACAGTGAGAGACTTTATTTTCTTGGGCTCCAAAATCACTGCAGATGGTGACTGCAGCCATGAAATTAAAAGACGCTTGCTCCTTGGAAGAAAAGTTATGACCAACCTAGATGGCGTTTTAAAAAGCAGAGACATTATTTTGCCAACAAAGATCCGTCTAGTCAAGGCTATGGTTTTTCCAGTAGTCATGTATGGATGTGAGAGCTGGACTATCAACAAAGCTGAGTGCCAAAGAATTGATGCTTTTGAACTGTGGTGTTGGAGAAGACTCTTGAGAGTCCCTTGGACTGCATGGAGATCCAACCAGTCCATCCTAAAGGAAATCAGTCCTGAATGTTCATTGGAAGGACTGATGCTGAAGCTGAAACTCCAGTACTTTGGCCACCTGATGCGAAGAACTGACTCATTGGAAACGACCCTGATGCTGGGAAAGATAGAAGGGGATGACAGAGGATGAAATGGTTGGATGGCATCACCAACTCGATGGACATGAGTTTGAGCAAGCTCGGGGAATGGGTGATGGACAGGGAAGCCTGGCGTGGTGCAGTCCATGGAGTCGCAAAGAGTCGGACACGACTGAGTGACTGAGCAAGTGAACTGAACTGAACTGAGGAGAAAGGTATGGAAACTTGGACTGCATTTCTGTTCTCATCAAAATGACAAGTGCCATGCAACTCATCCTGTGTTTAAGGTGGCTTTCAAAGTGAATTTTCTCTGATTTTCCTCTCTACCTTGCAGTTAGTCAATAGTAGAAGGTGTTGCAATGGTAAAGAATCTTCCTGCCAATGGAGGAGACAAGGGTTCAAGCCCTGGGTCAGGAAGATCCCCTGGAGGAAGAAATGGCAACCCACTGCAGTATTCTTGCCTGGAAAATTCCATGGACAGAGGAGCCTGGTGGTCCATAGAGTCACAAAGAGTCAGACACGAACAAGCAACTGGGCACACACACACAAAGACCTTTATCATATATAAATCCAGAATTTAAATGTAAGACCCTGTTCATCAACCATTTTCATATGGACAAGGAAAATATAAAAAGAAGTGTCGTTTGCTGGCTTCCTTGTTAGTCTCAGCCATAATTATGGATTTCCCTGTCAGGCTGGGTGACTAAGAGCAGGTATGAGCACTGCTAATGAGGTTTTTAAACTGCATGTGTCAAGTGGCTCAAAATTTCCCAAATAATGTAAATAGCTGACAAATACAGTAAATTGAAAAATCAAGCTTCTCTTTTAAAAGATCATAATTGTCAGGAGACTTCAATCCAGGTTCTGGTCACTGTCTCTCAGTGTGGGGCTCAGTGGAGGCCGCAGTCTGTCATAGTGCCTGTCACTGTGATGTCTGGGTCTGAGACAAGAGTCAGAGGCTTCGAGCAAGTCCATTGAATATTCCAATTTTCTTTCCTGCTGCCTCTCTCCTTCCTGACCCCAGTTTCCTCCTTCTCCTTGGGCTAATCTGATAACGGAATTGTAGTCACGATGACAGCAAGTATATAGTCATAGCATTTTCAGGTACGATTTAATTTTTAACCAGGGCTCTTAATACCTAAATTTTGTTTTCTCAAAATGAAAAATGACCCAGTCTGAGGTGAGTCCCCCACCTCCAGGATCTAATGCCTGATGATCTGAGGTGGAGCTGATATAATAGTAATAGAAATAAAGTGTATAATAAATGTAATGCACTTGAATCATCCTGAAGTCCATCCATACCCCCCACCCCATCCTAGTCCTTGGGAAAAAAATGTCTTCCATGAAACCCGTCCTTGGTGCCAAAGGTTGGGGACTGCTGTGCTAGGGGACACCAGAGCACAGAGGTGACACGCATCATTGCAAAGGGGGTATTATTTTTATAGTAAAGCACATACATTTAAAAATCCACACCTTTATTGTGGAGAAAAATGTGCAACCTTCATGAATGTTTAAGATAGAGCATCAAATTTAAAATCTTTCTCTTTCTGCTCCTTCTTGTGACTCTGCTCAGATACTCTTTCCTCCAGGGCGGCCTCTGTGTGCCTCTGCCATTGACAGACCTTCAAGGGAAAAGCTTAAGGAGTATGTCCTCCTAGTTAGGAGAAGGAGATGAATGATGCTGGGATGTGAAGCACTGTGTGTGTCCAGAAGTCAGTACTGGTGGGTGTTCCTTGAGGGAGTCCTCAAATCACACCCGGGAAAGAAAGAGCCATGTCGCATCCTTGGGAGGTAAAGCAGGCCAGCATCGCACGCTCCCCTGGTTCCCTCTGCCTCTTCATCTCCACTCACCTCCCTCCCAGAACCGGTCTGTAGTTATAGACACAGGTTTGATTCCATCGTGCTGCCATTTGTGAATGCCAGCCATGGTCCTCCATTCTTTGTTGTTTTTAATAATTGTATTTGTTTGTTTATTTTTGGCCGTGCTGGGACTTGTTTCCATATGGGCTTTCACTAGTTTCAGCAAGCGGGGGCTACTCTTTGTTGTAGTGCGCGGGCTTTTCATTGCAGTGGCTTTTCTTGCTGTGGAGTGTGGGTTCTAGGGCAGGCTTCAGTAGTGGCAGCCCTGGAGCACAGGCTCCATAGTTGTGGCTCACTGGCTTAGTTTCTCCATGGCATGTGGGCTCTTCCCAGCACAGGACTTAAACCCATGTCTCCTACGTCGGCAGGCGGAGTTTATACCCCTGAGCCACCAGGGAAGCCCCACGGTGCTCCATCCTTAAGAACAGCCAAGGTTGATTATCATGTGTCACTCCTTTAACCTCTATGGGCCTTAGTTGGCCTCATCTGTAAAATGGGCATGATAATGACGCCCTATAACTTTGTTTTGAAGATAAAAATAAATTATATATGTGAAAACATCTTGTAAACTGCAACGCTTCCCACAGATTCCAGTTATTATGATGGGGTTGTCCTCACATCCTGATGGGTTAGCTGGTTGTTGATTTATTCATTTGCTCGTTTATTTATCCATGAAGCTTCAGGAGCAATAGTGAAGAATTGGCTTATAGGACAGGAAGTAACAAATAAAGCCTTTTTTTCCTCCAGGAAGGAATTATGGCAGGACAAGCAAGGGCTGTTGCTGGGATTCTGCAGCCTGCCTAGTGAGATTGGAGGAGAAGAGAAATAGCCAGGCCTCTACTACATGGCTTCAAAACCTATGGAATGAAGGGACTGCCTGAACACCCGTGGCAAAGGCACTTTGGTAACAGAAGCTGGGGGGAAGGCAGAAGTGGAGCCTTTCGATCCCATTTTATTAAAAAGTTCAATTTAATCTCAAGATATTTTCGTGCCTGGCTTGAGCTGCTGAATGTTTTTCTTGCTTGAGGTTTAATCCACTATATGCTGGGGCTTCCCAGTTAGCACTAGTGGTAAAGAACCCACCTGCTAATATAAGAAACATAAGGGACTCAGGTTCGATCCCTGGTTTGGGAAGATCCTCTGGAGAAGGACATGGTAACCCACTCCAGTATTCTGCCTAGAGAATCCCACAGACAGAGGAGCCTGGCGGGCTCCATGGGGTCACAAAGAGTCGGACACGACTGAAGCAACTGAGCAGGAATGCACCACGATATGGTAGGTAAACTGCCATATCCTTCTAAAGACACACTTATACGGCCTTCCAGGGTCAGATATGTGACCAACATTTCGGAAAGGAAGATATACAAATGGTCAAGAAGCTCATGAAGAAGGTGCTCAACATCATTAGACATCAGGAAATTGTTACAAATTAAAACCACAATGAGAAAGCATTTCAGACTCTCTGAAAAGACTAAAATCAAGCACTGGCTGTGTCCGATGTCGGTGACAACATAAAGCAAATAGAATTTCATACATTTGGACTGTAAAATGGTATCATTTCTTTGGAGAGTTGTGTAGCAGTTTTTAATGAAATTAAACACGCATCTGCTCCATGACCCAGCCATTTCATTCTGCAGTGTTTATTCAAGAGAAATGAAAACAAATGTCTCCCGAAGACTTGTACAAGAATGTTCATTGTAGTTTGATTTATAATAGACCAATACTCCAAACGTTCATCAACAGGGGAATGGATCAACAATTGCGGTATATGCAGATTTTCCTGGTGGTCCTGTGGTTGAGACCACTTGCTTTCACTGCGAGGGGCGTGGGTTCAATCACTGGTTGGGGAGCAAAGATCCCATATACCATGCAGTGTGACCAAAAGAAAAAAAGAAACCAAAGGGCTTCCCTGGTGGCTCAGTGATCAAGAATCTGCCTGCCAATGCAGGAGACACAAGTCTGACCCCTGATTGAGAAGATTCCACATGCCATTGAGCTTGTGGTCCAGAGACCAGGAGCTGTAACGACTGAGCCTGTGAGCTGCAACTGCTGAAGCCCGAGCACCCTGGAGCCCCCGCTCCACCACGAGAGAGGCCACCACATTAGGAAGCCCCTGCACTGCAACTAAAGTAGCCCCTGCTCTCCCAACCAGAGAAAAGCCCGGGCAACAATGAAGACCCAGTGCAACCAGAAACAAACAAATAAATTATAAAAAAGGAAGAAAAGGATAACCAACTGTGGTATAGCCGTATTATGGAATAATACTCAGATTAACAGGCAAACAAGTGGAGGTAGAACTCCCACCCCTTGGCTGGGTCAGGTGCCCACATTCAACTACATCTAGAAACAGATTTGTTTGAAAAGAAGCTTCCTTGTGGTTTAAAAAGGAAAAAGGAGAAGTCTGAATTTTTAAGACATGTGCCAGGATTGTTCACTCTGCCTGTGATGGAGACAAGAGCTGGGGTGGCACCTGGAGGAAGACTTGGGTGGGGCCGCTTTCCTAGGGCTGATGCTTCAAGTGACTCCGAATATTTACATACTGTAGAAGGTATTGAGGATGTTGGGAGTGGAAGCATTATGTCATCAAGTAATGTTAAAGGCATGAGTTTAAAAGCATAGAGACTGGCCTGGGGCAGGAATGGGAACCCCTGTTCCACTGCAACAGGAAGAAGAGAGGAAGAAGTCAGATAGCAATGCAGTTCAATTTATAGAATTTTATTTGTTATTAGCTAATTAATCAATATTTTGGCTGTGCTGGGGCTTCAGTGCAGCGTGTGGGCTCTTCACTGTGGTGTGAGGGGGTTTCCCTTGTTTCAGTGCTTGGACTCAGTAAGTTGCCACAACACTGGCTCTCTAGTGGCATTCAGGTTTTAGTTGTCCTGAAGCATGTGGGATCTTAGTTTCTCAACCAGGGATTGAACCCGTGTCCCCTGCATTGGAAGGCAGATTCTTAACCACTGGACCACCAGGGAAGTCCCCAGTTTATAGAATTGATGGGAGAAAATGGAGAGAGCTCTCTAACGATTCCTAATCCCTCTGTGTATTAGGAGTTCAAGTCGTGTGCTGAGAGTGAAAAATATGTGGAATTAGAGGCTTAAGGAAATGGAGAAAATGTGGGAAAGTCAATCTGGAGACTCAGAACTGACAAGCGAGCCAAAAGGATTGTTGTTCTGCCTCTAAGTCACGTCCGACTCTTTACAGCCCGGTGGACTATAGTTCACCAGGTTCCTCTGTCCTCCATTCTATCTTGCAGAGTTCAAATTCATGTCTTTTAAGTCAGTGACGCTATCTAACCATTTCATCCTCCTCTGCCCCCTTCTTCTTTTGCCTTCAATCTTTCTCAGCAAATTAAAAATTAAATTGTACCTGGAAATGATAGGACTTGAATCTTTCCCAGCCAAAAAGATTACTGGGCTCCAGACACAAATGAGCTGAGGTTGGAGCCCATCGATGTTCAGAGGCCCCAAAATGCTAGATTTGGGGCTTAGTAACCTCAACATGGACAGGGAGAAAGCAGAGAGCTTGCCTCTGACCCACATGACCCTCTCTCCCTGTCACTTCTGACTCCACCCACAGCTGCAGCTTATGGCCACACAAAAGATTCCACCTGCTTTGCCTGGCCCTTCTCTACTGCCATTCACTCCCTCTTCCTGCCTCCTGCAGTTTTCATTTCCAGGAGAACTGGAAACCCCTAGCATTTCCCCCTCAGTCACAGGAGCAAAATCAAGGACAGAAGGACAATTTGGGGGTGGGCAGTGGATCAATGAGAGGAACAGGTCAAGCATGCAGCGTCTTCACTGGCAGTGGGGGGCCTTCAAGCGTGGTGTGTGCAAAGGCCTCCGGTGACCTTTCATCAGGCCAGAGGCCCCTTGAGGTACAGAGAGAGGAAGCACAGTTAAGGCCTCAGCTGGAGGCTTTTAATAATAAGTGTTCTGTTTATCAATAAGAAATATTCATGACATTGTTAAGCACTTTATGTAAGCAAGTTATTAAAGGGCGCTAATGAATATTACCAATTTTGTTTTAAGCAGGTGTATATATAGTTATAGAAAATAAGCAGAGTTACATCTTCAGCTGTACCAGATCTTATAAGGTCATGCTTCAAAGCAGCCATACTACAGTTACCCTCTGGGGGTGAGGGGAACATCTGCACAAATATTGTCTGTTATCATACTTTAAATTGGGTGAGAAAAGTTTCATTTCCCCAATTGAGGTTGATTGTCTTTTTCTTATTTTTAAAAATAGGATTCTTTATTACACTGTTGTCTGGGTCTGAGTCTTTTGTTAATCATATGAAAATTAAAGAAAAGAATCACTTCTCTGCAGAGATATATAAAAAAAGCAGAGACATCACTTTGCCAACAAAGGTCCGTGTAGTCAAAGCTATGGTTTTTCCGATAATCATATACGGGTGTGAGAGTTGGAGCTGAGCACCGAATAATTGATGTTTTCAAATTATGGTCCTGGAGAAGATTCTTGAGAGCCCCTTGGACTGCAAGGAGGTCAAACCAGTCCATCCTAAAGGCAGTCAACCCTGAATATTCATTGGAAGGACTGATACTGAAACTCCAATAGTCTGGCCACCTGATTGGCCATTGGACTCATTGGAAAAGATCCTGATGCTGGGAAAGATTGAAGGCAGAAGGAGAAGGGTGATGCAGAGGATGATATGGTTAAATAGTATCACAGACTCAGTGGACATGAATCTGAGCCAACTCTGGGAAATAGCGGAGGATAGAGGAGCCTGGCATGCTGCAGTCCATGGGGTCACAAAGAGTTGGCCACGACTGAAGTGATTTAGCATGCATGCACACACATGTGACATCCTTAATGTTTATTTGTCTTAGAATGGAAGTTTGTACCTTTCGACTGCCTTCATCTTGGCCCCCTTCCCCACTGCTCCCCCACCTATGGTAACCACAGATCTGGAAATCTCTCTTCTGAATTTATTTGTTTTTGAAGTATAACTAACCTACAACACCATGTTAGTTCCTATTACACAATATAGTGATCCAATATTTCTATGCATTTCATACTGATCAATGCAACAATTCTAGTTGTGACATATCACCATACAAAGACAGTACATAGTTACTGACTATATTCCCCACACAGTACATTTCATACTCACAACTCATTTATTTTGTACCTGGAAGTTTGTACCTCTGACTCCACTTCATCTATTTCTTTTCACCCACTACCCCTTCCCGCTCTGGAACACATATCTGTTATCTGTTTCTATAACTCTATGGGCTTTACAAAATTTTTTTAAAATTTTTTATTGGGGGCATAGTTGATTTACAATGTTGTGTTATTATAACTGTTCTGTTGTGTTTTTCATTTGTTTATCTTTTTAGATTACACATATAAGCAAAATAATGCAGTATTTGTCTTTCTATGTCTGATGTAATGCACTTAACATAATACCCTCTGGGCTTTCCAGGTGGTGCTAGCGGTTAAGAATCCAGCTGCCAATGCAGGAGACATTAAGAGACACAGGTTCGATCCCTGGGTCAGGAAGATCCCCTGGAGGAAGGCATGGCAACCTACTCCAGTATACTTGCCTGGAGAATCTCAAGGACAGAGGAACCTGGCAGGCTATAGTCCATAGGGTCACAAAGTGTTGGAATCAACTGAGGCAACTTAGCACAGCACAGCACATTATCCTCTCAGTTCAGTAGCTCAGTCGTGTCTGACTCTTTGCGACCCCATGGGCTGCAGCACGCCAGGCTTCCTTGTCCATCACCAACTCCTGGAGCTTACTCAAACTCATGTCCATCAAGTCGGTGATGCCATCCAACCATCTCATCCTCATCGTCCCCTTCTCTTCCCACCTTCAATCTTTCCCAGAATCAGGGTCTTTTCCAAGGAGTCAGTTCTTTGCATCAGGTGGCTAAATTATTGGAGTTTCAGCTTCAGCATGAGGCCTTCCAATGAACATTCAGGATTGATTTCCTTTAGGATGGACTGATTGGATCTCCTTGCAGTCCAAGGGACTCTCAAGAGTCTTCTCCAACACTACAGTTCAAAAGCATCAATTCTTCAGTGCTGAGCTTTCTTTATAGTCCAACTCTCCCATCCACACATGACTACTGGAAAAACTATAGTTTTGACTAGATGGACCTTTGTAGGCAAAGTAATCTCTCTGCTTTTTAATATTCTGTCTAGATTGGTCATAACTTTCGTTCCAAGGAGCAAGTGTCTTTTAATTTCATGGCTGAAGTCACCATCTGCAGTGATTTTGGAGTCCAAGAAAATATAGTCTGTCATTGTTTCCATTGTTTCCCCATCTATTTGCCATGAAGTGATGGGACCAGATGCCGTGATCTTAGTTTTCTGAACGTTGAGGGTTTTTTTTTTTTTTTTATGTTGAGGTTTAAGCCAACTTTTTCATTCCCTTCTTTCACTTTCAACAAGAGGCTCTTTGATTCTTCTCCTTCTGCCGAAAGGGTGGTGTCATCTGCATATCTGAGGTTATTGCTATTTCTCCCGGCAGTCTTGATTCCAGCTTGTGCTTCTTCCAGCCCAGCGTTTCTCATGATGTCCTCTGCATATAAGTTAAATAAGCCGGGTGACAGTTTACAGCCTTGACGTACTCCTTTTCCTGTTTGGAACCAGTCTGTTGCTCCATGTCCAGTTCTAACTATTCCTTCTTGACCTGTGTACAGATTTCTCAAGAGGCAGGTCAGGTGGTCTTGCATTCCCATCTCTTTCAGAATTTTCCACAGTTTATTGTGATCCACACAGTCAAAGGCTTTGGCATAATCAATAAAACAAAAGTAGGTTTTTTTATGGAACTCTTTTGCTTTTTCTATGATCCAACGGATGTTGGCAATTTGATCTCTGGTTCCTCTGCCTTTTCTCAATCCAGCTTGAACAGCTGGAAGTTCATAGTTCACCTACTGTTGAAGCCTGGCTTGGAGAATTTTGAGCATTACTTTCCTAGCGTGTGAAATGAGTGCAATTGTGCAGTAGTTTGAACATTCTTTGGCATTGCCTTTCTTTGGGATTGGAATGAAAACTGACCTTTTCCAGTCCTGTGGCCACTGCTGAGTTTTCCAAATTTGCTGGCATATTGAGTGCAGCACTTTCATAGCATCATCTTTTGGAATTTGAAGTAGTTCAACTGAAATTCCATCACCTCCACTAGCTTTGTTTGTAGTGATGCTTTTTAAGGCCCACTTGACTTCACGTTCCAGGATGTCTTGCTCTAGGTGAATGATCACACCATCAGGGTTGTCTGGGTCATGAAGATCTTTTTTGACTAGTTCTTCTGTGTATTCTCGCCACCTCTTCTTAGGTCCGACCCTATGGTCATAAGCGGCCCCAGGGAACAGGGTTGTCTCAGAAAATAAGAGTGGCCCTGGGAGAAATACGCCATACAGACAGAGTGTGGGCCATCTCAGGAGATAAGAGGCCCTGAAATGTGGGGTGGTTAGCTTTTACAGGTTGGGTAATTTCATAGGCTAACAAGTAAGGGGATTATTCCAACCATTTTGGAGAAGAGGCAGAGATTTCCAAAAATCGGGCCAATGCCCACTTTTTGTCCTTTTATTGTCAGCCTCAGAACTGTCGTGTCACCTGTGAGTGTGTCGTTCTGCTGACGCAGTTCAGTGAGCGCATAATGAGGTTCAAAGTCTACCGGAAGTTGGTTTTCTGCCATCTCGGACCTCACTGGTCCTGATCAGATTATGTTACATTCTCAATGCCTCTTCCATTCTTTTAAAGATTGTGCCCTGCACTCTTCCCTCCTGTTTCAGAGTCTTGTTCTTTTCTTCTGGGGACACCCTACCCAATCTGCCTACACGAGCTACCCTGGTGTGATTTCAGGACTTTATTCACCCAACTAATTCTCATCTGGGCTTGCAACCAGTGTCTCCCAGTTCACCTCCCTAGTGCCAGGGAAATGGAAATCTTCAAAGCTGTTTCCTGAGGGCTTCTCAGTCTTCCTGTCCTGAGTGAGAATCCCTTCACTGGATTCAGGCTTCAGCGTGGTCTTGAAAGGCAGAGGGTTGGGAGACAAGAAGGAGGTAGCCCTGCAGGAGTTGAAGGACATCGATGGTCACGAGTAGTTTCTGCATACCCCTTAGCACAGAATGTAAGCACTTACACAATCACCCGGTGTCTGCCCTGCATCTGTACCTTGTGTGCACGTGTGGCTGGCTGCTATTCTCAACTCAGTTGTTTGATTTAACCGTTCCTGAGGGCAGAACCTCTGATACAGTGCTTCATATATGCTGAGACAAAGTTGTTGTTTTAAAAAAATATTTTTGGTTGAAATGATGACAGCTGTTCTAGAATGGCCCTCTGTAAAGTGTTGATAAATAGTTTTATAGTGTGCAACCATGAGACTAAATTTAGCAGTGTAGTGTGTTGTCAGTGTCCTTGAGGGCAGCTCCAACTGTGGAATCACTCCGTGTGTGTTCTAAGTTGCTTCAGTCGCGTCCAACTCTTCGTGACCCCATGGACTGTAGCCTGCCAGGCTCCTCTGTCCATGGGATTCTCCAAGCAAGAATACTAGAGTGGGTTGCCAAGTTCTCCTCCAGGGGATCTTCCTGACCAAGGATAGAACCTGCATCTCCTGTGGCTCCTACCTTGCAGGCAGATACTTTACTGCTGAGCCACAGGGAAAGCCTGAGGAATCACTGTCTGGTGTACTAAACAAGGGGAGAGCTTAACTGAGTTGGGGGAAATTGGATGTAGAAGACTCTGTGGTCCAGCGGAGGAGAGGAAGAGGTGAACTTACATGTCAAAAAGACCTAGGATTAAGATAATGTTGCAAAGTTTAAAAGTGACCCTCCTGAAACTGAAACTGCACATCAGAGATTGGGTCTTGAGCCCACTGTTTTTAGAGTTGCCCAAAAAAGTTCATTTGGGCTTTTCTACAAAATGTAAAGGAAAAATCCCCACAAACTTTTTGGCCTACCCAATAATTGAGATCACACACCTGGTCTCAGGACTTAATGAAGTTCAGGTTCTTTATGTCTCATCACAGAAAGAATTCATTGAGAGATGAGGTGGTGCCAGGGTCCAGCCCCTGCAGGATCTAGGGGAACCTGAAGGAGAAATGGCATTGGAGAATGAATGAATGAATGAATGAGAGAGGAAAGAATAGAAGCTGATATTCCTTGGTTTATACAGAAAGCCAATAAAACCCCAAGACAAGGGACTTGCTCTGTTCACTGAGGCCGCAGGCGCCCTCCCGGTCTCCTGAGGGAGTGAAGACGCAGAGCGCCTTCCTGTTCAGGTCTTAGAAGCCCAGGCAGGAAAGTGAACGCAGAGAGCCTCTATGCTTCAAGGGATCAGCCTGAAAAAGAGAGTAAGAGAGAGAAAGAAAGAAAGACACGGGGGAACCAGGCTTTCGTGGAGCCGGTCCTGGTCCGTCACTTTATTTTTCAGGGAAGCTTTTATACCTTAACTTGTACATAGAGGGAAATGAAAGATGCAAATTCATACAGAGTCAGCCCAAACATAACATCTATTTTGTCTTTATCGAAACCAGGATTTTTTTCTGCATATCTTTCCCATAAACAATGTTGTGTACATTATCTTCTGGCCTTGGAGACCTGTGAACATTTTATGGCCCTCTTTTGATAAAGGCTGCTCAACCAGAAAACTTATTTTCCCTTGAAATGTTTTTTCTTTATATTTCTAATCTATGTCAGCCTCAGAAAGTATTAAACAGCGTTACATTTCTCACGGAGCAAAGATGCAGTGAGTTACAAGAAAGAACCAATTAGCTCAAAGGTCTGATGTGGTTAATTTCAAGGCTACACTTGTTTTACTTACCTTCCAACTATGTTAACTAATGCACTCCCAGGTGCACAGTGGATAAGAGATATGGGAACTTGGCAGCAAGCATTGGCTCAACAGTGAAATCCTACACCAGCACTACTCTAATAGTTTTTAACCCTCTGAAAGGCTCTATATTTTTAGGCTTCCTGTGCCTCTCACAGTTGGGAGGCTGTGAATAATCTTATGCGTAGCTGCAAGAGTCTGGATAAACCTGTCAGACAAGCTAGAATGCCAACAGAGGGGGTTTGATTTTAAACACTCCTATCATGTCTAACAGACTTATTAGCTAGAGCCCTAAGTTGATTTTTTCCAGAAAAAGGTGGTCGGGGATAGCCCCCTGTTAATGTCAGAAGAGTTGGTGAAAGACATAAAATTGTAAGACAGACAGATTCTGGTTTTGGGGTAGATGCTCGAGCAGGTCCAGGGAGCCCCTCGAATCCTGATCCGCCTTTGCCTATCAGGTCTTCTCTGCATGACCTTTGTCGTGGGTGGGATCTCCCGTGGTGGCTCCCAGCAAGGTGGTAGCTAACAAGTAGATTAATTTAGAGAAACACACATTCCATAAACAGAATGCAAACTGTATCAAAAAGTAAGAGCCACCCCAGTGCATGGGGTTGTCTCAGGAAGGGAGAGAGGCCCTGGGAGAAACACCTCACAGATAGACTATGGGCCATCTCCGAAAGTGAGAGGCCCTGAAATAGGGGGTGATCAGCTTTTATGGGCTGTGTAATTTCACAAGGTAATGAGTGAGAGGAGTATAACAACTATTTTGGAGAAGAGGCAAAGATTTCTAGAAATTGGGCCACTGCCCACTTTTTGGCCCTTCACGGCGGACCTCTGAACTGTCATGGTACCTGGGGGTATGTCATTTAGCTAATATATTTGAATGGGCATAAACTGAGACTCAGGGTCTTTGTTGCTCAGTCACTAAGTCATATATGACTCTTTGTGCCCCCATGAACTGCAGCATGCCCGGCTCCTCTGTCCTGCACTATCTCCCAGAGGTTGCTGAAATTCATGTCCATAAGTTAGTGATGCTATCTAACCATCTTATCCTCTGCTGCTCCCTTCTCCTTTTGCCTTCAATCTTTTCTAATATCAGGGTGTACCAGAAGTAAAATGTTCACACTCTTGGACCTAGTTGGTTCTAACTAGTTTTTGTTATATCCTCAATGACTTTTTTTTTTTTTTTAAAAGATTGTGCCTTGCCACCTTCCCTACTGTTTCAAAGCTATTCCCCCCAGCAGATGGGTCTGGCCACCTTCTTACCCTTTTTCTCATTAAAAGTTTTCAATAAAAATTTGAAACTATGAATTTTTTCAAAGAAATCAGTGATAGGGTTGCCAGACACAATAACCAAATGTCCAGTTATATTTGAATTTCAGATAGACAACAACTGTTGTTCAGTCACCAAGCCATGCCCATTTCTTTGCAACCTCATGGACTGCAGCACCTCAGGCCTTCCTGTCCCTCACCATCTCCTGGAGTTTGCCCAAGTTCATGTCCATTGAATCGGTGATGCCATTCAACCATCTCATCCTCTGTTGCCCTCTTCTCCTTTTGTCTTCAATCTTTCCCAGCATCAGGGTCTTTTCCAATGAATCAGCTCTTCGCCTCAGGTGGCCAAAGCACTGGAGTTTCAGCTTCAGCATTAGTCCTTTCAGTGAGTATTAAGGGTTGATTTCCTTTAGGATTGACTGGTTTGATCTCCAAGGGACTCTCAAGACTCTTCTCCAGTACCACAGTTTGAAAGCATCAATTCTTTGGTGATTGGCTTTCTGCCTTCTTTATGGTCCAATTCTCACATCCATACATGACTACTGGAAAGACCATAGCCTTAACTATATGGACCTTTCTGGGAAAAGTGATGTCTTTGCTTTTTAGTACACTGTCTAGGTTGTGTTCCAAATATTGCGTGGGACTTGGACTAAAAAAAAATCATTTATCTGGAATTCAAATTTAACTGGAATCTAGTATTTTTATTTCCTAATCCAGCAATGCAGGCCAATGAGGTACTGGAAGCATTTCATGGAAATCCACAGTACAACTCATGCATATACACATGTATATGTGTGTGTATATGCTCAGTCATGTGCAACTCTTTGCAACCCCATGGACCGTAGCCTGCCAGACTCCTCTGTCCATGAGAAATCCCAGGCAAGAATACTAGAGTGGATTGCCATTTCCTTCTTCAGGGGATCTTCCCAATCCAAGGACCAAACCCATGTCTCCTGTGTCTTGGCAGGTAGATTCTTTCCCACTGAGCCACCTGGGAAGCCCAATAAAAATACCTTTAAAGAGACACAGCCCTTTATTTACACACACATCAGACCACAAAATGCAGGTAATAATTCTTTAATGTGATTCACGTTATTTTGATGACATTCAGGCAAACTCAGATTCACAGTTATTGGCCTCATTGGCTACTTTTATTTATGTAACAACTGAGGCCGGCTGCACGATAGGGATCTTAGGTTTGAGCTGAAGTTTTAGAAGCCTTGTCTCTTGAAGTACTTGGCTTGTGCAAGGACACCATTGCAGAAGTCACAGCTCAGGTCCTGGCTGCTTCGGATGTAGCCAGCGCCTCCCGTGTAGGCACAGAGTCCACCTAGAATTTGTGACGTTGGTTAATGCTGACCCCACAGCCCCTCACGTGGCAGGGTGCTCAGCAGTTAACTCAGATTCTCTTTCTGAGTTGCTTTTCAGGAGGCAACTGAGTTTGGGGGAATCAGATGCAACATATTACATTGCATTCCTGTTAATTTCACTCTGGGAAACTGACCCATGGGGAACACGCACCTCTCAGGTACTGGTCAGGGGTCTAGGTTGGGAACCTCCTCTGGGTTTCTTTGATTCGTACATTCAGTACTTCAGTCACTCGGGAAACCTGGGCCTCACTGAACCAGGATGTGGGGCATAAAGACCAGGGTCCTGCAGGAAGAGAGGCAGTGGGTCTCGTGGCTTCCTGGGATCAAGGCTACTTTTTCATTTCCCTTCTTTTTCTCTCCTCCTCCTTTGGCAGAACCATTGCCACCTTCAATCTCCCCAAGGGTAAATAGTAAAGCTACAAGTCGGGGCAAGGGTTTCAGGGTAATGGTGACGGACGCAGCTGGAAATCAGAGGTGACACAGTGTAGGGACCAGTCTGATGCCCTCCTCCCATGCTGCAAACACAACCCCCCGCCCCTGGAAAAAGTTAGAAAGGGGCTTTTCTATCTGTACTCGTAACTCTTCTTCCAGATACCTGAATGTCTCAATCTATTTCTGACTTTTCTTAGACACTATGTGCGTCTTGGGAGAAGGCAATGGTACCCCACTCCAGTACTCTTGCCTGGAAAATCCCATGGATGGAGGAGCCTGGTAGGCTGCAGTCCATGGGGTTGCTAAGAGTTGGACACGACTGAGCGACTTCACTTTTCACTTTCATGCATTGGAGAAGGAAATGGCACCCCACTCCGGTGTTCTTGCCTGGAGAATCCCAGGGATGGGGGAGCCTGGTGGGCTGCTGTCTATGGGGTCGCACAGAGTCGGACACGACTGAAGCAACTTAGCAGCAGCAGCAGCAGCATGTGCGTCTCACCATACGTGGGAGAAATGTCTGACTCTGGGGAGGTGGCTAGTCCTTTCCCCAAGAATGAGATTTTAGAAAGAAGGCAGAACAGGGCAGGAGAAATGACGCTGGTGACAACATCACTAATGCTGTCCTCGGTCCCAGGTGTGCATTTCCAGCTGCCAGGTGACTTTGCAGCAATGACTCTGTCCTTGCAAATCCACTTGTTAACTTGTACAGGATGGATGACTTGTCTTCCCTGACCCCCTCCAACCCCATCTGGGTGAGTCCCCAGATCTTTCTTCAAAAGAAGATAAAGTTTTTGAAAGTACCTTTAAATTGTCAAGTGTCACATACTTTGGGTAGCCTGTTTAAAGGTCATTGAGGAATATGTTTTCCTGAAAGCTTAAATTATTTCCTGAAAGCTTAAAGGTTTCTCAACTAAAACAATAATGTGAAATACAGAGGAAAAAGCCTCATTGTCATCTTTACCATCTCAGTTCCCCCAGCATAGACTTAATTTAACAGTGGAATTCAACAGTTCCCTTAAAGGTTCTATCTGGTTGTAAGTGATACTGGCCAGAATTAGCACAAAAATGAAACCAATCTTCACAACTAAGAATTGTGTAGACAGAAGACAAGGGAAAGACAAATTCAGTATTTGTTGAGAATCCACCAAATACCAACTACTTTTTCACATTGCTTCATTGAATCTTCATAATGATTCTCTGAGACTGCATTTTGTCGATGAGGAAACTGAGATCCAGGGAGAGTAAGTGATTTATCCAAGGTCACATGGTTACAACAGAGCAAGAACTCAGTCTGTGATCTCTTTCATGCACCATCACGTTATTGGGAATCCAGAATAGGGTATGGTTGAAGAAATTATGGCTCTAAGCAAGGCAGAAGTGCTGGTCCCATCTCTCAGGCAGGGCTGGGCTCTTCCAGCTCCAGGGAGCACCTTTCACTGTATCCTGTGAAACTGCTCCAGGGAAGCCATCAGCAACAATACATGTGAAGGACATAAAAAGAGGGGAGGGCTTCCCTGGTGATCTTGTTGTTCAGTCACTAAGTCATATCTTTGTGACCCCATGGAGCAGCACGCCAGGCTTTCCTCTCCTTCACCATGTCCCAGAGCTTGCTCAAACTCATGTCCATTGAGTCAGTGATACCATCCAACCATCTCATCCTCTGCTGCCCCCTTCTCCTCCTCTTCTTGGTCTTTCCCAGCATCAGTCTTTCCCAATGAGTTGGCTCTTCGAATTAGGTGGCCAAAGTATTGGAGCTCCAGCTTCAGCATCAGTCCTTCCAATGAGAGTGTGAGTTGCTTGTTCTTTGTGGTCCCATGGACTGTAGCCCACCGGGCTCCTCTGTCCATGGACTTCTCCAGGGAAGAGTACTGGAGCGTGTTGCCATTTCTTCCTGATCGAGGGATCGAACCCAGGTCTCTGCATTGCAGGCAGATTCTTTACTGTCTGAGCTACAGGAAAGTCCCATTGAATATTCAGGGTTAATTTCCTTTACGAATGACTGGTTTGATCTCTTTGCTATCCAAGGGACTCTTAAGAGTCTTCTCCAGAACCACAGTTTGAAAGCATCAATTCTTTGGCTCTCTGCGTTCTTTATGGTCCAGCTCTCACATCCATCCATGACTACTGGAAAAACCGTCGCTTTGACTATACAGACCTTTGTCGGTAAAGTGATGCCTCTGCTTTTTAATATGCCATCTAGGTTTGTCATAGCTTTTCTTTCAGGGAGCAAGCATCTTTTAATTTCATGGCTACAGTCATCATCTGCATTGATTTTGCAGCCCAAGGGAATAAAGTCTTTCACTGTTTCTATTGTTTCCCCATCTATTTGCCATGAAGTGATGGGACCAGATACCATGATCTTAGTTTTTTGAATGTTGAGTTTTTTTTTTGAACGTTGCAATCCCTGGTGATTCAGTGGCTAAGACTCCATGCTCCCAATGCAAGGAACCCAGATTCAATCCCTGGTCAGGGAACTAGATCCCACATGCTGCAACTAAGACCCAGGGCAGCCAAATAAATAAATATAAATAAATATTTTCTTTAAAAATTAACAGATGTGAAGGAACCCCTTGGGTTGTAAGAAGTGACATATGAGATATCATGACTGATGGCAGGTTACCTGCACCACCCTGACCCCATAACCCACACCGTCCACGTTGGCCAGGACGTTGCTGCCATGAGACTGCCTGGACAAGACACCAGTGATCACAGCAGGGTCCAGGCAGTACTTCTGGCCAACAGTATGTATGATAGGTCGATATCTCAGGAGGGACGGCATGTCTATTTCAGCCAGTCTTTCAGAAGCACGAACTCCTACAGCAAACATAGAAGGAAGGAGGAAGGTTGAGGTGATTTGTGCTGAAACAGGAACTCAAGAGGAGAGAGAAAATGCACTCCAGGGGTCTGGGCAGTGGTCTAGGACTGAAAAGTCCAAGTTTGGGTCTGAAATCCCTGATGGCCATTCCTAGACCTGAGATTGTATTTCTCTTCCTTTGAACTTGAGTCACTATGCCCAGAGAAGTGGCCTTTGTGCTCCTCAGCTGGGCTCTCAGGGGCTGCTCTGGCCAACCTGGGAAATTCCACGGGCACCATTGGCCCCTAAGCATCCCAGAGGGACCCAGGAAAACCAGCTCCCATACACACAGAATGTGAGAGAAAAGTTTTCCCAACCCTTCAAGGGGTCCTCAGAGAGTTTCCCTGACAGGTATGCTCACCGCTGCCCACCTTTCTACCCTAAAATGACACCCAGAAAGCATGTGAGCTTAAACTTTTAAGAAACAATGAGAAATGACAAAAAAAGAAGATCAATACTAGTTTACCTGGCTAGTCTATTTTACTGGTTTCGCAAGCACTCTCATCCACCTTACAGTAGGTGCTATACTTCCAGTGGACACACAGGAGAACTGAGTGACTTGCTGAAGCCCCAGAACCAAGACACTCAGACAAGCTCTGTGGACCTCACATCTAGTACCCTCTTCACCACTCCACCAGGTGGGGCTGTGGGAGGCAGTGGGGACCTGAAGGATATGCCGAAAGGATCAAAACTGTGGGAAAGGACAGAGAGGCGTAGGGTGGCCTCCTGAGGGAAGTGTCAGAGCCCTGTGGAAGACACCTTTGCTGAAAGGAGTCACCTTCTGAGAGAAAGGGGAAGAAGAGGAGGAAGGCAGGGTGGACAGAATGATGATGAATACCACAGTAGCTCAGGCCTTGACGCCTTCCGATGGCACAAGACGCCCCAGGGGTGTGGAGGGTCCGGATGTCTCCACGGCATCCCCAACTGCTGCTTTCTGATGAACCTACAAATGGAGGAAGTGCCAGTCTGAGACACTGAACTAGGAGTTCTAATCCTACTCCGTCCATTACGAAGTGATATTAATAAAAATATCCAGACAAAAATCAATGACAGTGGCAATCACGCAGTCATGGAAAGCAGTCTGAAATGTATAGTATGGCGACTACGTGATTACAGAAACTCGTGTCTCACCTCCTCTTCCATGGACTTGAGGAACAGTTGGAGTTATAAGCCTTGCACGCCTCTGGAGCTGAACAGTGCTGCTGGGTGGGTATCTTGGAATCAGAGCAGAGATCCTGCGCGCCCACAAGCCAGTCTGCATCTTGTGTCTTAGGCGAGCCCTCAGAGCTTCTCCCTCATACTCCTCACTCTGTAGTCTGGGGAGACACTTGTGCTTGCTCGGGAGAAACACACAGTGTGAAGCCTGATCTCCCTGAGAGCTCAACCCGGAGTTAAAGTGAAGGCACAGCTGGTAAACTGGACTCAGAGTTGGCTTCCCCCGCTCTAGGGCACACTTCTAGGTGGGAGCCTAAGACAGCAAAGAGGGGAGGACGCACTGTGAGGTCCAGGACCAGGTCTCTGCAGCAGGCTTCCTCTTCCCTCTTCTTCCTGTTCCCCTCTTGCCCCTCTGTCTCTCTCTCTAACTCCCATTCTAGTCCCTGCAGGGGCGAGCATTCCCTAGAATTTATAGTTCACATCAGGAGGGCACACGAGCCAGCAACAGAGCGCAGGAGACTGCCCCTTGACAGAATCATCTCACTGCTATCAGCTTGTAAGCACTTCCCTCTAGATTACTCTTTTTTATTTATTTCATCTTTGACTAAATTGAACTGTCATCAAATCTTCATGATATGCAGATTTTGGGAAGTATATCTGCTGCACATCATCATCTGTGTACTGTAGATTTGTGTGCTAAGTCACTCAGTCATGTAGTCAGGCCTGTAGCCTGCCAGGCTCCTCTGTCCATGGGATTCTCCAGGCAAGAATACCGGGGTGGCTTGAAGATCTTCCTCCAGGGGATCTTCCCAACCCAGGGATTGAACCTGTGTCTCTTACGTCTCCTGCACTGGCTGACGGGTTCTTTACCACTAGCACCACCTGGGAAACCCACTGTAGGTTTATGTAAATGCATTTTAAAGTTCTGTTTTCTTATTAAGAATTTCATGGGGCTGACATCTGAAAATACAGGTATTTTAGAATAAATACTACTTTTAAAACTTTCAATGAGTAACCTAAGAGAAATGAGGAAATGAAGTGACTTGATGTTTTATGAGTGTACTAAAAATTAAACAAGCAACATTTTCTTGTTTATTGTTTAATCAGTTCACTCTTATCTTTATAACTGGTGACAAATACCCTGAACAGTAGTTGGTTGTGCCACTCATTATTCCTTGCCCTGTAGCCTCTTCCTAGTCACCTTATATGATTCCCTCCCCGAAGTTCCTTTTGTTTCTCTTGTAACAGTCTTTATTTTGAAGTCTATTTTGTCTGATGTGAATATCGCTACTCCAGCTTTCTTTTGATTTTCATTTGCCTGGAATACCTTTTTCCATCCTCTCAGTTTGTCTGTATGCTTTCCTAGATCTGAAGCGGATCACTTGTAGATAGCATCTGTTCGGATCTTGTGTTTGGATTCATTCACCCGGTCTGTGTCTTTTGGTTGGAGCATTTAATCTATTTATGTTAAAGGTAATTATCAATATGTAGGGCTTCTCTGGTCGCTCAGTGATAAAATAATCCACCTGCAATGCAGGAGATGCTTGTCTGTGGGTTCGATCCTGGGTCAGGAAGATCCCCTGGAGAAGGAAATGGTGACTCACTCCAGTACTCTTGCCTGGAGAATCCCAGGCTGCAGCCAATGGGGTTGCAAGAGTTGGGCACGACTTAGCTACTGAACCACCACCACCACTGTGTTCTTGCTACCATTTGTTAACTGTTTTGGATTTGTTTTTGTAGCTCCTTTTTGTTCCCTTCCTCTTTTGTCCTCTTCTACTGTGATTTTTTTGACTAACTTTAGTGTTATGTTTGGATTCCTTTTTCTTTTTTGTGTGTGTACCTACTGTAGATTTTTGGTTTGCAGTTACCATGAGATTTTGATATAGCAGTATATAAACAAGATTGTTTTAAGCTGCTGTCTTCTAATTTCAGATGCATTTCCAGCATCCTGCATTTGTGGACTCCTTTTCTCACACTTGCTGGTTCTGATATCACATTTGTGTACAGATGATTTCCTACCTTTACTGTATGTTTGCCTTTACAGGTGAGCTTTTCAATTTGTAATTTTTTTTTTCTAGTTGTGGCCTTCTCTTCTCCACCTAGAGAAGTTCTTTTAGGATTAGTTGCAAAGTTGGTCTGATGGTGCCAAATTCTCTTGTCCGTAAAGCTTTTGGTTTCTTTGTTTGATCTGAATGAGAGCCTTGCTGGGTAGAGTATTCTTGGTTGTAGTTTCTTCCCTTTCATCATTTTAAATGTATCATGCCTTTCTAGCCTGCAGAGTTTCTGCTGAGAAATCAGCTGATAATCTTATGCAAGTTCCCTTCTACATTATTTGTTACTATTCCCTTGTTGCTTTTAGTATTTTTTCTTCGTCTTTTATTTTTGTCAGTTTGATTACTATATGTCAGCAGCATATTCCTCCATAGATGCTGCTATTTCCGGACTTGAGTTACTGCTTCCTTTCCCATGTTAGGAAAGTTTTCAGCTATTATCTCTTTAAATATTTTCTCAGGTCCTTTCTCTTGCTCTGTCTTCTCTTTTTAGGACCCAATAGTGTGAATGTTGGTGCATTAAATGTTTTCACAGAGATCTCTTAGGCAGTTCTCATTCCTTTTCATTCTTTTTTCTGTATTCTGTTCTGCAGCCATTCTGCCTTCCAGCTCACTTATCTGTTCTTCTGCCTCAGTTATTCTGCTATTGATTCCTTCTGGTGTATTTTTCATTTCGGCTGTTGTATTGTTCACCTCTGTTCGCTCTTTATTTCTTCTAGGTCTATGTTAAACATTTCTTGTATCTTCTTGATCTGTGCCTCCATTGTTTTTCCAAGGTCTTGGGTCATCTTTCTTATCATTTCTGTGAATTCCTTTTCAGGTAGATTGCCTATTTCCACTCACTCCACTTCAGTTGTTCTTCTGGGGTTTTATCTTGTTCCTTCATCTGGAATATATTCCTCTGCTGTCTGGTTTTGTCTAACTTTCTGTGATTGCAGTTTCTGATTTGCAGGCTGCAGGAATGTAGTTCTTGCTGTCTGCCCCCTGGTGGAGGAGGCTAAGAGGCTTGTGCAGGCTTCCTGGTGGGAGGGACTGGACCCTGCCCACTGGTGGGTGGAATTGGGTCTTGTCTTTCTGGTGGTAGACAGGGATGTGTCAGGGAGTATAGTTTGTCGGACAGCTGTGTGCTCAGGACAACTTTAAGCAGCCTGTCTGCTGATGGGTGGAGCTGTGTTCCCACTCTGTTGGTTGTTTGGCTTGAGACATCCCAGAATTGGAGCTGACCACCTGTTGGGTGGGGCCAGGTCCAAGAGGGCTCATGCCAAGGACTGCAGCCACCAGTGTCCTTGTCTTCACGGTAAGCCACCCCGCCTCCCTCCATAAGAGACCGTCCGATATTAGCAGGTGAGTCTGACCCCATCTCTGGTGAGGTCACTGCATTTTACCCCAATTCTTGGTGTGCACGAGACCTTATGTACACCCTCCAAGAGTGGAGTTTCAGTTTCCCCCAGTCCTATGGAATTCCTGCAATCAAACCCCACTGACCTTCAAAGGCAAATTCACCGGGGGTTCCTCCTCCCATTGCCAGACTCCCAAGCTGGGGACCCTGACATGGGCTCAGAATTTTCATTCCGGGTTAGAGAACTTTGGTGGCGTGATTATTTTCCAGTTTGTGGGTCACCCACCTGGCGTGTATGGACTTTGATTTTATCAGATTATGGCCCCCCCAACCTTCTCATTGTGGCTCCTTCTTTGTCTTTGGATGTAGGATATCTTTTTCAATAGGTCCTAGCATATTTTTGTTGATGCTTGTTCAGCAATTAGTTGAGATTTTGGTGTTTCCGTAAGAAGAGTTGAGCTCACATCCTTCTATTCCACCATCTTTCTCCTCTTTCCTACTTTGTTATAGTCCCAAAATTCCTTGTAAAATTTAAAAAAATATATTTCTTGAATTGGTGGGTCAAGAAAGAAATGTAAAGCCGGCCCCATTTGAGAAATTTTTAAATTTCAGATCCAGGAAAAAAAAAAATTTGCTTCTCTTAAGACACTATGCTTCCTCTTTTTCTTTGTCAAAAAACATGACCTTTTCCTCTTTGCCCCAGTTGCAAGGAACCTTAGGACCAAATCTGAAATTCAAGCATGGCAACAATGTCAGCCTCAGCAGTTAACTGAGTCACTTCTCCTTGACCCCCAAAATGCTAGTTTTCTATTGAACTACATTAGTTTTACAGTAGTAAATCACCTTAATCCTTCTGTAGAAATATATGGCCTATTAATAAATTCAGTAAGCACTTTTGGTGAAAGAATTTTTATAGAGGAACAATGAGCATTGTTCAATGGAATAGATTTAAAGTCTGGCTTCAAGCAATGCTGTTGTAAGCCCACCCCTCATTCTGGAGAACTCCCTGCTTTTGTGAGGCATCTGGGAAGAGACTGTGGATGGCTGTTACCAAACCCAGGATTTGTTGAACAGCTTGGGGAAAAAAACTGCAGTTTTTTTTTTTTTTCCACTGCAGTTTTAAGTATCAGAAATACCACTGTATTCCCATGCTTATCTTTCCCATCTCCAAGGTCATTTGGGAAAATGAAGCACACTCACCTGTAAGGACAAGGAGGCCTAGAAGCAGCCACAGCACAGACATATCAGTGACTTGGCACCACAGATCCTGAAATGATTTTTAAATAGAAATTAGCTTGAAGATGTGAAAATATCAGTTGTCATCATAACACTATGTACTGTTTCTATGGAAAGGCGTGAAAAGAATGAAGTGTCCCTTCAGACCATGTCCCTATGTCTGAATAAGAAAATTAATTATTGGAATCAGAATGAAATAAGTTGAACTGGGACATGTGCTCCATCTGTCCTTTTAATTAAAAGTGATGAGACTCCTGCTCAGCCCACAGAGACTCAACATACTGTCAAGCTACAGAATACTGATTCTTTCAAGAAACCAAGATACTCTGATTCTCAACATGGAGAAGCATGGTGACCAGACTACAGATCTTGAAAAGGAAATTTCTGATGTTTGTGCCTTATCCTAGTAGCCTCCTCATTATCAAAATATAATGACCAAAAGGAGAATTTTATATTAGTATTTCACTTACTTGGGGGTCTTTTTCCTTTAGGTTAGAGGAAAGGTTACACTTTCCTCAGTGCCTTGCCGTAGTCTTTGCTATAAGAAGGATCTGAGTGTTCATTGCAGCACTGTTTAGAATAATTAGGACATGGAAGCAACCTAGATGTGCATCGACAGATGGATGGATAAAGGTGTGGTACGTATACACAATGCAATCTTACTGAGCTATAAAAAGGGATGCATTTGAGTCAGTTCTGATGAGGTGGATGAACCTAGAGCTTATTACACAGAGTGAAGTCAGAAAGAGAAAAACAATATTTTATGTTAATGCACATATATGGGATCTAGAAAGACAGTACTGATGACCCTACTTTCAGGGCAGCAAAGGAGACACACACATAAAGAACAGACTTTTGGAAACAGTGGGAGAAGGTGAGGGTGGAATGATTTGAGAGAATAGCATTGAAACATATGCATTACCATATGTAAAACAGACAGCCAGTGGGAATTTGCTGTATGATGCAGGGAACCCAAAGCCAGTGCTCTGTAACAACCTAGAGGGGTGGGATGGACAGGAAGGTGGGAGGGATGTTCAAGAGGGAAGAGCATATGTATACCTATGGCTGATTCATGTTGATGTATGGCAAAAACCATAATAATATTGTAAAGTAATTAACCTCTAATTAAAAAAGAAAAATAAAGAAGGAGCTGGAAGACATTCCCACTCCTCTAAGCCCCTAGCCTGGGCATCTCAGACCCTTTTGGTCACCTTGAGTCATGTTCCCTGTTCTCCATCTGCCTAGGCGAGAACAGACCTGGGCCAGAGCCTGGGGATACCAATAAACAGGCTATTTCTGCCAGCAGAGTTAAACCCCTGTGAAGTCAGGTCATGGTCGGAGTCCAGGAGTGAACTCATAGCAGGCTCGGCAGACAAGAGATCAGACAACTGGTCACCGTCAAGCACTTGCTCTCAAGTTCATTCTCATCCCAACCATTTCTCTAATCATCTTCCTCATGTATAAAGAGCCCTGGTTCCCCTAGTAGTTACTAAATGAATACACAAATGCCACCCAGGACAACTTGCTGTTGACCCCAGGGAATGCCTGAAGAGCCAGCCACCTGCCCCAAAGCCTCCACCTTCACCTGCCCCAAAGCCTCCACCTCCAACCCCTCCCACTGCAGCTCCTCCCAGCATCTCCTTTGGTCAGCTGAGCTTGGCTACCATCATTTTGAATTATTACTATCATTACAAGTAGAGCGTGAGTATAAATATGTACTCAGCAATTTTGTAATGCTCTTTTTATCTTTTTTGTTTGAAAGTTAGTCTTTTGGGTGGTTCTTTCTAAACACCCAGGAAGAGAATATGTCCCAAGATGAAGAAGAGGTATTAAGAAAGTTATTTGAACAAACAAAAAGCCATGCTTTTCATTTTTCTCCCCTACAGTATCAAGATGGTCTATTTGATTTCCCTTAGATGAGCAGAAAATGTTGTGCTCAGTCCAAAACACCAGAAAGATACAGGAACTTGGAATCTTAGCTGTGTCTGCAGGAACTCTCCGATTCAGTCACCTAACAGGAATCAGCCACTGAGCCCCCAGCACTGAATGAAAGAGGACACTCTGGCCCAGGAAAAAGAATAAAGAGCCATGTAGGTGCAGGAAAAGCTCATAGTTTCATGAAAGTGTATCTTTACAGAGGCTTCTCACTGGCTTTCTGGAAAGGACCCATCAGAAAAAAGCACTGCTTGCATCCAATTGCTAAAGCCAGAGTATTTCACTCTTTTTACTGCTTTTCCAAGGAGCAAAAATACTTCTTCTTGGAAACCAAAGTAGAAGAACTTAGCTTTTATTGCAACATGAAAGCTTGTCTCATTTCCCAACCATGGAACTAAATGTGTTGAGTACGCTCTTGAAGGCAAAGAGACTATGTAAACACACATGCCAATGACTTAGGAACACCGAGTCACTCTCTTCTTTTTTTGTTCCAATTATATCAGGAAAGAGCAAGAAGTGACAATAAGATGTCAACACAGCATAATGAAGCAACCCAAACTCTGTGACCCAACTTTCCAGGTGCCAAAAAGTAGTCTATGTTCAGAAGAGAGTGTTGAGGCGTCACTGGAGTGTATGTGAGGACTGTCCACAGGCCACCCAGGACTGATCTGGTCACACCCCATGGCTTCCACCACTTGGAACTACTATCAAAGTGTCAGGTCATTTGTGATGCCAAGCATGGCAACCCTCTTCTCCCTTCCTGAAAGCAGAACAGTGACAGACAGCATGAGGGTGTCAAACTGGGGAATGCCCTGGAAACTGACAACCTCAACACCCCCAGGGGTCCGCCGGGGTCCAGCCCCCGCAGGATCCAGGGAAACTTGAAGGAAAAACGGCATCAGCGATTGATTTAGAGAGAGATAAGGAAAGAATGTTGTAGATAAGAAAATAGAGGAGAGAAAGAGGCTGATATTCCTTGGTTTACATAGAAAGCCAATAAAACTTCCAGACAAGAAGTTTCCCTGTTCACGGAGGCCACTGGTGCCCTCCCGGTCTCCTGAGGGAGTGAAGACACAGAACGTCTTCCTGTTCAGGTCTTAGAAACCCGGGCAGATAAGTGAACGCAGGGAGCCTCTATGCTCCAAGGGATCAGTCTGAAAAAGAGAGTAAAAAAAAAGAAAAAAAGAAAAACACGGGGTGACCAAGCTTCTTCGAGCGAGGCCCATTTTTTTTATTTTCAAAGGGTCTTTTATACCTTTACTTGTACACAGAGGGAAATGAAAGATGCAAAGTCATACAGAGTCAGCCCAAACATTACATCTGTTTTGTCTTTATCGAAACCAGGATTTTTTCTGCAAACCTTTCCCATAGACAATGTTGTGTACTTATCTTCTGGCCTTGGAGGCCTGTGGACATTTTATGACCGTCTTTTGATAAAGGCTGCTCAACCAGAAAACTTATTTTCCCTTGAAATGTTTTTTCTTTATATTTCTAATCTATGTCAGCCTCAGAAAGTATTAAACAAGTTACATTTTTCACAGAGCAAAGGTGCAGTGAGTTACAAGAAAGAACCGATTAGCTCAAAGGTCTGATGTGGTTAATTTCAAGGCTACACTTGTTTTTTTTACATTCCAACTATGTTAACTAATGCACTCCCAGGTGCACAGTGGATAAGAGATATGGGAACTTAGCAACAAGCATTGGCCCAATAATGAAATCCTACACCAGCGTTACTCTAATAACTTTTAAGTCTTTAAAAGGCACTATGTTTTAGGCTTTCCATGCCTCTCACAGTTGGGAGGCTGTGAATAATCATATGCGTAGCTGCAAGAGTCTGGATAGACCTGCCAAGCAAGCTAGAATGCTAACAGAGGGGGTTTGATTTGAAATATTCCTCTCACGTCCAGGAGACTTATTAGCTATAGCCCTAAGTTGATTTTCTCCAGAGAAAGGTGGTCGGGGATAGCCCCCTGTTAATGTCAGAGGAGTTGGTGAAAGTCATGAAATAGTAAAACAGACAGATTCTGGTTTTGAGGTAGATGCTTGAGAAAGCCTAGGGAGCCCCTCGAGTCCTGAAGCCTTGCTTAACAGTTCTCTTCCACATGACCTTGTCATGGGGGGGATCTCCCGTGGTGGCTCCTGGCAGGGGTCAGTTTAGGTCCTGGTGGCCTCCCCTCACCCTCCCTCCACTGAGCACTTTGTAATTCTTAAAGCAGGTTTATATCTGTAAGGCATAGTAGACCATTTCCTCCTCAGTTAAACAATGTTTCTTGAAAAAGTGGAAATAAAGGTCTTTGTACTTCTCTCACCAGAGAGCCCCCATCTGTTTTTCGCCAATGTTCTCCCAGATTTTCCCCATAAATCTTAAACCACAGGCATCCCAGGTCTTTGGGGCCTTCCAACCTGCCTGGAAAAGGTGCCATGTTAACATTCTAAGGTCCTGGGAGATGGAGGTGGCCCTGCCCCATCGTGCCCCACCCCATTTGGTCCTGAAGGGATTGAGAACTTCTCTGTACACCCTCACCCTGGCTTTAATGCTGACTCGGGTCTCTTGCTTGCCCCTGTGGACTAACAGGCCTTTCTACCGAGAGCAGCATCATGTCTTGCCATCTCCTCTCTTTCTCTCCCTCCTCGCACACTCCCTCGCATTTCCCACAGACTGCTATGCACCAACAGGCCTTAAAACTAAGATAGCAGCAATGACAGTCACACATAGTGAATGTTTCTGCCATTAAGACCACGTTTTCTCGAGTCAAACATAAGCTGCCTTCTAAGCTCATTTTTTGCAGAGTTGCATTTTGGCATGCTCTGTGAAAATATGTATTTAGTGAATTTGGACTGGTAAGCAAGGAACCAACCTGGAAGGCTCAAGCTCTTCTTTTCACTCTCTGAAGGCAAATCCTTTCCTGGTTGATAGAAATCTAGGAGGGAGTTCTTTCTCTCCCTTTGGCCCTTGTGCCTGCTTTCCTCGTTTTTCCTATCTGGGATTTCCAGAGTTGAGAACTCCATGAAGTTTCTCTCCCAGTGCTGAGGATTGTCCCAGGAATATCCCATTCTTTTTTTTTTTTTTTTTTTCGCTACACCACGTAGCATGCAGGATCTTAGTTCCCCAACCAGGGGTCAAATCCACTTCCCCTGCAGTGGAAGCATGAAGTCTTAACCACTGGACCACCAGGGAAGTCTTAAGGAATATCCTATTCTGAACAATAATCAAGTCCAATAGACTGTGGTCTCTCTTCCACCCAAGACTCTTGAAGCCTGTCCAGTCTTTGACTCTTGGACATTGCCAAGTTTATGCTGTTAGACTTGTTGGCCTTCAATCTTTCACAGCCTCCAGAGAAGACAGGAGTTTGTTATAGCAGCCTCACTTAAGGTGGGTGGGGTTACATCTGGAAAAATATAAACATCTCTGTCTTTTGGCTTTGAATCCACAAAAGAAGACATTCCATTTGGCCCATCACAGTTCCTGTTAAATGCACACATATTTCTGTTCTCCATTTTTTTCTCTTGCCCATGGTCCCTTCCCTAGCGGCTCAGCAGTAAGGAATCCGCCTGCCAATACAGGAGACGCAGGTTTGATCTCTGGAATGGAAAGATCCCCTGGAGTAGGAAATGGCACCCCACTCCAGTATTCTTGCCTGGGAGATCCCATGGACAGAAAATCCTGGTGGACTACAGTCATGGGGTTGCAAAACAGTTGGACATAACTTAGCGACTAAACAACAACAAATCCAAAAGTAACTATTAATACATTTTGTAATTAAAAGAAGTCTAAACATGTGTAGGTATTATTATAAAAATCATTCTATCATCTATATAATCTTTTACAACTTGAGTTTTCCTTGCAAGTTTCTTGAGTTTTCTCTGACTCCAGTTTTTCTTATTTACTTAGCAGCAGACTTCATTATCAGTTTATCAGTTTTTCATACAAAATAGGCCTGAGCAGGGTTCCACCACTCACCTGTCTTCACTGAGCTCTTGTTCCTAGAGCCCATCAGCCCATCTCCCCTTATATAGAGTCCCTGGCCTGCTTCCTCTTTCAAAAAGTGTTGGCTTTATCCTCTTGGGAAGAGAGTTATGGCTAAGTCTTACAAATTATAGTAATCATCAAAATAATTATAAAGACTTTGAACTTATACAGGGCCTTTTATTCAGGAATGTTCCGACATTTTGTAAACATTAGTCAATTAGATCCTGACCACACCTAAGAGGGCAGATCCTACTTCTATTCACTTTGACACTTTCAGGTCCTACATGAGTGGGTGCTCAGTATGTCTGACTCTTTTGTGACCCTATGGACTTTAGCCCACCAGACTCCTCTGTCCATGGAATTCTGCAGGCAAGAATACTGGAGTGGGCTGCCTTTCTTTCTCCGGGGGATCTTCCTAACCCAGGGATCAAGCCCATGCCTCCCATGTCTCCTGCATTACAGGAGGATGCTTTACTGCTGAGCTATCTATCGGGAAAGCCCCTTCAGATCCTACACTTGTTTTTATTTTCACCAATTTCTAGGAATGGGGTCAGGTAAGAGAAGGAAGTTAGGAAGGAAAGAAGGAAGAAGGAAGAAAGGGAGGGAGGAATTGAACTGAATTTGGAGTATTAGAAACTCTTATTTTTGGTTTGTATTTTAGGCAACAAGAGCCACGCCTTAGATTGAATGATGCTCTTTTGTACCCATTTGATACCTACAGTTTGTTCCTAAATGTCTACCCCAATAAATACTACAAGATGGTTTATATGAAGTTTCAAGGAAAGACTCTTTGCCCCAGATTGCCCAAAAGATGAATTTTGTAATTAAAAGAGGGTGCCTCCTGCATCGCCATGCCCTATGTCCCATTTCTACTGAATGGCTTGATTGCCACCAAATAGCCCCACTGTTTGCTCTGCGCCTATGGACAGGCTCCTTCCTCTGGTGGAAACGCCCTTGGGGACCGGATCGGCGTCTCCTTAGTCTACAACCCCAGCACCTAACATCCTGCCCAGCACCTATGGGATGCTCGACCCATGGAATAAGGGCTTGCTCATTGGCTGACCTGCTGAAAATCGTCTCCTCTGCATCCCCTGCCTTTTCCCAGCCCCCTGCTCTGCCGCAGCTGGAATGTTGGCTCCATGAGAGCAGTGAACTTGGCAGCTTCATTCACGGCTGCATCCTCAGATTCCAGATCAGAGTCTGGCACATTGTGTGTATTCAGTAAATACTTGCTGAATCAGTCAACGCAGAAAGAGTTCCTTCAGTCTCACCCAGTCTCCAACCCCACATCCTATCTTGGGTTCCATTTTGCCTGGAAGATATTTCAGCCTGAAAACAACCTGAGAGCAAAGCCTGGGTCTTTTTCCCTGTATTGTCTAAATGGCACCTGAGAGGTATTTGGCAGATGTTGCTGGAATGAATAAAAGAACCAATGGATATTTATGACTTGGGGAAGTCACCGATTCTGTATCTATGACCCAGACTTTGGAGACTGGGATTTCCTGGTTCTCTCCCCAGGGCAGAGATGGTGGGGCTACAAGAAGGCAGGGTTTTCTGAGCAAGCATCCAGACCCAGAGACCAAGAGTTCCTGATTTTCACATTTGTGGAGAGGGTGTGAGAATGCTGATCTCCTCTCTGTTGTTGGCAGAGTTGGGATGAAAAGCAGGTAAACAGGGACTTCCCTAGCGATCCAGGGGTTAATACTTTACTTTCCAATGCAAGAAGTGCGATTTCAATCCTGATCTGGGAGCTGAGATCCCACATGCCTCATGGCCAAAAAAAACAAAACGTAAGACAGAAGCAATATTGTAATAAATTCAATAAAGACTTTAAAAATGGTCCACATCAAGAAAAAACTTTTTTTTAAAAAAGGAAATAAACAACATACCCTATTATAAACCATATCCCTACCAAACCATGGAATCCTCTCTCTTTATTTTGTCTACAAAGGTCTAGCACACACCCATGACAACTCAAATTCATTAGAATGTGTGGAAATTTGGAAAAGCCCTGGGCTCATCTGTGAAGGCATCATGTCCCCAGGGCCCATCTAACCCAGTACTGAAGGCACATATCAACGTCTTGGAAGGCTCTCCCCTGGTTGGCAGCCTGCATGTTGCCTGGCAACAGCTCCACATAAATGATGCCCACTAATGCCCTCAGGCTTTGTTCAGTCTTCAGCAAGTCTCTATGGACAACCTTCCTTTCAAAGGCCTGGTGGACACCCCATGGGGAAGCTGGGAGAAGTATTGAAAAAATAGCTTGTTGAAGTTGCTTTTAAGTGAGACTAAAGAGAAACAGCTCAAGATATTCCCTGCCACACTTCTGTAATTCTGACACCAATTTCAATGTGTGTGTTTTGTCCTATTCAAGTAGTTCTGTGACACCAGCTGAGTCTTACAATTTAACTCAATTCTGATACTATCTACCTGGAAATCAGATCCCACAGATTAAGCTCTCAGTCCTATAAGACTGCCCTCTGCTCCCACCTCCGACTTCAGAAGCCAGTTGTAAGTTCAGGTTGCACCTGGGCTTCTGCTGTATTGCTGTAGATCAGAAGCGCCAATGAGCTCTCCATGGGTTCCATTAATTTGCTAGAAGGGTATAGAACTCAAGAACTTTTTACTTACAAGATCATCTGTTTGTTATAAAAGGTGCATCTCAGGAACAGCCCGATGGGTAAGATGCCCTAGGGCAAGGGGTGGGGAAGGGATGGAGAGCGCCCCTTGTGCTGGGAACACTCTGAACTCCACATGCTTACCAGCCCAGAAGCTCTATGACTCCTCTCCTTCTGGGTTTTATGGAGGCTTCATTGTAGAGGCAGGATTGATTAAATCACTGGTTACTGGTGACTGAATTCAATCTTCAACCCCTCTCCCCTCGGTAGGATTGGAAGTTCCAGTCCTCTGATCACTTGATGGATTCCCTGGCAACCAGCCCCGATCCTTGGGGTCTTTCATTAACATAACAAAAGACAACTTTATGGTTCTCATCACTGAGGAAATTCTAAAGGCTTTAGGCTTTAGGGGCTCTGTGTCCAGAAGGGGACAAATGGAGGGGCAGAGCTTGAGATTTGGCATGCAGGATCTAGTTCCCTGACCCGAGTCTTAGCCACTGGACCACAAGGGAAGTCCCTTGGCAGCCCTTCTTTCCCTCCCCTGAGGCTGGTCCCAGACACATGCTTGGGGTGCAGTCTCACAGAATGTACCCCGTGGATCCTGGGTGTGATGTACTCACTCTGTGGGTAGGCTGAAGACGGCTTTCCTGTTTCCATATCCTGAAAGGATATTTTTTGCTTTTCTAAGAACAAGGAAGAGACTGATCTGGTCTGATGTGCATCTGTAGAATCTTTTTATTCATTTGAAGAGATCCTTCAGTCGTATAAACCTTATTATCGCTCTTTCATGCATGCATGCATGCCCAGTCGCTTCAGTCGTGTCCGACTCTTTGAGACCCCATGGACTGTGTAGCCTGTGAGGCTTCTCTGTCCATAAGATCCTCCAGGCGAGAATACCGAAGGGGGTTGTCATGCCCTCCTCCAGGGGATCTTCCTGACCCAGGGACTGAACCTACATCTCCTGAGTCTCCTGAATTGCAGGCGGATTCTTTACCACTGAGCTACTGGGGAAGCCTGTTCTTTAATCAAAGATTAGTCAAAACCCCAGGAACAATAAAATCTATGCAACCTTTTCTTCATACATTGAACACAGAATTTATGGATGATTTTTTTCCTGTTTCTTTTCACAGTGTAGGATGCCATCCTCAGAAAGAAAGGTCTACGCTTTCATTTTAAAAGTCCATATCTTCCAGTTTTCAATGAAGTCAATGTGAAGGAAAGCTATGATTGAAATTTCAGTCTAAGAAAAATTTGACTACCAAAAACTGTTGGATGGGAAAAGGTATCATGTCTAAATATGCTGCTGGTTGCTGCAAGGAAAATTTGAAACCTAACTGCTTTTCTTGTCAGTGATTGCTGGCAGAAGAGAGATATTTTGATCAATCTTGCTCACAAGAAGCCTCCTGCCAGCTCTGGGGTTCAGAGAATTGTCTTGTTCTTAGTAGTCAAGCCCCAGTTCATTGAGAGGTTCTTCCATGCTTGTTTTTCTCTGGGGGAAAATCTTCTATTTTGCAAGACTACTTTTAAAATCTTTGGCTAGACACATCCCTAAATTATGAAGTCCTCTTGTGTGTTAAGAGCAATGATTTAATACCAGTTTACATGGGAGGTGGGAGGGGGGTTCAGGATTGGGAACTCATGTACACCCGTGGCAGATTCATGTCAATGTATGGCAAAATCAATACAGTATTGTAAAGTAAAATAAAGTAAAAATAAAAATTAAAAAAAAACCCCCAGTTTACAAACATGTGAGTGTCTATATAAATTCAGACATGTAAACACATCTTTTATTGGCTTTCCTCTTATACATAATAAAATATCCAAGAAAAATACTTCTCAATTGTCAAAAACTTCCATTACATGGACCAGAAAAATTATTTTGCCTGAAAGCATTAGGGAGATTGCCTATGAATGAAGGCTGGATCTTTAATTTGTTCTGATTACTTCTAGTTTATATAAAGAAAAAGAATAATTTGGCATTTGAATTATGAACCTGACATAGGCATTTTTGTGTATTTTATATTTATAGACATATGATGCTTTTTCTCCAATAAGGGTGAAATAAAATATTGACCTTGTGTTAACAAAAATAATACAAAAACAAGGCAAATAAAAAATGCCTAGTCTGATTACGCTGCTGCTGCTAAGTCGCTTCAGTCGTGTCCGACTCTGTGAGACCCCATAGATGGCAGCCCACCAGGCTCCCCGATCCTTGGGATTCTCCAGGCAAGAACACTGGAGTGGGTTGCCATTTCCTTCTCTAATGCATGAAAGCGAAAAGTGAAAGTGAAGTCACTCAGTCGTGTCCGACTCCTCGCGACCCTATGGACTGCAGCCTACCAGGCTCCTCTGTCCATAGGATTTTCCAGGCAAGAGTACTGGAGTGGGGTGCCATTGCCTTCTCCAGGGGATCTTCCCGACCCAGGGATCAAACCCAGGCTGACTATAGAGAAAAGCAATTCCAGGAAGCAAGTAACAATAATATCCCTTTCAAAGTATTTCTGTCCATCCATTAAATGAGTATTTACTTAGTACCTGCAAAATGCCAACCACTCGATTTATGCCAGGAATAAAATATTTAATAAGACACAGCCTCTGCCCTCAAGAAGTTCACTGCCATTTATTTACTGATGATTTTCTGACCTCTGTTGGGCTAAGGGGCTAAACTGCTGGCTCCTTCTGGAGCCAACATCCAGCCTTTCATGTACAGGTCATAAAACTCCATAGAATTTATTAGCCAGCCTATAACACACTGATGAAGTAACTCTGAATTGTTTGTCCACAGGCATGGAAGTGTGAGACCAATAAAACTGTCGTATTCAGTAACCAATAAAGTTCCTGCGATTTAGTCACTAAGCAGACATCATCATTATCCTTATTTTATGGTTGAGGAGACTAATATAATACTCAATAATGAAACAGTTTATTCAGGTGACCACATTAGCATGGTGGCAGAGGTCGGGTAAGGTGGACTTGTTTGCCTTCAACGTTATATCCTATAACTCCACAGAGAGGATAGAGATCCTTTTTTAAATTTAAGGGCATCTCTGAGGACTACCGTGATTTGGGAAACTGCATCAGTCAAGGCCACAGAAAGTTGCTTTTTATGTGGAGAACGCTGGCCCACTGTGGTTGTATAGCGGTGACATCCTCCACTGATGGCTGCAATCCAGGGGTATGATGTGTCCCTAGCAATGCCGGGGAGGTTGTCTTTGATCAGGGAATGCCATTGATCAGGTCTGGGAATGGAGCTCTGTGTCCCATACCTCGGGGATTTGCATTCAGGAATGCAGGACATTAGATGTTCTGAGCATGGAGCTCCCAGGGGTTACTATCCAAAATCAGATCCTGAGGGGAAGCCTGGATCATGGAGTCACCAATGTCAAGTTCAGGGTGACCCTGGAAAATCTGAGATGGAGATTTATCTAGGTAGTAGGATATGTTGCCTGAAGAATATAGAGACCAGTCTCGGGAGCTCCTCATTTACAGCCAGTAATTCCAAACCATCTATGGCCTCTGTAATAGTGGCCATTTGAGTAACCAGAGGGAATAAGAAAGTTCTTATGGTTTGTAGATATTCCCTTGAGAATAACTGCCTCATATCTGCATCAAAAAGAGTGTGCCAGAAGCTGGCTAGGGCTTCCTGTCCACTGGTTCTGAATTAACTTTAACTTGGGCTGAGACTCATCAGTTGGCTATTCTGTCTTGTGATTCCTTCAAATAATAATTAATTCTGGGATCCACTAGACTTGTGGACCTGAATGTGTAATTGTGTTGTTTAATTCTAAGATTTCTATTTGCTTTTTGTACCTTTAAAAGTTATTTTCTTTTGCTGAGACTGTCTACTTATCTGCTGAGACTTTTTTGTTTGTTTGTTTCAAGCAAGCATGTTTATTGAAGGATTTAGAAATCTTTGTCAGATACATCTAGCGTCTCTGTCCTTTGGGTATGGGCATCTACTGACTCTCATTCATTTGGAGATCTCACTAGTTCTTGGTATGATGAGTGATTTTTAGTTGAATCTGAACATTTGAGGTATTATGTTATGAGACTCTGGATCTTATTTAAACCTGTTTTAACTAGGGGGCTTCCCAAGTAGGCAGTGGTAAAGAATCTGCCTGTCAATGCAGGAGACGCAAGTTTGATCCCTGGGTCAGGAAGATCCCCTGGAGTAGGAAATGGCAACCCACTCCAGTATTCTTGCCTGGAAATATTCCATGGACAGAGGAGCCTGGCGAGCGAAATCCATGGTGTCACAAGGAGTCAGACACAACTGAGCTACTGAGCACACATATTAACAGCTCCCTCGGACACTGGCTCAACAGGGAAAGGGAAAGGGGCCATGTCTTTACTGCCAGGTGGGGTTGGAAGTTCAGGGTCCCCACTCAGTCTCCACTGACACCCTGTGAGGAGCAGATCCTTATTACTGTTGTGCAGGGGTTCGGGGGCGGGTGGGTTCCCAAGCAGGCCTCTGCCGACATCTCCCCAGCTGGGAAGAGGCCCTGCTGCGACTCTCACACTGGGTGGGGTGACCTCATTACCTCTGCATGGTAAAGCCCTGAGTTTTCATTAGACCCACAGGATCAACTCCACTGGAGAGAAGGTGCTCATTACTGTCAGCTGATGGCGGAAGTCTCCAGTGACACCATGGTGAGAACAGGACATTCATGAGCCCCGTTAGGGTTAAAGTCCCAGCTTCCTTCCTGACGCTACAACTTGAGGAGCAATTGAGCCCCTTGTTACAGCCTGGCCTGTGAGGAAGATCTAAGCTCCCTGTTCAGCCTGTGCTGCTACGGGTGGGGCTAGAGTTTGATCTCTGTTTTTGCCTGGAGTAGAGTGGTAATTGTCAGAAGTTGTCTGTTCTGCCAGGTTGCTCCTTTCTTGGTCCTCTGGTTAGACACAGCAGATTTTGTCGAGGTCTTTTGTGGGAGGGAAGGGAGTTTTTCTGGGATCATGGGTGTTTCCAGGTTGCTGGTTTCTTCCACAACACTGGCATATATAGAGCAAAACCAAACAAAACCCAGGGAACTCACTCCCATGTCATTCTTCAGGTCATGAGCCAGTCTGCCTTCTTGACCTTTCAGTTTTTTAATGTTTTTTTTTTTTTTTTTTGGTTGGTTGGTTTTGGTTTTGTGATTTTATTTTACTGAAGTATGGTGGTGCTAGTGGTAAAGAATCCACCTGCCAATGCAGGAGACATAAGAAATATGGGTTCCATCCCTGGATCGGGAAGATTCCCTGGAGGAAGGCATGGCAACATACTCCAGTATTCTTGCCTGGACAGGGGAGCCTGGTGGGCTATGGTTCAAGCAGTCAAAAAGAGTTGGACATGACTTAGCAGCTAAACAGCAGTAGTGTCACTTATACGGAGCAGTGGAAAGTCTTCGAGCAGGTAAGGTAACCTGTGCTGAGCAGGCAAGCTCTGATTGGTTGACCTGACCCTTCCTTTAATGGGAGAGCTGGAGGTAGAAAACAGTGTGAACAACTCCATGTTAGGCTTAATCTGGTTCTTTTAACAGTGGTTAAGTAAAAATAGGTTGTCAGCAAGGTTAAACGGTATATAAAGATGCCATCACGGACTCGATGGACGTGAGTCCGAGTGAACTCCGGGAGATGGTGATGGACAGGGAGGCCTGGCGTGCTGCGATTCATGGGGTCGCAAAGAGTCGGACACGACTGAGCGACTGAACTGAACTGAAATAATATTAAGCATCTAGGGCAGTACTAGATACATAGGTATGTTCTATTTCTTTACAGCAGTGGTTTTCAGTGGCTAATCATTACAGCCACATGGAGAGCTTTAAAAAACATCGAGATGCCCCTGCCATGTTCCAGGCCAATTACCTTGGAATCTCTTGGGGTTGGGCCCAGGCATGGGTACTGTTTGAAGCTCAAAGAAGACCATGTTTTAATCCCCAGAAACTGTGACTTGTTTTCTGGATGTATGTTACCAAAAGGGAATCAAGGCAGCGGGTGGAATTAAGGTTGCTAACTAAGCAACTGACCTTGAAATAGGTAGACTATTTTGGATTATCCACATGGGTCCAGTGTATTTTCAGGGATCTTTGACCGTGGAAGTGGGAGGCGGAGGAGTCAGTGTCAGAGATGCTATCAGGCGTCAATCCTTATGAAGATGGAGTAAAGGGCCCCTAGCCAAGGAATGCAGAGAAGGCAATGGCACCCCACTCCAGTACCCTTGCCTGGAAAAATCCCATGGACGGAGGAGCCTGGTGGGCTGCAGTCCATGGGGTCACTAAGAGTCGGACACGACTGCGTGACTTCACTTTGACTTTTCACTTTCATGCATTGGAGAAGGAAATGGCAACCCACTCCAGTGTTCTTGCCTGGAGAATCCCAGGGACGGGGGCGCCTGGTGGGCTGCCGTCCATAGGGTCGCACAGAATCAGACACGACCGAAGCGACTTAGCAGCAGCAGCAGCAGCCGAGGAATGATGCAGGCTTTAGGTGGAAAAGACAAGGAAATGGATTCTCTATACTCTTGCCTGGAAAATCCCATGGATGGAGGAGCCTGGTAGGCTGCAGTCCATGGGGTCGCTAAGTCGGACATGACTGAGCAACTTCACTTTCACTTTTCACTTTCATGCATTGGAGAAGGAAATGGCAACCCACTCCAGTGTTCTTGCCTGGAGAATCCCGGGGATGGGGGAGCCTGGTGGGCTGCCGTCTATGGCGTTGCAGAGTTGGACACGACTGAAGCATTTAGCAGCAGCAGCAGCAGCATGGAGCATCCAGAAAGAAGCCAACCTTGCTGACCCTTAGGCTCTAGCCCAGTGAGTGCCCCAGACTTCTGACCTCCAGAACAGTCTGCGGTTTTTGGCCACTGTGTTGGCGGTAGTTTTTACGACAGCAACAAGAAACTGAGATGTTGAACCGAGGTTAAGAACGACTATAAAAAAAATAAACCAAAACCCTCTCTGCTGACGAGTTTCTGTGGGTCTCAGCCATCATTTGTCAAAATCTTTTCTCGAAATCTTTTGAGGAATGTGGCTTTGCCTGAGAGGAAGTGAGTTGCTGTGGCTGTTTCACTGTTTCCAGTTCTTTTTTGTTTATTTCTAAATTTTAAAATTTGAGATAAAATTTACATATAACATGTAAGTTTAAGGTATATGTGTTGATTTGATACAACTACATATGGAAATTTGGTTACCCCCATAGTTTTATTTTTTATTATTTATTTTTAAAATATGTAAGTATATATTTATTTATTTGGCTGTGTCAGGTCTTGATTGTGGCAGGCAGGGTCCTCAGCTGGGGCATGGCAACTCTTAGTTGCAGCATGTGGGATTGAGTTCTCTGACCAGGGATCGAACCCCAGTCCCCTGAGTTGGAAATTTGGAGTTTTAGCCACTGAACCCCCAGGGAAGTCCCACCACCATGGTTTTAGCTAATGTGTGTATCATTACATATGTTTTGCATTTCTTTTTTGTGATAAGAACAATTAAGATCTAGTCTCTTACCAATTTAGATGTAATACAGTATTGTTGACTGACTTCCCTGGTGGTGCAGATGGTAAAGTATCTGCCTACAATGCGGGGGACCTGGGCTCGATCCCTGGGTCAGGAAGATCCCCTGGAGAAGGAAATGGCAACCCACTCCAGTACTCTTGCCTGGAAAATCCCACGGACAGAGGAGCATGGTGGGCTACAGTCCATGGGGTAGCAAAGAGTCGGACACGACTGAGCGACTTCACTTTCACTTTCTACTGTTGACTATGATCAGTCTATCATTTATTGGATCACCAGAGCTAATTCATCTTCTAGTTGCAGGACTGTACCCTTTAACAACATCTCCCAAATTCCCCCACCCACCAGCCCTTGGCAATCATCATTCTACTCTTTAAAAAAAAAAAAAAAAAAGAGTTTGGTGTTTTTATTTATCTGGCCATGGCGCGCAGCATGTGGGATCATAGCTGGCTGATGAGGAAGCAACCCTGAATTGGGAGTGTTAACCACTGGACCCCCAGGGAAGTCCTGAGTGGGCATTTTCAGATTGCACATATGAAAGATATCACAGTTTAGCTCACTCAGCATAATGCCTTCAAGATCCATCCATGTTATTGAAATGACAGGATTTCCTTCTTTTTTTGATTTAATTTTCTTAACACCAAAAACATTTAGTATTGGGGTACAGCCAATTAGCAATGTTGTGATAGTTTCAGGTAAACAGTGGAGGGACTCAGCCATAAATATACATGTGTCCATTCTCCCCTAAACCCCTCTCCCATCCAGGCTGGCACATAACATTGAGCAGAGTTCCTTGTGCTATACAATAGGTCTTTGTTGGTTATCCATTTTAAATATAGCAGTGTGTACATGATCTTCCCAAAGTCCTTAACTATCCCTTCCCCCCCAGCAATCATGAGTTAATTTTCTAAGTCTGTGAGTCTCTTTCTGTTTTGTAAGTTCATTTGTATCATTTCGTTTTCAAATCCACATATAAGGGATGTCATGGCACCCCACTCCAGTACTCTTGCCTGGAAAATCCCATGGACGGAGGAGCCTGGTGGGCTGCAGTCCATGGGGTCGCTAAGAGTCAGACACAACTGAGCGACTTCACTTTCACTTTTCACTTTGATGCATTGGAGAAGGAAATGGCAACCCACTCCAGTGTTCTTGCCTGGAGAATCCCAGGGATGGGGGAGCCTGGTGGGCTGCCATCTATGCGGTCGCACAGAGTCGGACACGACTGAAGCGACTTAGCAGCAGCAGCAGCGTGATTCATATGGTATTTCTCCTTCTCTGACTTTACCCAGTATGACACTCTTTATGTCCATCCATGTTGCTGCAAATGGCCTTGTTTCATTCTTTTTAATGGCTGAGTAAAATTCCATTGTGTGTGTGTATATATAATATTATATATGTATGTACACCACATCTTCTTTATCCATTCCTCTGTCAATAGACATTTAGGTTGCTTCCATGTCTTGGCTATTGTGAATAGTGGTGCAGTGAACATTGGGCTGCACGTGTTTTGGGGGCCCTGTCTTTCTTTGGATACATGCCCAGGACTACAAGGTCGTGTGGTAGTTCTAGTTCTAGTTTTTTAAGGAACCTCCACACTGTTCTCCATAGTGCCTGCCCCAATCTACATTCCCACCGACAGTGCAGGAGGGTTCCCTTCGCTCCACACCATCTCCAGCATTTGCTGTTTGTGGATTTTTTTGATGATAGTCATTCTGACTGGTATGAAGTGATATCTCATTGTAGTTTTGACCGCATTTCTCTAATAACTAGTGATTTGAACATCTTTCCATGTGCCTATTGGTCATCTGTAGGTCCTCTTTAGAGAAATGTCTATTCAGGTCTTCTGCCCATTTTGAGTGGATTGTTTGTTTTGATGCTATTAAGGTCATGAGCTATAAATTTTGGAGACTAATCCCTATCAGTGACATGATTTGCAAATATTTTTTCCCAATCTGTGGGTTGTCTTTTTGTTTTGCTTATTGTTTCCTTTGCTGTGCAAAAGCTTTTGAGTTTAAGTAGGTCCCATTTGTTTATTTTTGCTTTTATTTCCATTATTCTGGGAGATGGATTTAAAAAGATTTTTGCTGTGATTTATGTCAGAGAGTGTTCTGCCTAGGGATTTCCTTCTTTCTCCTGGCTGAATAATATTTCATTGTGTATATATGTATATATATATACATGCATGTATATACACACACATCTTCTTTATCCACTGACAGACAGGTTGTTTCCATATCCTGGTTATTGTGAATATTGCTGCAATAATCTTGAGAATGCAGATCTGTTTTTGATATCCTGTTTTCATTTCCTTTGGATATACACCTAGGGGTGGGATGTCTGGTTCATTTTTTTTTTTTTTTCTTTTGATCATGCTGTGCAGCATGCAGAATCCTAATTCCCTGACCAGGGATCAAACCTGCACCTGTTGCATTGGAAACATAGAGTCTTAACCACTGGACTGCCAGTGAAGTCCTCATATGTTCTGTGTAATTTTTTGAGGAAATTCCATACTGTTTTTCACTGTGGCTTCACCAATTTACATTCCTGCCAAGAGTCTAAGAAAATAAAAGTGTCAGTTGCTCAGTCTTGTCCGACTCTCTGCTATCCCAGGGACTGTAACCCACCAGGCTCCTTTGTCCATGGGGATTCACTGGGCAAGATTACTGGAGTGGCTTGCCATGCCCTTCTTCAGGGGATCTTTCTGACCCAGGGATCAAACCCAGGTCTCCTGCATTGCAGGCAGATTCTTTACCATCTGAGCCATCAGGGATGAACATCTTTTCATGTGTCTGTTGGCCACTCAGATGTCTTCTTTGGACATTTGGGAAAATGTCTATTCAGCTCTTCTGTCCATTTTTCAAACTGGATTGTTTGTTTTCATGTTATTGAGTTATATGAGTTTATAAAATATATTTTGGACATTAACCTCTTATCTGATACATGGTTTGCAAATATTTTCTCCTATTCCATAGGTTGGTTTTGCATCTTGTTGGTGATTTCTTTTGCTGTGCAGAAGCTTTTTAGTTTGATATAGTCCCACTTGTTGATTTTTGGGTTTGTTGTTTGTGCTTTTGGTGTCCTAGCCAAAAAAATCCTCGCCAAGGCTAATGTTAAAGAGCTTCTTCCTTGTGTTTTCTTGGAGTTTTACAGTATTGGGTCTTATGTTTAAATCTTTAATCTACTTCAAGTTTATTTTGGTGAGTAGTGTAAGATAAGGATCCAATTTCATTTTTGTTTTGCATATGGTTATACAGTTTTCCAAACACTATTTATTGATTATCCTTTTCCCATTGAATGTTCTTGGTCCTCTTGTCAAATAGTTGACCATATATGCATGGGGTTTATTCCTGAGGGATTCCCTAATAGCTCAGTTTGTAAAGAATCTGCTTGCAATGCAGGAGGCTCTGGTTCAGTTCCTGGGTCAGAAAGATCTGTTGGAGAAGGGATAGGCTACCCACTCCACTATTCTTGGGCTTCCCTTGTGGCTCAGCTGGTAAAGAATCTGCCTGCAATGTGGGAGACCTGGGTTCGATCCCTGGGTTGGGAAAATCCCCTGGAGAAGGGAAAGGCTACCCACTCCAGTATTCTGGCCTGGAGAATTGCATGAATTTTAAAGTCCATGCGGTCGCAAAGAGTCAGACACGACTGAGAGATTTTCACTTTCACTTCATTTCACTTTATTTCTGAGCTCCCTATTTAATTCCATTGGTCTATGTATCTAGCACCATGCTAATGTAATTATTAGTGGTTTGTAGTATAGTTGAAATAAGGAAGTGTGATGCTTCCAATTTTCTTCTTTCTTGGGGTGCTTTGGCTATTCAGAGTCTTCCATGATTCCTTACAAATTTCAAGATTGTTTTTTCTATTTTTGTGAAATATGCCATTGGGAATTTTGATAGAATTGCATTAAATCTATAAATGACTTTGGATGGTATGGACCAAACACAAAATTAAATCAACTATAATAAATAAAATTTTGAAAGAGATCAGTTATGTTTCTATACACTAACAATGAAATATGTCCCAATTACAATAGTATAAAAAACAATATTTAGGAGTAAATTTAATCAAGGGAGTGAAAGATCAGGAAAATGAAAACCACAAGAATTTGAGAAAAGAAATTTAAGACAATGTAAACAGATGGAATTAATGTGTTCATGTATCACGTATCTCCTGTGTTCATGTATCAGAAGAATTAATATTGTTAAAGAGACCTAGTTTCTATCCCTGGGTTGGGAAGATCCCCTGGAGGAGGGCATGACAGCCCAATCCAGTATTCTTGCCTGGAAAATCCCTATGGACAGAGTAGCCTGGTGGGCTACAGTCCATGAGGTCACAAAGAGTTGGACACGACTGAGTGACTAAGCACAGCACATAAGTGATATCATGTAATATTTGTCTGTTTCTTCCTGACGTATTTTACTTATTATGACAAGCTCTGGATCCATCCATGTGGCTGCAAATGGCATTTCACTCTTTATGGCTGAGTAATATTCCATTACACATATAAACCATACCACACACACACATATACTGTGTCTTCTCTATCCATTCATCTGTTGATGGACACTTAGGTTTCTTCCATGTCCTGGCTATTAGAAATAGTGCTGCTTTGAACATTGACATGCAAGTAATTTTTCAAATGAAAGTTTTCATCTTTTCTGGATATATGCTCAGGAGTGGGATCTGGATCATGTGGTAACTATTATTAGTTTTAGTTTTTTAAGGAGATTCCGTACTGTTGTCCATGGTGGTTAGACCATTTTACATTCCTACCAATAGAGTGGGAAAGTTCTTTTTCCTCTAACATATACTATTTGTAGACTTCATAATGATGGCCATTCAGACTGGTACAAGGTAATACTGTTACTTTGGTTTCCATTTCTATAATAATTAGAGATATTGATCATCTTTTCATGTGCCTATTGCCCATCTATATGTCTTCTTTGGAGAAATGGCTATTTAGGTCTTCTGTCTATTTTTTGATCGAGTTGTTTGGTATTTTGATATTGAGTTGTATGAGACAGCATTTGTCTGAGACAGCATTTGTGTATTTTGGAAATCAAGCCCTTGTTGGTTGCACTGATTGCAAATTGTTACTCCCAGTTCATAGGTTGTCTGTTCGTTTGTTTCCTTTGCTGTGCAAAACCTTCTAAATTTGATTAGGTCCCATTGGTTTATTTTTTCTTTTATTTCTTTTGCCTTGGGAGATTGACTTAAGAAAATATTGCTATGATTTACAAAACATTTCAGAGAATGTTTTACTTGTGTTCTCTTCTAGGAGTTTTATGGCATCATGTCTTCTATTTAAGCCATTTTTAGTTTATTTTTTGTGTATGATGTGAAGGAGTGTTCTAATTTCATTGATTTACATGCAGCTATCCAGTCTTCTTAACACCACTTGCTGAAGAGACTGTCTTTTCTCCATTGTATATTCTTGCCTCCTTTATTGAAGATTAATTGACCATAGGTGTTTGAACTTATTTCTGGGTTCTCTATTCTGTTCCATTAATGTATATGTCTATTCTTGTGGCAGTACCATGCTGTTTCGATTACTGTAGCTTTGTATTATTGTCTGAAGTCTGGAAGGGTTATACCTCCAGCTTTCATCTCTTTCCTCAAGATTGCTTTGACAGTTTTGGTCTTTTGTAGTTTCATATAAATTTGGGACTATTTGATCTAGTCCTGTGAAATATCATGGGGAATTTGATAGCAATCACATTAAATCTGTAGATTGCTTTGGATAGTATGGCCATTTTAACTATATTAATTCTTCCACTTCAAGAGCATGTGATATCTTTTTATTTCTTAGGATCATCTTGATTTCCTTTATCAATGGAAACATAATTGATTTCTGTACGTTGATTTTTATATTCTACAATGTACTGAATTTATATAGTTTCAATAGTTTTTTTATTGACTCTTTAGGATTTTCTTTATAAGAGATCATGTGTGCATGCTCAGTCATATCTGACTCTTTGCAACCCCAATAGACTGTAGCCCACCAGGCTCCTCTGTCCATGGGATTTACCAGGTAAGAATACTAGCGTGGGTTGCCATTTCTTGCATCTCCTGCATTGCAGGTGGATTCTTTACTGCTTGAGTCATTGGGGAAACCCACAAGAGATCATATTCTCTATGCTATGCTACTGTGTTCATTTGCTTCAGTTGTGTCCAACTCTTTATGGCCCCATAGACTGTAGCCCACCAGGCTCCTTTGTCCATGGAATTTTCCAGGCAAGAACGTTGGATTGGGTTGTCTTTTCCTTCTCTGGGGGGATCTTTCCAACCCAGGGATTGAACTCACATCTCTTATATCTCCTGCATTGGCAGGTGGATTCTTTACCACTAGTGCCTCCTGGTAAGCCCCATATTATCTATGAAAGTGAAAGTGAAGTCTCTCAGTCGTGTCTGACTCTTTGTGACCCCATTGGACTGTAGTCTACCAGGCTCCTCCGTCCATGGGATTTTCCAAGCAAGAGTACTGGAGTGGGTTGCCATTTCCTTCTCCAAGAGATCGTCCCAACCCAGGGACTGAACCCTGGTCTCCTGGAATGTAGGCAGACACTTTACTGTCTGAACCACCAGGGAAGTCCTGGTATATATATTATCTATAAATAATGACAATTTTACTTCTTCCTTTCTGAATGAATGCCTTTCATTTCTTGCCTAATTGATCTAGCTAGGACTTCTAGTACTATGTTGAATAACAGTGGTGAATGTGGGCACTTGTCTTGTTCCTAATGTTATAGGAAAAGCTTTCAGTCTTCCGTCACTGATAATGATGTTAGTGGTGGGCTTGTCATATATGGCCTTTATGTTGAGGCACATTCCTTCTATACATAATTCGTTGAGCTTTTATCATATGATTTTTATCTTTCATTCTATTAAAGTGTTGTATCTCATTTATTGATTTACATGTGTCAAACCAGCCTTGCATCCCAGGTATAAATTCCACTTGGCCACAGTGTATGATCCTTTTAATGTGTTATTGAATTAATTTCTTAATACTTTGAGAACTTTCAAATCTATATCCATCAGGGATATTGGTCTGTAGTTCTTTCTTATAGTGTCCTTATCTGGCTTTGGTATCGGGGTAATTAATGCTAGCCTTATAAAATGAGTTTGGAAGTGATTCCTCTTTGATGTCTTGTAAAAGTTTGAGAAGGACTGGCACTAATTATCCTTTATAAGTTTGGTAGAATTTGCCAGTAAAGCTTTTTCCCTCTGACTGGTTTTAAGATTCTCTTTGATATACAACATTTTCATTCTATCTTAGAGAAGTGGTTAGGGGAGAACAAAGAAAAAATAATGAGGATAGATCATTAGACTTTCTTCACTCTGTTCTCTTTGCTCTCCACTAATTGTGTTATTTCAGAGTCCCAATCCTCTGGCTCACTTCTCCTGTCTTCCCTTAGGTCTACTTTGCTGGACATGGTTTATATTGCATTTTTCATTTTATTCATTGAATTCATCACCTCCAGAATTTGTCTGGTCCTTTTTTTTTTTAATGATTTCTGTCTCTTTGTTAAATTTCTCATTTTTCATGTATTTTCCTGATTTCATTGAATTGTCTACGTTTTCTAGTAGCATACTGGATTTTCCTCAGAACTGCTGTTTCAAACTCTTTATCAGCCTGATCTCAAAATTCCATGTCATTGAGTTCAGTTATTGGAGGATTCTAGTTTTCTTTTGGTGATGATATTTTTCATGTTCCTTGGAGTTTTGCAGCTTTTGCATTGAAGTAGTTGTTGTTCAGTGGCTAAGTCATGTCCGACTCTTTACAGTTCACAGCTTATGGTGAACAGTGAATGGTGCTGCCAGATTCGTGGTCTCCAAAGGAGAACATTTAACTCTGGGACCAAAGAGAGTCTCAGTCACTCAGAGCATTGTGTAGATTTAAAGTGAAAGTGACAGAAAAAGCTTCTGACATAGACATCAGAAAGGGGCAGGAGAGTACATGCCTCACTAGTTTAAGTGGGACTTTATATACTTCTCAACTAGCTGCTGAGAATAGATTAAAAAATACCTAAAGACTGTGAGAATTTTGCCCAGACCCATTCCTGTAACATACATCCTGGGACGACATCAGCACGAGATTAGCCAGAAGGAATGGGTTAACCCAGAGCTCAAAGCTGTGGAAGTTTTTACCCAGACCTTCTCCCATGACATACATCCAAAGCGCAAAAAAAGGAATGTCCTTGAACAAGAGATACTGTTGCCTACGAGGCCTACTTGTCTAAAGCAAAAGAATGTGAAAAAAAATGTTTACCTCCTCCTTAAAGGGGCCTTAGGCTTGGACTCCTTATCAACCTGCCTAAGTTAACTTTCTCATGACCCCATGAACTGCAGCATGCCAGGCTCCTCTGTCCTCCACTATCTCCTGGTGTTTACTCAGATTCATGTCCATTGGGTATCTCACCCTCTGACTTCCCCTTCACCTTTTGCCTTCAGTATTTTCCAGCGTCTTTTCCAATGAGTCAGCTCCTCTCCTCAAATCTTTACCAGTCACCTTCAGGTGGGATATACTGTTCATTGTCCTGTTACATATGGATTTTCTCTGACCCTGAATGGGTACACCTGCTCCACACTTTCTCCCTTTTGTGATGGAATTTTTAAGCTTTTATGCCTTCTCTGGTTCTTACAGAATGGACTTCCCTGGTGGCTCAGACGGTAAAGCGTCTGCCTACAGTGCGGGAGACCCAGGTTCAATTCCTGGGTCAGGAAGATCTCCTGGAGAAGGAAATGGCAACCCACTCCAGTATTCTTGCCTGAAGAATCCCATGGAAGGAGAAGCCTGGTAGGCTACAGTCCATGGGGTCACAAAGAGCTGGACATGACTGAGTGACTTCACCTACACCTTTACCTGGTTCTTACAACTCATCAGGTTGACCTCTGGAAACCTTTCTTCGTTTGCCAGAAGGTGGCACTACAGCACAAGATTGAGGTTTCTTGTCCACAGACTGGTCAGATTTTTCTGAAAATACTCTGGCCACTGCAGTCAGTAGCACACACAGAGTGTCCACGGCAGAGTGGGGGTGGGGGGGGGGGGGAGGTGTGGCTTTAGCACTCAGGGCTTTGGGGGTACCTGCAGGTCCAGTGGGGAGATCTTCAGGTGAGCTTCCCAGAGGCTCATGAGCAGACTTCTTGCCGGAATCCTGAGCACAGTCAGTGGGAACCATGTCCCTTTAATGCCCTTTGATACTCTTAAAATTTTTTTATTGGTGAATAGTTGATTTACAATGCTGTGTTAGTTTTGAGTGTACAGCAAAATGAATCAGTTATACATATACATAGATCACTCTTTTGAAGATTCTTTTCCCATATAGGTCATTACAGAGTGTTGAGTAGAGTTCCCTGTGCTGTATGTGTGTGCGTGCTAAGTCGCTTCAGTCGTGTCCAACTCTTTGTGACGATTTGGACTGTAGCCTGCCAAGTTTCTCTGTCCTTGGGATTCTCCAAGAAAGAATACAGGAGTAGGTTGCCATGCCCTCCTCCAGTGGATCTTCCTGACCCAGGCATCGAACCTGCATCTCTTATGTCTCCTGCATTGGCAGGTGGGTTCTTCACCACGACCCCCACAGTAGGTCCTTATTAGTTATCTATTTCTGTCTAATATTCTTATCTCCCTCTTTTCTGATTTTCTCCATCTCTCAAGTCCTGGAGGCCCTGCCTCAGTACTCGAGGTGCTGCTGGAGAGAAATGGGTTTGTCCAGCAGTGTCCTGCATAGCCAGGACACCCAGGTACTCACGCACTGCTCTCCTTTCCCCAGGGAGAGAGGTTGTTGCTGGTTAGTTCAGCCCTGCAGGGCACTGCTTTGGGAGGGGCAGTACTGGAAAAATTCTTACCCCCTCCGATGCATCCAAATCCATACTTCTTTTCTTTTTCCCCTCCAGTAGTGTGTTGGACTTTCTCCTCTGGAAGGTTGGACATCCGTGGGTGTCTGCCCAGGTCAGCACTCTGCAGGTCTTACCTGACCATGGCTGGGAGGGGTTGGGGCAGGTTCCCCAACTCTGTTGGCTCCACAGACTGTACCAAGGTCTGCCTATTACCAGATGCATGGGCAGTGAGACTCCTCCTGGATCCCTTGGCTTTTGGTGGTGGATCCCGCAGCTCCCACTGAGGCACTTTTGTTTGTGGATGGATGGGTGATTGGCTGTTGTCGTTGTTTCTAAGGTTTTTTTTTAAGGTATATTTGGCTACGCTGGGTCTCTGCGGCTGCTCAGGCCCCTCTGGCTGCGGTGCCTGGGCCTCTCATTGCACTGGCCCCTCTCGTGGAGCACAGGCTCTGGGGCATTCAGGCGTCAGTGGCTGCAGCATGCGAGCTCAGTAACTGTGGCTCTCAGGCTCTAGAGCACAGGCCCAGCAGGCACAGCACATGGGCTTAGCTGCTCCACGGTATGCGGGATCTTCCCAGACTAGGGATTTGAATCTGTGTCCCCTGCACTGGCAGGTGAATCCTCTACCACTGAGCCACCAAGGAAACCCAGTTGTTGTTTTATAAAGGGACAAAAAGGAGGGACATCTGACACCACATAATGCTGAGGTCATTTCCCATTTCCAGTTTTCACAATCAGGACTTCTCCCTTATGAGATTCAGCCTGCTTTAGTTTTATTTTTGTCTTTCTGAAGGGCCACACTCTTCTTTTTCCTGGGCAATTTGAAACACACAGTTAGAAACACAGTTGTAAATAACGGGTTTCTTTACAAGGATGATAATGACTAGCACAAAATTATTTAAGTCAGATGGCTTAAAAATACATGAAACAAGAATTTATATCATATGTAAGAAAAAGGGCATGCCCCACATTACACTTAATGGAAGAAAGATTAGAAAAGTCTAAGAGAGTCTCATGAAGGGGGAATGTATTAACTTGTTTGCTTGGATGGATCTGGAAAGAGGACACTGAGGAAGCCGGGCCACTCACAGAAGGGGTGCAAAGTGGAGAGGAAAGATCTTGGCAGTGATCTGAGGGAAGGGAAGTCTTCTAACAGACCTGCAGTGTCCAAGAAACCCAGACAGCATGTGTCCTCTCCTACCTCACCAACCCCCTCCCCCCAAACCAATGCAAACCCCTTATTCTGTCAGCTGTTTTCCCAATCACTTGAAACATGACACTTTAAAATTGGAAGTGCTTTTCTCCATTGTATATTCTTGCCTCCTTTGTCAAAGATAAGGTGCGTGGATTTATCTCTGGGATTTCTATTTTGTTCCATTGATGTAATTTCTGTCTTTGTGCCAGTATCATACTGTCTTGATGACTGTAGATTTGTAGTATAGCCTGAAGCCAGACAGGTTGATTCCTCCAGTTCCATTCTTCTTTCTCAAGACTGTTTTGGCTATTTGAGTTTTTTTGTATTTCCATATAAATTGTGAAATTATTTATTCTAGTTCTGTGAAAAATACCGTTGGTAGCTTGATAGGGATTGCATTGAATCTATAAAATGCTTTGGGTAGTATATTCATTTTCACTATATTGATTCTTCCAATCCATGAACATGGTATATTTCTCCATCTATTTGTGTCCTCTTTGATTGCCTTTATCAGTGTTTTATAGTTTTCTATATATAGGTCATTTGTTTCTTTAGGTAGATATATTTCTAAGTATTTTATTCTTTTTGTTGCAATGGTGAATGGAATTGTTTCCATAATTTCTCTTTCTGTTTTCTCATTGTTAGCGTATAGGAACACTTTCTAACACCACACACAAAAATAAACTCAAAGTAGATTAAAGATCTAAATGTAAGACCAGAAACTATAAAACTCCTAGAGGAAAACATAGGCAAAACACTCTCCCACATAAATCACAGCAGGATCCTCTATGACCCACCTCCCAGAATATTGGAAATAAAAGCAAAAATAAACAAATGGGACCTAATTAAACTTAAAAGCTTTTGCACAACGAAGGAAACTATAAGCAAGGTGAAAAGACAGCCTTCAGAATGGGAGAAAATAATAGCAAATGAAGCAACTGACAAACAACTAACCTCAAAAATATACAAGCAACTTCTGCAGCTCAATTCCAGAAAAATAAATGACCCAATCAAAAAATGGGGCAAAGAACTAAACAGACATTTCTCCAAAGAAGACATACAGATGGCTAACAAATACATGAAAAGATGCTCAACATCACTCATTATCAGAGAAATGCAAATCAAAACCACAATGAGGTACCATTTCACGCCAGTCAGAATGGCTGCTATCCAAAAGTCTACAAGCAATAAATGCTGGAGAGGGTGTGGAGAAAAGGGAACCCTCTTACACTGTTGGTGGAAATGCAAACTAGTACAGTCACTATGGAGAACAGTGTAGAGATTCCTTAAAAAACTGTAAATAGAACTGCCATACGACCCAGCAATCCCATTGCTGGGCATACACACCGAGGAAACCAGAATTGAAAGAGACACATGTACCCCAATGTTCATTGCAGCACTGTTTATAATAGCCAGGACATGGAAGCAACCTAGATGTCCATCGGCAGAGGAATGGATAAGAAAGCTGTGGTACATATACACAATGGAATATCACTCAGCCATTAAAAAGAATACATTTGAATCAGTTCTAATGAGGTGGATGAAACTGGAGCCTATTATATAGAGTGAAGTAAGCCAGAAAGAAAAACACCAATACAGTATACTAATGCATATATATGGAATTTAGAAAGATGACCTTATATGGGAGACAGCAAAAGAGACACAGATGTATAGAACAGTCTTTTGGACTCTGTGGGAGAAGGTGAGGGTGGGATGATTTCAGAGAATAGCATTGAAACATGTATATTATTATATGTGAAACAGATCACCAGTCCAGGTTCGATGCATGATATTGGATGCTTGGGGCTGGTGCACTGGGATGACCCAGAGGGATGGGATGGGGAAGGAGGTAGGAGGGGGGTTCAGGATGGGGAACACATGTACACCCGTGGCAGATTCTTGTCAATGTATGGCAAAACCACTACAGTATTGTAAAGTAATTAGCCTCTAATTAAAATAAATAAATTTAAATTAAAAAATTAAAATTAAAAAAAGAAAATCAAGAGACAGAGAAAAAAATTAAAACACGAGACACATTCAACAAAATAATAATAAAATTGGAAATACTGGAGAGCTTTCTTTCTCAGTCTCAACTTTCTTAGTAGGAAAAGTAACAGTAATGCTTCTATCGACAATTAAAAACTTAAGAAAATCTCTCAAGACTATTTCATAATGTATAATATGTGCTTTACTTTTTTATGAGCATACAAAACCTGGTACTTTTCTCAAGACAGTTTTTACATGGAGATCTCATTTAGAGATTTGGTTTCCTCTTCCTTAAAAATAATTTTTACAATTTATTTATTTTTGGCTGTGCTGTGTCTTCATTGCTGCAAGTTTTTCTCTGGTTGTGGCAAGTGGGGGCTACTCTCTAGTTGTGGTGGGGGGCTGCTCATTGTGGTGGTCTCTTGTTGTGGAGCACAGACTCTAGGGTGTGCAGCCTTCAGTAGCTGTGGCACATGGGTTTGGTAGTTGCGGCTCCCAGGCTCTAGAGCAGAGGCTCCATAGTTGTAGTGAGTTGTGCACAAGCTTAGTTGCTCTGAGGCATGTGGGATCTTCCTGGACCAGGGATCGAACACGTGTCTCCTGCATTGGCAGGCGTATTCTTTACCACTGAGCCACCAGGGAAGCCCTCCTCTTGTTTTATGAAAAAGAAAAAAGAACAAGGTTGTTGAGGTTTCTGGCCCAGAGCAGTCCACATTTTATTTCCTATAAAGGACTTATCCTGTGCCATTAGTTTCACAAGATGAGAATTTGCAGAGGGTGTTAAAAAGAAAGGGGGGGGGGGGTTCTCATTCACATTTGCCTGATTAGGAACCATTTTCATATGCAGCTTCTGTACAATAGAAGACTTTGCATTCATTAGAGAGACAGGTAGCTCTGTATCTATCACTACGTGACAATGTTCAAGCTATGTAGCTAAGTGTGTGTTTGGGGATGGGGGGAAGAAGAGTCCATGTTATAGGAGACTGTCCTGACCTCAGATTCTTATCATCAATAACAGTGCAGTTTGCTTGCTAGTGACAACCTAGAGTAGCTTTTCTGTCCCTTCTCAGTTCAGTTCAGTCGCTCAGTCATGTCTGACTCTTTGCGACCCCATGAATTGCAGCACGCCAGGCCTCCCTGTCCATCACCAACTCCTGGAGTTCACTCAGACTCATGTTCATCGAGTTGGTGATGCCATCCAGCCATCTCATCCTCTGTCATCCCCTTCTCCTCCTGCCCCCAATCCCTCCCAGCATCAGAGTCTTTTCCAATGAGGCAACTCTTCGCATGAGTTGGCCAAAGTACTGGAGTTTCAACTTTAGCATCATTCCTTCCAAAGAACACCGAGGACTGATCTCCTTTAGAATGGACTGGTTGGATCTCCTTGCAGTTCAAGGGACTCTCAAAAGAGTCTTCTCCAACACCACAGTTCAAAATTATTCACATCCCTTACCTTTCCCTTCTGTCTCATTTGATTCCTATGTGTGAGTGGATGTGCTTAGTTGCGCAGTTGTGTCCAACTCTTTGTGACCCCATGGACTGTAGCCCATCAGGCTCTTCTATCCGTGGGGTTTTTCAGCCAAGAATACTGGAGTGGGTTGCCATTGCCTCCTCCAGGGGATTTTCCTGACCTAGGGATGAACCTATGTCTCCTTTGTCTCTTGCACTGCAGGCAGATTCTTTACTCACTGAACCATCAGGGAAGCCCCATTTCATTCCTAAATTCCCCAGTATTTGGCTCTGTCCGGATCACAATGGTGACAATACAAAACGGGGTTTTACACTTAGGAGTTCGATTGCTGAGTCATATGGTATTTCTGTTTAACTCTTTGAGGAACCCAGAAAGTGTTTTCCACGGCAGATACACTATTTTACGTTTCACTGTTGAGTTACAAGTGTTTCACTTTGTATCTATCCCAGCACCTGTTCTCTTTGAATTTTGATTAGTCATTTTAGTGGATAATGAACTGGTATTTCATTGCAATTTTGATTTGCATTTCCTTGATGAGTTACGATGGTGAACATTTAATCTGCTTGTTGACTATTTGTATATCTTTTTTTGAGGAAATATCTATTCAAGTTCTTTGCCCATTTTTAGATGGTTTGCCTTGGCAAATTTACTTGGCTACGCCAGGTCTTTGTTGCTTCACATGGGATATTTAGTTATGACATGGGAACTCTTAGTTGCCGCATGTGGGATCTAGTTCCCTCACCAGGAATTGGATCTGAGTTCCCTGTATTGGGAGTGCAAAGTCTTAGCCACTGGACCACCAGGGACCTTCCTGCCTTTTTGTTGTTGAGTTGTAATTTAATGTGAATTTGAACCAGTCTTTCCATTTTTGGAAAAAAGGCCATTGGAATTTTCATGGGCATTGTATTGAACCACTAGATTGCTTTTGATACTATTGCCATCTTAACAATATTGTGTAACTCATGAACCTGAGATACACTTGAATTTTTAAAATAAATATTAATTTACTTCAGTGATGTGTAGTTTTCAGTGTACAGGTACTTCATTTCCTTGGATAAATTTATTTCTGATATTTCATTCTTTGGGTGCTATTGTGTGTGTGTGTGTGTGTGTGTGCTTGCTCAGTTGTGTCCTATTCTTTGCAACCTCATGGACTGTAGCCTGTCAGGCTCCACTGTCCATGGAACTCTCCAGGCCAGAATATTGGAGTGGGTTGCCATTTCCTACTACAGGGGAATCAAATCCGTCTCTCATGCATCTTCTGCACTGGTGGATTCTTTACCACTGTGCCCCCTGGGAAGCCCCAGATGCTATTGTAAATGGCATTATTTTCTCAACTGTTTTACTGCTTGCTCCTTGCTAGTGTATTGTCAACACGAAACTGATCTTGTGTGTTCATTTTGCACACTGCATCTTTGGAGTGTGCAAACTGAAATTCGTTCATTCTAGTACGTTTTTTTCCCTCTGTGTGTTCTTTGAGGTTTTCCACTTACAGGAGCATGTCATCTGCAAGTAGAGGTAGACTGATTCTTCCTCTCCAGTTTGGAGGCCTTTCCTTTTTCTCACTAAATTGCTCTGGCAAGAACTTCCAGTACAGTGCTGAATACCAGTGATGAAAGTGGGCTTCCTTGTCTTGTTCCTGCTCTAAAGGAAGAAACTGTTACTGAATATGAAGATAGCTTTGTGGTTTTATACGAATCATAATGAGGAAGTTGTCTTCTATTCCTAGTTTTCTGAGTGTTATTATCCTGCAAGGATGTTAGATATTTTCAAAAGTTTTTTCTGCATCTGCGATGATGATTATGTGGGTTTTTCCTTGGTTCTATTACCTTAGTCTATTATATTGATTTTTCTTATTTTGAACCATCCTTGCATCCTGGAATAAATCCTATTTGGTCATAGTGTATAATCCTTTTGATATGTTGTCTGATTCCATGTTCTAGTATTTAATGAGGATTTTGCAATTATAAGTGATACTGATCTACAGCTTTCTGTTCTTTAGGTACCTTTGTATGGCTTTGGTATTAGGGTAATATGACCTCATAGAATACATAAGAAATTGCTTCCTCTTCTTTTTTTTGGAAGAGTTTGAAGGATTAGTGTTACTTACTTAGACATTTGGTGGAATTCACCAGTGAAGCCATACGGCTTGATTTCCTTTCCTGGGTGGCGGCTTCTTCTTTTTTAAAAACTAAATCAATCCCTTTATTCAGTACAGATCTTTCAGATTTTCTATTCCTTCTTGAGTCAGTTTTAGTAAGTTGTGCACTTTCTAAGAATTTGTCTATTTCTTCCAGGTTATCTAATTTAGTATACAGTTGTCCACAACATTCTTTTATAATCCTTTCTAATTCTGTAAGGTCAATAGTAACATCCCAGTTTCATTTCTGATATCAGTTGTTTGCGTGTTTTCTCTTTCTCAATCTAACAGTTTGCCATATCAGCTAACCATCTCAAAGAACCAATCATCTATTATATTTTTAAAAAATTTCTATTTCATTTGTCTCTGCTTTAATCTTTATTAGTTCATTCTGCTATATTTGGGTTTAGCTTGTCTGTCTTCCTTAAGATACAAAGCTAGCTTATTGAGATTTTTCCCTTTTTAAAAATATACATTTTTAAGAGCTGTTTTCAGTTCAGTTCGGTTGCTTAGTTGTGTCCAGCTCTTCGTGACCCCATGGACTGCAGAACACCGGGATTCCCTGTCCATCACCAACTCCCAGAGCTTGCTCAAACTCATGTCCATCTAGTTGGTGATGCCAACCAACCATCTCATCCTCTGTCGTCGTCTCCTCCTCCTGGCTTCAATCTTTCTAAGCATCAGGGTCTTTTCCAATGATTTATTTCTTCACATCAGGTGGCCAAAGTATTGAAGCTTTAGCTTCAGCATCAATCCTTCCAATGAATATTCGGGACTGATTTCCTTTAGGATTGACTGGTTTGATCTTCTTGCCATCCAAGGGACTCTCGAGTCTTCTCCAGCACCACAGTTCAAAAGCATCATTCTTCGGCACTCAGCTTTCTTTATGGTTCAACTCTCACATCCATACATGACTACTGGAAAAACCATGGCTTTTGCTGTTTTAGGTTCACAGCAAAATTGAGTGCAAAGTGCAGAGATTTCTCATGTATTAAATGCTCCCACTCATGCATGATCTCCCCCTTTCTCAACATTCCCAACCAGAGTGGCACACTTGTGGCAACTGATCACCTACCTACCCTGATGCATCATTATCACTCAAAGCCCTTAGTTTCTGGTTCATTCTTATTGTTGCTGTTTTGGATGTGGACAAATGTCTAATGTAAACATGTATAATGACATGTATCTCCTATTACAGTATGATTCAGAGTACAGATGTCCCTGACCTGTGATGACTCAACTTAAAAGACTGTTTGACTTTATAATGGTGTGAATGCAAATAAGCATTCAGTAGGAACTGAACTTTGAATTCTGACCTTTTCCTGGGCTAGTGCCCTGTTGGACAGAACTCTGGCAATGCCAAGCAGCAGCAGGGAACCACAGCTCCAGTTAGCACATGATTACCAGGGTAAACAACTGACACAATTATAACCATCTGTACCTGGACAACCAGCCTGAGTTTTTTTTCTCACTTTCAGTACAGTATTTAAACTACATGAGATAGTCAACACTTTATACAATAGGCTTTGTGTTGCATGATTTTGCCCAACTGAAAACTAAAGTGTGCCCTAAGCACGTTTAAGGTAGGCTAGGCTAACCTATGGTGCTTGGATAGGTTAGATGTATTAAATGCATTTTTAAGTTATGGTATCTTCAATTTATGGTGGATTTATCAGGCTGTAACCCTGTCATGAAGTCCAGAAAGATCTGTAGTTTCACTGCCCTAAAAATCCTATGTGCTTCAGCTTTTCATACCTCACTCTACTTTAACCCCCTGGCAACCACTCATCTTTTCACTGCCTCCAATATTTTTTAAGATTTATTTTTGGCTGCACTGGGTCTTCACTGCTGCGTGCAGGCCTTCTCTAGCTGCAGTGAGCAGAGGCTACTCTTTGTTGCAGTGCACAGAATCTAGGGTGTGTGGGCTTCAGTTGCTATAGCACACAAGCTCAGTACTTGTTGCTTGCAGGCTCTAGAGTGCTGGCTCAGTACTTGCGGTGCATGGGCTGAGCTGCTCCGCTGTGTGTGGGATTGAACCCAAGTCTCCTGGCAGGTGGATTCTTAACCACCGGACTAGCAGGGAAGTCCACTGCCTCCAATGTTACTGTTCCTAGAAATATCATATAGTTGAAACCATACAGTATGTAACCTTTCAGATTGGTATCTTTCACTTTGTACCATGCATTTAAGTTTCCTCCATGTCAAGTCTTAATAGCTCATTTATGTTGAACATTGGATACTATTCCATGGTCTGAATGTACCACAGTTTATCATTTCATCTACTGAGACATCTTGGTTGCTACTAAGTTTAGCAATTATGAATAAAGCTGTTGCAGGCATTCATGTATAGGTTTTTGTATAGAAATACATTTTCAACTTATTTAGGTAAATATTAGGACTGCAATTTCTGGATCATCTGGTAAGAGTGTTTTGTAAGTAAGAAACTGCCCAACTGTCTTCCAAGGTGGCTGTACCATTATTACCAGCAATGAATGAGAGTTCCTCTTGCTCTGCACCCATACCAGCATTTGGTGCTGTGGTTTGCCTTTTTGGTCATTCTAATAGGTGTGTAGTGGTAGCTCATTGTTTTAATTTGCATTTCCCTAATGACATACAACGTGGGGCATATTTTCATGTGCTTCTTTATCTTCTGCATATCTTCTTGGGTGAAGTGTCTGTTCAGATGTTTGGCCCATCCTTTGAGTTGTTTCCTTATGGGTTGTTGTCTTGTTAAGTTTTAAGTTCTTTTTATATTTCAGGAGTCTCTTATTATTGTCTTTTGCAAATATTTCCTCTCAGTCTATGACCTGTCTTCCAATTTTCTTTATATTTGTTTTCACAGAGCACAATTTTTATTTAATAAAGTCCATCTTAGCCATTCTTTCATTCAGGGATTGTGCTTTTGGTGTTGCACCTAAAATGTCATCACCATACACACCCAAGATCATCTAGGTTTTCTCCTAGGTTCAGTTCAGTTCAGTAGCTCAGTCGTGCCCAACTCTTTGCGACCCCATGAATCACAGCACGCCAGGCCTCCTTGTCCATCACCAACTCCCAGAGTTCACTCAGACTCACGTCCATCGAGTCAGTGATGCCATCCAGCCATCTCATCCTCTGTCGTCCCCTTCTCCTCCTGCCACAAATCCCTCCCAGCATCAGAGTCTTTTCCAATGAGGCAACTCTTCGCATGAGGTGGCCAAAGTACTGGAGTTTCAGCTTTAGCATCAGTCCTTCCAAAGAAATCCCAGGGCTGATCTCTTTCAGAATGGACTGGTTGGATCTCCTTGCAGTCCAAGGGACTCTCAAGAGTCTTCTCCAACACCACAGTTCAAAAGCATCAATTCTTCGGCGCTCAGCTTATCTGCTAGGAATTTTAGTTTTGTGATTTTACACTTAGTTCTAAAATCTATTTTGAGTTAATGTCTGTGAATGCATAAAATTTGTCTGAATTCTTTTTTGGGAGAAGGGCATGTGAAGGTCTAGCTGTTGTAGCACCATTGTTGAAAAGGTTATCTTTGCTTGCCTCTGCTTTTCTGTCAAAGATCAGCTGACTATACATACAATACGGGTTTGTATCTGGGCTCTCTATTCTATTCCACTGATTTGTCCATTCTTCTGCCACCACCACACTATCATTGCTGTTGTTGATCAGTCACTAAGTCATGGTCCAACTCTTTGTGACTCCATGGACTGCAGCATGCCAGGCTTCCCTGTCCTTTACTAACTCCTGGTGTTTGCTCAAACTCATGTCCAATGAGTCAGTGATGCCATCCAACCATCTCATCCTTTGTCACCCCCTTCTCCTCCTGCCCGCAATCTTTCTCTGCACTAGGGTCTTTTCCAATGAGTCAACTCTTTGCATCAGGCCAAAGTATTGGAGCTTCAGCTTCAGTCCTTCCAATGAACGTTCAGGGTTGATTTCCTTTAGGATTGACTTGTTTGATCTCCTTGCTATCCAAGTGACTCTCAAGAGTTTTCTCCAGCACCACAGTTTGAAAGCATCTATTCAGTGCTCAGCCTTCTTTATGGCCCAACTCTCATATCCATACACTGCTACTGGAAAACTGATAGCTTTCACTATACAGATCTTTTCCAGCAAAGTGATGTCTCTGCTTTAAATATTCTGTCTAGGTTTGTCATAACTTTTCTTCTAAGGAGTAAGCATCTTTTAATTTCATGGCTGCATTATCATGTCTTTTTGTGTGTGTGAAATGTGAAGAAAATATGTATTTTCATTAACACTGTATCACATTAATTTCCTATTTTTTTTGCAACGTATTTCTTTATATTCTCAGAATTGGAGTAGAAGGGTCAAATATTAAATTCTTTTAAAAAATCATTAAGGTAATAGAATTTCTAGACTTTTAGCAGTAATACCAGATACCAAAATACACAGAAGTATATCAAAGTTCTGAGTGAATATAAATTAGAAATCTAGCATTCTATTCATCCTAAGTCAAACAAGTGGAATCACAATGCCATAAATTTTTTACCTAGGCAAAAATTCTTACGTTTTCTAAAATATATATTACACTATCAGTTCAGTTCAGTTGCTCAGTCGTTTAGCTCTTTGCAACTCCATGATTGCAGCATGCCAGGCTTCCCTGTCCATGACCAATTCCCAGAGCTTGCTCAAACTCATGTCCATCAAGTCAGTGATGCCATCCAACCATCTCATCCACTGTCATCCTCTTCTCCTCCTGCCTTCAATCTTTCCCGGCATCAGGGTCTTTTCCAATGAGTCAGCCCTTTGCATCAGGTGGCCAAAGTATTGGAGCTTCAGCATCAGTCCTTCCAATGAATATTCAGGATTGATTTCCTTTAGGATTGACTGGTTTGATCTCCTTGCAGTCCAAGGGATTCTCAAGTCTTCTCCAACACCATAGTTCAAAAGTACCAATTTTTCGGTGCTCAGTTTTCTTTGGGAGAAGGCAATGGCAACCCACTCCAGTACTCTTGCCTGGGAAATCCCATGGATGGAGGAGCCTGGTAGGCTACAGTCCATGGGGTCGTTAAGAGTTGGACAGGACTGAGTGACTTTTCACTTTCATGCACTGGAGAAGGAAAATGGCAACCCATTCCAGTATTCTTGCTTGGAGAACCCCAGGGAGGGGAGCCTGGTGGGCTGCCGCTTATGTGGTTGCACAGAGTCGGACATGACTGCCATGACTTAGCAGCAGCAGCAGCAGCTTTCTTTATGGTCCAACGGTCACATCCACATGCCTACTGGAGAAACCATAGCTTTGACTGTATGAACCTTTGTTGGCAAAGTAATGTCTCTCTTAATATGCTGTCTAGGTTGGTCATGGGCTTCCCTTGTGGCTCAGCTGGTAAAGAATCTGCCTGCAATACAGGGGACCTGGGTTTGATCCCTGGGTTGGGAAGATTCCCCCAGAGTAGGGAAAGGATACCCACTCCAGTATTCTGGCTTGGAGAATTCCATGGACTGTATAGTCCATGGGGTCACAGAGTCGGACAAGACTGAGCAACTTTCACTTTAGGTTTGTCATAGCTTTTCTTCCAAGGAGCAAGCGTCTTAATTTCATGGCTGCACTCACCATCTGCAGTGACTGTGGAGCCCAAGAAAATAACGTTTGTCATTGTTTCCACTGTTTCCTCATGTATTTGCCATATTACATTATATGTATAGAAAAGCTCCTCTACTACTTTTGATAAAGAACAAGAAAAGAAAAGATGGAGAAATTGGAAAACATAAACTAAATGAAATGAGAACACTGAATATGAAATAGAAGTGAAACAAACTAGATAAGATTTACCAGAATTATGTTGGAATTTTTTGAAAAATAGAAATGCCCAAGTATTGCTTTCTTTCCTCTAAAGTTCCAGATGTGTTTCTAATTAGTGCTCATGTTTAAAAAAGTGTTTTTTAAAAGGTATGATAAAAAGATATGATGATCTTCTATCGTTAAGTCTTAAAGTTGGCTAATGTCTTCCAACTTTGTTGTTCTCCTTCCATACTTTGTTGGCTGTTCTGAGCCTTTTTTTCATATAAACTTGAGAATTAGTTTGTCAGTATCCATAAAATAAGTTTCAGGGATTCTGACTGGGAGTGCGTTGAATCTATGAGTTAAATTTATGAACCTGTGAATCAAGTTGAATGTAATAATTAACTGACATCTTAAATATTGAATCACCCTATCCCTGAACATGGACTGTATCTCCATTCATTTATTGCTTAATATCTTTCATCTGTTTTGTTGTTTTCCCTCATTTAGTGCTAATGGTAGCCTCTTTTAATTTTACATTTCAGTTGTTCATTGTTGCTGGTACAGGAAGACAGTAGCCTTTTGTATATTAACCTTGTATTCTACAACTTTGCTGTATCTTTTGTTAGTTCCAGGAGGGTTGTTTGCTTGTTTTTGTAAATTCTGCTGGACTTTCTATTAGTACATAATCATGTCATCTACAAGCTATCACAAGTTTACTTCTGTCTTTTCAATATTTTTTCTTTCCTTGTTTTATTAGCTAAGACTTCCACTATGACACTGAAAAGCAGAGGTGAGCTGGTAAAGACATTTTACCTTGTGTGTGATCTTAATGGGAGAACTTCAAACTTCTTCCATTATGTGTGATATTAGCTGTAGGTATATTAGTTTTAGGTTTTTATAGGTATTTTCAAAAAGTCAAGTTGAGTACATTCCCTTCTATTGTTTACTGAGTTTTTAATCATGAATGGTATCGGATTTTGTCAAATGCTTTTTCTACTGATAACGTTAAAGTGAAGTCACTCATTTGTGTCCGACTCTTTGCGACCCCGTGGACTGTAGCCCACCATGCTCCTCTGTCCATGGGAATTTCCAGGCAAGAGTACTGGAGTGGGTTGCCATTTCCTTCTCCAGAGGAGGATCTTCCTGACCCAGGGATCGAACCCAGGTCTCCTGCATTGTAAGCAAAGTCTCCCGCTTTACCGTCTGAGCCACCAGGGAAGTCACTGATAAGGTTATGTGATTCTAATTTTTTAGACAGTGACTACGTTAATTGATTTTTCAAGTATTGAAACAGCTTTGCATACCTGGGATAAATCTCATTTGGTTGTGGTGCCTGGTTGTTTTTTATATACTGTTGGACTGATCTGCTAATATTTTAAGGATCTTTGCTTCTGTTTAAGACAGATGTCTTTGTTTTTGGCATTAGAGTAAAGCTGGTCTCATGAGTTAGGAATGAGACCTAACTCTTTCTGCTTCCATCTTTTGAAAGGGAATGTAGAGAATTTATAAAACCTCTTCATTAATTAATGTTCACTAGAATTCACCAGTGAACCCACGTGGGTCTGGTGCTTTGTTTTAGAAAGTTAGTAGCTGTTGATTATATAAAAGAGGCCTATTCAGATTGTCTATTTCTTGTGTGAGTTTTAGCAGGATCATGGTTCAAGTACCACAGAGACTCACTATTCTTCCCAAGACTGAGTATTTTCTTGAATAAGTGTTTTTGTTTGCTGTATGCTCTTATGACAATTTCCAGAGACTTTAATTTTTAGAAAAATATTTACCAGTTATGGTTGTTTCACTGATGGGTCTGTAGATCATGCTGCCATTCCCAAAGTGCTTCTTGATTTTTTAACGCACATCTTAATATATAAGCAATCAGGACTCTTTAAATAAGGCAGTATGTTCACAACCTGAAAAACCTTTCTGATGCCATCAGTTGATTCAACACCACCATGCAGCTTACAGAATAAATAAACAGTTCTTTAATCATTACTTAAATATATTCCAGAAGTGAAGAGTGTTTCTAATTCATTTACAAGTGCTATCTGTTACACCAGTAAATGTTACTTGACCTCTTTATAAAGTAAATAATGCTGCGTAAGAATTAGTCCTGGAATAGTGTGCTGAATTTCTATTTTCAATCCAGTAGATTAAAAACACAATTGTGAATGGTATAAAAACGTAAGAATCATTGTGATAAAACCAATCTCAAAAATAGAGAATCCAGACTCTCCTCAGATCATTTTAGAACTCAGAAGTTTTCCTCTACTTAAACACAAGCTCCACATAGAAAATATCAAAGATGTTTTTCACTATGATGCCACTGCATAAAACTCGAGAATGTGACCATCAGGAGATGAATATACTGAAATCAATAGAGTTTAGAAAACACATCTAATTGTGAAGTAAGGATAAATAAAAAGACGATTTACAAAGAATTATAACTAATTTCTAATCATCATCAGAGTCTGAATCATATTTTTTTCCTCGAATAGTTTTCTTTTCCAGCTTTGTAAAGTTTGTTCCAAATTTCTTTTGGCTCTGAAATGGTGGCTCCATTAAATTTCCACTAAAAAGAAACAAATATGAAAAACACTTAATTCTCTATGATTTAGTACAGCTGGTATATTTAACTACACAAAAATCTATCCTCACTGGAACACATGGAACAGAGTAAAATTTTCTTTATAATGCTGGTATTGAGGAAGGGGTACCAAAAATTAATACTGACAGTTAATAGTTGATAATGATAATTCACAGTTTTAAACCTTACTTTGTACTACTAAATGCTTTTGACTAGCATTTTATTTTATCATTAATTACTGATTAGCATTTCATGGAATGTACCAACAAAATCTCTGATTGAAAACCATAGAAGGAAATCAGTTATTGTCATATTTTGGGTATGCTGAATCTGTATTAGACTCCTATCCCTGTGAAAATGACACAGGAAAATGACATTCTATTTTCGATAGCCTGTTACAACCAGTTTGATCCTATTTAACATCTTTTAATGTTTAGATCACTATAGACAACAAACCCATGAAACTCATTATCATTAACCCTGAATTAGTATAGAATGCTTTTCATGATACCTGAAAAATAAGATCTTGGTTTTGAAATATCATTTGCCACCAAAGGGAATCATGGCTTCTTGGAGATAAAGTCAATTCCTATGGAGAATACAACACAGGTCCCCCTAAAAGATCTTACCTGCACCAGAAAGAAAGTGCTCAAAGGATTATGGGGACGTGTCAAGAACACACAAAAGCCAGAATGCAAGGCTCTTACTGGGCACATGTGAGGCAATCTGAGCTTCAAAGTAAATAATAACAGTAATACTCCATAATATATCCCATTGAATAAAATAATCCATAGCCCATTCTAATACAAATAAATGAAAAGTAAACGAATGTGGGGTCTGCAAAAGGTCTTCCTTAAATTACCAGTTAGCTTGGTAGACAACTGATGAGCCAGTGCTCAGATAAGACTGCCAGCAATGAGACAAACCACCCTATGTCTCCCGATATGGTACACTGAGAAAGAAGAACACATCACTTCCATATTACACCTGGGGAAAATATGCAAAACCCGAAATCTTACTGTGAAACATTAGATGAACCCAAACTGGGAGACGCTCTATGAAATAACTAGTTGTACTGGTCAAAATTGTTAAACTATTGGAAAACAAGTGGAACACATTGCTGTAGGTTAAAGGAAACTAAAAATGCACAGTAAGTACTTGGGACTCATTTCTTCAGTATGCAGGATATTATTGGGACAATGATGGACTTTGAATAAGGTCTGTAAACCATGTATTTAGTATTTTAATAATTTTTACTGTGGATGTATAAGAATGTCCCTGTTCTTAGGAAATGCAAACAGAAATATTTAGGAGTAAAGGAACAATACAGCTACAATATTCAGTCAGATGGTTCTGAAAAAAGTTTATATATACCCCAAAACAGAATGATAAAGCAAATATAAAATATTGAAAATTGAGGGATACGAATGAATGATATATGAGAATTCTTTGCACTAGTTTCCAACTTATTTAAAATTGGAAATCACAATTTAATATTAACATTTTACTTAAGAAAACAAAACCTGAACTTCAAAATCAATTTCTACAATATAGGAATGACTTATACTCATGTAGGAGAGATTCAGAGAAAAAGGAGGAAGGAAAATAAAAAGATGAGGGAATTTTCTACTTTTGAAAGGTATTCTGACTGGAATATTCTGACTGGAAAATTTAACCTATTATTTTTGCAGATAAAAAACAAGATACATAAGATGTGCTCTAATCTGAGAAATTAGATAAACTGTCTGGTGAAGTGAACAAAGAGATGAGTGGAAAATGGAAGCTGGATTTTAGATCATTTTCTACTGAGATTGTTCTTTATAGTTAAGTAATTTAAGCTAAACACAGAAATGAGATGTTATGTAGTTTATCAGAGTCGACAAGTGATACAGGAGTAACTACATTAAAAATCCAATGTTTGAAAATAAGTCATTATCAATTTGAGTAATCTGGGTTAAAGCAGGAAGGAGTCAATTCTTCTCGAGTGTCATCCTGGGTTTCCAGATGAATACTGAATTAGATTTCATAGGATCTGTTTGAAAACTTTTAGAGTTAGGTGGACTCTAAAACCCAAGATCAACTTTATTTGGAACTCTGATTTTGCTGTAAGATCATACTAAGGTACACTTTAAGAGATACGCTTTTCCTTTGTGGCAGTTTTTCTTCATCTCCAGCTTCAAGATAAAGCTTATGGAAATATTTATTTCCATAAAATAAATATTATCATAAAAATGAATAATAATATATTTAGTTTATGAAAATAAAGGACAGAAATGGTATGGACCTAACAGAAGCAGAAGATATTAAGAAGAGGTGAGAAGAATACACAAAAGAACTATACAAAAAAGATCTTCATGACCCAGATAATCATGACGGTGTGATCACTCACCTAGAGCCAGACATCCTGGAATGTGAAGTCAAGTGGGCCTTAGAAAGCATCACTAGGAACAAAGCTAGTGGAGATGATGGAATTCCAGTTGAGCTATTTCAAATCCTGAAAGATGATGCTGTGAAAGTGCTGCACTTAATATGCCAGCAAATTTGGCAAACTCAGCAGTGGCCACAAGACTGGAAAAGGTCAGTTTCCATTCCAATCCCAAAGAAAGGCAATGCCAAAGAATGCTGAAACTACCACACAATTGCACTCATCTCACACGCTAGTAAAGTAATGCTCTAAATTCTCCAAGCCAGGCTTCAGCAATACGTGAACTGTGAACTTCCAGATGTTCAAGCTGGTTTTAGAAAAGGCAGAGGAACCAGAGATCAAACTGCCAACATCCGCTAGACCATCAAAAAAGCAAGAGAGTTTCAGAAAAACATCTATTTCTGCTTTATTGACTATGCCAAAGCCTTTAACTGTGTAGATCACAATAAACTGTAGAAAATTCTGAAAGAGATGGGAATACCAGACCACCTGACCTGCCTCTTGAGAAACCTGTATGCAGGTCAGGAAGCAACAGTTAGAACTGGACATGGAACAACAGACTGGTTCCAAATAGGAAAAGGAGTACGTCAAGGCTGTATATTGTCACCCTGCTTATTTAACTTCTATGCAGAGTACATCATGAGAAACGCTGGGCTGGAGGAAGCACAAGCTGGAATCAAGATTGCCGGGAGAAATATCAATAACCTCAGATATGCAGATGACACCACCCTTATGGCAGAAAGTGAAGAGGAACTAAAAAGCCTCTTGATGAAAGTGAAAGAGGAGAGTGAAAAAGTTGGCTTAAAGCTCAACATTCAGAAAACGAAGATCACGGCATCCGGTCCCATCACTTCATGGGAAATAGATGGGGAAACAGTGGAAACAGTGTCAGACTTTATTTTGGGGGGCTCCAAAATGACTGCAGATGGTGACTGCAGTCATTAAATTAAAAGATGCTTACTCCTTGGATGGAAGGTTATGACCAACCTAGATAGCATATTAAAAAGTGGAGACATTACTTTGCCAACAAAGGTCCGTCTAGTCAAGGCTATGATTTTTCCAGTGGTCACGTATGGATGTGAGAGTTGGACTGTGAAGAAAACTGAGTGCTGAAAACTGATGCTTTTGAACTGTGGTGTTGGAGAAGACTCTTGAGAGTCCCTTGGACTGCAAGGAGATCCAACCAGTCCATTCTAAAGGAGATAAGCCCTGGGATTTCTTTGGAAGGAATGATGCTAAAGCTGAAACTCCAGTACTTTGGCCACCTCATGCGAAGAGTTGCCTCATTGGAAAAGACTCTGATGCTGGGAGGGATTGGGGGCAGGAGGAGAAGGGGACAACAGAGGATGAGATGGCTGGATGGCTTTATCGATGGATGTGAGTCTGAGTGAACTCCGGGAGTTCATGATGGACAGGGAGGCCTGGTGTGCTGTGCAAAAAGTTGGACACAACTGAGTGACTGAACTTAACTAAACTGAACATAAAAATTACCCAAAAACTTCAACTGAATATGGGAGTTAAAATAAATTGCTGGTTTGCTGCATGTTACCTGTAATTGAGAATATCAGAACACCCCAGCCTCCACTCTAAGGTCTCTGTGGTGAAGTCATCTGTATTTCCTAGGTCAGAAAATCCAACAACAAAATCCTGTGTTTTTCCATCTTTCACCAGTGCTAGTGTGGGAATGACTTTGATACGCAGTCTCTCACAAAGGAAAGGTGCTTTTTCCACATTCAGTTTCAAAAATTTGGTCTCAAGATGTTTCTTGGACAGTATCACCAAATGTCTGTCTAGTATTTTACACCTGTAAGTAACAACACATAGAAAACCAAAAGCTAAAAATGACAATTTCTTTATCAAAATAAATATTAAGGCACATCTAAGTTTTTACTTTTCCTGAATCGCATAATCTGCCAGTCAACCTATGTATCTACCAGATAACCTCATTTCCATTTCATAGGGTAGGTACCTCTTTCTCTACCGCTTATGATACTGTAGTCCAGAAGGCTGGATCTGCCTTCATGATATACATAAAGAACAAAGTACTCAACATATGACTTAGGTGGCTCACAAAGCTGTCATGTTCATGGCTAAGAATAAAAAAATAGTCATTTTCCTTATGCATGTTTCCTGGCATTTCATAAAAGAGACAAACCTGAACCTGACAGAGCTCAGAAGACACCGCTCAGAATTAGAAATGTACAGGTGGTGTTGTATCTGGAAGTCACTAAGAAAGACTGAGTATGCCACTGAGAAGGAACCTTTCCAACCGTACAAATTCTGTTAGTGTGAAGTCTATCAAGGTTAAGGGCTGCAAATATATGGTCATGATGGTTCTAAAGAAGTGCAAAATACCAGCAGTATTTTTACTGAGCCACCTGAAAAGGAAAAGTGGTATTTTCTTTAAATTACACTTTAAACTGGCCAACCCTTTAGTGTATCTGAGAGAGAACTATAAAAACCTCTGTGAGCAGTTGTTCTTACCCAGAGGTAATTAGTACAATCAACTTTTTAAAACATACAGATGAATCAAAAGTCTCTGGGACTTGAGCTGAGAAACATGCAAGGGATTCCTAAGCTCAGTGAAGTTTGATCACTACTCTGCTTTTGATAATTAATACACCAGCACCACAGCTGACTTTACTAGCAGGTTTCTGGGGTACTTCTTGGTAGTTTTTCCTGAGTTAAGTTCAGGTACACTGAGTTTCTAATAACCCTGATGCCTCATCACCTCTGAGTGATTCTTTTTATATATCACTCATGCAGTGAAGCAATGGGATTTTATTAACAGTGAAAATTGTCAGGAGAGAATAAGTGGTTTCTGAATGAAGCTCCAAAGAAGCGACAGATCATTTGGAGAAATACATTCTCGAGGGTTTCTACAGAAATCAACTCCACGGTTTTACTGGAATAATACGGAATCTATTTTAAATAAGTATGTCCCATTGGCCAATTAATCCATTTTTAAAATTGAATTTTAAGTCCAATTTAAACCCAGAGGGAGCAGTCATGATGTAGTTAAAATAGCATTAAGCTGGGCTCAAATCTGCTTTTATCATTTAGCAACTGAGTGACATCAGGCAGGTCACTTAATTTCTCCAAGTCTTGGTGTCCACACACAAAAAAGCATGGGGATTATAAACTACTTACCTCAAGGGGGACTGTGAATGTTCCAGGATCTTATATTGCCTGAAATGTCTAGCATTACCACATACTAAAAACTTTGGTATCTGTCTATATTTGTATCAATTCATTCAACCTTGACTTTATTTTCTTTCGTTTGTATTCTATTAGTTAAATCCCAGCCACTAATAACCATGTTGTTGGGTGAGGAGGCAAAGACCAGGCAGACTATGGAGATGAGAGAAGAGGGCAGGGCTGGGGCCACAGTGAGCAAGGGAGACTCTGGGTTGAAGTGTGAGTTTCCGCAGGAGCTGCTCAGCATCAGCAAATTGCTTTCATACAATTCTAGGTCTGTTATCACATCATCTGATGTTGGCAACTATTCAAACTTTGCAGCTAGGGAGAAAAAACAGGCTTAAGCCATCTGGTTTAAGATATAACCTCTTCTGGGGCTATTTTTACTTTGAGGGATCAGCCTCCAAAGAGAGATTGGCAGACCTGGGCTCGTCTAAGAGAAATCACTTTCTCCATCTTCCATCCAAACCTGAAGTCCCAACTCTGTTTCTGGGGAAAGGCCTTGTCAAGCCATCATCTCTCTGTGAATTGCCAGTTTAGAAGTGACTGAATTCGAACTTGGTGTTCAGGTGTTGGCCCCATTTCCAACACTGTGGCTGTATTGTAATAGTAGGGACAAAAGCGGAATTCTTGGAATTGATATTAAAAAAAAAAATTTAAGTGCTCATTGCTAAGATGTTTTTAAAATTAGCTAGCGGAAATATCATTCAGAAAATAGCCACTTCTATGAAAATACTGAAATCCAATAATTTATACTCTTTTATGTCACTGGTTTTTAAGTTAATCTTTGCTGACTGCTTAATTTTAATATACAGACTTCCAGTACAAAGGGACAACTTAGGAATTAGTTCCTTTCACATTTTTCTTAATTTCTCTATTAAGTCAGGGTATCTATTCAACAATCTCTTCATATGTAAAAACAGTCACTGAGGGGAAACAAAGTTACCTGAATGTGGAGTCTCTGTAGAAATGGCAAACCACTTTTTTACTCTCCTTGACCTCTTGAAAAAAGTCTCTCTCACTAGGGATTTCTCTGTATTCCCCATGTCCTTTTGAAAGCCATTCCTAATTTGAAGAAAAGAGAAATATCACACATTTGAAATCTCTTTCAATGTCACTTTATATCTTATATCCAAATCACTATATTAAAGTTGAGTTTATCTTAGAAATGAATTCCTTTCGGTGATGTACTTTCCTATCTTTCTAGTGTCAGTGCAGAAATAGTCTGTGGCCCAGGACTATCTGCACAGCATAGCTTGGAATTATCTGTCTTGGTAACTTGAAACGCATTTTCTTAGAACTTTGAAAATAAAAATTAGGCTATAAAGATTGAGAATGTAAACATCTTTTTAATTTCTTTGCACTTAAACTACTAAAATCAAAAGAATCTGATCCAAGTTACTACAAAGCTTTAAAAAAGAACAGCTGTGAGATAAAGCCAACTGGTGTTTGGGGAGGGGGCGGGTACTACAGCTCTGAAGCTGAGGAGCCCTGTGTACTTTTGGTGACCACCTCAGAGACAGCACTCTTCTAGCCTGGCCACCCACAGACGGCATCCAGTGAAGAAAAAGCTGTTTTCTCATGTGGTGTACAGAAAAAGGGACCCGCAAGTCCAGCTAATCCAATTCTCCAAATCACTGTCTCGACCCTTATCATCCATGTTGGACAAGTATTTCAGGTTCCTGTACCTTTCCCGTAGCAGGAAGCTGACTGCCTCAAGTGGAAACTTGTTTCCTTTCTCAACACTTCTACTGTCTTTTAACCTTTTTCCCCTCTATTCCTTTGTCTTACTGCCTGTGTTGGTTGCTCCGTCGTGTCCGGCTCTTTGTGACCCACGGGCTGTATGCAGCCTGCCAGGCTCCTCTGTCCGTGGAATTTTACAGGCAAGAATACTCGAGTGGATTGCCATACCTTCCTCCAGGGTATCTTCCCAATCCAGGGACTGCACCTGGGTCTCCTACATTGTAGGCAGATTCTGCACCATGTGAGCCGTTAGGGAAGCCCTTCTCAAGACTTGGTTTTAATAAAAAGGCGGACCAGACTTGCAGACAGGAGGACTCGAACCACCGCGCGAGCACTCATTAGGCTGCGAGTTCTCATAAGCTCTGAGCCTCACATTCCTCATTTGTAATGTGGAGATCATAAGACAACTATCTCACTGAGCTACTGTGACAAGACAACATGAGAATAACAGGGTGGTGGGAAAACACAGGTGCCTGAAAAACATTAATACATGTATTCTCTAGTTCTCAGAAAAGCCTTCTCCCACTGACTGCAATATATCCTGAACTTTGGTCTGTGGATCCCAGCCTGGACCTCAGATGAGAGAAGTTCTAATCTATCTATCAGGGCAGCCCTTCAAATATCGCATGATTGCCCTATTCCACAGTGAACATTTCTGCCTGCTTTTGACTTTCCCGTATGAAATGACTTCTAGACACCCTCATCCTCTGAATGCACTAGAAAGGGGCAGAAGCCCAGACTGCATCACCAGTTTTGGTATCTGTTTCATGTTGGCTTATGCTGAGCTACAGGAGGCCCTGGTATTTTTACCTTACTTCTTTGGTAGAGCTTCCATAAAGAGTTTAAACTCTCACACGGAAAAAATTTAAACTTCTTAATGACCCACTTGCTTTGAGCACAGACAAATCATGATAGGCTTTCTCATAACTCTACCTGAAAGGGAACCTGCAGACCCCTATTTCTCCCACTGTTCTTCCTCATCCATACTCTCCTCAACTACACAAATCTGAGCTCAGAAAATTATCCTGGACCAGGTGTTTCTTGGACTTGACTATGAATTAACACTGATTGGGCTAACTCAGAATGTGTCTTTAAAAACTATCTTTCCAACCCCCAGGGAAAATTTTTAATGGCATTAGGTACTTTTGAGGTCAAACAACCCTAAAGACTGAGAACTTTAGGCACGTGTATATAGAAGTGGTTAGAAGCATACTGTGAGAGCAATTTCAGAAAGCAGTGCAGAGAGGTTACTTGTTTCTGCTGTTGAGCTTTCTTCAGAGCCTCGAGTCTCTTTTCTTTGAGGCGTTCTAATTCATCCTCATCCATCTGATCTAGTTTCTGAATTTCCGAATCCAAATGTTCTTCCACTAGTTTGGTGGTTTGAAGCAACTGATTCTCCAGGACTTTTGAAAACATGTCAACAGATGCGTTTGCTTCCATTCTTCTAAATGGTACGGTTCAGCCTTGATGCAGGAGAGAAGGTTTACAAAGTTGGAGAAAAAAATAAGACAAGAAACTTTTCTCTTAGTTCCCAAAATGCTAGCAAATATACAATTTGGAGTTCACAAAGTGTTCTGCTGACAACCAACCATGTCATGTTAAGAATTTTTACTTAAATATTTTAAAATTTAATTTTCAACAGGTTATAGTCACTCTTGTGTGTTGTCGCTTCAGTTGTGTCTGACTGTAGCCTGCCAGGCTCCTCTGTCCATGGGATTCTCCAGGCAAGACTACTGCAGTGGGTTGCCACGTCCTCCTCTAGGGGATCTTCCCGACCCAGGGATCAAACCCTGTCTCTTATGTCTCCTGCACTGGCAGGTGGGTTCTGTACCACCGGGGAAGTCACACTAGTCAAAAATAATTTAGACCAAAGGTTAGAGTGCTTTTGACTTTGTTTACTATTCTAAAGCAAAGAAACCTTTAAGACCATCACCAGACCACAAAGAAATGAGTAGTTGAAACTAAACCTAGTGTTGCATACTGACAGTATTCTTTACCAAAGGAAAAGAGAAGCAAAGCAGAAATGACTGCAAACATGATAAAGCTTAACTGTAGCAATGTTTTACACATGTGTACACACCAAATTTTGCTTTTAAGATAGAGCACATTTGAGCAAAAAACATTATTTTTCATCTCTGCCTAAATGATTTTAACTCTGAAGAGAGCTCATTACAACTTGTGTAAAGAACTCTGCCTGGTGTCCCTAAGCTCTAGTTTCCAATTCTGTTCTCTCAGTAACTAATAAAGTCTAAGAGCCCACAAAGATTGATACTAGTATTGATTTAGTGACACTCAGTGCTCATAACTTTGATGTCAAACAACACTCCAAATACTAAAAGCATATTGATTTTACCATCACTCCTCTATGTAAGATAGGAGTTTAAAAACAGACTCTAATTCAGATCTCAATGACATAGTCTATTTATTTAAAATTTTTATTTTATATTGGCATATAGTTGATTTACAATGTTGTATTTCAGGTATACAGCAAAGTGATTAATTTATACATACTCAATTCCCTTTTTCAAATTCTTTTCCCATTTAAGTTACTACAGATTACTGAATAGAGTTCCTTGTGCTATACAGTGTCTTTGTTGGTTATCTATTTCAACTGCGTATTTTAAAATAAGTTATTTTCTACCAGCAACAGTTAGATGGTGATTTTATGTACTTCTGGGTTATTACCACAGAAATTTATAATTTGTCAAAGCAGGAGACTGTTGATCTCAACTAACTATGATATGTTTTCAACTACTACTGAAGCACTTTTAAATAATCTGAAATTTGTGAGCTCATTTGCCAAGCTTCTGACACACAGACTGGCCCACCAGACCCTCTATTAACTGTTGAACTGAATTGAAATAGTCTTCCTGCAAAATTCTCCTCTGATTCCATTTTTTTTCCCACATGAAAAGCAGTCTAAAAGCATCCTGGATTTTATCTTTGTATTCCTGGAGCTAGCAGTGTGGGGAACACTGCAGGTGCGCAAAAAATATTTGTCAACGGTTGAAGTAGCATGTGTCTAGCTATTGTTCAAATTATGGTTATGTTTTAAAAGTACTTCTGGGTTTTAAAAACCAAAATGTAAGTTCCTCACATGGGATAAAATTTTAAAGGACCTGCATTTCAAATACAGGAAATGAATTTCACACTCCCTACTTCTCAAGAAAAACTTAAGGCTATGACTCTCAGGATCGGGGCGGATGAGACAGAAAAGCAGTGTAAACACCGACTTGCTTGTCAGACCTTGTTCTTTACAAGGGGCGTAGCGGATGCTTGTCCCTGGAGTTTTACAGGCTGAGCTCAGAATTTAATTCTGGATAATTGGGAGGAGAAGCGATTAACAAGAGCTGTTCTAGGGGGCAGGTTGTGCTGGTCATCGCCTTCAGAAAGGGGGAAAGGAGATGGTGCAGAGATAACTTCATTCTCCAAACCAAAAGCTTCCGATTCTTTTTTCAGTTCAACTGAATGGTGGGGAGGGACGTGTCCTGAAGTTACCTAACCATTTCCGCGATTCCCCTGTATGCACCCGCCAAAACAACCAGGGGGCCTCACCGTTAACCGCACGCCAGCCGCTTCCCAAAAGTACCCTCGCCACGCCCCGCACCCCGGGAACAGACGAGGGCAGAGGCGAGGTGGCCCCAGCTTCAAAGCCTCCCCGGCGCATGCGCCAAAGCCTCCCCCGTGGCGGGGACTCCCGGGCCCGAGCCGCGCCCCTCCCTCGCCTAGGTAGGATGCGGAGCAGTCGGGCGTCCGTTAGCACCAGGATGTATGGCTGGTTTTTTCACGCCACTCTCTGCCTCACCTGAGCTCTCGGCGATACCTGAGATACGAAGAACCAGCCTCTCCAGAAGAGCAGTCCTCTCTGGCTCCAGCCTCCAAGCAGCGGCGGGTAGCTGCGAGGCGGCCGTCACTTCCGCCTCCTCATTGGCCGCGGATCTCACGCGATAGCCACTGCGACGTCCCAGGAAGTGGAGGTAGCGCGGAGGAGGGGGGAGGGGAGTGCGCGCGGCGAGCGCTTCTGCGCGTGCGCCCTTCTCCACCTTTCCTCGGCTCCGGCTCTCCGAACTCTTGGCGTTTGAACGAACCTTTCCCTCCCTCCGAGTGAACAGCCCAGAGGGCGGGGGAGCGAAGTACGCCGGAGACTGTAGTTTCTTAAGTGCTTAGCCGGGAGTCGACGTTCTTAGGCTCTGACACATCAACAGTGTTACATCAGAAAGGAAATAGCAATGACCGTGCTCTGGAGTGGCACTCCAATTTTGTTTCCATTCGGTTTATTGAAAAATTCCCCCCTTTGAAAAACAAAGTATAACTTACGTGTAAGTTTTTACATAGTTTATACATAGAGTCGTTGTCCAGATCCGGATATAAAACACTTTTACAACCCTAGTATGCTCCCTCGCGACTTCCCTGACATAAAGTTTTAGAGTTTGTTCTCGGTTTGAATGTAAAGATCATGATCTATTTAGGAGAATTAATGGGTGTGTCCTTTTTTTTAATGGTTTATTTGTTTTGGTAATTCATGGACATGACTACGAGGCTCAATATTGTGGATTTCTGTCTCGCTTTGGAACACCCAGACGGCTCACCCGTGGTTCACTATGCTTCTTTATTGAACTTCACGCAGCTGAGTACAGAGAGACAGAGGTTAAAGGTGGAAGGGAAGCCCAAAGTCCGCTTTTGAACTGAGATCCAATTCCCCAACTCTGCGTTCCCCAGCAGGGAGAGGGCCGACCGGGGAAATTTTCAACCTCATTGTCCACCTCCAGGTTCTAGAATCTTGAAACCCCGCGGACCTCGGAGCGCCGCGGACGCTTGCCGGAAGAGGGCGCTCGGGTTCCCGCCTGACGGACGGGTAACTAGAGACGCTCTACCCGCGGCGCAGCTCTCGATGAGCCGCGCCCTGCGTCCCCACGCCGAGGCGGCGGGGCGATGCGCTTGCGCACTCGGAGCTCACACCATATGTGCCCTGTCCCAGTGCGCGGGTCTGTGGAGAGCCGGGTGCGAGAGGCGGCAGCGCGAGGGGCACGGAGCCGAGCGGAGACCGAAGTCAGCCGAGGGACAGCGGGTCTGTGAGAGACCGAGTAGAGGGGCTGGGGCTGCGAGCGCCGCTGACACACGATGGGGAAGAAGCAGAAAAACAAGAGCGAAGACAGGTAGTGGTGGCGGGGTCCTCACGGCGGCGGCCGGCGCGGCTCAGGGGGTCGCGCGGCTCCCGCGGGCGCGGGGCGGCCCCGGGTCGAGGCTCGAGAGCGGCCCCGCGAGGCACGGGCCGGGACCCAGAGTGGGCAGCGCGGGCCCGAGACCCCAGTTCCGGGCGGGCGAGGAGGGCCTCGGCGGCGAGCGGGTCCCAGCCGAGACTCCGTCCCCTCGCCCTCCTCGGGAGAAGGTCTCTGGCTTGAGGAGCCGGGAGTCGTTCTGGGGTTCGCGGTGCCGTGGGGCACGGCTCCGGCGGCCTCACGGAGCCGGGGGCCGCTTGGCCACCGTGGCACGGGCGGGTGGGAGTTGTTGCGGCGCTGCTCTTGGCGGAGGTCTGGAAGAGTTCTTTTCTTTTGCCTGTGTGCCTATGATTTCTTGGAGAGAGAAGGGTTTGGAATGCGACGTGCCTCCAGCCAGGTGTTCTCCCCCTCGGATCCTCTCAGGCACGTTAGAGACAACGCGAGGAGTGTAGCAGATTGCTCTGTCTTAACTTCAGTTAATTTGGTTCAGCTTTCAATTACTTACGGGCTGATTGTCCAGACTCCATGCTTTTCGCGTTCTTTCTTCCGGCCTTTTGGTCATTTCTTTACTCGCTAGCACCTCCCCTAAGAAAGGAGGAGATGAAACAAACCAACCAGGGTCGCTCTTTTCTAACCACTTAAAAAGGCTTTGGGGGCGAGGGAGCTTAAGGGTGTATGTAGAGTTGAGTACCCCGAGATGATTGTAACATTCCTGGGTGTCATATTCGGTGGAGTTCTTTACCCCTCTTCATGGAAAGGGCTTACTTCCTGGGAGTGAACAACATGTTATTTTTCACCTTTGTAAACTACTCACCAAAGTTAGTTCAAATACTGGGCATAATAAGAGAAATTCGAAAAACAAAAACAACACCCTGTGATAGTTCATTTCGACTCAAAACGTATATTTGCTCTTGAAGTTTGAATACGATTACTAGTTGTGATTTGGAATCCTGGGTCGTATCCTGACCTGGCCCTCACCTAGCTGTTGAATGGAGTTAAAAAGACACGAAGTGTCTTGTATTTCAGTTAGAGGTCTATTGGAGGAAGTTGGTTGGTTTGAAGAGTAGCCAGATAAATAAGAAAAAATAAGCAGAATTCTGGGGTGATCTAGAGGGGCAAAAATTTCTATGCTTTTGACAGGATGTGTTGGTGCCTGAGATACTTCTTTTTCCTCAGCCTTACACAAGAAATGGAGAGATGAGTGTAGTAAAGCTTCCTGTACCAGTTACCCAGCTTCAGCCATTGTTGTCACGTGACTGGTCCTGTTTCATCTACCTCCTGGATATTTTAAAGCAACTCTGAAAATCGTTTCATGTGTAAATCCTTTAAGTGTATCTGAAAGGTGAATACCTGAGGGGGAAAAAAAACACAGAAACACAGCCTAAAGCACAAACACAATGTCATTAAACCCAATGAATACTATCCATGGTTTCTTAAATACAGTCAGTTGTCAGTTTTCTAATTTCACTGATCCTTATTTTAAGAAATCTTTTTTTAACAATTGGTTTGTTTGGATCAGGATTACAGAACTCTGTTATTTAGATTAAAAAACATATGTATGTGTTATCTTACTTTTCAAGCTCTTTTACATTAGAAAAAAGCTATTGAGAAGAGAAATATTTATTCTTGTGTGTGTATTTTTTAGAGAAAAGTGTTACTGATTCATAACATTGTTTATGGATGACATAAAGTTTAAATTGCAAACACTGGAACCTGTTAAACGATTGGTTTGATAGGATAGAAAGAAGGCTATTGGATTTTTTTCCCCTCACACTAAATCTGCAGCCTTTATTTTTTGGCTCATGTTGAAGGAAAAATGGTGGCAGTGTCAGTGAAAAACGCATTTTGTCATAAGCCAGTACCAAGTTTCTTTGTTTTTTAATGCTTTGTGGATTCCTACCACCTTCCCTTCCCTTCCCAGTTGTCTTAAGCCAGACATGTTTCTGCTCAGAAAGAACTGGGTGAGAAATGAGCACCTACTTATTAGCTATCAAGTTAAGGCATTGGGCCACTTTTCAGTTACTGGAAAGAACATAAAATATGTGACTATTTTAATCTTTATATTGTTATTTTAAATTTTTAGCCACTCACTCAGTGTTCATTTGGAATTCGATTTTACTGTCTAAAATGAGGGCTTCCAGGTGGTAAAGAACCCACCTGCCAGTGCAGGAGACACAAGAGATGTGGGTTGGGTTGGGAAGATCCCCAGAAGAAGGAAATGGCAACCCACTCCAGTATTCTAGCCTGGAAAATTCCGTTGACAGAGGAGCCTGGTGGGCTACAGTCCATGTGGTCACAAAAGAGTTGGACATGACTGAGTGCAAACATGCGCTCACATACACACACACACATCTAATCTGAGGGATCTTATTTGGATTACATATGTTATATCAGTGACTGACCTTTAACATAGAGTTCTAGAATTTTGTTTTAGCTTATGAAATTCTGAGTGAGATTTTGATAGGTGTTAAGCAAGTTTCCTTTTTCAGTTGACTGGGGTAAGATTCAGTATTCACAGATCATACAGACAAATTACATGGCCAATATTTTCGTTTCTTCCTGGGCTTCCCTGGTGGCTCAGATGGTAAAGAATCTGCTTGCAATGCAGGAGGCCCACTTTCAATCCCTAGGTTGGGAAAATCCTCTGGAGAAGGGAATGGCAGCCCACTCCAGTATTCTTGCCTGGAGAATCCCATGGAGAGAGGAGCCTGGCAGGCTGCAGTCCATGGGGTCACAAAGAATTGGACATGACTGAGTGACTGTGGTGTTGGAGAAGACTCTTGAGAGTCCCTTGGACTGCAAGGAGATCCAACCAGTCCATTCTGAAGGAGATCAGCCCTGGGATTTCTTTGGAAGGAATGATGCTAAAGCTGAAACTCCAGTACTTTGGCCACCTCATGCGAAGAGTTGACTCATTGGAAAAGACTGATGCTGGGAGGGATTGGGGGCAGGAGGAGAAGGGGACAACAGAGGATGAGATGGCTGGATGGCATCACTGACTTGATGGACGTGAGTCTGAGTGAACTCCGGGAGTTGGTGATGGACAGGGAGGCCTGGCGTGCTGCGATTCCTGGGGTCGCAAAGAGTCGGGCACGACTGAGCGACTGAACTGAAGTGAGTGACTAACACAAAACACATGGAACCTTTCTGGCCATCAGTTTGTGTAATTGGGCCATACCTCACAGTACCTGGTGTGCTTTAGCAGTGCCCTACTGTTTGCATTTACACAGCACGATGGATGTTCTTTTATTAGTATGTGCAGAGAAAAAATGATCCTGATTATCTAATTTTTCACAGTTAACCTCCAATTCATCATTTTAATCCTTTTTTTTAAATCCCCCAAGTGTGGTAGTTGTATTTTTCACGTTGTAAGGAATGTGTTCTGTTGACTTATTTGGAAAGGTTAATACATTTCCATTCCATCACAAAGGCTGTAGAGGGAAGAAAGATCATTATTTCACTGATCTCACAGTCAGACATAAAGATGGGGATGTCATTCAGGAATTAGAGTTGTTTCAGGATTGAGTGGGCTTCCCTTGTGGCTCAGCTGGTAAAGAATCCGCCTGCAATGTGGGAGACCTGGGTTCGATACCTGGGTTGGGAAGATCCCCTGGAGAAGGGAAAGTCTACCCACTCCAGTATTCTGGCTTGAAGAATTCCATGGACTGTGTAGTCCATGGGGTCGCAAAGACATGACCGAGTGACTTTCACTTCACTTCAGGATTGAGTGTGGTTCTGGGGCATCTTCAGCTCTGACTTTTCGCTGGTGGTGAGCTAGTTATTGTTGTTCAGTCACTAAGTCGTGTCCAGCTTTTTTCGACCCCATGAACTGAATGTGCCAGCCTTCCCTGTCCTCCACCATCGCCTGAAGTTTGTGCAAATTCACTTCCATGGAGTCAGTGATGCCATTCAACCATGTCATCCTCTGTTGCCCTCTTCTCCTGCCTTCAATCTTTCCCAGCATCAGGGTCTTTTCCTGAGTGAGTTGGCTCTTCACACTAGAAAGCCAAAGTATTGGAGCTTCAGCATCAGTCCTTCCAATGCATATTCAGGGTTGATTTCCTTTAGGATTGACTGGTTTGATCTTCTTGCAGTTCAAGGGACTTTTCCAGCACCACCGTTCGAACGCATCAGTTCTTTGACTGTCAGCCTTCTTTATAGTCCGACTCTCACATCCATACATGAGTACTGGAAAAACCATAGCTTTGACTAGAAGGACCTTTGTTGGCAAAGTGATGTCTCTGCTTTTTAATAGGCAGTCTAGGTTTGTCATAGCTTTTCTTCCAAAAGCAAGCGTCTTTTAATTTTGTGGCTGCAGTCATTGTCCACAGTGATTTTGGAACCCAAGAAAATAAAAGTCTGTCACTGTTCTCACTTTTCCCATATGTATTTCCATGAAGTGATGGGACTGGATGCCATGATCTTCGTGTTTTGAATGTTCACACTCCTCTCACCCTATCAAGAGGCTCTCTAGTTCCTTCTCATTTTCTGTAGTGCTATCATCTGCAAGTCTCAGGTTGTTGATATTTCGCCTGGCAATCTTGATTCCAGCTTGTGATTCATCCAGCCTGGCGTTTTGCATTATGTACTCTGTGTGCAAGTTAAATAAGCCGGTGAACTAGTACAGTAGCTCTTCGCTTTTAATGACGTATAATGCTCCTGCCATTCCTGGCAAGATTCCTGCCTTTCGGGGAGTTCTGGCTGTCTCACAGACAACTGTCTATGTTCTAGACTTTCGTCTTGGTTTCACACATTCACTTTACTCAGGTAAGATCACAGGGTCGCGGGTCCCTCCCCTGAGATAGGAACATGGTGATCTACCTGTGTGAGCATAGCAGGTACTCCAGCGCTTCCCAGAGGAAGTAGTCCAGGTGGCAAATGTGTCAGGTAGTCCAGTTCAGCGAAGAAATTTAGTTCTCATTTGCTTAATTTTTGAATTAAGAATAAACTATTTGCATACGTTAGATCAAAAAAGAAAAAAGACGTATAATCTGACCATTCCCTTGGCTTACCTTGTTCCTGCGCTGATACTTCAGGTGATTGATACCTTAAAGGAGGGGAAGATGTCCTAGTTTGTCATAAATGGGTAAAAAAACAGATGATAAACTTGTGAGCTGGTAGTAACCTCTTCAGCCTTCTATACTGGTGATCTCTGAGGAGCTTACGTAGGTATTTTTGATATTGCTTACCAGCTAGTCGGACTTTACTTTCCTTCTAAATTTATTCCAGTCTGGCAGTTGGTCTATACATTGGGCAAAGCTTTGTTTAACTGAGGACCAGAGAGTCTGGTTAAGTTAGAAAAGCAGTTCTCAAACTTTCTGGTCCTAGGACCTCTTTACACTCTTAAATTACTAGGGAACCCAAAAGGCTTTTCTTCATGTTGGTTATATCAGTCAATGTCTGTGTGTGTGTTAAGTCACTCAGTCATGTCCAACTCTTTGTGACCTTATGGACTGTAGCCTGCCAGGCCCCTCTGTCCATGGGATTTTCCAGTGGACAAGAATACTGGAGTAGGTTGTCATTTCCTCCTCCAGGGGATCTTCCCTACCTGGGGATCAAACCTGCATATCTTGCATTGGCAGGCAGATTCTTTACCACTGAGCCACCTGGGAAGCACATATTAATGGATACCACATTACAAATTAAAACTGAAAGATTCTTTAAATATATTGATTTAAAAATAAAAACAATAAGCATCACATATGAACATACATAACTGCTAAATAATCACTTTCAAAAATTAATGAAAGTAACGGTGTTAAATGGCTCGTAAACCTCTACAGTCTGGTTTAGTAGAAGATAACTTGATTCTTAACCTGCCTGTGCATTCAGTGTGCAGCAAATCACACACCGTGTGGCCTCTGGAAAACACCTCATAGTTGTGAGGAAATGAGGATGAAAAAGGCCTCCAAGTATTATGTGGAAAGTAGTTATGACCTCTTGATTTAGTTTAGATGCCCTGAATAAGTCTTGAGGGGAAACTATCTTGAGAACTGTTTATTTAGGGATTCCTAAACTTAAGAGCTAGACATTTGTGAGACATTCTCCAAGCTTTTTAACTTTCATTAATGTTTGTCCAACAGGTGCTTAGAATGCTTGAGTATCACTCAGAGGAGAACTTAAGATATATGTGGGCATGTTCATGCTCTTGATAGTTTACCCACTCATAATTTTATTCTTTTATGTAATAAGTGAGTTTATCAAGGTCTATTAAAAATCTCTTGGGACTGATTTTAATTAGGAATCCTATTAAGTTTTTAGATTATTTGGTACACTTTTATCTTTATGGTATTGAATCATTCCATTCGAGAAATACATTGAGTGTCTGTTTAAGTTTTTAAGTGCCTAATATAGTGCTGAAATGTAGTGATAAACAAATTAGTAACGACATACTTCTCTGGTTAATTATCAGTAATATTTTATTATTTTCTTCATTTGCACCTTTAGGATATTTCTTGTTTGGTTTATTTCTAGGTATCTTGCAGTTTTGGTTGCTATTAGTATAGGAAAGCTTACTTTTGAGATGATCTGACCATCTTACTGAATTTTCTATTATTAAAAGTGGCTTTGTGAAGGATGAGGCCTTAGTTGCCATTCACTTCTTAGTTTGTGATAATACGTGATAGAGGGAAGAGCAGGGAGAAAACATTGACGTAACAGCATTCGAATGTTTTAGTGACACACAAATGACTCCTTTCCCCTCCCTTTCTAACTTTTGTTGTTCAGTGGCTAGGTCGTGTCCGGCACTTCCCACCCCGTGGATCCCTCTGCTCTTCGCTGTCTGCCAGGGTCTGCTGGAATCCATGCCTGTTAGTCGCTGATGCTGTCCCGCCATCACAGCCTCTGCCTCACCCTTCTCTGGCCTTCAGTGTTTCCCAGCATCAGGGTCTTTTCCAGTGAGTTGGCTCTTTGCATCAGGTGGCCAGAGTATTGGAGCTTAAGCATCAGTCCTTCCAGTGATTCAGGGTCGATTTCCTTTGGGATTGATGGTTCGATTTCCCTGCAGTCAAAGCGACTTTCTAAAGTCTTCTCTAGCACCACAATTCTAAAGCATCAGTTTTTCTGTGTTCAGCCGCCTTTATGGTCCGACTCTCACATCCATATCTGACTCCTGGAAAAACTATAGCTTTGACTATATGGACCTCGTTAGCAAAGTGATGTCTCAGCTTTCTAATATGCTGTTTGGGTTTGTCATAGCTTCCCTTCCTTTTGTTAAATATGTACTGTTAAGAAATTTTAAATCAAGTAATTTGAACTGTTATTAAACAATATTGAAATAAACACAGTATAGTACTTGCCCTAGCAGTAATCACAGAATTTACGTAATTTCAGTAATGAGAACACTTAATGTAGAGGCAGTAAGTATGCTGTAACTAGTTTAAGAATCTAGAGGAAGGGAAAGGTACAAAGAGATAAGATAACTCTATAACAAGTAGTAGGGGAAACAGATTTAGCATAATAATGTGCTTGAGGCTTACAGCCTCTCAGCTGATAAGCCAAATGGGATTCCAGAACCTGTGGTTAAGTGTGCCAGATTTCTTTCTTCCTTTAATTGAGTAACTACCTGTCTCATAGCCTATTTACCATGAAAGCAATGACGATTTGACATTTCATTCCTTCCCATTTCAGACATGATACAGAAACTTTCAGGTGTGTTCTTTCAGAGGAATCCCTGCTTTTCACCCAGCTAGCAGTCCTTTGTTTAGAATCATTGGTTTTCAGACCTCCCTTTGGTGATGGAAAGGTACTTTTATTGAGATACAAAATATTATTTGGTTTTTCTGTTTTTGAAACTTGTTTCATTCCATAAACTTCATATGAGCAGTCTCCAAAAACACAGTACTGTTTTAATGAAATTAAGTTTGTTTTCATTAGGTTTTAGGTACTGAGCTCTGATGAAACCAGTAGATGTCGTTGATGATACCGTAGTAGTTGGAATTCAAGTCTAGAATCACATGCCCTCAGAATTCATTGTATGAATGTGCCACATTTGATTAACCCATCCATACATCAGTTAGAGGAGATAGGGGTTTTTTGGCTCTTTTGAATAATACTGTTACAAGTTTTAAGTATAAACTTACACCTTGTAAGTGTATAAGTTTTTGTGTGGGTATATGCCTAAGAGTGAAATTGCTTGGTCACTCTAGATTTAACTTTTTTAGAAACTGTTGAGTAGGTTAGCTTGTTTTCCAGGAACTGTCAAAGCTGCTGCTCCGTTTTATATTCCAACCAACAATATATTAGAGTTTCAGTTTCTCTGCATCTTTGTCAACACTTACTATCATCTGACTTTTTGATGATAGCCATTCTAGTTGGTGTGAAGTGGTATCTTATTGTGACTTTTGGTTTGCACTTCTTGATGACTTAAGGTGTTGAGTGTCTTATGTTTATTAGACTTGTATTTGTATATCTTGTTTGGAGAACTATCTGTTCAGATCCTTTGCTCATTTTAAAATTGAGTTCTTTCTTACTGAGGAATAAGAGTTCTTTTTATATTCTAGAAAAGCCACTTTATCACATATGGTTGGCAAATATTTTCTCTCGTTCTGTGCATTATCCTTATTTTTCTCTCACAGGAAGTTGTTTCAGTCTCTTGGTGGTGGTGTTTGTAGCACAAAAGTTTCTAATTTTGATGAGTTCTAGTCTATTTGTTTTTTTTCTTTAGTTGCTTGTGCTTTTGGTGTCAGATCTAAGAGATTATCACCAAATCTAAGGTCATGAAATTTTAGATCTTTGCGCCTTCTGGGGTTAATTTTTTTTCTGTTGTCTGAAATCAGTGGTAAAGATTTTCAGTGCAGGAGACCTGGGTTCAATCCCTGGATTGGGAAAATCCCCTCGAGGAGGAAATGACAACCCACTGCAGTATTCTTGCCTGGGAAATCCCATGGACAGAAGAGCCTGGTGGGCTACAGTCCATAGAGCTGCAAAGAGTTGAACACGACTGAAGCGACTTAACAGCAGCAACAGGGAACCAGGTTCATTCTTCGCATGTGGACATTCAGTTGTCACAGCCCTGTTTTTTTTTTTTAAAGATCATTCTCTAATTCCTTGTTCAGATCAGTTGACTGTGTATGTAGTGTTTTATTTCTGGACTCAGTTCTGTTTGATTGATCCATAGGTCTGTCCTTAGGGCAGTATCACACTGTTTTGATTACTACAGCTTTAGTATTAAGTTTTGAATTTGGAGAGTGTGATTTCTCTTTGTTCCTTTTGGAGCTGGTTTTGGCTATTCTGGGTTCCTTGCATTTCTATACAGATTTTATGGTTAGATTCTCAATTACTGCCCTCCCCACCGCCCCCCAACCCCCGCCACCCCCCTTAGCCCCCCGCAAGAAAAAGAAAAGGCAGCTGGGATTTCAATTGAGATCGGATTTCTTCTGTAGATTGATTTTGGGAGTATTGCCAATGTTATTGGAGAAGGCAATGGCACCCCACTCCAGTACCCTTGGCTGGAAAATCCCATGGACGGAGGAGCCTGGTAGGCTGCAGTCGCTAAGAGTTGGACACAACTGAGTGACTTCACTTTCACTTTTCACTTTCATGCACTGGAGAGGGAAATGGCAGTCCACTCCAGTGTTCTTGCCTGGAGAATCCCAGGGACAGAGGAGCCTGGTAGGAGGCCGTCTATGGGGTTGCACAGAGTCAGACATGACTGAAGCGACTTAGCAGCAGCAGCAGCAGACAATCTTATGCCTTCAAATCCATGAACATGGAATGTATTTCCATTTATTTAAGTCTTCAGGTTTTTTCCAGTGATTTTTTTTTTTTAAGTTTTCAGTGTATAACAATTGCAACTCTTTTTTAAAAATTATTGAGACATTTAATTTTTTTTGCTGTCATAAATGGGATTATTTTTTATTTCATTTCCAGATTGTTTATTGCACAGTTTAAGTACAGTTGATTTTTCTATGTTGATCTCTTGTTCTTACTGAACTCCTGTATTATTAATAGTTTGAATGTTTCTTGTGTATGCGGATTTCCCTGGTGGCTCAGTGGTAAGAAATCCACCTGCCAATGCAGGTTTGATCCCTGGGTGGGGAAGATCTCCTGGAGAAGGGGATGACATTCCTTCCAGTATTCTTGTCTGGAAAATCCCATGGACCAAGGAGCCTGGCGGGCTATAGTCCAAAGAGTTGGACACTGCTGAGCAAGTAAATAATCATTGTGGATTCCTCTGTATTTTCTATGTACGTGGTCGTGTCGGCTACAAGTCCAGACAGTTTTCTCTTTGTTTTCCATTCTTTTCCTGTCTAAATGGTTTATAGTTCTCTGGCTAGATCCTGCTGTCCAGTGTTGGGTAGAATGGGAAGAATGGACATCCTTGTCTTGTTTCTGATCTTGGGGGGAGGGGAACGCTTTCAGTTTTTCCAATGAATGGCTGTTGGATTTTGTAAAATGATATTTCTTCATCTGTGAGATGATTATGTGATTTTGGTCTATTACCCTATTTATACATGATGGATTACATTAATCAGGTTTCATGTGTTGAACCAACTTGCAGTCCTGGGATAGTTGGTCATGGTGTGCAGTCCTTTTTATATGTTTTAAAATTTGGTTGCTAGTGTTTTATTGAGAGTTTCTTTTTTTTTCTTTTTTTTACTTTTAACCTTTCTATGTACTTGTTTGAGTTCTTTGGATAAACTTCATAGAGTTGAATTTTTATTAATACAATTTGATAATATCTCTGAGTTACTTGTACTTTGCTTGTGATTATACATCCGTGTTAGTGGCTCGGTCATGTTCAACTCTTTGGAACCCCCCGCCAGGCTACTCTGTCCATGGAATGTTCCAGGCAAGAATACTGGAGTGGGTAGCCATTCCCTTCTCCAGGGGGATCTTCCTGACCCAGAGATTGAAAATGGGTCTCCTGCATTGCAGGCAGATTCTGTACCATCTGAGCCACAAGGGAAGCCCGATTAATGATATATTTGATCTTATTTCAGCCATCCTGGTTTGTTTTTTGTTTGTGCCAGGTCTGCAGTTCTTTGTTCCTATTTTTACCCCCTTTTATCTTGGATTAGAATTTAAACATGCTGTTTCTATTTTTTTTAAAGTGATTTGACTTAAAATTTTGCCTTGTGTATGTATCGAAAGCCCTGTAAACCTGTGAAAAGGTAGATTGTTTCTAGCTTTTGGCTGTTGAGGGTTTCCCTGGTAGCTCAGTTGGTAAAGAATCCACCTGCAATGCAGGAGAGCCCGGTTCAATTCCTAGATTGGGAAGAAAAGGGCTGCTCTGAATATTTGTGTGTAGTTTTTTTGAGTCCCGGTTTTCCGTTCTTTTGAGTGTGGTATGCACCAGGGAGTGGAGTTGGTAGGTTGCTCGGTGCTTACCTTCTTGAGGAGCCACCACACTTTCCCACCGCAGCTGCATCGTGCTGCATCACCACCAGAACGCACAAGGGTTGTGACCTCATTTCGTTGCCAACAGTTCTGTTCCTTTTTTGTGATTATTAATAGCCATCCTAGCAGCTGTCAAGTGGCGTCCCGTTGTGGTGTAATTGGCATTTCTGTGGTTACTAATGGTGTGGAACATCTTTTATGTATTCATTGGTCATTTGTATTGTTGTTGTTGTTGGTTAATCACTAAGTTGTGTCCAACTGTTTGCGACCCCATGAACTTTAGCTCGCTAGGCTCCTCTGTCCGTGGGATTTCTGAGGCAAGAATACTGGAGTGGGTTGCCATTTCCTTTTTCAGGCGATCTTCCTGACCCAGGGATCAAACCCAGGTCTCCTGCTTTGGCAGGTAGATTGTTTACTGCCAAGCCACCAGGGAAGCCCGGTCATTTGTATATCTTTGGACAAACGTCTGTGCAAGTCCTTTACTCATTTTTTAAAAAAAGATTTATTTGGCTGTCGTTCCATCTTAGTTGTGCGGCGTGGGCATCTCCAGGATGAGGCATGTGGGCGTAGTTGCCCCGGGGCATATGGGAATCTTAGTTCTCAGACTAGGACTCAAACCTGCATCCCCTGAATTGCAAGGTGGATTCCTAACCCCTGGATCATCAGGGAAGTCCCTACTCATTTTTAAACTGGCTTGTTTCTCTCAGGCTGTGAGTTCTTTCAGGATGCTTGATCTTTAACAGGTTTGTAAATACTTCTCCCATTGTGTGCATTGTCTTTTGACTGTCTTGATAGAGTGTCATTTTCACAAAAATTTTAAAATTTTTAATAAAATCTAGTTTTTGTTGCTTGTGCTTTGGGTATTCCTTGTGTATTAAGGAATCTGCTGCTGAGTCATGCCAGGTCATGAAGAACCTATACGTTGTTTCCTCGGAGTTTTGTTATTTCAGCACTAACATTTAGGTTACAACCCATTTTGAGTTACTTTTTCTGTGTAGTGTGAGGTGGGGCTCCAGCTTCATTCTTTAATGTGCAGGAATCTAGGCCCAGCACCGTTTGTGGAAGAGACTGACTCCTCCCCTGGTTACTGATTTTGGTGTCACATCAGTTGACCACGGATAAATGGGTTTATTTCTGGACTAATGGTTTCATACTTTTGTTTTTATGTTTATCCTAATGACCAGTACCACATTGTTTTGGTTGCTGTAAGGTAAATTTTCTTAAATCAAAAATTTCAACTGTATACAGAAGTAGAACAGTTTAATGAACACATCTGTCCACCACGCACATTCAAATATTATTGATTCACAGATTACCTTGTTTCATCTACATTCTACTCATTCTCCCTCTCCCCATTATATTGAAATAACCCCAGATGTGTAAATATTTCAGTAGGTTATATAATTATAAGAAATTATATACTTATAAGAAAAAAAGCTTTACATCTTAAATATAATTTTTAAAGAATGGTATGTTTTCATTCATGCAAAAAATTCACATACAGAGAGTCCTTGTCTGTGTTAGATAAATGAAATATTGTGGTTTTCTCTCAGTGGGATTTTTAAATTGTTGTTTGAATCCGTTGTCTCAGAAAATTCAATTTCGAAGTTTTACAATGATCAAAGTACAGTAATTGTTACGGTAGTAGACAAGGTTTTTATTAAGCTGAAGTGATGAAACTGGTGAGGCTTGCCTGTGGTATGCAAATTGTGGTTGCCATTCCAGAATAGGGTTTTTTTCTTTAATATTGTGTCTGTTAGGAATACGTTACAGTCCCTGCTGGTTGCTGGTTGTAAAAGGTAGGGAGATGAATTGAGCATACAAAAAGACATTTTTTGTTCTCAGAGAAGCTTACATTGTAATATAGCAAATAGGTGTAATACAGTGAGGAGATCTTGAGTTGCTTCACTGTTGCCTGTACTCAGGTGCAGCCAAACCATTCTGATGGTGGTGGTGTTCGGCATGTGAGAAGTTCTGTCTCCTGAAAGTAGTTATCTGCATCGAAATTTTATTAGTATTTGACTTTGCCAGGTGAGAATAATCTTTTAACAGTAATTAAGAACTAGAGTTCTTTTACAAAGAGATTGAGTTTGCTATCTGTGAATGCTGAAAGTATTCAATTCAGTCAATTAATTTTGAACATAAGTTGTGTCCTTAAGGTGTTAATTGAGAATGTCGACTTAAATTATCAACATTGCTTTTATATATATATATATTTTTTACCTTCAAGCCCAAAACTAAGTATAAACTCTGATGCAGTTTGAAATTGTAAATACTCTTATCAAATAGAAACAAAGATAAGAATTTTTGACATTCAGATTTTGCAGCATCAGTGTGAAGAATGATACTTTTGTTTATTCTAAACCAGTGCGTCTCATGTTTTAATGTGCATGTGATTCACCTGTAGGTCTTGTTAAAATGGAGATTTTGATTCAGTAAGTCCTGAGTGAGACCTGAGATTTGGCGTTTCCAAAAAGCTGATGCTAATGCTGCTTATCCTGGATTTGTTCTTTGAGTGGCAGGATCTGAATGACCATTTTATTGCGAATGTATTGCTTCCTATGATGGCAAAACTTCAAAACCTAAACTTCAGTTCAGCATGCCTATGCTAGTAAAGGCTCAATTTTTCTGATATCTTTTTCAGTATGAAATAATGACTTTCAGCTTTGCTTTATAGCACTGTCTTGGGAAAAATGTTTAATTTCCACATTAAGTTTGTATCTGATCTTTTACATTAATGTGAAACAACTTAGTGGAGATTTGTAAACAAAAACCTTGGCTGATGTTTTGTGACAGTAAACTGTGATAAAGTGGCAATCCATATAATTCATGGAGGCTTCAATTAAACAGGTAAAAGTCACTAGGGAGAATTTTCAGATTTCTGAAATTATCCACAACCCTGCATTTCCCCCTCCTAACCCATCCCACCCAACCCTCCTTTGAGGGTACTCACTTCAGATTGAAAAAGCTGCCCTAAACTGATTTTATAGTTGGACACATTGGAATCCATAATAATGTGTGAACTTAGATATGTATATGTCGAAGGCTACAAGATGTTTCCTTGCTTTCGCTTTTGTATTCTTACTACTTCAGTTATGAGGCATTTAGGAAGTGGAAAATTAGGCTGCATTTTGTGAAAGGTGGCAAGGTGCATTCTGTTTGCTTGCCTTGTGTGATGCAGTGTGGTTTCGTAGCCCTTTGAAGGGCATCAAGACTCAGTTCATAAGGGAACTTTAAGGTTTGGAGGGGCTTTTCGTTTTCCTCTAAGACATGGTTAGGTACTTCTGACTTTATTAATGAGTTGTACCTGAGATAGAACTCCATTGAGGAAGTGGAGAGTTGGGTTCTGTGGTTGTGCAAGTGGCGAGAGCTAGTGAGGAGCAATGACTGCTGGACTTTTTCTTGTTTTATCTTCGTGTTTCCTGTCTGTATATGTAACTGTTGGAAAGGAGTGCTTGACAGGTGTTGAGATAAGAAGAGATGGAAGTTGGAGGAAAAGAAATGCTGAGAGGTGTCTTATGGAGAAGGCAGGACTAGATTTCCCTGTTTCCCTCATTGGTACTGGCATTGGTGAGATAGTTAGGAGTGAAGAAGGGAGTCCTTACGGTTTCTGTCTTGTTTGCTCTTATCCGTAAGCTGGTTTAAGGGGAGGAGCAGAAGCCAAAGTAAAGTGAGGAGGGTTAGTGGCCACTATGCCTGCCCTCAGTGCTTACAGATTATGAACTTTTTTTTTCTTTCCACCTGGGTTGGGGAGGGTCAGGTTGTGGGTTGGGAGAGGAGGCCTGGTGTGGTTTGGATTTTACCTTCTTCCATCACTCTACTTTCTACTTATAGGCCCTGGTATCCTATTAGGAACAGAAAGAAACACGTGAGTGCTTCACTTATTATAGTATCCTAACAAGTCATTCCCATACTTAGTGATTTAAAACACTGAAAATAGTCATCTCTCTTGGTTTTGAGGGTTGACGGGGCTCAAATGGGTCTTGATCGGAGGTCTCCATGTGGTTGGTAAATGATGACTGAGATGGAGTTATCGGACAGTCCCCTCACTGGCCATCACTCACTTCTGGTAGTTGATGGTAACTGTTGGTTGGACTGTCAGCCTGAACACCCATCCTTGACCTCTCTGTGTGGTCTGGACATCCTCACTAGCTTGGCAGTGAATATCTCAAGAGCCAGGAAGTAGAAGGCCTGGGCTCAGAAATTATAGCATCATTTCTGCCATATTCAGTTGAGCAAACATACAATCTTGTATTAAAAGGGAGGAGCATAGACCGCCACCTCTTAGAATGTCAGAGAAATCATGGGCCAGGTTGTAAGACCTCCACAGAGGGTAAAATAAAGAGGTGCTGGAGAAAAGGGATTGTAGTGGGAGAGACTCCTTGGGAGCTGGGAGATACTGAATTGTGGACTGATTTGGGAAGGGATTGGATTTCCTGTGTTCTTATCTAATGCAGACAACTTTTTACTGGAACATGCCTGTCATTAATAAATGGAATTTGCCAAGTTCAAAATTGAGAGATGTGTACATAAGTTAATTTTACTTCATCACAGGGAACTTTTTTGGTTGGGGTTATATTGTGTGTAATTATAAGGCTTTGGTGTATTGATCTCAAAGTGAAGTGTCTCATTTTAAATTTTTATATGTATCTTTTGATTATTCCAAATAGCCAAGCACCGAAGTTGATCACATGCTTTTACATACACTTAATAAATGGACCGTGTTTTTAAAAGACTCCCTCACAGTAATATCATTTCTGTTACATATTACGTTGTGTTAGTAGAGATTAAGGTACTATAAAAATATCATATGTTGATTCCTATTTTCATAACTTATAAAAATAAATAAAATGACATATTAGATATATATAATTTTAACTTCACTGTTTTCAGTAAATTGATAAATCCATTCTTTAACCTCTCAACTGCTTTTATAGTATCCCTAGAGATTTAAATTCTCCTCTTTGAGGTATGATTGACACAAAATACACAGATTTCAAGTGTGGCGTCAATAAGCTTTGGCAAATTATGCAGTTTTGCTTCTTTCACCAGGGCTTCCCTGTGGCTCAGACAGTCAAGAATCTGCCTCCCGTGTGGGAGACCTGGGTTCAGTCCCAGGGTTGGGAAGATTCCCTGGATGATATTTTATATTTCCATTAGCTCTAGAAGTTTATGACCCTTTGTAGACAATGCTTTCAGGCCAAAAATAACTAGCTTTTTGGGGGGGGGGGGGGTATTGTAATTTTCCTTTTCTAGAAATTTGTGTAAATAGAATCATAGAGGATGTAGCCTTTATTGACTGGCTGGGTTTCTTTTAAAGTAATATTTTCAAGATTCATCTATGTTGGTGTGTATAATATGAATTCTTTATTTTTATTATTGAGTAGTATTCTATTTTGTGGGTGTCATGCCATGCCTAGTTGCTCAGTCGTGTCTGACTCTGGACCCCATGAACTCTAGCCCAGCAGGCTCCTTTGTTCATGGGAATTCTCCAGGCAAGGATACTTGAGTGGGTTTGCTATGCCCTCCTCCAGGGGATCTTCCCAACGCAGGGATTGAACCCAGGTCTCTCGAATAGTAGGCAGATTCTTTACCATCTGAGCCACCGGGGAAGGGTAGCTGGATATTTAGTTTTTATTCCAGCTTCTTGTGATTATGACTAAAGCTGCTATGGACATTTGAGGACAAGTCCTTGTGTGGACATATGTTTTCATTTCTCTTAGGTAAATACCTAGGAGTGGGATTGCTGGGTCATATGGTAAGTGTGTATGTTTAACTTGAAACTGCCAAATTCTTTTCCAAAGTGACTGTGCCATTTTTCATTCCCTCTAGGGGTGTGTTCCAGTTGCTCCACATCTTCTCTCAACACAGTATTATCAGTCCTTTTAATCGTTCTGTGGTTAGACTTACATTTAGTTAATGGTACTGACCATCTTGTCATGTGTTTGTCATTGTTATATCTCATTTGGTTAAGTGTGGAAATCATTTGCCTGTTTAAAAATTGTGTTATTTAATGTTGAGCCATAGAAATTTAATACTTATAGACAGATCTTCCATTAGATATATTATTGCATAATGTTTTTCTCAGTATAAGGTTTGCCTTCTTATTTAAACAGTGTTTAGTTTTGCTAGTTAAACTTTTAAGATTATTGTCGATTCACATGTGGTTGTAAGAATTAATAGATTCCTATATCTTTTAATCAGTTTCCTCTAATAACATCTTGCAAAACTGTACAGTATCACAACCTGAATATTGACACTGATACAGTTCACTGATCATATTCACATTTGCCCAGTTTCACTTGTACTAGCACATGTGTGTATGCTTGTGTTTAGTGTTATACAGTATTTCACATTGGCAGATTTGTATATTCACTGCCATAGTCAAAATACAGAACATCACTGCAAGGATCCTTCATGTTTTTCATTTGTAACCATAATCATCTCCTTTCTGTGCACCTCCCCCTACTAACCCCTAGTAACAATGAATCTATTCTATACTTGAATAAAATCTTTTATTTTCAAAAATTCATGTAAGTGGAGTCATATATGTATATAACCTTTGGGAATTAGCTTCTTTCCAGTCAGTCTGATTTTCTTGAGATCCATCCAAGTTGTTGCACGTATCAGTGAGTGAAGTGAAAGTCGCTCAGTCATGTCCAGCTCTTTGCGACCCCATGGACTATACAGGCCATGGAATTCTCCAGGCTAGAATACTGGAGTGAGTAGCCCTCCCCTTCTCCAGGCATCTTCCCAACCCAGGGGTCAAACCCAGGTCTCCTGCGTTGCAGGCTGTTACAGACTGATCTTTACCAGCTGAGCCACAGAGGAAGCTCACACGGATCAGTGGTTCATTCCGTTTTGTTGCTGAATAGTATTTCATGGAATGGGGATGAACCATGGTTTATTGAACCATTCACCCACTGAAGGACGTACGGGTTATTTCCAGTTTTGCTTATGCAACAAACATTTGTCTACAAGTTTCTGCATGAGATATATATTTTTTGTTACTCTGGGATAAATGAGCATGAGTGCAGTTGCTGGATCATATGGTACATACATTTTTAGTTTTACGGGAGAATGATAGACTGTTTTCCAGAGTGGCTGTACCAGTTTGCCTTTCCACCAGCAGTGTGTGAGTGATCCAGGTCCTCTGTGTCCTCAACCACCACAGTTATTATCACTGTTGTTTGGAGAGAGGACATTCTGATGGTGTGTAGTGATAGCACATCGTGGTTTTAGTTTCCATTTCCCAAACAGCTCATGATGTGAAACATCCTTTATTTGTCATCCATAAATGTTCTAGTGAAATATCTTTTCAGGCCCTTTGTCCATTTTCTAATTGGATTCTTTGGATTTTTACTGATGTGTTTGGAAATTTCTTTGTATAGTTTAGATACTAATTCCCCTCTCTCCCCCCTGGCCCGGATATGTACTTTGCTAATACTTTCTTCTACTTTGTAGCTTGTTTTTTTACATTCCCTTCACATGGTCTCTTGCACAGAGATATTTTAAATTTTGATGAAGTCCAGTTTTTTTTTTTTTCCTAAATTGTAATTTTAACTTCAAATCATAACTCCTTGCTTAGTGCAAAGAACTAATAAGTGAATTCAGTATTTTGGTGGTTGCAGTATACCAGATCAGCATAAAAAATTCAGTCACATTTTTGTGTATTAGGAATGAGTATGTGGAAACATATACTGTGTGGATAAACATATAAACATGTAAACATATACTGTGTGGATCACAACAAACTGGAAAATTCTTAAAGATGGAAATACTAGACCATTTTACCTGCCTCCTGAGAAATCTGTATGCAGGTCAAGAAGCAACAGTTAGAACTGAACATGGAACAACAGACTGGTTCCAGTTTGGGAAAGGAGTACATCAAGGCACTGTATATTATCACCCTGCTTATTTAACTTATATGCATAGTACATCATAAGAAATGCTGGACTGGATGAAGCACAAGCTGGAATCAAGATTGCTGGGAGAAATATCAATAACCTCAGATATGCAGATGACACCACCCTTATGGCAGAAAGTGAAGAGGAACTAAAAAGCCTTTTGTTGAAAGTGAAAGAGAGTGAAAAAGTTGGCTTAAAACGCAACACTCAGAAAACTAAGATCTGGTCCCATCACTTCATGGGAAATAGATGGGGAAGCAGTGGAAACAGTGAGAGACTTTATTTTTGGGGCCTCCAAAATCACTGCAGATGGTGACTGCAGCCATGAAATTAAAAGACACTTGCTCCTTGGAAGAAAAGCTATGATCAACCTAGACAGCATATTCAAAAGCAGGGACATTACTTTGCCAACAACGGTCCATCTAGTCAAAGTTATGGTTTTTCCAGTAGTCAGGTATGGATGTGAGAGTTGGACTATAAAGAAAGCTGAGCGCCGAAGAGTCGATGCTTTTGAACTGTGGTGTTGGAGAAGACTCTTGAGAGTCCCTTGGACTGCAAGGAGATCCAACCAGTCCATCCTAAAGGAAATCGGTCCTGAATATTCATTGGAAGGACTGATGCTGAAGCTGGAACTCCAATACTTTGGCCACCTGATGCAAAGAACTGACTCACTGGAAAGACCCTGATGCTGGGAGAGATTGAAGGTAGGAGGAGAAGGGGACGGCAGTGGATGAGATGGCTGGACGGCATCACTGATTCGATGGACGTGAGTTTGAGCACGCTCCGGGAGTTGGGGATGGACAGGGTCATCCTGGAGCGCTGCTGTCCATGGAGTCGTAAAGTCAGACACAACTGAGTGACTGAGCTGAACTGATGTGGAGACAAACTAAAATACCAGTTCAGATTACTTCAAAAATGAAATACATACTCTGATGGAAAAGATCAAAGAAGATTTAAATACATTGAGACATACTGTGTTCACAGATTGGAAACTCAGCATAGTGAAGATGTCAGTTTTCTTTAAATTCATGTACAGTTAATGCAGTTGCTATTAAAATTACAGCAATGATTTTTTGGTAAACTTGCCCAAGAATATTCTAAAATTTATTTGACAAGTCAAAGGAATTAAGAATAGAGAAAGCAATTCTGATAATGAAAGGAATCATTCCATTTCATTTCAAGATTTATAGCCACATTAATCATGAAAGTTTAGTAGTGTCAGAGAAGGACACATCGGTCAATAGAGCAGAATGGAGGACTTAGAAATAGCCCCATACGAGCACAGCTGAGTGGTTTCTGACAGAGGTGCAAAGGCAATTCCGTGTTGAATGGATAGTTGAAATGTTGCTGGAGCTGTTGGCTACCCAAAGGCAAAAGATCAATTAAACATTGAAATACCCAATGTTTGGAACACAACACAGTTAAAAATCTTCAGGACCTAGGAGCTGGTGAAAAGTTCTTTTTCATGACATCAAAAGCATAAAGAACAGACCTGATAAATGGTACCTCATGAAAATTCAAAATTTTTGCTCTGGTTAAAAACCCTGTGAAGTGGATGGAAAGACAAGCTACAAATTGGAAGCAAGTATATATAAACAAACCATATGTAAAAGAGTTCTGAAAACTCAACATTAAAAGAAAATGATTCCAACTAGAAAATGGGTAAAAGAAATGAAGAGACATTTCACTGAATATATGTGAATGACAAATACATGAAAAAATGTTGAACTTCTCTAGCTTTCAAGGAATTGAAAAGGACTTTATCACCACACATCTATTAGAACAACTTAAAGGAACAGTAGACATAATACTAAATAATAGGCTGGAGTGTGGGAGAAAATGCATATCTCCATGGAGATACTGCAGATGTTGGTATATATATGGAGATACATCAATATTGTTGGTGTGAATATTAAATGGGAAACCAGAAAGTGGTTCAGCTGTTTCTTGAATTGCACATGCAGTATTTTTAATAGCTTCATTTTTTAAAGGCCATTCAGTTATAACATTTTTTCTGTCTTGACAGAGGAGTGTGGCCTCTGAAAACACTGCATTGATTGAGTACCATGGAAAATTGCCTTTTATTTCTGGAAGTTTGCAATAAGTTTGGAATAGAGGATTAAGAGCTATAAGGGGAAATATTAGTAAGAATATTGTAGCTTTGATAAAGGAAAAAGTGGTCTGCAGAAAGATATACCTTTGAAAAAATACTGTTACAGATTCCTTAAAGATTTTAAAGCGTTCATTATCAGCATGACTGGATTTTAGATTTGACTCTTAGTTCATTAAAATGTTCAAGCTGTAGTGTGTACGGATAGGTAGAAAAGTAGGACTGAAATGTAGATGGTAGATAGAATATGATTTAAAGTTTCAAGTTAAATCACTGACACTGTATATCACTTTCATGTCCTGTTGTAATATTGTTGACATTTTAGGACATTCCTTTGAATCAAGGGCAGGAGGTTCTGTACACATTGAAAGAATGCTTTGAAAACCACGGTAATTAAGACTGTTAAGCATTGCTATATCATTGATATATTTTGTAGTTGTATTAGGATTTCTCAAATAATTTTCAGAAACTTGATTACTGAATTTCCCATTTTCTAGGAAGTCCCTACAGTTTTCATGTCAGATTAGGGCTTGAGCCCCTGGTGTATGAGTTTCTAGCAGGATGCCTTTTATAAACTATCATCTTGAAGCTTACTTTAATAGAGTTGTTAAGGAGGATTAAATGGCATAATAAATAGTGTGTCTGGTGATTGGTCAGCACAATGCCTGAGACACAGAAAGCACTAAGAAACTGTTAACTTCTCTTACTATCCAGAAGCAGCTTTTCAAACTCAGTGGCATGCAGATGTAGTTCCCTGTTTTGTTATTCTAGAGCTATTTGCTAATGAATATTGTGGCAGTATAGCCAACCATAGCTGTTTTGATTAGATGAGTATAGTTAGGTGAGGGCTGACAAGGTTTTGGAGGTGAGGTGGCAAGTTTCAGTATTAACCACCTTCACCTTCCCTTCTCACCCGGTCAAACTTCTGTTTTGTGAAATGTTGGCAGGGCTGCCTTTGGAGATAGTGCTGGTTGATCTCAAGCTGGGCCAGATGGCTGATGCTGGGCCAGGCTTTGGTTCCTGTTGCCTGATGAGACCTGAGATTTGGCCTTGATTCTTCCCTTCCCCTTTCTGTATACATTCAGTTAGTCACCAGTGTTGCTGATTGATCCCTTAGTATTTACCTGACTCATATGTCTGCCACTGCTGCAAGTCAGGAGTTTGTCATCGCAATTAACTGTAAAAGCTTCCTACCTTTTCTTGCTTCCTAACTAGTTGAGATTCTGCCCTGTCATTTATACCAGAGGCAGCTTTCTAAAATGCAAATTTGATTATGTCAGCAGGGTTAAGATCTTCAGCTTCAGAATCAGAGCTTCCTGGGTTCAAATCCCATGTCTGCCTTGTCTGATTCTGGACAAGTTCTCTGTGCTTCAATTTCTTCATTTATTAAAAAAAGAAAAACAGTTCAAATCTGACTTGCAGTCACCTGGGGAGATAGCTAAACGTACATTGCCTAGCTCTCATCCCAAATTCTGGTTCTCTAGATCTTGAGTGGGATTAAGAAATCAATAGCCTGTAAAAAACCTTCTCAATTGGTTCAGATACCCTTTTTTTGAGTCTTCCCGAGGCCCTGTGCATGTTACTACCTTTAGGTTTTTGTGCTCATTGTGTCTGAAACATGGGCCTCCTTTGCCTGGTTCAGAAACTCAGGTCAGAGTTTCCCTGAGCTGTGAAGTGTCTGACTTTCTCTTTCTTGATTTGGTGCTTTGGAAAGTTAGCACTAGTACAGCAGTTCTGTGTTCTATAATCTCCCTCAACTACACTGTCTAAAATACAGGACAGAAGGGAACACATTCAGTTCTAATGTGTCACTTAAAGGCATTAAATTCCGTTATTTTGTGGCTTTTAGCATTTTACAGTTCCTGATTTATTCATTTTCTCTTTCTCTCTCTCCTTGAAGCTTCTTGAGTATAAATTCTGTGCCCTCAGTGTCTTGTTACCTAATCTTAAAATTTGTTGTTGTTGTTTAGTTGCTAATTGTACTTGACTCTTTGTGATCTCACGGACTGTAGCTCACCAGGCTCCTTCTTTCCATGGGATTTCCTAGGCAGGAATACTGGAGTGAGTTGTCATTTCCTTCTCCAGATCTTAATATTACATATTTCATATTAGGAATTGTTTTTGTTGAAGTGAAGCATCTTTGCAACAAGGCACCCACCAGTGGAGGCCATGTTGCATGAGGTCCTTGTTTTCTTATTGCATCACTATTTGAATTCATATACCTTTTCTACCTGTGTGTCTCAGACTGACCTCCTTTGTTTTCTGTAGGTTTTAACGGAATTTAGTTTGTTTTGCTCTAAATAAAATAATATTGGTAGATGAGGATATAGGGGGATGGAACCAGAAACGAAACCAGGGATGTAAAAGATGGTGAGCAGGTTTGGTTCTGGATTTGGGGGCTGTTCTATGTGTTTTATTTACTCAGTCATTCCTAATTTATTTAGATTTGGATGTGTGGTCATGAGTTGCTGAAAGCAGTCACACTTTTTGCATCTTTGTTTCCCCTCGATGAAAGTTCCTTTCAACTCTAAAATTCCTACTTTTCCAAGTAAAGCTGCAAAGATTTCCAAAGATTTAGGTTTTACTGATAATCAAGTAATAATATTTTTCTCTTTTAAGTTCTTTTCATTTTATAAGTAACTCCATTTAGATATTCACACAAACAAAAGAAACTTTGGTATCAACAAAAGTGAATTTCCTTTTCTTCTTTAGGGTTACTTGAACACAAGCATGAATTTCCTTTTCTTGATTACCTAGATTTTCTCCCTGGAGCTCTTCATTGCAACTCTTTCTGGGTTTGAGTGTAACTCACACTTTATTGAAGTAGATGCAGAGAGTCTGAATAAATATAACCCAAGTGTTGTCATGAAAGAACTTGTCAAGTGATTTTTTTTTCAGTGGGCTGCCAATGCATGAAAAATGCTAAAATGAAAAGAAAAAAATTTTTTCTGTAAGTGTATGTGGTAGATTTATTATTTTGCTCTTGAGTAACACTTGGGTCTCCTTTGTTTGCATTTAAGTGCCAAGGATGACATTGATCTTGATGCCTTGGCTGCAGAAATAGAAGGAGCTGGTGCTGCCAAGGAGCAAGAACCTCAAAAGGCAAAGGGGAAAAAGAAAAAGGAGAAAAAAAGACAAGACTTTGAGTAAGTAGACTTTAAATATATTTGATTTTTCTCAGTTTTGGTGCTAGATTTACTTATTAAACTGATTCAGTATCTCAAACTGTATTTTAACCCATTTCCAGTGAAGATGATATCCTGAAGGAACTGGAAGAATTGTCTTGGGAAGCTCAAGGCATCAAAGGTGACAGAGAGCCTGCTGCGGTAAAGGTGAAATACAGATCACTGTTACTTGTTCATGCTTCTTGGTAGCTCCATTTTTAGGTACTGCCTTTGGAAATTTTTGAGCAATGTATGTATGTTGGTTAGAAGTGTCTAGCTGATACCAAAGGGGGAAAACAGTTTCTAGGAAAGCAATAATAAATTTTGAAGTCTTTCACAGATATAAAGATACTTTATTTGGGAATCTAAAGCTGTTTCACTTTATATTGCCAGTTTATAAAATTGATAATTTGGAAATACAGCATTTCACAACTCTACCTGCATTTTCCATATTATTTCCTTTCCATCCTTTGAAATTGGATAAGCCTCAGAGTAATGAGACAGGGGTAGATATTTTTTCTTTGAATTTTCCCTGTAGGTTTTTTATGCCATGTGAGGAAGGTAGTGAGGTGGACTAGTGATTAATGTCTGCTTCAGAGTGCCTGGGTTCTGAAACTTACAGTGACTGTGAGATGTGCTTGAGTCCTAGGCCAGCTGCTGGTACTTAGTCGAGTTTTATATTCTTGCAAAAGAACCATATTTTAAAATTCTTTTGATAGTTTTTTCCATGTGTACTTAATGAAGTACATGACTTTGAACAGCTTCAGTTATTAAAAGAAAGAAAATATAATGCTGTTAATATTTCTAACAGTGGACATGTTTTAGCCAACAGAAAATAATGAAGATGAACCCATCTCAAAACAAGATAAGAAAAAGAAAGGACAGAAAGGCAAAAAACAGAGTTTTGAAGATAATGATAGTGAAGAATTGGATGAAAAAGATTCAAAGTCAAAAAAGACTGCAAAACCCAAAGTGGAAATGTACTCTGGGAGTGATGATGATGATGATTTTAATAAACTATCCAAAAAAGCGAAGGGGAAAGCTCAGAAATCAAATAAGAAGCGTGATGCATCAGAAGAGGATGAGGATAACAGTAAAAGAATTAAAGAGCGCATGAGAGCACATTCTTCTGGTGAAAGTGGTGATGAATCAGATGAATTTTTGCAATCCAGGAAAGGACAGAAAAAAAATCAGAAAAACAAACCAGGTCCTACTGTTGAGAGCGGAAATGAAGATGACGACTCCTCCTTCAAAATTAAGACAGTGGCTCAAAAGAAGGCAGAAAAGAAAGAGCGTGAGAGAAAAAAACGGGATGAAGAAAAGGCAAAACTGCGGAAGCTGAAAGAAAAAGAAGAGCTGGAGTCTGGTAAAAAGGATCAGGGTAAACCAAAAGAATCTCAGAGGAAACCTGAGGAGGAAGCTCTGAAATCCAAAGTGACACTTGACTCTGGAGCAGCTCCTGCCTCTGAAGAGAAAGGAGAGGGTCCCGCAGGCACAGAAGGTTGGTAATAATATTGACAGAAGGGCCAGAGGCTTGGATTCATAATTAGTTCCTTTGTTTATTTGCTGCGCTGGGTTTTCTTTGCTACGCACAGACTTTCTGTAGTTGCGACGAGCCGGGGATACTCCCTTACTTGCGGTGTGTGGGCCTCTCATTCTGGTGGCTTCTCTTGTTGCAGAGCACAGGGGGTCCTAGGAGCTTGGGCTCAGTGGTGGTGGAACATGGGCTCAGTTGCCTTGCAGCATGTGGGATCTTCCTGGGCCAGGGATTGAACCCTGTCCCCTGCATTGGAAGAAGATTCTTAAACACTGGACCACTGGGGAAGTCTCCAGTTAATCTAAATTTTGATTGTTATGCTCCAAAGTCATTTTGTTATTTGTCCTTGGTTATAAAGGTACTGAGTTGTAAGATGCTTAAAAAACAAATTAGTCTAAGTACTCGTTTTAAATTGATTTTTGTTGCTAAACATGTATGTAGCATAAAATCTTTCAAATGAATTGTACACAAACTAGGATTTTCATGGAATTTCATTTTGGAAAACAATTTTTTGCTGCTGATGAATACTGGAAGTTGCTTAATGAAAAATATATTGTTCCTTTTGATAACTCAGTGTGAGATGATACCTGAATTCTCTCCTGTTATTAAAAACCTAATTCAGGTTTTTAAATGAAAATGAAATGGATAAGCAATATACTAAAATTAGTTAATATCTTTTAAGCAATAGTGAGCCATGTTTTTGTACCAGAACCAATTAACAAAAAAAAGCTATCTAGTTAAACTTCCCCCTCTTATTCAGAATGAAAACAAAGATCAAATGATTTACATAATTTTTCTTTTAGACTGGAAAGTTTTTAATGGGAAAATCGGCATAGCTTTGTAACCTCTCAAATTCTTATTGTCTGGACATCTTTGAGGAGAACCATCATGTATGTAACTTCAGAATCTTTAATTCTTCAGTATAATGCTAAAGAGTTCTTGGGACATATTTGTATTTTTGTGTTTTATCCTAATATCTGTCCCCTTAAGGTAGGCTTCTTATCATCTCCACCTTACAGAAGCATTAGGTACAGTGTATCTTCTCCCTTCTGACAGCATCCTCCTGTCTTCTCGAATCCCTTAGGATAACTCAGAGTAACACCAACATCATAGGCGTCTAAGGAAGCCAGCTGGGTTGTTCTGAGATGCACTGGCTACTCCCAAGTGCTCAGGAGGCCTTGATGCCTAAAGACCTTAGTCTGCTGCTGGCCCATTGTAGTCCCTGGATTCTAGGGTTTGCTCACCCCTGTTGTAGGAAATACTTTTAAAAATACTCTGCCTCTTTTTTTGGTAGATGACAATGAAGGAGACAAAAAGAAAAAAGATAAGAAGAAAAAGAAAGGAGAAAAGGAAGAAAAGGAGAAAGAAAAGAAGAAAGGACCTAGCAAAGCCACAGTTAAGGCTATGCAGGAAGCTCTGGCTAAGCTTAAAGAAGAGGAGGAAAGACAGAAGAGAGAGGAGGAGGAACGGATAAAACGGCTGGAAGAGCTAGAAGCCAAGCGTAAAGAAGAGGTGTGTTTTTGTGAAGTTGCTGACATTGATACTGTTTTACTTAAATCCTCTTCTCATAACACATCTCTAGCTTTCTAACTGTAAAACTTTCTTAGTTGCGTGGTAGTTCAGTTACATTATTGTTCAGATATAGACAATTAGATAAGTGCAGAAAATCCTGCCTTATTTCCTCGGGTACGGACAGGAGTTGCTTTTGCATCATTACCACACATAGTCTACCCTCGCGTGATACTAATTATACTCATTATGTACATTTAAAATACTTTCATTTGGAAGTTTCTAACATAATACTCTGTATGTATCTCAAGAGCTTTGTTAGAAATTTGGGGTGTTTGCTTTTAAATTTTGTAGTTTGTTAATCTAATACAATTTTGTCTGCTATGTTTTCTTTTATAGGAAAGATTGGAACAAGAAAAAAGAGAAAGGAAAAAGCAAAAAGAAAAGGAAAGGAAAGAACGCTTGAAAAAAGAGGGGAAACTTTTAACTAAATCCCAGAGAGAAGCCAGAGCCAGAGCCGAAGCGACCCTTAAACTTCTACAAGCTCAGGGTAGGTGGTGTTCTTAATTAACCGAACAGTCCAGAGAGTTCTCTCAAGCAGTTATCTCTGTAGTGGTCAAAAGGAGAATTGAATTGAGACAGAAGGAGAATTTCTGTGAACAGGCTATGAAAAAGTCCAATAGTGTAAGTAGGTGAGATAATTTCATTATTTCAGGAGATGAACTCTATACTGTGATAAATTTGCATGTAAATGATAGTATGTCTGTAAATGAAAATACAGAACAGTGAAATGAGTCCCCATGTATGCATCACTGAGTTTTAACACTTAGCGTTCTTGTTTTGGTCCCCTCCCACTCCACCACCACCATCCCAGAGTATTTTAAAGTGAATTCCAGAAGTCAGTATTATTCTACTCACAGTTTACTTTAATATGTGTCTTTAACAGAGAAGGAGATTTTCCTTTTTAACATAGTATAGTATGTATTACTATATTTAACAAAATTCCTTGATTTCTTGATTTTATCCATGTGTGTTTTTTTTCACTTATCTCCAAAACATTGGTTATAATTGATTTGTTCAAAGCAGGATCCAGATTAGATTCAAGTATTGCATTTGGTTGATGTGATTTGGTTAATTTGCTTGATACTACTTCCACCCCCTGTTTTTGGGATGGATTTATTTATTTGTTCAAGATACTGGATTTTTCTTTCTAGCATTTCCCCTGTTCTGAATTTGTCTAATTACGTCTGCTGGTGTTGGCTGATTTCTCTATACCTTATACTTTTTTAGATCTAGCAGTTTGGCTGCTCCTTAGCAGTGCTGTGTAGCACCCAGTGCCTCATGTGAGTAGGCATATCATCTGGTTGTCTTGCTTCTAATGATGTCAGGATTGATCAGTGAGTTTAACCTTTGGTAGCCTTGTCCATTACAGAAACATCTAATAATTTAAATTCCAATTGGTGATCATTGCTTGTATCCTGTATTACGAATTGCAGAATTGTGATAGGAAAACCAGGAAATATGCTTAATTCTTTCCCTTTCTTTACTGATTTACAAAATAATAATTTGTTGTCTCCACAACTTCCAAAGCTAACCAATGAGTTTAATTTTGTTTTGGATGTAGAACACTTCATCTTAATGGAATTTTATATAATTGATGTTTTCATCTCCTGAAGTTATTTACATTTTGGATGTTCTAATAGATGCTATTTTGGCTAGGAGGAGATCAGTCACGTTGGTCCCTATGACTTTTTCATTTGACTGCAGTGTTCTTGGGCCCTTCCTTGCTTTCTGACACCACGAGATAGCTCAGGCTCACCTTGTACATTTTCTACTCTAGACCTTGAAATCAGCCGTTTACCCAAGGAAATTGGTTCCTTTTAGTTTAGATTTCATAATATGAACATTTCATTAATTGTGTCTTTGACAGGTAAGATGATTTAAAATAGTGTCTTTGCTCCGTTGAGAAGAATGTTTTGGGATTTCTCTTTATGTCCTGTCCCTGCATTCCACAGGTTTTATAGTAATTTTGGTGCTTATGCTATAATTAAAATAATAGCTATCATTTATTAATGTATTTAGTATAGAACTGATGCTATTTTTGACATTATTTCTTCATAAAAGTCTACATTTCCATCATATAGATGAAAAAATGGAGACTCCGGAAACTTGAACAGCTTGCCTGAGGTCCTGGAGCTGAGATTTAACTTATCTGTGGGACTTCCTCTGTGTTATGTTCAGGTGGAAGCAGTAAATTTAGAGAAACACAGGACTGAGATTTCAGAAAGTTTTATTTTTAACTAGGGATATAGCTTTTTAAAAAATGAAACTAAAGGACAGATTCAAGTACAACTAGCAAATCCAAATATTGGATTTGACCAATGGCAGTTGACAGACTGGAAGCTCTCATGGAGAAGTTAGGATGGGGCCATACAGAGAGTAGTATGCTGGTCTCAGAAATGCTGTTTTATGGAGTAGTTTGACTTGCGTTTTATAAGATGAAAATTAAAATTATGAACTTGGCATCAGTCTTTAGGACAGGCTTGGAAGAGGTGGTGTCTCTTGTGGCATCTCTAGCCTCAGTCTCCTTTATTCTTCATAATGTTGCCCAGTGTTTGCCCTCTTACAGGCTCTGTATTGTCTGTTAATTAAAAAAATCCAAACTTCCTAGCCGGGCATTAAAGGTCCTCCACAAGTCTGCTCATTGAGTCACTTTAAGGAAGAAGTACTACATGTTATGTCTGACCATATCTTTTGAAGCCACCTTGTTAGATAAATATGATTTACTATGTTCATTACCTAGAATAATATATATAACTTATTCATTGAGCTAAAAAGTGTGTTCTTAGTGTATCTGCAGATATTTTCAGATAATGACATGAATTGTGTAGCAGGTTACCTTTTTGGTCTGTTCATAGCCTTTAGCCTGTAACTACTGAGCATATAGCAAGTACACATTCCTTAAAACACACAAACGACCAAAACCCAGATACATAACCTGGATAGTCCTGTATCTATTTAAAAATAGACTCGTATCTATTTACATTTTAGCTCAGTTAAAAATTTCCAATAAAGGAAACTTTATGCCTCTATGATTTCACTTGGGGATTCTAACAAATATTTAGGGAAGAAATATTGCCAGTTATGAACATTATCTTCCAGAATCACCCAACTCATGAGGACAGCATTATCCTTATGTCATAATGAAACAAAGACATTACAAGAAAGATCAATAGCCCTCATGAACAGAGATGCAGATTTCTCAGCAGAGTATTAGCACTGTGATTCCAGCAATGCAGTTGTCCTTTGTGCAATCTAGGAGTCGGGGGCAGCTCTCCATGCAGTCACCAATTTGTGGACATTTATAGTTGGCCTTCTGTATCCGTGGTCTGTATCCACATACTGAACCAGTAGTGGATCTTGTGGTACTGTAGTATTTAGTGAAAAAATGTGAGTCCAAGTATCCGTGTAGTTCAAACCTGTGTTATTCAAGGGTCAACTATATAAACATACTTATGTGCATATATTTATGTGTATATTTAGGGACAGTCTGTTATGACCAAGTCGATTTTATCCTGGTAGTGCAGAGGTGTTCAGTATTTTAAAATCAAGAAATAGTTCACCATATTAATAGACTAAAGAAAATCTATATGATCGTCTCAATATACAGAAGAATCATTTCAAAAAATTCAGTATTCATATATAATAAGGATCCACAAACTGGGGATAGAAGAGAACTTCCTTCCCTGATATAAGATATTTACCAAAAAAAAAAATGCAATTATTACACTTACTTTCAAATGACTGAATACTAATAAACTCTAATATTGTGATTAAGGCAAGGGTATGCGCTCTCATCATAGTCATTCCGCATTGGTCTGGAATGTCGTGATTCAGGCAATTAGGCAAAAAATAAGGCCTGCAGATTGGAAAGAAATAAATTGTTTATTCACAGATGCCAGTTGTCTTTATAGAAAATTCCATGGAATCTATCCCCCACAAAATGCTATAGCTAGTAAGTGAGGTTAAGAAGATTATAGATAGGCCAGTATGCAAATATCAACTGTATTTCTATATGCTAGCAATTAGCCTCGGAGAAGGCAATGGCACCCCACTCCAGTATTCTTGCCTGGAAAATCCCATGGATGGAGGAGCCTGGTGGGCTGCAGTCCATGGGGTCACTGAGGGTCAGACACAACTGAGCAACTTCACTTTCACTTTTCACTTTCATGCATTGGAGAAGGAAATGGCAACCCACTCCAGTGTTCTTGCCTGGAGAATCCCAGGGATCGGGGAGCCTGGTGGGCCGCTGTCTGTGGGGTCGTACAGAGTCGGACACGACTGAAGTGACTTAGCAGCAGCGGCAGCAGCAGCAATTAGTCTATAAATACTAACATATAAAATTAACAGTACTATTTATAGTGGTACCCCCATAAAAGAAAGTGAAATACTTAGTTAGAATTCTAGTATTTGTGGAATCTGAATGCTGAAAACTGTAATTTACAAACGCTGATGAAAATAATCAAAGGCCTGTGTAAATAGAGAGATGCTGCTTTTGTGGAGTCAAAGGCGTGATATTGTTAAGATACCAGTTCTCCCAAACTGATTCGTAGATTCAGTGCAATCCCCATCAGAATTACGGCAGACTGTTCTGTGGCTGTCTGTCAGCTGTTTCTAAAATGTATGCGAAAAGATAAAGGAATTAGAACAACGAAAGTATTTTTGAAAGAACTGTGGAAGACTCAATATCCAATTTCAAGACTGACTGTAAAAATACAACAATCACAGTGTGATACTGGTTACGGGGTAAACGAATAGGTCAACAGAACAGAACAGTCTCTCTGGTCAGGTTTTCTTTGTGTCATCAGTTCAGTTCAGTCGCTCAGTCGTGTCCCGACTATTTGTGACCCCATGGATTGCAGCACGCCAGGCCTCACTGTCCATCACCAACTCCTGGAGTCTACTCAGAATTATGTCCATTGAGTTGGTGATGCCATCCAACCACCTCATCCTGTCATCCCCTCTCCCGCCTTCAATCTTTGCCAGCATCAGGATCTTTTCAAATGAGTCAGCTCTTTGTATCAGGTGGCCAAACTATTGGGAGTTTCAGCTTCAACGTCAGTCCTTCCAGTGAATATTCAGGACTGATATCCTTTAGGATGGACTGTTTGGATCTCCTTGCAGTCCAAGGAACTCTCAAGAGTCTCCAGCACCACAGTTCAAAAGCATCAATTCTTCAGTGCTCAGTTTTCTTTATACTCCAACTCTCACATCCATACATGACTCTAGAAAAACCATAGCTTTGACTAGATGGACTATTGTTCGCAAAGTAATGTCTCTGCTTTTTAATATGCTGTCTAGGTTGGTCATAACTTTTCTTCCAAGGAGCAGGCGTTTTTTAACTTCATGGCTGCAGTCACCATCTGCAGTGATTTTGGAGCCCCCGAAAATAAAGTCTCTCACTGTTTACCCTGTTTCCCCATCTATTTGCCATGAAATGGTGGGACCAGATGTCATGATCTTAGTTTTCTGAATGTTGAGCTTTAAGCCAACTTTTTTACTCTCCTCTTTCACTTTCATCAAGAGGCTTTTTAGTTCTTTGCTTCTGCCATAAGGATGGTGTCATCTGCATACCTGAGGTTATTGCTGTTTCTCCTGGCAAACTTGATTCCAGCTTGTGCTTCTTCCAGCCCAGTGTTTCTCATGATGTCCTCAGCATATAAGTTAAATAAGCAGGGTGACAGTATACAGCCTTGATGTATTCCTTTTCCTATATGGAACCAGTCTGTTGTTCCATGTCCAGTTCTAACTGTTGCTTCCTGACCTGCATACAGGTTTCTCAAGAGATAGGTCACGTGGTCTGGTATTCCCATCTCTTTAAGAATTTTCCACAGTTTGTGGTGGTCCACACAGTCAAAGGCTTTGGTGTAATTAATAAAGCAGAAATAGATGGTTTTTTTGGAACTCTCGCTTTTTTGATGATCCAGCGGATGTTGGCAATTTGATCTCTGGTTCCTCTGCCTGGAACTGTGAACCTTTGTTCATGGTTCACATACTGTTGAAGCTTGGCTTGGAGAATTTTGAGCATTGCTTTACTAGCGTGTGAGATGAATGCAGTTGTGCGAGAGTTTCAGCATTCTTTGGCATTGTCTTTCCTTGGGATTGAAATGAAAACTGACCTTTTCCAGTCCTGTGGCTACTGCTGAGTTTTCCAAATTTGCTGGCATATTGAGTGGTACTTTCACAGCACCATCTTTTAGGATTTGAGATAGCTCAACTGGAATTCCATCACCTCCACTAGCTTTGCTTGTAGTGATGCTTCCTAAGGCCCACTTGACTTCACATTCCAGGATGTCTGGCTCTAGATGAGTGATCATACATGATTATCTGGGTCGTGAAGATCTTGTTCGTATAGTTCTTCTGTGTATTCTTGCCATCTGTTCTTAATATCGTCGTCTTCTTTTAGGTCTGTACCATTTTTGTCCTTTATTGTGCCCGTCTTTGCGTGATTTGTTCCTTTGATATCTAATTTTCCTGAAGAGATCTCTAGTCTTTCCCATTCTGTTGTTTTCCTCTATTTCTTTCCACTGATCACTGAGGAAGGCTTTCTTAATCTCTCCTTGCTATTCTTTGCAATTCTACATTCAAATGGATATATCTTTCCTTTTTTCCTTTGCTTTTCCCTTCTCTTCTTTTCACAGCTATTTGTAAGGCCTCCTCAGACAGTCATTTTGCTTTTTTGCATTTCTTTGTGTCATAGGAAAAGACAATTCAGTAGATGAAATATGGTGTTTGCTACAAGTGATAGTGGAATAATTAGACATTTATGTGCAAAAAATAAAACGAAAAACCTAGCCCTCAATCCCACTCATTATATAGAATTTAACTTGTAATGGATTGTAGATCTAAATGTGAAGAACTTTCAGAGGAAAACAGAGAAGCTCTTTATGAGTTTGTGCTAGGCAGGGAGTGCTTAGGTTCAACTTCATAAGCATAATCCATGAAAGGGAAAAAAATGATAAAATTGAGGAAGTCCATTTAACAAATTCTGCCGTTCAAAAGACACCATTGAGAGAATATCAAAGATAATACCTAAAAATCACACATCTGAAAATTGTGTGTGTGTGTATATAAAGATAACTCAGAATTCAACAAGAAAAACAATCCTGTTTGAAAAGTGGCAAACGGTTGAAGAGACCCTTCACTGAGATACTGTAAGCACATGGAAGGAATGCTCGGCACCATGGTGGTGGTTCAGTCGCTCAGTCGTGTCCGACCCTTGAGACCCCGTGGGCTGTAGCCTGCCAGGCTCCTCTGTGTATGGAATTCTCCAGGCAAGAGTACTGGGGTCAGTTGCCATTTTCTTCCGTGGGATCTTCCCGACCCAGGAATCCAACCCTGGTCTCCTGCATTGCGGGCAGATTCTTTCCTGACTGAGCTACGAGGGAAGCCATTAGGAAATTCAAATTAAGTCCATTGTGAGGTATCACTACATATTTATTAGAATATGTAAATTAAAAAAACCCAGCATTTTTCTTTACCAAATGCTGGCAAGAGCAGTTGAAACTCTCATGTGCTACTGGTGAGAATGCAGAATTGTAAAGCCACTACAGTTGGCAGTTTCTTACAAATTTAAATAACAGTTTACCTCTGAACAGCATGGATTTGAATTATGAGGGTTCTTTTCAATAATAAATACTACAGCACACGATTTGTGATTGGTTAAATCCAATAATTTGGAAACCATGTATATGGAGGGCTGACTATAGGTTATATGCAGATTTTCAGCTACATGGAGGGTTGGCAGCCCAGAACTACATGTTTTTCAACGGTCAGCTGTACGTATTTAATGTCCCATCCACTCCACAATGTGTATCCCAGAGAAACGTTCACACAGAAATCTGCGTGCAAATGTTGAGAGCAGCTTTATTCATAATGTCAAAAACTAGAAATAACTCAGATGTCCTTTAGCTGTCTATTGAATAAATGGACTGTGGTCTATTTATTGGACTACTGTTCACCGTAAGAAGAAACGAAGTATTGATACATATAGTAACGAGGATGATTCAGATCCATTATGATGATAGCCAGACTGTAAAGTTTTATTTCTGTGGCTTTTTGGAAAGAGAACATCTTAAGGGATGGAGAACAGATCAGTGGTTGCCAGGGACTTAAGAATGTGAACAGGGTTTAACCTCCCTGAGCAGCCCGGGGTGATGGAACTGTTACACATCTTCATTATGATGGTAATTGTGTAACTGCAAGCAATTGTCAAGAGTCAAAGAGCTAGACACCAAAATGATGGATTTTTAATGCATGTTTAAAATACCTTATGTTGAAAAGAAGGTTTTCCATGAATGTTCTTTATTATTTTAGGGTATGTATCTCTGAGGTGAATAAAATGTTACCTTCTTAAATAGTATATCTTAGGTGACAAGCAAGTAGTATAAACCCTGAAATTTTCCAATTTTATCCCTCAGGTGTTGAAGTGCCATCAAAAGACTCTTTGCCAAAGAAGAGGCCAATTTATGAAGATAAAAAGAAGAAAAAACCACCACAGCAGATGGAAAATAAAGGTTTGCATACAAAACCTGTGATTTAGAAACAGTTTTGGTTGCCTTTCCCCCTATAACCTTAAAAGCTGAAGTCTTTTAAAAAGAAGTCAAACCAGAATTGCATATTGAAACCAACTTCCGGTACCTTGTTTCATATTAATATCATTCTCCAGTGATTCAAATGACAGGTTAATGGAAAAATACATCTGTTTGTAAAATCTGGGTGCTATGCTATGAATAACTGTTCTTGACTGAAAAAGCATGACTATTTTTTTTTTTGCTATTTCATTCTCAACCTTCTGTAATTTTGTATTCTAGTCTTGTCGGAAAGAAAAACTGGTTTCCTGTTTGTAAAAAACCATAGCTGGTATTAAATGTTTTGTAAACCTACTAAAGAATTTAGATTGTACTACTGGTGTTTATTCAGTAGTTAACAGAGTATCCTAACAGGAAATGCACTGGAAAGGATTGTTAAGTTGGTTTCTGTTCCTTTGATCAGTTTCTGAACCGGTGGAGTTAAGTGCTGCTGTAGAAGCTGTGGAGCAAGGAGTACCCGAAAAAGAAGAGACACCGCCTCCTGTTGAACCAGGCCAGTAGTGCTCATGTGTCTTCAGTTGTCTTGGTCGTCACTAGTTTGGGGATACCAGATGTCTGGCAGAATGGCCTTCTAACTTTGTAGTTCTTTCTTTAAATTGTTTCATTTTCTCTGAAAAAATCATAGGGGTGAGACTTGAATCACTTTTGTTCTTTACAGTAGTGTTGGAAGTGGTATTTGGATTTTCTCTAATGTTTTTATTTGTGGGTCAGAATTCTTAGGTGGTGCCAAAAAGACCTAAAGTTCTTTGTTTAAATCCTTTGGAAGCAAATTGGAAGCACTTTTGATTAGAGCTTTTATTAAGAATTATAAGAATTGACATTTTAAAATCTTTAGAGGTCAGCTTCTGTTTACTAAATTAGTAAGAGGATCCAGTTTACTCATTCTGTGTGTGTATTTTGAGATTGGAGAACATCTCTGGGTTTTTTTTTTTTTCTTTAAACATTGTTCTAATTCGTGAAACTAGGTGTTGCTAGGAGAGCCAGAGGCTGGCTAAATTGTATGATAGGTAAAATCAGGAGAATCTCCGGTGTTTACAGATAGGAGTAGGAGTTGCTTTAGAGAATGTTAAGACTGACCCAGACTGAGGAGAGTTTGGGGGAGAATGGATTCATGTATATGTATGGCCGAGTTCTTTTGCTGTCCTCTTGAAACTGTCACAACATCATTAATTGGCTGTACCCCAATACAAAACAAATTTTTTTTTTTTTCAAGATTGACCCATATTTGTGAATACTGGGTTGGCCAATAAATTCATTCAGGGTTTGTTTTAAGATGGTACAGAAAACCCCAAATGAACCTTTTGGCTAACCCAGTATTACTGATCCTTTTTTTCTTCCCCTCCTATTCTCAATGTAAAAGGATCTGTTTTCCTCAGCCTGCCTCAGCTTAACCTGATGAGATCAAAGACATTCATGTTGATAGACTTAATGGGAACTCGCTACTTTAGGTGGTAATTTGTAGCAGTGGAAAGAGTTACTAATTTAGAAGGAGTTTAGGGTTCATGTTTCTGACTCATTCCCTCCTCCTCAGGAAAATGTATCCAGGCTTGTTGGCAAATAGTAATTATGACAGGGAAACAAATACCCCATGTTCCACCCTCATCTTCCTTTCATTTGAGAATGATTTTGCTTGATTAGATGTAAGTAAAAAGAGTCATTTTTGTTAATAAGGAGAGTTTATAGTCTTTGAATTCAAAATTAAACCTTTCTGGCCGTTTTTGGGTTGGAAGCACAACATGCTGTTCTTACTTTCAGCTGGAATAGAAGTGTAGATTTGTACCTCCAACTATGTAATTTAAGTAGTATTTGTATGTATTTGAAGAGGTTAAAGCTAAATAAACAATATATTCTTATGTATATAGTTTGAAGATCAAAAAGAAGATATATGTGAAATTCCATTTGTCCTCGAGAACTGAATGCCATCATGTACCCTTTTCAAGATCTAAAGGAATATTTCAATGAGTTGCTAATATTTTGGACATGACTTAGCGACTGAACAGCAATATTTTACCTCAGATATGAAATCTGGGTTAAGTTTAATATATTGTATGCAAAACATGAGGAAATTGTGAAGCATTTAGTGACAGTAAAGGATTTAACCTGCTAGGTATGTTGAAAAATAGTTGCAAAGAATGAAATGATATAAATACTTCTTTTTATAACTGAAGCATTTTTTAAATGTCAATATAGTTTTCTACATTTTTTTTTCTAAAAGCAATTTTAAATGTCTAGATCTAATTTTTATGTCCTTAATGAAAACTTTAATCCACAGAAGAGGAAGAAGAAACAGAGGATGCTGGGTTGGATGACTGGGAAGCTATGGCTAGTGATGAGGAGAGAGAAACAGGTGAGTAGCTCGTAAGCATGCGCTGAGAAGTCCATTGGCTATTGGTGATGTGTCTGTGTTTAAAGGAGCAGTCTCTTGATCATGAAAGCTGCATGAGCATGCCTGGAGATAGAGGACAGTCTGGCTCTTTCCATTGCCATGATCTCTAAATCCTCCTGGGGATCCTGATTTTATTGATAAATGGTTTTTCAGAAAGTGATTTGTAAGGTAGTTGCCTAGGATTTAGAATGCATTTTTTCCCAGAATGGTGATTTTTACAAATGAGAATAGGTTATTAAAGCTCTTTAACTTAGAATAAATACAAAGATAATACAAACAAGATAGTAGAGTTCCTCCTAATCACCATGAATAAAAGATGATTTTCCTAGTCATTTCTTCCTGGAGTCTTTTTTAGGGTTTTATTTGCTGGCTTTCTCCTAACTTTTTGAAGTGAATATTTGGCTCCTTGTTTTTTCAGTCTTTTTTTAAAATGATGTATTTTTCTCTAAGCCTGGCTTTAGCCAAATTCTCTAAGTTCTGATATATTGATATTTTAGAATTTCTATTTTGATATTTTAGCCTGTAATTTATTTAGAAGTTTATTTCTTAATTTATGAAAATGAGGACTTTACATATCTTTGTTATTTCATTGTGATCAGGAAAACACGTGTTTCTATCCTTTGAATTGTGTTGACTTAATTTACAACCCAACAAATGGTTTGTTATTTTACGTATTTCATGTGACTGGAAAGAGTTTATATTCAGCATTTGTTGAGTGCTTTGCTATCTATATTTAGGTTGCTGATTATTTTGTTCAGCTTCTGAGTTGTTTTTTTTTTTTCTGGTGTACTTTTCTCTCTTTTGCTGAGAGTGGTATACTTATATCTCCCATTGTGCTTATAGATTGTCTTTTTCTCTGAGAGTTATATTAATTTTTGCTCTATGTATTTTTGTGCTGTATTATTAAATGAATGTAATCTTACATCTTTCTGATGAATTGACCGTTTTATCTCTTATTTCTAGTAATGTCTTTTTCCTTAAAGTCCACTTTCTCTGTTGTTAATGTAGCTATACCAGCTTTAATTTACTTGATTTTTTTCTGTCTGTATTACACTTTCTATATCCTTACACAGCATATAGTTGAGGTTTTCAAATCTAGTTTGTCACTTAGCCCATTACATCTAGAATTTAATACAGTTATTGAAGTTTAGTGATTTTATATTTATCATCTTACTCTTATTTGTTCTATTTCTTTTTCTCTCCTTTCTAACTATCTTTTGGATTATTTGATTTTTTTTTAAATTCCATTTTATGCCCTTTCATGAGCTTGGATGTTTTGTACTTTTCTCCTTACTTTTGGTGGTTACTCTAGACAGTGTTAACATTGACTTCTGAACTATCAATGTCTGTTACCTTCTTTCCAGGCAAGATAAAAGACCATAGAATACATAAATTACATTTGAACAGTTCTCAGCTTATATATACCATTGTTCTCATTTACTTTAATTCTCTCTTTTAAACCCCAGAAGCTTTAAAACACACACATACAACAATGGGTATACATTGACATTTACTCACATTCTTAGCTTTTGTGGTGCTTCTTTCCTTCCTCAATTTGTTACCTTCTATTGGGGTCATTTCTTCCAGCCTGAAGAGTATCTTTTAGAATTCCCTTCAATGTGAATCTGCTACAGAGACTGTCCGTATTTGCTTTTCTGAAACAGCTTTATCTCATCTTCATTCTTTTTTAAAAAAATTTATTTAGTTGTGGCTGTGCTGGGTTTCCATTGCTACGTGGGCTTTTCTCTAGTTAGCGTTAAGTAGGGGCTAACTCTCTAGTTGGTGGTACACAGGCTTCTCATCGTGGTGCCTTCTGTTGCAGAACATGGGCTCCAGGGCATGGGGGCTTTAGTACTTGGGGCTTCTGGTCCTTAGAGCACAGGCTTGATAGTTGTAGCACACAGGCTTGGTTGCTCTGCCGCATGTGGGATCTTCCTCAATCAGGGATCGAACTTATGTCTCCTGCTTTGGCAGGCAGATTCTTCATCACTGAGCCACCAGGGAATCCCTCATCTTCATTCTTGAAGGTGACATACTAAATGAGAAATTCTTTGTTGTAATTTGATTAATGCTTTGATGATGCTAGTCCCCGGTCTTGGCTTTTATTGTTTCTGTTTAAAAGTCAGGTATCACCCTAAAGTTTCCATATGTCTTTGTTTTCATCAGTTTTATTATGATACAACCCAGTTTGTTTTTATTTTCTCCTGAGTTGTTTGAAACTGTAGAAATAATTTGATGGAAAAGTTGGTGTTTTCTTACTCCAGAGAGAATTTATATGTACATCTACCAGGAGTCTGAGTGAACTAGCAATATAGAATCATCTTATTCCCCATTTGGAATTTAGAGAACCTGGAGGTGATCTGCCAGTAATGGGGAGATCCTGTTTATCCTGTTACTTCCACAGAGTTTTTCAGTATTTCACCCCACAGTAAGAGCACTACTCAGTGTCCGTCTACCTTGCCCCCCTGAAATCCTTGGTAGGCCTGAACTCCCAGTGCCTGGACCCTTGAGCATTGAGGGGCCTTTAAGAGCACTACATAGCCTTTCAGCTGCTTCCTCCAGGGTCCGCAGATGACCCTGGTGGGGAGGAAGTACTGAACATTGTGCTCCCCTCCCTGGGTTCTGTCCTCTCTGGGACAGTGTATCCTGGCCAGTGATGTTTTCCTTTATTTATTAGCTTAAGTATGGTTAATGCATTAAGTTTTTACTGTTAAAAGGCAATCTTTACTGTAGTATGTAGACAAAACTTTGCATTTATGATGTATGAAAACATTAATTTTGAATTATATAGTAAAATGTTACTGCCTTATTTAGTACCCTTTCAGTATTATTTTGCCTTTAAGGTCTCTGTCTTGATAGAAATCTCATTTTTATCTTTGGTTTACTTCAAAATGTCTTTTCCTAAAAGAAGAAAACACAGTGCATATAGAAGTAAAAGAAAACCCTGAAGAGGAGGAGGAGGAGGAAGAGGAGGAGGAGGAGGAGGAAGAAGAGAGTGAAGACGAAGAGGAGGAGGAAGGAGACAGTGAAGGCAGCGAAGGTGAAGAAGATGATGGAAAGGTGTCAGATGAGAAGGACGCTGGGAAGACATTGGATAAAAAGCTGAGCAAAGACGCGAGCTCAGAATCTGAGGATGACTCTGACGACGATCGAACTAAAGAAGAACGGGCTTATGACAAAGCAAAACGGAGGATTGAGGTATTCATTTTTCCTCTTCTCTACTCCTTTCCTCCCCCTTCCTCTGTGATCATTAGAACTTTACAACAAAGGCTTCTATTGAGGAGCAATTGAAAAAACAGTCTTGGATTGGTATCTGTTCAGTTTTTGTGATGCTGAGACAGAATAGGTCCTTGACACTGGTCTAACCCAAGGACCTCACTGTTTGCTAAGATGGAATTGTGGCTGCCTTATCAGTTTTTTCTTTTTTTAATCCAAATTTTAGTGTGCTCTTTGAGAGATTTTTTTATAGGTTTACAGAGGTATCTGAGCTTATGCGCTCTAATTGACTGTTTGCCTTATGTGTTCAGTCATTCTGACGCATGTGGTCCCTCTAGTCTAAATCAGGTGGGTTAAGGAGGCTTCTGTTTGGTCCAGTTCACATACCCTGCCTCTTCCTGTTTTCCCTTCTTAATGCAGTAGACCTCTACTGCTGCTCCTCCTAGACTTCAGCAGGTAGTTTTCTCTAGTTATGTCAGCTTAGCATAAATAATGCACTAAAAACTAATAGGCTTTGAGGAGGCTAAACTGTTTTAAAACTAAAAATTGTTTTTAGCTTTCTTTAATTTTTTCATGTGCAATTCTAGCTTTCAGTTTGTGAATACCTCTGTGTCAGTATTTCCCTTTTCCTTCTGTAAAGTTTAGTAAGGAATACATTTTCCAAATTTCTAAAGGACTAACAAAGTCTGTTACTGTAAATTGGGGTTTCTTAGCCTCAGCAGTATTGACGTTTTTGGGCCTAAGAATTGTCTGCTGTGGGGGACTGTCCTCTTCATTTTAGGATGTTGAGCAGTATCTCTGATCACCCTCTAAATCCCCTCCCTTCTCCTGCTTGTGTCTCTGCTTCTTCCCACAGCACCTGCCTCAGCTAGACATTGTGTACTGTGCTTGATGATTTATAGACAGAATGGGTATAATCAGAAAGGAAGAGTTCCCTATTATCTCATTCCCTAGTGAGACAGAAGAACTACCCTTGGCAGTGAATGGTTATGAACCTCATGATTTAAAAAAAAAATTAATTAAAATTAAGTAATAAATTTAGTGGATGCATTTCTTCCCGCCCAACCCCCCCGCCATTTAACAATATGCAGTGGTCGTCTTTAGCTCAACAATTAAAAAAAAGTCTTTTGGCTGCACTGGGTATTCGTTGCTGTGCTCAGGCTATCTCTAGTTGCAGTTCATGGGCTCATCAGTTGTAGCTCATGGGCTTAGTTGCTTTGCGCCATGTGGGATCTTCCTGGACCCGGGACCGAACCTGTGTCTCCTGCACTGTATGGCAGATTCTTAACCACTAGACCAGCAGGGAAGTCCTAGCTCAACAATTTTTAAACAGCTTGGTTGAGATGTGATTTACATACTGTAAAATTGACCCATTTTAAGTTTACAATTCAGTGACATTTTGTAAATTTACAGAGTTGTGCAGCCACTCCCACAACTCAACTTTTAGAATATGTTCATCACCCCAGAAAGATCCTTGTGCCAATCTGCAGTCATTACCCATTCCTGCCCCCAAGCAACTGCTCATCTGTTTCCTGTCTCAGGAAAGCATCTTCTCCAGAAACTTCATCATACATGCAGCTTTATATTTTGTGGTCTTTTGTGTCTGGCTTCTTTCACTTAAGCCTGTTCATCTGTGTTGCTGTTCTGTCAGTACTGTGTTCCTTTTAACTGAGAGTAGTGTTCTGTTACATATAGATATGCCACATTTATGTGTGTCCATTCACCAGGTAAAGAACATTAGAATGTTTCCACTTTTTGTCATTTGTATTTCTGTTACAAAACGGTCTCATATGAGTCTGTGGATGGAAATATATTTTTACTACTTTTGAATAAAAACAATTTTTAGGAGTGAATTTTTTTTAATCGTAGAAATTTAGCAGCGTCTAAGAGTGAGACACCAAGACCCAGTTGTGGATGTGACTGGTGATAGAAGCAACGTCCGATGCTGTAAAGAGCAATATTGCATAGGAACCTGGAATGTCAGGTCCATGAATCGAGGCAAATTGGAAGTCGTCAAATAGGAGATGGCAAGAGTGAATGTCGATATTCTAGGAATCAGCGAACTAAAATGGACTGGAAAGGGTGAATTTAACTCAGATGACCATTATATCTACTATTGTGCACAGGAATCCCTTAGAAGAACTGGAATAGCCATCATGGTCAACAAAAGAGCCTGAAATGCAGTACTTGGATGCAATCTCAAAAATGACAGAATGATCTCTGTTCGTTTCCAAGGCAAACAATTCAGTATCACGATAATCCAAGCCTATGTCCCAACCAGTAACACTGAAGAAGCTGAAGTTGAACAGTTCTATGAAGACCTACAAGACCTTCTAGAACTAACACCCCAAAAAGATGTCCTTTTCATTGTAGGGGACTGGAATGCAAAAGTAGGAAGTCAGGAAACACCTGGGGTAGCAGGCAAATTTGGCCTTGGAGTACAGAATGAAGCAGGGCAAAGGTTAATAGAGTTTTGCCAAGAGAATGCACTGGTCATAGCAAACACCCTCTTCCAACAACACAAGAGAAGACTCTACACATGGACATCACCAGATGGTCAACACCAAAATCAGATTGATTATATTCTTTGCAGCCAAAGATGGAGAAGCTCTATACAGTCGGCAAAAACAAGACTGGGAGCTGACTGTGGCTCAGATCATGAACTTCTTATTGCCAAATTCAGACTTAAATTGAAGAAAGTAGGGAAAACCACTAGACCATTCAGGTATGACCTAAATCAAATCCCTCATGATTATACAGTGGAAGTGAGAAACAGATTTAAGGGACTAGATCTGATAGAGTGCCTGATGAACTGTAGAATGAGGTTCGTGACATTGTACAGGAGACAGGGATCAAGACCATCCTCATGGAAAAGAAATGAAAAAAGCAAAATGGCTGTCTGAGGAGGCCTTACAAATAGCTGTGAAAAGAAGAGAAGCAAAAAGCAAAGGAGAAAAGGAAAGATACAAGCATCTGAATGCAGACTTCCAAAGAATAGCAAGGAGAGATAAGAAAGCCTTCCTCAGCGATCATTGCAAAGAAATAGAGGAAAAGAACAGAATGGGAAAGACTAGAGATCTCTTGAAGAAAATTAGAGATACCAAGGTGCCGGGGTCCAGCCCTGGTGGATCCAGGGAATTCAAAGGGTGGACGATTGATTTAGAGAGAGAGAGAGAAGGAAAGAATGTTGTAGATAAGAAAATAGAGGAGAGAAGAAAAGAGGCTGATGTTCCTTTGTTTATACAGAAAATCAGTAAAGTCTCAAGACAAGAGACTTGCACCATCTACGTAAGGCCACAGGTGCCCTCCCAGTCTCCCAAGGGAGTGAAGGCATAGGGCGCCTTCCTGTTCAGGTCTTAGAAACCCAGGCAAATAAGTAGACACGGCGGACCTCTGTATTCCAGATGGGAACTAGCCTGAAAGAGAGAGTAAGAGAGGAGAGAGTGATTGACACAGGGAGAGACCAAGCTGTTTCGGTGAGCGAGGCCCCAGTAACTTTATTTTTTAAAAGGACTTTTATACCTTTACCACAAATGATGATGTGTACATTATCTTCTGGCCTTGGAGGCCTGTGAAACATTTTAAGACCCTCTTTTGATAAAGACTGCTCAACCAGAAAACTTATTTTCCCTTGAAATGTTTTTTCTTTATATTTCTAATCTGTGTCAGCCTCAGAAAGTATCAAACAAAGTTACATTTTCAGGAAGCAGAGGTGCAGTGAGTTACAGCAAAGAAAGGACCAATTAGCTCAACAGTCTGGTATGGTCAGTTTCAAGGCTACACTTGTTTTTTCTTACAGTCTAACTATGTTAAGGAATGTGCTCCCAGGTGCACAGTGGATAAGAGATATGGGAACTTAGCAACAAGCATTGGCTCAACAGTGAAATCTTACACCAGCACTACTCTAATAACTTTGAACTCTTTGAAAGGCTGTATGTTTTTAGGCTTCCCATGCCTCTCACAGTTGGGGGGCTGTAAACAATCACATGCATAGTTGTAAAAGTCCAGGTAAGGCAAATTAGAGAGCCATCAGAGGGGTTTGAGCTGAAACACTCCTTAAGTTAACTTTTTCCAGAGAGTGTCAGAAGAGTGGAAAAGCACAGTACAATAAAATCAGGCTGGCTCTGTTTTTTTTTTTTTTTGGGGGGGGGGGGGAGGGTTAGATGTTCAGGAAAACTCAGGGGGAACCCCTGAAGCCAGATCACACTTTTGCGTTTTGTCAGGCTTCCTTCCTCATGACCTTTGCCATGGGCGGGATTCCTCACGCTGGCTCCCGGCACCAAGGGAACATTTCATGCAAAGATGGGCTCGATAAAGGACAGAAATGGTATGGACCTAACAGAAGCAGAAGATATTAAGAAGAGGTGGCAAGAATACACAAAAGAACTGTACAGAAAAGAGCTTCATGACCCAGATAATCATGATGGTGTGTTCACTCACCTGGAGCCAGACCTGGAATGTGAAGTCAAGCGGGCTTTAGAAAGCATTACTGCGAACAAAGCTAGTGGAGGTGATGGAATTCCAGTGGAGCTCTTTCAAATCCTGAAAGATGTTGCTGTGAAAGTGCTGCACTCAATATGCCAGCAAATTTGGAAAACTCAGCAGTGGCCATAGGACTGGAAAAGGTCAGTTTTCATTCCAATCCCAAAGAAAGGCAATGTCAAAGAATGCTCAAACTACCACACAATTGCACTCATCTCACACGCTAGTAAAGTAATGCTCAAAATTCTCCAAGCCAGGCTTCAGCAATACGTGAACCGTGAACTTCCAGATGTTCAAGCTGGTTTTAGAAAAGGCAGAGGAACCAGAGATCAAATTGCCAACATCCGCTGGATCATGGAAAAAGCAAGAGTGTTCCAGAAAAACATCTATTTCTGCTTTATTAACTACACCAAAGCCTTTGACTTTGTGGATCACAATAAACTGGAAAATTCTGAAAGATGGGAATACCAGACCACCTGACCTGCCTCTTGAGAAACCTATATGCAGGTCAGGAAGCAACAGTTAGAACCGGTCATGGAACAACAGACTGGTTCCAAATAGGAAGAGTACATCAAGGCTGTATATTGTCACCCTGCTTATTTAACTTATATGCAGAGTCCATCATGAGAAACGCTGGGCTGGAAGAACCGCAAGCTGGAATCAGGATTGCTGGGAGAAATATCAGTTACCTCAGATTTGCAGATGACACCATCCTTATGGCAGAAACTGAAGAGGAACTAAAGAGCCACTTGATGAAAGTGAAAGAGGGGAGTGAAAAAGTTGGCTTAAAGCTCAACATTCAGGAAACTAAGATCATGGCATCTGGTCCCATCACTTCATGGGAAATCGATGGGGAAACTGTGGAAAGAGTGTCAGACTTTATTTTTTGGGGCTCAGAAATCACTGCAGATGGTGATTGTAGCCATGAAATTAAAAGATGCTTACTCCTTGGAAGGAAGGTTATGACCAACCTAGATAGCACATTGAAAAGCAGAGATATTACTTTGTCAACAAAGGTCTGTCTAGTCAAGGCTATGGTGTTTCCAGTGGTCACATATGGATGTGAGAGTTGGAGTGTGAAGAAAGCTGAGCGCCGAAGAATTGATGATTTTGAACTGTGGTGTTGGGGAAGACTCTTGAGAATCCCTTGGACTGCAAGGAGATCCAACCAGTCCATCCTAAAGGAGATCAGTCCAGAGTGTTCATTGCAAGGACTGATGCTGAAGCTGAAACTCCAGTACTTTGGCCGCCTCATTCGAAGAGTTGACTCATTGGAAAAGACCGTGATGCTGGGAGGGATTGGGGGCAGGAGGAGAAGGGGACGACAGAAGATGAGATGGCTGAATGGCATCACTGACTCGATGGACATGAGTTTGAGTGAGCTCCGGGAGTTGGTGATGGACAGGGAGGCCTGGCGTGCTGCGATTCATGGGGTCGCAAAGAGTCGGACATGACTGAGCAACTGAATTGAACTGAAGAGTGAAATTGCTAACTCATGTAACTGCATTTTCAATGTGGCTCTACAATTAAAGATTTTAACCACTTGAGGGTTCTAGTTTCTCTACATCCTAATACTTGTCATTGTCTGCTTTCCCATTATAACTGTGAAGCAGTGTGTCTAACTATGGTTTTAATTTGCATTTCCATGATGTTAATCATTTCTTTGTATGCTGTTTGGCCGTTCCTATAGTCTTAATTGTTGAAGTATCTATTCAAACGTTTGTTCATTTTTAAATTTTGGAATTTGTCTTTTTATTATTGTGTCGTAAGAGTAGTTCTTTTCATTTTTAGCAGTTTCTTTTTGAAATGCATACATTTTAAAGTTTGATAACATCTAATTTATTAAGTTTTTCTTTTACTAGAGCGTAAATTATTCTTCTTGTGTTGTATTGAAGAAATCTTTGTTGAAACCACGATCATGAATAGTTTGTTCTGTGATTTTCTTTTACAGATTTATACTTTTTCTTCCTTGTATCGTTATGATCTATTTTAAGTTAATTTTTATGTAGGGTGTAATGTAAGGATTTAGGTCATTTTTTAAATGATAACCAGCACCGTTGGTTTAAAAGACGACTCTTGCCCTCTTTGTGTTGCCTTCTCATCTTTGACAAATCAAATGGCCAGAATTGTGAGGGTTTGCTTTTGGACTTTCAGTTCTGTTTCATTCATCTGTACGTCTTGTCTTATGTCAGTACCACACTTTCTTGATTACTATAGTTTTTATGATAAGTTTTGAAGTTGGGTAATGTAAGTCTTCCAACATTGTTCCTCCTTTTTTAGATTGTTTCAATTTCCTAGGTCACTTGTTTTTCCATATAGTGTTTAGAATCAGCTTATTAGTTTTTGCAAAAGTCTTCTCACACTTTTGATAGGGACTGCATTGAATCTGTAGATCAGTTTTAGGGAGAATTAGGAAATGGCAATTCACTCCAGTACTATTGCCTGGAAAATCCCCTGGACAGAGAAGCGTGGTAGGCTATAGTCCATGGGGTCGCGAAGAGTCGGACACGACTGAGTGACTTCACTCACTCACTCACCATGTTATTAATACTGAATTTGCCCATCCATGGAAATAGCTGTCTCTCCATTTATTTAGATCCTTTGAAACTTCATCCAGCAGTGTTTTGTAGTTTCCAGAGTATAGGATTTATTTTTCTTTTGTTAAACTTATTGTCCCATATATTTTTTTGATGCTCTTGTGAGCAGAGTCACTATTTAATCTTCCATTGTTAGTACAAAGAAATGCAGTTGATTTTTATAGATTGATCTTACATGCTGCACTACACTGAAATATTTTTACTCCAGGAATTCTTTATAGATTGTAACTAAGCTCATGATGTTTGCTTTTGAGTCATACTTTTTTTAAGATTTTTATTTATTAGTTTTGGCTGTGCTGGGTCTTCACTGCTGCACACACAGTTTCTCTAGTTGCAGCCAGCAGGGGCTGCTCTCTTGTTGCAGTGCACAGCCTTGTCCTTGCAGTGGCTTCTCTCGTGGAGCAGGAGCTCTGGGCACATGGGCCCAGTAGTTGTGGCATGTGGGCTCTCGAGCCCCAGCTCAGTAGTTGTGGGGCATGGTCTTAGTTGCTCTACAATACGTGGAATCTTCCTGGACCAAGGATCGAACCCTTGTCCCCTGCATCGACTGGTGGATTCTTAATCACTAGACCACCGAGGAAAGTATGAGTCATAAATACTGTAAAGCTGTTGTGTACTGCTGTTTGCTAGTAAACAACTGCATCTCTCTTTTGGCATTCCAAAGTATTTTTTCATTACAGTTTGTATAGAAAGATTCAGTGTCTGATGCTAGAAATGAGAGCATTCTTACAAAAATGGTTTTTAGATGGAAAATAGTTTTGTAAGTGACACTACTTCAGACTTTGTGGAAGTCCTCCTTCATTTGCATGCCAGCTTTCCTTGAAAGGCTATCATTTTGAAGAGGAACTGCTGCCTTGTGTTTTTGTTTGGTTCTCAGAAACTGACGTATTTAGAATTAAATGCTTCAGTAAACACACTGTGGTTCAAAAGGCTTTCTCTTGCTTAGATTTACCTTAGGAAGGTGAGAAGTGTCATCTGGGTGTCTTAGTCTGAAGCTGGCAGTAGCTGTGTACATTTGTACACTGGATACAGTTTTGAAATATTTTGCTTTAAAATTTTTAACAATTTGAAGTGAAATTTTTTTGAATGCTAGTGTATACTTCTTTTTATATAAACTTCCCCCCCACAGGGCTTCGCTGGTGGGTCAGCAGTAAAGAATCCACCTGCACTGCAGGAGACATAGGTTCAATCTCTGGTTTGGGAAGATCCCCTGGAGAAGGAAACGGATATCCACTCCAGTATTCCTGCATGGGAAATCCCATGGACAGAGGAGCCTGGTGGGCTACAGTCCACAGGGTCATAAAGAGCTGGACATGACTTAGCAACTAGACAACAGAAAAACAACATAAGTTAGAGGTTTTACTATATAGTAAGTGTGAACGAAATATTCATTATACTCCATTAAATTAACCATGTACAAAAGTGTTCAGAAAGTTTGAGCAAATATTTTACATCATTCTAATCCATATTAGCAGTGCTGCTCTGAAATCTAAACAGGTGTCTCCTTGCTCAAAGGTTGTAAAGTTCACATTGTAAAATGCAATTACATGTAGTTAAATCAGCAAACAGCTTGTATGCAGATTGTGGCATTCTCTTGCAAAGGCAAACTAAAGGAAAATGGTAGTGAAGGTTTGAAATATTTAATTTTGTGTGTGTGGTTTTTTTTGTTGTTGTTCCTAGAAACGGCGACTTGAACACAGTAAAAATGTAAATACAGAGAAGCTGAGAGCTCCTGTTATTTGTGTGCTTGGACATGTGGATACAGGGAAGACAAAAATTCTGGATAAGGTAAGAGAATGTTGTGTGCATTGATATATAACTCTGAATAAGTGAATGATACCTTATGAAAAGCTAATAGAAACTATAGCACACATGGGCAGTTCTGTTTACAATAAGTAAGCTGTTGTTTTCTTACTGCTTTTGCTTCTTTATGCATTTTGAAATTTGACTTGGAATCTGCTCTCTCATCCCAGCTCCGTCATACACATGTACAAGATGGTGAAGCAGGTGGTATCACGCAGCAAATTGGTGCCACCAATGTCCCTCTTGAAGCTATTAATGAACAAACTAAGATGATTAAAAATGTAAGTGCCCTGTATTTCGTGTGTCTTAATCTCTGACAAAAATTGTTATAAATTATTTTACATATAGAAAAAAGAACAGAATAGTATCACAGACCCATACACTTACTGTTCATAAATAACAAACGCCACGTTGCCCTTCAGATCTCTCTTTTAAAGACATAAAGCATTAAATATTGTAGGAGCCTTCCTTCCCTCTTGCTCCAAGAGGCAGTTGCTTTTCTGTGTTAAAAGTATGCCATTTCCTTGTTTTAAAACTTTTTATCATGGATCCCCATGTTTAAACATTCTGTTTCCTCCCCGACTCTTCTGATTTTATTTTATCTCCTATTTCTCAACTTTGGAAATACTCAGTTTTTATTTATGTTAAATATAACACGAGAGAAAATCACATAAGATTAATGTAAAGCTTAGTGAATCAAACACCATTTGTGTTACTCGGCTTCTGGGTAGCACCTTGCCAGTTTCTTCAGAAGCCTTGTGTCCCTTTCAGTCCGAGTCTCCTCTTCCACCCAGGATTAGCTTTTAAAGTCATCTCTAAATGTTGATGTTCCTATCCCGTTATCTGATTACTTCTGCAGAGTCCTCATCTACTGTTTGGTCTCAGAGTGATGGGATGCAGGAGAAAGGCCTGATCCTTCACCTTTATGCACCAGCTTTTCAAACAAAGAGTGGTTTGGTTTTATATTATTATAAACTCATGGATTTCAGCCTATCTATACTGTGCTTTAATCCATTTCCATCTTTACTATGCCGAGATAGTTCCATCTTTGCAGGAGTGATTGGCTTCGGAGGATTTGACACTGTTCAGGCAGTCTTGCTTGTCTTTGGTGGCGTCCATGCACTCTGATGTGACACGCAGCATATTGTCACAGGCTGGTGTCTCTTTTCAGCCTCAGCTCTGTGTTTAGAAAGGCTCTGTGAGTGTGTCACTCCAGTTTTTGTTTGTTGGAAGTTGTTTTATGAAGCTTGTTTTCTGGTAGATTCCTGAAGGAGTAATGGGAGTAGTAGTCCTTGAGTTCTTTGAGCATTGAAGCATTACTTTGTGGCTTTCATCCTGGAAAATCAGTTGGCTGCATGTAAATCCTTGGTTTACTTTTTGTCTCCTAAAGTGTATTGACTGTTGTTCCAGTTTCTTCTCACATAAAGCTTCACCTTTCGAGTTTTAATACAAGCTGGCTTTCACCCTCTTACAAGCTATGTGGTCTTTTGCATCTTGGTATTGGTTGTCCTGGGTTAATTTTCTAGTTATATGGTGTTCCATTTTAGTATGTAGTTTAAAATCTTTATTTTACGATAGTTTTCTTGAATTGCAGTTTTCTGAATTTGTAAGTTAAATTTGATTCTGGTGGTTTTTATTGTTTGTATTCCAGACAGTGAACTGAAAGTAATTATGGCAGATTTTTATTTAAGACCACCAGAATGCAATATTGAAATGTTTTGCATTTGAATCCTTTTGACCTAGATCACTAGATAAGATTTTGGAAAATCGAATTTCAAGATTGACAAAAGTATAGATAAGCAAAGTGAAAGAAGTTGTGTGTGTATGCGTGAGAGAGATTTGTTGGCCAGTGCTACTGTTCAGGTTAAAAGAGGATGTCCATGTCTCAGTTCAGTTCAGTCACCTAGTCATGTCCGACTGTTTGAGACCCCATGGACTGTATGTATCACACCAGGCTTTGCTGTCCATCACCAACTCCTGGAGCTTGCTCAAACTCATGTCCATCAAGTTGGTAATATCATCCAACCATCTCATCCTCTGTTGTCTCCTTCTCCTCCTGCCTCTAATCTTTCTCAGCATCAGGGTCTTTTCTGATGAGTCAGTTCTTCACATTAAGGTAGCCAAAACATTGGAGCTTCAGCTTCAGCATCAGTCCTTCCAGTGGATGGATACTCAGATGTAATGCTGCTTCCATTCGTTCATGGACGTTTGTCCAGAAAACCAGGTCTTTATAATCACATTTGAATAAAGCAGGGTATGAGCTTAATTCTTTAATATTTTAATATGTTAATTTTCTTTTAAAACATACTTTGGGGTATTTTTCAGAGTTTAGAATTGCTCTAAAGTTTGACCAAATAAGTTTTCCAAACACTGAGAGCCTCTTCTGTGTCAGCTTTTTATAGATAGTCACTCTCAGATCCTCTGTCACTTGTCCCTTACGAGTAATCTGTTCAGTTTTAGACTACATCATAGTTAACTTAACAAGGGGAATTTTTCTCATTTCATTTTTTTTCTGCCGAACTCCTTTTAATATTAATGAAAATGTTAACTGTTGTGCTTTGCTGGTTGACTCACTATTTTAAAGCAGTTCATTTGGAAAAGGAAGTGCTGTTATTTCGAAGTTTTCCTGGCAGAATAATTGTCTTGTAAAGACACTTTTGTTGTTTTGGTTCTTTGTTAAGTCAGCTCTCCACTTTTCCTGCTTTCTCTAGTTTGATCGAGAGAACGTCCGGATTCCAGGAATGCTGATCATTGACACTCCGGGGCATGAGTCTTTCAGGTAAGAGGGATTTGTGTCTTGTCTGCAGGTACACTGCTTGAAACCATAAGTCTCAGCGTTCAGTGAGTGAGGACTTCTGACTAGTCACTAATCTTTGTGTACCATTTTGATATCTGGTCCCTGTAACTACCAGCCCTCACCTGTGCCTCACTGACTTGTTAGTAGGACTTTATTTGGGGACTTGTTTTTTTGTAGAGAGAAGTCTTTTCCACTTTGAAAGAGCAAATCCTAATACATGCCTGGTCTATCCCCTATGAAACTGTTACAGGTGGAGTTTTATTCTGTTGCCTCTTGACCATGTTCCTTAGTGCAAAAAACTTGGTCAGTAAAACTGGCAGAAATAATGGAGGAATTTCTTTAACTAAGTCATTGCAGCTGATGCCAGTTCACTGTCAGATACGCATTTGGGAAGTTAAGGGCTAATGCCACTTGAATTTAATGCATGTACTTCATTTTGTTCTTTTTGTGTAGGTTTTAGAAAGAAATGAAAAATTTAAGTTTCTTTGAGTAAAAGTATTTAATTTCAAGATTCCTATTTATGTGTCCTTTTCCAACAGTAATCTGAGAAACAGAGGAAGCTCTCTTTGTGACATTGCCATTTTAGTTGTTGATATTATGCATGGTTTGGAGCCCCAGACAATTGAATCTATCAACCTTTTGAAATCTAAAAAATGTCCCTTCATTGTTGCCCTCAATAAGGTAAGCTCCTCTTCTGAGAAATTAAGTCGTGAAAATGTGCTTATTTTTTTATGGTTAAGATAGCATAACTTTCATATAAGAAAATACACTCATGTTAAGTGTACAGTTCATTGTATGTGGACAGAATCACACATACATACAGCCAGCATCATTTAGAATATAGACTTAATGTCCATATTCCCAGAATGTTCCCTCATGTTCTTTTTGTTTTTTTTTCCCCCTCATGTTCTTTTAAGTCAGTGTGCCCCTTCTACCCCCCTAAATACCAGCCTTCTTTCTGCTGTCATAGACTAGTTTTGTCTGTTTTATAGTTTCATATTAATGGAACTACACAGTGTGTGACCTCTTTATCCATGTTGCTGCATAGGTCATAGATTGTTCTTTTTATTGTTCAGTAAGATTTCATTATCTGGCTAATGCGTCTTCACCATACTTCATCCATGTATCTGTTGAAGGATTCTTGGATTGATTATAGTTTTAGGTTATTAACGAAGCAGCTATGAACATTTTTACACAAGTCTTTGTGTAGACATTTATTTTCATTTACTTGTAGTAAATATTTAGGAATAGAATTGCTGGGTCATATGGTAGGAATATATTCAGCCTTATGAGAAAATGACACATTTTCCCAAAGAAATGGTACCATTTTACATTTTTTAACCAGCAATTAGGAAGAGTTCATTTCTGCACATTCTTGCCAACACTTAACCCCTCCCTGCTGCCACTAAAGTGTGCAGTGCCAAAGTGTACCATTTCCATTTGCATTTTCATGATGACTAATGGGATCAAAAGTCTTTTTGTATACTTACTTGATTTCTCAAGTATCTATTCAAAATCCTTTGCTCGTTTTTTATTGGATTGTTGTCTTACTCAGTTTTAAGAGTCTTTATATTGTTGATAGAAGTCCTTTGTCAGTTGTGTGTGTTGCAGATATATTCTTAGAGTCAGACTTAGTTTTTCATTTTTTTAATGATATTTTTTGAAGAGAAGAAATTTGTAATTTTAGCAAAATTTATTTATGAGAAATTTTTTAATAACTTGTTGTTTGTATTCTGTACAAGTAACCTTTTCCCACCCCAAGTTCATGAAAATTTTTTTCCAGTGTTGCTAGATACTTAGCATTTAGATCTGTGATTTTAATTTTGCATGGTATAAAGTAGAATCCAAAGTTCACTTTTTTCAAAATGTATATCCACCTCAAAAACCCCTTGTGAGGTTATTCTTCCCCCATTGAATTACTTTGAAGTCTTTGTTAAAAATGACCATGTACATATGGTTGTTCTTAGTATTTCTCTCCTCTCCCACTGACCTCTGTGTCCAGCCTTACGTCACTACTTCCCTGTCTTGATTGTGGTTTCATAGTGATGTCGTGAAAGCAGATGGTGGTTAAGTTCTTCAGCTTTTTATTTCTCAAATTTGTTTTGGTTATTTCAGGGTCCTTGAATTTCCTTATAAAGTTTAAAATGAGCTTGTTATTTTCTGCAGAAAACCTTCTGGGATTTTAATTGGGGTTGTGTTTGTAGATAAATTCTGGGAGGATGGACATTTTAACAAAGTTGAGTCTTCCCGTCAGGGAAGGTGTCTGTCTCTACATTCACTTTCTCTTGACAGTATGCTGTAGTTTTCAATTGTCCGTGTGTTGGTCATATCTTACTAAATTTTTCCTAATATTTCATGCTTTTGGTGGAAATAGCTGTTCAAATTTTTCATGCTTTTGGTGTAATATTTCATGCTTTTGATGTAAATAGCTGTTAAAATTTTGGATTTCTAATCATCAATTTTAAATTAAAATACAATTGATTTTTATATATTGACCTTTATCCTATGACCTTTTAAATTCACTAGATTAGACCTAGGGGCTTCTTTTGTAGTTCATGTCAGATTTTCTGTAGTTTGCCAAAAAGTTCATTTAGGTTTTCCAGGTTTGGGGAAAACCTAAATGAACTTTTTGGTCAAATCAATACATGATGGTGTAGTCTGCTGATGAAAATTTTTATACTTTTCCCTTTATCTGTACCCTTTATAAATTTTTTCTCCTGTACGGCACTGACTGGATCTTGTAGAATAGTGCTGAATAACAGTGGTGACAGGCATCCTTGCCTCTCCTTTCTTCTCCATTGTAGGGAGAGTTCTCCATCCTTTACCGCTCAGTACGCTGTCAGGTGTGAATGCCCTTTATTAAGCTGAGGACGCCCCCTTCTATTCCTAGGTTGCTTAGTATTGCTTTCTGTTTGTTTTGAGATGGGTGTTGATTTTTGTCACATGCCTGTTCTCCGTCTCTTGATATGCTCATGTGGCTTTTCTCCTTTATTCAGTAACGGCGAGAATTCCTGTTGATGTGGGGACTGGGGGGCTTGACTTACTTCTTGTTATTAAAACTTTATTGTTTTTAGAGCACTTTTAGATTCACACATACAAAGCCTCCCCCATTATTGACATCCTGCAGGAAGAGGTACCTTTGTTACAACTGATGAGCCTCCATTGATGCATCATTATCACTCAGAATTCTTAGTTCCCTCTTGGTGGTGTTATACTCTCTGGGTTTGGACAGAGCTGGAGGAGACTGACCACTAAGCCTTCTTCACAGTCCCAGCTTCACGAGGTGACCTTGGAAAACTGAATTCTTTCCAAGTTCATCACTTTTTTAGGAGAGAGATGAAGATTCTCATTAAGCTCTAATCAGTACCAGTTGTAAGATGGAGTTGTTTCCTATCTTTTCTAAGTCATAAATCCTGTTAAATAGTAACAATAAGAATTTACTGAGTGCCTACTGCATACTGAACCCTTACCATATATTCTAACTGCTGTGCTAATTTTGGAGAAAGACTGTTTTGTGGGTTGCTCAGTTCAGTTTGAACCTATAATGGTTTCCATGTCTTTCACTGTACAATGTGCACACCTGGTAGACCATTTCTTTCCACTTCATTTTGTTAAATTTTTTCCTTCTAGAAGTTTAACTGTGTTTAATCCAATTTCCTTAATTTATTAAGGTCATTCGAATGTTGCTTTGTTCAAATACAGACAGATCCTCCCTTAGGAGTTTTCTCCCAGACAGTACAAGCCCATGCTTTTGACTTCTCACCAGAACGTGGTTTGGCCAGTGGTGGGCAAATCTGAATGAAGCAAGCACAGTGACCCTGCCACACTGTGGTCTTGTGTCCTGGAAATCTCTATTTGCTCCTTACTCCTAGAACTTTCCTAGAAAAACTGACAATCTTAACAGGACCTCAGCCTGCTCTTCTCCTGTAGGCACCGCCTTAGTCAACTGACTGAGTTTTGTTGTTTCTGGAGAAGCAGCATCCTGAGAGCTCTGAGTTAGCAGCAGAGTGGGACAGTGGTTAAGACCTTGGTGTCCTTGGGTTTGAATCCTGGGTTCCTATCCTGGCTTTGCCACTTCAGACTTACAAAAACGGGCCTTAATTAGCCTCTTTTTTGCCTGCAAAATAGAGCATTATTAAATTTTTGTAAGAATTAGTGGCAATAAAATAAGTCAGGTCTTAAGACTAGTGTTTGATCAGAGTAAGGTTCAGATAGGTTCATTATTATCAAGTGGAAAAGCTGTGGCATAAATATTTTTATTCTTACTATAAATTTGCTTTTTCCTTATTTTTAAAGTGTTAGTCGATCAGTTGTGTCCCACCTTTTCAACACCGTGGACTATAGCCCGCCAGGCTCCTCTGTCCATGGAATTTCTCAGGCAAGAATACTGGAATGGGTTGCCATTCCCTTCTCCAGGGGATCTTTCCAACCCAGGGAGCAAACTCCCATCTCTTATATTGCAGGAGGTTTCTTCATTGAGCTACCAGGGAGGATTGAGGTAAAATTTATATACAGTGTGAAACTGAGTTGATAAATGTATTCATAGATCCTTGTCTGTTTTTTTCTAGTCACTAAGTTTTGTCCAACTCTTTGCGACCCCATGGACTGTAGCCCACCAGGCTCCTCTGTCCATGGGATTCTCCAGGCAAGAATACTGGAGTGGGTGGCCATTCCCTTCTCCAGGGATCTTCCCAACCCAGGGATTGAGCCCAGGTCTCCTGCATTGGCGTGTGGTTTCTTTACTGCTGAGCCACCAAGGAAGCCCACATCCTTGTTAAATAGCCCAAATTAAGCCATAAAACTTTCCATCACCTCAAAAGTACTAGCATGCTCCATTCTGTTCAATTCCCAGCCCCTTATAGCAATCACTGTTCCAAATTCTACGTCCATGGATTAGTTTTGCTTGTTCTTGAATTTCATGTAAGTCAAATTTGACAAAATATACTCTTTTGTGTCTGGCTTTTTACATTTAACATTATGCTTCTGTGAATAATCCGTGTTTTTTGAGGGTGTGAGAAGTTTATTACTATTTTTTAAATAAGTCAATTTTTTAGAACAGTTTTACTTTCACAGCAAAATTGAGGGGAAAGTAGAGATTTCTGATACACTCCCTGCCCCCACACATGCATAGCTTTTCCCATAGTTGTTCCCATGATCAACATACCCCCCCCACTAAGTGCTACCTTTGTTGTAACTGATGAACCTACACTGACACACTCAGAGTCCATGCTGCCGCTGCTAAGTCCTTCAGCCATGTCCGACTCTGCAACCCCACAGACGGCAGCCCACCAGGCTCCCCCAGTCCTGAGATTCTCCAGGCAGAAACACTGGAGTGGGTTGCCATTTCCTTCTCCAGTGCATGAAAGTGAAAAGTGAAAGTGAAGTCGCTCGGTTCGTGCCCAACTCTCAGCGACCCCATGGACTGCGGCCTACCAGCTCCCCCGTCCATGGGATTTTCCAGGCAAGGGTACTGGAGTGGGGTGCCATTGCCTTCTCCGTCAGAGTCCATAGTTTACCTTAAAGTTTACTCTTGGTGTGGCACCTGCTCTGGGTTTGCACAGATGTGTCATGAATCCACCAGTATAGAATCACACATGGTTTTCACTGCCCTAAATATCCTCTGTGCTCCACCTGTTCATCCCTCTCCCTCCTACTCACTGTCAACCACTGATCTTCTTACTGTCTTCCTAGTTTTACCCTTTCCAGAGTAGTCAAATAGTTGGAACTCTATAGAATGTATGTAGTCTTTTCAGATTATCTTCTCTCCATTAGTAATGTGTTAAAAGTTTCTTCCATGTCTTTTTTTCCGTGGCTTGATAGTTCTGTTCTTTTAGCACTGAATGATACCCCGTTGTCTAGATGACCCATAGTTTGTTTATACATTTACCCACCAAAGGACATCTCAGTTTTGATAATTGTGAATAAAGCTGCTGTAGACATTTTGTGTGCGTGTAAGTTTTCAACTCCTGGGTAAATAACAGTGGAGCATGATGGCTGGGCTGTTTGGTCATCGTGTTTAGTTTTTGTAGGAAGCTGCCTAACTGTCTTCCAGAGTGTCTGTAGCATGTTGTATTTCCACCAGCAGGGAAGGAGAGTTCCCATTGCTCCTCATCCTCACCAGCATTTGGTGGTGTGTTTTGAAGTTTGGCTGTTTTGATGGGTGTATGCTGTGCTTAGTCATGTCCAAGTCTTTGTGACCCCGTGGACTGTAGCCCACCAGGCTCCTCTGTCTATGGGACTCTCCAGGCAAGAATACTGGAGTGGGTTGCCATGCCCTCCTCCAAGGGATCTTCCCAACCCAGGGATTGAAGCCAGGTCTCCTGCATTGCAGGCAGATTCATTAGCATCTGAGCCACCAGGGAACCCCATGAATACTGGAGTGGGTTGCCATGCCCTTCTCCAGGGGACCTTCCTGACCCAGGAATCAAACTGGGTTCTCCTGCACTGCAGGCGGATTCTTTACAGCTGAGCCACCAGGGAAGCCGAATAGGTGTGTAGTAGTACCTTGTTTTGATTCGTATTTCACTGGTGACATAAGATGACATCTTTTCATGTACCTGTTTGCCATCTGTATATCTTTGGTGAAGTGTTTGTTAAGCATTTTGGCCCATTTTAAACATAGGATTCTTTGTTTACTTACTGTTAAATTTTAAGATATTGTTCCTTCATCCACATGTTATCTTGCCAAAATTCTCTTCTAGTCTGTGCTTTGTTATCTCACTCTCTTGAGTCTGTTTCACAGAACAAAAGTTTTTAATTAAGTCTAGTTTATCAGTTCTGTTTTTCATGGATGATGCCTTTGGTGTTGTATCTAGTCATCACCAAGGCCAAGGTCATCTGGGTTTTCTCCTGTTTAAAGAGTTTTAGAGTTAGGTGTTTTACATTTAGATGACCCCTTCTGAGTTAATTTTTTTGTGAAGGGTGTAAGATTTGTGTGTCTCTTCAGTGTTTTGCCTGTGGGCATCCAGTTGGTCCAGCACCATTTGTTCTTTACCATTGCCTTTTAAAAACATTTAACCAACTTTTCATTACTGGGACAACACCCACTTGGTCATAGTATATTTTTTATGTTTTGCTGGATTTGATGAGCTTTTTTATTTGGGAAGATTTTTGTGTCTATCCATGAGTGATTTGGGTGTTTAGTTTTCTTTTAATATCTGTTGTCTGGTTTTCAGAATAGTGACCTTATAAGATGAGAAGTATTTCCTCCTCTGTTTTCTGAAAGGGTTTGTGTAGAAATATTATTCTTTAGGTATTTGATAGGATTCATTAGTAAAGCCACATCAGCATGGAGTTTAAGTAAGCTGAGTTAATTTATTTTTTTACTTTCCTTTTGTTAGTATAGAAATCTGTGTCTTTCAAAGAACCAGCTTTTGGTTTTATTGATACTCTGTACTGTTTGTCTCTTTTGTATTTCATTGATTTCAAGGGTAATTTTTATCTGTTTTTTTTCTTTCTACTTACATTTGTATTCATTGTTCTTTTTCTGGTTTCTTAAAATGGAAGCTTTCAGATATTTTGTTTCTTTTCTAACACAAGCATTTAAAGGTATGCTTAGCACTGTTAAAAACATTGCTTAGACATACTGTGTTTTTATTATCACAGGTAAAAATATTTGCTAAATAGTTCTATTGATACAGAATTCTAGGTTAAAAAATTCTTTTTTCCTTCATTGTCTTCACTTTCTGACTTTTATCTCTACTCATTCTTTGTTCAACAGTATGTAATATGGGATTTTTTGGATTGCTTTTAAAAAGACTTTCTTTAAGAATTTCGTCAGTGAGATTATGTAATAGTTTTCTTTATATTTATCCTGCTTCAGTTTGATTTCCTTAGAAAGTTCTTGGCTATTATTTGTGCAGTTATTTTTCTGCTCTCTTTTCTTATTCTTCTTTAAGTATTTGATAGAATTCTAGAGCTTTTCTAGACCCTGAGTTACTTCTATTAATATTGTTTTATAGAAGTTACTGAAGGTTTCTTTTTCCCCATGGTTTTTTCCTACATGCCTCAGTTGGGGTAGTTTGTATTTGCTTTATCTTATTTGCTGATCTTCGGCATTGTGTCATCTGCTTCAGTTCAATCAGTGATTTTTTTTTTTAGTTCAGATTTTATACATGTATATATACACTTTTTAGCTCTACGAGTTACATGCTTTTCCTTTAAAGTCATTTATATAAATTTATATATATAACAACTGTATATTTCTAACAACTGTTTTAAGGCCCTTGGATGCTAACTGGTGGGCTTCCCTGGTGGCTCAGAGGTGATGCTAATCATATTTCATCATTGTCATTTCTGGGTCTGTTTCTACTGATTTTCCTTCTTGATAGCATTCAGTTTGGTCTGCTACTTTGTATTATCACCCTAGACTCAGCCAACATATTATGATTTTTTTGTTTTTACTATTAAATAATCTTCCTCTTTATACCCATTTATCACTCTTGAAAAGTGAAAGAAAATAGATTGATTAATTAAACAGATTCAACCCTAATTTGGGCAATAAAACAGTTAATGATGGGGTATTCTCTGAGATAGGAAATAATTATTTTCTTCTGTATTTTTCATACGTCATTTTCCTGGTGATGGTACTTGGCTGTAATTAATCCTTTTTTCTATTTAACCATTTTGGAATTCCAGCATATGTTAATGTTCCTAGGATATTTTGGAATAAATGGCAGCCTCTCATGAACTGGTTGGAAGCCAGTGGGCAGCGTGGGACTTCAGTTTCTAATTAAAAGGGGATGCAGCTAAGCATACGATCGGGACTTTGGGTTCTGTGAAATGTCTGAGTAGTACACACTCTTCCACATGTGTGTGATACACATTTAGAGTTCCTGGAGCTTTTACATTAACTTTAGTTATTAACTTGCTGAGCTTTGTGAGTGCTTTAGAGATGTTTCTTACATAAAAACGTTTCTAGATTGATAGGTTGTATGATTGGAAAAAGAGCCCTGACTCTGACGTGGCCGCTACTCTGAAGAAGCAGAAGAAGAACACCAGAGATGAATTCGAGGAGCGGGCCAAGGCAATCATCGTGGAGTTTGCACAGCAGGTCAGAAAGCTTCCCTTCTTTACAAGAGGCCGCATCATGGGAGACTCATTCTTTTGCCTTGTCCTTATTATCAAGCCAGTACTTTGATTGGTGCTGGTTCTGCTTCCTTATGAGTGGCATTTAGAATTTTTCATTCTTTTCTCTTCTCCATTTTCCTTTTAAATTCTTTACTTCAAAGACCTCTCTTTGCAGTCTGAATTTTTAACACTTGAACAAATGTTAAACACCAAGCTGACTTGGAAGGGAACTGCTTTTCTGTACTGTGATCACTACCTCCAGGGCACATGTGGTCTCGCTGCTGGTGAGGTGTTTTCCGAATGAAGAGCCGTTGTTCATCCAGCCTTCAGCTAGTGGTTTCTGTTCAGGAGGCCTTCCTCCCCAGCTTGGCCTATACCAGTCACTTTGCTTTTTATGTCTCTAGGGGCTGAACGCAGCTTTGTTTTATGAGAATAAGGATCCCCGCACTTTTGTGTCCTTGGTACCTACCTCTGCACACACTGGCGATGGCATGGGAAGTCTGATCTGCCTTCTTGTCGAGTTGACTCAGACCATGTTGAGTAAGAGGCTTGCCCAGTGTGAGGAGCTGAGAGCCCAGGTGATGGAGGTAATGCCAGCTATTCAGTTTAATCCACCCTGCACCCCCCACCCCAGGGTTTTCAGCTGGGGCCATGGATTGCTCTCAGTTCAGTCAGTGTGGTTCATTGTAGCCTGTGTTTCACCCCCTTTGCAACAATGTGTCTTAGGTTAAGGCTCTCCCGGGAATGGGCACGACTATTGATGTAATACTGATCAACGGGCGTCTGAAGGAAGGAGACACGATTATTGTTCCAGGAGTAGAAGGCCCTATCGTCACGCAGATCCGAGGCCTCCTGTTACCTCCCCCCATGAAGGAGTTAAGGGTGAAGGTGAGTGAGCACCGGCACGCGGGACTTGCACCCTGTTGAGAAGTTCTGCTGGGGTGGTTCCTCCCTTAGAGCCACCTGCTTTAATACACACACGCACCCCTCACTGGTTTAATTCCAGGTGTCTTCATACAGAAAGGACCTTCTATTAGAGATTGGAGAAATTTCTTACTTACCAGCAGAGTTCTTCATAAAACTCAAAAGCACACTGTTTTGGCTCCACACAGCTGTCTAGTTACTAGCAGTAACGGTGTGTGTATTGTGGCATCTTCTGCTGTGACTCGTTTGTTTGCTCATTCTATGGTATCTTGGGAATCAAAGTTACTTAGCTTTAATGTTGAATTTATCAGTCTTTGATTTGTATTTATTGCTTCTTGCATGTACTTTAGAGAACTCTTCCTGTCCCAAAGTCATGACAGTATCATCTATCATCCTTGTCCCCTGCTAGCCACCTTTCTCGTAAATGTAGTAACAACTGTTTCGATCTCTGTAGAACCAGTATGAGAAGCATAAGGAGGTAGAAGCAGCTCAGGGGGTAAAGATTCTTGGAAAGGACCTGGAAAAAACATTGGCTGGTTTACCCCTCCTCGTGGCTTATAAAGAAGATGAAATCCCAGTTCTTAAAGTAAGTTCACTTATTTCTTCCTCCAGTGATGTTCTGTGTTGTGTTTTGTGTGAGGAGGGTACTGCTGGGAGTGAAGAATAAAACAGCCACCTTTGTCTTCGTGGAGACTTATCTGGGGCCCTGAACAAACGGTTGATGGTTTAGAATTACTTCTGTTTGTATAACCACAAATTGGCATAAATGATCATTTATATACATTAAAGTTAGAACATTTTATTTAAAAAATGAACCAGGGACTTTCCTGGTGGTCCAGTGGTGAAGACTTTGCTGCAGGTTCAATCCCTGGTTGGGCGACTAAGGTCCCACATGCCTCATGGCCAAAAAACCAAATATAAACCAGAAACAGTGTTATAGCAAATTCAGTACAGATTTAAAAAATGGTCCACATCCAAAAAAAAAAAAAAGAACTAGAAGTTCTCCATTCGTGATTTGTTTCTTTAAGATACTTAGTTATATAGACTGGTTTCCCTGGTGGCTCAAATGGTAAAGAATCTACGTGCAATGCAGGAGACCTGGGTTCAATCCTTGGGTTGGGAAGATCCCCTAGAGAAGGGAATGACAACCAACTCCACTATTCTGGGCTAGAGAATTCCATCGACAGAGGAGGCTGGCAGGCTACAGTCCATGGAGTCGCAAAGATCGGACACGACTGAGCCGCTTTAACTCAGCCATACAGACAGAACGAACGAATCTCGTACTGGGTTCTAGAGGTCATTGTAAAGCCCGTCTGCCTGTCTTCAGGAGCAGGTGGCACACATGAGCCCAGCGGAGCTTCACAAAAGCAAACACTGAGACATGACTGTTTATTCTCTTGCGAAGAGAAAACACTGCTGTTGCCAGCATGGGGCTCCCGCATGCTGGGGCCACTGCTCTGGAGGCAGCACCCAGTCACTGCTCAGGGAGTCGGCCAGCGAGGGCAGGCTGCCCCTCTAGCCAGTCTTCAGGAGGCCGTGGACTTCTGTGTCTTTCATGGCAACGACAGGGTGGTTTTATTGACCTCTGATCAAAATCTCTCCACCTTGTAAGGAACAGTGATAAAGTAAAGGACTGTTGAGATGAGGTGGTTTGACCATCAAACCTGCTGGGCTTAGGACTCTTGTACCACATTACATCAGGACTTTTATCTCCCAGAAGATTATTTATTATATCATTCCTTTCATCCATCTGCTTTATATCTACTTTGCCAGGTGGCGCAGAGGCCTCACATGTTCCAACATTAGTCAGCCTAACTCAAGTGAGGTGGGCACAGCTCAGGTCTGCACCCACGTCTCTTCTTCCCTTCCTGCACAAGTTTACCATGCCTTGCCCGCACTCAGCCTTGGGTTCATATTTTCAGATGAACACGTAATCAAAAAGAGAAACAGTTTAATTCTAGGCTGCTGAGATAGTGGTGTATTTATAACCTTGTCAAATGTCATTTCTTTTCAAGGATGAGCTGATCCACGAGTTAAAGCAGACACTGAATGCTATCAAATTAGAAGAGAAAGGCGTCTATGTCCAGGCCTCGACCCTGGGATCTCTGGAAGCTCTCCTTGAATTTCTGAAGACATCAGAAGTGCCCGTAAGTCATGGGGCCGACTCCCCAGGACTCAGTGGGGGGTGCTGTCTAGGGGGCTGTCCTGTCACCTGGCACAGGAATCTGACCCAGGAAACCCCTTTTATAGTATGCAGGGATCAACATTGGGCCTGTCCACAAAAAAGATGTCATGAAGGCTTCGGTGATGCTGGAGCACGACCCTCAGTAAGTCATTTCTCCTCTGCGCTGAAGACTTGCATGCTGCCTCTTTGATTGAGTAGGACTGTTAAGACATGGTCTATATTTCATCCAATAATCCTTGATGTGTTTTAACCTTTCAGGTATGCAGTAATTTTGGCCTTCGATGTGAGAATTGAACGGGATGCCCAAGAAATGGCTGATAGTTTAGGAGTTAGAATTTTTAGTGCAGAAATTATTTATCATTTATTTGATGCCTTTACGAAATACAGACAAGACTACAAGAAACAGAAACAAGAAGAATTTAAGTAAGTTGGTAATTTTACCTACTTTGGATCCGTGTGGTAATTTTACCTACTTTGGATCCGTGCTAACACAGCTGGTGATGAGCAGACAGGTGTGTGTGTAACAAAAGCGTGGCACTTGATGTCCCACAGTGATGTGTTGCCACAGATCAGGCCCACCTGAGACTCAGTGTGCGAACCCACGCTCTATGTAACGTTTCTGTTTAGCATTTTATTTTCCAGTCGGCAGACCTAGGTTGCATTAATGGGTTGGGGATGCATCTTGCTGGGAGTCCTCATCTGGGGTCACATGGACCAGTGTGAGTTGGGGAATTAGAAAGTGAAGGGCCCTGTGTAAGGAGCCCCACCTCTTCCAGCAACACTCCAAGGGCGACCCTGGCAGGTCCCTTCTCTTGGAGCTTAGGGGTGGGACGAACAGAGAACACAGGAGAAGCTGGGAGACTCTGGGTAAAGCAGGGAAAGGCCTCAGGGAGGCGAGCTGAGCTTGACAGTGTGGCTGGGGAGGCAGCTGATCTGAGAATGGAGGGCGTGGCCCACATGCCTGGGGTGAGGGTGGGAGGTGAGAAAAGCCCTGGTCAGGATGGTACGTGTTACAAGAGGGCATCAGAGGGCAGACACACTGAAGCCATACTCACAGAAAACTAGTCAATCTAATCACACTAGGACCACAGCCTTGTCTAACTCAGTGAAACTAAGCCATGCCCGTGGGGCAACCCAAGATGGGCAGGTCATAGTGGAGAGGTCTGACAGAATGTGGTCCACTGGAGAAGGGAATGGCAAACCACTTCAGTATTCTTGCCTTGAGAACCCCATGAACAGTATGAAAAGGCAAAATGATAGGATACTGAAAGAGGGACTCCCTAGGTCAGTAGGTGCCCAGTATGCTACAGGAGATCAGTGGAGAAATAACTCTAGAAAGAATGAAGGGATGGAGCCAAAGAAAACAATACCCAGTTGTGGATGTGACTGGTGATAGAAGCAAGGTCTGATGCTGTAAAGAGCAGTATGGCATAGGAACCTGGAATGTCAGGTCCATGAATCAAGGCAAATTGGAAGTGGTCAAACAAGAGATGGCAAGGGTGAACGTCGACATTCTAGGAATCAGCAAACTAAAATGGACTAGAATCGGTGAATTTAACTCAGATGACCATTATATCTACTACTGCAGGCAGGAATCCCTCAGAAGAAATGGAGTAGCCATCATGGTCAACAAAACAGTCTGAAATGCAGTACTTGGATGCAATCTCAAAAACGACAGAATGATCTCTGTTCGTCTCCAAGGCAAACCATTCAATATCATGGTAATGCAAGTCTATGCCCCAACCAGTAACGCTGAAGAAGCTGAAGTTGAATGGTTCTATGAAGACCTACAAGACCTTCTAGAACTAACACCCCCAAAAGATGTCCTTTTCATTACAGGGAACTGGAATGCAAAAGTAGGAAGTCAAGAAATACCTGAAGTAACAGGCAAATTTGGCCTTGGAATGCAGAATAAAGCAGGGCAAAGACTATAAGAGTTTTGCCAAGAAAATGCATTGGTCATAGCAAACACCCTCTTCCAACAACACAAGAGAAGACTGCACATGGACATCACCAGATGGTCAACACCAAAATCAGATTGATTGATTATATTCTTTGCAGCCAAAGATGGAGAAGCTCTGTACAGTCAGCAAAAACAAGACAGGGAGCTGTCTGTGCCTCAGATCATGAACTCCTTGTTGCCAAATTCAGACTTAAATTGAAGAAAGTAGGGAAAACCGCTAGACCATTCAGGTATGACCTAAATCAAATCCCTTATAATTATATAGTGGAAGTGAGAAATAGATTTAAGGGCCTAGATCTTATGGATAGAGTGCCTGATGAACTACGGAGTGAGGTTCGTGACATTGTACAGGAGACAGGGATCAAGACCATCCCCATGGAAAAGAAATGAAAAAAGCAAAATGGCTGTCTGGGGAGGCCTTACAAATAGCTGTGAAAAGAAGAGAAGCAAAAAGCAAAGGAGAAAAGGAAAGATATAAACATCTGAATGCAGAGTTCCAAAGAATAGCAAGAAGAGATAAGAAAGCCTTCTTAAGCGATCAATGCAAAGAAATAGAGGACAAGAAGAGAATGGGAAAGACTAGAGATCTCTTCAAGAAAATTAGAGACACCAAGGGAACATTTCATGCAAAGATGGGCTCGATAAAGGACAGAAATGGTCTGGACCTAACAGAAGCAGAAGCTATTAAGAGGTGGCAAGAATACACAGAAGAACTGTACAAAAAAGATCTTCACGACCCAGATAATCACGATGGTGTGATCACTCACCTGGAGCCAGACATCCTGGAATGTGAAATCAAATGGGCCTTAGAAAGCATCACTACGAACAAAGCTAGTGGAGGTGATGGAATTCCAGTGGAGCTATTTCAAATCCTGAAAGATCATGCTGTCAAAGTGCTGTACTCAGTATGCCAGCAAATTTGGAAAACTCAGCAGTGGCCACAGGACTGGAAAAGGTCAGTTTTCATTCCAATCCCAAAGAAAGTCAATGCCAAAGAATGCTCAAACTACCGCACAATTGCACTCATCTCACATGCTACTAAAGTAATGCTCAAAATTCTCCAAGCCAGGCTTCAGCAATACGTGAACCGTGAACTCCCTGATGTTCAAGCTGGTTTTAGAAAAGGCAGAGGAACCAGAGATCAAATTGCCAACATCTGCTGGATCATGGAAAAAGCAAGAGTGTTCCAGAAAAACATCGATTTCTGCTTTATTGACTATGCCAAAGCCTTTGACTGTGTGGATCACAAGAAACTGTGGAAAATTCTGAAAGAGATGGGAATACCAGACCACCTGACCTGCCTCTTGAGAAATCTGTATGCAGGTCAGGAAGCAACAGTTAGAACTAGACATGGAACAACAGACTGGTTCCAGATAGGAAAAGGAATACGTCAAGGCTGTATATTGTCACCTGCTTATTTAACTTCTATGCAGAGTACATCATGAGAAATGCTGGGCTGGAAGAAACACAAGCTGGAATCAAGATTCCCAGGAGAAATATCAATAACCTCAGATATGCAAATGACATCACCCTTATGGCAAAAAGTGAAGAGCTAAAAAGCCTTGATGAAAGTGAAAGAGGAGAGTGAAAAAGTTGGCTTAAAGCTCAACATTCAGAAAACGAAGATCATGGCATCTGGTCCCATTACTTCATGGGAAATAGATGGGGAAACAGTGTCAGACTTTATTTTTTTGGGCTCCAAAATCACTGCAGATGGTGATTGCAGCCATGAAATTAAAAGACGCTTACTCCTTGGAAGAAAAGTTATGACCAACCTAGATAGCATATTCAAAAGCAGAGACATTAGTTTGCTGACTAAGGTCCGTCTAGTCAAGGCTGTGGTTTTTCCAGTGGTCATGTATGGATGTGAGAGTTGGACTGTGAAGAAAGCTGAGCGCCGAAGAATTGATGCTTTAGAACTGTTGTGTTGGAGAAGACTCTTGAGAGTCCCTTGGACTGCAAGGAGATCCAACCAGTCCATTCTAAAGGAGATCAGCCCTGGGATTTCTTTGGAAGGAATGATGCTAAAGCTGAAACTCCAGTACTTTGGCCATCTCCTGCAATGAGTTGCCTCATTGGAAACGACTCTGATGCCGGGAGGGATTGGGGACAGGAGGAGAAGGGGACGACAGAGGATGAGATGGCTGGATGGCATCACTGGATTGACGTGAATCTGAGTGAACTCCGGGAGTTGGTGATGGACAGGGAGGCCTGGCGTGCTGCAGTTCATGGGGTCGCAAAGAGTCGGACACGACTGAGCGACTGAGCCTGATGGGTGCTGAGGTGGAGGTACCGGTGACCTGGAGAGAATGCGGGAAGCACCTGGTAGGCCGTGGGCAGGGCTTTAGGGGTTGGCGGTAAGAGCCCTTCACCAGCCCCCCAGGTCCAGGCAGGATGTGGGTGGGGCTCTGGCCAGCAGGACCTGTGGGAGGGCCAGCCTGAGTCACCGGTGTTTGCTTTCTCATGCATCTTAAGGGATTCTGTAAGCTGAAAAATCCTTAGTTGTATTTTTTCCTTGCAGGCACATAGCAGTATTCCCCTGCAAGATAAAGATCCTCCCTCAGTTTATCTTCAATTCTCGGGATCCGATAGTGATGGGCGTGACTGTGGAAGCAGGGCAGGTGAAGCAGGGGACACCCATGTGCGTGCCCAGCAAAAATGTAAGTTCTGGGTGTACTTAGGAATGTCTTCTCTTAAAGCAGTTCTGGTAGTTCAGGAGTGAACAAACCCAGCAGAGCTTGTCCTTCCCTGTACTTGATTCCTTGGTGGCAGCTGCTTATCAGTGTGGATTCTTAGCGCCTGGTGTCAGTGCTTGAAGTCATGAAAGCTGCAGAATTATTGACCTTCACACCTCTGAGTCTGGGAGAAAATTCAGACTAGAATAATGAGCACTCATTCGTCTTTTCTCTGGATTAGCATCATGGCCAGGGAAAAGGAACATTGAGTAAAGTCCTGTGATGCAGAGTTCTCACTCACACGTCACTGATAGTGCCCCACATCTTCAGTCATGTTGTTGGCTCATCCGGCCCAGGGCTCCGTCCAGGTATGTGGAGCCTGGTTATTAGCGCTTTGGTCTCGATCAGGAACAGCCCTCCATCCTTTCTGAAGAGTCCAGACCAGCAGTTTCACAGAGGGCTCCTCAGCCTGGCTTTGTCTGGTGGTTTCCATGTGTCTCCATTGGGGACAGTTTGCCCCGTTCAACCACTCACTGTCCTCCCCTGGGCACTGGTTATACCTTCTCTCCCACCCTGGACCTCCCTTCAGGCATCTTGTACACAAGGGTTCGTCTCTCTTGGTACCCAGTTATCCGGGGTTTGGTCCGCGGGAGCCCATTCAGGCTGGGTCCTCGTGTCCTTGCTGCGTGGCACTTGGGGCCCTAAGGTGCCCCAGGAGGCCTGGCTCCCGTGTGGGTGGGGGCGCTGCCGTCCTCTGCGCACCGTGACTCCGCTGCCCCTAGGGCTCATCACTCCTCCACCAGCTCCGTGGGCTGAGTTGGACACTTCCTGGCAGCAGGCGTCCCTGGTGTGGCTTCAGCCAAACTAGATTCCATTTTCACTCGTCTTCTGGATAGGGGTCCAGGCAGCAGAGCGGTGCTGCGGCCCCTCACTGTGGCCGAGGGCGGGTAGCTCACAGCGCCCACCCCAGGTGGGCTCCCTGCCTCTGCACTCGCCCCCTTGTTCTCCATGCCGCTCACCCCAGGCTCATTTCTGACCCAAGGCTTCTGGGCCTGCTGTCCCTCCTCCTCCGGCAGCTGTCACGCAGAGGGCAGGGTAGAAACAACTCAGAGTGCCTCTGCTCACACTGCAGTTTCTGTTTACAGTTTGTTGACATTGGAATAGTAACGAGTATTGAAGTAAACCATAAACAAGTGGATGTTGCGAAAAAAGGACAAGAAGTCTGTGTCAAAATAGAACCCATCCCGGGTGAATCTCCCAAAATGTACGGACGCCATTTTGAAGCTACAGACATTCTTGTCAGTAAGGTAAGTCACTCACTCAGCAGTTAAGAGAGGGGGCTGTCAGCTCTTCTGATGACTTTACTCGGGAGCAGAGGGCTGATGTTTAGAACCCGAAGGGACTGGATTCTTCATTAAGGCTTGGCCTGGCTTCCACCTCCTCAGAGCACCCACTAAAACATCTAGGTTGGGCCCCCTCACCTGACTCACCGAGCAGAGCGGGCCCTAGGCCTCTGCTTCCTAACACAGACAGGTGGGCGCTGCCTTGCTAAGTTCCGCCTGAGCTGTCTTGGTGGTGACAGCACCTGGCACTCGTTTGTTACGTGGTTTTGTTTACTGTCTGTGCCTCGGGCCTTGCAGATCAGCCGGCAGTCCATCGATGCTCTCAAAGACTGGTTCAGAGACGAGATGCAGAAGAGTGACTGGCAGCTTATTGTGGAGCTGAAGAAAGTATTTGAAATCATCTAATTTTTCCACCCGGGGCAGGAATTGGAGTCAATGCACTATTATGCGGTAATATCACCAAGAAAAACAAGGAATGGACCTGTCTGAACACTGATTGACCTTAAGTATAGAAGGAAAAAACTAGGTGTATAAAATGTTTTCCATGAGAAACCAAGAAACTACACTGGTTTGACAGTGGTCGATACACGTCCCCACAGCTCCGACGTGCCTGTTCACTCGCCCACGCCCTCCCCTACTGGCTGCTGTTTTAAAGTTTGCCCTTCCTTCCCCAAATTTGGATTTTTATTACAGATCTAAAGCTCTTTCAATTTTATACTGATTAAATCAGTACTGCAGTATTTGATTAACCAAGCTTCTGCAGATTTTGTGATTCTTGGGACTTTTTTGAGGTAAGAAACACGTCTTTATGCATATCCTTCCAGTGATTCTTCTCCCAACGTTCTTCTGCGATATGCCCGTAGGAACTTTTTAAAATAGAAAATTCGGCTTTCTTGATCTTTCTTTATCTGCTTTGTGTGGAACCATGGTGTCGAGCATCGCCGGCTGCCCTTTACCGCTTGTGTGGTCGTGAGCGCCCACAGTTCTCAGCACCGTCCTCCATCCCAACAAAGAACCCAGATGCGCCCACAGGCGCCGCTGGGCTTCCCTTCCTGTCAGCAGAGCTGCTCTCCGAGTCTCCTCCCAGCACAGCGCCTTCTCTCAAGGACAGGAAGGGTCTGATCACCCTGGGTCCCAGCACACGTTGACATCGGGTTTATACATCGGTCTGGGTCTGCTTGTCCTAGCAGGTTCTATCATGCACACGTTTTCTGACGAGACAATCAGTAGGGTGTTGATTAACTGTCTGGACTTACATAACAGCTTCTTCATATTAGTAAGTTGGTGGTAGCTTGTTCCCTAAGGTTTTCCTGAAGAATATGGGAAGTGGGTCCCTGAGAGAAGCAGTCTGTTAGCATCAGACTAGTACCTGCCTACCTTCTATAGCACAGTGTTGAGTAAAGTCAGTGGGGCTGTTGGATAGCAGGTGTCCCCAAGTATTCACTGGCATAGAGTTATAAACTATATTTTTAAAGTCTTAGAGCATATAGCATAGACAAATACTTTTATATACATTTGAAAATCTGTACCATTCTTCATTATTACTAAAGTTTCTCAAGGGCCAGTAGAGGCAAAGACAAAACCTCTAAACCATCTGGGGGACATACTCTTCCCAGGAAAAAACTTAGTCTTCACTGTGTGTGTGTTCTGATTCAAAATATGTAAACTCCTCCACTTGGAAGAAGTAAAGAAGACTTGGTTAACATGGCCCTGTGTCGGTGCTTTGGGTTAGGAGTGAGTGCGTGCACGCTTTCTTTACCCTTGCTTGGTTGGCACAAGTAGAACACCAGTCAGGGCTCTCAGGAAAGTCAGAGCTTAGCACGGAGCCTGTAACCGTCCGGCTTGGAAGGTTTTCAGCCTCTTTAAGTAGAATAGTTCAGGATTTCCTTCCTAAAGGATTCACAAAAAGGAGCCTGTACAAAATATACATACAGTTCTTTATTAAACAACTGTAAACACTTCACTGTAAAAATCCATAAAACTTTATAAACAAACATTTTGTAAATAGAATCTATGCTACAGTAAAAGAACACAATTATTTACATGCAATACTGACAAATTTGGCACTTACTGAAAAGAAATGTACAAAACACTTTGCTTAAAAAGAAATTTAAAATTATAAAACTCAGAGCATTACTATCATGCACTTTTCAAATACCTCACAAGCACTTATGGCACAGCTAGTGGAGAGCGCCAGGCTCCCTGGTGATTCATCTTCACGTGACTTTTAATGTGCTTCCATACGTTTGCTGTAAAACCACCTGAACATTGTCGAGAATGAAGTCAAACGCCATATTCCAAACCGACTCCACCGATTGCTGCATCAGCCTGCAAGCGAGGAGAGGGGGTTAGCATGTAGTAAGGAAAGGTGAAGGGTCTGAACATCTTCAGTACAGACACTCAGAAAGGCACTTTTATGGTTTGACTTTGAGAGGAGGAACAATCTTGTTTTGACCCCTTTTGACTCCCCAGTCGATATTAGCTGGTATTCACAATGAAGGCCATCGCTCTGGCATAGGTAACTGAGGAGCACAGGTAACCTAAGTGATGTGCAGAACGCCCCCAGCCACCTTCCCCTGCCCCACAAGCTGTGCTGACAGACACGCTTTTCCCTTTTGGTAAAAGGCACTGAATAGTTTACCTTTTCATGTATTTTATAACGAGGTCCAGTTTTTCCAAATCCTTCTCCTCTATTAGATCAGTGCAGTATTTTACAACTTGCAGAATGTCTTCCTCCATCGGATCTAGAGTGGGGAGAGCGCGTGTGAGGGCCAGCTCGTCCTTCTGAAGGGGGAAGGCTGCGCTCTGTGGGGACACCTCACCCCGGGGGGCTGTAGTGAGCAAGGCTGCAGAGCCAAGCCCACAGTGCAGCGGCTGCTTTCTCAGACCTCGGAAACAAGCTCCTCCCTCTAGCTGAGTTCATGCTTTACACCCAGGCTGTCACACCTCCGCACCGACACCAGCGCCCCCGACCTGAGATGGTGGTGATCCACTCTCTGAGCAGGGTCTTCACATCACTGAACTCCACGGCTCCAGCCAGGTTGGGCGCCGGGGGCCTGACACTTGTGGACACGTCAGGCTGCAACCCACAAAGGCCAGCAACACCTGAAGTGGAAGCAGAGAGTTCTCCCTGTTAAGGAAACAAATGATGACAAGTGCTGGATTTACATAACATCCGGTACAGGAGGATCTGATGAAGGAAGGGGTCAAAGTTTAAAAAGTGTAGAGGAGTTACCAGAGGTTTCTCTGACGTGGGACCTTCGTGTTTTAGAAACCCATCAATGAGCTTCTGGGGGCTTGTGCAGGCCCCTGGCAGGGTCTTCGCCGGGCTGTTCACCAGTGTGGTTTTCAGAGGGCTCTGACTCTTTCTTTGGGGGCTGAGGGGACTTTTTTTCTTGTTTCTTTTCTTGTCTTTCACCGCTGCTGGTTTTAGCTGCAGTAACGGGTTCTTTGGCACTGGAGGAAGATGGACGTAAGATCCTCAACATACACGCCGAGGGGGTGAGGGGGAGAGTGCACAGGCCCCCTTTCCTGCCGTGTGCACGCCTGCACGCGAGCACCTGCTGGCCCCACAGCTCCTAGGGTTTGCTCAGCCGCACGGCCTCTGCACGTCTATCTGGGGGGCTCACAGGGGTTGATGGGAACTTCCGGCAGGGGAACCACTTGTGACAGCTCAGCAGCACTGTTGCCCTGTTGTCATTTTAACAGCTGCTGCTTCCTTTTTTTTCTTTAGCTTTTTTTATTTTAAAAAATTTTTTTAAGCTTCTTGTTAAAATGCCTTCCGACCAGAGACATGAATGTCTTTTGTTATCGAAACAGAACGTTACTGGCCAGAGGTATTTCAGTGTTCACTTATATAACAAACAAATCACTTATTGCAAAAATCCCCAGGTCAGTGATGTGTTAAATGTGGTGTTTGTGACGCATGTTGAGAAAACCTTCAGACTCTGTGCTTTGAAACTACATCCTTTGAAGGAGCAGGCTCAAAGGACTGCAGACTTGACAGATAATCAGATCTCTGGGTGGCGTCCTGTTCAGATGTAAGTTCAGGCACGGATCCGCCTGGGACTCGGACAGCCTCCCCTCTGCCACGAGCTAGTCTGTCTGAGGTGACGGGCACTAACAGGACTGAGAGCTTGACCCGGGCCGTCACACACGACAACCACCAACCACACGCTCCTTCCTCACAGCTCCACTGCTGGTCCCTGAGGCCTGCACAGCTTACCGGGGGCGCCGGCCGGCTGCTGGGGAGGGCTGTGTTCTCCCTGACGCTGTCTCTGATCGTAGGCTGCTCTCAGCTCCTTCTGAAGCTCCACAGGGAGAGCCGCAAACACCTCTGGGTCCACCTGGTGGACAGGAGCAAGTTCCAAGTCAAGCCTGGGCTGGCTCTATATATAGGCAGCTGGTTGATGTTTTTCACAAAGCATTTCAAATCATACTCTTCTGATCTGTATGAATTCTTAATAGATCCTCAGTATCAAAGCTCATTAAATTCTCACAAGGTTTTAGGCTGAGAATAAGGAATACAACTTTGAATATGAATTGATGAACAAAACCCACCAGGGCATGAAGCACTAGTGGAAAATGGGGAGCAAAATGCAAGAAAACAGGTGTGTGTGTGTAATTCGCCCGAAAACTCAAACTGTTGTCCTGGTGCTGAGGGGAGCCCAGGGAACAGCTGTAGGCACCCCCACACCACAGCCTCCCTCCTCGCCCTGGTGTCCTGGCTGCTCTGTCAGCTTCTGCCCCACGGGTGATGTGGAGACAGGCCACCCTCCTCCCACGAGGGCTGAGGTCAGCTTTGGGAGGGGCAGAGGAGAAGAGAAGTGCTGGGAGCTGGACGGCCGAGGATACTTACCTGGGAAAACGCCGGAAGAGCTATTAAATTAATTCCCGTGTCGCTGGTAGGGTCCTGAGGTGCCGGTATTTGTAGCAGCACAGTCCCCACGGGTTGGGGCAGGATCCCTGCACTGCAGCCGTTGACAGGCTCTCTCCTCCGGTCGCCCGGTGGCTCCGCCTGCTGCACAGCACATGCCTGCTCCACCTGCTCCCGTAGGTCGGGCGGGAGAGCCTCCAGGACGGAGCGATCGAGCTGCGAGGGCAGACAGATGTTTGGAGACCACATGTCTCCACCAGACACTGGGGGCAACAAAGCGAGCTACAGGGGCCCGGCTAGCAAGGCCACCCCCAGACAGACCAGCTTCTGCAATGGCTGGGGTTTTGCCCATTGACGCCCGGCTGGTCCGATGTGGACTCGAGATGACCCGTGCAGGCCCCTGGCTGGTTCCCAGGGCCAGCTCTGCTCACCTCCTCACTGGACCTCCTGCTCAGGGGCAGTCCTAGACCTTGTCCTGGAAGCAGCCAGAGCCCAAGGCACATACCCATTTCTGGGATGGGTCCAGAGTCAGAGGTTTACTTTTCAGACAGGAGACTGCCTGCCTCAGATCTATTTGTCTGAGAGCAGCAATCCAGAAAAAAGGGATTCTAGAAGCTTCACTCCAGCCTACACAGGAACACCGTGACATCAGGAACATGACTGCAGACACTGGGCAGGCCAGGCTGCCTTGCTGGGAGCCACCCCTCGGGGAACTCACCAGAAACCCGTGCCCTCCCCTGGCCCAGTGACACCCACCCCGTTCCCTTGCCTTACAGCCCCCACCGCTCAGGGGCACAGAAAAAGTGGATTTTCCCAACAGAGCTTCCAAACAGCAAACACACCAATAGCATACCACGCTTACAGCCCACATCAGCTGAGTGAATAGCTCGTGTTAGGAAAATCATTCATCCTACAGAGCGAGCTGCTTGCCAAGGCTGCAAGAAAAACCTCTGATGTAAGGGCTCTGGAGCAAAGCTGTGCTGTTGACCAGGTAAGTCACCACAACTACATCTGGTGGCTGCTGATGGCAATAGTTCAGGAACTGGCTTTCATCCGTGCTGCACGACCTGCAAGAGCGGCAGGCCTCCACGGAAGCACTCTGGCCTCTCGGTCGCTTCCCACCAGAATGAACACCTGGATCCTCCAACAGGTAGCCCTTTTTCCCGTTCTTGGCTGTTATTGGTGAAGAAAAATCGCATTCCTGCTGTAGAGCTACTCTCGGGCTGACCTCATGCCTACAACCGTGAACACACACCTGGGAAGGTGATGGGACCTCTATGCTCAGGTTGAGTCTTGGCTTTAAGCTGACGGGAGAATGCAGCCCGTTCCACTTGCTGGCACACTCGGCTTTGCTGGTAGTGACAGGTGCGACACCCGGCGTCAGGTGTGGAGACAGAGAGGGCACAGTGCCAGATCGAGGGGCAGGTGGCATTTCCAGATCCACCGCAGCCAGAAATACTGGAAATACAGGAGATGTCATAAATAGTTCCTTCATGCAAAGAAGGCCTCGTTACTCATTCAGTGTAACTCAGAACGTCAGGCTGCTGCGAGTGTCCGGCAGAGCCCCCCCCGACCACGGAGCCTGGAACTGGAGCCCACGGCAGCACTGACCTCCTGCGGGCTCCTCTTCCGGGGGCTGCCTCGCCCTCTGGGCCTGCAGGAGTTCCAGGACGGACGGGGCCCCGCCCGCACCGTGGCTGGGCTGGGCTGCTGGGCGGCTGAGGCACGCAGGCGGGTTTGGATTCGCTGGAACCAACTGATTCACATGAATCCCAACCTGCAACCAGAGAGAAACAGGTTTCTAGGAAGAAAGGTTCAGTGGAAAGTATTCAAACAGCCTTTTATATCATTTATTCCAAAACTACTTCTGCAGTAGCTGGTGAGCAGTTAATTTACCTCAACCTTCAGTATCTAATTCTACCCAATTTCTTCAAAATCAGAAACTCCAGAAAAGTAGAATACTGTGCCCATTGACGTTCTCATCAATTAAGCTTTTATTTATTTTTGGCTGCAGCTTGTGGGATCTTAGCTTCCCAACCAAGGACCGAACCCCAGCCCACAGCACTGAAAGTGCTGAGTCCTCCCAACTGGACTATCAGGAAATATCAACTAAGGTTTAAGACTTCAGCAAAATGTAACTAGGGGCCAGTCTACTTGCAGCCCTACCTCATCTCCATTTTGGGCGTGGGGTGGGGAGTGGGTGCGCTGCAGGGAAGCACAGGTAAGCAGGCCCACCCCGGGGAGCACTCTAAATCACTCCAGTGCTCAGGTGTGTGTGTGTGTCGGGGAGAGTCTTATCACCACTACGGACACGTCAATCCTTCCACAAAACCCACACCATGCCACTAACTACCCTTTACTCATACATGTGTGCACATACAACCTACAAAGGTTAATCTGTAAGAAAATTGAGATTTTTACATCTAGATGCCCTCTCACCATCTCTTCCAAAGGTATCTTGACGGGCCTGGGGTAAAGTCTCCCTGCTAGGTCATGAGACCTCAGAGCAAATTTCTGACAAAAAAGGACCTCAGAGGTCAGAACATTTGCAGCCTCACAGTCCCCCTGGCCCTGCCCATTGCAGGGACCAGAGCAGGGATCCCTGACTGTTTAACAGAAAAATGCTTTAAAAATTCAAGACCATGAGTGGGTGAAACCCTGCACCGCACCATGAGCTCCCTCAGATGAACCCAAAGCGTCACAGTTCAGGGTTTTCCCTCGTCACCCCTCACATGTCAGCTATCCTGAGCTCCATCGCATGGAACATGTTCAGGGTTTTCCCTACTCACCCCTCGCATGTCAGCTATGCTGAGCTTCATTGCGTGAAACATGTTCAGCGTGGCCGTGCCAATGAGTTTTGCACTGTCTGTTGCCTGGTCAAGGGTCACAGTCCTGCAAGTGATAGAATCAACTTTTTTAAAGAACAAAAGCTACATTCCCTATGTATTCCCTAGACCGTAAGCGGCACAGAACTGTTTACAAGGATTAAAGTTGGAAAGAGAGCTATCAAAAGCTTTAAGTAAGTGGGATCCTTAGAAAGGAAGGAGGGCCTCCCTTCAGCGCAGCTACTAATGTGAAATCCATTACGTGGGCAACACGGGGGAGAAGAAAATCAAGACCGCCGGGACTTTCAGAGACCTGGCCAGCTAAAGAGACGTTGGAAAATGTCTCAGAAAATGTTTTTTAATGTCTATTTAACATCAGCATCTCGTGCTGCTCCTCAGCCATGAGTGTGAGCACGATGACGCAGACTGCAGCAGAGCGTTTAGGCTGCAAGGCAATCTATGCCGAGTTACAGTTCCTGCTCGCAAGAGAAAGATGACTCCTGGATTCTCCTGACACTGTTTTCAACACGTGAACTCGCCCAACCTAACTGTCCTTTCCTCCCAGAGGGTCTCTTCAGTGGACACAGCATGTGTGGACAGCCAGAGTGGTGGCACCTGTTTGAAACCCAGACTAGATTACACAGGTCTTACATCTGAAGGCTCCTCAAGGAGCACCAGAGAATGTGCCAGCACTGATGGCGGTGGTTTAGTTGCTAAGTCGTGTGACTCCTGCAACCCCATAGCCCACCAGGCTCCTCTGCCATGGGATTCTCCAGGCAAGAATACTGGGATGGGTTACCATTTCCTTCTCCAGGGGATCTTCCCAACACAGGGACTGAACCCAGGTCTCCTGAATTGAAGGCAGATTCTTTACCAACTGAGCTTTAGGTGCCCCAAACTACATTTACTCTTGATTTTTTCCATACCATGAACACATCATGTTCTTATTTTGGAAAAGTCCCTATTTCTTTAAGGAAGCCCATTTGCAAAAATTTCCACTGATAACCTAATGGTTATCTTAAGTGTGTTTCACACAGATCAACAGAGAATAACTTAAAAGCAAGATTTGTAGTGGACCGTGGTGGTTTAAGCATGTTTATTTTCTTTCCAAAACAACACTAAAAAGGACTTGAAACTCTTTCCGAATGGTATAAACTCTTGAATACTGAAAGCAAATCAGTAAATGGTAAGTTAGCAAATGCCTGTTAAATGTGTAAAGCAAGGCACCAACTCCGAGATAAGCCAGTTTACAGTACAGAACGTCTGAAGGGCTCAGCGGTCAGAGGCGTCGGGTATGTGTGTGTGGGGTGCCTCCTTCCCTGACAGCTTCCCAGAGACGGGGATGGTGACACAGAAGCTACAGACTGGGGGGCAGAGCAAGGAGGAGCAAGGCCCCTCTGCAGCACAGGACACCCTCTGCCCCCAGAACCCCTCCTGAGTACCCAGAACACCAGCTGCATGGCCCATCTTCTCGCCCACCCAGGGCTGCACATCTCATAGAAAGGATGACAGATACTGCCCCACCTGGTGAGTGACCGAAGACCACAGACCCCCATCGGCTCCCCCTGGCCTGCATGTCCTACTAAGAGTCTGGAGGCGCCCACGTCTCAGCAGCTCACGTACAGTCAAAGCTATCAGGTAAATGCTTGAAGAAAATCTCACGACAGCAACCGAAACTGGAATAAAAGGAGCTTAGAGACCCAGACTGACACTGGGACTATGAAACCTTCAGGAGGCAAGAGAGAAACCCTCTCTGTGAAGGGACACTATAAATACTTAAGGGCCAAAGAGTAAATTTAGAAACTCAAAGTGCTAGTAGAAATGAACAATTTAGTTAATAGAGATGAAAGACTTAAAAAAATTCACTGACAAAACACCCGGCACAAAGACAAATTAAGACCACTCCAGAACACTTGTGATACAGAGCTGATTTCCTCTGAAGAGGCGATCAGAACAACAGGAACCCTGAGAAGATGATGGCAACGAAGCCTTTCTTTATCTGAGGAAGGACAATTGCTAAGTTACGTTTATACTTTAGGTCAGCAAACCGGTGAGTATAAGCAGAGATGGGTTTAACACCCGTGAATTCTTGCTCAAGCTCTGAGCAGATCAGGGACCCAGGAAAACAGATCCACACAGAAAAAGGCCATCTCACAACTCCAACTTTTCAGCAACTCTTAAAATGAACTCCGACTGGAGCAGCAGGCTGGGTGGCCCCGAGAGACAGGGCTCTAGGAAAAGATGTCAAAACCAGTTAACGGACCTGCAGATGTGCTGGAACACAGTCACACTGGAAGGGAGTTTGGGGGTAAACTGAGTGGTAAATTCACAAAACAGCAAAACCGGATGCTCAGTAACTCGAGGAGAAATGCAATCAAAAGGCAAGGAAAGGTTAGCCTAGTGGACAGCATGGGGTATGTAGATACACGCGCATCCTAACAGGGGCACACTGGATGGACCGAACCAAAACCCACCAACTCTACTGGGGCAAACGAAACATGTGGACGAACAGCACAGAGCAAAGCGGTAAGCCAGCTGCTACTGCAGACTGTTGACATTTTGGAAAACTATGGGAAACCACGGAAGAACAACGGTGCTCGGAACCAGGGAGAGGGGAGGGGCAAGGGGCTAGAAGCTGTTATTTGACCTTTTCAATTAATCACTTTAAAAAATACATATACAATTCAAAATAAAAACATATACAAAGGAACCCCAAGAAGGAAAACTTCGTTTTCCAAAAGGAAAACTGTTATGAGAAAAACTTCCCTAAGTGGTAATGAAGCCACAGATCTCAATCTCCATGCGGCTCTCTGACTTACGAAACTTGTCATTGCAATCGCAGTCTCCTAACGCGTCTGTGAGTCACGTGACTGCAAGGGGGTCTGAAGTCACAAAGTGACCACACGCTGAGTTTACGCAGGCACACCGGACTCCCAACTACAGCGCTTCTGGGAGCTTGCACTCTGTCGCCTCTTTCAGATGGCCTCTATTTTACACAACCTTTCATAGAAACCTCATTCTTAGTTACCACCAATCACGTAAAAACAGGCCACAGGCCGATGTGGGCCACAGGGAGTTGTTTATCACCCCCTAAGTTAGAGGAAATACAGGATCAGTGTTATAATATTTCAGAAGCTCTTACCCAAAGCTTCTCTTAGGCAGTTATAATACCCCCAAAATGTTAGGCTGAAATTAATGGCTTACAATTGATCAGCATCTTATATTTATAAAATGACACTACTTTCAGTTTAAAAAGTGTAATTATCATGCATTATCATGTCTTACACAAAGGTAAGGGCCAAGTGAAGCCCCTGGCCTACGTGTCCTACTAAGAGTCCAGAGGCGCCCACGTGTCAGCAGTTCACGTACAAACAGTCAACAGCTATCAAGTAAATGCTCGAAGAAACGCATGTCCTACCCAAAGGTAAAGGGCATGGCGAAACGAGCACTTTACTGCCAGCGATGTCCACTAAAGCAGTCCTGTCAGAGATAAACACCTGGAGACCCATGACGGTTCGCTCTCTGAGAGCCACTCCACAACAGCTGGGGGCCGGGGGGCGGTGGCGGCGCAGGGCCCAGCCGCGACCGTGGGACTCGGGGTGAGGGCTTCAGGACACTGTTCTCTGCTTACATGTGTACGTTTTTCAAAATAAAACTTTTTAAGTTAAACAGGACAAAAATGAACAAATACCAGTAACAGCAAGCAGGTAAGTGCATACAAAAACGCTGAATGAATATTATTGTTGAATTGGGGGGAGATAGAGTATAGTTAAAAATCTCAATTTTTAATGTTGTGCTGGTGACTAGATTTTTTGGAATATCTGGATTTTTCAAAAAGGCTTAAATGAAGGCAGATTTTCTTACTGAGATTAGACAGACTCAGCTCCTAGGTACTGCTGAATGCACCAAAACAGAGTTCTAAGAAACTGCTGAGTAGACAGCAAGAAGAAACGACTACGCTGTATTTTACCTGTCAGTCAACCAAAGCTTTACAATACAGTGTCCTGCATAGTACAAATGGCACACACAACTAGGTATTTTCATATTGGCCTTACATATGAGGCCAGATCTTATATCAGTCTTATATTAGTGGCCCTCACATTAAAAAAAATTGGGTTTTAAAGTGCTTTCTACCAATTTCCAGAGATTACCATAATTAATCTTTTCACAAGAAGGAAATCACACTTCCCTAAATGAAGTCAAGTCCTCACTGCAATCATTTTCTGAGTGACTGCACTGATGCTTCCCCACGGGACCTTCCCACCAAGCCCACAAGCACCTCCTTCCTGTCCCTGCACTGAAGGCACGGCCTGCAGACCCCAAGGACAGGACAGCCTGCCCCGTCGGGACATGCGGACAGGCTGGGGCGACCTGGCCCAGCAGGGCCGCTCCACAGCTGGGGGCCGAGGCCTGGCTCTGCACGACACCCAGGAGCGTCAGTGTCTGCAGCTCTTTGGGCACGGTTTTCCTTGTTTTTTTTTTTTTTCCCATTTTCCATTCATTACAATTACCTGTAATGAAATATCAATATCTAATGTCCTTTTTATTAATAAGCTTACCTGGTGGTGATGTCACAGATGCCATGGCCTCCATATTTGGCCGTTTCTACAGGGGCCCCCGGCTTCCGCACCATGACTTTGAGAGTCAGGCGTTTACCCTTCATGCCCACAGCTTCAAGGCGCCGCTGAATTTCTTCTGAAAGATTCAGAAGAAAAGCTTCTGCTTCTTTTGGCTACAGAAAGACAAAAAATCCCATGTTATTTTCCTTCGCGCCTAATGGAGCTTCTCAAGTATAGTAACTTCCGATATTTAACATGTGACGATTCACTGCACTGTCTGCTCTGTTTAAGAACATACGTTCTGCCAGCTCTGGGACAGCAAGGGTTTTAAGGCTTCATTTCAAGTGTCAACAGTCTGTGGTCTAGCTGGGGAGACAGGACTATGTGCAAATGTAAGAAACAGAAGCTAAAACCTGTGAGGAGATCAGTACCTGGGAAAACCTTATTCCATAGTTGATCTCAGCTGAAACAGACTTTCTTTCCTTCTCAGTGCGAACCGGTCTGTCGTCCAAGCCTCGGCAGAACCTGTAAAGCATCTGGCCGGTCTTGGGGCCAAATTCCTTCTGCAGTTTCGCCATGGTCAGGTACTGCAGGTCTCCGCACGTCCTGATCCCCAGAGACATCAGCTTGGACTCCATTGAACGCCCAACTCCTAGGAAAGGGACAGGTCCTTAATTCCGCACATAGACTGTTAAAAGCAACGCAGTGACGCGAAGTAACTGCTCATGCACAGACAGCTAGTTTAAGAAACCTCCCTTAAAGTTCTCAAGTGACATCACTGAAGCATCTCATACATTTAGAATTGTTTTAGTGCAAATCATACTAGGAAAGTTGTTTCCAGACACTGCTTCTCAATTTGGACTCCACCTACAGGTGAGCCAGAACTTCTCCAATGGGTATTAGTCAGTCAGTTTTCCAAAACAAGTGACTTTTATTCATTACTGAGTAACAAAGTTTCTATCTGAGTCACGAAACCAACCAAGTTACACACTGGCTTAGGCCGGTCTGCAGCATGACTAAGGAGGCCCGGGAGTGTGAGGGGCTCTACCACGATTTCGGCGATGACCACCCTTCTCAGTGGCTTTAGCCCCATCTTCTTTGAACGGGAACCAGAACCAGAAGTTATGACAGTCGCATGCCCACATGCTCTCATACCCAACAAGGTGGCACAAGTGATGTGGGATGATGCTTCCTGACCCAAGTGGCAGTGAGCGGAGGACAGGCAGCAGTCTTCTACAAATGAGGCCTATCTCCCGTGAAAGGCAGTGAGTTCCTGCAGCCAGGCCAGCACCCAGCAGTCCCCTCGTCACCGTCTGCAAGGTGGGGCCTCATCCGAAGGGTGCTCAACTCTTACGAACATGGTCTCCACATGACGAGATCAGTGAGTCCCTCAGCGAGGCAGACTGAGGTTCTGGTCTCCTGCAGGGTCCTGGCCCACCCTCCACTACTTCTGGCTCCAGTTCTGAGTGGCCTCGTGGGACAAGCAGTCCGTCCAGGTTCTGCCAGGGGAACCTTATAGCCGTTATGCGGACACATGGTGAGGAGGGAGGTGGACAACCACATAAAAGATATACAGCCACGGAAGGGGGAGGAGGGACACGTTTAACTCAAGAAAACCTGCCCCTGATGGAAGTCAGATGAGAGGCGCCAAGGGCGCTGCGTCGCATTTGTGCCACCTTAAAGTTCAAGTCAGAAGAGAGGCCAAGCGCGAACCGGCAGGGGCTCAGTCACCACGAGAGGAGGGACACCGCGCACAGAAAGACGAGGGTTTACGTGAGACCCAACTGAGTATCAGGGGAGGCTGCCGTCCCCTTCTCCAGGAGATCTTCCCGACCCAGGGATGGAACCCTCGTCTCCTGCACTCAGGAGGGCTCCTCACTGATGAGTCACCGGGGAGCGCTAAAGAGAGACCGACCGGGCAGCAGCAGAAGGCGCGCACGCGCGTGCTGAGGCGCTCCCGTCGTGCCGCCCTCAGCTCCTCTGTCCACGGGACTCTCCAGGCAAGGACACTGGAGTTGCCAGGCCCTCCTCCAGGGGATCTTCCCCACCTAGGGATCGAACCTGCGTCTCTCATGTCTCCTGCATCGGCAGGCGGGTTCTTTACCACTAGTGCCACCTGGGAAATTACTACTGTTTAACAAGATAAACAGCTGCTTCCTTGTAAGAATTCTCAGGAACTTTTACTGCCTAGTCCCCTGTACATATGTGAAACCCGTTTCCAAAGGAACAGCTCATATTTTAGATGAGTCACCAGCTCAGGGCAGGGATAACAACTGAAAATCTGACATTTTACATACTAACAAGTTCTAAAACCGGTCCAATAATAAATTTAAGAACTTAAAGTGAGTAGTGTTATATGTAAAAATCCCATGGACAATTCTGGGTGGCCACAGCTGGCTACAAGCTGGTTCTGAAGGAGAGAGGAGTGGTGTGAGAAGGTGGTTTGCAGGAGAAAGTCCATCCTGGCTGCCCCGCTTCCCCCACATCTCATAGGTCTCAGGAAATTCAAGCTGTGCCGAAGGATTCAGCAGGACACATAACCACACACTTGCCCTTCAAAACATCAAGTCCTTTCGACCATGAAGCAAACAAAGGTGAAAGGTAAACTCTCTATTTCTGTGTTTAAAAAAAAACCCAAACCCAACAAATAAACCTTACAAAAATGATGCAGTCTGAAGATGGTGCTATGGATGGAAGTGCATCCAGAATCTCAAGATTCCGTTGCTGAAATCCTAATTCCCAGCATCTCAGAACACAACTAAGTGGAGAAAGGTCCTTCAGAAAGGTAACTACAGTAACAGCCCGTCATATACGCGGGCCCTACTCCAGCAACCCTGGTATGCCTATAAGAAGCGATCAGGACTCAGATGCACAAAGAGAGAACACCACGTTGAGAAGACAGCCACCTACAAGCCCACAGGAGAGACCTCAGAAGAAATCCGACCTGCTGACAATTCAGTTGTAGACTTCTAGTCTCCAAGAGGGAGAAGGCGATGGCACCCCACTCCAGCACTCTTGCCTGGAAAATCCCATGGACGGAGGAGCCTGGTAGGCTGCAGTCCATGGGGTCGCTAAGGGGTGGACACGACTGAGCGACTTCACTTTTCACTTTCATGCACTGGAGAAGGAAATGGCAACCCACTCCAGTGTTCTTGCCTGGAGAATCCCAGGGACGGGGGAGCCCGGTGGGCTTCTGTCTATGGGGTCACACAGAGTCGGACACGACTGAAGTGACTTAGCAGCAGCAGCAGTCTCCAAGATCTTGAGGGAATAAATATCTGTTGTTTAAGTCATGCAATCTGTGGTATTTTCTTATGGCTGTTTCAGCAAACTAATAGACATAACCCATATCATAACCTTGAACTCAGATTTCTCATGCACTTTAAATATACTGGTTCCTTCTTATAAAACTGCAATAAGATGTTATAAAACTGCTACTCTGTGTTGTCTAATAAGGTAGTTGGCTAGCATGATTTTTATAAGGTTACTCTTCAAATTTAACCTCAAACTGACTGACAAAATGTTGTATTTCACGTCTCTGATACTAACACATTCAGTCACTCAGTTGTGTCCGACTCTTTGTGACCCTATGGACTGCAGCATGCCAGGCCTCCCTGCCCACCACCAACTCCTGGAGCTTACTCAAACTCATGTCCATCGAGTCAGTAATGCCATCCAACCATCTCATCCTCTATCATCCTCTTCTCTTCCCACTTTCAATCTTTCCCAGCATCAGGTTCTCTTCTAGTCAGTTCTTCCCTTCAGGTGGCCAAAGTATTAGAGTTTCAGCTTCAGCATCAGTCCTTCCAGTGAATATTCAGGACTGATTTCCTTTAGGATAGACTGGTTAGATCTCCTTGCAGTCCAAGGGACTCTCAAGAGTCTTCTCCAACACCAGTTCAAAAGCATCAATTCTTTGGCACTCCACTTTCTTTATAATGCAACTCTCACATCCATACATGACCACTGGAAAAACCATAGCCTTGACTACATGGACCGTTTAAGCAATGTAATGTCTGTTTTTTAATACGCTGTCTAGGTTGATCATGGCTTTTCTTCCATGGAGCAACTGTTTTTTAATTTCATGGCTGCAGTCACCACCTGTAGTGATTCTGGAGTCCAAAAACACAAGGTCTTTCACTGTTTCCCTATTTATTTGCCATGAAGAGACTGGACTGGATGCCATGATATTAGTTTTCTGAATGTTGAGTTTTAAGCCAACTTTTTCACTCTCCTCTTACACTTTCATCAAGAGGCTCTTCAGTTCTTCACTTTCTGACATAAGGGTGGTGTCATCTGCATATCTGAGGTGATTGATATTTCTCCCAGCAATCTTGACTCCCGTCTGTGCTTCATTTAGCCTGGCGTTTCTCATGATGTACTCTGCGTCTAAGTTAAATAAGCAGAGTGACAATATGCAGCCTTGACATACTCCTTTCCTGATTTGGAACCAGTCTGTTGTTCCATGTCCAATTCTAACTGTTGCTTCTTGACCTGCATATAGGTTTCTCAAGAGGCAGGTCAGGTGGTCTGGTGTTCCCATCTCTTGAAAAATTTTCCATAGTTATGATCCACACAGTCAAAGGCTTTGGCATAGTCAATAGAGCAGAAGTAAACGTTTTTCTGGCACTCTCTTGCTTTCTCGATGATCCAGTGGATGTTGGCAATTTGATCTTTGGTTCCTCTGCCTTTTCTAAAACCAGCTTGAACATCTGGAAGCTCACAGTTCACGAACTATTGAAGCCTGGCTTGGAGAATTTTGAGCATTACTTTACTAGCGGGTGAGATGAGTGCAACTGTGCGGTAGTTTGAGCATTCCCTGACAATATCTTTCTTTGGGATTGGAATAAAAACTGACCTTTTCCAGTCCTGTGGCCATTGCTGAGTTTTCCAAATTTGCTGGCATGTTGACTGCAATACTTTCACATCATCTTTTACGATTTGAAATAGCTCAACTGGAATGCCATCACCTCCACTAGCTTTGTTCGCAGTCATGCTTCCTAAGGCCCACTTGACTTCGCATTCCAGGATGTCTGGCTCTAGGTGAGTGATCACACCATTGTGATTATCTGGGTCGTGAAGATCTTTTTTGTATAGTTCTTGTGTGTATTCTTGCCACCTCTTCTTAGTATCTTCTGCTTCTGTTAGGTCCATACCATTTCTGTCCTTTATCGAGCCCATCTTTGCAAGAAAAGTTCCCTTGGTATCTCTAGTTTTCTTGAAGCGATCTCTAGTCTTTCCCATTCTGTTGTTTTCCTCTATTTCTTTGCACTGATCGCTGAGGAAGGCTTTCTTATCTCTTCTTGCTATTCTTTGGAACTCTGCATTCAAATTGGTATATCTTCCCTTTTCTCCTTTGCCTTTCATGTCACTTCTTTTCTCAGCTATTTTTAAGGCCTCCTCAGACAACCATTTTGTCCTTTTGCATTTCTTTGTCTTGGGGATGGTCTTGATCCCTGCCTCCTGTACAATGTCACGAACCTCTGTCCATAGTTCTTCAGGCACTCTGTCTATCAGATCTAATCCCTTGAATCTAATGTCACTTCCACTGTATAATCCTAAGAGATCTATCTGATGTAGGTCATACCTGAATGGTCTAGTGGTTTTCCCTAACTTTCTTCAATTTAACTGAATTTGGCAATAAGGAGTTCATGATCTGAGGCACAGTCAGCTCCTGGTCTTTTTTTTTGCTGACTGTATAGAGCTTCTCCACCTTTGGCTGCAAATAATATAATCAATCTGATTTCAGTATTGACCATCTGGTGATGTCCACATGTAGAGCCTTCTCTTGTGTTGTTGGAAGAGGGTGTTTGCTATGACCACTGCATTCTCTATTTGACCAAACTCTATTTGCCTTTTCCCTGCTTTGTTTTATACTCCAAGGCCAAATTTGCCTGTTACTCCAGGAATTTCTTGACTTCTTACTTTTGCATTTCAGTTCCCTATAATGAAAAGGATGTCTTTTTGGGGTGTTAGTTCTATAAAGTCTGGTAGGTTTTCATAGAACCATTCAACTTCAGCTTCTTCAGCGTTATTGGTTGGGGCATAGACTTGGATTACTGTGATACTGAATGGTTTGCCTTGGAGACGAACAGAGATCATTCTGTCGTTTTTGAGACTGCATCCAAGTACTGCATTTTGGACTCTTCTGTTGACTATGATGGCTACTTCATTTCTTCTAAGGAATCCTTACCCATAGTAGTGGATATAATGGTTATCTAAGTTAAATTCACCCATTCCAGTCCATTTTAGTTCACTGATTCCTAAATGTTGATGTTCACTCTTGTCATCTCCTGTTTGACCACTTCCAATTTGCCTTGATTCATGGACCTAACATTCCAGGTTCCTATGCAATACTGCTCTTTACAGCATCGGACCTCGCTTCTATCACCAGTCACATGCACAGCTGGGTATTGTTTTTGCTTTGGCTCCATCCCTTCATTCTTTCTGGAGTTATTTCTCCACTGATCTCCAGTAGCATACTGGGCACCTACCGACCTGGGGAGTTCATCTTTCAGTGTCCTATCTTTTTGCATTTTATGGGGTTCTCAGCCATGAAATTAAAAGACTCTTACTCCTTGGAAGAAAAGTTTTGACCAACCTAGATAGCATATTCAAAAGCAGAGACATCACTTTGCCAGTAAAGGTCTGTCTAGTCAAGGCCATGGTTTTTCCAGTGGTCATGTATGGATGTGAGAGTTGGACTGTGAAGAAAGCTGAGTGCCGAAGAATTGATGCTTTTGAACTGTGGTGTTGGAGAAGACTCTTGAGAGTCCCTTGGACTGCAAGGAGAGCCCATCAGTCCATTCTGAAGGAGATCAGCCCTGGGTGTTCTTTGGAAGGAATGATGCTAAAGCTGAAACTCCAGTACTTTAGCCACCTCATGTGAAGAGTTGACTCACTGGAGGGATTGGGGGCAGGAGGAGAAGGGGACGACAGAGGATGAGATGGCTGGATGACATCACCGACTCAATGGACGTGAGTCTGAGTGAACTCTGGGAGTTGGTGATGGACAGGGAGGCCTAGTGTGCTGCAATTCATGGGGTTGCAAAGAGTCGGACACGACTGAGCAACTGAACTGAACTGATGGGGTTCTCAAGGCAAGAATACTGAAATCGTTTGCCATTCCCTTCTCCAGTGGACCATGTTTTGTCAGACCTCTCCACCACGACCCGTCCGTCTTGGGTGGCCCTACAAGGCATGGCTTATAGTTTCATTAAGCACATTCTTAGATTTATTTACTAGGGAGTCAAGTGGCTTTAGAACTAACCCATCATAAAATGGTATTTGGGTCCTGTAATAACTTTGGCCTATAACAGATACTTCTTAGGCTTAAGAACATGGATTCAAAAATACCACTGAATCTACTTTTTGATAAACAAACTTTCACTAAAAATATACTGTCTTGAATGTTCCCACCACAAATACACAGGAGTTTTGTGAAACTAACACAAGCTGTTTTACTGAAACCGGACGGATTATTTGATATGGTATCATGGATTACTATAAGCTTCAGAGAAATTTCTTTTTAAAATTTATTTTTTAATTGTAGGATAACTGCTTTACAGAAAGAACTTTCTTAGAAAGAGGCATCACCATAGAAAGCATGTCTAAATATTTAATAAAAGTGAAGTGAATTCCCTAGACACAAAATTTACACCTGTTCAAGGGCCTCAAAGGGCGATGATTTTCCCATCATAGTTGGTTACATTTGATGATTTTTCCATAGAGAAAGAGCTCTACATGCTCAGTTAGCTAGCCACAAAAGGGTAAAATAACTAGCCATGCTGCCTAGTAGGGGAGAAAGGTATGCCCTTCTAGACATTTTACTCCTTCCTGAGTTAACGGAACACAATAGTTCATTTTAGGTTTTCTTCTTCCTGATATGGTTCAAATATTTTCTTCTTTTAAAACTACTTGCTTACTAGACTCAGAAACATATCGCTAGCTTGGCAGGACAATTTTGTAAACAAGGGAATCAACTGTCAAAACTATCTTGGGCCTATATGTACACTAACTATTTCAGTTATGATTTATTTAAAGGATCAAAAGTCAGTTTCATCATGTTCTTTTAAATATGACTTCTTAGAATTCCTTGACCTTGGTACTTTAGAAATACTTAAATACTTCAAGTAAAACACATGAGCAGCAAAACCAAAATATTATATTAAGGTTCTGATAAATCAATTGAAGGGATATTTACTGTGGTGTTGTAAATTTTGTTTACCATGGCACGCAATAAAGATTAAAAAAATTAAATTATATTTTGGAAAAGAGAGATACATTATACATCTATACAAAGCACCAATGAATATTTACAACAAATAAAAGTTAAAAAAAAGCTCTATATTTACCTGGTAGGTTAGTAACTAGCTGACCTCTGATGAAATCGTCCACTTCTTCTGGTTTTAAGTGGTACTGGCCATCTGGTTTCGCTTTTCTAGTTGCCATTCTAGCCAGCAGAATATTAGAACCTATAAAAAATTTTTTTTAGAAAGAAGTCATTTAAGAAATAGTCACAATTATTTTCAAAATTTCCTAACAAAGACATCTACAGATAGGTTATCTATCAAGTTTCTAAAAAGAATGAAAATAATCTGCAACTGTGGTAACTGAGTTGCTAAGTCATGTCTGACTCTTTTGCAACCCTGTGGACTGCAGCCCTCCAGGCTCCTCTATCCACAGGAGTTTCCAGACAAGAATAGTGGAGTGGGTTGCCATTTCCTTCTCCAGGAGTATCTTCCCAACCCAGGAATCAAACCCACATCTCCTCTACATGCCTCTTGCATTCCAGGTGAATACTGTACCACTGATCCATCAGGGAAACTCAAATATTTAAAACATGTATTTGTCTGTGCCCAGGTCTTAGATGCAGCATGAGGGATCTTTAGTTGTAGCACACGGGATAGTTTCCTGACCAGGGTCAGAACCCCGGCCTCCTGCTTTGGGAGCACAGGGTCTTGGCCACTAGACCACCAGGAAGTGGTCATTTTAAGCATAATACAAAACTGGCAGAATTCTGTTAAGTATTACAGATTATAACCACCATGTTTCCTGGACAGAGGCTTCCTTTTGTTCCCAAACATGGACATTTCAGCATCTCCCACTCAGGTAAAGGAGCAGAGAAAACAATCCTAATCAAAGACTAGAGGTTTACAGGCAGGCAGCCATCAGCAATCAGCTCATTTTACCAAACAATCTTTGTGTTTCTGGCCACACCGTGCAGCTTGCAGGGTCTTAGTTCCCCAACCAGGGAGTGAACCGGGCCCATGGCAGTGAACGTTCAGAGTCCTAACCACTGGGCTGCAGGGAAGCCCCTCAATTTACCAACCAGTGGATCCACACCAGGGAGAAATAGGGCCAAAGAAATGCCACTGGACTTGGGGGGAGCCCCCAAAACCAGATGTCTCACTATATGGTCAGAATACAGGCGCAGAACTGCAGGTATGAGTGTCTTAGAAAAGAAGGCAGACAGACAGGGAGGTCCAAGGTGTGTTAGTGGACACAGACATTAACGCAGGGCAGAGAGAAGGCTACCGGGGCCAGAGAAGGCGTCAGACGGCTGAGAAACATCTCAGTGGGGGTCAGATGAACTTCTATGTAAATAACAAAATCTCTACAAACTACAGAAGACTTCTATAAAGGACATATTTTAGTTTTATGGGAAACTTATTTAAAAACAATGTGTTTTCCTAGGGTTAATGTAAAAACATTCATGAAGAGAAAAAGTACTGCAAAGTCACACCAAAATGATAAAAGTGGTGACTTGTGAAGAAAAAGAGGGCTGAGAAGTAGAAACATCATTTGGGACTTTTGTCTTAATTATGTGCTTGAACTTAAAAGAACATATTCATATCATCCCACTTGTAAGTTTAAAATAAATACAATTAAAAACAAAGAATTAACCCTGTGCCTGATAGCTGACTCCAGGAAGCAAGTCCTATCTGCAGGCCACACCCAGGAGCCCCAGGGCAGGCCTGCTGGAAAGCGGAGGGGTGCTGTTAACCTGCTTTGCACTGGGCGGGCCAAAAAGTCTCTTCAGGGTTTTCTGTTACATCTTATGGAAAAACCCAAACAAACTTTCTGGCCAACCCAGTATTTTCTGGGGCTCATGATGTTCTGACTTCTTAAAAGCCCGGCCTGATGGGGAGCACCTACCCTCCCAGGGCTGGTTCACTCCTAAAGATGGCAAGCCGCTTCCGGTTCCTGGGAGCTCGCCTCACACACCCCGCCAGCAGCGCAACCTGCTAACCACACTCACACACCACAGCAGAGGCTCCAGCCAAGGAGCCCGTTCCCTCCCACTTCCGCCTCCAGATCTAGACCTGGTGCTCTCTCAGGTCGCCCTGCGAGGCCCACGCAAGCAATCAAGGTTGTCAGTCAGCAGGGGCACCGCGTGCGCTCAGAGAGGAGGAGGAGACAGGGAAGCCGAGGGCGATGTGGGGGACTCCGGAGCACAGCGCGCGAGAGCCCAGATGACAGGGGGGCACGTGTCAACACTGGTGACTTCCGCAGAGGCAGGAAGACGGGGCTGGCTGAGGGGCCCGGGGAGCTTCAGAGAGTAATCGAGTTCCTACAAGACTCGGAAACACGGAACTCCAAACCCAGCCCCACTGCACGGCTTTAAACACAGCCTCTGTTCACCTGAGAAAAATAACAGTGTTGACAAATACTGAATTCAATTCTCCCCATTTTTGAGGGAAAAGAAATATTCCAACTTGTGTTGGACTATAACTCTAAAGATGTTACCAACCATTTACTAACACTTCCAACAGTTTGACCTCAGGCTTCGCCTGTGAGCCACACTAAGTACCGTCTCAGAAGTGGAGGCCTAAACAAGAAAGTGATAAAAACAGCACCTAAAAGCTACTCCTAAAGTTAACTGGGGTTCAGTGCTACGAGAGCGAGGCTCCGACTACACTGAGCAGAACGAGAGTCACCGGCTACTCACCGATCCCCACAGAGGCAGCACATTTAGTCTGGTCCTTAATTTCCATGCGGACAGCGTTCGCAAACTCGTCAGGCGTGAGTCTGGTCTCGGCGAGGATCTCGGTGATGTCTACCAGGGCTTCATCACAGCTGACGGCTTCGATGTTGTGTGTGTAGCTGCCAACACAGAGCAGAGGCGCCGAGGCGCAGCCATGCTTAACACATGCCCGGCCACACAGGCTTCCCGCAGCCACCTTCCCCAGCACTCCCTTATGAGACTTCAGATGCTGAAAGTGTTAGCATTTTAACTGAACTGGCTCAAGTCACTTAACCTCTAACTGCAAAGTTCATCAGTATTTTTTTCCATATTAACTACCAAAAATACAACAGCAATGATCATTTCCATTTCTCTACACTGAGAACACCTCCATGAACCTTTGAATATCTGGAAAGTATTGAGTCAATTAGAACTGTCACAACATTTAATTTTAAACATATTCGAACATGTTTTACCAGAATCCCTGAGGAAGAGAAAAACCACACAAATCAAGCCGCTGATTGTCTCCTGGACACAAATGCCCAGGATAGAGCAGGACATGACGGCCAGCCAGCCACGTGCCCGTCTGGAAGGACACCAGTGGCAGTCTCTTCAGATGGAAACCCTGCGGGCTGTGGTTTCGGCTGTTGCTGTTTTCGGTCAGGACCTACCTACACAGGGCACTGTTTCGATTCACCAGAGGAAAGGAAGAGGGAGAGCAAAGTTGTTGCGTGGCTCTGATGTTCATTAAATACGTGGACCACAGGCCAGCAGAGGCCTCAGGACGAGCAACAGATCTTCAATAATCCACCTGGTGAAGTACCAGGGGGCCAGCCCTCACCTCTCACCACAACTCACTGCAGGTTGTGAATCAGACTAATTACTATCAACAATCATTTAAGAGATGAGTGGTCTGCCTTGGATTAACTCCAAGGAGCAAACTGTCAGAGCAGACGGTGTCCTGATACGAAAGCTGCCCTGAGGCGGGATGTCCAAAGGTGGCAGGAGAATAACAGGGAATCTATGGCTCAAAGAACAGCCACAAGGCCACTGAAAATGTCTCCACCGACCCAAACTACATGACAGTGTCTGCGAAGTCCCCGCCCTGTGGTTCAGGCTGTGGGCCAGTCCGGCTCCGTAACCACAGGCGGCAGCACCAGCTCAGACCTGCCTCCAGCCATCGCGGGCCGCTGCGCCCAACCACAGCCCTGGGGGGACCCAACAAGTGCAGGCTCCACCTGCTCACAGGGCGGCCCCGTCTTTGGGGTCTTAGGACAGCTGTGTGAGAACTGGCTTCCCCCAGCCCTAAGTCCACACGCCGACAGCAGAGAGCTTCCCTGGCCCTCGGAGGTCCGCGCTCCGTTAAAGGCAGCCCCCTAAAGGCGGGGCCCGGCTCTGACTCCTCTCCTGCAGGAGTGGCGGCATCGAGTCGTCGGCACGTGGCAGATGCTCCGTATCAGGAGGGGAAGCAGTGACGAGAGAGGTGAGCACCTCCCTCAGAACAGCAACACAGCCGAAGGGCTGACCGGCGTCCACCCACACCTCGCCCGTGGCTGTGCCCGCCGCCCTCGGCAGAGCTCAGCAGCTGGGACCGTGACCTTATCTGGCCTTTTAGAAAGAAAATATGCTACCTTTAGAGCATACAGGGCTTGCCATATACTTATTTAAAAGTTTGAGTTCTGAATTAACATTAAATATATGTATACTGTAAATATTCAAAAAACAAAATCTCTTTTTCTCAAGCCATCTAATCACCTGTCTTGAGACTATGGCCAACCCTTGAACAACAGTGGTATGAACCTTGAGGGATGGCTCATACATGGATTTGTTTCAGTAGTGAATACGAGGAGTGCTACGGAGAAGCCGTGGGTAAGGCCAGCTGGCTGCGGGCTACACGCAATTCTGCACCTTGTGGAGGACAGCACCCCACTGCCACCAAGTCGTTCGAGGGCCAGCTGTATCACTAAACATTTTTATAAAAGCTAACATTTGGCACGCCTAATGATTTCAGAAGACAAAGGGTTCGAAAGAGTCTCTACTTGTGCACCTATAGTTCTAATTTTCAACAAAACTATAACTCACATTTAATAAAAGAGAATAGCCAGGTTAAAAACGCCCATCTTTCATCTGTCTGGCTCCATGAAGGGAAAACTGGAACCACTGAGCCAGAATCACGTGGACAGAAGATCGGACCCCTAGCAGCACCGTCGAGCAGCTCAGGCCCAGCCACACAGAAGTGTCCCGCGGCCTGAGTCTCGCCCCGGAGGTGCTTCCGGAAGGAGGGGGCCGGATGCTAGGGGGCGGAGGAGTGGGCCTCCAACAGGCCTGAGGCAGCTGGTCCCTCCTCAGTATTAGGCATGAGCAGTCAAGGGACGGGAGAGTGAGCATGGGGCACACACCTGGCCAGCGTCTCGTACATCGTCCGTGCAACCTCTTTATACGCATGGAAGTCGTAAGGGACCGCCTGGAGACTGGGACAGAGCTGTTTGGCTTGCCCGAAAAACATTCCATTCCTAATGCCAACTTGTCTAGAGAGAGAACAGAATACAGAGGAGGTTAGACCTGGAATGTCTAAAAGCCAAATCAACTATCAAATATTGCTATCTCCCCAAGCCATCGACACACGAGTTTCATTTAACTCCCCTCTCAGGAGAGGTAAAAACCAGGCAGTGAGAAAGCTTACAGGTTTGTTTCCCCACAAAGGAGAATCCCACAACTGTCAGATAAGTGTAAGTGACACAGCAGACATGCCCAAACGTGTTATTCAAAGACATCTCCTGGGCCTTGTACCTCTGACCCCTCTGCAGACGCCAGAGCATCCCCTGCCAGCAATGTCACAACCAACACAGAGCAGGACCGTGCTATGGAGGTCAGGGCCTGGCTCAGCCACAGTTCATCCCCCAAAGACAGAGAGCCACACAGAACAGTGAGTGCTGCGCGGCAGACAGACAGGATGCACTCGTCCTGTCACCACCCGGCTCCCCCACGCCCGGCTCCAAGCGCCTGCGTGGGTTCCACGCGGCTGAGATGCCAGCGGTGGTGGCCACGGCGGGACGTCACTCTGGAAGGAGCCAGGGGTCCGCAACTCTGAGGGGCCTGACTGAAAACGGAGTATCTCAAATCTACGTGTCTCTGTGCCCCATATCGCCTTTGATATTCAGGGCATTCAGCACAAAACTGTAACTATGGGATCACACACAATGAGTAAAACTCCACGTCACTACTCCGCAATGAATCAAGAAAAAAGTCTTACAGTAAAAACACAAGCAGACACCAATAAGCAGTGCTTCCCGAGATTACATGCTTCCAGATAAATGCATCACATGGTTACTTCACGTTCCACTCAGTAAACACGCACTCACTCAGTACTCAGTACTTAGTACAGCGGTGTCCCTATTTTTAAGAAACATGGTCTTCAATATGCAGAGGCCTCAGCTCCCTGACCATCCCAGACCACCAGTGAGCACCAAGGAGGAAAAGAATCCTCCACGCTACTGAGATAAAATGGTACATTTTAAAAATGTATATAAAACAGTAATGGATGATCAGACTGCGAAGCCCAGAGTAGATGAGAAACATCTAATAGGAGGGGAAAACGACAGGAAAGGAAGAGGTGACTAACAAATCACAGTAAAGAAAACAATGCTCTCACTCATTTAACGAAAATCAATGTCTCAGGCGCCATGTGACGCATGGGCAGAAGACAGGGAACAAAGCAGACCCCGTGGCGTCCACCAGGATGACCCGCACAGGCGGGGGGACAGGCTCCAGCCCATGGGCTTCGCTGTGAGGCAGGGGAGTGCCTGCATCACAGTTTACAAGGCGACACAGAAGTACACAAATGGTTTAAAACATGACACGCAGGTTCAACATGTAAAAGCTAAACTTACCAATTAAAGGAATGTGTTACATAATTCCTGTAAGTACTATATTCTTATATTTACCGTACTTTCATTTTCAAATTTTTGACCTTCACAAAAAATTTCACAGGCATATTACTTAGAAAAATATAATACATCAACTTAACATACTCAGGTGTACCAATATCCCAGAAATGCTTGGGGATCACTAGACACTGTAAGGAAGTTATGACCAAAAAAGGAAAAACCTAAGAGGCCTCCCACAACTAAGAGAAGTGAAACACTCCTAGTCGGTGGTTGGGAAAGGAGGCTTGTTTCACATAAAACAAATGAGCAGGACTTCCCTGACGGTCCAGTGGTTCGGATTCAGCGCTCTCACTGCCAAGGGCCTGGGTTCAACCCCTGGTTGGGGAACTAAGATCCCACAAGCCATGCAGCGTGGTCAGAAATAATAATAATAAACAGGTAAAGACAATTACAAAACAGTCTGCAGTGATTTCACTACGATGACATCTACGCCCATCAACTGACACGGCGAGCAGGGCCAGCCGGCAGGGCTGGGCAGGCGCTCGCGGCTGGCCTACAGGGAGAGCGGCGCACGCCTTCCTCTCTGCGCTGTGCGCTCACACAAGCGTCCTTGGTGCCGCGGTAGACAACGTTAAAAACTCAACCATCAACTCACTGTCATTGCCAATTCAATATTCTGAAGGACAGCCACATCACAAATTCAGGATTGTAAAGAGTGAAAACTGAGGTTTAGAAATTATCTGCTTCTTAAAATCGATAATTGTAGGATATTCGCATATCATTACCTATCCATCCACATATCTGCCTTGTAACTCAGTTGTGGATAAAGCTATTACGAGTTCTCTATAGTGCTTTAGTCACTAAGTGGTGTCCAACTCTTGAGACCCCATGGACTACAGCCTGCCAGGTTCTCTACAGTAAATATAAGTAAAGATAACAGGCATGCAAATCCTGACTTGTGGGATTAGATTCTACCTTCCTATGGCTTCTACGGTCACGTTCCACACTTAGCTGACCCATTATTATAAAGTCCATGTCTACTGAAAACTCTCCAGTGCCTAAAACTGGGATGACCGTCCCCACAACATAGTCTCCAGTCCAAGCCCAGAAACATTTCTCTGATGCAACTCTGAATATATTCATTAAAAAAAACTCACTGAAGGAAAATATAACTGTTAGATAACCTTAAAAAATAGGATAGCCAAGAGACCCTCATTACGGGTAGCCTAGAAAATGAAAAGTTACAATTAAAGGACCAAAACCCAACTGTTGTAGGTTTCATGTTTTTCTTTCCCCCCAACTTACACTCAAAGTCATTTTCACCACTTTTCGCATCTCCTTAAAACAAACATTTGCCATCTAAGTGACACTTAAATGGCTTGCTGCACAGCATTTGGCCTTCATATATCATCACTCCAATTATTCTCAACATATTCAGCTTGACAATCGCCATCTGTGGTACAATACAAATGCCCTATCCAAACACCAACAGAGGCCTGGAGTCCAAAACCTCCAGGAGCTGGCAACACTCCTGACTCTGGGGCGACCTTGGCACTCACTCCCCAACCAGCATCCAGCAGGGGACGCAGGACACGGGCAGCACAGGAAGGCGGCTTTCACATCACCGACAGCCAAGCCCAGAGACTGGGCAAGCATTCCTCACAGCTTCGCTACACGACGCCCGGTCCCCAGAAGCATGCCGTCTGTCACCACCCCGAAACTCAGCAGGGGGAGGAGACTAGCCCACTGCACACAGCACAGAATCAGCTCTAAACTTCCTGCACCAATGAAAACACAGTAATATACAATGCATTCAGATCTAATTATCTTTTTCATTAAAGAAAGTTTCAATTCCTTGGTGACATTATCAACCAAAAAATGAAGATTAAAACATAATTCTGTTACTGAGAAAAGCAAAGTCAGTCTGGGAGTAAAAGCTTGACGTGTCATAAAGGATTTGAATATAATCCTTTTTTCTTAAATATCCTTTTAATAAAATAATTGGCAAGATTTTAAGCAGACTATTCTGGTTAGATGATGACGTATCAAGATCCTTTTTTGATCAGATGAGACTTGCTTGAGTAACTCCAACTTTAAATCAAGAAAACTGTTATATATATCGAGTCGTTGTTATATACTATTAATGTTACATGTCAATTATATCTCATTTTTTAAAAAGTATGAACGACAAAACCATTAAGACACTACCAAACAAAAAAAGGACTAAAAGCTGTATCCGCTGTGACTCCAGCCTGCTGCTGTAACTGGTGAATGCTTCCACACTGGCCAGTGACGTGCAGACAAACGCTCGGCTGCTGCTGTTCAGTTGCTCAGTCGTGTCCGACTCGTCGTGACCCCGGGAGCCGCGACTCACAAGGCTCCCCTGCCCCTCGGCACCTCCTGGAGCTTGCCCAAGCTCGTGTCCCTTGAGTCGGTGATGCCACCCGGCCACCTCACCCTCTGCCACCCTTTTTCTGTCTTCAGCTTTCTCTCCCAGCCTGAGGGTCTTCAATGATTCACCTGCTCCCATCAGGTGGCCAAAGTACTGGAGCTTCAGCTTCAGCATCAGTCCTTCTGAAGAGTATTTTGGATTGATTTTCTTTAAGACTGACTAGTTTGCTCTCTGTGCAGTCCAAGGGACTCTCAAGAGCCTTCTCCAGTTCGGAAGCATCGATTCTCTGGCGCTCAGCCTTCTTTATAGTCCAACTCTCACATCCATAAACATCTAGTGGGAAGTCCACAGCCTTAACTATGAGAGTCTTTGTCAGCAAAGTGATGGCTTTGCTTTTTAACACACAGTCTAAATGCTTGCTGTGTTATAAAGTGTCTGTGTTCAGTTAACAAGGAAGAAAAAAATAATGAATGCTCTTTTAATTAATCACTTAATCATTACTCCATTTTTACAACCCGAATAATCAATTTCTAAAAACATCTTTCTAAACTATGAGGAACATGTGATATGTGTGTTTCCCCTGGAGCTGACACAGCTGGCTGTAATCGGGGTTCGCGCTGGCAGGCTGGCAGCACTGCAGCTTGAAGTGAGTGGGTGACCAGGCGTGCCAGGGCGGAACTGCTGCGCTGTGACCTAACAGGCAATCAAGTTTTAGCATAACTTAAAAAAATACTGAGTGCCAGGTTTAAATAACAAGGGATTTTTCCTGGCAGAAAGAAATAACAATCCGAGCAGATGACCCTAAGGCCCTCTTCCACCCAAAAATACATAATTCTTTAATCTTATGCTTCGAAAGACGACGACTGAAAAATGACAATGTTCAGCTTCCTTTGGTTTTCATCACAGAACCTACTGCTTCAGCAGGACACTAAAGTATTTATTTAAAGTTACCAAGCATTTGTGAAGGCAAAAAAAAAGGAAACGGAAGGGATTAAGGTTAGAAAGACTTCTTTCCATATTTGTTGCATTTAAGTCACAGGCTTGACTAACCCATCTAAATCCACTTCAAAAGATTATATAAGAAATGAAGTAAATTAATTATTCATTAAGCATTACAACATCTTTAATGCCTACATACCTGGCTTCATAACTACAAGATGCGATTTCAGCCTTTGACAAAACAGAATCAATTCCATTTATCTGTGCAGAATCTTGACTCTCCCACGTTGATGGATCTGGTATTTCTGCTTCAAAAATAAAATTGAACGATACGTTAAAAACTGATTTTCCTTAACTTTCACTCAATAAGTTTGTTTACCATTCATTTCATATACAAACGTTCAATAAATTCCAAATAAACTGACATTTACCCCCTAATTATTTAACAAAAGAAAATCTAAAACTCTAAAATAAGCTTACTTCCAGTATATCCTTTACCAGCAATCAAGAACTTATCACAATACATACAGTTCTATCTTAATAACAGTTTGAAGAGACATACACCAAAGGATAAACATAAACCATCCCTTTAGGTCTCTGGAGATGCACAAGAATAATGAACCCCCTCCTACAGCCGCAAAAGGATGACACAGCTCTCCCAACTTCCAGCTTCACACAAGAACACCAAAGCACACAGTCTAGACAGCATACAATCTGAGCTATGATTTCTGATACAGCACGTCCTGTGATATGACCAGCAAGTGAGAAATGGATTAAAACACAACTTCAGTTACGTCTCTTGGGACACCACCAAATTCCCAAAAAGAATATGCTCTAAAAAAATCTATTCTCATAGTTGTACTATTCTGAACAAAAAATACCATGAGTCAGTAAAATAAGACTGAGAGTGCTTGGGCTAATTCCAGACAAACACCGAGAGCACAATGTTAACAGCACGTCACTAACAAGCTCAGGATCTCGTTTCTATTTATTTCAGAGACATAACATTCCATGAAAAACCAGCCAAGTGAAAAGCACTGCCAGGTAAACAAAGGTTTACAAACAACTCCTCCTGGTCTGACTTCAGTGATCAACACATTTCACCCAACTATGCAACACAGACAAGCAAGTCTGGGTTCCAGCACCCACATACATGAAGCATAAATGCAAATCAAAGTCTGAGGGCTGGCATATTCATGGGGTCAAATTCCACTTGCATCCAAATCAAAATCAGCACAGCACACAATCTGAGCCATGATTTCCAATACAGCATGACTAACACATGCTATACTAGGGCAAATTAAAGACAGAATGCAGAGCAGTTGACCCAGTGTCCTGAAGGGGTTTAGAAGGCTAAACATCAGCTTTAATAGTCCATTATTCTAAGCTGAAGATCTGTAAGGATTTCAGGGTTGTTAGTATGACAGTTTAATAGTAGCTGCTGCTAACCCAAAAAAGAAGAGCTGAAGCCTGAACCAGCTGCCTTTCAAAGCAGCACCCATGAGTTCTGCCTTAATAGCTGGGGAGTCAGGGGACTTCTATTCGAAGGGCTAATTAACCCACCTAAGGGAAAAGTGACGCTGCTGGTGAGAACACTGTCCGTGGTCCCTGCTCCCAGCAGCCTGCCTGGGGAGCCTTGCAAAATTCTCTGCTCTGGGTGGACTGACCCAGTCCACAGGGCAGCAGGGCATAATGCCTCCATGAGCGGAGTGAGCTGCTTCATGGGAGGTTCGGGAGAAATGCAGGGACACACTGGAGGGCAAAGGAGAAGGCTGCTCGTCAAATCCTGACAAACCAGATGGGCACATGGAGTATGTGCAGGGACAGCTGGAGAAATCAGAGGACCCACACCTGTGAAAAAGAAACCGCTGAGAATAAATCTATGCTAATACGATTTAAAACTTTGGTCGCTCTTTAGAATGAACGCTGAAGTTGCTGAAGGGATAGGGAACACCTGCCTTCTGGAATCTGGGAAGGGAGAATTTCCAAATTCGAGATGGTCAACGAAAAGGCTCACTGCTGAGTATGGCTCAGGAGCAGCTGCAAAGAAGCCAGGGGTGGAGAGCCTTCACGCTGGTCTGATCAGACAGAGTCCCTGAATATAACAAGTAAGAGACTGAGGTCCTATAAAACGCTAATGATGCTGTTGGTTCTAATACCTTGCCTAGATGTATAAGATAAAACTTCAGAACTGAATTTTTTCAAGTTATGGTACAGAAGGCAAAGATTCTAATTCCTAACCTGATCCTCAATGTTTTAAAATTTGGTGTCATGTCTAATTATAGGACCCAGGGAAAGAAAGATCAAAGAACAACAAGGAAAGAGGAACAGAAGCACTGGAAAAACAAGTTCCAGGCGTGAGCTTAACTGCAACCAAACTGTACCAAAGGACACCTAGTCACATGATAAGCAGCAAATATTGTTAAGACACTAACAGGTCAAAAGTTTAGGACACACGTAAAAGTGAATGATGTCAAGTCAGAGAGAGTATAAAACGTAAAGTACCGTATTCTCTTTTTCTAGTGACAGGAAAATCTAGTTTTGACAGTTTTCAATGGCAAGTGCAACAACAATACTTCTAATATTTACCTTCTGGTTTACCACTCATACTTAAAGAGCCAGAGAGAATGTGAGCTATACAAGCTTATGAAAATCCAGCAGCTACACAGAGGAAGACAATTAAGTTATTACCAAGGTCAGAATTCTGCTTACAAACTGCTTATGGTCAGATCATTGGTGACAGGAGGAAAGACCTGAGAGGACCAGCTCTCCACTCTGAGGAAGGCTGCTTGCCAAGACCAAACCTCCGGACGTACACTGAGTAACAGGGGCAGACACAAGATTCTACCCACAGGAGCAGCTCTGAGCATTGGGGTACCAAGAGATGCTATGAGCAGCGTGCACAGGTGTCTTCCCTGTTTTAAAGCTCATTCAGAATTTCTTGAGTGCCCAAGCGTGACGAGTGCCATGCATTCTCTTAAGCTACCTGTTTACCAGAATGTTAGATTTCATTTTTAATACCACACAGAAAAGACAAAAAGGAAAACCAACCTACCACAAAACCAAGCTACCAATACTTCAACTACCCATCTCGTCAAATATCACAATACAACTAACTCTCAACAAGTTCAGAATGCCAACCTGAAATTCTACTCACTTCACACGAAACACTAGAATCTCAAAAACTCTCTTATTTAATGACCAGGAAAAGTTTCAGCAAATCTGGAGAATGCAAGTACACATGAAGCATCAGAACGTAGCTGTAATTATTCTCTTTTGTATCCATGGCATGTAAACAGATGATCACAACCAGCAAGAAAAATTAATCCCAAGAAGGTCCTCCAAGACATCTACTGGCGTGCCTTTCACCTTAATTTCATCAGGGTCATTTCTAAAAGCAGCCCCAATTTTTGTAACTGAAAACTAAGAACCGGAAATAACTGGGACGTAATTTAACTGCAAGCCTTCCAGACTACTACATATCTAATCTCTATTTGCTGATTAACACTTTTCTGAAAAATTAATTTAAAAAAATTGTATTTGCAGACATCCATGAGAAAACTGACCAATGTCAAATAATTACTTAGTAATTACTAAGCAAACATTTCTCGGGGAAAACTGTGGGGTGGGGGAGGGAGGAGGAGGGGAGAGAAATGAAAATCTTAACAGTAATGTGATTAGTGTAATTTATTTAATTTTTGCTTATTAACAGCCAAAATTTAAAAGCCAAAGAGGCAAGAAAAAAGTTTCTCATATGAAACAGGTACCACAAAGATGTGGGGGATGACTGCTGGCATTTATCTTCTCACTCCAGTAAACTAAACCCTGAGCTGCTCTTCAGTCCACTGATGCATACATGTCTTCAGAAAACAAACTTCAGGGTCCTAACTGGGATCAGAGCCCAAAACAACAGGTAATTAGTTAACCTCTAGACCTTTCAAGTCTAGAGGTTCCTACAAAATGATGTCCATGATTTTCCTCCCCAAACTAAATCTATACAAAGCAAGCTAATCATGCCTTTTAAACATTCTTCACTCTCCTTCCCAGGACAATTCAACAAAGCCTAACTATAAAGCACTCATTTGTGTTATGTTCAGATTTTGCTTTAATATGTGAGACTGACACCCTTAAAACCCTTGAATGAAGAAGCTAATTGTTTCAACTCTGCTTTTATTTCTGTAACAACAGAACCAAAGCAAAATGCAGAAGTCTTCGACAGGTGCACGAGGACTTCACAGCCTGCTATCTGTACCTGCTTTGCCTCTCAGGATCTTATTCTGATAATACTGCCACTCCAACTGGGGGTTAGCGCCCGGACGCAGAGGGGCCCTGCCGGTGCCCCTGTTACTTGTAACAGCCACTGGTTTTCCTGTAAGAAGAGTACAGTTAGTTTTAAATCTAAGTACAGGAATGTTAACAACACTAAAAAACATGTAATGGAAAATTTTTCAAAAGACATAAAAAAATAGCTTTATTCAGGCATTAGTCCCTAATGGAGCCAGGAGCTTTAAAGTTTATCAACTGCTATGCAAAAGTCATCTAAGTATCTCTGTACCCCCCCAAAGTAAACTATTCATGACAATTTTGATGCATTTATTCAACTTAAAAGCAACACTATCATAGCTTCTCGTTGTCTCTCTGGTTTCTTAAAGTAGAAAATAGGCGACACAGAACCTCAGTTCAGAGTGGCAGGGTGAGGAGAGAAAGAAAAACTGGATCTAGGCTTTTTATAATTCTGATATCAAAAAAGTAAGGTAACATCTAATCTTTATTTTTACAGCAAGAAATAAACTAATCAAATATATATGCAGAGGAATCACAACCTGACCTACTACGCAATCAAAAGTGAGTATATATAGTCATGAAATTTTTGGTTTAGTTACAAAATCGTTCACACACCATCTCCTTGTATGCATATGTGTCAGAAGACAGCTCTACCTGTAAACCGTCAGCATGGATAATTCATGGTTTTTTTTTTGTGTGTGTGTATAAAAATATATTTCACTAAATGCATTTGTAGTGAGGACAAAGAAAAAAATGCATCAAAAAGCCACTCATGGGCTAAAATCAACTCTTTACGATCTGAACACCCCTATCAGAGCTGAAGCAGCAACTACTTGTGATAAAAATAAAGCCCTATTATTATTCCCAGCAGCTTCTGTGCTTCCCTTAGAGGAAAAATACTCATTCTTGGAAGAAAAGGCTAATAGTTATCTCTTTCAGATCTAAACTTCTGAAAAATCCAGAATAAATATTTCCAAAAGTATTCACAGGTCACAAACACCTAAAATTTCCATTAAAACAAAGACTGCACAAAGGACAACATATTTTAACAATGTTCAATAATACAAAATTATTCTACAACCAAAAACTTAGAATGCCCCCAACAGAAGGATAGTTATATGATTCATTCAAGAGAAAGTATAGTGACCCAAGTTGCAAAGACATATGCTGCCATAAAATTTCCATTTATTGACAAAAAATAATAAATATAGATAAAAACATAGAAAATGCCTAAAGCAGGTCCCTAATCTTAGATGACAGCTCCTTCAACTGAAGAGTATTCTTCCCTAAAGGCCTGATCTCTACAGGGAGGAAAAAATTTTTTTCTAATTTCCTTCAATCTTTGTTAATTATGGAGTCCAGAAAAATTGGAAGCAGTAACTGATTTTGCCAAGGAAAATCAGAATAAACATTTCTTAAAGAGTATTTTGTGATCCCTTAGAATATATATTTGTAACAATATATCAATTTTCTTAATACATAAACAAGAATACAGACCTTTGAGATCTGGTCTATTTCGTATACCCACTGATACAAAGAAGCAATCCATATCAACATGCATTATACAGCTCTGATGTCTGGGTGAACTCAATACTGACATATTTCCTAGAAGGAAAAAAAGAACGTTCAAACCCCAAACTAATCAATACTTTAAAAAAATCAGGTCTAGTTAACTTTAGAAATTATATTCTCAAATGCTTACAAGCAGAATGAAGTTTTAAAAAAATACAGATTCTATAATAGATTATTTATATCACCTCAAGAGAAATCAAAGTTCAGTTTCTTTGGCTCTAAAAATAATCCAGAGACACAATTTAAAATCAGCCATGGAGACATCATGTCTAGTCTACAGTCTGACAAATCTCTCAATCTGTCTAAATGCTTATCTCAAAGTTATTTCTGTGTGCTGAATGGTATATAAAAATGTATAAAGGTGTGTTCAGACACTTAGTCCCAGGGAGCTAAGTAACATTAGAGGACCACTACTCCATGTGGTAACAACATTCCTTGACGGGATAGCCATAAACACTACTACTGTTATCCAGTGCCTGGAAGCAGGGGTCAGGCATTGCTGTAAGAGGTTTACATGTATTAATTTAAATCTTCACAACACTATGAAAGAGGTAATAAGCTTATTATCCCCATTTTGCAGACTAATAACTTCAGTCACACAGCCAGTAGGAGGCTGAGCTGGTATTTAATCCCAGGGCATCTGATTTCAGAGCCCACAGGCCACCACCCTTATAAAAAGCGATGATCTCACAAAGGAATTTTCCTCTGATAGATTTAAGAACAACAGTACTGAGGTTAGTCTTCCTAACAGGATTCTAAGAACTTACAGTTACTACCCAAAAGGTTGAGACAACTCTATTTACCAGACTGTGACTATGAGCACCTTTCCCTTGTTACCACTAAGGGCACAGCGCTGGGTCCTGCTCCTACCACCTCCTGGGCCATCACTCGTCAGCTAACAGGAGACAGACGCAGAGTGAACTCGCACGCTGCTTCCCGAGAATGGCGCAGCCAGGCTACACGCCACTACCTGACTCCAAAGCCATGGGCTTCCCTGCTGCTCTCCCTGTTACCTCAGAAATAACTTATAGATCTTAACTATAATCCTGCTGTATAAAACTATTATATAAACATAATGTAAACAACTCAAAATAATGGTTTTAAAGATTCAAGTCATATGGAAGGCATATACGAAATGCCCACTGAATGCTTTCATACAATATAAAAATCTCTCATCTTGGAAAATTCCCACTCATGGAAATGATTCATAATTACTCTTTGAAGCTTTCTAAATTAAATGACCTTTAGGTAACAAGACCAAGGCATGATATAAGGAAAATCTAATACCTATAACCATTATTTTGAACTATTTTATAAATAACAAAAAGCATTTGGAATAACTAAACACAGCGAAACATAACAAGAAATCCACATGTAGAGGCTCTACCAGTCTGGGAGACGTGAGCTTCTCTGTGCACCTGTTTCCACAGCTATAACCTGAAGGGTAATGGCAGCTCACCTTCAGGAAGGAACCATGTGAGCCATAAAAAGCAACGAAAGCCTCAAACTAGATACCAATTTATACTGACAGGCACACAAATACAGCCTGTTATTGTTGGGTTTGTTTTTGATGACAAGAGAAATATTGAAATACAAAATACAATTAGCCAATCTACTTATGTGAAAATACTTAACCTCACTAAAAGTGTACCACTATAATTACAATAGCTATTATGTCAGAGTTAACTTAATGACTTAAAAATCATTATGACGCAAGCTTTTAGAAATTAACAGTTACTCTTACCAAACCATTTTTACAGGAGATTAAGCACTGCATATAAACTATGCTATATTTTACAGTTCAAAACGTCAACTGATAAAGTCTACAGGAAGAATGAATGCTCAGAACCCCAACCTTGGGCCTACTCAAATTACTTAAAAGATTTTCAGTGAGCCACACTCAAAACTAATTCTGTAAAAAAATACTTCAGTAAGAAAGCTTTTTATCATCTGTTCTACTTACTGTTACTTACATACCCCGATACTCCTCAAGACTTCCATGTTACAAGAGCTTAGCACTGACCACACCACCAGTGACAGATTAAGAACAAAACGTAAGCACGACTGTTTCTTAAGAAAACGAGCGTAGTTGAGTATCTACCTGTGTCAGCTACAACAAGTGCGGACCTGCCTGCTTTCATTTTTTTTAACTTTTCCCTTCCTGGGAAGATACCACTACTCTGCCTCTGCAGCGCATTGACAAACTCAGTCAGTTCGCACTTCCACGTGGATATGTGGTGCAGTCTCGACCGGGAGTAGAAGTCCGAGATGAAGTTGCAGTCCGAGGGTCTGGGCGGCCCCGAGGGCCCCGCCCTGCTTGGGGAAGGTACTGACGAAGTGCTCTTTGTGCTTGAAGGCCCCTGAACGGTGGAGTGGTGAGCACCGTTGACTCGAGGGTTACTGTGCAAAGGCGGCGAGGGGAAGGGCTTAGTTCTGTGTGGATCCCGCAGAGCGTCCGCGCCGCAGGTGCTCTGCTGGGCCAGCTGCACGGCGCAGTCTCTGAAGGCGCCGCGGCTCCTCTCGGCCCCCGCGGCCTCCTCCCGGGCGGGCTCTGGGGACAGCCTGCTGGCGACACCGCTGCCGGGGGGCGCCAGGCAGTCCAAGCTCTTTAAGGCACCGTGAGAGCTGTGGGCGTGCCCATTACAAAGGGCACGGCCACCTCTGGGATGCGGAATTCCGTTCTGTTTTCTTCCTGGGAAGACAGGCTCCAGCCCCACAAAATCAAAGTCATTATCTGCAGCTTCTTCATTCCAGTTGTTCACTCCATTAACTCTGACTTCACTTTCCGTCTCAATTTTCTTAATTATGTGATTTCTAAAGCAGGAAAAGAAAAAATTTTTGTTTAAATGAATAGTGTCTGACTTTCAAGCTAAAACAATTTTTCATGTAAACTCTCTTACTGATATACACTTTAATATCTCCCAGCCCAAATCTGAAAGATTAAACCACGACGTGAATTACTGCTCTTCCAACAGAAGAGAATTCTTTTCTAAACTGAAGGAGCAAGGTACTAGGAAAATTCTAGCACATTAACAGCCTTTTAGGCTTTGTTTCCTTTTTAAAAATTTCAGATACTCCCAAAGAGGAAATAGAATGGGATCTTCTTAGATTGAAGAAAAAAACCAAAAAACAATTTTCAATTATTTTCCCATTAAAAATTGTCATCTATTGATATAAGCTTTAAATACTCAGTCTGAGTCACAGTGCCTGGCATACACTAGTAGTCAAGCATTTGCTCAATTAATACAATATGAATAATTCCTGTAAAAATGGGTAAGAAACCTCATGTGAATTCTTACTGCTATGTTTATTTTCAGTTTTTTATGTAAGGTACTGTTCAACACATTAAATCCAATACTGCTGCCCTCCTGAGGCTGGTTACTTTCCCTCAGGAAACAACCAACAGACTATATTCATTAATCCATTAATAGGGTCAACTGGTGTAGATAAAAAGTAAAAAAAGAAAAAGTCAAGGTGTAAGGTTAATTCAATGAAATTTATATCTAGAAAAATGAGGATGTTGGCCCTGTTGACAGGGAATTAGTGTTTCCTTTCTAAGAAATGGATTATTTAGATGCCAGGGTGGTAGGTCCAAGGCAGTCTGGACCCAGTGTCCTGATGACAGGTTTATAAAGGCAGGAACTATGACAACCGCTACACTAAATCCCATCATCCTCTAATGATTCCCGGTGACGCTCTGTAATAAAGAAAAAATTCATTCGTATTCAAAAGAATCATCTGGTAACAAAAACAAGAGTCTGAACTACAAAGTAATTCACTCTACTTAGGAAAGTCCTCAGCATTAGCCCAGTCACATACAGTCCAGGCTCCAGACGAGGGCACGCACTGCATCAAGGCACAGGTTAGACTGTCACCCCGTCAACAGGCCTCATCTCAAGCTCCTCCTCCTAATACCAACTGGGTCTATTACTAATGACTGTCTGACTACACAGGAAAGCCACACATGAGCTGGATCCAAACATCACCTCCCATTTCTGGGCTGGCTCTGGCTGATCAGCTTCTGGAATCTGACTGCCAACTCTGAGCAGGTCAAAGCCTCACAAGTGAGCACACCAAAGAGAGAAACAGAAAACCAACCAGAGACGATTAAGAGAGGAAGGGAAAAAACCCTAATGCGATGCAAGACAGAGAAAGTCTGGCCCGTAAGACAAAGAGCAAGGGAGCAAAACGCGACATGAAAGAGCCTCAAAAAACTTTATAAAATGCACTGAACATGCCAGAAAATAAAGATCAAGAAACAAAAGTGCAATCAGAAAAGCCTTAGGTCTAGTTTTCTGTTATAAATCCTAAGACTTTAAATGAGTACTAGCAACATATGCAATAGAAATGCACACACTGGGAATAAAACACTGCTCACGGCCCTCTTTCTGCCCTGCGGTGTTCCAGCCTAGGCGATCGGACACCTAAAGTGGCTGGACTGGAAATACACCATAAGTGGGTAATACATTCACTCAGCAACAACGTAGATGGATCGGTAATTAAAATGTAATAGGCAAATTCTTCCTAAAATCGACACAGAGAAGAATTTCAAAACACACACACATAGATATTTTCCTTTATTAGTGGAGTAAGAAAAAAAAAGATGAAGTTGTGCATTCAGAAAGTTTTCTGATATTGCTTGTACACATTGACGGTACTAAAAAAACAAAATTAGAAGTTTTAGGTAACATGAAAAACAACTTATGTAAGTGAATACAAGTTGAAGAACAAACGCCAACAAAACTACAGAAGGTAGTGACACTGGATTCCCCCATGCAATTAAGACTCCTGGTCTTTTGGAAAAAACATATCCAACTCCCAAAGCAAGCAATTTAATAAATAAGGAGAAGACTCATGATAATGAATCATGATGATAAACCACCTGATATACAAGTTAAGGCAACATACCAATTAACTGTGGAGCCAATTTACCTAGGGTTACTGCAATTAAAGCTTAAAATCAAAATATTTAAAAAAAAACAGACACATGGAATAAGGCCTAGATTCATTTCTAATTCTATAACCTTGAGGGTCATCAACTAAATTTTCACCAACATAAAATATTTATGTTTCTATATTGTTACTTAGAATTTTTCAAAAATAACCTAGAAATGTTAACATTTTCATCATCTATCTTTCTGTACAACAGCGCACAACAAACATAGAGGTGGTGTAGTTTGAGAAGGTAATACTCTACAGCAAAGTACGCGTGTCAAAAATTATCACTGCCATGAAAATTCATGAAAAGTTTTACTTCTAGTAACTTAACAGCCATTGGTTTAACATGGAAATCTAATGTGAGTGGAAAAGTTTTGTTTACATTTATGAAACTGTCATGATAAAAATAATTTTTAGGTAAGACACCCACCCCTATACTTCAACAGGATTAATATAGATGAATAACCAAGTTTTATGTCTGTTTCTATCTTGAGTAGAGCAGGGGCCATGCGCACTGCTAAACCCCAGCTCTGCAGTCGCCCCAACACAGACGCACTTACACCCTGTCGTTGAGCTGCTTGGTGATGCTGCTGGGACCGGGGAGGGCATCCTCAGGTTTGCACACAGGATTAAAGTTGAGACTTTTCTGTACAGAGGACTGCTTGCTGTACAGCTGATACGGAATGCAGGACAGGAGTCGTCCAGCTTTGATGCTAAAACAAAAAAGTCAGACCAATTTAAAAGTTTAATACTTGGGGTACACGAGCTTCACAAAAAATGAATGTTCTCAGTAACAGGAGTATTCCACCAACAACATGCCATTGCTCTTTCTAGTTTATTCCTTCCTCCTTTGTTTTAGTGGTCCTAATACAAATCAAATCCCTTATGATTATACAGTGGAAGTGAGAAATAGATTTAAGGGCCCAGATCTGATAGATAGAGTGCCTGATGAACTATGGACAGAGGTTCGTGACATTGTACAGGAGATAGGGAGCAAGACCATCCCCATGGAAAAGAAATGCAAAAAAGCAAAATGGCTGTCTGGGGAGGCCTTACAAATAGCTGTGAAAAGAAGAGAAGCAAAAAGCAAAGGAGAAGAGGAAAGATATAAGCATCTGAATGCAGAGTTCCAAAGAATAGCAAGGAGAGATAAGAAAGCCTTCCTCAGCAATGAATGCAAAGAAATAGAGGAAAACAACAGAATGGGAAAGACTAGAGAACTCTTCAAGAAAATTAGAGATACCAAGGGAATATTTCATGCAAAGATGGGCTCAATAAAGGACAGAAATGGTATGGACCTAACAGAAGCAGAAGATATTAAGAAGAGGCGGCAAGAATACACAGAAGAACTGTACAAAAAAGATCTTCACGACCAAGATAATCACAATGGTGTGATCACTCACCTAGAGCCAGATATTCAGGAATGTGAAGTCAAGTGGGCCTTACAAAGCATCACTACAAACAAAGCTAGCGGAGGTGATGGAATTCCAGTTGAGCTGTTTCAAATCCTGAAAGATCATGCTGTCAAAGTGCTGCACTCAATATGCCAGCAAATTTGGAAAACTCAGCAGTGGCCACAGGACTGGAAAAGGTCAGTTTTCATTCCAAACCCAAAGAAAGTCAATGCCAAAGAATGCTCAAACTACCGCAAAATTGCACTCATTTCAAACGCTAGTAAAGTAATGCTCAAAATTCTCCAAGCCAGTCTTCAGCAATACGTGAACCGTGAACTTCCAGATGATCAAGCTGGTTTTACAAAAGGCAGAGCAACCAGATATCAAATTGCCAACATCCGCTGGATCATGGAAAAAGCAAGAGAGTTCCAGAAAAACATCTATTTCTGCCTTATTAACTATGCCAAAGCCTTTGACTATGTGGATCACAATAAACTGTGGACAATTCTGAAAGAGATGGGAATACCAGACCACCTGACCTGCCTCTTGAGAAATCTGTATGCAGGTCAGGAAGCAACAGTTATAACTAGACATGGAACAACAGACTGGTTTCAAACAGGAAAAGGAGTATGTCAAGGCTGTATACTGTCACCCTGCTTATTTAACTTATATGCAGAGTACATCATGAGAAACGCTGGACTGGAAGAAGCACAGGCTGGAATCAAGATTGCCGGGAGAAATATCAATAACCTCAGACATGCAGATGACACCACCCTTATGGTAGAAAAGTGAAGAGGAACTAAAAAGCCTCTTGATGAAAGTGAAAGAGGAGAGTGAAAAGGCTGGCTTAAAGCTCAACATTCAGAAAACGAAGATCATGGCATCTGGTCCCATCACTTCATGGGAAATAGATGGGGAAACAGTGGAAACAGTGTTAGACTTTATTTTTGGGGGCTCCAAAATCACTGTAGATGGTGACTGCAGCCATGAAATTAAAAGATGCTTACTCCTTGGAAGGAAAGTTATGACCAACCTAGATAGCATATTGAAAAGCAGAGACATTACTTTGCCAACAAAGGTCCAGCTAGTCAAGGCTATGGTTTTTCCAGTGGTCATGTACGGATGTGAGAGTTGGACTGTGAAGAAGGCTGAGCACCAAAAAATTGATGCTTTTGAACTGTGATATTGGAAAAGACTCTTGAGAGTCCCTTGGACTGCAAGGAGAGCCAACCAGTCCATTCTAAAGGAGATCAGCCCTGGGTGTTCTTTGGAAGGAATGATGCTAAAGCTGAAACTCCAGTACTCTGGCCACCTCATGCGAAGAGTTGACTCATTGGAAAAGACCGTGATGCTGGGAGGGATTGGGGGCAGGAGGAGAAGGGGATGACAGAGGATGAGATGGCTGGATGGCATCACCGACTCGATGGATGTTAAGTATGAGTGAACTCCGGGTGTTGGTGATGGACAGGGAGGCCTGGGGTGCTGCGACTGAGCGACTGAACTGAACACAATATAATTTTAGTTAAACATGAAGAGACGTGTCTGAAATTTTAAAAACTAGTGGCCAATAATCTCACATTGAGGAGGGGAAAACTAGAGAATAGGATGAGAAAAGTTTAAATACAGAGCTGGACTAGTCAATATTTTAATCATCATGACTTTAATATTAACCACAATCTTTCCCCGAAATTGCTACAGATGGTGACTGCAGCCATGAAATTAAAAGATGCCTGCTCCTTGGAAGAAACGTTTTGACAAACCTAGACTGCATATTAAAAAACAGAGACATTACTTCACTGACAAAGTTTCATATGGTAAAAGCTACGGTTTTTCTAGTAGTCAGGTATGGATGTGAGAGATGAACCATAAAGAAGGCTGAATGCCAATGAACTGATGCTTTTGAGCTGTGGTGTTGCAGAAGACTCTTGAGAGTCTCTTGGACTACAAGATCAAACCAGTCAGCCCTAAAGGAAATCAATCCTGACTATTCATTAGAAGGACTGATGCTGATGCTCCAATACTTTGGCCACCTGATGAGAAGAGCCGACTCATTAGAAAAGACCCTGATATCAGCTGGGAAAGAGTGATGGCAGGAGAAAGGGACAACAGAGAATGAGATGGCTGGATGGCATCACCAACTCAATGGACATGAGTTTGAGCAAACGCTAGGAGATGGTGGAGGGCAGGGAAGCCTGACATGATGCAGTCCATGGGGTCGCAAGGAGTCGAACACGACTAAGCAACTGAACAACAACAACTACAACAATCTTTCTCCAGGTCACACACAATCATCGAGGTTTTCTCAACCCATCTCACATGTCAAGTTTCCCTAGAATAACGGGACTGGATGAGGATCTCCAATTTCTAAGATTCACATCAGGTCTATTACATGTGAAAGCCTGTAATACGAAGCACAAAAGAAAGAACCTCAACTTTAAGAGAAGTAATTCACACTACTTTATATGTATAAATATGACAGAGACAAGGCCACTGGGAGACAGGAACTAAGACGAGTTATTATATACACCTGTGTATCCGCTTCCAAACAGTCACTACCTACATACCAAACATCACTGGGGTGAGTCAGGGGGCATGAGCAGTATAATGCCAGACAGCCCTGGCCCATTAACAGACACTCCCAAACACCTACTATAACTACGAACTAAAACCGAGTTCATTAAACTAATACTTGCTTTCTAATAAACTGAGTTACATATGGTTACTGTGTCTTTAAATATATCATTTTCAATTCAAAATTGAAACATCTGAAAGCATGTGTGGCTTTAAACCTAAACTACATATTAAGAAAGCCACCCTTCAATTATTCAGGAAAAAACAAATGAAGAGTAAAATACTTTTCTTATTATCTGACAAATTCAAAAGTTTTGATGTTTTCCTCAAAGGGCATGCCACAAAACTTAAAAAAAGTGTAAGAAATTACTGAACTGGCTTAAACAAACAAACCAATTCAAAATATTGAGTCAACAATTGTGACTACTGAAAAACATATGATGATATCCTAAAAATGGAAATGTATCATGTTACAAACTAAGTCCTTTTTGTAATTATATCAGTATATAATTCCCCCCAAAACACCTTCAACTTTAGGTAGCATTACTAAATATGCTGAAGTATTAAATTACGACAGTGGAAAACATTACTACTGACAACACACTTCAATTCTCATTTACCTAAATAAATTTACCATCAGGCTAAAGTTAGTTTTTTGGAGAAGGCAATGGCACCCTACTCCAGTACTCTTGCCTGGAAAATCCCATGGACGGAGGAGCCTGGTGGGTTGCAGTCCGTGGGGTCACGAAGAGTCGGACACAACTAAGCGACTTCCCTTTCACTTTTCACTTTCATGCATTGGAGAAGGAAATGGCAACCCACTCCAGTGTTCTTGCCTGGAGAATCCCAGGGATGGGGGGAGCCTGGTGGGCTTCTGTCTATGGGGTCGCACAGAGTCGGACACGACTGAAGCGACTTAGCAGCAGCAGCAGCAAAGTTAGTTTTTATCAAGATGACAGACTACATTCAAATAAGAGAATGAAAATCCTAAAACTGGACTATTTATTAATCTCCTTTATTCTTTATCAAACTAACTTTGCTTCCTTTAACCACCGGCCTCTGCTGCCTGGCCACAGATCTTTGTCTTCTTAGCATCTCCTATCCTACCTGCTCCCCCAGCCCCAGCAGCAGAGGGACTTGGCCCTACCCTGAGCGTCTGCCTGCTTCATCACACTCAGCACAGCTGGGACTAGGGGGTGAGCGGAGATTGAAACGGTGCCCGATGTGCCAAGGGCACACCAGAAGGAAGACCCAAGGGCAGCAAAGCCAGGACATGCCCCACTGTCGTGCTGGCTTCTCCCAGCCTCCTGACAGTTCGCTGGCTGACCAGACTCTGGAGGTGCTCTCTGTGGTCAACACTGATCGCACACGACCCCTGTGAAGACTGAGGCCACCTGGCGGAACCTAAGGCTTATGTAACTCAGCCCATGGAGACTGGTAAGAGAGCCAATTCTAATACTGCAGGTTTCGACATCCTCAAAGATGCCCAGCAAAAGCAACTAAAGCTCAGCACATCATCATCATCATGTTAGACAAGGGACTTTTAAAATTCCAAACCCAAACCACTATACACACATTGTACATTCCTAACTGTCATGACTTATCCATCTGTCCAACTACAGACATGGCAAAAGCATTATCTGAAGGCATGTTTCTCAAAGATCTTCTTTTAAGACACCTCTCAGGGATTAACTTGTAACATTTTCTAATTTCACTGCTCATCCTAAGCACAAAGGAACTGTATATTTTCTACTATTTTTAAGAAAAAAAAGCTGAATACCAAGTATCAAAATTCAAATTTTAAGATCTCAAAACAAAAGGAGTTTCACTTTACCAAAAGATACTACTACATGAGTTCTTTAAACAGTGGAGTTCCTTCATACACTGAAAATACTCTGGTATATATGAAAGATTATATATATATATATAATATATATATTCTATTCAGTGTATCAGATGCATATTCACTGATGTGAAGTATTTACTTACTTTGTCCTCTAGCCCCAATAAACTTGTCTCTAAAGTAGAACTTTGCATCTAACAGTCCTCTAAATCATTTCCTATGCTGACACAATGAATTTACACTGACAGTTATAACCAGAATCTGGAAAATTTTGTAGAAATCGAGATATGAACTTCACTACGTTGATTTCTATTCCAAACTCTGTAGTATCACTGTAGCAATACTATCTTCTTTGAGTGAAGTGAGTGAAGCCACTCAGTCGTGTCCGACTCTTTGCGACCCTGTGGACTGTAGCCCGCCAGGCTCCTCTGACCGTGGGATTCTCCAGGTAAGAATACTGGAGTAGGCTGCCATTTCCTTCTCCAGGGGATCTTCCCAACCCAGGGCTCGAACCCGGGTCTCCCACATTGCGGGCAGATGCTTTATCCTCTGAGCCACCAGGGAATCCCTTACTATCTTCTTTAGATGACAGCAATTCTGCTCATCAAATGTCGTATGGTTCCAGTCAGCGTCCCAGTCATTCTCTATTAGAAAACCCCTGTCTAACACCGTATATTCACCTGCCCATCTAATTCAGGCATCTGTCTTCTTCCTCATTCAAAAGTGAATTTAAAGCAAGAAAGGAGTGAATTATGTGCTAAGGAAAAACTGAACTGTTTTTGCCTTATATTCTACCACTAAACAAAAATTCTTCATTCATTCAACATTAAAATTCCCTTTGTCCCCACCACCCTGATCACCTAAGCTTTCCAACCACTCACCAAGATTGTACAGCTCAGAAAAGGAAATAACAGGTAAGAACACATATATATATAACTTGTTGTCCTTTATCCTACAGGGCCCAAACTGCTTTTTACTTTTCACTACAAATATAAACTATTCATAGTCATTCTTTAGCTCCTGAAAACCAAGAATATATTTTCTTATAAATATTATCTACAATGTGGGGTTGGGGCGGGGGGACTGAAATGTGTGTACTGAGTAGTTGGCCAAGTAAAAATAATCTGAGAAGAATTCTGTAGTGTTGTGAGGGAAAAAAGTAAATACTCAAGATAATTTAAAAAAAAAACGCAAATATAGACCAGAAATGAGAATCATGCATATTTTCTATTAAGAATTGAGGCAAGACACAGAAACAAAGGGGAAAGTCACGAGATAAATCACAGCCAACTTATGCGCGATCTGAATAAGCACTCTGATAATTACGTGGAGCGTAATTAGGAACAGTTTTACTCCATATGAAGCGTGAGGCTTCACGGCACCGCAATTATGTGACAGACACGAGCATGTGCAACTCCGGAAGGAAGGGCGCACTGACTGGGAGCCAGTCCCTCCCACAAGAAGACCCTGTGGGCTGGCGTGAACAGGAACCTCTCTCCTCGGGGCCCAGCCCGGGAGAACCAGGCTCTCTTGCCATGGGAGACTCAATGCAAAACGGACGATGAGAACAAAACAGACTTGGAGTAACACAGCCCCATGGTTTCTACTGTTCTCTGCCTTGAGGAGCCAGAGGGGTGACCAGAGCGGCTTCCTAACTACTTCACACTTCAAATTTCCACATCAAATTGTCTGCAGAAAGGGATTAACAAAAATGTGAAAATCACAAACTCATACTATACCATATACAACCATAAGATTCACAAGACAAAGCCTTCAGTAACGTAACTCAGAACTTGAACTAATGCACACAGGCTTCTCATGAAAGGACTCGCCTGCCTCTTGGAAGTCGTGACCTCGTAATCATGCCTGTATTAACTCGGGTTTAATGGCACCTTCACAGGCATCAGGGAATGTGAATCAAAGCAATCAACCCGTACACTTAGAAGAGTTAGTCACTTTTTAAACTGCTCAAACCAAAAACAGGAAAACCAATTATAGAAGAGAATACCATATATCATCCTTTAAATAGCTAATATAATGTTCAAATTTTTAAGTATAATAAACTCATTAAAGCACTGCAATGGAGAAGAGATGAACAAGACTGGGATTAGAGCATGGAAGCAAGCAGCTCTGATTTCCCCTGCAGAAGCCCATGCTTATGACGGCACGGACACCAGGCATTTATGTCATGTATCAGGGCACAGCGCTGACTGATCCATTTCTAGAGAGATGAACGAGGCGCTTCTCCTGTAACAACTTAATTCAGTGCAACGAGCAGACCCAATGTCGAGTCAGAAGCCTGGACTCTGGATTCTGCCACTCGGGCAAATCAGCTACCCTTATCAGCCCTGCCTTCTCCTCCACCACATAAAGCAGATACATCACACAGTCATGACTCCAAAGTCACTTCCGTTATTTAAAAACAGATCATTAGGTCTAAAGGTGTATTTTATAACTTGTCACTGCCTCAGCTGCGATTATTACTGAATTACCCCTCTAGCTGCATTCAGCAAAAAAGAGCCAGTATAAAGAGCTGTCATGAAGACCACCATTTTCTAAACACGTTAACTTACACCCAGCCAGGGCCCTCCTCACCCCTCTTTCCTATCATCCACGATCTCCCTTATTCTCCCCAAAGCCAAACAGCCCCAGACCGCAATCCCAGCCCTAGCAAAATGAAAGGACTGTGTTAAGTGCCCACACATGGCACAACTCTGACATAACACTAACCTCTTACACGAAACTTCACAACTCCTTTTTAAGCAGACACGCCACTAAAGGCCATGTGGATAAGTCCTATATAACGAACAGTGACTGGGTCCTCGGAACACAGCACAAACATGTTCCAGGGATGAGTCTTCAACTTAATACACCAAGACTTAAATTTAAAAAAACCCTTGTCTATATGAATAATTTGGCTTTCTGGAAGCCAAATGCACTTTTCCCCTAAATGTACCTTTGACTCTCTGGAACTGATTTTTCTAATACTTGGTCATGTTTATAGAATAAAAATAAAATAGCATAGCAGCAGCAGCTTCTTTTGTATTACATCTCTACAAGACGTGAAGCACCGTGCCAGGCAGTCTGCGTGAATTATTTCTAGCTTTCACATAATCGTAACAGGTAGACAGTGATCTTCTTTTACAAATGAGGAGGCAAGGTTCAGAATGGCTGCACCCCTGCTCCTGTTACAATCCAAGACGACAGGGACCCTGAGCAGCAGAGCTGGCACATGAACCCAGCTCTGTTTCCAGAGCCCAGGCACAGCCTTTCCAAAACATGCTGCCTCTCACAAATCCATGCTGCTGTATCTGCGACACAGAAGGCCTGAACAAGTCTAAATCTACCGAATAAATTAATTTAAGGTGTCAGAATTAATGAAATTTAGGGTAAGAATAAAAGCTTTGGCAGCTGACCTAAATAATTTCTAAGTTTGTGTCATTAACACTCCACTATACAATCTGACCATTCTCTCATATACTGATTACAATCCATTCATGCATAAATCATGATTTTAATACTTTCACTTTTAACTTTCACTCACTCATATAAATTATATGTGAATCACTTAAGTTCTGGCTCATCCTCAAATTTCAGATGATGTATTTTATGTTAGAAAGTTACAAAGAATGGCCACCACTGATTTACAACACACCAGTTCCAAACCAACAGCCAAAAAACTAGAACAACTGAACAATAGCTGTTAACAATGCTGCAAACTGCCCTCCTCGCCAAGAGCATCAGGCCCACATTCTCCTCATCTCTCCCCCTAGCATGTACTACATTGTTAACATATGATACAAACTTACTCACTTCAGTTGCTTAGTCGTCTCCAACTTACTCACATATTGTTCATTATCTGTTTCCCCCAGTAGAATGGAAGCTCCCAGAAGCAGGGGAGGGGCTCTGCTTTGCTCGATGGTGTATTTCCCAAGTACAAAGAGCACTGTCTACTGATAAGAGGTGCACAAACATTTGCTAAATGAGTAACAGGCTTAGTCAAGCCCTTCCATCCCTGCCTCTTACTGTCACTTGAGTCACCTTCCCAAGTTCTGGGAGCTGAGGATGCAGGAACACTAGCATCAGACCACAGGCTCCGGAACTATGATGCAAGGCTAAGCAGTACAGCTGCTGCTGAGCTGCCACGTCGTGTCCGACTCTTTCGCGACCCCATGGACTGTAGCCCGTCAGGCTCCTCTGTCCATGGGGTTCCCCAGGAAAGAATACTAAAGTGGGTTGCCATTTCCTTCTCCAGGGGATCGACCTGACCCAGGGATAGAACCTGTGTCTCTTGCATTGGCAGGTGGGTTCTTTACCTCTGAGCCACCCAAGGAGCAGAGCAGTGTTGTTTAAGACACTGATTACTCTTCACCCTTAAGTTAAAAGGTACTGCAGGTTAGGTAAGGGTTTATAATACAAATAAGCATTCCAATTTCCAAAACTGCTTTAAAAATTAAACTTACCTTTCCACAATCCATTCTGGTCGAATTACTTTTTCTCCCTTTAACTCTTTGATTTTGGCATTAGGAAGATTTGTGGCAATGATGTGTGTTGTTTTGGATCTGGAATAATACACGTGATACTGGCCTCCATGCAACATCATTAGCTTCCTCAATTCCTCAGCAGATGGATCTGTAAAATTAATAATGAAACACGCTGAAAGTTTTACATATAAGAAAGTAGAAGTAGAGCACTAGCTGAACGATCCCTTCAACTGGATGATCTAACGAACACATCACTGGTTCACTTTCTCCTTGGCTGTGCTGTCAGCAAACAAAGCTGGGAGGAAAACCACAAAGTGATAGCGCTATTCTGCCTTAAGCAGCACAGCCGATTCTCCTGGCCGCTAATAGTCAACCAACATAGAAACACCTCAGCACAGCCGATCCTCCTGGCCACTAATAGCTGACCAACATAGAAACACCTCCTGCCGGAGTCCTTGGTGGCTCAGGGATAAAGAAGCCATCTGCCAACGCAGCAGACTTGGGTTCGCTCCCTGGTCTGGGAAGATCCCATATGTCATGGAGCAACTAAGCCCGTGCACCACAACTACTCAGTCTACTGAGTCCCCCGGCTCTAGAGCCCGGGAGCCGCAACTACCGAAGCCCACTCGCCCTGGACTCCGTGCTCCACACAGAAGTCTCCACAGTGAGAATGCCGTGCACCACAGCGAGAGAGCAGCCCCCATTCCCTGCAACTAGAGAAAAGCCCACGTACCAACAAAGACCAATGCAACCGAAATAAGTAAAATTACTTCTTAAAAACTCATCCACATAAAAAAAAAAATCTTAGAAAAGCAAAAACAAAAACAGCTACTGACAAGCGAGGCCTCGAAGAGCAGAGAGGCACCTCAAGTAATGGATCTGGTGCTGGCAGCAGTTCAGTGTTAGAAATGGCGAGGATCTCCCCACCGCTTAAAGCCACTGTGAGCAGACTTGCCGGAGGGCTGGTTAGACTTCACTCCTATGAAGCTATCTAAACTTGTACTTAAGAAAATATAAGAAAAGTTAAAATAATCTTATTTGGTTTCCTAATACGAACTTGCATCAAAGCCAAAAAGTAAACCAAAATAAAAAAAAGAATTGCCAACCAAGAAGCACCGTTTTATCCCCAATTCTGTTTCAAATTATTTTATTCTTAATAAAACTCAGAAGAATATCTTCAATATGAATCAATGTGGTTTATGCTTTCCCATAAAAATGTCTGACTCACTAAAGTTATGTTATGACTGGCATTACTAGTATCACATTAAATTAATTAGTTTCAATAGCTCTGTATTTCTTTTCATTTTTATCCTAGGAAAAGGAAAGGAAAGTGAAAGTCACTCAGTCATGTCTGACTCTTTGCGACCGCATGGGTCCGTGCAATTCTCTAGGCCAGAATGCTGGAGTGGGTAGCCTTTCCCTCCTCCAGGGGATCTTTCCAACGCAGGGATTGAACCCAGGTCTCCCATATTGCAGGTGCATTCTTTACCAGCTGAGCCGCAGGGAAAACTCTGCATCACACCTCCCACAGCAACAGCTACTGGGGGGTGATATCCACAGGAAGCTTGTGTATCTTCTTGGCTATTCAAGCAACAGATTGTCTTTAAGCACAAATAATACAAATCCAAGCATTTAAATGAGTACTTTTATTAGAATAACTAACTCGGTGAGTTTGGGTCTTTAGAAGAAACATGCCCTTAACAGGAATTTTGGTAAGGGTTTTATCATGAACAACCTAACCTTACATCTAAAGTAACCAGAGAAAGAAGAACAAACAGAACTCAAAGTTAGTGGAAAGAAAGAAATCATAAAGACAAATAATACCAGAAATGAAGAGAGTTAAAATGGACACCATGGAAAGACAGACTCCTAAAAGACTCCTGTGAGCAGCTATATATGAGAAGAAATGGACAAATTCTCAGACAGGAATAATCTCCCAAGACTGAGCCAGGAAGAAATAGAAAGCATGAACAGACCAATTACTAGTACTGAAATCGAATCAGTAATTTAAAACTCCCAATAAAGGTTTCTCTGGTGGTCCAGTGGCTAAGAATCCACCTTGCAGTGCAGGGGACACTGGTTTGATCCTTGGTCTAGGAAGGTCCCACATGCCGAGGAGCAACTAAGCTGGTGCGCCACGACTACTGAGTCCGGGAGCTGCAACCGCTGAAGCCTGCACACCTAGAGCCTGTGCTCTGCTACAAGAGAGGCCGCTGCACCACAAGCAGAGAGCAGCCTCCACTTGCTGCACCTAGAGATAGCCCACGCAGCAACGGCCAAGAAACAAAAAAACCCAATAGGCAAAAGGCCAGGACCAGATGGCCTCACAGGTGAAGTCCACCAAACAATTACAAAACTTGGGTGTTTTGTTTTCTAGCCAAAGCGCTCTGAAATGTATACACTACGGACCAGCTTAGGGAAGGAGGCAAATCTAATGAATGATGAATGTGACTCCAGTTTACGGAAGTGAGGCAAGGAGCTGCTCACCACAGTGAGAGCACGAAGAGCAGCAGAGGAGTGGCAACGCGTGAAGGCCAGACTAGACATCAGGATAGTCCTGCCGACCAGAATCAGAGAACGCCAAGGTGGACATGCAGGCGAGCCACCCCACCAAGAGCAGAACAGGGGACAACCAAGGGGAAGCGGTTCACAGAGACCTTAAAAACAAGGGGCTGACAGCCAACTAAGAAGTGGAGGGGAAAAGTGGGCTCCTGGATGGCCGGTACAACTGGAAGCTGACGGCTGACACTGTAAATTAAAATTCTCAATCTCCTCTCCAACTCACAGAGAAAAACCATCCTGTCCCTTCCAGACACTGGACTCAGTGACAACAGGCACAGCAGGAGGAGAGGAGGGGGACAGAGGAGGAAAAATACAGGAGAGTAAATGAGACTGCTTCCTCAACAGTGACAACTGGGCCCTCAGCTTTCCTGCGGGCAGCCAGATGCCAGCTGCTGGGCTTACACTCAACTCAAGGCCACGTGCTCAGAACCTGACGCCCGCTCCTCCCACCCCCACCAGCCCCAAAGGGCCTCTGGACAATTACAGCTGAAGAGTCACCAGGGGAGGGTCCTACAAGGTCCCCCTCTTCAAGGCTCACAGTTTACAAAGCCCCACACGTGTGATGAGCTGTTTAAACAGGACTACAACTTTTCATTTTACACTTCATCTGACTTTAAAAAAAACCACGTACTTTGATAAAAATTAAAATAAGACCATGGCAAGCAGAGACGAGATGGAAAGGAAGCGTGAGGAAGGAGTATCTAAGCAGAGGGTCTTACTTCTATCTTTTTTATATGCAAGATAAATAATTAAAAACAGAATTTAAAGCAAGCCACCCCAATCCTTAAAAAAGGTACACGTAAAATGAGATAAATAAAAAGTTTAAGATGCAGTCAACCTGTATATCCATTAACATAGATGGCGACTCCACTAAAAATTGATGAAGTTCCGTCCTTCTGGATAGCAGCATCTGATCGAAACTGTTGCTCCAATTTCTGGACCTTGGCGGCCATATACCCACCCTAGAATTCAAGAGAAGGTACACTAATCATAAAGGGTTATTTCCTTCCCATCTCCCCATTTTAAAAAGAAAAAAACAAAAGACCTTACTCTGTGATGTGATCAACATCAGAGATGACATACAGCATAATTCAAGGTGATACAACAGGCAGGTCAAGGTTTTTCTGTTAACTCAATTTTTAGAAGTCTGCCCATAACATTGTAAAGCAGTTACCCTCCAATTAAAGAAAAATTCTATCACATTCTTACAACAGTGCTATGTTAAAAGAGGGAAAAGGTTAAGTCTAGAATAAGTGTAATATCACAGAATACTGCTCTTATCTACAAAAGTTACGCCAAAGTTTAAACCAATTAAAAATTTGACAAGTGGTCAGTTAGAGTATATTTTAGACTGGCTTCCACTATCTTCTCTGTTCAAACCAGCAGTTACCCATACATGTGGATAAGAATACAATAAACAATTCAGTGGTTAAATTCTGGATCTAATCAATCTGATAGTAGTACTAAAGTTCATAACAACCACCTACAAACAGAATGTAAAAACATTATTACGTCTGCTAAAGACTTTTAGAAATCTATGAATTCAGCTATACCTTTCCTGAACAATGAAATAATTAAGCAAAATCTATTAAGACTTATCAATCTTACTTTATTTATAGTCTTCAAAGTAAAACTGTAGATGTCTAGAAGTGGTATAGATTTTCCCCAAAATGGAAATTACTTTAATACTGTTTTTGATTATTCAAATATCACATGCCATTAAACATTTTTTTTTCTCTTCCCAGAAAAGAAGAAAATTTAAATTAGCTGTGCTCCATTCACTGCTAACATTATGGGATCTTACTTTCAAAGCTTATTTCTGTGCCTAAGAACACAAGAAGTTTTACACACACAGGATCACATGTAATATTCCTTTATACCACAAGACCATCCTGCCAGGTTAGCACACAGCTAAATGATGGGTACATACTCTTCTATGCTACAGAAGATAACTTACTTGACCAATCCCGTTACTGGATGTCTATGTTTTCCTGTTTTCTAGGATTATTAGCAAATCTGTGATAAAATGATGATTAACAAATTCTGTGCACTAGAACATTTATTTCCTCAGGACAAGATTTCTCACAGTTTGAGCTTTCAATACACTGTGAATACACACAAAGAGTTGGTGTGTAAAGTGATTTACAATTTAGAAAAGACCTTAAACCACATCATAAACTAAAAGAAGAATGAAGAATACCTAGACAGTTCAATATAATTATTTTTATTCTTTTAAAACACACCCATTTTTCCCAGTCATCTTCAGCTCTCTTCCTCCATCCACCTCGTCTCATGGTGGAGCTTCTGTATTGGGGGGAAGAAAAAAGAAGTGCTTCAATTTCTTAACAAACTGTACTACTAATTGATACTATACTTCAATATCAAGAAAAATGAGAAAGTAAAATAAATTCAAATGTTCGATTCATTAAAGTTGAAAGTATAATACTGAGGAAATTTTTCCAAAGCGTATCACTCTCCTACTTCACCCCAAACTCCTTGCAGATATATCAGGTTGAAATATCAGACTTTAATTACAACTAATTTTTATTTTTGGCCGTGCCGTGCACATGTGGGATCTTAGTTTCCTGATCAAGGAATGAGCTTCTATCTTCTGCATTGGAAGCACGGAGTCTTAACCACTGGACCACCCGGGAAATCCCTTCAATTTTAACAGGGAAAACTTTTATGCATTTCTGAGCATCAATCCTAACACCCACTTACATAAAGCATCACCAAATCCAACTAACATACTGTGCTTACTTGTTAACATTAATTAGTGTTGAAAGAACCTAAAATATTTCCCTTCATAAACTGTCCTAATATATGGCTTTTGAATTTTGCATTTTAAAAAAATTTATTATTTTATTTTTTGGCTACACCACACAGCATGCAGGATCTTAGTTCCCCGACCAGGAATTGAACCTGCACCCCCTACAACGGGAATGCAGAGTCTCACCACTGGACCATCGGGGAACTCCCTCGATTTCTGTCTTTGCTATTGCGTACTGCATACTTCAGAGTACAGTCATACGACTAAGCACACACACACGAAAGAGTGCAGGCCCAGTGTAATTCATCTGCTATGCAAAAATCCTAACAGAAGTCAATCAAAGCAGTGTAGTTAACGGACATGACGCAGAAAGATTATCACTGGTAATGAATTAGTAAATCTGGCATTCTCCTGAAGGGAACACGTGACCAACTATATCATAAAGCCATCAAACTGGCTAATCTCAAGTGTCAACTGGCTTAGCAGTGATAAACATATAAATCAAAGCAGACATTACATGAAGCTCCTTGTAAAGTTAAATTCTTCTAATTCAAACAGCTACATCCTGGGTGGGACACGACTGCATTATCCTTCACAAAATTAATATGAGCTCCATTTTTTTCTTTTAGTAACTATATAGGTTAACACCAAATCGTTACCATATACCACTGGAGAAGTCTTATACATTATCCAAGTTAAACTGGTTCTGATTTGGTTTAAAGCAATCTTTTACTGAATAACATTTTAAAATAGCCACACTTTATCCACATATATCACCTGATGTTTTCCTTCAACTATTTCTTTCTTAGTATATATAGGATTTAGAATATCCACTTGCTACATTAATTGTGAATTCTTACCGCCTACTCTTGAAAGGCGCCTGAAAGACATGCAGAGATGGCCTCAGTGAACTCCAACAGGGAGACAAGGGGCAGGGAGACGGGCTCTGAGGACAGGTGGCCACGTGGGAGCCCTGGCCAGGTGCTGTGGGTGCAGCAGGGGAGGGTGGCTGGCTGTCTCTGACAAGGGCGGGCATGTGTTCGCCCTGAGTCCCAGGACAGCCATCAGTGCTACTTAATACTTCTTCTGGTCTCAACAGGCTCCCCCAAGACCTCTCTCTGATCTTAGAGGAGTCTGGGAAATGTGACCACATGGTTCTTGACGCTGACTCTACACATCTGCTCTGACAAGTGAAGTGTGGGCGTTCTGGTCATTGTACATTAAGAATGAATACTAACAAAAATCATACCAAACCATTTATCTGCTAAATGAAGGTAAGTTTAAGAAAGTAACACATTTTAAAAGTTTAATTCAGCTGACCATTTAAGAGCCTCATTGAAAGAGGTCAATACGGAAATCCTTATTGATGGCTTAATGAGGGAGATCTCACTGACACAAAATTTCTTCAAAGAAAAGTTTTAAAGGTTCTCTCTCTTCCCAAATAAAGCTATCCCAGACCGAGTTTTGAAAACGAAAAGCAATGAAGGGCTGAAAAGGTAATTTCATCAAATTTCAAAAAGGTAATCTGACCCATGTACAGCAAACTCCTGTTGGCCCAGGAGTCAATAAAAACCAAGAAGAGGGAAAAGCAAACAAGAAACACACTTCATTTTACACATTCAAACCCTATTTTGGAAAAAATCCATGACAAACAGTAAACCTGGTTATTTGGACAGACTCTCCTGCTGAGGAAGAGGAAAACTAGACAAAACATTGTTTAAAAAGATAGCCTCAAGGCACAGGAGGCCAGGCAAATAGTGAAAAATTACTGGGCCAAGACTCGGCAGCTGATAGAGGAGTTGGGGGACCTTCCCCTTTGGCTGAGAATACATAGTGAGCGCTAAGGGAGTGACAGCTGGGGGTCAGGGTCGGCCTGGGACAAAGCTCTTCACATCTGGGTGGACGGCCCCAGGGTCAGAGTCAACTGGAGGCAGGCAGCCCAGAGCACCCTGCCCGGGGTCATCCCAGCCTCAGAGCAGACCCAGGTGGCCTGGGGCTGCCCCATGGCGCCTGGCAGAAGGAAATGTGGACGCTCTGAGGGGACAACTTCCAACAGTTCATGCATCTCTACACACGAGCTTGCAAATACAGTATCTGGCACACAGAAATAACCAGGCACACACAGAAACGATCACACGAACCAAGAGAAAAAACTAAACAGACCTACACAGGTTCTAGGGAAGGAAATTAATGCAGACTTTAAAGCAGCTGTGCTTACTCTGCTCAGAGCGGAAAGACAAACTTCAGACTGCTGGTGAAGAACTGGGAAATGTCAGAGGTAACTAGACACTGACTCTCAAGCGATATGAGAAATTGAGACTGTAATGCACAGATAAAAGCAAACAAAGAATAAGTAGAATAAGTCAGAAGAGAATGCCCAGATACGGAGCATACGGACAGAAGGGAAAGGGATACAGAACACACACAAAGCCTAATTTAATTACATCGTGGGGTAAAGAGGAAAACAGAAGCTATCTCTAAAGAGACAACGGCTAAAATGTAGTCTAAAACTGATCAAAGATATCCAACTACAAATTCAAGAAGCCCAATGAGTCCCAGACTGGGGGGGTGGGGGGAAGAACCTGTATCTAAACATATACTAGTAACACTATGAAAAGCTAAAGACAGGAAAAAGCCTTAAAAGTTGTCATGGGTGGGGAAAAGAGATCCCGTTCAAACTACTGTAATGAAACAGACAGCTGTCTTTCCCTTAGCATTCTATACCCAGAGAAAAATTCAGCCAAGAAAGATGAAAGAAAGGCTTCTTCAGGCAAATAAAAAGAGGTAATGTCACCAGCAAAGTTGTCTAAAGAAAATTAGAAAGTATATCCCCTAGGTAGAAAGAAAATCCTCTTCAATGGAAGATCAAAAATACAGGAAAAACATACACACACACGGCAAGGAAAACAGTAAAGAGCTGCATGAACCAATTGAAAAAGCAAGAGAGTTCCAGAAAAACAAAGCACGATATACATAAAGTGGAGCAGTATTCTGCCTTCAAAACGAAGGTGGGCTTCCATGGGGGTCCACTGGTTTAGAATCGCCTTGTGAGGCAGGGGAAGCAGTTTGATCCCTGGTCCAGGAAGATGCCATGTGCCTCGGGGCCATGACTACCCTAGAACCTGGGAGCCCCGAGTACTGAAGCCCGCACCCAGAGCCTGTGTCCATGAGAGAAGCCGCCACAATGAAAAAAGCCCTCACACAGCAACCGGAAGCCCCTGCTTGCCGCAACTGGAGCAAAGACCACGTACAACAACGAAAACCCAGCGCAGCCAAAAATAAAAATAAATAAATATTTTTTTTAAAAGAAGGTAATTCCAACAAATGCTGAAAACAGGTGAACCTCGAGGGTATTATGCGAAGTGAAATGAACCAGCACAAACAGACAAATACCATACGATTTATATAAGGTATCCAGAGTGCTCAGGTCCACAGACACAGAAAGCAGAACGGGGCGGAGGGGGAACAGGGAGCTACTGTTTACTGGGTAGTCTGAGTTATCCAAGGTGAGAACCACTCTGGGAAGACGGATGGTGGAAATGGTTACACAACAACGGGAAGGTGCTTAATGCTGCTGAACGAATGGCACACTTAAAAATGTTTAAGATGGTAAATTTCATATGTATTTCACTACAATTAAAACTTTTTAAAATAAATTTAAAAAAATTTTAATATAAATTTATTTTGGAGGCTAATTACTTTATAATATTGTATTGGTTTTGCCATACATCAGCATGAATCTGCCACAGGTATACACGTGTTCCCCATCCTGAACCCCCCTCCATCTTCCCTCCCCATCCCATCCCTCTGGGTCATCCCAGTGCACCAGCCCCAAGCATCCTGTATCATGCATCGAACCTGGACTGGCGATTCGTTTCACATATGATATTATACATGTTTCAATGCCATTCTCCCACACCATCCCACCCTCGCCCTCTCCCACAGAGTCCAAAATACTGTTCTATACATCTGTGTCTCTTTTGCTGTCTCGCATACAGGGTCATCGTTACCATCTTTCTAAATTCCATATATATGTGTTAGTATACTGTATTGGTGTTTTTCTTTCTGGCTTACTTCACTCTGTATAATAGGCTCCAGTTTCATCCACCTCATTAGAACTGATTCAAACATATTCTTTAAAATAAATTTTTAAAAATAAGACCATAAAACTGGAACTGCTCCGCAGGCAGTTGGGTTCTCAGGGACTGGGAAGTTGCAGCGAAGGGTAACAGAATGTCTGCTGAGAATACAAAGTTTGGGAAGTAGCTTTCTCCTCTGGGAAATCTGTAGAGCATACCTGGGATTTTTTTACCTCAGGAGGGCAGTGGGCAGAATTAATTGACTAGGGCCACGTAGATTTAAATTGAAGAAAGTAGGGAAAACCACTGGGCCATTAAGGTATGACCTAAATCAAATCCCTTACAATTATACAGCAAAAGTGCCAAAAAGATTCAAGGGATTAGATCTGATAGACAGAGTGCCTGAAGAACTATAGACAGAGGTTTGTAACACTGCACAGGAGGTGGTGATCAAAACCATCTCAAAGAAAAAGAAATGCAAAAAGGCAAAATAGTTGTCTGAGGAGGCCTTAGAAATAGCTGAGACAAGAGAAGTGAAAGGCAAAGGAGAAAAGGAAAGAGATACCCATCTGAATGCAGAGTTCCAAAGAATAGGAACAAGGAGAGATAAGAAAGCCTTCCTCAGTGATCAATGCTAAGAAACACAGGAAAACAATAGAATGGGAAAGACTAGAGATCTCTCCAAGAAAATGAGAGATACCAAGGGAACATTTCATGCAAAGATGGACACAATAAAGGACAGAAACGGTATGGACCCAACAGAAGCTGAAGATAATAAGAGGTGGCAAGAATACACAGAACTACACAAAAAAGATCTTAATGACCCAGACAACCACAATGGTGTGATCACTCACCTAGAGCCAGACATCCTGGAGTGCGAAGTCAAGTAGGCCTTAGGAAGCATCACATGAACAAAGCTAGTGGAGGTGATGGAATTCCAGCTGAGCTATTTCAAATCCTAAAAGATGATGCTGCGTAAATGCTGCATTCAATATGCCAGCAAAGTTGGAAAATTCAGCAGTGGCCACAGGACTGGAAAAGGTCAATTTTCATTCCAGTCCCGAAGAAGGGCAATGCCAAAGAATGTTCAAACTACTGCACCACTGCCCTCATTTCATATGCTAGTAAAGTAATGCTCGAAGCTCTCCAAACTAGGCTTTAACAGTATGTGAACCAAGTACTCCCAGATGTTCAAGCTGGATTTAGAAAAGTCAGAGGAAGCAGAGATCAAATTGCCAATATCCATTGGATCATAGAAAAAGCAACAAAATTCATAGAAAAAGCAACATAGGAAAACATCTACTTCTGCTTCACTGACTAAGCTAAAACCTTTGACTATGTGGATCACCTTAAAGAGATGGGAATACCAGACCACCTTACCTGCCTCCTGAGAAACCTGTATGCCTATCAAGAAGCAAGTTAGAACTGGACACAGAACAACAGACATGTTCAAAATTGGGAGAGGAATACGCCAAGGCTGTATATTGTCATCCTGCTATTTAATTTATGTGGAGAGTACATCATGAGAAATGCCAGGCTGGATAAAGCACAAACTGGAATCAAGATTGCCAGGAGAAATATCAATAACCTCAGATATACAGATGCTGCTGCTGCTGCTGCTAAGTCGCTTCAGTCGTGTCCAACTCTGTGCGACCCCATAGACGGAAGCCCACCAGGCTCCCCTGTCCCTGGGATTCTCCAGGCAAGAACACTGGAGTGGGCTGCCATTTCCTTCTCCAATACATGAAAGTGAAAAGTGAAAGGGAAGTCGCTCAGTCGTGTCCGACTCTTCGCGATCCCATGGACTGCAGCCTACCAGGCTCCTCCATCCATGGGATTTTCCAGGCAAGAGTACTGGAGTGGGGTCCCATTGCCTTCTCCACAGATATACAGATGACACCATCCTTATAGCAGAAAGCAAAGAGGGACTAAAGAGCCTGTTGATGAAGGTGAAAGAGCAGAGTGAAAAAGCTGGCCTAAAACTTGACATTCAAAAATCTAAGATCATGGCATCCAGTCCCATCACTTCATGGCAAATAGATGGGCAAACAATGAAACTAGTAACAGATTTTATCTTCTTGGGCTCCAAAATCACTGCAGATAGTGGTGATTGCAGCCATGAAATTAGCTTGCTCCTTGTAAGAAAAGCTATGACAAACCTAGACAGCATATTAAGCGGCAGAGACATCACTTTAATAAGAAATGTCCGTCTAGTCAAAGCTATCGTTTTTTCAGTAGTCATGTATGGATGTGAGAGTTGGACCATAAGGAAGGCTAAGTGCTGAAGAATTAATGCTTTTGAACTGTGGTGCTGGAGAAAACCCTTGAGAGTCCCTTGGACTGCAAGGAGATCCAACCAGTACATCCTAAAGGAGATCAGTCCTGGGTGTTCATTGGAAGGACTGATGCTGAAGCTGAAACCCCAACACTTTGGCCACCTGATGTGAAGAGTTGACTCATTAGAAAAGCCCCTGATGCTGAGAAAGATTGAAGGCATGAGGAGAAGGGGACGACAGAGGATGAGATGGCTGGATGGCATCACTGACTCAATGGACATGAGTTTGAGCAAGCTCTGGGAGATAGTGAAGGACAGGGAATCCTGGTGTGCTGCAGTCCATGGGTCGCAAAGACTTGGACACAACTAAGCAACTGAACACCACCACCACCACCACCGAGCACTGTCCTCACAATACGAGAAGATGGGACAGTCACTACGAAGTTTAACTAGCAGCTCCAACGGGTTCTCACTTGGGAGAGTCCGACTCTGCGCAATCCCATAGATGGGAGCCCACCAGGCTCCCCCATCCCTGGGATTCTCCAGGCAAGAACACTGGAGTGGGTTGCCATTTCCTTCTCCAATGCATGAAAGTGAAAAGTGAAAGGGAAGTCGCTCAGTCGTGTCTGACTCTTAGCAATCTCATGGACTGCAGTCCACCAGACTCCTCCCTCCATGGGATTTTCCAGGCAAGAGTACTGGAGTGGGTTGCCATTGCCTTCAGTATTCCTTAAATTTTTAACACTGAAATTTAAATGTTATGTTAAACAATGTTAAATGTTATGCTAAATTGTTATTTAAATTTAAACGTTAAAAATTTAAACATACCACTTTATCTTATCACTGCATTTCCACAGTGTCTTACTTTTCCCAAGGTCTATACATCTCCTATTTATCTCGACAATACATCTATGGAATAGGGAGGCCAAATACTGATTATTTCACACACAGGTGCCCTCTAGGTAAAAGGGCTAAAATGTTTGATAAGGCTGCATGGCCGGTTTGTGGTGCAAAGCCACACTCATCTTGTACAAATGTATGTCTCCCAATCTCCAATGGAGAAATGAACAATGCTATTAGCGTAACAAACTTCTGAAAACAACACTCCCACTGAACTGAACCAGCCTAACACAGTTCCACAACACAAGATGCTTCGACACTGGCGCCGTCCGGGTCAGAAACGGTAGCTGCCGGACACGTGACAGAGGACTGCAGCGGGAAACGGGTCCCACGAACAGCCTGCATGCAGACCCCACTGTGTGTCCGCAGCCACGAGAGGCAGAGGCTCAGGAAGCTGGTTCTCTGGCCTCAAGCCGCCAGCAGCTCCTGCATCTGTGAAGAGAGCCTGACAAACTCTAGTCTCTTACAGTTTTTAAAAATTATGATTCTGTACATCTATCCATTTATGAAAAAGGCTTTTACAATGAAAGCACATGTATTATGCTACTCTGTTTATCTGTCCAGGAAACAAAGGCTATGCAGAGATGTGGCTCTAACAGTAAGTAATGAACCCTGCTCAGAGAGAGGTCTGGCCTTTGCCCCTGGCTTGCCCTGCTGATAAATGTCTCCTTTTACCTGAGGGTTAACAACCACTTCAGGTAGTCTAACAATAAGATTTATGGTGGAGGCTTCAGGCCATGCACCACTAACCTTCTGAGGGGCTGGAGACAGAAGGTCAACCTCATTTATCTGACCAAACTCCAATAAAAACCCTGGCCACTAGGTGAGCTGCCCTGGTTGGCAATACTTCTTGGGTATTGTCGACTGTCATTAACAGAAGTCACCCCCACCTCAGACTCCAGCGGTGCAGCCAAAGTTCCACGTGGAACTCCCCTGTGTGGCCCATGCCCCTGGCCGGCTTTCACCTGCGTCTGTTCACTGCAATAAGTCACCACCACCACCACAACAGTTCCCAAGAGCTCTGAGTCCTTCCGGTGAGCTACTGCCCCTGAGGGTGGTTCTGGGGACCTCCAAACTCTGTTGCCAGAATAACAACAGTCTCTCAGTATTCATTCTTTCCTTTAGTAAAAGAACACCTCTTCCAACCCATCTTAGCAGTGAGCAGGGCTGCAAAGGGAGGCTCCATTTCCTCAGCTCCTTTGAATCAGGAGTGGCCATGTGACTAAGCTCTGGCCAGTGAGCTGAGAGCAGAGTAATGAATACAAAACTCTGTGCCGTTTTTTCCGAAAAGAAGTTGTTTACTCTTTTTTGGAATGCAGCTTTGAGGTGACTGAGCTTCAACAAACAGAACAAAGACAGGGGATGGCTAAGAAAACAGAAGGAACCTGGGCCCTCAATGACCTAAAACAAGCAGCCGCCCATCAGCTGTGCCCTGCCGCCATCACAGGGCAGAGAGCTGTTAATCCTCTGTCACCGCCCATATCACTGTGCTCTAATTCTCGGCCACACCCTCGCACCCCAGTCCCTTGCTACCCTGCACCCTAAGGAATGGACCTACATTTCATTGTTTGGGTATTAGGACTCAGAATCAAACTCTTGGAGTTGGTGATGGACAGGGAGGCCTGGCGTGCTGCGATTCACGGGGTCGCAAAGAGTCGGACACGACTGAGCGACTGAACTGAACACAGAAATAGAGAGACAAGCAATAAGATAGAGAATTAAAATTTATGGATATACAGGTTTTGCCCCCTTTTTTCAACAGTTTACTTTGCACCACTTTACTCTTATGAAAAACCTACATCGGTACATGTTTTTGCTAACCAAAAGAAACCCCAAGAGGATTTTCACTTTTACAAAAAAATGGGAAAGCAAAAGCAGCATTTGGCTCACTTTGCAGCAGCCTGTTACCAAGGAAGCGTGCACCCGCCCGGCTCCTTCTCCAGGGACCACGCTCAGTATCACGGCATCAAGCCCCCATTGCGGTGGACCGAGCCACTGGGTCTGTGAGCATCTCTACTTCATCTCAGTTTATATTTTGCACCAGTTGGCAAGATGGTCCTACAGTAACTGTTGCTTTGCTTTTGGCCATTTCAGCTTAAGAAAGGTTTCACAGGAACACTCTACTCAGCCAGCAGGGAAAATCTGTATTCAAACTGAAAATGGGTAACAGATACTTGTGATGTCCTGTTTGAGGCTGATCTTGCTAAAAGCAAATTTTCTATCTCAAACCATTCAATATAACAAATTTCTCTCTTATCCTCTTGGTTAGTCACAACAATGAAAACGTATTTCTCTCCCCCCGCAAATGACTGATCTAACAAAATCAGTCATTTGAAAACAAAGTGTTCTAAAAGAATCACTAATAATTTTCTTCCCTGTAATTACAGATTTCCATAGAAGGAAAAGGAAACGAAGACACAGTTGTAATAAAGTACAAAGAACTGCCTCCTCTGGTTTTCAAGGGTGCAGCAACCCTCTACTTGGTGAACTCCAACTGCTCATTCAAGTATCTCCACTAGGAGGTCCCACCTGCTTCTCAAAGTCAGCATGTCCAAAAGTAGGGATCAAGCTACAAAGGAAAAGAATGTTCTGGAGATGATATGATTAAAATCATATCATCAAAAGAGAGTCAGCAAGGAGTGATTTCACTAAGGAGAAGCTCCAGTCTCACAGGAAAGCCAAACAGACACCTGGAGGAAGTTCAAGGTTGCAGGAAATCAAGGACTCCCAGGGCCACGGCAGAAGGCAGGGGCAGAACTCAGCCCAAGAACAAAGGGAGTCCTGCCAGAAAAGAGGGCGGGGCTGTGCCCATCAGAGAAGAGGGCGGCGCCCATGATAGAAGAGGGCGGCGGCCTGTACTCCCACTGGAGCTTCGCCAGCAGCTCCTGGAGGGCGCGTGGAAACACACGCTGGGCCCCAACTGCAAGCTCCTCACTTTGCAGGTAGGTCAGGAGTGGGGCCAGGTACCTGAATTTCTAAAAAGCTCCCGGGGAACGGTGATGCTGCTGGTGTGAGGCACGGGATTTGAAAAGCACCAGCTTCGCCTACAGTGCACCTAGAGTGGTCACGGGACAGAGACGACTGCAGCGAAGTTCAGAGGTACTGAGACAGTACACCAAGGAGGAAGAATGCCGTGACGACGTGCACCAGTACAAAGAACTCACAACAGAGTAGATGCAGCTCAGCAAGAGGCGGTCTGGATTAGATTACGGGTAACAAGATCTTTCCTGTCTTTCGCCTTCCCCCCCCCCCTCCCCCCAGATTCCAGGCCTGAGCCAATAGTTTACTCCATGTTCACTGAATATTTACTGTAATTTGCAGTTTTCAAGATGAATAAAGTGTAAACCACAATTCAAAATTACCTTTTAGAGAAGAAAGATTTGCACAGACCTGCAATACTGGAACCAACATTAGCGGCACCAGCAGAAAGCAACGGACCCCCAGGAAGGCAGCAGCAGGTAGCTCCCTTGCTGGGGACTAGATCCAAGATTTCACCGAAAAGGCGGATCTGAGCTGAGGGCAACAAATGAGATTTTAACACGCAGAGGGGAATGAAAGAGCGATTTCAAGAAGAAGGAAAAAAAAAAGCTGTTCAAGGCAACATTCTGGGGCTGACACATGGACAGAGCCAGTGATAGATGAACTAACAAGGCAGGTAAGGGAATAAAACAGTGGGCCCTCAAAATCATTAGAAGTCTGAACCTTCCTTTGTGAAAGTGAGGGAAAGAAAAAAGTCGCTCAGTCGTGTCCAACTCTTTGTGACCGCATGAACTGTAGCCCGCCAGGCTCCTCTGTCCATGGGATTCTCCAGGCGAGAATGCTGGAGTGGGTTGCCATTCCCTTCTCCAGGGGATCTTCCTGACCCAGGGATCGAACCCTAGTGTCCTGCACTGGTAGGCAGGTTCTTTACTATCTGAACCACTGAACCTGTGAGTATCAATGATGGGGGGGGCGGGTAATGGCTGCACACAAGGGTGAGCTGCTGGCTCCTGAGCCTCCTCCAGACCAAGAGTTCACGTTTGCCATCCACACAAAGCGTTACAGCTCCACACTCACAAGGCGGACATGGCGACACACACTAGAAACAAGCCCTTCTGAGTGACCGCAATTCAAAAGTAAGGCAAACCCACTCTAGTCTAGATCTGCCATCAGCTCCATCTGCACAAACCTCTTCTCTCACAAATCCTTATGTTAACGCAACTGCAAGTGAAAACAGAGTGTTTTAGAAACAGCCACTGCGTTACTTTCTGGCCTCTTTTCTCTTGCTTTGTGACAAGAATTCCCTATGTTAAAAACAACCACAAACAACTCCACTACTTTCTAGGATGACAGGACATTTTATCAAGCTACTATGTTCATCGTAAGACACTAGAAGTCTTCCTCAAGACAGTTTATTTAGATTCTATGCCTGCATTAACAGATTCTATTCCTGAGAAACCCTCCAGTGAGCTCCAAGAAGATATAATAACCTTTAAGGGACAATCAGAAACAAGATGTTCTATTGGGCATAAATAATATGCCAAAAAATTAACCTTCAACACTGTAAACCTAGCAACTTTAACTCAAGACCTAAAATTCCAAGTTCCAACCAAGTGGCTACAAGATTTTACAACTCTAACAATACCACCTCCCCTCAGTTACAAGAATCCCATGTCATAGATTTAGGTCTCTTTTCAGCTAACAATTGACTTCCCTGGTGGCTCAGATGGTAAAGCGTCTGCCTACAATGTGGGAGACCCGGGTTCAATCCCTGGGTCGGGAAGATCTCCTGGAGAAGGAAATGGTAACCCACTCCAGTATTCTTGCCCGGAAAATCCCATGGATGGAGGAGCCTGGTAGGCTACAGTCCATGGGGTCACAAAGAGTTGGACACGACTGAGCGACTTCACTTTCACTTTCGGCTAACAATAGTAATAACCTAAGTTTAAAATTACAAATTCAAAAAGAAACCAAGAGTAAACTTTTTGGAGTCAAAATTACTGTGCTTTTAAAATACCAAAAGGCATGTAGTTTATAACCCTACCTACAACACAATTTGTATAAATAAAGTATTTATCTCAAATGAACCCAGGTTTCAAATGTCATTATTTCCATAAGAGAAAATGCTATTTTTCAACAGAAGGCAATCTTTGTACATACATAAATATATTCAAGTGCAGCCTACTCTAATTTTTAGTATACTGGAGATCTCCAAGTTACTACTGCAGAGCTGTATAGAGACTGAACTATAACAGCAGCGCATCTGTTCGCACTTCTTTAGCTACTGCTCCTTAAGAAACAATCTGGCTGGCCTTTGTCCCAGGTTCCCAGGAGACTATAAACCCTGGAATTTCACAACTGACAGCAGTCTCTGTTACCCACAGTGGACCTCCAGGACCTCGTCTTTTATATAAACAGGTGACTCCCAGGTGGCCCCTTATTCCAAGCTGGGGAGGCCACGCTGGAAAGGCTAACCAAGTGATTAAGAGGCTTGGCCCTGAGCCACATCCCATCAGCCTGACCTCCTGGAAGAAGAGAGGTCTATAGATGAAATTCGACCTTGTGGTCCATGATTCAATCAATCGTGCCAATGTAATAAAAACCCAATAAAACCTCTGGACTCTGAGATGCAGGTAAGCTTCCCTGGTAATCACAAAAGGAAGGGGTAGGAGGATGAGTCCTGAGGACATGGGAACACTGGGTCTGGGGCCCTCTCAGACCTCTCTCCACGTCTCTCTCCATTTGGCAGATCCTGGTTTGTATCCTTCATAATAAAATGTTAATTCTAAGTACAGCACCTTCCTGAGTGCTGAGTCATTTTAACAAATGATTGAATCTGAGGGGGCAATGGGAACTCCCAAATATGGGGCCAGGTGGTCACAAGTGCAGCGGACCTGCAAGCCCCAAAGCCTGCAGCTGGCATCTGAAAAAAGGGAAACTGATGCCCTTAACCTGTGGCGCCTGGTTGGCTGCCCCAGCGCTGGGCTGTTAAGAGCCAAAACCACACGGTGCATATAAAACAGGACATACAGCCCTGCCCCTCATCTCAGGACTTAACAGAGGCTAAATGAGAAAAAGTCGAGTGAAAGCACTTTTTAAGGCCTGTGCTTAGTCGCTTAGTCGTGTCCGACTCTTTGTGACCCCTTGGACTGTAACCCACCAGGCTCCTCTGTTCATGGGGATTCTCCAGGATAGATTACTGGAGTGGGTTGCCGGGCTCCTCCAAGGGATCTTCCCAACCCAGGGATCAAAACCAGGTCTTCCGTCTTGAGCCACTAGGGAGCCCTTCTAAGGCTTAAAGCATTAAAAAAAGGGACTTTTTGGTTACGTGCTCAAAAATATTTAAGAGGAAATTCTTAAAATATTTTTAAAGTTCACGATTGTTCAGCTTAAATTTATGAAAGGCTTAAAATATCAATAAATAGCCAGTAAGTCATATAGAAATAAAGTTTACTATAAGATAAAACTGAGAAATTCAATGAAAAGCATTTTAAATCTCAAGTGTAGAAACGATGGAGTTTCAGTTCAGTTTAGTCGTTCAGTTGTGTCCAACTCTTTGCGACCCCATGAATCGCAGCACGCCAGGCCTCCCTGTCCAGCACCAACTCCCGCAGTTCACCCAAACTCACGTCCATCGAGTCAGTGATGCCATCCAGCCATCTCATCCTCAGTCGCCCCTTCTCCTCCTGCCCCCAATCCCTCCCAGCATCACAGTCTTTTCCAATGAGTCAACTCTTCGCTAGAGGTGGCCAAAGTATTGGAGTTTCAGCTTTAGCATCAGTCCTTCCAAAGAACACCCAGGACTGATCTCCTTTAGGATGGACTGGCTGGATCTCCTTGCAGTCCATGGGACTCTCAAGAGTCTTCTCCAACACCACAGTTCAAAAGCATCAATTCTTCGGCGCTCAGCTTCCTTCACAGTCCAACTCTCACATCGATACATGACCACTGGAAAAACCATAGCCTTGACTAGCTGGACCTTTGTTGGCAAAGTAATGTCTCTGCTTTTCAATATGCTATCTAGGTTGGTCATAACTTTTCTTCCAAGGAGTAAGCGTCTTTTAATTTCATGGCTGCAATCACCATCTGCAGTGATTTTGGAGCCCAAAAAAATAAATTCTGACACTGTTTCCACTGTTTCCCCATCTGTTTCCCATGAAGTGATAGGACCAGATGCCATGATCTTAGTTCTCTGAATGTTGAGCTTTAAGCCAACTTTTTCATTCTCCTCTTTCACTTTCATCAAGAGGCTTTTTAGTTCCTCTTCACTTTCTGCCATAAGGGTGGTGTCATCCGCATATCTGAGGTTATTGAGATTTCTCCCGGCAATCTTGATTCCAGCTTGTGCTTCTTCTAGCCCAGTGTTTCTCATGATGTACTCTGCATATAAGTTACATAAGCAGGGTGACAATATACAGCCTTGACGTACTCCTTTTCCTATTTGGAACCAGTCTGTTCTTCCATGATGGAGTTTAGAAAATGTGAAATTCAGCTATTATATTCTGATTAAACCTCCCAAGAGCTCATTTTAGCCTTGATTGAGGCTAAATAATTGAGAACAATAAGCAACATTTTGCCTACTCATATACTGGGCTCAAGCAAAAACTATTTACATCATAACCAACTTTATGCCCATCTCCAACTAATCTTTTAATTTAAGGATAAGACCACACCGGTCTTTAAAAAGTTTCTCAAACCATCCCAGACGCATATGGCAGAGTATACCATTCAACTCTACCCTCTTGAACCTAAGATACTAAGCATACAGTGGTCTTTCTCTCAGTGATGAAGGGGGAAATTTAGAGTACCAGAGAGAAAATGCCTTTAGAGTTTAAATACACACACAAAAAAAATCCCAACAAAACCCTAGATTCTAGTTCTATTTCTCCTCTCAATCATCAAATAACTCTCTGGGTCTCATTTTTTCTCCAGGAAAATACAGGGCCATGGCCTACAGAACCGTCAGGGTTCATTCTAGCACTGGCGTTCTCAATCTACTTAAGTGTTGACAAGTCAGCAATTTAGAATTTAGACACTCTTCAGATTTTAAAAATGCCACAAGGTGATGTCAAAAATCATTAAAGCTTACCATGGTGAAAAAACGTTCTACACCAATGTATCCCGCCTTACTAAAAACAAAAATAACAAAAGTCTGCACCCCAATCAACAGAAACACACGTATTTACCTGCCACCTGAAAATCTATTTTAGCCTTAAGCAATTTTAAAGCTAGTCACGTTTTCCTAAATCTGATGCTTCACATCTACAACATGCAAAGCCTTTTCAAACTAACTACAGAGCTGACCTACCAGGACACACATGATGCTTTGACTTATTTTTAATGAGTTAATAATTCTGCATATCGTCACCCTGTTAAAACGTTTCACACTTATAAAACACAGACATTGAAGTATAGTGCAGATGGGCCCTAACTTAGAATGCTTTCGTTTACAATTTTTCGACTTTATGGTGATGCCAACGTGACACACATTCAACAGAAGCCACACTTGCCCTTCTGACCTCTCCTGGAGCCACAGACACCAGTGGGATACTCTCTGGTGATGCTGGGTGGGGCTCCACCTTTCCCAATTGGCCACCCAGTCCTGAGGATGGACCACCGATACACTCACAACCCCTCTGTTTTTCACTTTCAGTATAGTACTGAGGCTTCCCAAGTGGCTCAGTGGTAAAGAATCCACCTGCCAATGCAGGAGATGCAAGAGATACAGGTTTAATCCCTGGGTCAGGAAGATCCTCTGGAGGGAATGACTACCCGCTCCAGTATTCCTGCCTGGAGAATTCCAGGGACAGAGGAGCCTAGAGGTTGTGAAGTCCATACAGTGCATGGGGCTGCAAAGAGACAGACATGGCTGAGCACGCTATAAGCCCTACCTAAGAACCAAACACGTTTTTCAGGTGTGGAACCCATCATGAAAGAAGGCAGAAACTGAACACACTAAAGATGGTGAAACATCTCCTCTTTCCCAACTACAAGACTTGTACTTCAACTGGATCTCAAGGATTTTCCTGTCTTCAGCCTCCAGTAAGTCCTTTCATCACCACAATCACATCTCCAGCTGAACTTCAAAGGAAAAGATATAAAAGCCACTCCAGTGGACGACTGTTGAGATAATCACTCTTAGCATCTTCCACAGATCTAAGAATAAAGCTGACTTACACCTAAAGACCAAATACCTGTCACTGTTCTCAGGAATTTATTTTTTAAATCCGTTCTAGAGATCCACAAAATGTATTTATTTTAAAAGGGAGTTCCATAAATATAACTTTGGTAGCCAGAAAAATTCAGCAAAATAAAGATAAAACTGGATGAACTGCATTTTTATCTCATGCAAAAACACAAAAGTCCTAAGTGAATACTCAAAGCTAATTTCAAGTATTGGCTTTCAAAACTGTGAAACAGCCCATTCTAAGCACTTTATATGTATTAACTTCTTACCATAATCCTATAAAGTAGGTATTACTGTCCCATCTTACAAGGAAGGCAAACTAAGGCACCAAAAGATATTCACTTGCCCAAAGCCACACAATCAGTAAATGGAGGACCCAGGCTGTCTGACTCCAGAACTAATGTTTACATCAACTATATATCATTCATTCACTTAATAGATTTAACTGAGAGCCTACTGTGTGCCAAGCACCATTCTAAGCATCGGGGACAGAGCCACGAACAAGTCAGACAAGGCCTCTGCCCTCCAGTGGAGAAGAGGTCTTGGAACAAACAAGTCTTATGGGGGAAATGGATACATGAAGAGCGTTCAGTTCAGTTCAGTTCAGTTGCTCAGTTGTGTCTGACTCTTTGTGACCCCGTGAATCGCAGCACCCCACGCCTTCCTGTCCATCACCAACTCCCGGAGTTCACTCAGACTCACGTCCATCGAGTCAGTGATGCCATCCAGCCATCTCATCCTCTGTCGTCCCCTTCTCCTCCTGCCCCAAATCCCTCCCAGCATCACAGTCTTTTCCAATGAGTCAACTCTTCGCATGAGGTGGCCAAAGTATTGGAGTTTCAGCTTTAGCATCATTCCTTCCAAAGAAATCCCAGGGCTCATCTCCTTCAGAATGGACTGGCTGGATCTCCTTGCAGTCCATGGGACTCTCAAGAGTCTTCTCCAACACCACAGTTCCAAAGCATCAATTCTTCGGCACTCAGCCTACTTCACAGTCCAACTCTCACATCCATACATGACCACAGGAAAAACCATAGCCTTGACTAGACGGATCTTACCTCGTGATACATGCCAGGAAGAGAAAACAAACAAAATAAATCGAAATTTGACAGAGACAGGGGCTGGCTTCATCTTAGGGGTAAGAGAAGGGATCATTCTGATGTGATGACATCTAAGCAGCAAACGGAAGACATCTGTCAAGGCAAGATCACCACCAGGAGGAAGGGGCAGGCCAACTTAAAGAACAGCAGGGATAACATCCCTGAGACAGGAACAGCGTGATTTGTTCAAGAAACGGCAAAAAGTTCTGATTCAATTCTAAGGGTGACAGGAAGCTTTTTGCAGGATTTTGATCAAGAAGAGTGAGGGTGTAATTTATGTTTTTAAAAAGACCACCACTCTGTTGCTTTGGGATCAGTCAGTAAGACCAAGAGAAACAGGGTCATGGGGGAAGGCACTGTCACAACTGAGATGCCTCAACTAGGACAAGGATCCATGCATTAATTATCAGTAGACACTAAAAGAACAGCATGCAAGCTAACTGTCCCTGAAAAAGACTCTAAAATATTCCTCCTTCCTCATCCCCCATTCCTGACTTGATTTTGAAAAAAAATCAGTTTTTTAAAATATCCATGTTAATGCTTTAGTGGGTACTGTTATAGGAGAAAAAAAGGTTAAAAAGTATTTCCTTCACTTACAAACATACTCTTATGATTTATCATATGCCACACAAACCCATACATTCTTGAGAAGCAGAAAGCTTTACTGCTCTTTAGTTCAGGGCTTGTTCATTTACTTGGAGACAAAAAGTGGTAGCTCTTGTGATGAGCTTTCTTCTCACACTCCGTCTCAGCACATCCCAGCTCATACTATTAACAGGTTGTGGACTGCAATAAAGTACACCAAAGGGAATAACTTGTATTGAGGGAGCACCACGATGTACCAGGGACTCACTAGACGCCCTACATTCAAGAACTCATTTAATCCTCAGATACCCAAGGTACGAAGTGAAGTCTTCATTACACAAATCAGAGAAAAAGAAAAAATCAGAGAAATCAGTAACTTAAACTGTCCACGATAACAACAGACAGCGCCAGGATTTAAGCCTACATCTAACTCTGAAGTTCTTGTCTTTCTACTACAGCAGCTATCAAAGACAGGACTCTAAAATATGTATTACATGGACTCTTTCTGGCTTCTTATTACTGACTACCTTGTTGTTGGTGGGGCTGGGTTTCTTTTATGAAGAATCTGAGTTTTGAAGTTGGGAGGGCAGAAGATGAAGTGATCTTACATTTTCAAATACATTACTTTGAAAAAGTATTTTCTGCTTGAGATTCCAAAGAAATTAATCATAAAGATTCCCACCTTTAAAAAAAAAAATCTTAAATATCAATCGTTTACCATGAAGTAGGAGTAATGTTCTCTGAAAGTCTGGTACAGATTCTGTCCTCAAAAGACCTACAGATAAAGACAGGATGCAAATAAAAAGAAAATCATCAATAATATCTGAGAAGTGGCAAACAGCCTAAGGAGTGAATGAAGAGCCTTCTAGATCAGGGAAGGATTGCTGGAAAGAGAGGGACTCTAGGTGAGCTTTCCTGGAGAAAGGAATGGCAACCCACTTCAGTGTTCTTGCCTGGAGAATTCCATGGACAGAGGAGCCTGGTGGGCTACAGTCCATGGGGTCGCAAAGAGTCAGACAGGACTGAGCCAGTAACATCCACAGGTGAGCTTCCCAGAGTCTAGGAAGTACAGCGAGGGGGAAAGACTAGCAGCTTCTGCTCCGGCTAAGACGAGCCTTCGTGCAAAAGCAGAGATGGAAGTTTGGAAAGCAGGTAGACGGTACCCAAGGTTACCTACGTTCCACACTAAAGAGGAAAAGGCTAATTCTCGCAGACTATAGTGGACAGGCTAGGCAGACAGACAGAATTAAGGATCAGAATTACATAAAGTCCTTAACAGCTAGTTACAAGCTCTTTTATGGTACGTGCTAGCCTAGTTATTCTCATTTAAATGATACCATCTCTACGCTGGACGTGACCTGAAAAGACGCGGAAGGCAGAAATAGTAGACTCAACACCTGCAATCCTTTTTTTTTTTAATCACAGGAGGGTTGGGGGGGGGGCGTCAACTAAGGAGTGATACACTAACGTTAATTCTTTCCCAACTGAGTTTCGGCAGTAAGAGCAAGGAAACATGTAGGGAAATGCCCCTCTCCGTCCACTCAAGTGCTGAATCATTTCACAAGGAGTGCAGTGGGCGAGGTACGCTTGTCAGGACAGTTGGGGACAGGTGCCCGCGTATTAAGGCAACAGATAAGTAACCAGGAAAAACAAGTGAGTAAAAACTGCCTTCGGAGAGTCCGACGCCGATTCCCGGGTCCGCGGGGCGGAGGGGAGACGCCACGGCCGGAGGCCGGGCGGAGCGTCCGGCGCGGGGCCCCGGCCGCCAGCCCGCGACGCTTGGAGCCCGGCCGCCCGCGCGCACGAATGAATGGCGCGGGGCTGAAGAGCCGGCGCGGCGCCGGCGCAGCAGCCGGGAGTTTGCGGCGCGGTCCGAGCGGGGCCGGCGCGGGGCGCGGCGGAGAGGGCCGCGGGCGCGGGTCGTCGGCGAGGCGCCTCCGCGGGCGGCCGAGCGCGGGCGGCGGCGCCGGGCCGGCCGCGCCATGGCGGAGGGGGAAGGGGAGGTCACGCGTTACATAACCCGGCAGCTGCCGCGCTTCGGGCGCCGCGGGCCGCCCAGGCCGCGAGACCAACGGCCGCCGGGCCCGGGCCGGCGCGCCCGCCCCCGCCCCGCCTCAGGCCGCCGCGCCGCGCGACGCGGGGCCGCTCCCACCCCGCCCCCACCCCCGCCGCCGGCCCGGGGTCGCTCACCTTCAGCCCTGTCCCAGACCACCATGCCCGGGCGCGGCCGCCTCCTCCGGCCTCGCGGGCCCCGGCGCCGCCGCACACGGTGCCCTCGCCGGGGGCGGGGAGGAGGGCCGGCGAAGGAGTCGCACCGCCGCGCCGCGGTCCACGCTCGCCCCACGCTCGCGGCGGCCGGCCTGCGCGCGCTCGGCGCCCGCTCCGCCCCTCCCCCCGGCGGGCGCGCGCGCCGCGGCTCCGCCCCGCCCCGCCCCGCCCCCTCCGGCGGCCGGCGCGCTCCCAGGCCCCGCCCCGCCCCGCCCGCGGCTGCTTGCGCCCCGCCCCGCGCGGCGCCCGCGCCCGCATGGAGCCCTGCCCTGGGCGATGGCGAACCGCGGGCGCCGAGCCCCTGCCCTCCCCGGCCGGCCCGCAGCGGGCCGCGCCTCCGTGGCACCTGACCATCTCGCTCGCGGGGGCGGAGAGGAGCGCGGCGCTGGTCCGCCTTCCGCATCGCGCCGCCAGCCTTGCACCCCGAGCCCCTCGCGCCTTCCGCTTGGGTCGCGGAGCCGTCCCGGCCTCCGGGAGGCCCCGCCCGGCTCAGCGCTCCCGGGTCTGGGAGGGCACAAGTACAGGGACTGACCATGCTGGAAACCCTGGAAGATCCGTAAAACACCGGGGTCCCCCGCCACTAGCCGTTGACTCACAGTGACATCTAGTGACGAAAGGGACACTCGCGAACTGACACTTTGCTCTGTGTCAGGGGGCGACCGGGAATCAGGGCCCACGGAGATTAGTGGGAACGAACGCTGCGCCGCCGAGGGTGAGCGTTGCCAGCTCCTTTGGGGGCTCGAACACTGGTTCCTGCGCGACCAGGCTCGCCCTGCATTGCACCTGGATATTTGTAAACCTGCGGCAGGTGGCCCATCCCACATGCAGCACTGGGGTTACACGTGAAAGCAATTTGATACTACTGTCCAAAAAATAATCATATATTATCTATGTCTAAATACAATTATAATTGAGGACCTTCTGGCAAAAGACAGGTTGTTGTATAAGGACCGTTTTCCCTCTCTTGGCAGTTTTGGTTTGCCAGATCATCCCATATCTCCATTACAATAGTCTTTGTTGTTGCAACGCACAAGCATGAAGCGAACCCCCCAGCAAAGGCTCAACACTGTCCATTTATTCCCTTACCTGAAAGACTTGAAGAGTTTGCAAGTGCTTAGGAAACAGTTAGTACTCTTTTCAAAACTGATTTTGCAGAGCAGAGACTTGTTTACTGGTGATTCAGCCCACTGGAGTGTGTTGCCATTGCCTTCTCCAGTATTCAACTTGTTTCTTTTTTCCAGTCCCTTGTTTTTTGCTGCTTTATAGCTGAGGAGCCTGGTAGGCTGCGGTCCATGGGGTCGCGAAGAGTCGGACACTTCACTTTCACTTTTCACTTTCATGCACTGGAGAAGGAAATGGCAACCCACTCCAGCGTTCTTGCCTGGAGAATCCCAGGGACTGGGGAGCCTGGTGGGCTGCCGTCTATGGGGTTGCACAGAGTCGGACACGACTGAAGCGACTTAGCAGCAGCAGCAGCAGCAGCAGCAGCAGACTTCTATAAATGCACTTCAACTTGAGTACTGAAAATGTTCTTCTGAGATGTCATAATTTAATACAAAAGGCATCGTTTCAACAGGACCACAAACAGGTACTGGCGGCAACATCAGGGTATCACCTGATTTTTTTTTTAATGTAAATCTATAAATGTCAGTATTCTATAACATGAAATGGTAAAACTCGGTTTTCAAATTGAAGACTGACCTGTGAACTCTACAGGAAAAATACTCTTATATTTCCATTTTCTTTCCCACTCTCTCCTATCCAAGCCAAAGATTTTTTTCCCCTCTATTTTCTCAAGAAAGAAACACAGACATTGAGATAACTGACCTCAGCAACACCTTTATAGAATATAGTTAAATGGTATTAGCTGCATTTTAGTGCAAACTGGTAGGCAGTCTCCAATTACAAGGTAGAAAAATCAGTGTGCTCTCTAGATAAAACAGGCTAAAAAGAGAGATAAAGAATAGATAAATGTATGTTTTATACCTACACATTTTATATGCAGATATACACAAACCACAGAATCCTTTGGTACAATTTTGCCAAAGTTTTCTTTTGCCCATTCTAGAATATTCTGTTATAATATTCCAATAATATATTACACAGTGCCTAAAGACCCTTCTATTTCAATTTTATCCAGTCACCTACACTCATTCATTCATTTATTTACTTCCATTTATTCTCATGAGGATTAACTTTCCCAGTCTAAGGAGAGCTGGCCTCACCTTTGGGTAAAAGCAGCTGAAAAGGCCACTCAGGACTCTCTTACATAGGGGAGCCCTTTGGGGGAACTGCACCTTACTCCTCTTTTCTGAACTTTATTAAAAATCATTTTTTAAAAGTCTAATATTAATGCCATCTCAAGATCCTATGAAAGTGCAGACCCCTGACACCTGTAGGGACAGCCCTGGATAAGGACATGACCCTGCTATCTTTTAACCTCCATATCCAGCAGTAAACTCTTCTTGGAAACATCTAGTCTTCTCACATTCCTCTAGTTTTCTCACATGCCAACAACAGAAAATAAATACATGGAACCATTAAAAAACATAGATCTGTACTCAAGTCCCTTGGGTGAAATACACACTGTAACTCATGTATTTGCTCTTAGGAAGGAGTGATCTTGCTAATTGTTATAAGGCAGTATATGCTTTTATGTTATAAGGCAATTTATGCCAAAAGACAAAATAATAAGAAGGAGCACAAGCCCACAGAAATTTTGAGAGGAAAATGGAACCAGAATTGGCTTACCAAGACTTAATTCTTCTAAACACAGTACCTGTTTTTACAGAGTAAAGACACACCATGGGCAGATACGTATAATATCAGCCCTATAAGGGCAGAATTCCATCTGTAACTGGGCTTCCCAGGTGGCGCTAGGAGTAAAGAACCCATCTGCCAATGTAGGAGACTCAAGAGATGTAAATTCGATCCCTGGGTCAGGAAGATCCCCTGGAGTAGGAAAGAGCAATCCACTCCAATATTCTTGCCTGGAAAAGCCCATAGATAGAGGAGCCTGGTGGGCTAAAGTCCATGGGGTCACAGAGTCGGACACGACTTAGCACACACAGTGCCATCTGTAACTGACTGAATCCATCAGATTTGGAACTGTGGAAACAGTGGCCTGACTGTACCACACTGTGTTATATAAGGGGCTTGAGCCTCTGGGGATGTTGATATCTGAGGGGTTCTGGAATAAATCCAATATACTTAGATAACATAGTTCACAAAATTCTAGATGATTCAATAATTACTTATGACGAGCATTCTGAATGCCAGTCATCGTTGTGTGAATAGTGAACATAACGCATGTCCTGCCCTTGAAAAGTTCCCAGTGTAGCAAGGGAAGCAAATAGACACCACATACTTGCCGTACAGGCTCAGAGCTGCTGCCAGAGAGTAGTCCATGAAGCACACAGGAAGGATGTCTGGGAGGTTTCCTAGAGAGAATGACATCCCAGGAAGAACTGAGAGACAAGTGGGATACCACTGCCCATGGAGGGAGCAACACGTGTAAAGGCAGAGAAGGGAGGGAGAACAAAGAACATTCCAGAAACTGCCAAGTGTGAAGTACAGAGGGGCATGGGTGGGGGTGGGTGTGTGCTGAAAAAGGAGGCTGGAGAGGCAAGCAGGGGTCAGGGCAGGGTAGGGCCCCATACGACTGGGTTTTGACTCTGTCCTAAAGGCTTTAAGGGATAGCGTGGCTTTAGAAAGTCACTTTGTTTGCTGCATGGAAAATAGGTTTGGGAGGCAGTCAGGAGGACTTGTAATAGCCTAGGTGTTCAGGTGCAGGCTTAGAGGAGGCAGGGGGTTGCATCTGGCCTGGGTAGGGATTTTGCAAAGCAAGTATAATGAAGAAAAGGGCAAATGCAAATCAAAACTACAGTGAGGTACAACCTCATACGGGTCAGAATGGCCATCATAAAAAATTTACAAACAGTACATTCTGGAGAGGGTGTGGAGAAAAGGGAACCCTCCTATACTGTTGGTGGGAATGTAAATTGGTGCAGCCACTATGGAGAACAGTATGGAGGTTCCTTAAAAAACTAAAAATAGAGCTATGATATGATGGAGCAATCCCAATCCTGGGCATATACCTGGAGAAAACCTTAATTTGAAAAGATACATGCACCCCAATATTCATGGCAGCACTATTTACGATAGCCAGGACATGGAAACAAAGGGATGGATAAAGAAATGTGGTACACATATACAGTGGAATATTACTCAGCCATGAAAAGAACGAAATAATGCCACTGCAGCACCATGGATGGACCTAGAGATTGTCACACTTCAGTTCAGTCCCTCAGTCGTGTCTGACTCTTTGCAACCCCATGAATCGCAGCATGCCAGGCCTCCCTGTCCATCACCAACTCCTGGAGTTCACCCAAACTCACATGCATTGAGTCAGTGATGCCATCCAGGCATCTCATCCTCTGTCGTCCCCTTCTCCTCCTGCCCCCAGTCCCTCCCAGCATCAGAGTCTTTTCCAATGAGTCAACTCTTCACATCAGCCTCAGCATCAGTCCTTCCAATGAACACCCAGGACCAACCAGTCCATCCTAAAGGAGACCAGTCCTGGGTGTTCATTGTCACACTTAAGTCAGAGAAAGATTAAAATCACATGTTATCGCTGGTATGTGGAGTTTAAAATGATACGATTCACAGACAGAAAACAAACTTATGGTTACCAAAGAAGAAAGGCAAGGGAGGGATAAATTAGGAGGCTGGAATTAACAGATACACATTACTATATATAAAATAGATAACCAACAAGGACCTACTGTATAGCACAGGAAGCTTTACTCAATATCTTGTAACAACCTGTAATGGTTAACATATGATATTGCTTATATGTGGAATCTACAAAAAAAGATACAAATGAACTTATTTACAAGACAGAAACAGACTCACAGACATAGAAAACAATCCTCTGGTTACCAAAGGGTGAAAGGTGGGGAAGGATGAATTAGGAATTTGGGACTAACAGATACACACCACTATATATAAAATAGACACATGAGAAAGTCCTACTGTGTGCAACAAGGAAAGATATTCAATATCTTATAGTAATCTTTAATAGAAAAGAAATTGAAAAAGAATATTTGGATATAACTGAATCACTTTGCTGTACATGTGAAATTAACACAACATTGTAAATCAACTGTACTTCAATTTAAAAAAAAAATCTACTTATGGTCATTTTTTGTGAGATTTGGAAGAAATAATGTGTGCTCAAACCAGAAAGTCACATTGAATTATTTTTAAAATTAATGAATGATTATTTTTCTGGTTTGCTTAGGTCAGTTGTTCCTTCCTGATGTTTGTATCAGCTGTTTCAGAGCCTGTGTGTTCTATCTGGGATCGATCAATAATCTGAGTGATAGATTTTCTTCTTGCTTTCTTCCTTTCCCTTTCTCTAAATCTCCTTGTGCACGAAGCAATGTATTTTATTTATGAATTGCCTGGGAATACTACCACTGGATATCAGCCAGGAAAAAAAAAAAAAGCATGTAAAGAATCTGACTGCAATGCAGGGGCTGCAGGAGACTGGGGTTCGATCCCTGGGATGGGAAGGTCCCCTGAAGGATGAAATGGCAACCCACTCCAGTATTCTTGGCTAGAGAATCCCATGGACAAAGAAGCCTGGCAGGCTACAGTCCAGGGGGTCACAGAGAGTCAGACGCAACTGAGCAACTGAACTGACAACATTTAAAACTACAAGGAGTGTTTCCTTAGACAATGCGTATGAGTGTGTGTGGATCTTTGTGCATGTTTGAAATTGAGGGTGGGCCCTTATGAACATTTATTCTCAGGTTAGAGTTACAAAGAACCAAGCAAATGTAATTGTACCCCACCTCCATTTATCCTGGGCCCCGGCTAGAGAGTTTGGAATCAGAACAGAGAAAGGGTATCCCCAGGTGACACACAGCCTCTGGGGAATTTCTGGGCTGGCTGCCAGGAAGCCTCTTGTGGATTCCCAGAGCAGATTCCCAGAGCAAAGCAGCTGCAGTGGACAAAACTCCTCCTGGGCTCCCTCTCGGGGCTTTTCCAGGCCTTGCCAGCCCTGGCTCTGTGATAGGCCTGTGTCCTTGAAGCTGATTTCTCTGTCAAGTGTGAGTTGACTCAAGTTGGTTTCAATAAACCTAGCAGCCAAGGTTACTAAGGGCTTCTCTGGTGGCTCAGACAGCAAAGAATCTGCCTGCAACGCAGGAGACCCAGGTTCGATCCCTGAGTTGGGAAGATCCCCAGAGAGGGAATGGCAATCCACTCCAGTATTCTTGCCTGGAGAATCCCATGGACAGAGGAGCCTGGTGGGCTGTAGTCCATGGGTCACAAAGAGTCAGATACAACTGAGAGACTAACACTTTCACTTTCAAGGATACGAAGATTAAAATCTGTGTTTCACTCATCTGAAAGGTTGATCAGACTGTCTTTGGAGAGTTAAAGCATTTCTCCCTACTAACATCACAAAGAACCAAGGTCAGGGCTTAGACCAACAGCTCTCAGCTCAACTTTCCTGGGGACCAGCAAATTCCCATGATTTTGGACTTTAGCAGAACTTGATCTCAGGGACTCACTATGCGCCACCATAAGGAGAAAACAACATAAGCACACAGGCTAATTGATCAGCCCTCCCCTTTCACTAGAACAGTAAGCAAACCCAAGGGACATTCCAAACTGCCATGAGTCTTGGACTTAGTGGGAGAGGATGAGAAATGTACTCAATTAGCAACAGAGGTGGGAAGATCACATTTTTGGAGGAAAAGTAAGTGCACTTGCCCAAAGTGACTGTCCTAAATGATGCCGTATATCTGGTTTTTAGACTGTCCTAGATAAGGTTTTCCTTAGGGTCTGTCTGTAACCAGAATCTATCACATTAGGAAAGCCCAAAGGGAAAATACAACTGAAGTTATGTACCGCATCGGCAGAAAAGCTGAAAATAAAGCACAGAGACTTCCACTGCCCACTCTGTCAACAATGAGTCCAGGGACCTGCAGGGACCTTGAAGGATGGAGTCTGCTTCTGAACTTTATTGGATGATTTCCAATAAAGTGTTTGTAGGTGTTAAATACTGGAGGAAAAACGATTAATCCACAAGTTGTGAAAATGATGACTTAGGCCGATGCTATTCAAACATAGATGCCACTTTAAATGGAGACTTGGTTCTGTTATAGAAACATCACTGGACCAGGGGATAGGGACCAGGTGTCTGGTTCTGACACCAGCACCAATGAGCCACTTAATTTTGGACAAATAGTTCAGCTTCTCCAAACCTCAAATTCCTGGTTTGTTCAATGAGTGGACTGTGATAAATGATGTTTTCCCTAGTTCTAACACCCTGTGAAAACCCTAATATTTTAAAAAGTTTTATTTTATATTGGAGTATAGTTGATTGTGTTAGTTTCAGGTGTACAGCAAAGTGATTCAGTTATATATATACATATATCCATTTTTTTCAGATTCTTTTCCTATATAGGTTAGTATAGAGTATTGAGTATAGTTCCCTATGCTGTACAGTAGGTCCTTGTTGGTTATCTATTTTAGATATAGTAGCGTGTATATGTCAATCCCAACTCCCAGTTTCTCCCTCCAGTCTTCCTCCTTTGGTAAATAAATTTAGAAAACATTCATTTTAAAGTTTTAAAAACTGAAAAAAGTGAACTGGAGTGATGGTTGTATTATGAAGTCCAAAATATTCAAAAGAATGCAATTCATTGAATATGATTTTTAAAAGCTAAAATGGTTAAGTAATATATTCAATTAAGGATACAAAGAACAACAGAGAGGCTTTTGCTTCTCTTTTTTTTTTTTTTAAGGACAAGAGGAAGTCAGAATAGAGATAAGGGGATTATAAAAGAAAAGCAGAATTCATCATTATATGAATTTAATCAGAGAAAGATTTTTTAAAAACTAAGAGGCTCAGTATTGCAAGCGGCATTCATAATCGTTGGCTTTTAAGCCACATATACGAGACATCAAATGTTTTTGCATGCGGGGAAGAGCGGCTCAGAGTACAAAAGAAATAACTTTTTAAAAAGACAGTTTCATGACTCACAGAGGAAGAGTGAAGAATAGCCAAAATCGCCAAAATCTGGGAACAACAGTTGATGTTCAGGAGGAGACTGAGCGAAAGGGCATTGGCAGAAGTGGTTATTAACAGGCGGAGTGCACTTCAGCCAGGCAAAGCGCCAAGCTCAGACAGTATTGTCTCAAAGGTGTCCAGCAAAGAAACAGAGACATAGATAAAAGTTGAAAACAAAATCCAACCAATGTGAAGATTCTAGAGTAGGAAGAAGCACAGTTACCTTGAAGGAAAAACAACAAAAAAACAACTGAAAGACAAAGTCGCAACAGACAATAGTTTGCGTGCACGCATGCTAAGTCGCTTCAGTCATGTCCAACTGTGCAGCTCTATGGACTGTAGCCCACCAGGCTCCTCTGTCCATGGGGATTCTCCAGGCAAGAATACTGGAGTGGGCTGCCATGCCCTCTTCTAGAAGATCTTCCCGACACAGGGATCAAACCCACTTCTCTTACGTCTCCTGCATTGGCAGGCGGGTTCTTTACCACTAATGCCACCTGGGAAGCCCAGAGAATAGTTTAAGTGAAAGTGAAAGTGAAGTCGCTCAGTCATGTCCAACTCTTGCCACCCCATGGACTGTAGCCCACCAGGCTCCTCTGTCCATGGGATTCTCCAGGCAAGAATACTGGAGTGGGTTGCCATTTCCTTCTCCAGGGGATCTTCCCATCCCAGGGATCGAACCCGGGTCTCCTGCATTGCAGGCAGACCCTTTATCCTCTGAGCCACCAGGGAAGCCCCCAGACAATAGTTTAGGCAAATGCAAAATCTACTGTGGGAAAATGGCCAAGAAGAAAGCTATAGAGGGACTTCCCTGGTGGTCCAATGGCTGAGACTCCAAGCTCCCAATGCAGGGGTCATGGGTTCGATTCCTGGTCAGGGAACGAAATCCCACATGCTGTAGCTAAAGATCTGGCATGCCCCAACTAAGAGTTCTCATGCTGCAACTGAAGATCCTACGTGCTGCAACTGAAGATCCTACGTGTTGCAACGAAGACCCAGAACAGGCAAACCAATGAACTAATTAAAAGAAAGCTATGGAAAAGCAACTTGAATTTTGAAAAGCACCATTTGGTCTCATTCTCAGACACGAGCTTAACCATCCATCACCAAACTTTGGGCATTTCTGGAGGTTACTTCTGTAATGATGAAGTAAAGCTGAGGGTTGGCTCTGTGCACAGTGATTTTTAGTAGGGAGTGTTTGAAATTCCTGCCGGGGAGATCATTGCAAATGCTGAGCCAGAGGCTAGCAAATGGCCCCCCCCTCCCCTTATGAGCCAGGAAGAGGTGGGAATATGGCTCATCAGTGTCCTGGAGCTAGAACACCACTGCTCAGAGAGCCCAGATCCTCAGAAGGAAATGAGAAGGGCAGCAGGAAAGAAGAAATGGGCGAGGAAAGGGGCTCTAGGGGCAAGCAGCGTCTGTGCAGTTTTCCACTCTGCAGTGGAAGTCTTCTCTTGGCCTCTGGGTCACTGGCCTGCTTCCTCAGCAGCATCACTTTGGGGCACTCTCTCCTTCACCCACCACTCTGCAGTCAAACTTTGTGCCTTTCCTCAACTCTGCCTCTGGCTCTTCCCCCTTATCTGTCCCTCTGTCCAAAATACTCCTTCCAAGCTCCCTGTGTGACCAGCTCCTGCCTCCTCTTCAGGCCCCAGTTCATCCCTCACCTTGGCAGAGTGACCTTCCCAATGACCAGCCTGCCCAAGGTGTTGCCACCACGCTTTCTGTCCACTTTCCATCACATCCCCGGCTCTGTTGTCCATCTCCTTTCTTATTTTGTGCCCAAATGGTCTCCATCTCACTGCCCTCACTGGAGTATGAGCTCTCTGAGAAGAGAGATTTGGTTGTCTTGATCAGCACTGTGTCCTGCAGGCATTGGTTGCGTGGATAAAAGAATGATAATTGCTCAGTTCCCACCAACTTTTCTTCCAAGCGTCCCTTGTCTCTTTGTCTTTATTCCAATGACTGTAGTTTTAGCTCATTCCTTTCTTTTCAGACTCACACAGTTGCTTCCTAAAAAGATCCCCCTGCCCTTTTCTCTGGCCCCTCCCACATGTTAGTTTCAGATGAATCTCCCTAAGATATCATCTTTGTTATGACTCCTCCTATGATGAATTTGTCAATACTTGCCAGGCAAAGACCACTGGGGACACACCTGTAGTTAGCAATCTAGTGTATTACTCACTGGGCTCTGGTGGCTCAATGGTAAAGAATCTGTTTGTTGATGCAAGAAATGCGGGTTTGATCCCTGGGTTGGGAAGATCCCCTGGAAAAGGAAATGGTGACCCACTCCAATATTCTTGCCTAGGAAATTCCTTGGACAGAGGAGCCTGGCAGGCTACAGTATGTGGGATCATAAAGAGTCAGACACTATTTAGCAACTAAACAACTACAGCAACAGTTATCACTAGCAATGGAGGACACGCAGTATGTGTGTGTGTGTTGGGGGGACTCTCTCAGGCAGAGTGAGAGGAAGCATCTACTGTAAGATCTGTCTTTGGGTGGGTGATTTGGAAGCAGGTTTAAGGAAGTGGGGGTACACTCTAGATTGGATGTCAGAAAGCAGGGGTAATTCTATGATTGCTTGTCTTAATAACTCTTACCTGTGGGGAGAGAAGATCAGAAGGAAGATCAAGTTGTAATTAGTTGAGATAGGAGCTGTTTGGTAGTTCTGAGTGGCAGAGTGACCTTGGTTTTTCCATATTTAAGCAAAACTATGAAGTGACCTTGCTAGGTCTCATTTCATCCAGGTCTCAGAGAGACCTTGCCTGAGAATGGGAAGCTGTGAGATTGTTTCTTTCTACTAGGAGACTTACACACCTCGCTGTGACAGGCCAGTTTCACAGGCTGCTCTATTTTTTTTTCCTTTTTTTCTTTCTCATTCACTTTGGTCAAGGGCAGATGAAGTCAGGCCATGAGACATCAATCATGATATCCAGATTGCTACTGTTGCCAGGTTTTTGTTGATTATGATCAGAAAAGTGTCCTTTGAATGTAGTCTGTGGTTAATCGAAGGTTAATCTTTCCTTCTTCTATTGTAGGAGGAGTTGTTGAAATTCTTATGTGACAGTGGCTTTGCAGAAGCTTTTAAGACTCTGGACAGGCTACATCAGCCAACTGCAACACAGACAATTATCAGAAGTAGAATACTGTTAGCCTTTGGCATTGGGTTGGGGCCAAGTCTAGAGGATGAGACCCAGGCAATGAAGGTGTATACTGTAGTCCACCGGAGGTTCTTCAAGAAAGCCAGATGGATTTTTCTTCTAGCTTACTCAAAGCTGTTATATGTACACTTGTGTTTATACAGGTGCAACCAAAGTATTTGCTATGGCACAAACTTCCCCTTGGCTGGTTAACAGGAAATCAAGGGCTACATGGCTGTCCATGACAACTCTAGATGCGAAATTAGACTGGCTTTTGGGATTCATGAAAACATAAAGCTAAGATCCAATACCTTGGGGGTTTTACTGCTATTAACTGACATGGTCCTTTCACTAAATCTCCAGGTCATAGACCTTGCAGAGACTGTTTGTTGTCATTTAGTCGCTAAGTCATCTCCAACTCTTTAGTGACCCCAGGTTCCTGTGTCCATGGGATTCTCCAGGCAAGAATACTGGAGTGGGTTGCTATGCTCTCCTCCAAGGGATCTTCCTGACCCAGAGACCAAACCTTTGTCCCTGAGATCTCCTGCTTAGACATTGCAGTTAATGATAATACTTTAGGCTATGGGAGTTAAGGGTTTCTGAGAGGTTTGCTAATTTTCTTTTAGAATTCCTCTAGTTCTATTTTTGTTGTTGTTGTTTTTTTGCGAGATTTCTGGATGATTAGTTTTACAGTAGAAGACAAAACTTTATGAAGTTATTTAATAAAAATATGAGTAAAATACATGTCCCTCTCACTAGAGAAATAGGTGAAAACAAGTTGGGAACACAAAAGCAGGCAAATTTCTTTTTCCTTTTTAGTTCAGTTCAGTCACTCAGTCGAGTCCGACTCTGCGACCCCATGGACTGCAGCACACCAGGCCTCCCTGTCCAACACCAACTCCTGGAGTTTACTCAGACTCATGTCCACTGAGTCAATGAGGCCATCCAACCATCTCATCCTCTGTCGTCCCCTTCTCCTCCCACCTTCAATCTTTCCCAGCATCAGGGTTTTTTCAAATGAGTCAGTTCTTCACATCAGGTGGCCAAAGTATTGGAGTTTCAGCTTCAGCATCAGTCCTTCCAAAGAATATTCAGGACTGATTGCCTTTAGGATGGAATGCTTAGATCTCCTTGCTGTCCAAGGGACTCTCAAGAGTCTTCTCCAACACCACAGTTCAAAAGCTTCAATTCTTCAGCGCTCAGCTTTCTTTATAGTCCAACTCTCATATCCATTCATGACTACTGGAAAAAGCATAGCTTTGACTAGATGGACCTTTGTTGGGAAAGTAATGTCTTTGCTTTTTAATATGTTCTCTAGGTTGGTCATAACTTTTCTTCCAAGGAGCAAGTGTTTTTTAATTTCATGGCTGCAGTCACCACCTGCAGTGATTTTGGAGCCCAATATAATAAAGTCATCACTGTTTCCCCATCTATTTGCCATGAAGTAATGGGACCTGATACCCTGATCTTAGTGTTCTGAATGTTGAGTTTTAAGCCAACTCTCACTTTTAACAAGAGGCTCTTTAGTTCTTCACTTTCTGCCATAAGGGTGGTGTCATTTGCATATCTGAGGTTATTGATATTTCTCCCGGGAATCTTGATTCCAGCTTGTGTTTCTTCCAGTCCAGCATTTCTCATGATGTATTCTGCATATAAGTTAAGTAAGTAGGGTGACAATATACAGCCTTGACATACTCCTTTTCCTATTTGGAACCAGTCGGCTGTTCCATGTCCAGTTCTAACTGGGGCTTCTTGACCTGCATACAGATTTCTCAAGAGGCAGGTCAGGTGGTCTGGTATTCCCATCTCTTTCAGAGTTTTCCACAGTTTGTGGTGATCCACACAGTCAAAGGCTTTGGTGTAGTTAATAAAGTAGAAGTAGATGTTTTTCTGGCATTCTTTTGCTTTTTCAATGGTCCAACAGATGTTGGCAATCTGATTTCTGGTTCCTCTGCCTTTTCTAAATCCAGCCTGAATATCTGGAAGTTCACGGATCACATATTGTTGAAACCTGGCTTGGAGAATTTTGAGCATTACTTTACTAGCATGTGAGATGAGTGCAATTGTGTGGTAGTTTGAGCATTCTTTGACATTGCCTTTCGTTGGATGAAAGGCAGAAATGAAAACTGACCTTTTCCAGCCCTGTGGCCACTGCTGAGTTTTCCAAATTCTCTGGCATATTGAGTGCAGCACTTTCACAGCATCATCTTTCAGGATTTGAAGCAGCTCAACTGGAATTCCATCACCTCCACTAACTTTGTTCATAGTGATGCTTCCTAAAGCCCTCTTGACTTTGCATTCCAGGATGTCTGGCTTTAGGTGAGTATCATACCATTGTGATTATCTGGGTCATGAAGATCTCTTTTGTATAGTTCTGTGTATTCTTGCCACCTCTTCTTAATGTCATCTGCTTCTGTTACGTCCATACCATTTCTGTCCATTATCGAGCCCATGATTGCATGAAATGTTCTCTTGGTATCTCTAATTTTCTTGAGGAGATCTCTAGTCTTTCCCATTCTATTGTTTTCCTCTATTTCTTTGCATTGATCACTGAGGAAGGCTTTCTTATCTCTCCTTGCTATTCTTTGGAACTCTGCATTCAAATGGCTATATCTTTCCTTTTCTCCTTTGCCTTTCGCTTCTCTTATTTTCTCAGCTATTTGTAAGGCCTCTTCAGACAGCTCTTTTGCCTTTTTGCATTTCTTTCTCTTGGGGATGGTCTTGATCCCTGCCTCCGACACAATGTCACAAACCTCTGTCCATAGTTCTACAGGCACTCTGTCTGTCAGATCTTATCCCTTGAATCTATTTGTGACTTCCACTTTATAATTATTAGGGATTTGATTTAGGTCCTACCTGAATGGTCTAGTGGTTTTCCCTACTTTCTTCAATTTAAGTCTGAATTTGGCAATAAGGAATTCATGATCTGAGCCACAGTCAGCTCCCAGTCTTGTTTTTGCTGACTGTATAGAGCTTCTCTGAGAGGAGCAACCCCACATCCAAGGAGCGGCAGCTGCACGGGCACAGGAGGGCTGAGAGGAGCTATTCCACATTCAAGGTCAGGAGGAGCGACCTCATCCAAGGTAAGGAGCAGTGGCTACGCTTTGCTGGAGCAGACGTGACGAGATACCACGTCCAAGGTAAGAGAAACCCAAGTGAGATGGTAAGTGTTGTGAGAGGGCATCAGAGGGCCGACAAACTGAAACCATAATCACAGAAAACTAGTCTATCTAATCACACGGACCACAACCTGGTCTAACTCAATGAAACTAAGCCATGCTGTGTGGGGCCACCCAAGACGGACGGGTCATGGTGGAGAGGTCTGACAGAAGGGAATGGCAAACCACTTCAGTATTCTTGCCTTGAGAACCCCATGAACAGTATGAAAAGGCAAGTTAGGATACTGAAAGAGGAACTCCCCAGGTCGGTAGGTGCCCAATATGCTACGGGAGATCAGTGGAGAAATAAATCCAGAAAGAATGAAGGAATGGAGCCAAAGCAAAAACAATACCCAGTTGTGGATGTGACTGGTGATAGAAGCAAGGTCTGATGCTGTAAAGAGCAATATTGTATAGGAACCTGGAATGTCAGGTCCATGAATCAAGGCAAATTGGAAGTGGTCAAACAGGAGATGGCAAGAGTGAACGTCCACATTCTAGGAATCAGTGAACTAAAATGGACTGGAATGGGTGAATTTAATTCAGATGACCATTATATCTACTACTGTGTGCAGGAATCCCTTAGAAGAAATGGAGTAGCCATCATAGTCAACAAGAGTCCAAAATGCAGTACTTGGATGCAATCTCAAAAATGACAGAATGCTCTGTTTGTTTCCAAGGCAAACCATTCAATATCACGGTGATCCAAGTCTATGTCCCAACCAGTATTGCTGAAGAAGCTGAAGTTGAACAGTTCTATGAAGATCTATAAGACCTTTTAGAACTAATACCCAAAACAGATGTCCTTTTCATTATAGGGGACTGGAATGCAAAAGTAGGAAGTCAAGAAATACCTAGAATAACAGGCAAATTTGGCCTTGGAGTACAGAATGAAGCTGGGCAAAGGTTAATAGAGTTTTGCCAAGAGAATGCACTGGTCATAGCAAACACCCTCTTCCAGCAACACAAGAGAAGACTCTACACATGGACATCACCAGATGGTCAACACCAAAATCAGATTGATTGATTATATTCTTTGCAGCCATAGATGGAGAAGCTCTATACAGTCAGCAAAAACAAGACAGGGAGCTGACTGTGGCTCAGATCATGAACTCCTTGTTGCCAAATTCAGACTTAAATTGAAGAAAGAAGGGAAAACCACTAGACCATTCAGGTAGGACCTAAATCAAATCCCTTATGACTATACAGTGGAAGTGAGAAATAGATTTAAGGGACTAGATCTGATAGACAGAGTGCCTGATGAACTATGGATGGAGGTTCGTGACACTGTACAGGAGACAGGGATCAAGACCATCCCCATGGAAAAGAAATGCAAAAAAGCAAAATGGCTGTCTGAGGAGGCCTTACAAATAGCTATGAAAAGAAGAGAAGTGAAAAGCAAAGGAGAAAAGGAAAGATATAGCCATTTGAATGCAGAGTTCCAAAGAATAGCAAGGAGAGATGAGAAAGCCTTCCTCAGCAATCAATGCAAACGAATAGAGGAAAACAACAGAATGGGGAAGACTAGAGATCTCTTCAAGAAAATTAGAGATACCAAGGAAACATTTCATGCAAAGATGGGCTCAATAAAGGACAGAAATGGTATGGACCTAACAGAAGCAGAAGATATTAAGAAAAGGTGGCAAGAATACACAGAAGAACTGTACAAAAAAGATCTTCATGACCCAGATAATCACAATGGTGTGATCACTCAGCTAGAGCCAGACATCCTGGAATGTGAAGTCAAGTGGGCCTTAGAAAGCATCACTAGGAACAAAGCTAGTGGAGGTGATGGAATTCCAGTGGAGCTATTTCAAATCCTGAAAGATGATCTGTGAGTGCTGCACTCAATATGCCAGTAAATTTGGAAAACTCAGCAGTGGCCACAGGACTGGAAAAGGTCAGTTTTCATTCCAATCCCAAAGAAAGGCAATGCCAAACAATGCTCAAACTACTGCACAATTGCACTCATCTCACATGCTCGTAAAGTAATGCTCAAAATTTTCCAAGCCAGGCTTCAGCAATATGTGAACCATGAACTTCCAGATGTTCAAGCTGGTTTCAGAAAAGGCAGAGGAACCAGAGATCAAATTGCCAACATCCGCTGGATCATGGAAAAAGCAAGAGAGTTCCAAAAAATCATCTATTTCAGCTTTATTGACTATGCCAAAGCCTTTGACTGTGTGGATCACAATAAACTGTGGAAAATAGTGAAAGAGATGGGAATACCAGACCACCTGACCTGCCTCTTGAGAAATCTGTATGCAGGTCAGGAAGCAACAGTTAGAACTGGACATGGAACAACAGACTGGTTCCAAATAGGAAAAGGAGTACGTCAAGGCTGTATATTGTCACCCTGCTTATTTAACTTATATGCAGAGTACATCATGAGAAACGCCAGGCTGGAAGAAACACAAGCTGGAATCAAGATTCCCGGGAGAAATATCAATAACCTCAGATATGCAGATGACACCACCCTTATGGCAGAAAGTGAAGAGGAACTAAAAAGCCTCTTGATGAAAGTGAAAGTGGAGAATGAAAAAGTTGGCTTAAAGCTCAACATTCAGAAAACGAAGATCATGGCATCTGGTCCCATCAGTTCATGGGAAATAGATGGGGAAACAGTGGAAACAGTGTCAGAATTCATTTTTTTGGGCTCCAAAATCAGTGCAGATGGTGACTGCAGCCATGAAATTTAAAGACGCTTACCCCTGGAAGGAACTTTATGACCAACCTAGATAGCATATTCAAAAGCAGAGATATTACTTTGCCAACAAAGGTCCATCTAGTCAAGGCTATGGTGTTTCCAGTGGTCATGTATGGATGTGAGAGTTGGACTGTGAAGGAAGCTGAGCACTGAAGAACTGATGCTTTGAACTGTGGTGCTGGAGAAGACTCTTGCGAGATCTTGGACTGCAATGAGATCCAACCAGTCCATCCTAAAGGAGACCAGTCCTGGGTGTTCATTGGAAGGACTGATGCTGAGGCTAAAACTCCAGTACTTTGGCCACCTCATGTGAAGAGTTGACTCATTGGAAAAGACCTTGATGCTGGGAGGGATTGGGGGCAGGAGGAGAAGAGGACGACAGAGGATGAGATGGCTGGATGGCATCACTGACTTGATGCACTTCAGTTTGCATAAACTCCGGGAGTTGGTGATGGACACGGAGGGCTGGTGTGCTGTGATTCATGGCGTTGCAAAGAGTCGGACACGACTGAGTGACTGAACTGAACTGATAGAGCTTCTCCATCCTTGGCTGCAAAGAATATAATCAATCTGATTTCAGTGTCGACCATCTGAGTGGAGTCTTCTCTTGTGTTGTTGGAAGAGGGTGTTTGCTGACCAGTGCGTTTTCTTGGCAAAACTCTATTAGCCTTTGCCCTGCTTCATTCTGTACTCCAAGGCCAAATTTGCCTGTTACTCTAGGTATTTCTTGACTTCCTACTTTTGCATTCCAGTCCCCTATAATGAAAAGGACATCTTTTTGGGGTGTTAGTTCTAAAAGGTCTTGTAGGTCTTCATAGAACCGTTCAACTTCAGCTTCTTCAGCAATACTGGTTGGGGCATAGACTTGGATCACCGTGATATTGAATGGTTTGCCTTGGAAATGAACACAGATCATTCTGTCGTTTTTGAGAGTGCATCCAAGTAGTGCCTATTACCGGAGAAGGCAATGGCAACCCACTCCAGTACTCTTGCCTGGCAAATCCCATTGACGGAGGAGCCTGGTGGGCTGTAGTCCAGGGGGTCGTTAAGAGTTGGACACGACTGAGCAACTTCACGTTCACTTTTCCCTTTCATGCATTGGAGAAGGAAATGGCAACCCACTCCAGTGTTCTTGCCTGGAGAATCCCAGGGACGGGGGAGCCTGGTGGGCTGCCGTCTCTGGGGTCGCACGGAGTTGGACACGACTGAAGCAACTTAGCAGCAGCAGCAGCAGCAGCATGCCTGTTGGACCTTTTTCGTCTATGACGGCTACTCCATTTCTTCTAAGGGATTCTTGTCCACAGTAGTAGATGTATTGGTCATCTGAGTTAAATTCACCCATTCCAGTCCATTTTAGTTCGCTGATTAATAAAATGTTTTTCCTTTCCTTATCTTCTTTTCTTTGTCTTCTCTCTTCCCTCCCTTCCTTCTTCTCTTTCCCTTCTTCTTTTTCTCTGCCTCGCCCTACCATGGTTAGAGCAGCAGCTCTCAGAGAAGAAGCGTCAGTCTTTTCTGAGAACAAACAGGCAGTAACCAGAATATATTCATAACCCAGGCAGGAGGCTTTGACAGGAAGTCCATAAGGACAGTTTAAGGATTCCTGAAATTTGGTTCCTATCCACATCTGGTCTCCAGAGTTTTTCCAGGATTGTGTCACTAGCTGGTGGGATGTATTTTGGAAACATCCTCATTATACCTATAAAATTACCCCACTAATGTTGGTGTTACACCCCTGCCAATTGATTTTTGCTATTATGTATAATACCATAGGCCTTCCCTGGTGGCTCAGCAGTAAAGAACTTGCCTGCCAAAGAAGGAGATATGGGTTCAATCTTTGGGTTGGGAAGATCTCCTGGAGAAGGAAATGGTATCCCCCTCCAGTATTCTTGTCTGGGAAACCCCTTAGACAAAGGAGCCTGGTGGGCTACAGTCCATGGGGTTGCAAAGAGTTGGACACAGCTTAGTGACTAAACAACAACATGATGTAATAAAACCTTTTTGCTAAACTTCATTAACATTTTCTTTGGCACAACCAGAGAGGGTGCCAATTTTTTTTTTTTTTTTTTTTGGATCATCCTGAGAGTCCCAAGTATTATCTAATTAGTTAGCAGCCTAATTTTTTCCACTTATACTTTCTGAATCAGGGGCTGGTCTCTCATAGCCTAATCACCTTTTTGAATTCCTCCAACGCCTGTGTTTCCTGTGTGAGTACATGAGCAATTCTCTTGGATAATGCTGCCCTTTTTCTGAGCATAGTGGTCAGCTAGAGCACTACCGGGAGATTCAAAGTCTTTGCATTTTGAGTGACCTTCCTCTTTTATTATAGCTATTTTCTTCAGTGAAAGCAGGGCATTAAAAGTTCTTTAATTTGTTGCCTAGTTTATATGGGATCCTGCCGATGTAAGAAAGTCTTTCTGAAATATTCTGAAGTCATAGACTAGTCTTAAAAATATATCCATTATCAGCATAACTATTTGCTCTTTTATTCTTTTCCAGCTGGTAGAGCCAGGTAAGGGCAATTATATCTGAGCTGATTTGATCAGGGGAGTTGCTTCTCTTCCAAAGGTGAATTTGGGTTTGTGGTAACATAACCTGCTTGACAATTTCAGGTTTCTGTTTTTAAATAAGAGCCACCCACCAATAAAATCAGCTTAGGGTTATCCAGAGAATCTGTAATAAATTGATAGGAGACATAGAAAATAATAAAGTTCATAAATAATCATAAAGTTCTCCTTTAGGCAGAGGAAGGGGAGCGGTTGGGTTTCCTGTGTTGTAGCAATAGATAGTAATGTTGAAAGAAAAAGAGTAATGTTTCATTGGATGTGAGGCAACGAGTTGAGAAACACTGGCTACTTTCCATACGTCAAGGAGCCTATTCACGGAGAGCCATTAAGTTTAGTGGACTCCCTACAACTAGGCCAGCTGAGGCTTCCAAAGCTGCAATGCTGCTGCTTAGTTCTTGTATGTGCATATGTGTGCCTAGTTGCTCAGTCGTGTCCGACTCTTGGCGACCCCATGGACTGTAGCCGGCCAGGCTTCTCTGTCCATGGGATTCTCCAGGGAAGAATGCTGGAGTGGGCAGCCATTCCCTTCTCCAGGGGATCTTCCCAACCCAGGGATCAACCTGGATCTCCTGCATTGCAGGTGGATTCTTTACTGTCTGAGCCACCAGGAAAGCCCACTTAGTTCTTAGATGAGGTAACTATGTCTTAGCGGCCAGGTCTAAATGATGATTGAAATAAGCTATGGGCCTCTAATGACTCCCAGGTAATCGAGTCAACATTTATGGTTTATGACAACTAGGCAACCCAGGTTTGGGGCTGTTGCAGACCTGTTCTTAGGTTTCAGAAAGTTTGTCCATCTTCCAAGTATATGTTCAAGGTCTGAAGATTTAGTTCTGAAAAGGACAAGCTTGGCACGCAGTGTCTGCAAGATACAATCTTCCCTGTCTGTTGTTCAGTCCCTAAGTCGTGTCTGACTCTTTGTGATCCCATAGACTGCAGCATGCCCAGCTCCTCTGTCCTTAGCTATCTCCTGGAGTTTGCTCAGATTCATGTGCATGGAACCTGTGATGCCATCCAACCATCTCATCCTCTGTGCCCCCTTCTCTTTTTGCCTTCAATCTTTCACAGCATCAGGGTCATCCTAGGAGTCCTCAAAGTTGTATTTTAAAAAGTTGGTCTTGGAAAATTCTGAATAGTTTGTCATTTTCAGTGTAGTGAGAGAGTTATCTTCTTGTGATATTGTCTGCCATAAATAATGGACTTGTTGTTGCAAAACTGAATTTCTTTGAAGGATGTAAGTCTCTTCTGGACTAAGGTCTTTAACAAATACACAAAAATCAATCTTAAAATTTTGCTCATTTTTTGAATGTAGTAAAAGATATCTACATATTAGATTAGAAGAGAATCACAAGGAAATCTCAGATCTTTAGGGTCTCAGTTAATCTAAGAGAAAAAAGAGGAGAGCTTCAGCAAATTTCTGAGACAAAATACTCCAGGTGTATTGTTTATTTTCCCATGAGAAAGAAAATAAATATTGACTGTCTGGACCTAATAGGATGCTAAAGAATGAACATAAGTCCATCAGACTGAAGTGGGTGGTTTCGAGTAGTGGTGAAGACAAAATGGAATTGTGGTTAAAGACTACCGGGAAAAGAGGAATCACCATTTTATTTACGGTGGCACAGTCTTGCATAAATCGGTATCTTTGCCCATGAGGCTTCTTACCAGGCAATCCTGGAGTTTTATAAGAGCTGATGCAAGGAATAATGAATCCCCGATTTATAAAATCTTCTGTACTGGGTCTTAATCCTTCCTTAGCTTCAGGCTTTATAGAGTATTGAACAAGAACAGGGAAGGGTTTAGAAGAGTCCATTTCTATTTTGATGGGTTTGGTCTTCAGAATTCTTTAGTAAGTCTGTTGGCCCAGAGAAAATTAGGGCTCACATAATTGCTCAAACTGTGTGTGATTCAGCTGGATTTTTAGGTATAGCAAAGGTGCCATCTAAATTGCACTATTAAAGGATTATGCATGGGAGAGACTTTGGGTGTTTCCAGCATAGTCTGAGGAACATTTGAATGGGTAGTTTCATTTACATAAAACATCCTTGCCAATAAAATTTACTGGTGTGGTGTCAAAGAGAAGAAAAGCATGTTGACTAGTGAAGGGTCAAGAGTTACAGTCACAGGCTGGGTAATGGGAAGAGTTTGAGCACTATTTGAAATTCCTAAAGTTTAATGATAGACATTGTGGTAGAATTTACATTAACAGAGTAGCACACATATCTATCAAAAAGATTTGCTTTTGTTTTTTATTATTAAAGATAATTCTCCTGGTTAATTTAGAGGAATCATTAGAAATTGGGAACTACAATAGCCCTCAGAGTCCCTTCATTATTCCTGTTTGGAATAACAAGGGGGCAATGTAGTTCTGTTTCATTTTGTTCTTTTTTTTTTTTGACCATGCTTTGATGCTGGGAGGGATTGGGGGCAGGAGGAGAAGGGGACAACAGAGGATGAGACGGCTGGATGGCATCACTGACTCAATGGACGTGACTCTGCGTGAACTCCGGGAGTTGGTGATGGACAGGGAGGCCTGGCATGCTGCGATTCATGGGGTTGCAAAGAGTTGGACATGACTGAGCGACTGAACTGAACTGAACTGAGGCATGTGGAAATCTCAGTTCCCCAACCAGGGACTGAATCCCAGGCCCCCCTGCTTTGGAAGCACTGACTGGACCACCAGCGAAGTCTCAATTCTGTTTCATTTTAGTTCAGATGGGGTAGATATTTTTTTCAGGGCTCCCCTCTCCCCCTCTACTCCTTTATTTTACAGTATTGGCAAGTAGTCTTTGTCAAGGGAAAGTTTTTATTGTCTCTTGAGGGAGAACAGGGTAGATTTAATTGCTTTAATCAGAACGTTATGTGCTTTGTTTGCTTACTGGTGTATTTTTCTTTTGGGTACCTAGAGCCTTTTCAAAATGTTCAGCCAAATGTTGAAGTTTATGGAAATGGGTGATCTGCAAATCAACTTTTTTTATGAACCAAATCTGCAATTTCTGCCTTTAAATTGCCAACAAAGAAAGGTGGACAGGGCATTAGAAATGATATCAGTAGCTGAACCAGGATATTGTCTAAGTATGCTGATTAGTCTGCTGATGAAGACCCTTTGGATTCGTTCTTTTGCTATTTGCAAGATGGAATCAAGGTCCACGGTTTTTTGTTTTGTTTGTTTCTTTTGTTTTTGTTTTAATAAGTAGGTCTTGTGTTACAGTTTCCAAAAGGTTCTCATCCATTTGCTGTACTTTAAGATGTCCTGACTAAGTAAAATGTATCTCATTATTTTTATTAAAGTTTTTTTTTTTACTAATAAAAGTATAGATCCTTATGCACTTATAAGAAGTCATACAGAGAGATCCCTTGTATCCTTTATTTTTTTTTCTTTTTTTTCCCCTTGTATCCTTTATCTAGTTTCCCCAAATATCTTGTAAACTGATGTACAATGTTACAAGGATACTGACGATTCACCAACTTGTTCAGATAGCCCCAGTATTACTTGTAAACATTTGAGTGGACATGTGTACAATTTTATACTTGGTTAGGTTGATGTACTCACCACCAACAGTCAAGATATAGAACAGTTCCACATTGCAACAGCCCCTCCTGTTGTCCCTTAAACACCACATCTACCTCCCTCAAGCTCCTACATCCTTGGAAACCAATAATCTCTTTTTAAAATTGTGTTTTAGATGTTATAGAAATGTTATATAAATGGAATCATGCAACCTTTTGAGATTTTTTTTTTCCATTTAGCACAGGCCTCTGGAGATTCAGTTGTAGCAGTTATCCATAATTCATTCACTTTTAATGGCTGAATAGTATTCCATTTCCCTCATTCACCCCCTGAAGGACACCTATGTTGGGCTTGTCCCAGTTTTTTGACTACTACAAAGAAAGCTGGTATGAGCATTCATGGACAGGTTTTTGTATAAACACAAGATTTCATTTATGTTGAATAAACATAAGATGCATACTAATTGCATGTTTAGTTTTATAATAAACTGCCAGTTTCCAGAGTGACTATACCATTTTACATCACCACAAACAACTCACTTTGTCCACATCCTTGCCCACATATGATGCTGTCTTTATTTAGGTGCTTCTGGGTTGGGTACAATTTTGGCCATTCTGACAGGCATGTAGAGGTATATCATTGTGATTTTAATTTGCATTTCTTTGATGGCTAATGATAAAGTTTTCATGTTCTTATTTGCTATGTATTTGCCTTCAGTGAAATATTTGTGTTTCTTGCCCATTGTTTGATTGGATTTTTTTAACTGTTAAGTTTCAGGATCTTTATATATTCTAAATACTAATCCACTGTCAGATGTGTCATTTGCAAATATTTTGCTCCCAGTTTGTAGCCTGTCTTTTTCATCCTCTTTTCAGAGTCCTTCACAGAGAAAAACTTTTAAATTTTGATGAGGTCCAATTTTTCAGTTTTTCCCTTTATGGACTGTGTTTTTGGTGTCAAATACAACAACTCTTTACGAAGGTCTAGATCCCAAAGATTTTCTCCAATGTCAGATGCAGAAAGATTTCTAGTTTTTCATTTTACATTTAAGTCCATAATTTATTTTGAGTTAATTTTTGTATAAAGAGTAAGGTTTAGGTTGAGGGTTATTTTCTTTATTTTGCCTGTGGATATCCAATTACTCCAATACTGTTGGTTGAAAAGGCCATCCTTCCTCTATTGAATTGCTTTTGTATCTTTGCTAAAACTCAGTTGAGTGTATTTGTATGGGAATATTTCTGCATTCTCAATTTTAATCCATTGTTCTATATGTATTTCCCTTGTTAGTACCACACTGTGTTATTTACTCTAGCTGTAAATTAAGCCTTCATGTTAGGCTGATTTCTCCCACTGCATTTTTCTTTGTCAAGATTATTTTAGCTATTCTATAGTCTTACCTTGGTGGCACTAGTGGTAATAACCTGTCTGCCAACGCAGAAGACATAAGAGATATGGGTTTAATCCCTGGGTTGGGAATATCCCCTGGAGGAAAGTATGGCAACCCACTCCAGTATTCTTGCCTGGAGAATCCCATGGACAGAGAAGACTGGCAGGCTACAGTCTATGGGATCGCAAGAGTCAGACAAAACTGAAGTTTTCTGAGGAACTTCCAGACTATTTTCCATAGTGGCTGCACCAATTTACATTCCCACCAACAGTGTAGGAGGGTTCCCTTTTCTCTACACCTTCTCTAGCAGGACATTGCATAAAAAAAAAAAAAAAAAATTAGAATATACATTCTTTTCAAGTGCACAGGGAACATTCTCTAGGATTGACCACATACTAGGGCACAAAACTAACCTTAACAAATTTAAGAGTACAGAAATTATTTCAAGCATCTTCCCTGACCACAATAGCATGAAACTAGTCAGTCCATGGGGTCGCTAGGAGTCAGACAGGACTGAGCGACTTCACTTTCACGCATTGGAGAAGGAACTGGCAACCCACTCCAGTGTTCTTGCCTGGAGAATCCCAGGGATGGGGGAGCCTGATGGGCTGCTGTCTATGGGGTCACACAGAGTTGGACACGACTGAAGTGACTTAGCAGCAGCAGCAGATATCAACCACAGGAAAAGAAATGAGGAAAAAAAAAAAAACAATGACATGAAGATTAAACAAGATGCTGGGAAGTCAATGAGACAATAAAAAGGAAATTTAAAACATATCTTGAGACAAATGACAATGAAAAAAAAACTATAAAAAAATCGATGAGATATAGAAAAGGACACTCTTAGAGAGAAGTTCATAGTGATACAGGCCTTCCTAAAAAAACCCAGAAAAATCTCAAATAAACAACCCAACATACCACTTAAAAGAATTAGAAAAAGAATAAACAAAATTTAAAGTCAACAGAAGGAAGGAAATACATAAAATAGAGATTTAAAAAATGATAGAAAAAGTCAATAAAACCAAGATCTGGTTCTTTGAAAGGGTAAACAAAATTGACACACCTCTGGCCAGGCTCACCAAGAAGAAAAGAGAGTGAAGTCAAATAAACAAAATAAGAAATCTCAACTGATACCACAGAAATGTAAAAAAACATAAAAGAATACTGTGAACAATTATATGCCAACCAATTGGAAACCTAGAAGAAATAGACAAATTTCTAGAAACACACAGCCCACCAAAATTGAATCAAGAAGAAACAGATAATTTGAACAGATTGAATACTAAAAATGACATAGACTCTATAGTAATAATAATAATAAACCCTTACAAACAAGAGTCCAGGACCAGATGGCTTCACAGGAAAATTCTACCAAATATCAAAGAAGTTATATTGATCATTCTTAAACTTTTCTAAAAAGATTGAAGAGGAAGAAACACGCCCCAAGAAAAGTCACATAGTTGTGTCCAACTCTTTAGAACCCCATGGACTGTAGCCCACCAGACTCCCCTGTCCATGGGATTCTCCAGGCAAGAATACTGGAGTAGGGTGCCATGCCCTTCTCCAGGGGATCTTTCCAACCCAGGGATAGAACCCAAGTCTCCCACATCGCAGGCGGATTCTTTACCATCTGAGCCACCAGGGAAGCCCTCTATGAAGCCACCATCACTCTGATACCAAAACCAAAGACAGCACTAAAAAAGAAAGTTATAGGCCAATAGCTTTGATGAATACAGATGCAAAACTTGTCAACAGAACACTTGCAAACTGAATCCAACAACACATAAAAAAAGACCACACACCAGGACTGCTGGGATTCATCCCAGCTTCATAAGTATGGTTCAACATACGCAGGTCAATCAATGTGATACACAAAAGAAACAAAAGACAAAAACCACAGGATCATTTCCATAGATGCAGAAGAAGCATTTGACAAAATTCAACATCCATTCATGATTAAAAAAACCCTCACATATATAATTTTTCTAGAAAATTTCCACATTTAAAAAGTAAAAAGCAGCTGAAATTAGTTTTAATAATATTCTAACCTAAGGTATCAAAATATTATCATTTCAACATATGAACTTTGTGAATTGGATAGTTTTTTTTTTTTTAATGCTAAACCTTCAAAATCTTGAGGGTATTTTTTACTTACACACATCTCAGTCCAGGCTAACCTCATTTCAAGTCTTCAGTACCACCCCTTCGCTCCTGCTTTTTTGCTTGACAAGTTCTTCCCTTGAGACAATGAACACAGAATAGCTTTGAATGCTTGAATTCTAAGGACCAGGAGGTGATAAGTTAGAAACTGGGGAAACAACTGGCAAACATCTCAGAAAGTATTATTCCAGGAAGAAAAGGAAGTCTTCCATTCATCTGAGAACCTTGGCTAATTTTCCGTATACTCTCAGATTTTTAAGATTTGTTCATCCATGGTGACTTTCCCTCCCAAATACAGGGCTTAGCTTCCCTGGTGGCTCAGATGGTAAATAATCTGCCTGTAATACAGGAGACCCACATTTGATCCCTAGGTTGGGAAGATCCCCTGGAGAAGGGAATGGCAACCCATTCCAGTACTCTTGCCTGAAGAACCCCATGGACGGAGGAACCTGGGGGGCTACAGTCCACAGAGTCGCTAAGAGTTGGACACACCTGAGTGACTAACACACATTTTTTTTACATTATATTTTCAAAGGAAGATGACCCCCAGGTCTAGGGAAGCCAGGAGATTAAGAGCTAGTTTTCTGCTCAGAAATGCATCAGCTCAGCCTCCTGCGCAGTTTCTCCTTTAGGATCTAATGGGCAGGGAAGGGGAACTACATTTGCAGCCTTCAAAGGGATGTCTAACCCTTCAATGACAGAGCCAGCAGAGGACCAGAACAGCTCAGAATGGAATGAGTGAACTGAATGGTCAGAGGGCAAAGGGTGAATCAGGGGTCAGGGCGACCTCAACACCATCAGCAAGGAGGGACATCCAAGAAGGGCCAGTGTTTGAACAAGGACCATCTGGGATAAGCAGTAATCATTGGAAAGAGGGTAAAGTACTTTGCCTGAGATTAAAAAAAAAGATAATAGCCCAGCAACTGATGTATGTGCTAAGGGCCTCCCTTTATTGATATACATATATATGGTTTTTATGAGGGACCAGCATTTACTTTTATGGCTGAGTTAATGGACTTCTAGAAATAAAAATTGAATGCAGAAAGCAACATTTACTACTCCTGTAACATTAGAAAAATCTCCAGCAGCCTTTCTCCTTTCTGTCCTTCCTTCTCCCCCTTCCCTGCTTCCCTTCATCCCCCCCTGCATCTCTCTCTCCTCTCACGCTCATTTACTCAGCATCAAGCCAGGTACTGCAGACAAGGAGAGGAAAGACAGGATCCCACCCGAACCAAGCAGACTAGTTCACATTCTGAGGCCAAAAAAGTCTGCACCACGTAGTAGAGGAAGGGGCTGCATGGAGCTCTGAGCAAGGTGATTCCAGCGTCCGAAGCTGGCCCCTTTCTCGGATGTCAGGAGGCAGAGAAGTAAATGAAGGTTGTATCTAGGTGGGGGAGGGGGGTGGTCTGGATGATGCCTGTCTGAGGTTTGAAGGCTAATAAGGGATTGGCTGAGTGAATTTGGAGAAAGAACATCTAGGAAGTGGGAGGAGCTGTACAAAGGCATGGAGGTGCTGGGTTGGGACTTGAGTCCAAAGACCTCAAGTGGGCTCAGCATGACTGGAGCCCTCAATGGGGACACGTGAGAGGGCTGAGATAAGACAGGCCAAGGCCAGATCACTGAGGGTCTTTATATATCAAAGATGCTGGATTATCTTCCAAAGCAGTGGTTCTCAATGTGTGGAGATTTTTTCCCCTCAAGAGACTGCTGGTAACGTCTGGAGACAATGTACATGGTCACCACTTCGAGAGGGGTGCAACTGGTATCATTTAGTGGGTAAAGGTCAAGGATATCAGTAAACATCCCATAATTCACCAGACAGCTCCCCAGGGCTGACTCCTTACTTTGCAAGGTCCAAACGAGAAGATGACTTTTGATCTAACGCGCACTGGTCAGGGGTCCCTTTGACCATGGTATACAAATACTCAACTAGTTGTGCCTTTGTTTGCTTCCCCTGTGGCCTTCCCTGGTGGATCAGACAGTAAAGAATCTGCCTGCAATGCAGGAGACCTGGCTTCATTCCCCAGGGAATGGCACCCCACTCCAGTATTCTTGCCTGGAGAATCCCATGGACAGAGGAGCCTGGTGGGCTACAGTCATGGCGTCATGAAGAGTCAAGACACAACTGAGATACTTTTACTTTCTTTGCTTTCCCATTTAAAATGTTTGGAGTGAATACATTCTGTTGGAAAGTCTTACATTTGGTGGGGGGCAGCAGGCTAGTTCCATGAATTAACAAACTCATCAGAGTAAGAAAGAAATATTATTTTTCTAGACAGTAAGTATGTGGACTGGAATGGGTGAATTTAACTCAGATGACCATTACATCTACTACTGTGGACAACAATCCCTTAGAAGAAAAGGAGTAGCCGTCACGGTCAACAAGAGTCCAACAGGCAGTACTTGGATGCAATCCAAAAATGACAGAATGATCTCTGTTTGTTTCCAAGGCAAACCATTCAATATCACAGTAATCCAAGTCTATGCCCCGACCGGTAATGCTGAAGAAGCTGAACAGTTCTATGAAGACCTATGAGATCTTCTAGAACTAACAACCAAAAAAGGTGTCCTTTTCATTATAGGGGACTGGGATGCAAAAGTAGGAAGTCAAGAAATACCTGGAGTAACAGGCAAATTTGGTCTTGGAGTACAGGATGAAGCAGGGCAAAGGTTAATAGGGTTTTGCCAAGAGAATGCACTGGTCATAGCAAACACCCTCTTCCAACAACACAAGAGAAGACTCTACACATGGACATCACCAGATGGTCGACACCAAAATCAGATTGATTATATTCTTTGCAGCCAAAGATGGAGAAGCTCTATACGGTCAGCAAAAACAAGACAGGGAGCTGACTATGGCTCAGATCATGAATTCCTTATTGTCAAATTCAGACTTAAATTGAAGAAAGTAGGGAAAACCACTAGACCATTTTTGTATCAGTTCAGTTCAGTTAAGTCGCTCAGTCGTGTCCGACTCTTTGCAACGCCATGAATTGCAGCACACCAGGCCTCCCTGTCTATCACCAACTCCTGGAGCTCACTCAAACTCATGTCTGTTGAGTCGGTGATGCCATCCACCCATCTCATCCTCTGTCGTCCCCTTTTCCTCCTGCCCCCAATCCCTCCCAGCATCAGAGTCTTTTCCAATGAGTCAACTCTTCGCATGAGGTGGCCAAAGTACCAGAGTTTCAGCTTCAGCATCAGTCCTTCCAAAGAAATCCCAGGGCTGATCTCCTTCAGAATGGACTGGTTGGATCTCCTTGCAGTCCAAGGGACTCTCAAGAGTCTTCTCCAACACCACAGTTCAAAAGCATCAATTCTTCGGCACTCAGCCTTCTTCACAGTCCAACTCTCACATCCATACATGACTACTGGAAAAACCATAGCCTTGACTAGATGGTCCTTTGTTGGCAAAGTAATGTCCCTGCTTTTGAATACGCTATCTAGGTTGGTCATAACTTTCCTTCCAAGAAGTAAGTGTCTTTTAATTTCATGGCTGCAGTCACCATCTGCAGTGATTTTGGAGCCCAAAAAATAAAGTCTGGCACTGTTTCCACTGTTTCCCCATCTATTTCCCATGAAGTGATGGGACCAGATGCCATGATCTTCGTTTTCTGAATGTTGAGCTTTAAGCCAACTTTTTCACTCTCCTCTTTCACTTTCTTCAAGAGGCTTTTTAGTTCCTCTTCACTTTCTGCCATAAGGGTGGTGTCATCTGCATATCTGAGGTTATTGATATTTCTCCTGGCAATCTTGATTCCAGCTTGTGCTTCTTCCAGTCCAGCGTTTCTCATGATGTACTCTGCATATAAGTTAAATAAGCAGGGTGACAATATACAGCCTTGACATTCTCCTTTTCCTATTGGGAACCAGTCTGTTGTTCCATGTCCAGTTCTAACTGTTGCTTCCTGACCTGCATATAGGTTTCTCAAGAGGCAAGTCAGGTGGTCTGGTATTCCCATCTCTTTCAGAATTTTCCACAGTTTATTGTGATCCACACAGTCAAAGGCTTTGGCATAGTCACTAAAGCAGAAATAGATGTTTTTCTGGAACTCTCTTGCTTTTTTGCTGATTCAGCAGATGACCTAAATCAAATCCCTAATGATTATAAAGTGGAAGTGACAAATAGATTCAAGGGATAAGATCTGATAGACAGAGTGCCTGAAGAACTATGGAGGTTTGTGACATTGTATAGGAGGCAGGGATCAAAACCATCCCCATGGAAAAGAAATGCAAAAAGGAAAAATGGCTCTCTGAGGAGGCCTTACAAATAGCTGTGAAAAGAAGAGAAGCAAAAGCAAAGCAGAAATGCAGAGTTCCAAAGAATAGCAAGGAGAGACAAGAAAGCCTTCCTCAGGGATCAATGCAAAGAAATAAAGGAAAACAATAGGATGTGAAAGACTAGAGATCTTATCAAGAAAATTAGAGATACCAAGGGAACATTTCATGCAAAGATGGGCTCGACAAAGGACAGAAATGGTATGGACCTAACAGAAGCAGAAGATATTAAGAAGAGGTGGCAAGAATACATAGAAGAACTGTACGAAAAAGAGCTTCATGACCCAAAGAATCACAATGGTGTGATCACTCACCTAGAGCCAGACATCCTGGAATGTGAAGTCAAGTGGGCTTTAGGAAGCATTACTATGAACAAAGTTAGTGGAGATGATGGAATTCTAGTTGAGCTATTTCAAATCCTGAAAAATGATGCTGTGAAAGTGCTGCACTCAATATACCACCGAATTTGGAAAACTCAGCAGTGTCCACAGGACTGGCTAAGGTCAGTTTTCATTCCAATCCCAAAGAAAGGCAATGCCAAAGAATGCTCAAACTACCGCACAATTACACGCATCTCACACGCTAGTAAAGTAATGCTCAAAATTCTCCAAGCCAGGCTTCAACAATATGTGAACCATGAACTTCCAGATGTATAAGCTGGATTCAGAAAAGGCAGAGGAACCAGAAATCAGATTGCCAACATCTGTTGGACCATTGAAAAAGCAAGAGAGCTCCAGAAAAACATCTACTTCTGCTTTATTGACTACGCCAAAGCCTTTGACTGTATGGATCACAATACACCGTGGAAAATTCTGAAAGAGATGGGAATACCAGTGCACCTGACCTGCTTCTTGAGAAACCTGTATGCAGGTCAGGAAGGAATAGTTAGAACTGGACATGAAACAACAGACTGGTTCCCAATAGGAAAAGGAGAATGTCAAGGCTGTATATTGTCACCCTGCTTATTTAACTTATATGCAGAATACATCATGAGAAACGCTGGGTTGGAAGAAGCACAAGCTGGAATCAAGATTGCCAGGAGAAATATCAGTAACCTCAGATATGCAGATGACACCACCCTTATGGCAGAAAGTGAGAAAGAACTAAAGAGCCTCCTGATGAAAGTGAAACAGGAGAGTGAAAAAGTTGGCTTAAAGCTCAACATTCAGAAAATGAAGATCGTGGCATCTGGTCCCATCACTTCATGGAAAATAGATGGGGAAACAATGGAAACAGTGGAAAACTTTATTTTTTTGGGCTCCAAAATCAGTGCAGATGGTGACTGCAGCCATGAAATTAAGAGACGCTTGCTCCTTGAAGGAAAGTTATGACCAACCTAGACAGCATATTAAAAAGCAGAGACATCACTTTGCCAACAAAGGTCCGTCTAGTCAAGGTTATGGTTTTTCCAGTGGTCATGTATGGATGAGAGAGTTGGAGTGTGAAGAAAGCTGAGCACTGAAGAATTGCTGCTTTGAACTGTGGTGTTGGAGAAGACTCTTGAGAGTCCCTTGGACAGCAACGAGAGCCAACCAGTCCATCCTAAAGGAAATCAGTCCTGAATATTCATGGAAGGACTGATGCTGAAGCTGAAACTCTAATACTTTGGCCACCTGATGGGAAGAACTGACTCATTTGAAAGATCCTGATGCTGGGAAAGATTGAAGGTGGGAGGAGAAGGGGATGATAAAGGATGAGATGGCTGGATGGCATCACTGATTCAATGGACATGAGTTTGAGTAAACTCTGGGAGTTGGTGATGGACAGGGAGGCCTGGCGTGCTGCAGTCCATCGGGTTGCAAAGAGTCGGACACAATTGAGTGACTGAACTGAACTGAACTAAAGTATGTGGAGGGTAGGAATTATCTACAAATTCATTCATTCACTCACTCAACAATGAAGGCCAGGCTCTCTGCACACTTTGCAGACATCTGCACAGTTCACCATTGCCCTTTACGTTGGTTGTGAAGATCAGGATGGTCCACAGAACTTCCCAAAATCTGGGAGGGTCTGGGGTCACCATTCCTCATGCAAAACCCACATCTGTGAGTTTTGTTCCCGGAATCCACTTCCCATTCAGGGTCCTCCCTGCATCATAACTTACACACGCTCTTGGTTACAGACGTCACCTCTTCTACTTCCCAGTCGTTAACCTCAGATGTGGAATTTTTCAGTTTACAGAAATGATTTAGAGATTTTTCAGAGCCAACCTGTATATTTTCAGAATGAGTCTCTCATGGAAAGATAGATATAAAGTGTTAGTCCCGTGGGCAAGGATGGACAGGCATAGATTCAGACCTTCCTCTCTGTCAGACTATCAGGGCGGTATCACTGATGGGAGGGACTTCCTTGAAAGTGGGGAAGTTTTGTTTTGACTTCTGACAGACACTCATCTGAGCATAGCCTGTGGCCTACCCACCCCCCCAAATCTTAATGGATCCATATGAGTTATAAGAAGGTAGACAGATACACAGCATTTATCCAGCCATGTATGCCTTTTCTTCCCACCTTTCCCCTCCCTCTAGGAATCAGATGTATGACAGTCAGCAGGTCTCCTCTCTGAGCCTGTGTAGGAGGGAAAGAGGCTGGGACCATAAAGAGGAGGAAATGGAAAGAGAATTGATGAAAATCTCCAGTAGCTCTTAAGCTTCCCTGGTGGCTCAGTTGGAAAGGTTCCATTCCTGGGTCGGGAAGATCCCCTGGAGTTAGAAAATGGCAACCCACTCCGGTGTTCTTGCCTGGAGAATCCCATGGACAGAGGAGCCTGGTGGGCTACAGTCCATGGGGTCGCAAAGAGTTGGACATGACTGAGCAACTAACATTTTCACTTTCCAGCACCTCTTATTTCTTGATCAGTTTGAGGTTGGGTTACGTGGCTACAGAAGGGAAATGAGAGAGAACAGAGCCTATAACTGCCTTCCTTTGTGCTTTGCCTTTGTGTCTGGGAGCCATGTGGAAGCACCGTGAGCAGAGGGGAGGGGAGTGGCTGTGAGCACTGCCCTTTCGTTGTGTGACCTGGATGGCTCTGGTTTCAGACAGGGTACGGAGACCTTAGCACCATGTCCCATGTGTCAGGAGGGTCAGCCAATGGCAGGCATGTACACATAGATGTATCACACAAAATGCCAACAAAGGAGCAGAGGGATCATTTATCCAACTGGTCAACCTCCCAGTTGTGGCGGCCATGGCCCAGAGAAGTTAACGCACTTTTTGAGGGTCACAGGCAGTAGGATCCCTGGAGCCAGCCTCTGGGCCTCGGATTACTTGGCTGGAATTCTTAATGCCAATCACACCCTGGGAGTGAATAAAGAAAAACCTGTGTTCTGTCTTGCACGTGTTCTTCAGCATCTGTATCGGCTGTTGCTGAACTTAGCGTTTGAAGCTATCATTTTCATACAAAAGCAAAACGGAATAAAAGAACAACCCATTCACCATGATTTACAAATCGAAGACACCGAATAATAATACCTTGCATTTCCAGAGAGCTTTTATATCTACAGAGCTCTTCCTAGACAATAAGTAATGAATTCTCCAACTCCCCTTAGGAATAGAGACACACATCTCCACACGCACCAGCAACTTAATTTACATGAAACGAAAGAAAAGACATTCTGAAGCCATGTTCCGCTAAATCATAATTACAAGCCCGAGCCCAAGATAAACATGTTGAACTCTCCCAGGAAGGCAGCGATGCTTACCCACAGGGGATATCCTCTTAGACTCTGCCCTGCCCGTGAGGAGAGGGCAGTTTAGGAGGTCCACATAAAGCTGGCCTCCCTAGGGTCACGGTCTCCTTGTAAAGGCAAACAACCTCGGGCAAATGGCCTGCTGGGGGCATGTGCTGGTGCAGTGGTCGGGTTTGACTTTGGGCCTTCCTCCTCCACTGGGCAGCCCCCTCTCCTCTGCTGGGCGTCTGGCCCTCCCTAGCACCCCCGCCTCTTCATCGTCTCCTAGTGTGAAAAGGTGTCACGGTGAGTCAGGGACTTCCTGTGAGACACTTCATGGGAAAACAGGCATTTTACAAAGAAGAGCCTGGAAGTGGATGCCCAGGAGCTGTCAGTCATCAAGGGAGGTAGAGTTGTCTTCCCAGCGCTCCATGAATCACACTATCTGGCTGTTACCTGCCTCCACCTCCCCAAGGAGAAGGGCCTGTGTCCAGGCTCAGGTGTCCACCTGTGTGTTCAACCTGCTGGACCTTTCCCACAGTCTAGCCTTACTTACCTTGATTACTTACTTGCTTTGAGATGACACCAGACTCTGCAGAGATGTCCCCAAGTCCTGTGTTAGAAATGTCCAGGCTAAATGACTCCTGTAGGGGCACAGTGGCTGAGTGTGAACTGCTGCCCTCTAGGTCAGCGGGCTCTGTAAGAGTCATTACGGTGGAAAGCATGGAATCCCTTTACTTGTCTCTACCCCTCGTCCTCTCCCTTCCCATGGCTGAGGCCATGAGGCATCCAACTGCAGGCCACCCACTTCACTCTCTGAGCTGCCCTGAGTCAGGGGCCACATCTCAGTGTCCAGGCAGCTCACGGGCAAGTTCCCCTGGTGCTGGTCCAGCTCTCCCATCCCGGCACTATACCTGATCTCTGCTATTTTTCCTGGGATGGGCCCCTGGTTTACACTCAGGGTAGAAGGTGCTGTGTTGACCAGCAGTGGATTAGAACTGCCTGGTTTCTGGGTGTGGCTCTCTGAAGGCCAGGGTAGAAATGGTCTCCACATGGTCTGTGATGGAGAAGACATCTCTGCTCTGCCTCCAGGGAGCATTTTTAAGGCCAAATTAGGGGTAGGAAACAAAAAGCACCCCATACTAGACTGATGTATGTGGCAGAAGCAACAAAGGCCAGAAACAGCCAGTAGGGAGGAGGAACCTGCCAGGGGTCCTGCAGGATGTACTGACAAGAGATGTGGAGAAGCAGCCGCAGGACTGAATGACACAGAGGTTCCTCAGGGAAGGCCTGAGCAGTGACTGAGCCACAAAGGTCAGGATAACCAGAGCTGGCTTGCCAAGGAGGTGGCTGCTGGTGGGGCTGCAACCTCAGTGAGCTCCTAGCAACATGGAGTCTAGATGTCCAAGGCAATCTCAGAAAGTGAGGTAGATGGAAGAGGGAAGAATGCAGACCACCACCATGCAGAACCACTGGTAAGGAAGCCTGAGCTGCATCAAGCCTGTATGGAATGCTCCTGTATGAAATGATCACAGTATGGAAATGCTCCTGCCACTGGGAAACACTCAGGCTTGGTTTTATTAAAGGAGAGAAAGGATCAAGATGGCCAGAGAGATATAATCATCATCACCACCACCACCACCATCATAATCACCACCACCACCATGACCACTGCTACCATCACCACCACCATCATCATCACTACCACCACCATAATCACCACCACCACCATCACCACCACCATCATCATCATCAAAATCATCATCATAATCTTCAAAATCATTATCATAATCATCTTCTTCATCATCACCACCACCACCACCACCACGACCACCACTACCATCACCACCACCACCATCATTATCACCATCACCACCACCACCACCACCATCATCACTGCCACCATCACCACTGCCATCATCCCCACCACCACCATCATCATTATCACTACCACCACCACCACCGCCATCATCACCACCACCATCATCATCATCAAAATCATTATCATAATCATCTTCAAAATCATCATTATCATAATCATCTTCATCATCACCACCATCATCACCATCACCACCACCACAACCACCACTACCATCACCACTACCATCATTATCACCACCACTATCACCACCATCACTGCCACCATCACCACTGCCATCATCCCCACCACCACCATCATCATTATCACCACCACCACCATCATCACCACCACCATCACCACCGCCACCATCACCACCACCATCATAATCACCACCACCACCATCATCAAAATCATCATTATCATAATCATCTTCATCATCACCACCATCACCATCACCACCACCACCATGACCACCACTACCATCACCACTACCATCATCATCACCACCACCACCATCATCACCACCATCCTCACTGCCACCATCACCACTGCCATCCTCCCCACCACCACTGCCATCATCATCACCGCCATCATCACTGCCACCACCATCATCACCATCACCACCATGACCACCACTACCATCACCACTGCCACCACCACCACCACCACCATGACCACAGCTACCCTCACCATCACCATCATCACCACCACCACCATCATCACCACCACCATCACCACTGCCATCATCACCACCACCATCACCACCGCCAGCATCACCACCACCATCATCATCACCACCACCACCATAACTGCCACCATCACCACCACCATCATCACCACCGCCATCATCACCACCACCATCACCACCACCACCACCATAACTGCCACCATCACCACCACCACTATCACCACCACCACCAGCACCGCCACCATCACCACCACCACCAGCACCGCCACCATCACCACCACCACCATCACTGCCACCATCACCACCACCACCACCATCAAAATCATTATCACAATCATCTTCATCGTCACCACCATCATCACAATCATTTACCAGCACCATCACCATCACAGTCATCACCACCATCATCACCACCATCATCCACAAACTGCACTAAAAAACTAGAAGCAGTGCCTTAAAAGTTCCTGGAACTATGAAGCATCTCTGAGGATGAAAGGATCCTCATGAAGAGGAAACCACAGTTCTGAGGTTGTGCAGAACTAAAAAGACAGAGGGCTGCTCTAGGATGTGATGAGCTTGGAGATCAAGAACATTGGGAGGATCCAGGGAGGACCGTCACTTTGTTCACCATAGAGGAGCTGCCACCTCTCCACCCTGAAGGTTGAGAAGCTGGCAGTAGAGGTCTCAGTCCCCCAGTATGGAGCACTGGGTTCAGACAGTCATGATGGGGAGGCCAGCTGAGGCCCTGGCAACACCCAGGTGGGACGGGACGCTCTCTAGATGCAGTGAATAGGAATTGGCAGAGAGGCTGAAAACCAGATGTGAAGTGGAGCAGGCAGCCAATGACCCCTGAACGTTGGAAAAAGCCATGAAAGAGAGGTTACAGCCCCAACAAATGGAAAAGTTTACACCCAAAGAGCAGAGTTAATAGAGCAAACAGAACAAGAATTTGGCACATATACAATTAGAATCCTCAGAGAGAAATAAAATGATATTGCACCCATAAAAAGGAATGTTTTAGAGATCTTGGAAATGAAAAATTTGATGATTGAAATAAAATTCTCAGTAAATGGGCAGAAGCACTGAAGCTGATAAGAGAGTAAGTTGAGAGGCTGAGTGTAGGAATGCTCTCTGAATAGCAAAAATGGACAAAGCTACAGAAAGGATAAACACCGGTTAAGAGAACGGGAGGACAAACCCCACAGCTGCCAACATTCATTTAGCCGATCTTCAGCAGATGAGAACAGAGAACATGGAGGGGAGAGGTCACTCAGGCAGGAATGGAAGGCAGGGTCCCAGACTGAGGACAGGTGTGGGTCCTGGAGGCAGCTGAGCAGAATCAAGGTCAAACAGAAGGAAAGACTCTTATCAGCAATTTCACAGTGACATTTCTGAGCTCAAGCACAAAGAGAAAACCCTGAAGGCTTCTGGGAGTAGGAGGGGGAGGGTAGAGAAGGGAGCGACTACATCACTACAAAAATAACACTGGATACGAGGAGAAACTGGGGAAATAGCTTCAGACTTCTGAGGAAAATCCTTGGGAATCATTATTCCACAAGTGTAACAACAACACAAGTGTGAGGACCCACAATGAGATGTTTTTCAGACATGCAAGGATTCAAATATTTGACATCTCAGACCTGATCTGAAAGAAGAATTAACTCAAGGACTATGATACAAGAAGCCACAAAACAAGGACTTCCCCGGCAGTCCAGTTGTTAAGACTCCGAGTTGCAAATACAGGTGGGGGTGGGGGTTCAATCCCTGGTCAGGGAACTAGGATCCCACATGCTGGAAAAAAAAAAGAAACCGCAAAACAAATGGGGAGTCAGTACCTTAAACATAGAGCTATAATTCACATACCACAAGATTTATCCTTTTAAGGTATGATTCAGGAGACTTTAGTGTTTCCACAATGCCATTCAACTGTCCCCAGTGTCTAAGCCCAGGACACTCAGCGCCCAGATAGAAACTCTGTGCCTGTCAGCGGTCTTGCCCCGGGTCTTCATCCTAATTTAACAGGACATTGAAATAGGGTTCCTTTTCTCTCTTTTCTGAGGAGTCCTTGAGACAGTAGGAAAAAGCAAAATAAATACAACTTGATCCATCCAACAACAGACAGAAGAGAGAAACTACAGAAAACTGTGGCAAATGAACTCACAGTGAGATGGCAGGTAAACTGAAGCAGGTCAGTAAGTCACAACCAATCTGACTCTGTTAAATTCATCTATTAAAAATGTGGAGGTGCTCACAGTGGCTAAGCCCTACATTCAACCATATGCTGTTGTAACCATAGGTGAGGGACAAACCTAAAGCAAAACCACACAGGATAATAAGAGATCCTGGGATGGAAAAAGATACCTGCAAGTTATCCTAAATGATGCATTTCCATATATAATATATGGTGCTATAGAAATGTAACATGGGGCAAAAGAGAATTTGAAGCAGAAGCTTAAGATGACCATGAAGGATATTTCATGTAGATAAAAGGAATGCACTGTCAAGATCTATCAGCCATGGGTGTTTAAACATCTAAAATATAGATTCAAAATCTGTTCTGTTCTATGTCCCCATATACTAGCCATGAAGCAAAACCCACACCCTCGATGGTCACAGGAGAATGTTAGACTCGAGAGATCAGGAAAAGTGACCAGAAAGACATAAAACATGTATGATGCAAACGTCCCAGAGAGGCGCGGGGGTCAGGCCTGCCTGTCAAGCACTGGGAAGTCGGTGACCCCGGGCAGCCGGCCCAGGTGGCATCTTTGGAGTGGACAGCACGGCCAAGGTGCCAGGTCCACACTGGCTGCTGGGGTGTCTGAGCAGAGAGCACGGGGGCAGAAAGGGGCTGCAGGACTCTGGAGGCACAGAATTTCTGGAACAACTTTATACTTCTACTGTACCCTCAGAAACACTATTACATATATCAAATGCTCCAGCTTGGAGCAGGATACCCAAATGCCAGCCCAAGAACCCCAGTATGGGCTGCATCTCTTGGAGAAGGGGGACTGAGAGTGGGCGGGGTGTGGCTGGCTCAAGAACGCATTCCGCACTTTCCTGCTGTTCCTTCAGCCAGGAGACTAAGGCACACATTGTTTGTTTTTAAACTGGGCGAGATGTTGCCTGATTGGAACAAGTGCATTTACAGGAAATTTAATTCATAACTGATGGTTAAATAAGAGGCCACTTTTAGCCCATAACAACTTACAAGAGAAGAACAAAGTTGGAGGACTCAGGGTTTCCAATTTTAAAAATTACTACAAAGTTACAGTAATTGAGACAGTGAAGTGCTGCCATAGGAAAGACACAGAGGAATTCGAGACCAGAAATAAACCTTCTAGTGTGTGGTCACTTGATTTCAGACAAGGATGGCAAGACAATTTAATGAGGGTGAGAACAGTCTTTTAAACAGAGTACCAAGACAATTGGATATCCACATGCAAAAGAAAGAAGCTGGATCCCTTTCTCATGCTATATACAAAAACCACCCAAAAGTGGGTCCTATATCTAAATTTTAGAGCTAAAATTTTAAAATTACTTGAGGAAAATATGAGTAAATCTTCATAACCTTGGGTTAGGCAAACCCTTCTTATATATGCTATGATGAAAAAGCACAAGAGACAAATTTCAAATAGATAGCTTGTACCTCATCAAAATTAAACACTTCTGTACCCAAAAGGATATTACAAGAAAGTGAAAAAATGACCACAGAATGAAAATATTTGCAGATCTTACATCTGATCAGGGACTCATATCCAGAACACAAAAGAGATCCTTATCAACTCAACAAGGCAAAAGACAAATAACCTGTTAAAAATGGCTAACTTAATAGGTGTTTCTCCAAGGAAGATTTTAAAACGGCCAATAAGCACCTCAGTATCAGTCACTGGATTCTCCTTGGTGGCTCAGACGAATCTGCCTGAAATGCAGGTGACCCAGGTTCCATCCTTGGGTTGGGAAGAGTCGCTGCAGAAGGGAACAGCTGCCCACTCCAGTATTCTTGCCTGGTGAATCCCCATGGACAGAGGAGCCTGGCGGGTTACAGTCCATGGGGTTGCAAAGAGTCGGGCAGGACTGAGCAACTAATTCTTTGACACACATACATCAGTAGTCATTACGGAAATGCAAGTGAAACCCACAATCTAACATTTGGTAGAACAGTCATTACGAAAAAGGACGGTAACGTGTGTTGAGGGTGTCGAGAAGCTGGAACTCACATATACTGCTGGTGGGAACCTATAACAGTGCTGCTTCCATGGAGAATGGTTCAAAAGTTCCTTAAAAAGTCAGACACAAAAAAGAAAAGGGAAAAAGAAATGTAGGCTTACGTTAGCTTTAGTATGGACCATTTTCAATATCCATCTGCTGTTCGTGTCCAAACTAAGTCACATAACAGCTAATAAACAAAGCTCGGATATATAAACAAACAAACAATAAACGACAATCAAAAACTCTCTTAGCAAGGTGATTCCAGGCTCCGTCACAGGTTGCTTTATTTTTCACTTCAAACTAACACTGAACTTCTTCTGCCAAAAGCATTATTAGATCAGTGCCCCTTTCTTTAAAATGCTTTTATCCATTCTTCCAGTTCAGAGGGCTTCAGACTTTTGTAGAGGAAAAGATAGCCTGTGACAAGAGGATGACATTTAACACAAAATCCTGTAACACAACAGAAAGGACATTTTACCCGGAAGAGGTTTAGGAAGAGACAGTAGGATGTTTGTGAGACAGAGTGATGTGGATTTCAAGGTTTAATGAGATATTAAAAAAAGTACTTTTCACTGATGCATCAGTTTTTACTGTCAAATATAAAAGTGCTTATTCTCACAAATCCTTAACGCTCATTCTGTTACAGTACAGAAAGACGCTTCCCCGTTCCAGAACTGTGCCGCATGCGTTTCATGTGACTTACAGACACAGCAAAACCTCCATACAGCTAAATAAATGGCCAACGATGCCATCCTCCTTGCTTGTACTCGTCGATTTAAACTCGGACTAAACATAAGATCCTCCCAGACAAATCCTTAATATTAGTTGTTCTCTACTCCTTCCTAATATTTTGCCCAAATAATTCATGATTTGAATGTGTACTTCTGTTTATTTGCAATATGATAAAATACAACTGCAGGGGAGCAACTTTTTTTTTTTAATAGAAGAGGGAGATAATTTGCACTTCTGTAAACAGATCCGAGCAACCAGCAAAGGAGAGAAACTTTACCCTCCCTCCAGGACTGTAGGCGTCTTTGAAGCAGTTGGGAGATGAGACCCCTCTGGAAGAGGAAGAGCTCTTGGTAACTTAGGGAGGGTCCACTGGCATTTCCTTGGAAAAAGTGTTCACGAATTTCAAGAAAACCTGGAAGAAGCGTTCCTTGCTAAAGCCATCATTCTTTGTTAATTTCTTGGGTTAAGATTTTTTTAAAAAAATCACCTTATTAAAGATGTAGCTGAAAGCACTCCTAAATTTCATCAGGAGTAGGGCGTGTCATGGTGATTCTTAACAGACCATTATGACTACTTGGATTAAAATAGTGATGATCAACACAGATCCTATGCTTTTTACCCTTATCAAATGCTCTCACAAGAAGTCTCAAATGAATATCACATAACAAAAATGAACTTAAGCCCTTTTAATAGTGAACAGCTAGACAAAAATGAAAACGGTATTGGATGTTAATAAATATAGCAGTTTATAATCAATGCTACAATATGTATATTTTTCCAGCATAAATTACTGTATAGAACTGTCTGACTTAAAATCCTCTTCAATTGTTGAAATAATCCTAAGACCAATTCCTGTAAGAGGAGATGAAGGCCCTTTATTTTGGTTTGATGGCTGCTTCAGCTGCATGCCTGGCGATGTCTCACGGGGGATGAGCAGGTTTCTAAGTGGCTGGCAGCTTTCCCAAGACCGAGATGCAGAATTTGAAAAGGTGTTTACTGTGACACATGGGGCCTCTGATATCCCCACACTGAAATCTTGAATTAGAATTGCCAGCTCCATGAATAGACATCCAAGATGACACAGCAAAAGGAAAATGGTGGGATTAAAATTCCTGCTCTGGCTGAGGCAAACTGTGTGAGAGTGACTTTGAACTTGATTTCACAGAACCTTGGCGGTAACCCGCTGTCGCGCTGTAGTAGGCGTGTCTGTTCCTTTACATCCTGCCTGAGATGAGATGAAATCTGAGTGTCTAGCTGGCGAATCTCCACCTCCTCATGCTAATATTAATCTGAATACCTGGAGTTCACCCAGGTGTTGTGCTGCTATGAAAAGGGTACTGGTATTATTTGGGCTTAAATCAGGCTGGAACTTTCATGACTGTTAGCCGTTACTCTTTCGTCCTAGGGAAAGACTAGGAAAGGGGTTTCCAGTGAGTATGACAAGAAGGGGCCCTTCTGAATGAGCGTTTCATGATTGTTTCGGCTAAGCTCAAAGCACTGATGGTGGGGCACAAGGAAGACCCCATGTCTAAATAATAGAAATATTAGGTAGAAGCTGAAAACCACAACTGAACATTTGTTGCTTGACCTCGGTGATGACAGTCAGGTCAGTGGTCAGATTTCCGGTCTCTGTCTTGCTGCCTGGAGGGAGAACGGTCATTCTCACAAAGTCACTGAGTTCTCAGGTTGGCTTTCCCTCTCCAGGGAGCCTGAGTAAGGGTTAGCCTACAATTAAGCAATAATGTTGAGGCAATTATCTAGCCCACTAGAGGGAAACCCCCCCTTTCCTCAGGAGGGGTCTCTGCTTTCCTGAAGCTTGTGACATACCCTTGTGACATACCCGTGTGACAAGTCCCCTTTCTCAGGGACAGACCTCCCAGAGCAGCTGTCCTCCACCCCCCCAGCCCCCCAAAACAAAAACAGTCACCACCAGAGGGGCATGTTTCTCATGAAGAGAACTGGCATCAAAGGAAAGCCAGGAGAGAATGGGTAGTGAGAAGATGGTGCCGTGGGCCAGACCAGGATGTTCAGAGCCTGGTGGTCTAGAGGCAGGCTGTGTTCTCACTGAAGAGGCACCCAAGGGGAGCGGGACCCCATGTCCCTCCTTCCCCTGTTTCTTAAGGCCAGGACTGGACGAGGAAAGGAATGGTGGGATTATACCACCACCTGCAGGGGACCTGGCAAGGACAGACCCCTCCACCCCTGCCCCCTCACTGGTCTATTAGAGCCCTGCCTACTAGCAGGTTGGACTCAAAAGTGGCAACAGCAAAAGCTCGGGGGTCCCATGGAGACCCCACTGTCATCCTCTTGGTTCCAGAGAACTGGGTCGGAGCTGGGACCTTGCTCATCACACACCTTTGCATCACGGTACGTAGAAGAGACTGGGCTGCCTCTGTTGTCACAGTGATGCTTAACTCCAGCTGCCGGCGACAACTGGGGTCTCCAGCCGCTGCTCTAACCTGGTGATCCGCAATTGGATCTTTGGCGCGGCAGCTAACTGGGTTACCTTTCACACAGAGGAAATGGACTCGTGGAGAGGGGCTTTATCCAAGAACTGGGGGCAGCAAGCAAAGGAGGAGTGTCTAGGCAGCCTGATTTACCCCTGACCCTTCAAACCTCAACGTCATCAAGTTCTCATATTGAATCTGTTTGCTTGAAGTTCCCACTGTCTCTAGTAACTGTTCTTCTAAACAGTTCAGATACAGAATCTGACTGATTAGGAGGAAAAAAAAAAAACCCCAAAGGAATGAAAAAAAATCAAGCCAGTTCACAGAGAAGGAGATTTTGGGTTGAGCTGGCAGCCCTGGGGACCTCAGGGGATTCATAATCAGTTTGCAAATTACTCAAAGGAAAGTGTTAATACTGGTTTTTTTGCCCTACAAATAGATCCCAGAGATAGCTGGTAAGGCTAAGGAAGTGCCTATCACTAAAGATGAGTGTGTTACATGCTTAGGATTTTTGACACCTGAACTATGAGGTCATACTTCAGCTTTGGTGATCATTCATGCTGCAGATGAAGGTAACAGAGGAGACTCAAAGAATGTTCTTTAAAAAGCCCCATACATTTGGCTAGTGTGGGTAGACTCTGCCCAGTCAAGTAACGCACATTCCTCAGTGGTAAGTATTTTCTTTGCTCATTTGGGCATCTAGAAATAAAGAGAAGATCAATACTGGAGGAAAAAAAAATCAGTCCTGTTTTATGAAAAACTGAAAAAGCATTGGAAACCAATACAGAAGTAAGATAATTGGGATTATTTTTTATAAACAAAGAGCACTCTTGGATAATTCAAAACATTGGCATTACCTTACACCATAGCTGGATATAAGCATTTTCTGATGAGCTTTTCCTATGTTAGAAATGAGTCTGCGATCTGGCTTTTCAGGTCTCAACATTATTTCCTGATGCTTAAAGACAAACACTGATCCTCGTGTTGACTGGCAATTAATTAGTACCTTGAATTCATCCCTCAGAGCAATGCGTTCACAATTGGCCATAAGAGGTGGCTTTTCAAAGTAATGTAGAGGGATTTAATCCCTTGATTCCCATTACTATGAGTAAGAGTTGTGAGCCTATATCCCCTTTCAACTGACCCCAAATTCACCCCCTGCTGCCTCAGAGCACCAATTAAATAATAAAACCCAAACCAAACCATGGTCAGATGTATTTGAGAACAGAGTTTTATAATTTCCCTTATGCCAAGCAAACAAACCCATCTGATGATATATACAGAAGGATTCGGTTTGAACAAAGAGAACACGCATCTCAAAAGTCTGAACATTTCTTGTGCTATTTGTCAGGAAGTTTGTAATGTCAAAACACTGTGTTCTTCTGGGAATGGGAAGACAAGGAAATAAACTCTGGCTCCAGATTGCTGGAAATGCAGTTTACGTTGTTGGGTTGTTTTTTTCCTTTCATTAAAAAAAAAGATCTTTTAAGACTCCAGTTGACTCAGTGAAATGTCAGTTGTTCAGTTGTGTCCGACTCTTTGTGACCTCATGGACCTGGCTCCCCTGTCCATGGAATTTTCCAGGCAAGAATACTGGAGTGGGTTGCCATTTCCTTCTCCAGGGGATCTTCCCAACCCAGGAGTCAAACCTGGTTCCCTGCATTGCAGGTAGATTCTTTACCGTCTGGGCCACCACTTCTTAAAAACAGGATTCTGATGGGAATAGACTTCAGCTGAATAGTAGGCTAAACTGCATGAGAGGAAGAGAGCTCTTGAAAGATTATTGGATATTTCTTAGCCCAAACCACCTCTGAAAGAGTGCCAAGTTCAGTGGTCTCTGGAGCAAGCAAAGCCAAGGACCCCATTCTGGTCGTCTTTGAGATGAGGTGGTCTCCATGGTGACCGGAGCTAGGGTTCTGCTGTCATATTTGAATATAAAGATACAGGCTGGACAAAATGAAACAACGGTTTTACTTCTGTTCCTGTTTCTACTTCTTCTTAGTTTAATTTGAGGAGGAAAGGAATGAAAAGGGGAAGAAAGAAGAGTAAAAAAATATGAGGCTAATAAAAAACGCTCTCACATGGAGGAGATATATATCATGGAAAGCCACTGGTCTAACATCTCTATCTTCAGTAGTTCAAAATCCTCTCATTTTACTCAAGAAAATATTGTTGACATTACTCCACCACGTTGGTTAGAGTTGGAAAAACCTGGTAGACACAAGTGAGGGAATTAACTTCTGTCATTATGGAATGTTGAGTAAAACAGTGTCCCGGGGCTGCTGGCTGGACAGGCATCAGTGTAGCTATCAAAATAACCCCCTTAAGTTCCCTAGTCAGCATTTTCTGGGACAGTGTGGGTGTGTTCTCACACACATGTGTGTAAATATGCTGGGAAATGGGAAAGACAAGTAGCAAACTATACTTCCAATAATGAAAACATTACTTTTTTCCCCCATGAAAAAATCAGACTTGGTAATGATAATCTGTTGGAAGCATCATTTAAAAAATTTTATGAAACTACAAGGTCCATTCTAAAGAGATTATGAACTAGGGACCAGAATGCTTATTTGAATATATTTTGAGTCTGAAGTTTCCTTGTAAAAATATTCACAGAAATTGGTGGACATTTTTTCATATTTTTACGTACAACTCGATGGCTCTCATTTACAACATAAATCATTTAATGTAACATTTGCAACCTTAGAAAGGCAGACATAGTTAATCCAAGTCAGTTTATAAATTCCAATTTCACATGGATTAAAAACTGCAGATAAATTAAGTCACAATAATATCCTGTACATGCATTAAGGCTGGTGACTGCTAAAGTGTCTTGGGTATCTACAAACAGGAAATCACACACAGATTACTGGGTTTGGAGAGTGTCTACATCATTAAAAAAAATCTTGCTTTTTTTTTTTTTTTTGGTGATACAGATTTCAACAGTAACTCTGGAAAACTGTGAAAAATGTTATTTAAAAATATATATGTATATACTACTGCACAGTTTCAAAGATGTGGTTCATAAATAAGGTTGGCTGCACTGATTAATTTGATAACAATTACTGCACTTCCGAGGTGATTTAAACACGCAGTGACTTATACTCAACATTAGGCACTGGTCATATCCTTCAAGCATACTACAGTTTTATGGTAGCTGTACTGTACATATATATTTTTAAATGTATGTATTTATACAAACTGTGTATATTATGTATGGGATGTCAGAAATGTACACATCACTGTTATGTAATACACACATCTTTGTTGTAGATAAGAGGGTACATTTTAGTGCAGAAAAGCTCACTGCGTTGATTCCACATGTTCAATCCAATACACAGTTTGTCAACTTTTCAGATTTTTTTTTCCAGGACATTTCTCTTTAGATAGTGGGTCCGACTTTCCGTTTGCAATTTGAAAGTTTCCAGAAATAACGTTTTAACAGAACCTCTCTTCCCAAACACAATTCTGCATGTGAGTCTGATCTGTGTCGAAAGGTAACAAATCCCACATTTTAATCATGAATATATTTGGGTTCCTCTCTTTCAAAGATATTTCTAACAATTGTGATCCAGGTCCACTCAGGTCATGGAGGGATAAGGCCAGTTGAACTTGTACCGAACTTCTGAAGAAACAATGTCTTCAAATAGAAGGGAATGATGGTAGACATTCCACATTTAAATGGGAGGCTCTCCCAAAGGATATACAGGGAAGGGAGAGCAGTGCTGTCTCTGGGGGTGGGACAGCGTACTTCCTGCTTTATACTTGTCTGCATTGTTTGAATTTTCACCATGAGTGTCTATTAGTTTCATAACCGGAAAACACAAGAGAGCTATTTGTACTTTGAACAAAACTAAAGAAAAGGAATCAGCAATGATCAGAAGATGCTTCCTTATCAAAAGCACTGATGCCAAAGCAAGGACCAACCACTGCCCCAGCATGCTCCACCAACGAAATGCGACTGTGAGAGCAACGGCACGCTGTGACTGCCCCCAGCCCACTGGTTTCACGTTTCGTTGGAAATGACTGCGGCTCACGGCGTCCTGATATAGGGCTGCTGGCACAACCAGCTGGAGGCAGCCTGTGCCTTGACTTGTGAGCACACTATGTGGATACCACCATGTGGCCTGGGGCTTAAAGGTGAATAAGATCAGAAAGGCACCCCAGGGATGCACAAGGGACACTAGGGGGCCATCCTTTTATGTGAAAGTCTGAACATTTCATCAGAATTCAGCAACAGCGAGTAGAACTAAGCCTCAGTCCTCCAAAAAATAAATAAAAATTTCTTAAGTTAGACCCCAATGGGAAGGGGAAATCTAGTAATAATTAGTGAAAGGAATGTCAGAAGCACCTTGGTTGGATAAATGTGAAAAAAGAAGTATTGTTAATATTTCCAGCTGCTTAAAGGCCAACACCAAATGCAAATTTCACAAAGCCTTCACTTGTTCATTGAAATGATTTTCAAATCACTATAGCTGTTCAATCACTTGCACAGTTTTGAATCAGTGCTTAGAGCTAGGGAATTACAGCAATCTGATTTCCCACCCACAGATCAGGCTGACGAAAATGTTAATATTACAACCAAAGCAGTGAGACCATTAGCATCTGATATACATGTTTTACGTTACCATCACCTTGAATAATGGATATTCCATGTATCCCATCACCTGTCTTTCTCAGGCTGTCTTAGGGTAATTTCGTCAAGTGAGAGGCATCAAGGTCATTATTTTTGTTTTTAAAGCATGGCAAGGTATATCCTCCTTTCCAGGAGTTTTTCTTTTTTTTTTTAACCAATATCTTTGTATTCAAATATATTTAACAAGAACACTAAATCTAGCATATGACAAGAGACAATAAAAGAAATAAATTTCAGGCAATAAAAGAAATTTCAGACAAACATTGTAAACAAAATGTTGAAAAAACTAAAATGTAAACTTAATTAAAAAAAAGCAAAACAAAGAATCGGGGGAAGACATACACGTACTGGATGCACGGGGGCTTAAGCATGGTGTTCGGGTCACTGCCACCCCAGACAAACTGCAATCACTACAGGGATCCCCTGCTCTGTGGTGAGCAACCTGCTTATCAGACCCTGAGATACATCCCCCAGGTCAAAAATGCATTCAAGGTCCGCACGGCACTTTCTCTAAAGACAGGGAGGATTAGACAGAATCACGGCAGCAAACAGTTCTCGGCCTGACAAAGCAACAGACACAGATTCCGATGGAAGGGACACCCTAGACAATGTCCTCATTTGGCCAAGAACATGGGTAAGAAAGCTCTCAGAGAAACAAAGGCTTGTTGAAAAGTATCGGCTGACAAACCCACGGGGCTCCACAGCCCCTGGGGTCACAGTGGCGAGAGGAAGAAACACACGTGCCGGCTGGGCTCCTGGCAGGTGCAGAGGGTTGTTTCCCACCGAGCCTGGGGACACAGCTGCTGCTGCTTTCTTCTGGGTGAGTTTTCAAAGACATAGAGGTTTTTTTTTTTTTTTTCCCACCAGATCTCAGGGTCAGGGTCATGGTCATACTATTTTGGGGAGCAGGGCAGGGAAGGCCCATGGGAGTCGATTCGTTTGCATCTAACACGTTCAGTTGATAGTAGAGTTAGATGGAGAATTGGATGGAGGAGGGGAGGGACTTAGACAAAAGGCAGGGTATTTGGTAACATGCAATCTAGTAAACGTCCAGCACAAAAATAACTGACTTATTTTCATTATTCAAATACCCATCAATACAGACAATAAAAAAATAATGGGAGAAAAGTATATTCATACTGAAAGTAATCAACAGTATAAGAACTGGGTTCATCTTAACTGGCAGTCAAGCTTTTGGCGTGCTATATTGCACCTGGTTCACTAACCCATGAGATTTTGGTTGAATATTCTAAGAAGTCACGGTTTAGCTTGAACTAGAAAGTGTGTGTGTGTGTGTGTGTGTGTTTTCTCTGATCAGAAACGTCAGATCACTTTGTCTAACCTGGGATGCTGGAAACTAGACAAAGACGTGTTCTAGAGAACTGTTGTGTCCTACACACCTCCACAGGCAGCTTATTCCACACCCACACACACAAACACACATGCCCTGGGAGAAACGACTGCTGTTCGATGCTGAAAAATATTCACCGCCTTTCGAGAAATGCTGTGGCCGGGATCGTGGGGAGCACAGTGTCCAGAAACGCTGGGCGATCCGTGGAGACGCGCGCACGCCGCAGCCAGGGGGCAGGCGTCTAGGCCAGGTGGGCGCTGTTTCGCAGCCAGTGCAGGCCCTGCTGGGAGTACTGGACCAGGTGCTCCATGCTGCTGTGCAGGGTGACCGGCCCCATGAGCAGGTCCAGGTCGTTGAAGAACTCTGGTGAAAGAGAGAGGGTCGTCAGGGGGATACACGCTCAGCTCCCGGTCCCATCACATGACGTGAGCCCCCCAGCAGACAGCTCACCTACGTCCCGAGGAGCCCTCGACTGGCGACTTCTAATTCAAACCAATGACATCTATTCAGCCAGAAAGCAAGGAAAACTGACTTCCCCGGGCGGCATTCTCCTTTGTGCAGTGACACCTGTTACCCTGAACTTGGCCTGAACTTGGCCTGAAGCTCTGTCAGCCTTTCCACTGTACTCAACTGCGTTAGGTGCTGAGCCCCTGGGGCAGTCTAAGGCTCCTGGAGGCAGATCAGGGATGGGTGTTTGTTTTTCTCTTTTGGCTTTCGGAACAATCAGCTTGTATACACTGTCTTTTATTTTTATTATATTGGAGAAGAGTTAATTTCCAATGTTGTGTTAGTTTCAGGTGTACAGCATAGATTCAGTCATATGTGAAACATGAGTCAGCTTCTTTTCCCTTATAGGTTATTGCAAAATGCTGAGTAGAGTTCCCTGTGCTCAGTGTAGGTCCTTGTTCACAGATGGGTTCTGAGGCATCTCTACTGAGGTTGCCAGCCAGTCTGTGAACCTTCTCTGGGTTTGTCCTTGCTTTCAACATATATCACTGCCAAGGCGCTATGCTAGGGGCCCAAGGGTGGAGTCAGAGAGGGCACCAAGATGAAGAATGCATGGGCTCTGCCATCTCAGAGACTGCAGTTTAGCGGCTGACAGAGACAAATAAATTCACGTGGCTGCCACGCTGCACCGACCAGGGCCGCTGAAGAGCACTCTCTGGAAGCAAGAATCTGGGGAAAGTGTCTGTCGCTCAGTCGTGTCTGACTCACGCAACCCCAGGGACTGCCCCCTGCCAGGCTCCTCTGTCCATGGGATTCTCCAGGCAAGAATACTGGGGTGAGTTGCCATTCCCTTCTCCAGGGGATCTTCCTGACCCAGGGATTGAACCCTGGTCTTCTGCACTGCAGGCAGATTCTTTACTGTCTGAGCCACCTGGGAGGAGGTTTTGAAAGGTGCTCCTGGATGTGCTGAATGAGGTCCACTAGGGAGGCTCAGAGAAGAGCCAGGGTCCAGGTGGCAGGGAGGACAGCGTGGCAGGAAGCCAGGAGCAGAGCCGGGGAGGAGGGGCAGGTTGGGGGAAGCCAGGTGGACTTCAGACTGGAAGCGTGGGTCTGCTGAGGGACAGGTGGCAGCTGGTGACACCATCTGGAGCCTGGCCTGCTCAGGTTCTCCCAAACCAGCCATAGAAACCTTTGTGCATTTGTCCCTGCTCTTTTATTCACCTGTGACACCCACCCCGACTCCATCTCAGCTACTCGACTACTGTCTGCTTTTCAAAGTCCTGTTCTGTGCCAGCACCTCTAGGGGGCCTGTCCTGCTGGTCTTGGCGCCTGGCACTGACCTCCTTGGCTTCCCCTCTGGGTTTTCTGGGTACACCATCCCTGAGCTGCTGTTATGTCCCATCTGGTTACATGATCAGCTTCATGTACTCAGGGCCCAGCTGCCTATCTGTGCCACTGGTTCTCATCTCATCATGAACTCCTCAGTCTTAGCCTCAGAAGCACGTTACCGTGGGAACAAAACTCTCACTCAGTACTGGAGAAAGAGCAGGAACTTGGTAGGGAGAACATTAATAACATATATACCAGTCAGGGCTTCCCTGGTGGCTCAGACAATAAAGAATCTGCCTGCAAAGCAGGAGCCTTGGGTTCGATGCCTGGGTCAGGAAGAACCGCTGGAGGAGGAAATGGCTACCTATTCCAGTATTCTTGCCTGGAGAATCCTGTGGACAGAGGAGCCTGGCACACTATAGTCCATGGGGTGGAAAGAGTTAGACATGACTAAGCGACTATCACTTCATTTTCTTTCATAACAATGCATGTCTTAAAAGAATCTATACCTGTTGATCTCAGCATTCTATTTCTACAACTTCCTCCTATCAGAAGATAATCAGAAATATGAACAATGATTTATATGAAGCTATCTATCATACTGTTATTTGTAATAGTGGAAGAAAGTGGAAGTAACATAAATGTTCAACAGCAGGGGAATGGTTTGAGAAATTGTGATTACTTTAAGACTGTATAAAGTAGCTCAGCTCCCTAGTAGCTCAGACAGTAAAGCTTCCTCCTGCAATGCAGGAGACCATGGTTCGATCCCTGGGTTGGGAAGAGTGCCTGGAGAGGGAAATGGCAATCCACTCCAGTGGATTCTTGCTTGGAGAATTCCATGGACAAAGAAGCCTGGCGGGCTACAGTCCATGGAGTCACAAAGAGTCGGACACGACTGAGTGACCAACACACACAGCGACTGCATAACGACTATTAGACAGCGTTACAGAGCCATCATAAAGGGTGTTTGTGAACTAGTCTCATGCAAATCTGCCTGATATAATGTAAAATGAAAAAAAGGGGATGTAAAACTGTACATACACCATGATCTTATTTTGGTAAAAATCCTGCATATTTGGAGAAGACTGGATGACATTTCAATAGAATGTTAATAATGATAAGATTGTTGTTTAGTTGCTAAGTTGTGTCCGATTCTTTTGTGACCCCAGGAACTGTAGCCCACCAGACTCCTCTGTCCTGGGAATTTCCAGGCAAGAATACTGGAGTGAGTTGCCATTTCCTTCTCCAGGGGATCTTTCTGACCCAGGGATCGAACCCAGGTCTCTTTCATGGCAAGTGGGTTCTTTACCACTGTGCCACCAGGGAAGCCTGTGATAAGATTACTGATAATTAAAATTTTTTTCTCTATTTTCTGTACTTTACAAATTTAGCCATAGTTACATACATACCAGTTTAAACATGCTTTTATGAGTAAAAACAAACATCATTTAAAAGAAATAGAGCTACTGTATAGCTCAGGGAACTCTACTAGGCTCTCTGGTGACCTAAATGGGAAGGAAATCAGATAAAAAGGGATATATGTATCCACATAGCAGAAACTAACACAACATTGTAAAGCAACTATACTCCAATAAAAATTAATTAAAAAGAAAGAAATACAACTTACCCATAAAAACCTTTTTTTTTTCAGTTGTAACCAGCTATCATTTGAATAGGCAATAACATTCATGTGTGTGTGTGTGAAGTCACTTCAGTCGTGCCCAACTCTTTGAGACCGTAGGGACTGCAGCCCATCAGGCTCCTCTGTCCAGGGATTCTCCAGGCAAAAACACTGGAGTGGGTTGCCATGCCCTCCTCCAGGGGAGCTTTCTGACCCAGGGATGGAGCCTGTGTCTCTTGCGCCTCCTGCATTGGCAGGCGGGTTCTTTCCACTAGCGCCACCTGGGAAGCCCAGGAACATTCATACTCGTCAGCTAATTCATTCATGCGGCATTTCAGATCCCCAGCTATGTTCTAGGCACTGTGCAGGTCTTAGGGTTACAAAGTTGAATAAAACGTCATCCCTACCTTCAAGGACCTCACTGTCTAAAGGAAAAACATACGTGTGCATATCTATATAACTTGTATCTATATCATTGGTTCCTGTATCATCTCTAACCCCGTCTCTATCTCTATGTTTCCCGCAGGAACGATCAAGATAGGCAGAGGCACTGGAAGTGCTAAGGAGGGGGAGAAGTACAGCTTCTACTTGGGTGCATGATGCAGTCTCGCCCAGTGACGCCCAAGGATCAGGCTGTCTCCCCGAGCTGTGGCTGACCCAAGCACAGCTCCCCCAAGGTGCAGGCACCTCTGTTTTCCTTGGCTAGGTTGTCCGCCATCTCCCAGTAGTCGTAGCTGTGGAGGATGCTGTTGGTGATGCTCACGTGGTTGGCCGCCATCTGGTGGATACGCTGTGGGATGCTGACGATGGTTGATGGGGACAGGGCGTTGCTGTTGGACAGGCTCCCCTGAGAGCCCACGGAGCCGGTGGGGGATGGGTTGGGAGACATGGGGGATGGGGTCCCAGTGCTCCTGGAAGGGGAGAGCATGGAAAAACAAGAGTGGAGAGGTTAGTACCTGGTGAGGCAGGGCAGCCCCTCAGGGCACTGTAAACAGTACGAGTTGCCCAGCTTCGTGTGTGTGTGTGTGTGTGTGTGTGTGTGTGTGTGTCTGTGTGTGTGTGTGTGTGTGTGTGTGTGTCTGTGTGTGTGTGTGTGTGTCTGGGGTGGGAGGGCTCAGCTGGGTCCAATTCTTTGTGACCCCATGGACTGTAGCCCATCAGGCTCCTCTGTCCACGGGATTTTCCAGGCAAGGATACTGGAGTGGGTTGCCATTTCCTCCTCCATGGGATCTTCCCGACCCAGAGCTCCAACCCGTCTCTTGCATATCCTGCATTGGCAGGCAGGTTATTTACCACTGAGCCACGGGAAAGCCCTTGCTCAGCTTCATGCAACATCTCATTTATCACCTTCACTTTGCAAAAATGAACTTACTTTCCACTGGCCCCCCATGGAGATGGGGCTTGGGCAGCTTTAGATGAATTCTGCAAGAAAACAAAAATGTTGACAGTGAGTACCATCTGCTTGAGTTTAAACAGTCCACAATAACATGTTTTTAGTTGACCACTGAGAGAAGCAATGGCAGACTCTGTAGATAAAATGCAGGGTCACAGAAACTGGATCTGGGAAGTCATAGTTACTAGGCTATTGGCTTCCTCTCTGCAGGACAGTAGGGTGGCAGGCAACCCCCCTCCCACACATACACTGAGAACATCTTATATTTAAATGTAGGGCATATTTGCAGAACTGTTGACATAACATTTAATGCCTGAAAATATATGAGACCATCAACTGTTACTGTTTTAACTTAGGAAACTTTAAAGTATTTCTCTTAAAGGAAGTTGCTCTTGAACATGTGTAAAAGAATAGATTAAATGTATTTCCTTAACAGAGACTCAATTCAAAAATTCTGATTTATTTAAATATCCTGATTTAGGATTTGTTGCCTGAGCCAGTTGTTTGCATCAGGCATTTAAAAGACACTTTGCCTGCGGCAAGGGAAGTTTCTAAATGTACAGAGAGATTTCCTCCCTGAGAGTCCAATGAAGCTTTCTTGGACACAAATCTGTGAGATTGTTAAGGAAAAAAATGGTCTTTATAATACGGATGTCAATGTTCCCTTCCAGAAACAAGAAAATATAATAGCCTCAGCTTGGTTCCCCAGAGACAAAATGCTTCTTTTGGTTAAAAAGAATTTTATGAAGTGGTGACTGAGTTTTAGTTTTTAGTGGAGGTGTTATCAAAATGGTAAGAAATGGCCTTACACATGGGAATTCTGCAACATTGCCTTCAGGCCTCTTTCACTACAACTGAGGTCCTGTGACTGTAAAAAACACAGGTAGGGGCAAAGTCCTGTTTTTCAGAGCCAGTTGTACTGATGAAACTTATTTTTTATGAGCCAACTGTTTCCTGGTGGCTCAGAAGGTAAAGAATCTGCCTGCAATAATGGAGATCTGGGTTCGATCCCTGGGTTGGGAAGATCCCCTGGAGAAGGCAATGGCTATCCACTGCAGTATTCTTGCCTGGAAAATTCCACGGACAGAGGAGCCTGGAGGGCTACAGTCTAAGCCATCACAGAGTCAGACATGACTGAGCAACTAACACCAATCATTGTTTCCTAAAGTTTTCATAATCTCTGAACTTAAGTAGTATTGAAGTAGCCTTTGATTTAGGGTATCTACCAGGAACTTCTGGAGGGGGAGTTCTGATTCTGAAGTTATGATCTTTGTTCATTCTGTACAGTTTCAAGGACAATCCACATACATTAAGAACTTGGATCTCTTGAAAGTTCTGTGTCTTAGAGTTTGGATTCCTTCTTTATTCAAGTGCTTTGCTTTACTATAATAACTCTTAAGTAATAGCTCTTCAGTCAGTTCAGTTCAGTCACTCAGTTGTATCTAACTCGTTGCAACCCCATGGACTGCAGCACACCAGGCTTCCCTGTCCATCACTCACTTTGAGCCTGCTTAAACTCATGTCCATTGAGTCAGTGACACCATCCAACCATCTCATCCTCTATCGTCCCCTTCTCCTCCTGCCCTCGATTTTTCCCAGCATCAGGGTCTTTTCCAGTGAGTCAGTTCTTCACATCAGGTGGCCAAAGTATTGGAGTTTCAGCTTCAACATCAGTCCTTCCAATGAACACTCAGGACTGATTTCCTTTAGGATGGACTGGTTGGATTTCCTTGCAGTCCAAGGGATTCTCAACAGTCTTCTCCAACACCACAGTTCAAAAGCATCAATTCTTCCACGCTCAGCTTCTTTATAGTCCAACTCTCACATCCATACACGACCACTGGAAAAACCATAGCTTTGACTAGATGGACTTTTGTTGGTAAAATAACGTCTCTTCTTTTTAATATGCTGTCTAGGTTGGTCATAACTTTTCTTCCAAGGAGCAAGTGTCTTTTAATTTCATGGCTGCAGCCACTATCTGCAGTGATTTTGGAGCCCCAAATAGCTCTTAGATTCTAAATTTTTGAAAACGACTTAAACTTAGGCACCCAAAGTAAAGAGAGACTCTTAAGTGTCAGTACTTCTCATTATGACCCACGACTGTCAGTGGACTAAGACAGTTACCTTTTTGACTTAGCACCTGGATACTCTACATGCACGGCCCAGCTATCTGATGGACATGGACCTCCAACACAGCCGGGTCATCAGAAATCATCTCCAAGAAGTGGAGGTTGGGGATTAAAGACCTAAAATGATGACTCTGGGGACTTCCCTGGTGGTGCAGTGGATAAGAATTTTCCTGCCAGTGCGGGGGGGACACGGTCTGGGGAGATTCCTGCTCTGGGCATGGAGCAACAAAAAACCTGTGCGCGGCAATTTCTGAGCCCGAGCGCTAGAGCCCATGAGCCGCAACTACTGACGCCTAGGCGCCTAGACCCTGTGCTTTGCAACAAGAGAAGCCACCGCAATGAGAAGCCTGGGCACCTCAAGGAAGAGTAGCCCCCGCTCGCTCCAACTAGAGGAAAATCCACTCAGGAACGAAGACCCAGTGCAGCCAAAAACAAATGTAAAATGATGGCTGTGTATCTGATAAAGAGTTGGTGGAGGCAGAGATGGTATGATTTCTTGTTTCTACAGTCAAATGGACAGCAAAGAGGCCAGAAGTCTCAAATAAATTATTATGTCAGGTCCACGTCACAGCAGAACATCAGGGTTTTTTTTTTGTCTCCCGTCCTCTTTCTTCATTCTCCCAATGAAAATGATTTCATTCCATAAAAAAGCGCAGTTTCCAATTCTATCCTTTTATGTGCACAGTGCTATTCTAGTGCCTCTGGGTTCTACCAAGCCATTTCTTATCATTTAAAATAACACCTTTATTAAAAATTAAATTAGTGACTGGAGATAGCAAAGAGGAGTTACTTCTAAGGAGCTACTTCTAAGAGGAAGAAGCTCTGTGTGAACACGAGGAATTTATGTTAGCTATAAAGATGGACCTCCTAGGACGCTGGAGTGGGTAACAGGATCTTCTTTCTCTAGGGGCACTAGAGGGGATAAATTAGATGGGTTCTCAGGCTATTCTCTAAGCCCTGAATGCCATGAGTAGGTCGTAAATGGGGGTTAGTGCAGATACCAGATGGCTCCTGTATTAGCCCCATATCAGTGGACTCTGAATTGAACATGTCCTTGACAGGGAGACAGCTGAGTACAACATTCTGCCCGTTAGCCAGACAGTACCTTGAAATAGTCGATAAGTGCTTTTGAATACTTGACAGCGTGATCCCTTTTGAGTCGAAACATCCTCCAGTACAGGAGAGCCAGGCATCGGTAACTGCAGCAGGGAGAGACAAATGAGCGGCCCCTGTGCCAACAATCTTGTTCCAATGCACTCAATGTTCCTAGCATGATCATATATATATTAAATATTTCTATACATAGGTATCTGACCTTCCTATTGGTTCAATATGATTCAAAATTTCGGTTACTCCATTAAAAACATCCCTTCATATAAGAAAATATGTATAAACAACATATATACTAAACAATATAAGTATAAATATGAATCAATAAACTGTGTATATATAAATAAAGAATATAAGTACAAATGAATAGCTTTATTGCTTCTCCGTGGGGACTAAGCAGCTGGCATTTCCTTCTTCCACCACGAGAGGGCAGTCTCTCTCCACTAGAGAAGTGAGAAGCTCCAGCACAGCGCGCGCTCTGCTTTCTGGGTGAACTTCGGGGCAGAACTACCTTACTCTGATTTTCCTCGGACATCTTGAACTTCTGGCCGTGGGTCGTGGCTTTGTTGAAAGCACAGCCCTTCTACCTGTTTTTGCCACCTTCACTTTTAAGCTAGTTTACTGAGGGAGAGTGGATACATGTATATGTATGGCTGAGTCCCTTTACTGTCCATCTAAAACTATCACATCATTGTTAATTGGCTATACTCCAATATAAAATAAAAAGTAAAAAAACCTACTTTACTGGACTATAATTAGTCCATATAAAGTAACAGATATGAATGTGTTTTATAAATAATTAAAAATTATGCTGGGAGTAGTTATTTTATTTTATAGTTTATATATTTGTTATTTACATAGCAGTAATCCCTCTTATATAATATGAACTAATCAGAGTTAATTTATTAATCCTAGCATGAAAGTTAAAGTTTGAAAAGAGCATAGGAAGCATTTCCCGAGCCATATCAACTACTTCTTGGTGCTTTTCACTCGTAATTATTGGCTAACTCAGATATGGTATTGACAGAGTAGAATACCAACCTAGAAAATACAACTTAATGGTCTCAAATTTTATTTTTTTATTTAAATTTTAAAATTTATTTTTATTTTAATACAATTTTTAAAGGTTACTTTCTATTTACAGTTAATACAAAATATTGGCTGCACTCATTCTCCACGTTGTATTAATACAACATATCCCTGAGTAATAGCACGTCAAACTCTACATGAAGTGGTGATGGAAAACTATCAGAGACCCTCTCTTTTGTGTCTGTCACTATTGTTATTATTACTATTACTATTTTGAGATTCAGTTCTACGACTTGCAAATCAGGGTCTAGGGTGGAGTATGAACCGTCAGAGATAGAGACATTTTGGTTCCTTATCACAGTAGGCACTAACAGTGAAGTGCCCTGAGGAAATGTCATGGGGAAAATTATTGTTATTATAATCACATAATCATTTCTGTTATTATAGAAAAAAACCTGTTACATGTTGATTAACATTTATAAAGTCTTTGACCATCAAAGCGGAAGGAATGGCTCCTCAGTTTCACGTGTTGAGAACCTGAACACGCTGTTTTGACTCAGCCCTACTAATCCCACACATAAAGAGACAGATGAATCATTCTGATTGCATCCAAAATGTTAAATATGAGAGATTACATTGGGCACAATTCCCATTCAAATGATTAAAATACAAACTTACCTGATTTTAGAACACAGACATACAGACACACACACACACACACACACAGAGGAAAGCGAGTCCTTGTGTCGCGGACCTGCTCACTTTTAGTAATGAATTCACCTCATGCGTAGGGCAGCAGGGTGCAGGCTCTCCATGGCTACCTCGAGAAATGCCTTCAGTTTGGTGTGTTAGAAGCATTGTGAACACATCATGCATTTTGGGACCAGGTTACCAGCTTCGCCAGCACAGAGGCTGGGGAGGCTCTTTCAAGCCGATATGATGCACTTACCATAATGCAGCCAGCTGTTTATCCTCTGGTGTGGCATTGGGGCCTGAGTGGGTTTTTAGTCTCATGGCATACCTTAAAAGAGAAAAAAAAGGAAAGGAAAACAAAGAAATAAAGCTTTCTTACTAACCCATGGACCATCTTCGGGGATGGTAGTTCTGTTAGCTCTTCACGGTGCTTGCTGATTTTATTGTTATGTAGTCCACTGACGCACATCCGACTCTGTGACCCTGTGAACTTCAGCCCGCCAGGCTCCTCTGTCCGTGTGACTTCCCGGGCAAGAATGCTGCAGTGGGTTGCCGTTTCCTTCTCCAGGGGATCTTCCTGACCCAGGGACTGAAGCCCTGTCTCCTGCATTGGAGCCGCGCGGAAGGCCTGACAGTTCTTTCTTGAAAGCCAGCTGAGGTTGCCCCATTTCCCCTAACCATGACATTACTGTCACGACTAGAACAAAATGACTTTGATGACCATCTAGCTACTTTCTGCTTTTTAACAATACAAGTCCAAATTCTACAAACGGTCAAGGGTGTTATCCATTCAAGCATTACCCACGTATATGGTGACACATCCGTTTTTACAAATTCTGATCTATGGCTGCGTGGCTGAGAAGATGTTGGTAAAGATCAACCCTTTCAGACCAATCTCCAGAAAAATGTTTACTCTTTGTCTTCAGATGAATACGTGGGTTTACCTTTTTTTTTTTTGATTGTTACAAAACTCTTATTTTGACAGCAGTATAACTGTCCTGGATGCATGACTAGCAGATTTTATGAACTTTACTCAATCTCACTTTTTCTCTGTGACCAGCTGTCTGTGGTCATTCCTTTCTCCAATAATACACCAGGTTACTTGCAGATCCTTGGAGAGACCTGAGGCAGGCTGGGGAATGGTCAGGGAGTCCTGGGTTCAAATCCCAGGTTAGTCACTTCTTAGTCATGGGAGCTTACACAAATTAACATCTTTAAGCCTCCTTTCCCTTCCTGATAAAGTAAGATGAGTACTTTACTACTGATCGCATAGCATCGCTGTAGAGATTAAGTGAAACAGTATCTGTAAAGCTCTCAGCATAGTGGGCTGGCTTGTTGCAAGTTGCTCAAGAAACGGTACTGTTATTACATTGTCTCCAACACATGTAGATTTGTAGTACTTTTAAAAAGTTTATTTATTTTTTGATAGGTAAGAAATGGATGTATTCAGATTCAGAGAAAACCACACTCCACAGACAGTGTGGGCCATCGCAGAGGGCGAGTGTGTAAAAATCTATTTATTTTTAATTAGAAGATGATTGCTTGACAATATTGGTTTGGTTTCTGCCATACATCAGTGTGAATCAGCCATAGGTATACTTACGTTCCCCCCCTCTTGAACCTCCCTCCCTTTTCGAGTGTATCCCCTTTGTTTAGTTTTCATAGGGTTATTTCTCACAGTTTATTGGTATCAACATTTTCTACTCTGGATGAAGAGCGGAAACCTTACTTCCATGTTTATGCCGTTAAATAACATTGCCTTGAGCATCAGACAGGCTTCCCTGGTAGCTCAGGTGGTAAAGAATCTTCCTACAATGTGGGAGACCTGCTGGGTTTGACCCCTGGGTCAGGAGGATCCCCTGGAGAAGGGAATGGCAACCCACTCCAGCATTTTTGCCTGGGAAATCCGTGGACAGAGGATCCTGGTGGGCTACAGTCCACGGGGTCGCAAAGAGTTGGACACGACTGAGCAAGTAACAGTGTGCATTGATCATCAGATGGCGGTATATTTTTTGTTTCAATCACTGAGCACTCTGGTTTACATAGCTCACGAGGAGGGTGGTTTATCGCACGTGCCCAGAGTTCTTCGCTTATGTTGCTTTTCCTTTCCTCCTATTGGTCCAAGATTCCTTCTTTTGCCGCTTCCTTTCTGTTTGAGAAACTTCCTTTAGCCAACCTTCAAAGGTAGGTCTGTTAGATACAAGCTTTTCATCTTCCTTAGTCTGAGAATATTTTTATTTCCTCTTTATTCCTGAAGAACGAGGCCTCCCTGAATCTACATGCACGGTTAGCCAGGTTTCCCTCCTTCAGCGCTGGAGACGCGGCAGGCCACTTCCGGCTTCCGCGGCGCTGGGCCGCACGCCGCTGCGCCGGAACCGGCGTCCCCCGTGGGTGCTGTGCCACGCCTCTCTCATTGCTTTCAGGACTTTCTGCTTGTTTTCCGTTTTCAGAGACGTAGTTTTGATGGTGTAGTGACATGCAGTGCTCTGGCTTTGGGCTGTTTGGAGTTTTCTCTGCTTCCGGAACCCGTAGGGTTATGTCTTTTGCCAAATTTGGCAAGTTTCAGTCATTACTTCTTTAAAAAAATACAGTTCTATTGATTTGCTGATTTTGGCTCTTGCTGCGTGGGCTTTTCTCGAGCTGCGGTGAGCGGGGGCTACTCTCGAGCTGGAGTGGGAGGGCTTCTCCCGCTGCGGCTCCTGGGCTCAGTTTCTCTGGAGCACGTGGCATCTTCCTGCACCAGGGACTGAAGCCATGTCTCTTGCACAGGCAGGGGGATTCTTCGCCATAAAGCCCTAGCCATTACTTCTTTCACGTATCTTTCAGCTCCATTCTCTCCTTCGGGGACCCCAAGGGCAACCTGGAGGGTCTATTGTCATTGTGCTTGAAGCTCTCCACTTCTTTTTCAGTCTGGTTTCTTGGTTGCTTAGGTTGGGGGTAGATTCTATTTCTTGGTCTCAAGTTCACTGATTCTATCCTCCGTCATTGCTTCTCTGCTACTGTGCCCCCTCCAGTGAGGTTTATATTTCCGTTACATTTCTCAGTTCCATAATTTCCATTTGGTTCTTTTCCAAAATAACATCTTCTTCTTTGTTGAGACTTCAATTTTTTTTGTTTGTTTCAAGAGAATTGGTAATTGCTTGTTGAAGCATTTTTCTGATAGTTGCTTTAAAATCCTTGTCAGATAATTCTAACACCTGATTCGTCCTGGTTACTGGTGTCAACCAGTTGTTTTTTCTCATCTTGGCTGTGATTTTCTTGTTTCTTGGTATGACGAGTGAATTTCTACTGTATGTTAGACATTCTGGCTATCATGTTAGAAGACCCTGGGTCCTGTTTAAATATTTTCCTTTAAAAGCAAGTCATCCTGTTTAGGTTTAGCAGGCAAGTCCTAGCCTACTTCTGTGGGATGTGGTTCCAATTACAATTTAATTTTCAGAGCCTTTGTGCTATAATTTTTTCCTAAAATTTTGGCATGTGGGATCTTTGTTTCCTGAAAAGGGACTGAACCCATGTCCCGCTGAAATGAAAGCATGGAGTCTTAACCACTGGACCTCCAAGGAAGTCTACATGGTGGAATTTTTGATTTGAGGAGGTGGGGTTCCACTTGCCAGTGTGCCCCAGGCACTTTCTCCTTGGTAGAGAGAGGAATTCTCTCACATCCTTACCTGGGCACCTGAGGCAGGACCCCACCTCCCCAAAGAAAGTGCTCATGGCTCCCCAGAGTCTCTCAGTGGGGGAAGAGAGTCTCAAACCTGGTGGGCAACATGCAGTTTCAAGCAGTAAACTAATGTTATCTTCCAACTCAGATAAGAAGAGCTCTTATTTTAGTTTTCAGGGCAGCTTAAGGGACTCTACTCAATCATCTAAAAAATGGACTGTATTTTCCACCCATGCAAAGTCCCATCCCTGGTGCAGAGTGGGTGTGCACGTCAGCACCTCCAGTGGTATCTGATGGAAACAGGCAATTACCGCTGCTAGGGTTTGTTTGTTTGTTCTTAAAGTGTGAATGCCTTAAGCAGACGGTGTATACTCCAGGTCACCACAGGCCCTGTGACCCGCTGATCTGCACTGTTGACTGAGTACATACTATGTTGTAGGAGCTCCTCCAGGGGCTATGAAGACATTAATGAACAGATCCGCAACCCCCCCACACCCCTGTGCTCAAGGCACTTGCATCCTAGGACACCTTACAGCCTGGTGCCTGTCTGCTTCCTCCCACTTTCTCCCCTGCCTGCCTGTGGGCATCCACGTCTGTGCCTTATTCAGAGGATGAACCATGAGAAACTAAGATCATGGACGTGAGTTTAAGCAAACTCCTGGAGATGGTGAAGGGCGAGGGAGCCTGGCATGCTGCAGTCCATGGGGTTGCAAACAGTCGGACAAAACATAGCAACTGAACAACAACAAGATCTCTTAAAGTAATTTTAAGTTCTTTTCTTTTACAATGGCAATTTCTTTTCTTCACAGTCCAAAATACTGTACCAAATAAGAAGACAGTATGAAGGAATCACCAGCGCATTGGTGTAGTAGAAATATTTTAATAAGAAAAAGGGCTGGACAGCGTTGACTTCCGAAACATTCTTGAAAAGTGCGTTTTGCAGATGATGTGTTCTTCATGTTGGGATGACAATTTCAAAGGCCATCATCCTTTCCTGAATCCCGAAGAAGAGTGATGGAAAACACCCTTGACTTGGGTCAGCGCATACCAAGAAGATTAAATTTAGGGTAATTAGAAATCTTCCAGGGCTTCCCTGGAGGTCCAGTGGTTAAGAATCTGCTTGTCAATGCAGGGGACATGGGTTCCGGCCCTGGTCTGGGAGGAGCCGACATGTAGCAGAGCAACTAAGCCCGTGCTCTGAGATAAGAGGAGCCACGGTGAGGAGAGGCCCCACACCCCATAACGAAGAGCAGGCCCTGCTTTCCACAGCGAGAGAAAGCCCGTGCCCAGCGACGAACACCCAGCCCAGCCACGAGGAAATGAGAAACTGTCCATCTGGAATAGTGAGGCATGGTGAGACACGGTTACTCTCAGGTGGCCTAGAATCCCAGAACTAGAAAAATCTCTTGAAGTTAATTTTGGGAAGGGTTATTTCATATAGTGCATATTAGACGCTATTCCAAGCGGCTGAGCCAGCTACAGACATAAAACATGACACGGGCTCTCTCAGAACGATTAATGGGTGACATTCCCTTAATGGTTCATTAGCGGCATGAAGGATGTGCCTTTCCACGCAACCACCGTGGAAGGTAGGCGTCTCCCGCCTGTGGCCCTGCTGTGCCCCTGGCACAAAGCCTGCGTCTGTTTGCACTGTGGCCCGAACTCAGGCTGGGGGATGGTGCTCAGGTCCAAGCCTTAGACCAGAGCAAGGCCAGTACCTTTTCAGACAGAGCATCATAGGATGGGTTTCCTTTCCTAAAATCCCCTTGCGCCTTCTTTCCTGTTATTAAATACTCCTGAATCATTTATTGATTGGAGTTAGAATTTGGATTATACAAGTCTAAATAATATTGAATCAGATAATAATAATAAAACCACAGCACAGAGGTGAAAAGAGTCCAAATTCTGCCACTTCCCAGCAGGCGAAGTCGGCAACTCACGTCTCCATCAGACAAAGCTTCCTTCCTGCTAGTGGGGTTGGAGGAGCCGCCCTCCCAACCCTCACTCACACAGAAATCAAAGGAGGCAGGCGATGCCAAAACACATTGCAAGCTCGTCCATCTTATTTGGGGGATGAACACTGGCTCTTGGTAGCTGACAGTGTGATCTTTTTTTGTCCCCCAAGAATAATTATAATAGATATTTATTTATAGCACAGACAGTTCTACATTGTACATTTCAGGTTTGAAAGTGAAAGCATTGATCATTCCATCGTGTCCAACTCTTTGCGACCCCATGGACGGGAGCTTGCCAGGCTCCTCTGTCCATGGGCTTCTCCAGGCAAGAATACTGCAGTGGGTTGCCATTCCCTTCTCCAGAGGTCCTTCTCGACCCAGGGGTCAAAACTATGTTTCCTGCATTGCAGGCAGGTTCTTTACTGTTGAGCCACCGGGGAAGCCCACATTTCAGGTTTAACCAACTTCATAAAGATACTTGAGGGCAGCCACATCCACAGGTTTAGACGCATGATTGTTTCATGATGAATTCTCCTCTCTTTTCTTTCCCGAATACCCTCTTTCAGGGCCCGGTTCAAGGTAGAATTTATCCTCCTCATATTTTGTCCACTGCTCTAAAGGCAAGACCTGTTTCCTCATGCTCAGTGCAGCGCTCTCTTAATATGTACCCCCCTGTCATTACAAAAGCTCTCAGGAAGCCTCCTTGTGGCTTCTCTTACATTGTCATTCTCATATACCGCATCTGCTCACAGTAAGCCCAGTGTACGGAATCCGACAGCATCGCAAACCATTTTCGAATAACCCTCCAGTCGTCTGCTTGCTGTTGCAGTGGCAGGCCTGCTCACTGTTTCGACCCAGATGGTGTGAGCTTTTCTGTGTTCATGGTACTTATACACATATATTCTTCCCTCCAGCTGCCGGCCCCACCCGCTTGCAAGGAAATGCAGTGCTTACCTGATGAGCTCAACTGTCTCTGAATACATGGTGTAAGGAGACTTGGACTCCATGGGGCCCTGTTCCATAGCATTTCCACACTCGATGAATGACAAGGCTGCTTCTGCGTAGTTCAGAGCCTTCCCAAACTTTTCCACCTGATCAAGAGAGTGAACACAGTGCCTTCCTCAAGAAGAGTTTTTCAAACAGCGCTGTCACAAAATCTATAGACTTTATTTGAGAAACTCGACTTTAAAGTTCCAAATGCTTGCGAATGGAACCCAGAAAAAAATAGAAATAAGGTAATTCCTTCTCTAGTTATTTTCACAGATTCCTGCTGGTTTAGGACAAGTGCGTGAATGGTTAAACAGAGTTACGCCAAATCCATATCACAATCAGAATTGCACAGAACTTCATAGCTGCTCTAATTTCTCTTGTTCTCTTTCTTAACTCCTAATGGTCAAATCAGCTTCATTCCTGGGTCCTTGCTATTGTGCTAAATATTGATATATGTGTGTATTCCGACTCTATGTGAGAGTTTTCACATTTTTATGGTATACTCCCACTTGGACAATTTAAGGCCTTGGTTATTATCTTTTACACTGTTTGTGACACCTATTAGGATGGTCAAAAAGTGCACTTGGGTTTTTCTGTAACATCGAACAACAACAACAAAAAAAAACAACCAAAGCAAATTTTGTGGCCAAACCAATACATCTCCACACCTCTGCGTAGTCATGTATTTTTCAGTTGTTTCATGAATAGGACCTCGCCCCAAGGGAGAGGAAAGACAGGGAGGGGAGGCACAGCCCAAGGAATGGCATCAATGCTCATTGGATACAATGCTGAGCATCAGCAGAACTGATTTGGGAGCATTTGTTGCTGTTGTTTAGTTGCTAAGTCCTGTCCAACTCTTTTGTGACCCCATGGACTACAGTCCTCCAGGCTCCTCCGTCCATGGGATTCTCCAGGCAAGGATACTGGAGTGGGTAGCCAATTCCTTCTCCAGGGGATCTTCCTGACCCAGGAGCTGAACCTGTGTCTCCTGTGTTCTTTACCATTTGAGCCACAGGGGAAGCCTTTGTGGGGGACTGTAGACCCTCTAAACTTACGTTACTATTTCCCTATATCAGCTTTACATTCTTAAGTTCTCATAAATCTAAATGTACACGTCAGATTCGTGGTTCTGTACCTTCTCACTCTTGATGGATAGCACATTCTAAATTGGGATTGGATAATCTCCCAGGTTTTCAAACATTCATTCATGAAACAAAACAGAATTACAGAGAGTCTTAACTACTGATCTAAGTCTTGCCTCTAAAAAAAAAAACCCTCTCATTATTCATGACACCTTAGGAAATGGAAATGTAAGGTGAAACTCTCCTGTGTTAGCAAATCAAAAATTTAAACAGCTTTAACCCTAAGAGGAGTATTTCTTGGCAGTGCTTTTAGATTAAGGAAGTCATTTCTTTCAACAAGTATTTCCTGAAGTACCCGATTCTGTGTGATTTGCACTTGACACACAAAAGCTCCTTCTAGGAACATGTATTTAGAGAGAAAAAAAATGTGCACTCATGAGATAGCTCAAAGTGGAAAGGAGTCCATGATTAACTAGTGGAATGCAAAGGAGTCCAATGCCAAAGGGAGGGCAGGAAGGAGCAAGTGACAGGGCTACAGGGAGGCCGAGTGGCCTCCAGGAGGAGACCTGAAGGGACTCAGAAGGTGACCCAGGAAGGGAAAGTATGGTCTGGTGGAATCTGGGGAGGACATTGAAGGTGTGAGTATGCACGACAGTGAGAGTGTGTGTCTATGAGATACTGTCAGTGTGCCCTCTGCAGGTGCAAAGCCCACTGGCTGGCACAAGGCAGGTGTGCTTAGAGGCGGCAGGGGGCCAGTGTGGTTGTAGCACAGTGTCACTGGGAAAGGCCAGGCTGGGCAAGGTGACACGGAATGAAGAATCCTGGTAAACCTTGGATGATTCAGGCAGGAAGCCTCCTGCTTTAAAATTCAGTGTGACCGTGCACTGGCTTCTACTGGCAACCAGGCCTCCCCATCACAGAGGTCCCCAAACTTTTTGGCAGCAGGGACCAGTTTTGTGGAAGGCAATCTTTCCAGACTGGAGTCGGGGCATGGTTTGGGGATGATTTTCATAAGGAGTGCACAACCTAGATCCCCTGAACTTGCAGTTCACAGTAGGGTTCACACTCCTCAGAGAATAGAATGTTGCTGCTGACCTGCAGGAGGCAGAGCTCAGGCAGTAAAGTGAGCGATGGGGAGCAGCTGAAATACAGATGAAGCTTTGCTTGCCCACCACTCACCTCCTGCTATGTAGTCTGGTTCCTAACGAATCAAAGACCCGTAGTGGTCTGTGGCACAGGGGTTGGGGACCCGTGCTCCATCAGACTGTGGGATTGTGAGGATAAGAACTCTACCTCCTACTTCCCTTCTGTATTTTCTGATACGCTGTGATTATTTCCCCTGTATACCAGTGGACCCAGGCAGTGAGCTTCATGCTAATAAATGCTTGGCGGGCAACCTCAGTAGCATTGGGGAGGGTGAGGTTACAGTTTATGCATCTGCAACCCTGGAAGAATAATACTCTGAAGGTCATTTGAGAGTCCCTTGGACTGCAAGGAGATCCAACCAGTCCATCCTAAAGGAGATCAGTCCTGAGCGTTCACTGGAAGGACTGATGTTGAAGCTGAAACTCCAATACTTTGGCCACTTCATGTGAAGAACTGACTCATTGGAAGAGACCCTGATGCTGGGCAAGATTGAGGGCAGGAGGAGAAGGGGACGACAGAGGATGAGATGGCTGGATGGCATCACCAAGTCAATGGACATGAGTTTGGGTAAACTCTAGGAGGTGGTGATGGACAGGGAGGCCTGGCGTGTTGCAGTCCATCGGGTCACAGAGTTGGATGCGACTGAGCGACTGAACTGAACTGAAGGTCATTTGAGATACCTTACTCATCTCTAGTGCCCTGATTTTAGTTATGAATGCTGGAGGAGAGCAGAACTGAAATGACCAGGGAAGAAGGGGTCCTTTAGGATGAGATTTTCAGATGGGACAACCATATGTCTCTTACAGAAAAAAATCAGAAGTTTTCTATCTCTTGCCTGAAGGCATTAAGCTTTCCCAAATAAGAAAACTTACTCTTTGAAAACATCAAATCATAGTAACTTTACGGTCTTATGTGTGTGTAATAGTTTCTTGGTTGTCCAGTTTCAGAGGAAGTATTTACTTTGGCAGGTACACATGAAGAACAAAAGTCTTTTTGAAAAGGGATTTGATCCTGGGACCAAGCCAAGGATTGGCCAGGCTAACAAGGGAGAAAAATGCAAACCTTTTTTTTTTTTAAGGAAAACAAAACAAAACAAAAAACTACCACCCACTGATTCCATTGCCTCTGGTTCCCATTCAAACTTTAGGACTAAATTGAAATATTTGTTTATCCAGGGCTTCCTCCAAGTCAGACATTATTAGTTGAGGTCATAATTTATTGGGCCATGAGCACTGGATTATAAACACTTCTGCATTTAACAGACCCAGCCATCCTTGTAATAGATTTTATAATTACCCTGGCTATGCTGCCCCAGCGATGAAGCTGCGGTACAAACGTAATTTGGAGGAACAGATCTGGAGAGAAAAGGTCTTACCATCGCATCTGCTTTATGCTTCATTCGCTTAGCTTCTTGCATAAAATAATCTGCACTGCGTGGCCTACAAGGAGAGAGTGACACGAAGCATCATTACTGTGCAAGTGTAACATCTTCAGCAAATATTCTTTCCTTTGCTCAAACTTGAACCACAATTTCAAGACTCTGCTTAAGATGGAATCAAGTATATATTTTTTTGCATTTCCAAACTACTGCCTATATGTAAAAGACCACCATTATATTGTTCTTAAGTTAGCAATTCAAAACATGCTTAATATATGTACATAAATATATACATTTACAGTGATTTTTTAACATGGATCCCCAGTGCCTAATTTGTAAGTCAGATTTTTTTATCTCATGGTTAAGAAAATGCAAAATCTTATTTCACATGACATTTACATAAAACAATCCACTTTTGATATAAAGATGGCAAAGATATAATAATTGTATAGATGTGCACAGGTGTGTGTATTTGTCTAGCCTTATAAAAATCGGTGTTGTTTGTTTGCATAACTGGTACCTAAAGTTGTATGTGTCGCTATAATTATTTTAAAGCTTTGCAGTGAGAAATGAAAAGAGGTGATACTGGAATGGTTACATTCCAGTTGTAATGAAACTAATTGCAAAATGATGTCTACCTTGTCACAATGCAAACACGGCTTGTATTCTCTTGAGTTCTGATTAGCTGGCTGGTAAACATTTAACCCCAGGCATGGGCATTATTAAAGCAATAACCCGACTCTGCAGCAAGATGAAGGTAATTCATCCAGAGAGGAATCTGAGACTGTGAAATGACCCCAAGTTACACTAAACCACTCATCAGACAGCACCTTAAAGTACTTCGTCAGGTGGATTTTTAAAAATCTACAGTTTAAATACCATCAGTATAAACTTTTTGTGTATTATGGGTCTTTATGTAATCAATAAACTTGACCTATTCATGAATACTCAACATAGGGCACCACGCCCTGAATGAGAGATAAGATGTTAGTAGTGACATTAATCATACACTGTGTAGTCTATTTAACATACTTATTTTGAACTGCCTTCTTTCAGATTCTAATGCGTCTTTTTCCATACTACAATATTAGGTAGCCAGAGCATCCTTTTATTCTAAGGGGTCAAAATGCTTAAAAAAATCACACAGATCGTGTCAATGACATTACCATCCAAAGCGGTGATCCTCATTTGAATGGTTTAATCAATCAAACAAAGGGACAAACCAGGATCAAAGCAAATACTTAATCTTGGGTCACAAATCACAGAAGCAAGAGAAAGACCTTGGTTTTCTGTCTCTTCTTGCCCATAAAATATCATCAGCCCTTGTGGTAACACGCTGGGAATATTTAACTTTCCCAACAAGGAAATAGGAACGTGGCTGCAGGGCCCCCCTTATGTGTATGATGAAACTCCCGTCTCTGGGTCATGATCCCTTCATGTTTTCCCTGCCACACAGGCCTGAGCCCTTCCTTTCATCCTGACGGATCTGCACTGGTGGGTGAAGGCTGTGGGTTCCTTCAAAGGAGGGCCCAGCTTCGACCACCTCTTCTTTCTCCAATTTATTTCCTCTGTGTTTATTCCATTTGAATGACGTTTTGGTTGCTTTTCATGGTGGTTTATTCTTCTTTGTCCACAGATTGACCTTTGAACACATACTGGCTATCTGTTGGGTCTTTGATGCCAACTCTGGCAATTTACATTATTTTTGTTCTTGTTTTTTTAATAGACTGTCAAGTTTTCTGAGCAGTTTTAGGCTCAGAGCAAAATGAAGTGGAAAATACAGAGTCCCCATAAACCACTTGGTACACGTGCACAGCCTCCCTTACTACTAAACCCCCTCAATTGAGCAGCCCATTTGTTACAACTGATAAACCTAAACTGAGTGACCTCCTTGATGGTCCAGTGGCTAAGACTCAAAGCTCTCACTGCAGGGGGCCCCGGTTTGGTCCCTGGTTGGTGAACTAGATTCCCACATGCCATAACCAAGAGTTTTCATGCTGCACGAAAAGATCCCACATGCCGGCACAGCCAGATTAAAAAACCCTAAACTAACATGTCATTATCACCTGAAGTCTGCAGTTTACATTTGGATGCACTCTTGGTGGGGCACATTCTATGGGTTTTGAAAACTGTAGGATGCCACACAGCCACCATAATAGCGCCATACAGAGTAGGCTCACATCTTAAAATCCTCTGCAATATTGTTTGTCTTTTTGCTGAATGCCCCAGAACAGAAGACCAGATCTACCGCTAGCTAGAAGCCAGGTCTGACTCCTGAGTTCAGATGGGGTCCTGCAGCCTACCTGTTCAGGAAAGGAGCTGCCGTACCTCCATCCATTTCCTCCCTGCTGCTATCACATGCTATGAACGCTTCCTTGTCAATATCCCCTTCTTTCCTTAAGGACCACATCCACCCAGGTCCAGGCTTTCATCACCTCTCCTGGCCTCGAGTTTCACTCCTGTCCCATCTCTCCTGAGCTTTAACTCTTGAGCAATGTTTGTAAAACATGGCTTTCGTTATATATCACCACCCTACTCATAGATCTAAAATCAAACTCCAGAGCCTCTGAAACTGAATCTCAGTCCTGGTCCTTAGCAAGCTTGCCTAACCCTCTTCACTGCATTACTTACTCACCAAGTCCCTCAACCACAGTGAGTGGTGTCCTCACTGGCTGGTCAACATTTCAGCACTGTTTTAGAAGCCCTGCTCATCCCTCCCCTCCTCCCTAGAACACCCTCCTCTCTGCTCCTTCACGAGATGCTTACAGTGAGCCAGATGTTGCTCGTCTCTCAAATTCTCAGGCCCTAAGGCCTTTTTGCTGGGAAAGATTGAAGGCAGGAGGAGAAGGCAGCAACAGGATGAGATGGTTGGACGGCATGACTGACTCAACGGACACGAGTGTGAGCACACTCTGGGAGACGGTGAAGGACAGGGAGGCCTGGCGTGCTGCCGTCCATGGGGGCACAAGGAGTTGGACATGACTTAGTGACTGAACAGCAAAAAGCCTTCTTGGTAATTTTGGTTCATGCTCAGCTATGTCTTTCCTGATTTCAGATACCGCTTCTTGTTCGGACTTCGCTTCCAGGCATTTAATTACCTTCTGAGCTGTCCCGGGCTGCAGTCATTGCATGTGTGCAAATTGGCAGCTGGTATATTTTCAGCGTGGGCTCTGCCGTAGACCTCTTTGATCTTTCCCACCTTGTTGTTGTAGGTACATGGTAGAAGAGAAATGAGTCCCCCGTGCATTCACGTTTCGAGTTTAGAAGAGAGAGAGTGTGTTGGCTTCTGATGGGGTGCAGCCTCGAAGCCAACGAGCCAGAGAACATCTCCATGGCAACCTGATATTCTCTGCATCATTATCTGTCCCACATTCAAATAGCGGAGTTTGGTCATTTTTCTCTTGCCCTCTTTTTTGTAGACCTTGTCACTGACAGATCATCATTTTTTCAAACGCATTTTGTTTTCATGAAAGAATTCTGGTAATAAGCCAAGGCATCTTCGTTTTTACTAGCCTTTTAAGTTATCCCCAGGGCAGCAGTGGCCTCGAATTCCCCATATGGATGCCGCCATCAGTGCTGTTTTTATCTGTAGTGTGTAAATGTATTCTTTAAACCTGAGATGGAGTCTGAGTCACAGACTCTCACAATAGTGTATGTGGATAAGTAACACATCTATTTTCTGACTGTATCACAGGAGTGACAACATTGACCTGAGATGCTGAAGAAATGTACTATCAGGGCCTATCTAGGAGCACATGAGAATTCTCATCTTTGCATCTTACTGCACTGACTCACTGAAGACTGCCTGCCGATTGGCCCTTTTTCTCCCTCTCAGGTGATTTCTAGAGTGTTGGTTCCAGGTCAGATCATTATAAAGGCAACTGGATGATGGGACGTCACCCAGATTGCCCGGCAACGCCATAGACACGTGCTGTCAGGAAGGCGTCACTCTGGTGGTGACCTTCAAGTCAGCAGGAAGATAAAACGGTTGTCACCATTGTGGCAGCTACAGAGTATAAGACTGCAGAGGCCCTAAAACGAAACCCAGTTATCTCAGCGTTCAAACCGAGTTTTCCTCGAGTCTTCTTCCTTTTTTTTTTTTTAATGTGGAAAACCTAGAGTTTGGCTTTTTATTGTGATAATAACATTCTTCACATTGTTTCTCAGGGTAATGGTATGTGATGTTAATCTGTGAGAAAGCCTAAGAAAAGTACAGTTAAACATCACGCATGTGACTGACCACATCTCCGGGGCTCTTCAGAACCCTGGCTTGGAGCATCTGAAAACCTAGGCTGAGCCACACGTATCTCTGTTATAAGAGCTCTTGGCACCAAAAGTAATGTGACCACAGGATCCAGACAGCAACGTCCTCCTCTCCTCCCAGCGGCCCCACCAGCACACACGTGGCCTTAGTTCTAAGCAGCAGTAGGTCTGAGCCACCCTCTCGTTTCTGCTGGCCTGGGAGTATCACAGCGCCCTGACGCTCTGTTCTCCTGCGTGACTGACATGGAACCGAATGCTCTCCCATGGACAGGCTGGCAGGCAGCTTTCTGGGACTCCTACCTCTGTGAAATGCCCGTACCCACCCCCCTCCAACCCGGCAGAGCCAGCCTGTTTTGTGAAAACTGGCAGAGACGGAGAGCTTGACGTGTCTGAACAAACAGGTTCCCTGGCACCGCACAAGTCGAGATAATTTTCTTAGGGAGTTGGAATCCAAATCAGACAACGAGGCAACTGCACACCAAATGAATTCATCATCTGAGAGCCTGTCAGCCTGTCATCTGATAAGTCCTGCAGGTGTTACCATGGCCCAAGCTGTGAGGTTTTTTCTTCCCTAAGAAGAACGTGTAAGAAGTGGAGGAACTGTTTTCCATGAATGCTGTGGCTGAGGGCACTTCATAGCCAGGGGCCCCGGTGCTGCCGCTGGCTTTATGAGCGCTTCCAGAAAGAAGTGAGAAGGCTGCTTACAGCTTCCTTAGTGATTCAGACAGTAAAGAATCTGCCTGCAATGCAGGAGACATGGGTTCGATCCCTGGGTCAGGAAGATCCTCTGGAGAAGGGAATGGCAACCCACTCCAGTATTCTTGCCTGGAGAATTTCATGGACAGAAGAACTTGGTGGGCTATAGTCCATGGGGTGGCAAAGAGTCGGACATGACCGAGCAACTAAGCATATTAGCTTTTAAGCACAAGGATTCAAATGCAGCTTTTATTTGTATGTTCTTGATGTTGGCTGGGACCCCTAAATCCCTGGCTTCTCAGAAACATGAGCGATGACTCGTTGTGTCTCCTACAGGTCGCAGGCTCTCCCAGGAGGCTCCTCTCTCGGCCACACTTAGAAAATAACACGTGCTTTCCGGGACACGCAGGCTAAACGTGGCCAGCTGTTGTCACCTATCATAAGCAGCTTCCTGTTTAAGTGGAAACTCATCAATTTGATTGCTGTTCTTCTACAGGTGTTACAGGTAAGATAAAATCATTTTACAAAGCCCTTCAAAGGATCAGAGGCCTCAGATTTCAATCAGAATGATCTGGAAGGCCTTGTCCACCATTCTTGCCCTCCCAACCTTTGGCCAAATCCTTTTGTTCCCTCTCTCTCTCTGTTTTGACTAAAAACAAACAAACAAAAAAACCTTGGCTGAGAGGGACTTCATAAGGGAAAAAATTCCATATGAAGAAAGAAAGGCACAGGAATGGTATTATCAGAAAGGGTGGGGTCCAGCTTTGAAGCGATGGGAAGCGGGGGGGCCGCTCGGGAGGGGAATGGTCACAGCCAGCCCACCACAGGAGTGCCTTGCCTTGATCTAATATCACCTACATAAGGATTTCAGTTGGGGTCCTTTGAATAAATCACCTGACCTTTCACTTACGGGAGTCTTCCAATGTCTATAAAATTAAAATCCTTTCAGCTATAAGAATGCTAAGTATCATGACATCATAAGTGCCAACTTTGTCTTCCTGACCTGCCAGCCACACGGCACAGGCTGCAGCTTCAGCATCGTGTGGCGAGGGAGTCTTTTCTTGGCGTCTGGAGGTTTCAGTAGCTGGGCTCCTGTAATCGATGCCATGGGGACAGATGGGGCGTTCGGAGGTTTGGCTGAATGTGACGATCGTGACTGACTCTTCCTTGTGAAATGTGGGCAACAGTCGGCACATCCTTCTGGAAGCGGCAGGCAGGTTGGCACCTGGGGTTCTCTGGCTCCCTGGCACAGCAATATGGCATGGGGGAACGGAGGCCAAGCGCTTCGCCATCAGCTGTGCTCAGACGTCTGCACCGAGGCCTTCATGACACAGCTGTTCCCTAGATTTTCCACTGCCAATAACTCTCCCGTCACTAGTGATGACACCAAGCGATTTCTAGCTCATGGCTTTGCACTAATAAGATCGGTTTCTAGGCTTTGGGTTGGATGAAGTGCTGTCACTCGTGGACATAAATTCCTAACAGATTTTTGAAACAAAAGTTTGGTAATCACACCAGTGTCACCTTAAAACCAGAGCTGCCCATTAAAATGCATGAAATAATGCCATTTGCAGCAAACATGGATGGCCCTAGACATTGTCATACGGAGTGAAGATAGTCAGACAGAGAAGGAGAAATATCGGATGCCATCCCTTACATGTGGAATCTAAAAAGAAGTGATACAAACGCACTTACTTATAAAACAGAGACTCATGGACTTACAGAATGGACTTACGGTTGCCAAAGGGAAGGCTGTGGGGAGGGATGATTAGGGAGCTTGGGATCCGTATGTATACACTGCTATATTTAAAACGTCGTGTGGGTGCCTAGTTGCTCAGTCCTGTCTGACTCTTTTGGGCTTCCCAGGTGGCACTAGTGGTAAAGAACCCGCCTGCCAGTGCAGGAGACAAAAGAGACCTGGGTTTGATCCCTGGGTTGGGAAGATGCCCTGGAGGAGGGCCTGGCAACCCACTCCAGTATCCTTGCCTGGAAAATCGCATGGACAGAGGAGCCTGGTGGGCTACAGTTCAGTACAGATACTGACATCTCCCTCTCCAGGGAATCTTCCCAGCCCAGGGACCACACCCTCATCTCATGTGTCTTCTGCACTGCAGGTATGTCCTTTACCCACTGAGCACTGGAGAAGCCCTATCATATTTAAAACGGATAACCAGCAAGGATTATAGCACAGGGGATTCTGCTCAGGGTTATGTGGCAGCCTGGATGGGAGGGGAGTTTGCGGGGGAATGGACTCAGGTCTATGGATGGCTGCCTCCCTTTGCTGTTCACCTGAAGCTATTACAACATTGTGAATCAGCTATTCCCTAATACAAAATAAGAAGCTTAAAAAAAAAACCAACCCTGCTGAGGAGTGAAAGTGGCACACGGCTAAACGGCTAAACGTCAGGGGAGGAGGAGGTGCAGTCATTACTGCCTCCCATCTGAGCCTGCAGGATAGGCTGATCTGGATCACATTTTAAAAATAAGTTATTCTGGTCAGTTCTATCTCCATTCTGAAGGCACCACCTGGTACCTGCTGAATTGGTAAGTAACCTAGGAAAAGGGGCTGGAAGCCTATGAATTTAAATTGACTTGCCTGTAGTAATTCCTTACATTCACAGGAAAAAGAAAAAGAAAAAAAAGATGCAGGCACTACCCCTTGCCCCCACCAGACAGGCTTCCCTGGTGGCTCAGATGGTGAAGAATCTGCCTGCAGTGCAGAAGACCTGGGTTCGATCCCTGGGTTGGGAAGATCCCCTGGAGGAGGGCATGGCGACCCACTCCAGTATTTTTGCCTGGAGAATTCCATGGACAGAGAAGCCTGGCAGGCTACAGTCCATGGGGTTGCAAAGAGACGAACATGACTGAGCAACTAACATTTTCACCCCCCGCTCCCCCAGAATGTGATTCCACTTAGGGTGACTCAACAGTTGTTACTGGAGTGCCTGCTGAATTCTGGCTGTTGTCTGAAATGCACGTGTATTCAACCATTAACGAGTATTTATAATACAAAAGGATGAGTTTACTATTTTTTTTTTTTTTAAAGCTACAGGATGTAGCTCTGAAGGTGAAATGACACGATGGCAACTGTTACTTTTGGGAATGCAATAACTGGATTTCTATCAGCTCTAAATCATTTTGGTGCCAATTCTCTAGTTCTTTCTTTCCTTCTGGTGGTCTCTCTTTGTTCATGTCACTGCCTGTTGACACCTCCAGTGAGGAGAAGTCAAGGAAAGTGACAGGAGCCAGGTCATGGTCCTTGAAGCCGGTGCAGAGCGGAGAGAAAGCAGGAGGCTGAAAATCGCAGAGGAGTTTCCTAGAGAGGCCGCCCATGTACCGCCATCTTCCCTGAATTAATAACTGAAGGAATGAAGCAGACACCCCCACTCCCGCTCCCGCACCTCAGCACACACCGGCTGAACACTTCACACACTTTTAGGGGACTTCCTAGCCCAGTGATCTCTTAAGACCCATATTTTTATTGTTCCGAGGAACAGACAGTGCCTGCTGTTGCTTTTCAAGCCTGAAGAATTTCCCCGCGATTTTCTCAGTTCAGTGGTTGAGTGGCTGTTTGAGCCGCGTGTTTCTTTTACTGTCACGGATTTCAAATCAATTGGGACACATGGCAATTGGAAGATGTCTCTCTCTCCGCATGATGGATATGTAAGAGGGCTTTTTAAAAATTCTATCTATATCCATAAAAGGAGAAACAGTTTTATTGTACCTGTCAGCTAGAAAAATCACAGTTTGCTAATGGGAAGAATACATGATAACAGCCTCTTGGTTTGATACAGATAGGGACAAAATTACATTAGCCACCATCTCAGCAGATTGAGAGACATTTCCTCTTGTAAACAGTCCAAGGAGCTGCAGGTCCACGTAGGACCATTTAGCTGTTGCTGTTTTAGACTTAGTTTTCTGGTCTATGCTTTGGAAAATGCCTTACATGTTAATTTCCCATACGTGTGTGTTTAAACACCACGCCCTTGATATGTTTGATGCTCTGGGTACCTTACTGTTGAATGTGTGTGTATGCTCACTTTGTTAGACTATGACAAAGTCTTAGTCTTTCTCTTCTTCTTTTTTTGTTCCCTATCATCAGATCTTTCATCATATCTGCACTATTCTTTAATTTATTTTTCATTGAACATAGCTGATTTACAATGTTAATTTCTGCTGCCCAGCAAAGTGACTCAGTTATGCACATACGTATATTCTTCTTTGTACTCCTTTCCACTATGGTTTATCCCAGGATAGAAAATATGCTATACAGAAAGATCTTGCTGTTTATCCATCCTATATACACTAGTTTGCCTCTCCTAACCCCAAATTCCTAGTCTATCCCTCCTCCTCAGCAAGCTTCTTGAGATGAATAGGGGAGGTTTGGGACCCAAAACCTCAGCAAGCTTGGTTTGAATGATGTACAGAGCCACATTTCCATTCTTATAAAGACTCGACCTATAAGACAAGTATAATTGTTTTTCATTCCTTTAGGAACTGAGTTTCAAGCTAAAGGATACAGAGGCTGACCCATCTGTATAGTAACTACTTTATCTTCAATTTGTTTCTTAATATTAGGGAGAGCATCCTTAATTAAGATGAAAATCAAAAGATTCCTACATCTTCCAAATGTAAATTTCCATACTGTCATTAAACACAATTCCAACTGCCTGTTTTTATTAACGGTTAAAGCTCCCTTTGAACAATTTACACCCCCAAACACTAATTATATATGGAGTTGACTGTCGGATTGGATTACACGCCCTTCACCCTGGGGATTAATTACCACTTCTCTGGCTGCCCAGGGCAGTGAGATGAGGGAAAGGGGAGCTGGTGAGGGTCAGGGGAGAATGTGTATGGGGTTGAGTGCAGGTGCGATCACAGGAAGAGGAGAAAAACACACGTCCTCCTGGGCCACCCTTACACTTTACTAAACTCAGTCATCTGGGAGTGTGTCCAACGAAGGAGCAAAGACTCTGGATTTGGCTCTCAGTCCTCGAAGTCTAGCTCCTTGTTAGCTTAATGAGGTCCACGCAGGGCCTGAGGAAGACAACTTAGTATTCCTGTTTCTTGGACATGAAGAAAGACCTTGTCTACACTCTTGGTAAAGACAGGATGGGAGAGAAGGCTGGGAGGAAGATGAGGGTGGAAGAGACAGCTTCCGCCTCTCCAGGTGGTCGCTCTGAGAAGAGGCCATCTCACTGGGTCTCAGGGGACTCGCCAGGAGACCAGTGTCATGACTCACTTTTTCTGATTAGGAAGCAGGGACTCAGAGACATTTAGCACCATTCTGGCTTCTGACTGTGGGTGGGGCACGTGGTTTACAGTCTGTCCCCTCAGCTGGACGGTCAGCAGTCAGAGGGCAGGGGGGTCTCTCACTGTTGTCTGTTGGTCCCCGCTGGGGATTTAAGGGCGTGCCTCCCACAGATACACAATTGTGTGCTTGCTGAACAGCAGAAGTTGAAAATGGGATTCAAGCCAAACTCTTGAAACCATATCTCCTGCCCTCGAGGCTTGTCCTTGACACATATTTTTTCCCTAAGAGCCTAAATAATTTTCTCATGTGTCATTTTCAGCATCTCCCGAGCATTCCAGGATGCTATATTTATTCATGTTCTTCTTTTGTTTCTCCTCCTAAGTTGATGCTGGGAATGAAATACTTGGGTTTTGGCACTATGATGGGGGGGATGGATGACAGGATATTTTTCCTGTATAAGAATTATTTACACTTTTATAAAGACTATAGCACTTTAGAGAACAGAAAGCTTTCAGGAGTGAATCACTATTTTTCTTTGCCTGTTACAGTTTACAAAGACAGAAATGCCTCTTTCTGGTAACATACAGCCCCAAATGCAGGTGCTCAGAAATATAAGACTCCTTGATGCCATTTGCCTTAGATTTCTGGCATCCTGGATACAACTGTGATAGCACTGGCTGTCCCATTCATTCAAACCACTCCCCGCCAAGGGCTCGGGGGTGCACTCGGCAATTTCCTTTGAGAGGGTGACATTTAACTGACTGGGTCACATGACAGAAATGGCCACACTAGGGTTTATATGTGTCTAATCTGTAGACACATATAAACCATCTCCCCGGTCCCACTTACCTGGCCTTCCCCATATCGACAAGACCCCACACTTACATATCATCGAAGATGAGTTTCTGCCTCTTGCAGTCCCGGTGGCCATTGGAGCCTGGAGACCAGGGCTCGGTCTGCGGCCGTGACTTGTGGAGGATGTTTTCAGAATTGGTGTGAGCCGCTTTCTGGACAACAAACAAACACAGCCGCCTTTGAGAAACTGGCCCTCTGGCTGAAGGAGTAACCCGTTAGAATTGCTGGGGTTCTAGGTTAGACGTGATAGCGCTTTTTGTTTTGATTAAGAAAGAGAAACGCGTGCATTTCAGGTCTCAAGCTGGAAGCTTTCACGTGTGTGGTCAGATGCCATCCGCATGGCAACATTACCAGGGAGGCCTTAGTCTTGCTCTCACGCATCCAGATCCTGAACCTGCCGAAGCGTGGACGGCTACTGCGGGTGCAGGCTGGGGGCTTAGGACTCAGGCTCCTACTCTTCCCGGTTGCTAGGCCCACGGTTCCCCAAACTGACTGCATCAGAGTCACCATTAACACACAGACAGCTGAGTGCCACCACCAGCATCTCCGTCCCAGTAGGTCTGGGGGAGGGCCTGAGAACATGCATTCTGCACAAGTTTCAGAGTGCTGGTCTAGGACCGGAGCTCTCAGAACCACTGAGCTGTGTTCATCCTTCACGAGAGGTTCAGGTCATAGACTGACTGGTTCTCATCAGCTGTCTGTGACAAACAGGAAGAGCCGAGGGGTATCGCAAGAAATTATTTAAGATGTGTTTTAAAAAGGAACACTCTCTATCTGGGGAAAAATTTAAACATCCTTTTTTTTTTCTCCCCCTGGAGATACAGATATATAAAGAGCAGCTACTGTGTGTGCTGATCATTTGGACCATAAAACACCCTGTCTTTGGTTAGGAGATTCAAATGGATTCCTCTGAAGTAATAAATATGGGCTGATTTTATGTGCAGATCAAGAGGCTTTGTTATGAGAGGCTCTAGGACTCTGGGCATTTCCTTTTTGGCACACAGAGTAGTAAATTACGGATGTGTGTGAACCCTGGTCTAAGTGGCTCTCCTCAGCTCAACTGTAAGCTTCCTGCAGGCAGAGACCGAATCTGATAGGTTAGCAATACACCTCTACTGCTTAGCAGAGTGCCTGGGACACAATAAGTGCTTCCTTGATAAACACCTGTTCAGTGAAAGAAGGTCAAAATAAAGTCTATAATTGGTTCAAGATTCTCTGCACATCATAGTTGCTTGTGATAGAAGGCTCTAGAGGCAAAGAGAAGTTGTGCTTGGTTTAAAATTTGAATTGCTTGCTTTTTATTTCCGATTTTCCTAATATGACCTTCTCAGATTCTTGTATCCTAGAACTAAAGAGAACTGCTCTCAAATGAGGGTGCCTAAGAGGCTTAGTTTCCTGATGGTTCAGTAAGACTGTGGCTCTTGTTGGACCTTAACAACTTTTTTTCACCTTTTTGAGTCACTGGATAAAGCATGAAATGCTGCCTCCCCTGTTTGTTTGCAGAGTCCTATTGCCAAGTCTCATTTCTCCTTGCCTCATAAAGCCCTGCTGGATTTGAGAAGCACAATGGGGAGAGTTTGAAATTAAATAAAGTACTTGGAGGATGCACAGTTCAGGGATGCCCACTCTTAAAGAGCATCCGTAAAGAGGGACATGCAGTATGAGTATCCACAGGGGTGGAGCCGGGTCCATGTGGGCCCATGGGGGACGTGGGGCTATTTCTTTTCAGAATGGAAAATGAGGTCCTCCAAAGAGGTTCCTAAGCAGAAGAGGCTTAAAATAGCGCCTCTTTTTCTTCTGCCACAGCCTGTGCAAGATGCAAAGGGCAGCTCTTGCTGGGTCTTCCCAGAGCAGCACTCAGGGCTGCCTTGAGGGGCCTTGAGCTGGAGTTTAGACTGAGCTGGGTTACAGGCAGAGTAAGGGCTGTGCTCGGTTTCATTTCTGTTTCAACTGGGACAGGAGGGCATCAACCTACCGTGAGGTCTGCGGCATGGCTCTGCAGCTGGCTCTCCGCCTTATGCTTTTTGTTGGAGGAGGTGGAAGTGAACAGACCGTTGCTGTTGGATTTGCTGGAGGAAGTTAAGTCCTCGCCGGAGAATTTGTGTTTAGATGTGTCGGAGAGGGGTGAGATGGGCGACCGGAGCATTTTTTCATTTTTATTTATTGGTATTGCCAAGCTGAGAAAGGAAGTCACAGTAATGGAATGTCACACACTCAGCACAGGGGAAGGAAAATGTTTTATATATGACCCAAAGCTCCCATTTAAAACCTGCTGGTAGGAAGATGTTTGCTGGGAATTCTTATGCCAGGAAACAATTTTATGGCATTAGGACCGTAACAAACAACAAGCACATTTTGTTCATTGCTTCTTTACTTATTCTCCCAGAATTAAGAGTAATTCTGGAGCGAAACGACTAAGAATACTACTCTCACTTCCCAAGTTTTTCATCCAAGGATCTCAAAATACACAGCAAACCACTTACTGTTTTCCTAACAAGTGCAAGCAGCAAGTAATGGGAAACTCAATTAAATGATACATGAGATCTCTACTTCCAAAAGGACTTTAGCTAACACCTGCTGCTGCTGCTGCTGCTGCAAGCCGCTTCAGTCATGTCTGACTCTGTGCGACCCCACAGACGGCTGCCCACCAGGCTTCCTCGTCCCTGGGATTCTCCAGGGAAGAACACTGGAGTGGGTTGCCATTTCCTTCTCCAATGCATGAAAGTGAAAAGTGAAAGTGAAGTAGCTCAGTCGTGTCCTACTTTTACTGACCCCATGGACTGCAGCCTACCAGGCTCCTCCGCTGTGGGATTTTCCAGGCAAGAGTACTGGAGTGGGTTGCCATTGCCTGCTCCCTAATTATCACACGGAGAATAACACAATCACAGAACAATCAAGCATGAAGCTACCTTCCAACTGTTAGGCAACCAGGCATTGATCAGAATACAAAGAACTGAAACAGTCATTAGAAATGACATTTTCTGATTTCTAGTTCCTTATTTTACCTTCAAAACTATTGTCTATGGCTGAATATACATCCCAGTGGACCGTCACAGAAGGGAGTCACTTATATCTGGGTCTTTACAATGTATGTAATGTGGATAGGGCTCTCTCTATGACTTCAGGTGGAAACAAAAAGAGTAGGAAGACACATTAGCCCAAAATGAACTCAATCATTGCTAACTTGGGATGATTCTCCACCTGGTAGAGTCAGGCAATGTAAGGTAAATTCATTGGACAAAGAGTTAGTCATTTTTCCTGCATTTATGACTTCTTAATTGCATGTGTTGGCTATCACTGCAAACAAGCCATTAAGGTCACTTCTTATTTTTTAAGCAATATCCTTAGTTGGTGGTCACAGTGCAGAAATTACAAATGTAGGCCTCTAGAACAAATGAGAAACCAAGATGCTTAATGCTATGCAAACACATTTGTGTAGGGAGAGAATTTCTGATGACAGCTTTCTGGTTTAAAAAGCACTGTGCATCCAACTACTTAGAAGTGAGAAGCTGTGTTCTAGAAAACTGCCTTGGGCGAATCAGAAGTAGCTCAGCCAGTGAGGATGAAACACTGAAGCTGAAGATGGAGGTTAATTGTCTGAATGTAATGGTTTCTCGACACATGAGTAAAGAAACCCTATTTCGAAGTCTCTATAATTTTACATACAGTACTTAGGTGGTGCTATAGTGATAAAGAACCCACTTGCCAATGCTGGAGACATAAGAGACGCTGGTTTGATCCCTAGGTTGGGAAGATCCCCTGGAGGATAAAACGGCAACCCACTCCAGTATTACTGCCTGGAGATTTCCGTGGACAGAGGGGACAGGTGGGCTACAGTCCATAGGGTTGCAAAGAGTTGGACCCGGCTGAATTGATTTAGCACGCATGCACTCAGTTCAGTCCAGTCGCTCAGTCGTGTCCGACTATTTGCAACCCCATGGACCGCAGCAAGTCAGGCTTCCCTGTGCATCACCAACTCCCAGAGCTTGCTCAAACTCATGTCCATTGAGTCAGTGATGCCATCCGACCATATCATTCTCTGTTGTCCCCTTGTCCTCCTGCCTTCAATCTTTCCCAGCATCAGGGTCTTTTCCAGTGAGTCAGTTCTTTACAACAGGTGGCCAAAGTATTGGAGCTTCATCTTCAGTATCAGTCCTTCCAATGAATATTCAGGACTGATTTCCTTTAGGATTGACTGGTTTGATTTCCTTGCAGTCCAAGGGACTCTCAAGAGTCTTCTCCCACACCACAGTTCAAAAGCACCAATTCTTCGGTGCTTAGCTTTCTTTATGGTCCAACTCTCACATCCATACATGACTACTGAAAAAACCACAGCTTTCACTATATGGACCTTTGTTGGCAAAGTAATTTCTCTGCTTTTTAATATGCCGTCTAGGTTGGTTATACTTTTCTTCCAAGGAGCAAATGTCTTTTAATTTCATGGCTGCAGTTACCATCTGCAGTGATTTTGGAGCCCAGGAAAATAAAATCTGTCACTGTTTCCATTGTTAAACCATCTATTTGCCATGAAGTGATGGGACTGGATGCCATGCTCTTAGTTTCTTGAATGTTGAGTTTTAAGGCATGTACTACATGATTTTATTTTATTTTTTAAAAGACTTTTTGATGTGGACCATTTTAAAAGTCTTTATTGAATTCATTACAGTATCACTTCTGTTTTATGTGTTTTTTTTTTTCCCTGCCACAAAGCATGTGGGGTCTTAGCTCCCCAACCAGGGAAGGAACCCGCACCCCCTGCATTGGGAAAGTGAAGTCTTAACTACTGGACTACCAGGGTTTTAAACATGATTTTAAACACTTGTGGGAAAGGAAATTATTACATCAAATATTGTCAAGCACATACAATCTTTTCTTCTTCATCATAAGTTTATCTATTGAAATTGACCAAAGTAATTTTGAAACATTCTTGGGATCATGTCTTTGGGACACGCGATTACCATATATATCGAATTGTCTTATTACACTGGTACAGCTTGACAGAGGTAACCACAATTTCAGAAATACACAGACCACTTTTCCTAGAAAAATTCAAAGCTCTTTCATAGCGGCATTGAGTCCCTACTTAACATAAGTGAAACTATCAGAGCCAGCAGTCTCTGCCAAGCAAAGGGTCTGGAGCAGGAGTCCCTAACCTTTTTGGCATCGGGCCAGTTTCATGGAAGACTATTTTTTCATGGGCCAGGACCCAGAGCGGAAATGGTTTGGGGATGATTCAAGTGCATTACATTTAACTGTGCACTTTATTTCTATTATTATTACATCAACTCCATCTCAGATCTTCAGGCATTCAACCCTGAAGATTGAGGACCTCTGCTTTTATCCTGGGGTCCCTGAACTTGCATGGAAAAGAAATTACATCTTCATTTTCATTAACCTCTCACTGAAACGGAACATTTCCTTGAATGACGAACGAAGGCAGGAAACCAGAGGAGTGGTTAGCAGGCGTATTGCTTGCAATACCTGTGACTGCGTCACCAGTGGAAATCACAGATGTTTTCATGTCATATCGGTTGTTGCAGACATCTTCAAATATTATTTAGACTCATCACTGCCAGCAATTATAGCTGTTACTAGAGCCAGCAGACAGGTTATTCAATCACACATTTAAAAGACACTCTGGAGCCGCATTTTCTCCTTTCACATGTCCCCAGTGTTTTGGGACACCATCTGCTGGGCACAGAGGACTGCGGGTTTGGCCAGCTTGTCTGCTGCTCCTCCTCACTCAGACCTTCCAGAGCCCTAGTCCTCCTTTCCCAAGGTGATTCTAACACTGCAGCCGCCTGTGCGCGGGTGCCCGGGCTCTCTAATTTCCTCTCCGGGTTTTAGTACTGCTCTACATCTTCTCCTAACCTTTCAGTTTACATTTTTATGTGTTGCACTGAAACATTAATCTCCCCTTAAAAATTCTATGTACACAGTCGGGGAGAGTGAAGAGTGTCTGAGCAGAGGGAAAGTGGTTTCTGATCTGTGCTGTTTCTAAATGGAAAGAGCTTCTGTGACTGATGATGAGCTCCTCGCTTGTAATAAATATCAGGGGCCTTGCTTTGCCAGGAAGCCGTTTGTCATGGAGGGGAGTCAGCGCCATGCAGGTCCCCCTGGAACCCCTTGGAGGAGGGGCTGTTTTGCCTTGGAGACCCCGATCTTGTCTATCACCACAAATTCAGTCCATAGCCAGGATCTTTAGGTGTGTTTTATGACGAGTCTGCTTATTACATCTGTGTGATAAGCTTAGTGTTCTCATGACTCTTAATTCAGTTTTTTGGGTCTCCCAGGTGGCGCTAGTGGTAAAGAACCTGCCCACCAATTCAGGAGACGTAAGAGACGTGGGTTCAATCCCTGAGTTGGGAAGATCCCCTGGAGGAGGGCATGACAATTCACTCCAGTATTCTTGCCTAGAAAATCCCATGGACAGAGGAGCCTGGTGGGCTACAGTCCACGGGGTCACACAGAGTTGGATACTGCTGAAGTGACTTAGCACACAGGTGGAATTCGGTTTTTAAATTTTCAGAGTGGAGGGTGTGTTTTTGAAAGGATAGAATGTGCTATAGCTGGTAACTGGTCTTTTGTTACAAAGAAGCACTGCTGGTGCACCCGGAACTGTGACTAGCAGCCCACGCCCAGGGTCCTGGTGAACCGTCTGTGTGCGCTTAGTCACTCAGTCGTGTCTGACTCTTTGCGATCCCATGGACTGTAGCCCATCAGGCTCCCCTGTCCATGGGATTCTCCAGGCAAGAATACTGGAGCAGGTTTCCATGCCCTCCTCCAGGGGATCTTCCCAGTTCAGGGATCAAACCCAGGTCTCCCTCATTGCAGGCGGATTTTATACTGTCTGAGTTACTAGGGAAGCTCAAGAATATTGGAGTGGGTATTAGCTATCCCTTCTCCAGGGGATCTTCCCAACCCAGGAATTGAACCAGGGTCTCCTGCAAGGCAGGAGGATTCTTTACCAGCTGAGCTACCAGGGAAGCCCAGTGTTAAACCAAGGGAATCAGGTCTGCAAGAGACAGGCTGGGACCCTGGGATCCTCTGCTTAAGCGCTTGCACCTGGACACATGTCTCCTATAGCAACAAAATACAAAGCAATCCTAAAGGACTCAGGGCTTCCCTGGTGGCTCAGACGGTAAAGGCATTGCAGAACCAGGGTTCGATCCCTGGGTTGGGAAGATCCTCTGGAGGAGGGCATGGCAACACATTTTAGTATTCTTGCCTGGAGAATCCCCATGGACAGAGATCTTGGTGGGCTACAGTCCATGGGGTCGCAAAGAGTTGGACTCGACTAAGCAACTAAGCACAGCCTAAGGGACTAAAAACAACTGTGAAAGTGTGCAGTTGGAGCAAATTATGAACAACAAGATACAAAAAGACCAAAAACCCAACTGCCAATTTTGAGGAACTGGGAGCAAAAGTGCACACAAGACCAACAAAGGGCATGGGCAGGCCAAGTCCCCCTCCACGAGACCCCTGGACCCACAACTTCCTCCCTCACATTTAAGGAATCGGCTTGCCCCCATCAGAGAGTGAGCAAGGGAAACTTACTTTTTCCTCACTCCTTCAACTGTAGCCTGAGCCCCAGCAAAGCCTTGGCTGAATTTCTCCTCTGGCCTCTTATCAATTTCTATTGATTAAGGAGTCCAAGAACCCTGGTCTGGACACCCAGAGCAGAGAAATCATTAAAAAAAAATCTACTCTCCCCCTGCAAACACGTGCCTCTCAGACCCAGGCATGCCTCCACCAACCCTTGCCTTTGCAGGAGCGCACGTACCTGTTGATGTTCATGCTGCAGTGATTTGAGGACAAAGTACTGCTGGCAGGGGCGGTCAGTCGCGAGGCGCTCTCCCTCTCTCCCGGGGCCTTCTTGATCTCCCTGTAGTCGTCTTCGTTGTCGCACTGCATGGAAAGAAGCGAAAACCAATCAGCTTCGGACTTCGATGGATCACAGTGAGCTCCCATCCCACCAGCGCAGGGGCTTCTTTGGACAAGGTCCTGAGCACCAACAGGATGGCAGCACTCTCGGCCCCGGCCTCGGTTCCCCGTCAGCTCCTCCTCGAACAAGGATGAAATCTGTCGTTTTGACTACTGACAGCTTACGAAAAGGTGTGACACCGGGATCAAACTGCAGGAGGGAATATTTTGAATGATGCAAACTGCTCAACCAATGGGCTGGATTCTACCCTCCAAAGAAGATCTGCTCTGGAGTCTCACTGGAGTTCAGCATCCCTTTCTTTGGCATTTCTTGGTACCCAAACAAGGTATAGCAAGCCATCTGTCCTGGGCTTAATGCTGTAGGAGCAGTGACAAGCTCAGGCTTTTCTTCTGAAATTCATGGCCTTGAAGGATCTTTTTATAAAACAGCAGTTCGACTGGATTGTTTCCACGGTTGTATTTAACTTTAGACGTGTAACAGGTGTGATGCAGGCCTCCCGGGTGGCACTAGTGGTAAAGAACCCGCCTGCCAATGCAGGAGACACAGGAGACTCAGGTTCGATCCCTGGGTTGGGGAGATTGCCTGGAGGAAGGCCTGGCAACCCACTCCAGGATTCTTGCCTGGAGAATCCCATGGACAGAGGAGCCTGGCGGGCTACAGTCCACAGGGTCGCAAAGAGATGCGACTGAAGCAACTTAGCACAGCACACACGCAGGGGTAATGCACGTGCACTCAACCAACTTCTATTTTTGCTGAGATTGCAGCAACACAGCAGAGAGACATTCAGGATTCTCAGCGGTGTTTCCAGGAGACGGGCACTGGTACTGAAGACAGAAAGACTGTGACCTTCTCTTTCTAGCTGGGATGTCACACAGCCTCTGGATGAAGGGCCACAGATGCTCACGTTGAAACTATGTCCCATGGAGGGTCTGAGCCAAACCTCTGAACCCCCTAGTTTTGGCTCCCAGGGCTCCGGCAGGGCTAGACTCTGCACCCTGGGCAGCCAGGTCTGTGATGTCCCACCTCCTGCACCCAAAACTAGTGGTTTCACACCCCAGATGATGAGTAAAGAGCACTGTGCAAATGTTCTTCCCCTTCTTTATGCATGTTCACCTATGTTTCAGTAGATTTCATGAGGACAGCTGAGTGTCAGGCTTAGTGTAAATGAAGTTTCATAAGTTAAACTTAAAAAGTCCATGAATAGTAAAATTACTTAAATATAGATTATGAATTATACATGTCTGTTTTTGCACATCTCTACTGACATATGCCTGTATAGCTATATGTATTTCCAATCTCTATATGTTTATCAATTTCTATCTCTGAAACACCTCTCTCTTTATATCAGCCTGTCCATTTATCCATCAGTCTCCAGATGACGGATTGATTTACTCATTAATCAATTAATCACCTGGGAGTTGATGGATAAATGCATCTGACAAGTAATGAGGAGGGCAGGATATGCAGAGGAAAACAGAAGGAAAAGAGGGGCAGGTGTGTAGCGAGCTAACCCGTATTACTAAATTATATCATTTTAACCTAACAACATCCCTGTAAAGATGTCACCAGTTTACAAATGAAGAAACTGAAGTACACAGAAGGGAAGGTCACCTGATTAAGGTCACCTAGGAGGTCAGGGCTGAGTGCATGATTCGTGGGCTTCAGTGCAAAATGAAAAGGCTAGGCCCCATGTTCAAAAAGCTGGAGAAGATGCTTGATGTCAGCCTTGGTGATAATTTTCTTAAATTTAATACCAAAAGCAAAAGGAAGAATAAACAAGTGGGACTATGTTAAACAAAAAAGCTTCTGCAAAACAAAGTGTAAGTCGCTCAGTCACATCTGACTCTTTGTGACCCCGTGGACTATAAAGTCCATGGAATTCTCCAGGCCAGGATACTGGAGTGGGTAGCCATTCCCTTCTCCAGGGAATATTCTCAACTCAGGGATCGAACCCAAGTCTTTGGCACTGCAGGTAGATTCTTTACCAGCTGAGCCACCAGGGAAGCCTGCACAGCAAAGGAAACCATCAATAAAACGAAAAGGCAATCTACTGAATGTAAAAAAATATTTTCAAATAATATATCCGAGAAGGGGTTAATATTCAAAACACATAAATAACACTTGCAATTCAGTAACAAAGAAACAAACAAAAAAATCTGATTGAAAAACAGGCGGAGGATTTGATTAAATATTTTTTCTAAAGAAGACATACAGATGGTCAACAGGCACATGAAAAGATGCTCAGCATCACTAACCATCAGGGAAATGCAAATCAAAACCACAATGAGATATCACCTCACACCTCTTAGAATGGCTGTCATAAAAAGACTAGAAATAATACATGTGTGAGGATGTGGAGAAAAAGGAACCCTAGTGCACTGTTGGTGCAACCGCCAAACAGTATGGAGGTTGCTCAAAAAATTATAATAGAGTGACTACATGATCCAGCAATCTCACTTCTGGGTATTAATCCAAAGAAAACTGAAACACTGATTTCAAAAGACCCCCACATTCACTGCAGCATTATTTACAATGGCCAAGACAAGGAAACAGCGTAAATGGCTGTGGATGGATAAGGAAATTGGGGCATAGGTATGTATACAACGGAAGAAGGGAGTCTTGCCATTTGCAACAACACGGATGGGCCCGGAGGGTGCTATGCGAAGTGAAATGAGTGGGATGTGTGTGTGCCAGTCACTCGGTCTTGTCCGATTCTTTGTGATGACAAAGATGACAAAGACCTTAGGATCTCACTTAAATGTAGAATCTGAAAACCAAAACCAAACCACTCTGGGGTGGAGAGAGGGGTATAAAATGAAGGGGTGAAGGAAATTTAAAAAGTACAAATCTCCAGTTATAAAATGAGTAAGTCACGTGGATATAGGGCAACACTAATAAACAGCATGGTGAGTGTAGCTAAAAATACCCTGGCACACATTTGAAAGTAGCTAGGAGATCTTGACAGTTCTCACCAGGAGAAGAGATTTGTAATTATGTATAGTGATGATGTTAGCTGGACTGATTGTGGTCATCATTTTGCTACACATGTAAACCAATATTGAATCATTATATTGTATAACTGAAAATAATATAATATTATGTCAATTATACCTCAAAAAAAAAAAAAAAAGCGGTTTAAGAGTAACATTATAAAGTGCTAAAGTCAGGAGCATTTTCCTGTCTTGAAACTGGTCTCTTAACCTGTCAGAGAAGTGTGTTTACTTGCTGCTTTACACTGTGCTCCTGGAAGCATGGGGATGCTTGGCACGTGCTGACTCTCCCAAACGCCAGGAGTACTGGCCTGAGACCAGGCACGCGCACGCAGCCCAGCAAACGTCTTCTGCCACCTGCCAGCTGTGGGTCGCGGGGTGAGGAAGTGCAGTCAGGCACCACCCCTTCCCCAAGGCCAACTGGCAGTCTCTCCTGGGGGACCCCGCACTACCTGGATTGAGGGCGGGGAGGTGCTGATCCTGGCCCCAACCCTCACTATGCCGGTGCCTTGGCTGGTGGATGGGGATGCAGAGAGGGGAGGCTGCGCCCAGCCAGGAATGCACAGGGGCCACGGGGCAGGCAGAACCCATCCTGGGGAAATGTAGGGGGTGGGACCAAGCATGCTCTGTTGTCCCATCACCTTCACTTACAAAAGACAGATTCAAAGATAAAAGGAGGAATTCCAAGGTGGCAGCCACAGGCATTAAATTCCGAGCATGGAGTCTTCTGAGCGGGGGCCGTGAGGCGAAAGGACTACACAAATCTCCAGCTGGTTTATTATTGGGAGACCCTATAGCCAGAGACCTGACTTCATTCCCAGCTCTGTCCTTTCTTACCTACATGACCCTAGGGCAAGTCACTTTAGGCTCTGTGAGCCTCAGTTTCCTCATCTGTAAAAGGGGTATGACAAGAACATTTGCCTCAAAAGTTGTAAGGATTTATAAATGATTGGGGCTTCCCTGGTGGCTCAGAGGTTAAAGTGTCTGCCTGCAATGCGGGAGACCTGGGTTCGATCCCTGGATTGGGAAGATCCCTGGAGAAGGAAATGGCAACCCACTCCAGTATTCTTGCCTGGAGAACCCCCATGGACAGAGGAGCCTTAGTGGGCTACAGTCCACACGGTCGCAGAGTCGGACACGACTGAGCAACTTCACTTCACTTCAGCATCCCTCGTGGGGACATAGACATGTGTTAACAGTTGTGAATGGTTTTGTCCCAAATCTGGGGCTGTCCATGAGGACTATAATCTTTCGTTTGTCGCCCACTGTGTTTTTCGCTGTGGTCCTAGTTACTTTTGAAGATGTAGTAACAGGAGGGGGTAAAGATTCTCAGAACTGGTTTTAAATTATGATTAAGTGATTCCTGCGCTCAAAAATTCTTCAAAAACATCTGAATGGCCAAGTGTGTGGGTCTACTTCTGGACCCGCATCCAGCTCTCCCTGCACTTAAGTCCTTGCCCGCCTCACTCTGTTCAATCCCCCTCTGTTCAGCTGGCTTCCCAGCTTTGGTAGCGAATCCTCTGATTACTCAAAAGTCCCTCCTGTTTAGGGCCCTGTTCCCAGCTCCTCTCCACCACAAAGTCCTTCTGCTCAATACCATGAGGAGCACCAGACTATGGCTCCCATACCACAGGCTGGTGGGTCCTGTTGCCCACGATCCCCACTGGTCACTTCCATATTCACGCCTCACCCTAGTCACAGCCTTACTCAACTCTATGAGGCAGCTGGCTTCTGAAGTCAAGGAATGACCCCACCTTTTCCAGCAAAGAATGGGGTTCACCTGTGTTTAGTTTCCTCACTGGTCCAGCCTCTAGCTCATTCCCTGAAGACACTCAGTGAAGATTTCCCAATTGCCTACTTCCACATGCAGTGGGACAGGCCTTAATTATCTATCACATGGGAATGATAGCTAGTCTTCCCACAGTGGGCAGTTCTAAGGATGTTGAGTTAATATGTGTCAAGTACTTACACTGGGCTTCCCTGGTGGCTTAGATGGTAAAGAATCTGCCTGCAATGCAGGAGACACAGGTTCGATCCCAGATTGGGAAGATACCCTGGAGAAGGGCATGGCAACTCACTCCAGTATTCTTGCCTGGAGAATCCCATGGACAGGGGAGCCTGGCAGGCTACAGTCATAGCGTTGCAGAATGTCAGACGTAGTGACTGAAGTGACTCAGGAGGCTCCTATGCACTTACGTAAAGTGCTCTATGAACGTTTGCTGGAGAAGGACACATAAATTCCTGCTCCTGGAACGTTCCAGACCAGTGGACCTGCCCACAAGTTTGGGGAGGGCCCTCCCTCCCACTGTGCCTTCAGCCCCTCGGGTTTCCAGGCCTACCTTGCGTTTCCTCTTGGATTTTGGCAAGGTCTTTTCCACCGGCGCCTCGGATGCATGGGTCGTCGGGGGCGCGCTCTCAGAGTCCTTGGCCGCGGGAGCACTCAAGACCCCCGGCTCCTGGGGCAGGTGTTCCGGAATCCTGGACAGAAGTGTCAGGTCGATTTTGACCCAGAGTGACCGAACCTCGTCACTGTCCTTCAACGGGGAGAGAAGCTCGTTGCGGCCGAAGGGGACCAGTGTGTAGAACTGCTCCTCCAGCTCCTTGGCAATGTCGCTGGTGGTCCTGGCGTTGATGGAGCCCACGGGAGCGCGGGGGCCGCCGCCGCTGATGCTGGTGGGAGCCTCCTTCAGCCTCGGGTCGTTCCCGGAGGCGGCGGCGGCGGCGGCCGCAGCGGCCACGGCCTTGGACAGAGGGTAGTCCTCCTGCTCCGACTCCAGGTCCGAGTCCGAGGAGGAGGAGGAAGAGGACGACTCCGTCTCGATGAACTCCTTGGATTTGGGGACGATCCGGCTCAGCCCCCGCGTGCGGCGCTTCTCGCAGGTCACGGCCGAGCGCAGCTCCTTGCGGTGGTTGGTCCTGCTGTTGCCGCAAGGCCTGGGCTTGGGCGGCTCCGCGGGAACCCCCGCGCCCGCCCCCGGCGCCTCGGCAGCTACGGGCTCCTCGGGCCGGTGGCCGCCGTCGCCGGCCGAGGTCCTCTCGGTGCGCCGGGTGGGCTTCTTGCCCGCGGACCTCCGGGCAGGCGCGGGCGCGCTCTCGGCGGGCGCACCAGGCACCGCGGGCGGCGGGGCGGCAGCGGCGGTCACGGCCACGGCCACGGCCGCGGGCGGGGACTTCTGCTTCACCCCTTTGCTCCCCGGGGCCTTGTTCGCGGTCCTCGGCCTCTGCTCCTCCTTGCAGGCGCCCTTGATGTCCTTGTCTCTCAGGCCGGGCGGGCAGACGTCGGGGAGCTTCCCGCAGTCCTGCGTGTCCTCCTTCACTGGGGTGTAGTACTGACTGCTCTCCGGCCCGTGGTGGCTTTCATTTTGGATCAGGACAGGGGGCTTGTGGTGATTCACTTTGTTTAGCCATTTATCCAGCTGCCACTTGTTAGAGGACGCTGGTTCCGCCTAAAAGCAGAAAACCGGCAAAAAACAAAACATCGCTTAGGACAGACTCACTTAGATGCGCCTGGCTGTTTTTCTCTGGACTTGCTGCTCTAGGCGTGTGAGCAGAAACCTGATGGGCTGGAAACTCAAGGAACGTGGAAGCAGGCGTTGTGTGTAGCCTCAACAGGCACACAGGGTGGCCACCCACAGGGCTTCCCAGGTGGCCCAAAGCATAAAGAACCTACCTGCCAGTGCAGGAGACCCAGGTTTGGTCCCTGGGTTGGAAGATCCCCTGGAGAAGGGAATGGTTACCCACTCCAGTATTCTTGCCTGGAGAACTCCATGGACAGAGGAGCCTGGCAGGCTACAGTCCATGGGGTCATAAAGAGACGGACATGACTGAGCGACTGACACTTTCCTGGACCCCCACACTGAAATGCTAGTGCAGCAGTTTGAGAAATGAGAGGACACACTATTCCTCATTAGGACCCATTTTCAGCACTTTTGAGTGTTATACAGTGTATATTTTTTGTGTTTATACAGACATGCATAAACTTGAGAGCCCATGAAAGTTAACTGGGGTGTAGTTCGGAGACCTTGAGTGTTGAAGCGCACATTTTTTTGGGTGAGACTTGTAATTTGGGGAGAAAATAAAACGGGGCCGAGTGGACCCTGCTGGACTTGGTTCGTCCATCCTCAACCCGGTTCCATCACACTTTGCCCGAAATGTTTCAGATGAGGAGGCGACAATGAACACCTCTCCTGTAAACAGTTTTGCTAAATTAGAGCAAATCCTGGGCATTCCAGGTGTTAAACTCTGACCCATGGATTGGCTCTGGGGGAGAGGGGAGGCCAGCGAATGCCCTTTAACAGAATGTCAAAGGTCGTGTAGACACATTTTGGGGAAAGAATAGTTTGCACAGTTCGCACTTACCTCTCTGGGGATCTATGTCTTATCGAAAGGCTAAGAACTGGTTCTCTTACAGGGAGTAAATGTTGTTGATTTTTAATAAAAGTCCATTTATCCAGCCTCTCTGATTATTAGTAGAAAAGAGGTATATTGAGAAGTGCAGAACTTTGTTGTTGCTGTTCAGTTGCGAAGTCATGTTTGACTTTTTGGCAACCCCATGGTTCTCCGCCCATCGGATTTCCCAGGCAAGAATACCACAGTGGGTTGCCATGTCCTTCTCCAGGGGATTTTCCTGACCCAGGGATTGAACCCACGTCCCCTGTATTGCAGGTGGATTCCTGACCGCTGAGCTACCATAGACCTTTAGCTAGAATGTTTTTAATTTGTGAGATGGGGGAGAATTTTGGCGTGATTAAGGTGATGTATGTTTCCTTCCCTACGTCCTCCACTCTATAAATTCATGGCTTCTGATGACTGGATGAGGTGGGGGTGGGGTGGAGTGGTGGAACTAGATACAGCCCAGAATAAAGAATGGCTTAGCTTTGCATTTCATATTGGTTTGTTAAAGCCTCGAGCAAGTCAGGCTCCCTTGCAGGAGAAAAACACTGTTCTTTAAGATCATAATTTCTGAATGCTTGCTTTCAGGTGTTAAGATTTGGTTTTCAACAAAGAGGTTGGTCTTAAGAGCAGAACTTGGGGCACCGCCTCATGCAGAAAGGATCCTGTGGCAGGGCGGCGAGGCGTGAGGAGGGCCGGCAGTGCTCTTGACCCAGGGGTCCTGGCTGAGTCTGGGGCACAGCTCAGGGAGACGGGAAGCTTTAGTGGGCCAGCAGGGCCTGGGACCACAGAGTGTGGACAGTGAGCACTGCGGCAGTGGCAGGGACTGTGGGCAGTCTACTGGCTCCCTCCAAACAGACGAGACCACCTACAGTTCAGGGGACCGCAGCACAGGGTGTTGAGGGACTGGGAGCGACAAGTGACCGTAAGCAGAAAATGACCCTGCAGTGCATCAGTGATCACTCCAGTGATGAAATCCTCCCTCTGCTATGAAGGTGCCCTCCGGGAAATCTTAATGGGAGTCTCCTTGTGAGGCATCTCACACGGGGATCCCAGGCCCTGCTCCTGGGGCCACGAGGATGGGGGAAGCATCCCCATGGGATACAAGTGTGGAAGGGCCTCTCTCATGACCCTGATAGGGAGTCTGGACTCTGACTTGATGTTCTGCTTCGTTTGTTTTCATGCCACCCATAGGGCCGGGACTCCTGAATAAGAGGCAAAACAACAAAATGGTAAAATCTTTTTTGTGCCTCTGAGTTTTATTTTGTAAATTCTGACCTCGCTTTAATGTGGCACCTCCAGAGACAGGGAACAACGGAGCCTGCAGAGCCCACCTGACCTGGTCCATCCTGCGACAGTGAAGTGACCGAGGAAGCAGGGTGGCAGGACATAGAATGGCTTATTTGCCGAAGGGGAGCTCTCATCTGCTCTGAGGTGAGCTGAGTGTGACTAAAGGCTACTTTAATTTAAAAAAATTTATTTATTTGTCCATTTTGGCTGCACCAGGTCTTAGCTGCAGCATTTGGGAGCTTCGATTTTTGTTGCGGCACGTGGGATCTTCAGCTGGGGCATTCAAATGCTCAGTTGTGGCACGCGGGATCTAGTTCCATGACCAGGGATTGAACCCGGGCTCCCTGCATTGGGAGCTTGGAGTCTTAGCCACTGGACCGCCAGGGAAGTCCCCTGAAGGCTAATTGGTGGCAAACACGTTTATGGCTTTGAGGCTGTCTCCTCCCCAGCCCCGTTTCTCTCTGACCCCTGGCTGGGTCAATGACTTCTGTGCCTCAGCTTCCCCAGATAGACGGAGGCCCAGTAATGTGAGTGGATGCTGAAGGCGCCTTGCAGAAGTGGACACACACTGGACCGGGTGGACACATTTATGGCAGCATCCGCCACTTGCGGCTGCCCCCACACCCCCCCCCCCCCGGCCCCCGCCCCAGTCATCCTTGTCCCCGCCGTCCTGAGCCTTCCACACCTCACATCTCTTACATGTGAGGACATAGATGCCTGCCTGGAGCCAAAACACAGCGGCTCACAGGGAGACTCCCACTAAAACTCCCCGGAGGAAGTCTTCACAGCGAGGGGAGGATTTAATCAATGGAGTAAGGGCCCGCTGCCCCATGTGCCGCAGAGTCGTTTTTTCTGCTCTTCACAGCCAAAGAAATCAGGACCATTTTCAGTACATTGCTAAATCACGTTCCCTTTCTCAAGGATCTGCAATGACCTCCTCTTGCCTCTCGAACAAAATCCACACTCCTCAGGCAGCCATCATCTTACAGGCATCTTTCATTGCTGGAACACCCACAGTGTGCTCCCACATCACGTGTATCATCTAATTTAACCCATAGATAAGAGATACTATCACCCTTAGTTTTTAGATGAGGCTCAGAGAAGTTAAGTAACATGTCCAAAGCTGCAGAGCTACCAGGCACCAGCAAGACTAAACCCACGCTTGTCACAGTTGAGAGTCAGATTCCCTTCCCTGTTGTGTTGCCTAAGCTCCCATTACTCTCTGGGGAAGCCTCATGAAAAGGGGACCTTGTTTCACTTGAGAAATGTTAGGTCTTCAAATGATAGAATTTGATGTGACTTTTGGAGAAGACACCACTAACTCTCCAGATAATACCTGTTGCCCTCCATTATCCTTAACGGCATCATCTTTTGATATCCACGTCTGTTTCATGTATATGAATCTTGTGTCTTCAACAAAGCCAAACACTGCTTTCCGGCAGAGGCCAGGTTTCTGCTTCTTTGTATCCCTCGCAGGACCCGTAACAGGACCCGTAACAGGTTAAAGGGGCAGCTTGCTCTGACCCTGTTGCTACTAACGACTCACAATGAGCTGTTGCTCCCTGCTTGTCACTTACTCCTCAGAAAAACCTCACAGATTAGACAGTGTGAGATTATCTGCCATTTGGGGGATAAAACTGTGGCCAAGCAAGCTTAAACAGCCAAGAATTAGGTGGCAGGGGAGGAGGGCAGACTTGGGGCTTGGAGCTCCTTGCCTGGCAGGCTGCTGCCTCTGGTTTACTGTCTGAGCCATCCACTGGGGTTCTGCCCAGCGCTTTTGCTTGTTTGCTGGCTTGCAGTGTGTATTTCCAGCCAGGACTCTCCTCTCTGATCAATCTTCCCTCTGATTCATGCACAAGCCCTCCAGGGCATACTCTAGTCTCTATTTCATCTACAACCTCAGGGCACCCACTGCCACATACCCCACAGATGCCTAATTAAGGAGAAGCTTGTTGAATCCATGAATAACTTGTATTTTTGAAGATTTTCAAGAATGATCTAGGGCAGCATTTTCCAAAATGTGCTTTTAGCCCATGAAGAAAGCGTGCCATGGTTGGATATATTTGGGAAACACCACAATGGAGAACACTGTTTACATGAGTGATGTTGTGGGCTGAGTGATGCCCTGCAGTTGAGAAATGGGTGAAACCTACTTTATCCTGGCTCTTCTCAAAATCCTGTGACCAGCGACTGCCCTGGTGGCCCAGTGGATGAGACTCTGTGCTCCCAATGCAGGGGGACCAGGTTTGATCCCTGGTCAGAGAACTAGGTCCTACATGCTACAACTAAGAGCTCCCATGCCACAGCTAAAGATCCCATGTGCCTCAACTATGACCCCGTGCAGTCAAATAAAACTAAAGTCCTGCAACCAGACTCTTTCTTGTTCACATAGCAAGCTGTCCCTTTACTTGGAACACTGGTCTAAGGAGCTCTGTGTGCAGCTGTAAATGTGCTAATGGAGGGCCAAAACGCACCCCCCACCCCTTCCTGCTCCCTGGTCAAGCTCTGGCATGAAAGGATGTCCCAGACCAAGAAAGAAGAAAGAACTCAATGAAAAAAATGAGTCTGATGACAAGCAACCAAACTTCAGGCCACAGAGAGGGGATCTGCAGCAATGGAAACGCTGAATCCAGTGTCTCTTCCATGCCCACTTGCAGACTAGGGGTTATATTCCATGGTGATGCGTATGAAAGGCAGTGGTTTTCTACAACCAGGGCCAGAAACACAGCTTGGATGAGACGAAGGAGAGCCAAGCAGGTGCCCAGTGCTGGCACGCTGCGGGGCAGGGTGGGGCGATGCAGGTGTCTTGGGACATCATGAGGATCTCCTGCTCTCATATCAGGACATTTCCGGAAGGGGAAAGGAGGGCCAGATATGTTTTGCTGCAAAGCAGCAAGAACAGGTCTTTGCAATGGAATGGGAGGGGTGTGGCTATAAAGAGCTGGGTGGTCCTGTGGGTGACAGGGAAACGGGTCTCACTGCTCTCTGTCAGGGGACCTGGGCCAGCTCAGCGCAGAGGACAGCAGGGCTGCCATCGAGTCGGCCCTTAATGCTTCTTTCCCCTCTTTTCAATGTTCATTCTGCAAAATCATTGTAATTCTTTTTTTTTTTAATAAAATTTTTGGCCATACCACATGGCTTGTGGGATCTTAGTTCCCTAATGAGACACCAAACCCATAATGTCCTTGGCAGTGAAAGCACGGAGTCCTAACCACTGGACTGCCGGGGAATTCCCTCCCTGTATTTCTGAAGGGTGTGTGTCTGTAGTCGTCTTGGGAAAAAATTTAAAAAAAAAAAAAAGCCAAAAATCCCTTACTTTTATTCCAAGGAATACATTTCTTTCCAGCAGAGAGAAGTCACATGCTCTGTGGCTACACCTGTCACTTCTGCACTCCCTCTGCAAGGAGAAGCCAGAAGTTGAAACCTACCCGTGGCCTCAGGCAACTTAAACTCTAAGGCCTGTGTTAGCAGATTCCCCTCCTCCTCCTTGGCTGGGGGCTCCGGTTGCTGCTGGAAGAAATGACAAGTGCTTCCTGTCATCACCAAGGAGTTCAGGTCTTCGTAATTATTTCAGTGACATTTAGAGGGAGTCTGCTCAAAGCCCTTTATAACCGTGCTTCTCTGAGGCTGGTTTCAGCCTCATCTAGAAACTCCAGGAGTCACATTTCAACATGCAAATAATATTCAACATTCCTGAATTTAACCTTCAAAGTCACGAAGAGCCCAGGATGGGGGCTCTCATTCACAGACCCTAAGGCTTTTAATCCACCGCCACTATCCCCCTTGGCCCTTGCAATGTCCCTGGAACACAGTTCTTTCTACTATATATTCTGGAGTTTTTCAACAAATTAGATCACAAAGCTGGCTCTGAAGAAGCTTGGTTAATGCCTCTGTTTTGTTTTAATTTTTTTTTTTTTTTTGCTTGTTTGTTTCAAATTATTCTCATTAGAATATCAAGTCTGTGAAGACAGGAATCTTCTTTGTCAGATCATTGCTGTCTCCCAGGGCCAAGCGTATCTGTGGCAGAGACTCAGTATTTGTTGAAAAACCATAAGTGAGTGAATAAACATGAATGAATGAAATGATGGAGAAGGAATCATTTAGCTTCTGGGGAAAGTCAGGGTTATATCAACATATGGCTTTTACAGGTTAATATTGCTAAGGGCCTTTCCCTTACTTATACAGGGAGATAGAGATAGACAGATAGACAGATCAAGAGAGATAGATGGGGAGAGAGACATAGGCACACAAACTGGAAATGTGAGGCTGGTTGGCCCTTAAAGGTGCTCGCCTCTCAGCACCAAGGTTCGGACATGTGGGTTTGGTTCATTTTAGAGCTTATTTAGAAATTTGGGCCCCAGAGTGGTACAGAGGATTGCAGGTAAAAAAAAAAAAATCCTATGATCCTCAGTAATGTGAAATGTCTATACACTTAAGAAGAAGCCTTTTTATTCCTTCTTTAGAAATCAAAGTCTACCCTTACCAATCCAGAAACTGGACAAGTGTGTTCTCAGTCCTCTCTCAAGGATCCATGCTCTGAATTACTATTTAATTTCCCCCTTTAAAGTAGAAATAGCAATAGGTTTCATCGGGACCATATCATGTTTTCATATGAGGCACCTAAATCTTCCACATAGATATTCATCATAACTATAAAAGCTTTCATTATTATTTTCAGGTTCATGCTAATTTTTCTCTATTTTCACAAAGAAAACACAGTTAAAAAGGTTTTATTTATACTTATAGCCCGTGTTCTTCTAATCTGTGACAAACTGCAAAAAGGTAAGATTCTAGCCATGTCTAATCCACAAAACTCCTTTCTCCATGATTTACAGGAGCTCACACTTCAGGTTGGAGCTGCCCTATCTGCTTATTGCCTTGCTGACCCCAATCCTCAGGTTATTTCCAGTCAGCGATGTTTACAGCACATTTGGAAAGTTCTGGAAGTCAAGATAGAGATTTTTGGACTGTAAGAGATGAAGTTTCTAGATCTCAAAGGAAGCTCTGTAGCTAGGAGCACTTTGAGGAGGAGGTTGGGGGAAATGAGCCCAAATCAATCCTGGCAGGCTGACTGGGAGTGGTGGCCTGTATGGGTCACGGCAGCTTGCAGGCCACGGAGACTGGGGGAGTGGGAGGTGTGAGAACCACACTGGGAGGAGGACCGACTGTGCTCCCCGGGGTAGAAGCAGGCAGGGGAGGCCCCTGGAGGCCCGCAGGTACTCACCTCGGGACTGGAGTAGTGGGGAGGCTTGCTGCCCTCGCTCTCGCTGGAACTGCTCTCTGTCTCCGAGTCGGACCCCGAGCTGCTCTCCGAGTCGCTGGAGGAACTGCTCCCGCTGCTGCTGCTGCCGCTGCTGCTGCCCTTGCTCGAGGGAGCGGAGGCCCTGCAGTCGGCCGGCTGGAGTCCGGCACTGCCCACGCGCGAGGAAAGAGAGGGAAGGGAAGCCGAGTGAGCAGACACGGAAGCGCCGCTGAGCGGGCTGGCGGGCACCGGAGGCGCGCAGCCCGCACATCTGCCAGCCGTCACCTGGACGGAGCTGGCAGAGCCACCGGCAAGGTCACAGCAGCCTCCTGGTTAAGACAACGGAGGCACAGAAATAAAACTGGGAGCGAAGGCTGGAGCCCCCTGGCCGTCGGGCACCGGCTGGCGTGACTGCTCTGTGTGACCATTTCAGAAAAGGAGGTGACGTCGCTGCAGGAGGACTGTCCCTGTTTCGCTGCTGTTTCTGGGAATGGCTTTTCAAATGCATCCCCGATTCCAATCATTGACCATAAAAGCCAGGAAATCCAAAATGCTTGAAATATTTTGCAAAGAACGAAAAGGTCTGTTTGCTTTATTTTAGGAAGTGGGCTGTGAGGAAGGGCACAGTGTCCTGCTCTGTGCTTGCACGGCCTTCTGGAAGGTTCCAGACACAGAGGGACGGACCAAGTTGTCTGGCTTCCTACCTTTCCCCACCCATAGCATCCAGTGCCGTCGTCTTTACAGGAGCTGGGCTGCTGTCTAAACAGTACTTTTCCTTTGAGCCTTTTATTAGAGAACTGGAGATCCCTCACTCACACAGTTTTTATTTATTCTGACTTTAAAATTCAACTCCAGTGCACTGGCATACAGCAATACCATTTCAAATTATACTCGATGTTCATATCCATGCTGAAATCTGCCAGGAAGGTCTATACTCAAATTAGAAACTCAAAGAGAACAGCAAACATGGATCCTCCTCATGGCAATTAATTAACCACAAAAATGCAAATAACACACATCCGCCCAAACAGTGAGCCATAAAGTTCTGGTACTCACAAAATAGCCAACATCTTCAGTGTCCGTTATTAATTGCATTGAAACACACCTGACTCTGTCCTTTTTGAGGTCAAACTCTAAACCCAGAAAATGCAGTGACTACTTTTTTAATGTTGAGTCAGCACATATTGGCTTGCTTCTCCCTCTTGTGACCACCATTTCAACAGGACTGCATGCAAGTGAGCTTGTCAGAGTTTATGGTCTCAAGCGCAAAAGCAGCCAGGGCAAGGTAAAGGACCCTTCCCACCCGCCCCTTAGATCTTTGACAAATGCTTTGCCGGGGGACAGATTCCTGTAAGTCCTCAGTGTAGGGGCCGGGGGAGGGGGCTAAAATGCACTGGGATCTTGCTTTTCAGAAGAAGGATAAGATAAGCAATGATCTTGCCGGATGGACCTACAAATCAAAGCACTGCTTTGAATTGCAGGTTTAAGGAAAAGTGGAGTTTGAACATAACCTTCCCCAGTGGTTTTTGTTTCTTCTGCCAGTGTCACGGTCTGTACAAAATTCTTCACCATCAGGCAGCATCTGCAGCTCGACAGCTTGCCTGAACTAAAATGATTCCTTTCCCAGCCTGTGGTTTGTTCTGGTGTTGAGTGAGGACTCCTGGATATTTAGACAGAGGCTGGGAAGGGGCGGTTAGTGATCAAAGGGTTATAATATTTCTTTCTTCCCTTATGAACTAAAATCCATTTTTCCTAGGGGCCGAGTCAAATTGACCACTATCAATGGAATCATAAAGAAAAGGCTGTTAGATCCTGAACTGAACATGAATGTTTGGGATCCATGTTAACGGTTTGTTAGCAGGTCCCCAAAACACTGGGGAAAAACTGCAAAAAACCAAAAACCTTCCCAAACCCAACCAACACAAACCCAAACCTAAAAACTCCCCAAAGCCAGAGAACACACGTTGGAGGAAAGAGATCCGTCTGCCTGCCACACTCTGGAATGACATCTGCTGAAGTCCAGGAAATTGAGAGAAATAAAGAGCATTTTGATTGGTTTTATATGAGGGTCAAAGGCTTTGATCACCAAACGGTACATTCTCCGGCTTTCATCCCCACAACAAAGGACGCATGAGGCTGGCGCTGGGTGTACCTGGTTGCTGTGTCTGCAGCAGAGGCAGCAACGTGTGTGCAGTTCCCTGGGGCCTGCACCACAAGCTGACTGTCTTTTGAAGAGTGGCCCTTTAATTTCTGGGAAAATGTCCATTAAACAGTTACTGTGCTGCCTTTCTTTTACGACCGCTGTCCTGTCGTAATGAGACCCACTAGCCCAGGGAGACGGAGTCTCTGATCTGAATCAGATTGGCAGAAAAGCCTTAAGAGTTTTATGCTTCCCTTCCTTATATTAGGAAATTCACTTAAAATGACAGCTTTGCTGGCATAACTATTATTTGCTTTTGAAACTGTTGGGAGAGCCAAGAATTTTAGCTTTTCTTCCTGCCTTGCTTTGAAGGGCTGTGAGGCTCTTGTTGCCTCTGGGATCAGGACTGAATACATCCGTGTTTCCATGGTCTGGGTAGAGACTGTGTGGCTTTTGATATGACAATCCATATCAAGGATGGAGGCAGGCCTGTCTGCAAGGGCTCTGGAGGCTTCGGTTTTTGGATTAAGGTAACTGCCCTGACCTCCATAAAACCTGCTCCATTAAATAGCCTTTTTAGGGGTCACTGGGGAACGCTGGTCATTTCGGACTCAGTGTAGTGACCATCTTTGCCACGAGTGGAAGCCGCTGTGGCAGAATAAAGAAGCCAGGGATGGTCATCACAGCAGATGAGAACAGAGAGAAGGATGGTGGTGGTTTAGTCGCCAAGCCATGTCTAACTCTTGTGACCCCATGGACTGTAGCCTCTAGGCTCTTCTGTCCTTGGGATTCTCCAGGCAAGAATACTGGAGTGCATTGCCATTTCCTTCTCCAGGGGATCTTTCAGATCCAGGAATCAAACCCGGGTCCCCTGCATTGCAGGCAGATGCAAGAGAAGGATGGGCTCGCTTAAACCAGAGAAGCTCTTTGAGGTAGTGGAATTAAGATGATGGAAAAAGACATATTGAGCATACCCTCCTACAAGAAGATTTCAGGCTTTATATATTTAAAACTGCAAACTGCGAATTTTAGTGTGCTGACTAGTTGTCATGTTTCCATACCAAAGACATTAACAATTTTTTTCAACTTAAGTTAAAAAGTAATTTTTTCCTGAAATGATACCATGGATCGACTGTCATGATGACACAGCATTGAGCAATTTTTAGGAGAGTTCTTGGACCCTATGCCATTTCCGGATCACGGTGTCCTTGAAAACATGTGGACATGAAGATATTACTGAGATCATGGAATAAAAGCCTTTGTGTCCACGAACTTCGCACAGTGCCTGGGACATAATAGGTGATCACATGTGATTAGTTTTTTGGGCTCCAAAATCACTGCAGATGGTGATTGAAGCCATGAAATTAAAAGACGCTTACTCCTTGGAAGGAAAGTTATGACCAACCTAGATAGCACATTAAAAAGCAGAGACATTACTTTGCCAACAAAGGTCCGTCTAGTCAAGGCTATGGTTTTCCCAGTGGTCATGTATGGATGTGAGAGTTGGACTGGGAAGAAAGCTGAGCACTGAAGAATTGATGCTTTTGAACTGCAGTGTTGGAGAAGACTCTTGAGAATCCCTTGGACTGCAAGGAGATCCAACCAGGCCATCTAAAGGAGACCAGTCCTGGGTGTTCATTGGAAGGACTGATGCTGAAGCTGAAACTCCAATACTTTGGACACCTCATTCAAAGAGTTGACTCATTGGAAAAGACCCTGATGTTGCGAGGGATTGGGGGCAGGAGGAGAAGGGGACGACAGAGGATGAGATGGCTGGATGGCATCACTGACTCGATGGACATGAGTTTTGGTAAACTCTGGGAGTTGGTGATGGACAGGGAGGGCTGGCGTGCTGCGATTCATGGGGTCACAAAGAGTCGGACATGACTGCGCAACTGAACTGAACTGAACTGTGATTACTGAATGAAAAAATCAATAGAAAAAATAAGGATTTAACCTTTCAAAATGGTTACAAACTCATTGGAAAATACCCTGATACTGGGAAAGACTGAGGCAAAGGAGAAGGGGGTGAAGGATGAGATGGTTGGATAGGATAACCAACTCAATGGACATGAATCTGAGCGAACTCTGGGAGATAGGGAGGGACAGAAGAGCCTGGCATGCTGTAGCCATGGGGTCACAAAGAGTCAGACATGACTTAGCAACCAAACAAGAAAAACAATCTTTCTTCTCTATTTTAAAAACACAACACCACCAAAAACAAGTAAGGGGATTTCAGTCCCTCCTGTACTTTTCCAGTGTTAATACCTCTCCTTGAAAAGAATGTCTTTAAACGTACTCAAAATTTCATGTGCTATGTAATGTAAGCCCAGTTCTCCCCTGGATGGTTTATTTCCTTTTGGTATTTTTATTTCAACAAATGTTTTGCCTGTTTTGTGAAGTGGCCAAGACCAAATACCCATTTGGGAGTGTCTTAGCTTCACTCTAAACAGATTGCTTGCCGTGCCCCTTCCTTTGGCTGCAGCGACTGAATCTGCCTGGGCTGAGTCTGGGTACCAATGGTCAGAGAAGAGACCTAGACCCCAGATGCCTAGATCTCACAGCACAGGCCCTCCTGCCAAGTGTATTGTGGGACCTGGATAAGTATCCGAAGTCCTTCATGAGCTGTGAACTAACAAGGAACGTGGAGGCTGGCTCTGTGCCTGGCGGGCACTGTGTGGGTAACTGTGATGCCCAGCGTGCTGTTGAGATGGATTGAAGGATAATGGTTTACGAGAGGTCCCGCTCCTTCTCACTCAGCACTCTGTATGAACTAACACAGGCTTGCTCTCTAAACCATGATCAGTGCCCTGGCGTCGGTCCTCTTTCCTGATGCTGTCTCTGTGGACACCAACTGATCTAAAACTATAGCCACACTGTTGTTTGGTTGCTCGGTTGTACCTGACTCTTCTGCGGCACCATGGACTGTAGCCTGCCCAGCTCCTCTGTCCCTGGGATTTCCGAGGCAAGAATACTGGAGTGCATTGTCATTCCCTTCTCCAGGGGAATCTTCCTGACCCAGGGATGGAACCCGATTCTCCTTCATTGGCAGGTGGACTCTTCACCGCTGAGCCACCAGGGAGGCTCCAATAGCCACATTAGGAGATGTGACCGTGGAAAAGCTGGCACAAGGAGGTTTACTGTTGCTGGAATTATCCCTCCAAATATAAAACTGGCAGGACTGTTGGTCTTGGACTAAAAGTTTTTGTTAGCTCTGATGCTGGGAAAGATTGAAGGCAGGAGGAGAAGGGGATGACAGAGGATGAGGTGGTTGGATGGCATCACCAACTTGATGGACATGAGTTTGAGCAAGCTCTGGGAGCTGGTGAAGGGCAGGGAAACCTGGCGTGCCGCAGTCCATGGGGTCGCAAAGAGTCAGACACGAGTGAACGACTGAACACCACCACCAAAACTCTGTAATACCTCTAGGAACAAGTCTTGTATTAAACATGGCTTTTGAAGCTCTTCATGGTCTGGCCTTGATTACATTTCTGGCAGTTCCTCCATGGGTCCACCCCCAAACCTTAGCTGTAATAAATCTCATCACTTTGACAACCTGGGTACATTTGCATATGTTATTTTCTGTGTCAGAAAGCCCCTTTCTCCCTTTCTTCCTCTGGTTACCTCGAACTCACTCTCCAGGAATGAGTTGCAACATCTCAAAGTTCCAGGTTGCCAGCTTCTCCAGCTAGTCCAGGCTATATGAGGAAATCCCACGGACAGAGGAGCCTGGTGGCCCACCGTCCATGGGGTCACAAAGAGTTGGACAGGACTGAGCATGCGCGCAGGCACACACATGCAGGGAGCCCACGGCCGTGTCTTTCCTCAGGCCCAGAGTTCTTGGCTGATACGTCTTCTCTCCATCTTTCAGTCTTATGATTTTTTAATACATACTACCTGAAGATTTTAGCTGTGCTCTGCAAGGGGAATAGAGAGAAGTATATCTGCATCTTATTCCAGAATAGGAACCACTCAATAGTTGTCAAATGGAAGCCAAGACATGGACACAACCTAAATGTCCACTAACAAAGGAGCGGATAAAGATGTATATGCATGCAGTGGGATGCTGCTCAGCCATAAGAAGAATGAAATAATGCCATGTGCAGGAGCCTGGATGGACCCAGAGATCGTCATACTGAGCGAAGCAAGTCAGACGAGGAAAGACAAATATCATATGACATTGCCTATATGTAGAATCCAAAAAAAAGTACCTGTGAACTTATTTACGATGACGAACAGAGTCACAACTGTCGAGAACAAAGGCGGAAGTTCCCTCCTATGGTTACCAAGGAGGAATAAATTGGGAGATGGGGCCTGACATATACACACTACTATAAACAAAAGAGATAACCTAATAAGGACCAGCACAAGGCACTCTACTCAATACTCTGGGAAAACATGGGCAAAGAATCTAAAAAAAGAGTGGATATACGTGGATGTATAACTGATTCACTTTACTGTACACCGGAAACTAACTCAGCATTGTACATCAACTATACTCCAATAAAAATTAAAAACAGTATTCATCAAGTCAGAAGGAACCCTCCCTCAGTACTTCCAAACTCCAGCACTGTTTAACTGTGTTAAAAGCCGATGTAGGAGACCACTGGGCAGGTCTCCTCTATAGTCACTGCCCATTCTATCACCCAGGCAAATTAGGCATTCCTCAGTGTAGTCAAAAGACATTTACTGTGGAAATTAAGCTCTGATTTTAAAACTCTGTTACTAAAGCTAGAAAGAACACCTACATGGATAGTCTTGTGAGAAAAATGACTTGAACTGGGATTGTAAAAATGTTAAGGATAAAAAGGAGGGCGTGTCTTTAAATTTATGTTCAGAGTAAATGGCATGGGGTAAAGGATGATCCTGTGTGACCTTTGTTGAGAATTCACTTGGTGCCAGGTGCTGCAGAGCTATAGCGTGTGTGTGTGTGTGCGTGTGCGTGTACGTGTGCGGTTTGCGGTGGAGGGAGCGGATAGGCACTTAGCCAGGCAGAGAGCCTGCCACAGAGGAGTTGGTTTCTTTCAGCTTCTCCAGGGAAAGAAGTGAACCATCAGAAACCGGGCATGCATGCGTGCCTGCCTCATTGCTCAGTCACGTCTAACTATTTGCAACTCCACGGACTACAGCCCACCAAGCTCCTCAGTCCATGGAATTCTCCAGGCAAGAATACTGGAGTGAGTTACTGTGCCTTGCTCCAGGGGATCTTTCTAACCCAGGGATCAAACCTACATCTCCTGTGTCTCCTGCATTGCAGGCGGATTCTTTACCCGGTGAGCCATCAGAGCCGTATAGAATCATAAAGTACGTGAAGTCAGCTATAGAAAAAACTAACACAAGTCTTGATACCACTTGTTGACAATGCAAAAACTGCATATTTTTCACTAATATACAAAATCAAACAAAGGAAAGTTCTATAAATAAATCAGAATGGAGCATGCAGACCCCAGGGGAGGACAACAGCCATAACCCCTAACAGGAACTCAGGTCTTAAGACCTGAGACCCTGGGGTTTTCTGTTACTTTATGCCTCTGTCTCTTTCTTAGAGGGTGCGCAATATTCTGTCTCTTTCTAGGTAGGGACAACAAAGTTCCTAATAAGGGACAGAGCTGAGATTCTATTTCCAGAAAGCTATCCCATGAAAACAATCAGGGATGTGTAAAACATGCATCTACAAGGATATATGCTCTTATGTTATTTGCAATGGGCTTCCCTGCTGGCTCAAATGGTAAAGAATATGTCTGTAATGCAAGAGACCTGGGTTCAATCCCTCGGCCGGCAAGATCCCCTGGAGAAGGAAATGGCAACCCACTCCAGTATTCTTGCCTGGAGAATTCCATGGACAGAGGAGCCTGTCAGGCTACAATCCATAGGAAAGGATTTGTAAACAACCAAAATGCCCATAAACGGGAGACCAGTTAAATAAATAACTATACATTCTTGTGAGGGAATGTAGTACTATGCAGTTATTATAAACATATTAGGGCAGAATATTTACTGCCATGAAAAATTCTCACTCTGCATTTGTGAGGCAATGGGCTTTTCAGTATGTCTGTCATCTGAGGGCAGAGAAATGGACCAGGAATACCTACGTGCTAATCCCGCTTCTTCCCCTGGAAGAGAGAATAGGGTTTTACTGACTCAGGGTTTTGAAGCTTAAGGATCAGAGGGTCCCACTTGTCTATAAACAGGTTCTGACATGCGAGTATTAAGAACACAGATTGTGTAAGTCTTTTTGACGGGGTTTGTGAGACCCAAGTGCAGAAGCACTGAGATGTAAGTACTTTGCTACAACCTCCAAGGGCACCTGGGGTGCACTTGTGCTAGCTATGGGGCAGCGCTTTCTCTGCTGTGTTGCTGAACTCTTTGCCAAATTAGTGAAGGCTGTCATCTAACCTCACGTGATATATGTGCGTGGTCTTTCCTGGACAATCTGCTGGCTACAAAGTAGCATGACCGGAAGTACATAAAATATTACACATACAGAGCAAAACACTGGAAGGATACATATTCAAGTATTAACTGTGGATATTTTCAGAAGGTGGAATTATGAGGATAACTATTTTTCAAACATTCCTATTTTTCCCAGTTCTTCATTTTTTCACCAACATAACATGCTTCCTTTTAAATGTCCATTACATTGTGGAACATTATTCTACTACTATATTATTGAATTTAGCTTGCTAGTATTTTAGTTAGGATTTGGGGAGGACCTATATTTATAGGTGAACTTGACATATATCTACATTTATCCATTTCATGTTTTGTGTTCCCTGGTAAAAAACCCGCCTGCAATGCGGGAGACCTGGGTTTGATCCCTGGGTTAGAAGATCCCTTGGAGGAGGGCATGGCAACTCCAGTATTCTTTCCTGGAGAATCCCCATGGACAGAGGAGCCTGGAAGGCTACAGTCCATGGGGTCGCAGAGTCAGACACAACTGACTGACTAAGCACAGCACAGAGCATTTCATATTTTGGGAACAATTTTTGGCAGATTTTGCAACATGGTGGTTTTAGCTTAAAAGAATATATTGGATGTCGTTTCACCTTTTATAGTCTCCTATCTATAGTAAAGCTTATATAGTATGAGAATTATTTGTTCCTTGAAATTTTAGAACTTATCACTTGAAACTTACCACTCTTGTAATAACAAAAGTCTAAAAGGCAGGTCTGTAAATATCACTGGGAACCCGAGAAATATCTGCACCTCTTGTCTGAGTAACAGACAGGATTTAAGCTGGGAGACCTGGTGAGTTAGGGTCTTAGAGGACACTGGGCTCGCACCCTTGTGGAATGCTTCTCCAAAAGCCTGTTGGCTGGGCTAGACCATCTCTGAACCTTACAGCCAAGCAAAACCAGCCTGTAGCTGCATTATCGTGCAGCCCTTGGCAGCGTTTAAGAGACTTGCCCAGAAACTGCTGCCTTCTGGTGATGCAAACTTGCTTCCCTTTGAGTCAGGTGGGTGGTCCTGCCAGTGAAGCTGAGTTGAAAAACCTTTCTTGGCTCAGAGAGCATTTCAAAGCCAGGAACTCAACATCCTTCTCTTCACAATTGGGACTGGAGCTGCAATGCAGCAACAGCTCACTTTATGGGAAGCCAGAAAGACCCCCAAGCACAATGCCTCCCCTGGCAGAGCTACTATCTGGATAAAAGTCCCATTTACATGTTATTAATTTTATTATTAATGTGAATATTATATTATATTAATAAAATTAACATAATTTTATTACTATCTGGATAAAAGTCAGATACACAATGTGAAAATATTTTCCCCTCTGTGTGGGTACTCTTTTCCCTTTCTTGATGATGTCGCTTGCAGCAAAACACTTTTAATTTGGATGTAGTTGATTAGCCTATTTTTTATCTTTACTTGACTATTTTTAATAATAGCTGCTTCAATGTATATGGTTTATTAAAATTTTTCAAAGCATTTTCTTTTCAGATCCCTCCTCTGAGCCACACGATAATCCTACATAATAAGAGAATCATCACGTCCACTTCACAGCACAGGTCCACGCTTGGTGGAGAAAGAAGGCTGCACCACAGATCCATCCCAGGCTCCTCAGGCTAACTTGTACTCTCTGAGTTCCCAGACTTTCTCAGTGACTGGGTTAAATTATCAGCCTTTCTGGCCTCAGGCACATTAGGCACATCTAGAGAATTTTTACCATGTGACGCAAAATACAGTGTAAACTTTAGAACTGGACAGACCCAGAAAGACATCTGACCTCCTCTGCTTGCTCGCTGTGTGACCTTGGGGAAGTTGCTGACCCTCTCTGAGCCTCTCAGCTGCCTCCCTGGATTAAGGGGGTAATAACAGTGTCGGCCTCATGGGGTTGCTAGGTGGACTAGATGAGAACATGATTGTAATGTTCTTAGCACAGTGCCAAGTATATAGTAAGTGCCCAATACCTAAGGTTAACAGTAGTCTCCTTTAATTTTTAATAACTCTCATACTTCTTCCAACATGGCAGCCCAAACAGACAGGAATTCCTCCAGTTTACTGGCATTCTTAGCTCATATTACCCATCTCTGGTCACTTCACGGGATTGTCAGATGTGCGATCAGGAAGGAACCTGGGAGATTAGCTACTCTGTCTCTCCAGAAAAAAGACTGTCGAAGGTGACACAGCAAATGAGCTTTCCAACACTACTTCTTAGAGGTCTCCTATTTCCATAGACTTTGCTGTTTTAGTGCAGAGCTCCAGACAGCTGGGACCTTGAACAAGGTCAAAGGCAGGTCCCAAGGGAGGCTGGTGGGGCCCAGAGAGACTGGCAGCGCCCAGCTGGAATCAAGAATGTCTCCTGAAAACCCTCCTCCTACCCTCATCTCCGTCTGAATACATCAATCCCATTTCTCTCCTGTGTTTAAAGCAAATAAACCAAGCTTCTTCATGTCAGCATGACGTGGTGTTTAATTTGCATCTCACCAAGGAATACAAGACTTAAGAACGACAAGCACAAGCGAGTTTTATGGAAACCAAATGACAGTATGTGAACCCAGACTTGTGGCCATGCCCACTCAAGCTGTGATCTCGTGAGCCGTTGTCAACCAGGCTGGATTTGCTCCCCGGATGAGGACTCTCAGGGCAAACGTGTCAAGTATTATTCAGGTGTTTCTGCAGGAAGCGCTCTTCAGAAGGGCCTTTTGAAAGGCTGTGTAATAGAGCAGAGCTGACGGACCGTGTCTGGTGACAGGGAACATGGGCAGCAGTTAAAATAAGCAGAAACCCAGCAAGGAAGGACATGCGGGCCTCACAGTAAGAAGCCCCCAGAGAGAAGAGTTTCCAGGACCGGCAAACTCAGCGACTCCGGGGCCCCAGCAGGGACCCAGTTTCTTTCCATGTCCTCTCACTGCCATCCTTGACTTGTCTGCAGGCTGATGCCCCTCACTGCTCTCAGATGGCTGCGACAGTTATCACACAGAGCTGCCCACGTCCAGAAAAAGGGATGGTCCTATCTTATTTCCCTCGTTGCACAGACTACCCCTCATGTCAAGCTGGCTTGAACTGCATCATGTGACCAGGGCTAAACCAGTTCCACAGTAAGAGTGATAAGAGCACAAAGACTGGGTTGGACCAATCAACAGACATTTCTTAGGGTTGGCGCCTCACCAACTTCCCCTGAAGAACCTGCGGCTCAGTGTAAGATGAACTGAATAGAGGGTTCTCTTTGTAAGGAAGTGAAGATCATCATCCAGGATGCCTGCACTATCTATGTGATCCTAACTTCCCAAATCCTTGCCACATCTCCATCAAGGTGAGCTTGGTGAATCAGTCCAGCTGAGGTTCAGCCTGGAAACCTGCAATCCTGGGTCATAGTCATTCCCTGGAGGTCTCCACCTCGCCATCGATTAAGACATGGGCTTGGATCAGATAATTTCTAAAGTTCCTCTCACTACTAATATTCTCTGGTAAATCTATAATTAATAAAAAATCCAATGATCCTCATTTTAGTTACTTATCCTGAGAAATGCCTAATAGAATTCTAATGAGATGACAGGCTCCTTTCTGGGCTTCCTAGGTGTCGTTAATGGTAAAGAAGCCACCTGCCAATGCAAGAGATGAAACAGATGCAGGTTGGATCCCTGGGTGGGAAAGATCCCCTGGAGTAGGAAATGGCAACCCACTCCAGTATTCTTGCCTGGAAAATTCCATGGGCAGAGGAGCATGGCTGGCTACAGTCCATGGACCCACAGTCAGAGATGACTGAGCAACTGAGCACACACATGTTCATTTCTATGGAATTCTTTTTCTTTCCCTCATTCAGGATGATGCGCCATGGGAGGTGTGAACAAGGGCCCCCACAGCCACGATGACTTATTACAGGTAGTTAGTCCTGAGTGGATTCTAATATGCTGTCCCTGTGTTTTCTTCCTGAACGTGCATGGAGGTGTCTATATAACGGTTGAGCACATGTGAAACAAACACCTACCTCTACAAGCCCAGGTGATCACAGGCACTCTCTTGACAACTATGTACTGAGCCTCTGATACGTTAGATGCTGTGCTGGGGACTAGAGATTTCTTAGCTTGCTGTGTGTCGACTTCCAAGATGAGCTGAAGGCATCACCTGCCTAAATCCAGCCACATCCAGAGCTGGACTTCCTTTTGTTTTAGGTCAGTAGGGTTCCTCTGCCATGTAGAATTTGCCAGGCTCCTTCCTCGCACTGTGGGTCTGCACCCACACCTGTCTGGCATTGTTCTGAGCATGGTGGGGGCGAAATGCACCATGCAAATCCACGCCCTCTGATTTGGAGGGTCCAGAACAAGGTTCCAAACAAGACAGTGTATGTCAAGTGTTGAACTGTGTGATAAAATCCTTAGGGCTGACAGTTGAGGGGCCAGGGGAATAGGAGGGACCAGGGGAATAGGGAGGGCCAGAGTTATCGAGGGGGGGAGGAGGTGGGGAGGAGGGGGGGTCCACAGAGAAGTGGGAGCTAGGCTGAGTGCTGAACACAAGGTGCGATTTATCTTCTAGAGTAGAGATGGGGCAACCCTTGGGCAAGGGGGTCGAAGAATGGGTGCGAAGCCAAGGCTGCACAGACCCATCAGGGCGGGTATGCAGGGTGAAGTGAAACAGGCTCAGACCGGAGGCGGTACTATTTATCCTTCCTCCTAGTCTCCAGAGTCTGGTATCAAGTAGCCCTTTAATTAATTACTTAATTTACTTTGGTCCCAGGGGCCCGCGCCTGTGATCCTGCGTCTTTCTTGATAATTGGGACCGGTGAGCAGGTTCCCGCGAACGCAGGAGCAGGAGCCCTGTGGCCTGCGCATGTGCAGTTCGCTCGCGTGCGCGCCTTTCCTCAGGTATCTGGGTTCTCTAGTACCACGTGGACAAGATGGGCTCCTCCCCTCAAGCCTGGTTCTGCCGATCTCCGCACTCTAGCCCTTCTATTTAGGCACAAGAATGATGAACAGAGCTGGAAAAACAGACAAGGACTGACGGATTTCCTGGACTGCGTGAGATGAAATTCTATAAGCAAGTGTTCTATGTCATTTAAAGCAGCAAGGCTATTCTGAGTGGGATGTTCTTGAGAAAAACGCTGGACCAGGGCTCTCCAGCCTCACTCCGGTGCAGCCGCAGCTGGAGGAGGGGGCATATAAATAGGGAGGTAGGCTCCTCTCCAACCACCTTTACAGTGTGGCCCTACAGATATACTCTTCAGAGGCTGTGTCCGCAAGAGAACACTGAGGGAGACCTCATGGCAGAAAGCAACCCCCAGGGACAGGGGCAGAGAATGAGAGAAACCCAGCTAGGGGGAACACCACAAAGGCATTTCAGTCGAGGAAAGACATGTACACATTGGAATATCTAAAACGGATCACCAAAAAGGACCCACTATAGAACGGGACCCCGTATAGCACGGGGAACTCTGCTCAATATTCTGTAATAAACTAAGTGAGAAAAGCATCTGAAAAAGAATAGATACATGCATATGTATAACTGCATTACTAACTGTTCATCGGAAGCTAACACAACGGTGTTAATCAACTATGCTCTGACACAAAATACAAATGAAAAGAAAATGCAATTTTAAAATAGCCAAAACAAACAAAGATGTTCAGGCCATGCCTTTGTCTCTTTAAGGTTAGCTTAACAATGGAAGGCACTTTCACTGCCACGTTGATCAAAGAGGGAGGACAGTGGAGAGGGGTAGGTAAGAAAAGGAAAGGGGAATGAAATAAACGAGAATGTGGGCAGTATATTATAACTTTATTTGTTTTATCATTCCCGAGCATGGCTTCCCAGACAGTGCAGTGGTAAAGAACCCCCCTGCCAACGCGGGAAACATGGGTTTGATCCCTGGGTTGGGAAGATGCCCTGGAGGAGGGCATGGCAACCCACTCCTGCATTTTTGTCTGGAGAATCCCATGGACAGAGGAGCCTGGCGGGCTACAGTCTGTGGGATCACAAAAGAATTGGACACAAGTGAATGACTGAGCATGCATGCACGCATGCACAGTGCCAAGTAAGTCCTGTGACTCTCCAGCGCCATCCTGGAGGAGAAACTGAGCAGTCCCTCTCCCCGGATGTGCAGCCCGCTGACAGGAAGAGCATCCCCAAACATCGCACCACAGGCCAATCAAACTTTCTCGTCCCTGCCCGATGAGATGATTTGTTCTGGGAGGGCCTGAATTGGCCTGTGCATCAGCCATAGACGAGCCAGGCCTGCAGGGCCACAGCGTGTCCTTTCCCCGGACACCAGGATGAAGGCCGGAAGTGCAGTCCGGGCCCCAGCTCAGCTCTGGTGAAAGGCAGAGAGCCTGTCGCTTGTCCAGGGGAACGGCTCCTGCCAGCAGGGAGCTCCCGCTTCAGACCCGTGTGTCCCTTTGATCAGACCCACTCTGCCTCAAAGGCTGTTTCACTTTCCTTTTCCCAGTGAAGGAAAAAGGAGCAAGGGGGATCACAGGAGGCAGGAGGAAGGTCTGATGTTAGGGCACAGCTGGCAGTGTGCACCTTGGGCGAGTCCAAGGAGCAGAGTGCATTTGGAACCTCAGAGTGTCACCTGAAAGAACACTCCCCATGAGGATCTTAAGTTAAAAGATGGGACTTGCCTTATGCTCCATAAGGCCAGTGACCTGGCGTCCCTAGGCCCTGGAGCCAGGACTGTCACTTAATTTGCAGGGGCTCACCACAAAACGAGTAAGTGAGCCTCTTATTTAGGAGGCAGGGAAATTAGTGTCATTACACCACTAAGATACAGTGCCCCTCTTTTCTTCTGTGGCCTTTCAATGGGCCACAGCATTTTTTCTTTGCTATTTCACACCATGCTCTCTGAGCCCTGGGGCACTTATGGGGTGAATATAAGCCCAGGCAGTCAAGGCTATGGTTTATCCAGTGGTCATGTATGGATGTGAGAGTTGGACTGTGAAGAAGGCTGAGTGCCGAAGAATTGATGCTTTTGAACCGTGGTGTTGGAGAAGACTCTTGAGAGTCCCTTGGACTGCAAAGAGATCCAACCAGTCCATTCTGAAGGAGATCAACCCTGGGATTTCTTTGGAAGGAATGATGCTAAAGCTAAAACTCTAGTACTTTGGCCACCTCATGCGAAGAGTTGACTCATTGCAAAAGACTTTGATGTTGGGAGGGTTTGGGGGCAGGAGGAGAGGGGATGACTGAGGATGAGATGGCTGGATGGCATCACTGACTCAATGGACATGAATCTGGGTGAACTTCGGGAGTTGGTGATGGACAGGGAGGCCTGGCGTGCTGCAATTCATGGGGTCGCAAAGAGTTGGACACGACTGAGCGACTGAACTGAACTGAACTGGGGGTCTTATCAGGTGGTGCCCTGGCTTGGGGGTTGTGACATTGAGCTAGGCACCTCCCCTCCCCATACGCTTACAACCCCAACCAACACAGGCAGGGGGTGACCTCCAAAGTATTGTGGCCTTTGCACCAGGACACATGAGGCATTGGGGTCAGGTTGGGGGAGAGGCTTGACTCTGAGCAGCTGCCCATTGGACAGACCCCAGTGCTGCCAGCTCGGGGTGGAAAGGGCTTTGCAGTGCCCCAGGCATGCTGCCTTCCTGACCCAGCTGTGTCCATGCCCTGCTAGGGGGTACGAGATGGCACCAGGAACTGCAGAGTGAAGGGGGGAACCCTAGATGGGACCAAGGGAGGCAGAGTCTGAGAGCCCATCGCAGGGAGGTGGTCTACCCAGAGCCAAGGGCTCCAAGCCCCTGCTGCATGCCCCATGGTCCCACTGGACTTTGCTTACAAAACACAGATGCAAGGAACAAACTCTTCAGAATTTCAGGAGGACAACTGCAGAGCATTAAACCAAGTGTGGGCAGTCTGAGCATGGGGCTGTACGACACTGCACGGTCAGTGGCCCATGAAGCTGGTCCTGCTGAGAATGCAGGTTTCCTCCACCTCTGTCCTCCTCTGAAACACAGTGCTCAATGCACAGGCTGTCTTCCAGGCTCCTGTCGGCGGGTAGGGGCAGATCCTGCCTGTAATTTACTGGTAACTGATCTGCTCGAATGCCCTTACTTAGCTTACTGCTGTAAAGGTGCAAGAAAATTCTGCAGACTATTTCCAGGCAACCAAGGTGGTGACAGCTTTGGAAGCTCAGAGGAGGCTCCGCAGAGAAAGGATTTTAAATAAGTTGGACTCCCATGTAACTAAAATAATCTCGAATTAAAATTGCCACTTCAGTAATTGCTTTTATATTATAATATTTACTACCATTGCCGTGTGTAACTTATCTCATTAATTACCTCTGGAAGAAAGTTAGGCAATGAATAATTAATGAGATGTGATAACCGAGGGAGTAATAGGGCTCAAGACACAGAGCTCGGAAGTGCCACCTGCACGTGGTCCCATTAATGAGAACCTCACAGCCCGAAGGCCACATGCTGGCAGGGCATGCTGTGCCCATCCCCCGTAGCTCTTACAGGTCAGCACAGAAATCTCTGTGGCTTCCTCCCAGACGTGGAAACAGGTCAGGAATTCTCCTCGGTGGCAGCAAGAGAAAGCTTCCGCTTTACTGAAAACAGACAGGCCTTGGCACAGATAACTCAGCGAAAGCAGAAATGGCACCAAAAGGTCAGCACAGTGCTGAGGCAGCGGTCCGTGCCTCCTGTAAAGGGGAGCCTGATGTTTTCCATCAGGACATGGATGGTGGGCAGGGGATGCGGAGGGAGGGGTAGGAGTGCAGTCAGGTCCCTTTGATCTGCAAATGGTACCCACCTCCCCCCAACGTGGATTTCCAAATAGGCCAACACTTGTTCCAAGGATGACACTCTGCAGGCACAAAGACACACAATCGTCTGGAAAATCAAACAGAATCCTTGTGCACTGTCCTACTGGGAGTGAGGTGCTTGTTCTATTGTCTGAAAAAAGAGAAAATTAGTTTTCAAAAAAGCACTCTTGGAGAGTGAGACAGAATTGTGATTTAAGCTGCACTGATAGTTTGTATACACATGGCCGTCCAAGATCTGGACATTTTCTGATGTAATTTCCCATGATGATCAGATAGTTTCACAGATTACTTTTTAAATAGACTTTCGATCAAGATATGTTGTCTGTAGCGTTTCCCAGATAAAATACAGGGCACCCTCTGAAATTTGAATTTCAGATAAACAATGGATAATATGCAATATTAGGGATATGCTTATCCCAAAGTTATTCCTGTATCTTTATTTGCTAAATCTGGCAGCCTAAGGTTTGTGATCTTTCTAATCCATCCATTGTAGAAAACGTGTGGTGCCAAGCACGGAGGAAACACTCCTGGGATGTTTGTGAATGAATGCATAGTCTGGCCTGTCTGGCAAATAGCATCACCATTAAGTAACGTGTAGGGACTTCCTGCTCGAAGTTGTGCACAGTGTCTTCTGGGTTATTTGACAGGATCCGAGATGGAATAACATGTGAGAAGATTAACTACAGTTAATCACAGATTGGGAAGTCTGAGAATCTGGGGGTTCATATTTCAGGTTGCCGACACTGTATTTTAACAACAGACATTTTCATGGAAGCACAGTATCAGTGAAAAAACATGTTGCCGTGTCAATAAACAAAAGGCGTTACAGCCATCAGGCCATCACATTAGAGCTGTTTCAACCACCCAAAGAGTGCCCCGCAAGGAGACTCAGGATGAGAAAATGCAGGATACTGGCTCCAGTTTGCTGAGGTGCACATCAAAGGAATGATTTCAATGAGCCCCTGACTCTTGTATTTTGCCAAGAATACAAAAGTGCTAAGATCTTTAACTTGAGATATCTGGTTTTCTTTAATTAAAACAGTAATCTCTTGAAGTTCTGACTACCTGGTCTTTGTTGCAAAAATTCCTATATATCCTGGCTCCTCCCTTCGCCCTTTGGAGCAGTCCCTCAGGGCTATCTGAGATGCTTTGTCCCGGGCTTAAGTCCTCAGTTTTGTCTACCGAATAAAACATAATTCTCAACTTTTAGCTTGGGCGTTGGTTTTCAGTTGACCATAGTTTTAGTAGACCATAGTCACAAAATAAAAGGATGATACCATCTGTGTCTATTTCGAAGTCATAAAATTCAGGGTTAAAATGTTGCCTTTTAAAGCTTTTGAATGAGCTGAAAGGGATGAAAGTAAGCCTTATGTAACCACTTTCCCAGTGAAACAAAATTTGTTTACATCTCCACAACTGCAACACTGCCAGCTAATGTAGAAACCTAATGTGGCCATAGTTAGAGATGAGAATTTCTATAAAATGTATTGAACTGGTTTCCAGAGCAGGTGTAGAGAGTGTCCATACCAAAGGGGCTTTAGCACCTCCTGACTGGCAGAGCTCCACCTGCCCTTAGCTGTGTGCTGCCGCAGTTGCACAGCAGACAGTGGAAAATGTTATTTTGTGCAACACAACAGGCTTGGGGATAATGTTGGAGTTAATAAGTACCTGCCCTCCTTGGGGTGTTTCACAGAAACAAAGTGGGATCTTTAAAGCTAGAGGTGACTTTCCAAGCTTGTGCTCACTGTTGTTTCCACTTTTAATCTCATACCACAGGCAAGGTAGAAAAGTCCCTCGGAAAGGAATTCTACTCCTTCAGGCCTTATTGCACCTTCCTACTGCCCTGGAGGGGCTTCCCTGTTGGCTCAGACAATAAAGAATCTGCCTGTAATGCAGGAGACCAGGGTTCAATTCCTGGGTTGGGAGGATTCCCTGGAGAAGGGAATGGCTATTCACTCTTAATATTCTTGCTTGGAAGAATTCCATGGACAGAGGAGCCTGGTGGGCTACAGTTCATGGGGGGTCGCAAAGAGTCGGACATGACTGAGTGACTAACACCGTCCTGGATGCAGCTTATCCTTTTTAGAACATGTAGGGAGGATGGAGAGGTAGGTGAGGTCTTCAGCACACATCAAGTTTCATTTCAGATTCCTCTTAGGGAGCTGCTCATGGGGCCAAGTGACCCCGCCCCTCAGAAACTCTACCCTTATGAGGGGTGAACTCATTAAGACCTGAGTTTCCTGGAGAAGCCTGCCTTGACTAGGGTTCTAGCATTAAGACTGCCAACAGGGACTTCCCTGGTGGTCTGGTGGTGAAGACTCCACATTCCCAATGCAGGGGACTTGGGTTGGATCCTTGGTCTGGGAACTAGATCCCGCATGCCAAAACTAAAGATCCTGCATGCTGTAATGAAGGTTCCACTTGCCACAACTGAGGTCCGGTAATGCCAAATTAAAAAACAAAAATGAAAACTTCCAACAGGTGATCTTCCTCAGAAAGCTAACGCTGGAGCTACCATGAGGATGCATTGCACGAAGCTTGAAAGGAGAAGGTTAACGAGGAACATGCTAAATAGTAACTGAAGTCACAGCACGGTGACAGCAAATGGAAAATAAGCTACAGTGACCACCCACTGCTGGTGTTAAAACACCTGTCATGGAACCAAAGAGATTTCAGACACCATCGTCATACTTCCCTCCAGAAGTTTATCAGCTAATGAGGAGATGAGGCCAGTGGAGGATGGTGGCCTGGGGAGAATCAGTGGGGCACTCTCACACAGGAGTGACACAGCAGAGGGACCCAGACCTTGAAGGAGCACCGGTCCTGGGCTCCCTTCATGGAAGGGCTGACTTTTTAGGGGACCCAGGGTTTCTTCTTTTAATTTTAATTTGCCTGCTTCTTGGAAGAAAAGTTATGACCAACCTAGACAGCATATTGAAAAGCAGAGACATCACTTTGCCAACAAAGGTCCACATAGTCAAAGCTATGGTTTTTCCAGTAGTCATGAATAGATGTGTGAGTTACACTAGAAAGAAGGCTGAGTGCCGAAGAATTGATGCTTTCGAACTGTGGTGCTGGAGAAGACTCTTGAGAGTCCCTTGGACTGCAAGGAGATCAAAATAGTTAATCCTAAAGGAAACCAACCCTGAATATTCCTTGGAAAGACTGATGATGAAGCTAAAGCTCTAACACTTTGGTCACTTGATTTGAAGAGCTATCATTGGGAAGGACCCTGATGCTGGGAAAGGTTGATGGCAGGTGGAGAAGGGGGTGGCAGAGGATGAGGTGGTTGGATGGCACCACTGACTCAATTGGCATGAGTTTCAGCAATCTCCAGGAGATGGTGGAAGACAGGGAAGCCTGGTGTGCTGCAGTCCATGGGGTCACAAGGAGGAGGACATGACTGAGTGAACAACAACCACAGCAGCGTTGCATCAGGGACGGTAGAGCGGAAATGGAGGAGGGCATTTCAGAAGGAAGCAGCCACAGCTAAGTCTGGAGGACAGGGGAGGCCTGCGGGGTGATGTAGGCCTTGGAGGAGGGCTCAGTCCAGGGGCGAAGGCTCCTGGGTGTGGCCTGGTTGTCTGAGCCTCTTCCTTGGCTCCCTGATTAGCATTCTAGAAACTGCAGGGAGCCTTCTTTCCCAAAGAACTGCAGCCTCGAGTCAACGAAAGGATGAAGTTAGATTTCCCCTCACTGGTGGCCCGATTCTCATGTGAACTGCTGCCTGTCACCACCCATTCCAAACAAATGTCCTTTCAACTCTTCCCCATCTGCCTTCATAACCAGAGCTCTTATTCCATAGTTGGAAATGAATGGTTTATGTCGAAAATGTTTCCTAACACTGACACATATTCAGAATTAGTTATAATTAGTGTGGCTATATAGTTTATGGTTTAAACCAGGATAATTTGCTTTAAAAAAACATTTGGTAAAATATACATAAAAATAAAATTCACCATCCTAGTCATTTTAAAATGTACAGTTCAGTGGCAGTAAGTATATATGTATTGCCTTCCATCTACTAAACTCTTCATCTTACATAACTGAACCTCCATTCCTGTTAAACACTAACTTCCCATCTCCCCCTCTTGCATCCCCTGGCAACCACCATTCTTCTTTCTGTATGGATTTGACCACTCTAGATACTTCATACGAGTGGAATGACAGAGGTTTTTTTTTTTTTTTGGAACTTGTTTCACTTAGCATAGTGTCCTCAAAGTACATAATATCCTCAAGGGACACATTAGAATTTCTTATTCTTTTTTTTGAAACTTTTTGGCCACGCCATGCAATATGTGGGATCCTAGATCCTGGACCAGGGATTGAACCCACACCCCCTGCATTGGAAGCAAGGAGTCTTAACATCGGACCACCAGGAAAGTCCAGAATTTTCTTCTTTTTAAAGGCTGATTAATATCCCATTGTGTTATGCAGAGTGCACATCCTGTTCATCCATTTATCCATCTATGGATATCTGAGTTGGATATAGCAGTTGGATATATCTGATCTGGATATATCATAGAAGATATCTATGGATATCTTCTGCAGCTTGGCTATCATGAAGAATGCTGCTATGAACATGGGTCTGCAAATACCTCTTGGAGGTCCTGCTTTCGATTCTTTGGGATACATATCCAAAAGTGGAATTGCTGGATCATGTGGCAATTCTTTTTTCATTTTTTGAGGAGTTGTCATTTTTCTTTTTCTATAATGGCTGTGCCATTTTACACTCCCACCAACAGTGTACATGTGTTCCAATTTCTCCACATCCTCGACAACACTTGCTGTTTTGTTTTTTTCATAGTAGAGTAGTGGTAACTCATTGTGGTTTAAACTGGGACCCTTGCACCAGTGAAGGAAACACAGCTCTTCATTACCCTGGGGTGCATGGTGACTGCAGCTATATTCAGCCTGGGGAATGACACAGGAAGTGCTGCTCTGGTGACCTCAGATCTGGGGACAGGGAAGCCAGGGTGCAGCACTCTGCAGAAGAGCACATGCCAGTCTTCAGAGGGGGCCCTGTTCCTCCCTGTCATCTATCTGCTGGCATCCCCAACTTGCATAGGTAGAGGACAATTTTGCAGATTACTGCCAGGTAACCAAGATGGTGACAGTTTTAGAAGCTGAAAAAGGCTCTGTACAGACAGGATTTTAAATAAGGTGGTGCCCCTGAGCACTGTTATTGATTGCATAGTAAACATAAAGAAAATTTAGGCTTGTCGAAACATTCTGGTTAGAAGAGTGGGCATTTGGACCTGGCTGGGCTGATAAAAAAGGGCAATGAAGTTAACTGCTATGTTATACTCAGACAGCTAGTTAGCTATGTGCTTCAAATAATCCACATCTCTTAACTAGATTTATGTATATCCCTGGTCATTTCACTATAGATTAGAGCATTTTATATGATAATTTTTGTTTGTGACAAGTCTCCATTTATGTGTAAAGATTTATTATGTAGGCCAATATTGATTATGAGTAAAGCTTTAGAGATCCTAATAAAATATAGATGCATCAAACAGAGAACAAATTAGTGGTTACCAGAGAGGGCAGGGAAGGTGGAATGCAGGGGCAGGCAGAATTTATAAAAAGGGTTATTGTGGGATCATATGAAATCATATGTGTAAAGCTTTTGAAAACTATAGGGCACTACAGAATTGAAAAAAACTTTCAATAAAAACTAAAATAATAAAGGCAGATGTAATTACTGAGAAATTAAACAGATGAGTCAGTTCTTAATACTGATAAGACTCTTTGCTTTAACAACAACAACAAAAAATATAGATCCATAGATTGCTATCTGATGTGAAGAACCAACTCACTGGAAAAGACCCTGATGCTGGGAAAATTTGAGGGCAGGAGGAGAAGGGGATGACAGAGGATGACACGGTTGGATGGTATCACGGACTCAATGGACATGAGTTTGAGCAAGCTCCGGAAGTTGGTGATGGTCAGGGAAGCCTGGCGTGCTGCAGTCCATGGGGTCTCAGAGTCAGACAGAACTGAGCAACTGAACTGAGCTGATAGACTGCTACAGGAAACCACCTCATGGGAAAGCTGGATTTACTGAACACAGAAATGGCTCAGGATTAGGTGGCAACATGGTGATCTTGGTGATCCAGGATATTCATGGGAAGAGAGGTTATATCAGAGATTTACAAAGACTGTGTTCTTTATCCTGAGTATTGAATATTCCAGGTTTCCCATATCTAGTCTACTAAGTGCCTCAAGTAAAGAAATAAAATCGCCAATCATACAATTTTAATCTTTCCTAAGGAGATGCAAGAGACGTGGGTTCAATGCCTGGGCTAGGAAGATCCCCTGGAGGGGGAAATGGCAACCCATTCCAGTATTCTTGCCTGAGAATTCCACGGACAGAAGCCTAGAGGGCTATCATCCACAGGGTCGCAAAGAGTTGGACATGACTGAGCGACTGAGCATGCACCCACAGCTTACGTATTATTTTAGAACTTTAACCAAATCTGCACAAACGAAAACATTCTCAAGGCTTTACAGGGGATAGTATTCAGATTCTATTTCAAGTACAGAAAAGGAGGAAAGTACTATTAAGGCATTTTTCAGCCGACACCATCCTATTAAGAGACCTGAGTTCTATGTTGTGACATAGCCAGTGGTGCTTCGCGACGTCACAGCTAAGTCTTAACCACTGGACTTCCAGGGAAATCCCCCCAATAGTATTTTAGTACCAGATTATAACCATTACTGTAATAACTTGATGACTTTAGTAACTGGAACCACTCAAACTTTTCCAGAAAAGCAACTGGATATCAACAGCATCTCTGTATTGGCTTTGGATATATTTAGTTTATGATATACATTTAAAATCGTTATATTTGATGCCATGTTTGCTGTAAACCACTTGAAGTAATTCTGTCTCTATTTCAGGTGATGGACAGGGAAGCCTGGCACACTACAGTCCATGGGGGCACAAACAGTCAGACACGACTAAGTGACTGAAATGAACTGATTCAACAAAAAAGGAGAAAAAGTTGGCATAATGGTAAATAAAGTATTTTTGAATTGAAATTGCCCCTTCGGTGATTGCTTTTGTATTAGAATATTTATTGCCATTTCCCTTATGTAACTTATTTCATTAATTACTTTTGGAGAAGAGTAGCCGCCATGCCTAGGTTGGGATGTAAAGGGTTAAGGATAAAGGAGGGAATGGGGGTGTTTTGACTTTACCCTTTATTCCTCATCAAGAGTAAGAGCTTTTCAAGTTGCTTTTTCTCTTTTTGCAGCCACTGTATTACTAAAAAGTGGACCATTTGTAATCAGCATTTTTTAACATAGCTCTCTGGCAAAAATAATCTCTCAAAGCCTAACAACAAGGCCTTGAGATGGATAGAATGAGCATTACTATCTCCACCTCACAGAGGAGAAATTAAGCCCCTGTTGGTGTGACATCCCTTCTGATGTCCAGGGAGACCCATGTGGTCTCCACTCCCCAGGAACTTCATCTCACTTGTTTGAGGCAAGGAAGTTGGGATGACGGATGACCAGTGCCCAAAGGAACAGTATATATGGTCAGAGAACACAAGAGACTCAGCAGCTCATTACCAGTGATGAGGGCCACACAGGAGGCGAGTCGAGGGTGCCATGGGGGCGGGTGGCGAAGGCAGCAGGGCAGGGCGTTGCAGCTGTGATCGGGAGCATGGAGAGGAGAAGCCAGGCATGTCTGCGGGGAGGGGCGGAGAGAAGCCCTGCTCCAGGCAGAAGGAGCAGCAGGTGTCTTGTGGCAGGGGGTGAAGGCTCCTGGGCCCCGACTCTCGAAATGAGTCTGAAGGGGGCCCAAGGACTCTTGACAGTTGAGCTCCTGCTGCGCCATCTCCGTTTTTTCTTTTCCATTACAGTTTATTATGAGATACTGAATATAGTTCCCTGTGCTATACAGTAGGACCTTGTTGTTAATTTATTTTATACACAGTACCTTGTGTCCATGAATTCCAAACTCCTAACTTACCCCTGCGCCCCGCCCCGCAACTTTCATCTTCATTAATCACAACTTTGGTCTCTATGTCTGTGGGTCTGTCTCTGTTTTGTATATAAGTTCATTTGTATCATATTTTAGACTCTGCATGTAGGTGATATCCTCGTATACGTCTTTCTCTCTTGACTCACTTCATTTAATATGATCATCTCTAGATCCATCTCTGTGGCTGCAAATGGTATGATGTCATTCTTTTTTACTGCTGCGGTGGTTTAGTTGCTAAGTCATGTCCAACTCTTGCAACCCCATGGACTGTAGCCTGCCAGGCCCCTCTGTCCATAGGGATTGTCCAGGCAAGAATATTGGAATGGGTTGCCATTTTCTTCTCCAGGGGATCTTCCTGACTAAGGAGTCAAACCCGGGTCTCCTGCATTGCAGGCAGACTCTGTACTGACTGAGCTACGAGGGAAGCCCCTGTTATCACTGAGTGGTATTCTATTACACGTTCCACGTCTTCTTTATTCATTCATACGTCACTGGACATTTAGGTTGCCTTCATGTCTTGCCTTCTCTGAACGGTGCTGCTATGAACATTGAGGTACACATATCTTTTGAATTAAGAGTTTTCTCCAGCTCTATGCCCAGGAGAGGGATTGCAGGATTATATGGTAGCTCTCAGTTTTTTGAGGAACCACCATACTGCATTCCGTAGTGGCTTTCCACCAATTTCCACTCCCACCAACAGTATAGGAGGAAGGTTCCCTTTTCTCCATGCCCTTTCCAGCATTTATTGTTTGCAGACTTTTTGATGACGGCCTTTCTGACCAGTGTGATACATCACTGTAGTTTTGATTTGCATTTATCTAATAATTAGTGATGTTGGGCATCTTTCCATGTGTCTGTTGGCCACCTGTATTTCTTCCTTGGAGAAATATCTGTTTAGATCTTCTGCCCATTTTTTGATTGAGTTCTTTGTTTTTTGGTTATTTAGTTGCATGAAGTGTCTGTATGTTTTGGAAATTAAGTCCTTGTTGGCATGACATTCCTTCTGATACCCAGAGAGATCTGTGTGGTCTCAGTCACCCAGAGCCTTCACCTCACTTGACTGAGATAAGGAACTCAGGATGATGGATGACTGGTGAGCAAGGGAACAATATAAGGGCAGGTTCACATTTTAAAGACTCACGCGAGGGCACAGAGTTGCTGTCAGGATGTGAGCAAAATCTCGCCTGTATTTTGAAATGTTAGTGAATAGCTAATATTTCTCCAGCCAGGTGGAAGGGAAAAAAATCTTTAAGAAATATAAGCCTTAGGCAATCAGGCTGGCTTGGCTCTCCTTTACTCATCATATAACTCCGTCAAAGCACGACCACAGCGCTTTTCAAGTTTTCCATCATCTTCTATTTTAAGTGCAGAACACAGCAGGAGGTCTGAAATCCCTAGAAGTGCTTGCCTGGAGAAAACGGAAGTGGATTGAGGTCTGTCCTACCACGCAAGCCCCCAGCGGGATCCTTCGTGGGCGTGTGTTCATTCCCGTTTTACGTTCAAACGTGGAGTGGACAGAGACGAAGCGTGACTAAACCTGCCTCTGCTCTGACATGCGGGCAGGGGCAAGGGCAGCCTGTGGCCCTGCACGAGGCACTCAGGCCTGTGCCAGGACCGTGAGGCCAGGGGTTTTGTCCTTTTGGGGATTCTGTAGGCAGAGCAAGGATGAGGCCCTTTGCCACCAATGAGGTCTGCCAGGCCCTCCCCGCCCTAGGCTATGCTGCCTTCCCAAAACTTGGGCTCCACCCTCCTTGGGCACCTGACTCCACCCTCCAGTCCTGTTTCCCCATGTGGAAAGTGGGGACAGTGATACCTATCCCAGGGGACAGTTGGGGGGATGAAATGGGGTGACAACATCAGGTCCCAGCAGAGGACTTGGTGTGGCAGCCACGAGGCTCCCAGAGGCCAGGGGGTGGCCTGAAGACCACGAGCCTTTCTCATTCAGCGTTCTGCGCACCCTCCAACAACAGCAAAGGCCCATCTGGCCGTCTTTTTAGAATTCCACTGAATAGCTCAGTGGCTGGGCAATGACACAAAGCAAACAGGGCCTCCTTCACCTAGTCCTGCAGAAACTAATAAACACCCCAATTCTCTGTGCCTGCGCAGCGTGCGTGGCCGAAAGGGCCTCTACACACCCCATCTGCCTTCCCTCCCCCGGACCAGGATTCACCTGGTTCAACAGGGGTCTGTTGCTGTGCAGTCGCTCAGTCGTGTCTGACTCTTTGCGACCCCATGGACTGCAGCACGCCAGGCTTCCCTGTCCTTCACCGTCTCCCGGAGCTTGCTCAAACTCATGTCCATTGAGTCAGTGATGCCATCCAACCATCTCATCCTGTCACCCCCTTCTCCTCCTGCCCTTAATCTTTTTCAGCATCACAGTCTTTTCCAATGAGTTGGCTCTTTGCATCAGGTGGCCAAAGTATTGGAGCTTCAGTTCAGCATTAGTCCTTCCAATGAATATGTAGGGTTGATTTCCTTTAGGATGAACGGGGATTATATCTTCATTTTAAGAAGAGGAACCGTGGCCTAAAGAGGCTTGCTGGCTCCCTGATGGTGAACAGGGCAAATGGGGCCACTGCGAGGCCAACTGGGGCCTCTGGACTTCAGGTCTGGGCTAGGCTTCTCGAGTCTCCGTCCAGTTAGCAGCAGGGAGCCAGCAAGCCAGTGGACCTGGTCTGCAAGAACGAAAAAAGGGCCACAGCCTTTCCCTTCCCGAGTAGTTGGTTTGGTATCAACATTTAACCCAACTGACCTGTACTTAATGAATGAGCATGGACATTCCAAATGCTGCCTGCCGGGATGGGAGGAGCCGTGGATACAGGGCAGCATGGAAAGGGAAACTCAAGGCCAGAGAGCGCTCCAGGGAGGGGGAGGAAAGGCTCAGGAATCCGCTCAGAGTTTGGCAGCAGGTTAGATGGTTGTCCTCGAATAACAGGGATGCAGATGGCCAGGCTCTGATGCCGGCTGAGGAGAGCAGAGCTGGGCACCATGTTCTGCTGGCCAACAGGAGGACCCGGTATGACAGCGGGCCGGCCAGCACCTGGCCTGGGAGCCAGCACGGGAAAGGCCAGCCTGCTCCCCTCCAGGGGGGCACGTTAACCTTTCAACACCAGCAGGGGAGCTCATCGGGCCCCCAAACACAGTCAGCAGAGCCAGCAGGCCAGCCTGCCAATGCTGGCCCAAGGCTGCCTTTGGAGGACATCGGAGGCAGGAGTCAGAGGAGGCGAGTGGCAGAGAGGGGCCAAGAGTGGTGGAGGGACAGGCCCGGTGCCCAGAGTTAGCAGCTGGCTGGGCAGCTTGCTCCAGCTGGCTCAGCATCCTAGGAGTGAACAGTGAACCGTCTGGGTGGGGCTGCCTGGCTGTGGGTGGGGGAAGCAGGGAGAGGAGGGGGTGGGAGGTGCTGGCCTGAAAGGCTCTGGGAGCAGAGAATGAAGGCTCCAGGCCTTTGGCTAGTTTTCTCCACTAAGAGGAGATTAAAAAGAAAACAAAACAAAAAAAAATTGTGGTGTCACAATTTAAATAAGCTTTCATCAAAAGAAGCTAAGTAGTTTGGTTTTAAATAAAACAAAACCCCACTAATCTACTAGTTTTAAAACTACACACCCACTGCAAATGTTTCTCCAGCTGGACTCCCACTTATTAAGGGCACAGACATAAGTGAATGAGTTATAAAGACACGGTGGCCTCGGCGCACTAAGAAATATACATGGGAGATTTTGCTGGTGGTCCAGTGGCTAAGGGGCTTCCCAGGTGGCTCTGTAAAGAATCGGCCTGCCAATGCAAGAGATGTACGTTTGATCCTTGGATTAGGAAAATCCTCTGGAGGAGGGCATGGCAACCCACTCCAGTATTCTTGCCTGGGAAATCCTATGGACAGAGGAACCTGGTGGGCTACAGTCCTTGGGGTTGCAAAGAGTCAGATAAGGCTGAGCACGCACAAGCAAGAGCAGTGATTTAAGAATCCGCCCACCACTTCAGGGAGCTCAATCCCTGGTCCGAGAGGATTCCACATGCCTGGGGGCAACTGAGCCTGTGTGCCATAACTGCTGACTGCGAGAGCCTGGAGCCTGAATGCTCCCAACTCCTGAGCTGGCGCGCTGCAGCCACTGTACTCTGTGTGCCCAGAGCCTGTGCGCAACTAGAGAAGCCCATGCTCACTGCAACTAGAGAGGAGGCCCAGCTCACTGCAACTAGAGAAGAGCCCCAGCTCACTGCAACTAGAGAAAGCCCCAGCTCACTGCAACTAGAGAGGAGCCCCAGCTCACTGCAACTAGAGAGGAGGCCCAGCTCACTGCAGCTAGAAAGGAGCCCCAGCTCACTGCAACTAGAGAAAGCCCCGGTGCAGCAATGTAGGAGCCCGTGTGCCACAGGGAAGACCTAGCACAGCCATAAATAATAAATACGCAGATTAAATTGTTCTAAAAGTTCACTTAAAAAACTTCCTGTTACCAGAGGCCCCTCCGGATGCATCCTCCTGGCTCAGACCTCAGGCGGTGGGTCTGCAGGAACCCGCAGGCACCCCCCAACTCACTAAACCATCTTAATGAGTAATTAGTGGTTTCAAACAGCTTGTTATTTATTTACTCGGAAGACCGTTAACAGCTTCTTTCAGGCTGCTCTGTTCTGTTGCGTAAAATACATGTTTGGGGCCTTTAAAAATATGCCTTATTTACCTGGTAGGACTCATTGTCTTCTCTGGAGCTGTTACATTTTATGATGGAAATTAGCACTGGGGGGCTTTTTAAAAGCTGGTTTTCAGACTCGATAGCCTGCCTTTGCTTATGACACTGATGCAGACAGCTGTGCTGATGGTCACCGAGGGCAGTCAGGGAGACTGCCGCTGAGACGGCGGCTGAGAAGCGGCAGCAAGGCGAGTGCGTCCACGTCGGTGAGTGTCCACGGGCACCACTGACCCCGTGGGAGAAGAGGCCCCACAAAGAGGCTCAGTGAGCGTTTTCTCTCTTTCCATGGCCCCCAAACAGATCTCTACCGGGATCTCCCAGGTTACCTGAGAGTCACTGCTTTTGAAATAAGGATGATTTACTTTAAAAATAATAAAACGAATCAAATTATTTAGAAATCGACCGGAAAAGGTGTCAGGAAACAACCCAGGGTGACTTTTCTAGGTGAGTGAAGTAGGATATTGACATAGGAGAGACAGGTGGCAGGCTCCTCAGGGGCCGGGGTGAACTCACCCAGGGACCCACAGTTTGGCTTTTTTTTTTTAATGAGAGAATAGGCTAGATTAGAACCTATTACAAAGTTGGGAGGAAATAAGCAATAGTAAGGGATAGTTCTTGGGCTTTGTTGGTATTTATTTTTCTATACTGTCAAGGTAAAAACATGCTCCACACTGTGATTTGTTCATGGTTCCATAAATTAAATCCACTCTGTCATATTTTCCTGTCTTCCTGTTCAAGCTTCTCGGCATGACTTAGAGAATATCTCGTGGTACTCTGATTAGTGGGCTTTCTTAGTGATGCAATAGGGTAATTACTATCATATGGATAGACTAACAAAGCATTTTTTCTATTTATCACCTCATTTAATCTGACCGTAAACCTAACAAGGAGGGTATAATTACCACCCTGTTTATGCAACTGAGAAAGTTCAGACTCAGATGAATAAACACTTTCCCCAAATTCCAGCCCAAGTTCAAGGATTCAAAATCCGATGCTTGCTTCATGGCGTCTTATAAAAGAAGAGAGGAGATCAGGGAAAGCCGGGCCAGATATACGGTGTTTTTCCTCCTCCTTATCATGGGAGTAGAGATGTGTAGCATAATTTGAACTCACGGCCTTTCATGTTTGAAAGGCATTAAGTTATTATTGAGCAGCCGTTCTTTTTTTCTCTAAATAACTTTATTTCTTTATATTTATTTTTGGCTGTGCTGGGCCTTTGCTGCTGCGAGGGCGTTCTCTAGTTGTGGCAAGTAGGGGCTGCTCTCTAGGTGCCGTGCACAGGCTCCGCGTTGCAGTGGCCCCTCTTGCGGAATACAAGCTCTAGCCCTCTTTATAACTTGGTGGGGCGGGAGGATGTTACTGAAGCCGCAAAGAGCATCAGCTCTAGCATCAGCTGGAGTCAGACAGGCCACACTGCGGCTTTTCAGCCACTAGACTGTGGGTCAGTGACACGTCTCTGGAAACCCAGGTTCCCTAGGATTTCAGAGAGGATATGTGGAAAAGGCCCTAATGTTGAATTCCTCCTTCTTGGCTGAGTGGGCTATCGTGAGGAATAACGACAAGTGATGCATGTGAGATGCTTGGTGGTGTACTTACACGTGACTGCTGTACTAACAAGGCCCAGGACCATACAAGCACACGCCCACATTCAATACACGCAGCAGATCTGCATGTGTCTAAGTTTCCTCTGAAAGTGAAAGTGTTAGTCACTCAGCAGTGTCCAATTCTTTGGGACCCCATGGACTGACTGCAGCCTGGCAGACTCCTCTGTTCATGGAATTCTCCAGGACAGAATGCTGGAGTGGGTAGCCATTCCCTTCTCCAGGGGAATCTTCCTGACCTAGGAATCGAACCCAGGTCTCCTGCACTGTGGGCGGATTGTGTACTGTCTGAGCCACCAACTTTCCTCTACCACCCTGTAAACTCCCAGAGAGTGGGATACATGGGGTTTTTTGTGTCTTGCGTAGAGACTGGCTTGACACCTTACTCACTGTGCAGTCTCTATCCTGCAAATGTGCGTTGAATGAAGAAAGGAAAATAGAAATGAATAACTGGTAGAGATTGTATGGGAGGGCATTGTAAGATGTGCCCATAGTGGGAAGCCTGGCAATGAGGAGAGGGGAGGAAGAGACAGGGAGCAGCCAGAGGTCATGTCTAGGTATTAGCAGAACTATGGCATCCTACAGTTCTCTCTGGTCACTGATTTCTAATTTAACTCCACTCTAATTGAATTGCTCTGGATGGTTTCAATTTTTTGAAGGTTTTTTTCCCTAAGACTTTCTTCCTACTTTTGGATTGTTTTTAAAAAAATCACTCCATTTCCCTGTCCCGGGTGGCAGTTAATAGTGCATCTCAATTCTACAGCATCTTTTAGGCGTGGACTCCTCAGTAATGAGCCCCTGACCGTTAAGCTCTGCTTCCGGCGGTGGTCTGCTGCCATGGTGAACAGGCATCATTTCAGCAAGCTATTTCCTATTTTAAGCCCAGAGTTGCCATTTGTTGCTGTCATTCAGTCACTAAGTTGTGTCCGACTCTTTGCAACCCTGTGGACTGTAGCTTTCCAGTCCTTCACTGTCTCCTGGAGTTTGCTCAGATTCATGTCCATTGAGTCGGTGATGCTATCTAACCATCTCATAGCGTATCAGACACCTTCCGACCTGGGGGTCTCATTTTCCAGTGTTGCCTTTTCATACTGTCCATGGGGTTCTCCAGCTAAGAATAGTGGAGTAGGTTGCTATTTCCTTCTCCAGTGGACCACGTTTTGTCCGAACTCTTCACTATGACCTGTCCATGTTGGGTAGCCCTGCACAGCATAGCTCATGGTTTCATTGAGTTAGGCACCATCCTTTGCCACAACAATGCTGTGATCCATGAAAGGGGAAGAGTTGCCATTGCTTAACCACAAAACACGGGACCTAATTCACTCATTCATTTGTTCATCATTTTCTTCATTCATCAGATGACTTCTGTGTCTCCTAATTGCCAGGAACTGTGCTAGGTGCTAGGGATAAAAAAAAAAGCTAGGCCAGAAATGTAAGGATTATTATAATTATTAGTAGAGACAAAGGATCTACCAATGCTACTCTCTACTAAACAAAGTGCAGATAGAGTAAGCTATTAACATTTGTTAGACTATAAAACATGGCACGAACCGCCAGCCCCTGACCCCATCCAAGCCTGCCTGCTTCCTTGCTGCGTGATGGGGATGAGAGAATTCTACTCCTCATGAATCAGAGAACCTGGAGTACAGTCTCAGCTCTACCACTTGCTGTCTTGTGACCTTGCGTGACTCCATCGCCTGTCTCAGGTTCAGTTTTCTTACCTGTAAAATGGGTCCCTTCTATCTCATGGGGCTGCTGTGGGATCATAAAATTAGACAGTCAATGAGATGGGCTTTCTAAACTCTAGAGCTCTTTAAAGACGTTTTGCATGGTATCCCAAAGTGACTTTATCGTAAGAAGCTGTTGCGTTGGAGAGACTGGGGACCACTGTGTGGCTCGAGGGCGAGGCTAATACTTCCCCTCCTGCTACTTTGTCATTTTACAAGTTGGAAATCTGAAACTTTCTCATCAGCCTCTCCTGCTCCCTGTTTGGACCCTTTGAGAAGAGCCCAATCGTCACCAGTGCCTGGCAACTGTGACTTTCTTCTCCAGATTTCAGGGACAGTGTGTAAAATGAGACCCGGAAAGTCACCCTGCGGTTCTGGTGGCCACGCCCAGTACACTCCCCTCCGCCTGACCAAGGTTGGTGCACTTGGTGACGGGTCAGGAAGGTGAGGCTGAATGCAAAGTGCACACCCTCGCGCCCCCGGCTGTTAGCACCTGCCCTCCCTTGCCCCGTGGCACCATGTCCAGCCTTGCTTCCAGACGTGATCACACTCAAACGGAGGTGAGCCCTTCACTCTAGGTGAGTCCTCACTTACTTAATTTCATTATATTCTCCCTAATGGAAAGAGGAGAGTTGATGGGTGAGATTTATTTGAGGAAGGGCAAGACTGAGGCGAGCAGATGCACGAGGCTAATGGGGGCTTTCTCTTCACAAAGTCAGCACCTCTGGACTCTGGACCGGGAGGCACCGAGTGCAGGTGACAGGCTGCTTCTCCCCATGGCCCGCCGGCACCAGCCCAGGGCCCGCTGTGCACACAAGGTACTTCAGTAGAGCCTCGTGGTACCAGTGAATAAATCAACGGCAGTTGTTTAGATTCCAGTATAAATGGATCTTGGACCTGAGATACTGCCAGATGGGCAGACCAGGTTACAGTCTGGTGATGCATCTCCAAGGCTGTAAAAATGGAGCCATTTCTGGAGTCGCAGGCTGGCATTTCAGAAGATGATTACATGCGCAATTTAACCATACGGCCATTCATGTCCTCCTAGCCCCACGGCCTTAACAACTGTTTTCATGTTGGCTTTCTTGCTTGTTCCTTTTTTTTTCTTCCCAAAGTTAAGCACAATCTTTCCCCTGCCCCCAACCGCCCAGCTTCTCATCTTTCTAGCTGAATGTGATTTATTCATATGAAATTATGCTCCATTTTTATAAAACCCAAGTTACTGCAAATGAAGCTGGAGGTTTCACAGAAAATATTAATTCCTGATCTACAGCTATAAAGCATCCTGGCTCACTCTGCAGTGGCTCTGTTGCTCTGAGACGGATGGAAGCGGTCCAAGGGGATGATTAACTTCTCAGCCCTGCCAGCTGCCTAGTACCCCTCTTGCCCTGGATTTCCAGATTGACCCCCAGCTTCTCGGCCAACGTGCAGTTGCTCAGCTTGATAAATCAGACGAATCCTTTTTCTGATCACAGTTATCTACTATTTACTAGTTAGGAAGGGAAGCTAATAGTATTCAGAGGCACTTTCCATACCGCACACACACCCTGTTTTCTCCTGATAGCATTCTGCATATTCTCCACGTTACCAGTGACACAGCACCTAAGACGTGCCTTTAGAAATGACCCACTGGCCAATTAATCCCAATTCTTCTCTGCCTCTCTCTGCCCCACACAGCACAATGGTCTGTAGGAAGAAGAGATCCTCGAGAGGCACATTATAAGAAGTGGGCAAGTAAGAAGGAGCATGTCTCTTTGCAAAGGGTGGTTTTCTTGTCATTGACTGGTTTATCTTGTTGAGAACTTTGCCACCTCTTCCTGGTCTTTGCTTTTCCGTTATTTGGGGGCATTGGCAGGCCTCTGTAGTAAGCCAGCTGCTTCTCAACAGCATAAAACTGACAGATGAAAAATTCTGTAGCCATCAGGAGAAAAGAACAAAACCCACCTACCCCATCTTCACTCACCCTTCCCATCACTGCAGGTGGCACGGATGAATTGGGCCAAAGCCTGTCTGGACTTCGAGTGCTTGGGGTATTTTCGTTGAGCCATAAATTAAGCCCATAGCTCAAGCAAAACCAAAGAAGGCGACAGGTTTTTCTTGGATGTTTTTTCAATTTTAGTAATGGCAATATTACAGTTGTTATTTTTTTAAAATATATTTTTGGCCACACAGTGTTTCATTTAGGTTCCTAGTTCCCTGACCAGGGATCAAACCTGCTCCCTGTTGCACTGGAAGTTCAGAGTCCTAACCACTGGACCACCAGGGAGGCCCTGGCAATATCAGAGATTTAATTGATCAACGTGTATTTATTGGCTTTCCCGGTGACTCTGCAGTAAAGAATCCACCTGCAATGCAGAAACTGCAGCCGAAACAGGTTCGATCCCTGGGTTAGGAAGATTCCCTGCAGGAGGGCATGGCAATCCACTCAAGTATTCTTGCCTGGAGACTTCCATGGACAGAGGAGCCTGGTGGGCTACAGTCCATAGGGTTGCAAAAAGTCGGACACGACTGAAGTGACTTAGCACGCATGCCCATGTACTGATTACGGAGAACTCGCTGAACTTTAAAGCATTACGATCTCAACTGTCAGATGTTGGGTTTCTGCTAAAATGTCCCTGGAAACCAGGAAGCTGGAACAACGAAAAGACAGACAAGACCGACCTTCAGAAAACATCCGGATGTCCTCCACACTCTGACATTCCATGTGGATGAGATTTCTACCTGACCTTAGAAAGGAAAGAGCAAAGCCTGTCCTGTGAAGGGAGACTTTCTTACGGGGAAGCAGAGGACAACTGGCTTCCTACAGTGTAGACTCACACCCCTCCAACAACCCACAGCAAGTAAGTTACATTTCATCATCAGGCTGTTCATCTTGAGGCAAACGACCCTGCTCCTGGATCAGATGTCCTGTGTTCACCAGCTAAATGGGACGGACATGGTATCACAAAGGGGCAAGTGAGCCGGACACCTCAGTGTCACTTGGTGGTGAGACACCAACCAGCCCGGGTTCTCAGTGCAACTCCTAATCCCAGCATTCAGGGAGCAGCCGCAAAGGCCCCAAAGTGCTTCTTCTAGAACAGAAACACAAGTGCCTAATCACTATGGAATTTTATATCAAGAGGTGATAACAGGCTGAAAAAAAAAAGTTTAGGAAACCAGAATAGTTTGTGTGAATGGATGCAGAAATGATTACCACCAGGCCGTAGGGAGTCTGAGGTGTGGGGGTTAGACCTCTGCTTTGGGAAGGTCACAGCCTGGGGTTGTGGGGGGATTTTTACTCAATTCCATTGCCACCCTGAAGCAGTTCCTGCAACAAAAGAATTCTAGGCAAGTCATACAGCGGTTGGACCCAGAGTCACATTTCTCATTTCCTAGAAAAGGCTGGTTTACTCCACAGAATACGTAGCGTGACAGAAAATGATATCTGTCATGTGATAAGCTAGCATTCTCTAATTTAAGAAGCTGGAAAACACGAGTCCAGTTGATTCAGTAGGTCTTACAAGTCCTTATTTTGAAGAAGGGTTTTTTAACTGTATCTCCCAACAATGACAGATATTTCTCACTCATGGAAATACTCGTGTGGCCCTGAATTAAGAGAAAACATAGAACAGGAGGTGACGTCAACTCATTGCTTTGAAAGGCACTGGGTTCCTCGCACTTTGAGCAGGAAAACTGCTAGATGCAGAAGGAGGTGCTCAGTTACATTTGAAGACAGAGAAATTCGTAAGACGAGCAGTGAGAACGGGAACCTCTGTTTCCGGGCAATGGACTTTTTTCCGTACAGTTTCTGCACGTAGTGGTTATATAACAACAAGGGTTAAGATTCTAACTTACGAGCCAATGATTTGGCTTCAGGGTAAGTTTTTGAGAAGATCAGAAAATGTCAAAGGTAATAGTGCTGCTCATCATGAAAGTCCGTGCCCATCCATCTTCTACCCAGGACAGAGTCATGTGTCTTTGGGGGAGAAGCCTTAGAATACACCAGTCCTAGTTTCTGATGACTTGTCTTTGTATCCACAGCCATATCTTCAAAGGGAGTCCATATTTTAAAAAAATAGTTCTTGATTCATTCTACCAAAGGCCATAAAGAGATTCTGTGTCTCTATAGTCGTTTTATTGAAATGTAATTGATATACCGTAAAGTTCACCCATTTAAAGCTTGCAATTTAGTTGTTTTTATTATATTTACTGGGTTGTGAAATCATCACCACAATCTAACTTCACATAATTTTTATCATCCCATAAAGAAACCTTGTCACCACTGGCAATGGCATAACATTGTAAACTGTGGGCTTTCTCTTGCTTCTCAATGTGTTTTGTTGAAGGACTCACTTAAGAAGAAGAGTCAAAGAGAAAAAAGAAACACGTTGAGAAAAGGAATTAATGTGTTAGATTTTATATGTGTTTTGATCCAGTCCCTCTCCTCCTCCTCCCAACAGACTCAGAGGTGGTACTGCTGCTGCTGCTGCTGCTGCTGAGTCGCTTCAGTCGTGTCCGACTCTGTGCGACCCCATAGACGGCAGCCCACCAGGCTCCCCCGTCCCTGGGATTCTCCAGGCAAGAACACTGGAGTGGGTTGCCATTTCCTTCTCCACAGAGGTGGTACAGTTACCAGCTTTTGCGAAAGTCACAGAAGCAACCCCAGAAGATGAGGTGGCAGCCACTTTCAGAGCACACAGGCTGGTGTGGGGAAGGCTTTTCAGCTGAAATCACAACGCTACAGCTCAGCCTGCCACCACCAAGAAAATGCTTTTCATCTATGTGCATGGATAATTCACCTCAGGGACAGATTTTTCCTTGGAGAGGCACTGAACTGAGCTGGTTTACACAGGCAATTACTGCTCATTCCACAAAAAAAAAGAACTGGGAAGGAAAGGAGTGGGGGTGATGGTAGCTAGCCAATGCCAAGGTGTCTGCTAGCCTGCTGAGTGGGACGTCTCCTCCAGGTCTTTCTAACTTTGTAAGAACATCACTTGTGGAAGGAAAGAAAACAAGGCTTCGTCTTTACCACCTGGTAGTCTTTAAAATACACACAAACACACACCCCTTGGCAAGTGAGAAATAAAAAAACCAACCCAAACCAGTAAATGGTCAAGTCTACTCTAGGAAGTAACTTATTATACATCCCCACTCAACTATCTTTATACAGCCTTATAGGCAAAGCAAGATGTGAAATACAGCTTGAGTATGTTTACTGATTAGGTTTCCTTATCTCGTTCAATCACACAAGTCAGAAAAGACAAGCCAGAGTGAGAAGGAAAAAGTCAGGCACACAGGACTGGGAACTGGGTTCCGCGCATTAAGTATTTCGAGAGAGAATCTCATCAGAAGCCAGACAGCTCTTGGGGAAGTGTCTGAAGAGAACACCCCAGAATAAATGAAGTACTTATTGTTGAAAAATGAGCTCAGATCTCAACCAATCCCAAAGTTCAGAATTTACTGCACCATTCAGGATGTTCCTTCCAAGTTTCTTGTCTCCCGTTTCATCGCACAACGAGGGATTCTCCGTACTTTCTATGAAATACAGCACGGCGATTTTTGCAGTAATAAACTCCACACATGCATGACGAATCGAAGCATGCAAAATGTTTAACATCCCAGTTCACAGATACTTTAGGGACAAAATCCGATTATGAATTATATGCCACAATAAATAGGGCTCAATGTTTCATAAAGCAATTTATAGTTCATAAAAATGACAAAACGTACCTGTCAGACAGAGTGTGGAGGGCCGTTCTCTGGGCTGCCTGCTGGAAGAAAGGGCAGAGATGTTTGTTTAATATTCTGGCTTTTAAATTATGTGCTCAATCAATACTTAAAAAAAAAAAACGACCCTGTGTCACCCACATTTTTTGCCAGGTAGTCAAATATGAAACTACTAGTAACATAGTAAAGAACCCTTTTGTATTATTAGGAATATTAGAAAATGAACATTTCTGAAGTTAACGGAAGTCCCTCACCGGGCACACCTGCCACCAGGGGGCGGCCTTGAGGAGGTTGGACATGGCACCAGTCAGACCTATTTCATTTTTACTTCCTGAAATCATTTTTAAACACTATTTTATTCTAGTTTCCTGTAAGAAAAGGATCTGTTTTGGTTCCTTTGCAGTTATGTTCCCAACAAAGGTATAATTTTACTCCAAGTTTTCAGATTTATTGATAAAGTCACAACTGGATATTGGGACATTGACTGGCTTTGAGATGATATTAGGTGATTATTGATATGTTTTAGACACAGTTAACATAATTTCTAAAGAGTCTTTTAGAGATTCACATTGAAATATCTATGAATGCAATTACATGATGTTGGGATTTAAAAGAATATACCCGGATGGGAGAGAGAGCACATAAATGAAACGAGACAGCCTTGGGTGGATGGCTCTTGAAGCTAGGTGATGAGCACATTGGGGGAATATTACAGTATTCTGGGAAATTTTGTTTTAAAATTTCCATGATAAAAAAAGAAAAAAGAAAATAAGGAGGCCTCCACTGCTCCTTCAGATTCTCCCACTTTCCCACTCACTTTCCCTTTCCTGTTCTTTTTTTTCTTTGCCCACTTGCCTTCCCCCGAATCTGTGGAAGGCAGACAGCACACTCTCTTCTCTGACGAGAAGCCACACGAGGAGGGGATCGCAGTGTGGCCTCGAAGACCAAGGCCTCCTCAGGTCCACACAGGAGACAAGGAGAGTACATGGTCTGTCTTCACTCTTGACCCAACAGGTGTCAAAGTTTACTGTTTATCAGAGACAATAACGTCTCCCGTGCTCTTCTTCTTCATAGGAAGCAGACAAAATAGAATCTTCAGATTAGGAAAAAGGACACATCAGTACCATTATCCCTATTACAGAAACGAAAGATACCCTCGGTGATAGTAGCATGTGATTGGATCAGGCAGTCAGACCAACACTTACGGAATTCCTACTACACAGAAGATGACTGCCCTGGGCGCTACGGGGCACAAAGGCAAAAGCAGAAGAAGTGGTCACCGTCCTGGACAAGCTGCGTCTCCAGGGAGTTAGAATGGAGGTCCAGGGATGACTTGCAGACATTGATGAGATAACATGGAAATAAAACGGTGAAGGTTGTTGTATGGCGGAAGCCAGTCCAATATTGTACAGTGATTATTCTCCACTTCAAAGTATTTTTTAAAAAGGTGAAGGTAGGACAGAGCTAAGCAGGGGCGGACACGAGGGATGACTAACCGCTGGCGCATCTTTAGTCACGCAGTTGTGTCCGATTCTTTGTGACCCACCGACTGCAGCCCACCAGGACTCTCTGCTAAGAACACTATTCCCTTCTCCAGGGGATCTTCCTGGCCCAGGGATTGATCCTGGGTCTCCTGCACTGCAGGCAGATTCTTTACCGTCTGAGCCACCAGGGTTCTACAGCGTGTGGAGCTGTTAACAGGTGCTCTGGGAATATCTGCAGAGTGAACGCCAACGAAGACGTCACTTAGGGGGTCCTTCCCACGGAACTGTGGCCCGGGGGGAGCGGGCACTGCTGGTCCTGGGCTAGATGGCAGAGAAAGGGCCTGTCTGAGCCCCCAGCAGTGCTTCTCACCTGGGCTCCCCTCGCCCCAGTGCCAAGAGTGTCTGGGTTTGAGGTGGGCGGGTTTCTGTGTGTCACACTCACGCGGGGCTCACTACTGCCGTTTAGCGCCTGCCCCGAGAGTGCGAACGACTTTTAAAAGTCAGGGGCATCCCTGGTAGAATCAGAAACTCTCCCCTTAAAATGACAAGGGTGTCTCCGTGGAGACACTGCGGCAAAGTAGGAATGAAAGGCAGGTTTGAAAGGAAGAACCCAGGGAACATGAGCTCCGGGGCTGAGCACCAGGAACGGAAAATGATGATATGAGAAACTTGGATAAGTCTACAAGTGACAGCCACAGTGAGTTAGAAAAAAACGTAACATCTGTTGAACTGGGACTGGAGAGTCTCATGCCCTGGGACAGGCTCTGCCTCTCATTTATATTATGGACCTGTATTCTGGCCCTCAACCCAGGCCTTGGTTTTCAAACGGCCCTTTCCCTCCCCGAATGGACGCTGAGGGAGCCAGTCGAGGTCCAGGTCCTGGGGACAATCCGAGGGGCAGCTGCCGCTTCCTCCCTTCCTGGATTCCAGGTAGTGAAAGCCCGAGTGTCCTGGCATTCTAAGGTCGCGCCATCCATTCAAGACAGGAAGCAAGAATGTGCGCTGTGCTTTCTCTTCATGGGGACATGTGAGGGAGTGGAATGAGGCAGGGGGAAGAGGCGAGAGGCTGGTGGAAGGTCTGGAGTGCAGGCTCCCCTGGGACCCCTCAGAGGAGGCACATCCTTCTCTCTCCTCTCTCTGCTTCCTCTGTGAGGGCCACCCCAGGGGCACATTCACAGGACACCCCGCCGGTGCCGGGCAGCCACATCTGTTCCCTGGTCCCCTCCTAAGGGGGTCTGTCCTCCCTCAGCAAGATGGCCTTCAGGTTGGAAGGTATCCCTGAAAAGAACTTCAGTCTCTACTCCTGTTTGGCTAAGTATACAAAAAAGCATCTGGGACTCCCCAGAGGAAAGACGGCATGTATTATTAGCACAGTCTCTCCACATCGTCTCAGTAGGAGGCACTGGAGACGGACTCTTCCTGGAATAACAAAAATCACAGGAGATGCGACTAAAAGTTCAACAGAAATCTCTCACATGGCATCTGAATTTTCCCCCAGCCCTGGATGTCAGTTTTTTAAAATGTCTATTGATTCCTTTCTCTCCTGCCTGCAAATACTTCCCACTGGCTTTTGTGATAAGGAAAACACAGCACTGGTTGATGTGCAGTCTACAGAAGACGACTTAAGAAGCAAAAGCAAAGCAAAACAAACCCTCAACAGAAAACTCAGATGCCCATCACTAGACCACCTATGACTGGATGCTTCCCAGGTGGTAGTACCTGCTGAGAATAACTCCATAGGACTGATGTGGGGGAGGCCCCTAATGCAAGCTGAGCTGAAGCTGGGAGCTGCAGACAGACATGACCCTGGGACCAACAGGTCCTTCCAGGCTTAGACATCCTGCACCTAACCCAGTCACTCTGCAGTCCGTCCACACAACTGCCTGCACTGCTATTTTTAATGCCTACTTTTGATTGTGCAATTTAATTTGTAGTTACTCTCCATCATTAAAAACTTAACAGAAGATGGCTCATCATCCATCAAGAAAGGAGATGAGAATATAGTAAATGTTTTAAATAACTTCTTGAGAAAAAAAACCTTATGGCATTAAAACTCTATGTTATATGCCAGAGCAAAGACCACCAACTTAATTTTTTTTTACTGCCTTAAACTTTGGCAGTTGTATACTATTTTATTTCACTGTTGGAAAATAAGAAAATAAATACACATTGGAATTAAACAGCAGAGAAAAATTACTTAGGTGACTCCTGATTGAAGGCTGAAAAACTACTCATAGTAAACTAGATGAATTGCCCACTTTCCTTTTCTTAAGACTTGTACATTACAGCAACCGTATTTCTCTCTTCCTAAATCATCATCTTCTCTTGTAACTTTCTTTTTATTCAGCTCTCAGCAGAATAGATTGAGAGGGTTAAGAGCATGCATCATTGATCTTTCCTGAGTTCATTACTCATTCATGAATGACTCTGAAGGGTAAGTCTATGAGTCAAAACAAGTTTTCTGCCAGAAATAATCATTTTCCAGGTTCTCTTCAAGAGATGACATCTTTTCTCTGTCTTTATTATAGGAAGCTGGTGCTTGGGAGTCTCATCAGTAGACTCACAGGTTTCAATGCACACTAGATGAGTTACCAGTCACAATCTGTTATCGACGGGAAGTTAAAGAGGAAATTAACTGCTCTTACTGTAACTGGGTCGAGTGGTGAACAAGTTCATGGGTACTGGAGTGGGGAGAAAACAAAGGGAAAAGACTGGAATTCAGAGAGGTCTCAGCATGATCCAGTTTCTTTCTTACTGACAGAAACAGAACTAACATGTGAGTAGAACCGTAAAGCAATCGGATGTACCTGTTATGTGCAGGTGCTGGGCTTGGCTTGGGTGACAGTCAAAATAGGCAAAGCTTTCGCAGCACTGTACTTGGAATCTCCAGGTGAGCCAGACGCAAACGGTTAGACACACAGAAGCATTCTAGATGGCGAGGGCTATGACCAAAGGGGACAGGAGCTGTGAACCCGAATATGAAGGGTCCTTGTTTGGGATGAATGTACAGGGAAGGCTCTCTAAGGAGAGGTAAGAGTACTGAATAAGAAAAGTATGAATGCAGAGGAGGAAGGGACAACTGTTTAGCAGCAGAGGCCCGAGGCAGGCCTGGATCCCTGCTTAGTTGAAGAGCTACAGGAAGGTTGCTGTCAGGCACGTTAGTGAGCGGTGGGAACAGTGGCAGGTTGTGGAGGTCAGGTTAAGGATTTTGGACATTATCCACAGCAATATGAAGTCACTGAAAGGTTTACATGAGGGGAAGCTGAGAGAGGGATGTATGGCACCTGCCTGTACATTCTTTGCAACTTTTGGTGAATCTATAATTTAAAGAAAAAAAGAGTAAGGAGAAAGGCAATATGACTTGAACTTTTCAAATACCCCTCTGCCTTTTGTGTAGCAAATGGATTGGGACAGGAAGGGACAAAGTTGAAGGTCACTTGCAGTGATCTAGGTAAGGGAAGTGCATGGGAGCAGTGGAGATGGAGAGAGTTCATGGTACATTTTGGAGGTAGGCTTGAGGGAACTAGTGACCGACTGAATGTTGGGGGCGGGGGGTGGCGTCAGGAATGAGTCCCAGGTTCCTGGCATGAGCACGTGGCATGGATGGAGAACCACTGACTTGGACAGGCAAGATGGGGCAGAAGCAGGACAAAGGCAGAGTTTAGGTCTGGGTGTGTAAAAAACTCTAATTCGAAAAGATACACGCAGCCCAGTGTTCACGGCAGCACTGTTCACAATAGTCAAGACATGGAAACAGCCTAAATGTCCATTAACAGATGAATGGATAAAGAAGAAATGGTACGCGTACATGATAGAATACTATTCAGCCATCAAAAAAATGGAACTTGGCCATCGGCAGTAACATGGATGGACTTGAAAGGCATTATGCTTAGTGAAGTTATGTCAGAGAGAGAAAGACAAATATTGTATGATGTCACTTACACATGGGCTCTAAAAAATTCAAGAAACTAGTGAATAACAGAAAGGAAACACACTCGGATATAGAGAACAAACTAGTGGTTACCAGTGGGAGGGAGGCGGGGGAGGTAAACGACTGGGTATAAGATAGGCTCAAGGAGGTATTGTACCACGTGGGGAACAGAGCCAGTATTTGGCAGTAACTGCAAATGGAAAGTAACTTTTAAAACTGCATTTAAAAAATGCTAAGATCTCCCCACTGCCCCTCCAAAAGTTTGGGTGTGCAAAGTTCCAGTTGCTTATGGGATGTCAAGAGGAGATGCTGAGTAGACAATTGGATTTGTGAGACAAAACTGTTAAATGCCAGTTAAGAACACAACATCAATCTGTTTTCGGCAAGTGACAATCCCAAGGAGAGAGACGGTTTGATTTTCTGGATCTGCATTTTGGTATTGGTCTAAGGGAAGCAGATATAGACTCCAGCTGGGGAGGACACACTTCCGTCTCTGCACTTCACGTGGGCATGACCTCCACCTGCTACACAGCATCAGGTTTATGACTAGGACAGTCAAGGAGGTGCCACCGCAGCAGTAATCACAATCCCATCACGTCATTGTGTGAGGCTTGTCTCCACATTTAATTACTCGAATAAACACGACCGCAGCTAATCTTAGTTCATCTGCGTTTGGCTGTTATTGAAGCAGGCTATGAAATTTACACGGACGCTCACCTCTTTCTAGGAATTCTGGCTGGTAAGGGCTTAGTATTTTCTTGCCATCCTTCTTCAAGTTGAAACTTGCATTTATTAACTTATTTCCCTGCTTAATTTCCTTCTACCTCTATTAGCACATTTTATGTTTCATTAACTTAATTTTTATGCTGTTGTTTTTCATTTTGGTCCTAGTTGATGACTGTCTTTAACTTTATGTTGCGAGTTTCCATTTTGGTTTTTCCCAATCCATTTAGCAATATTTGCAAGACAAAGGAAAGAGTCTCTTTCTTTTCTTTTTAAGTAATGATGAGTACTTTACATTTTTAGAGTTCCAGAGATGCTGTCTAGGAAGCATTTTGCTCAGTGGACTTTGACCTTATCCTGTACCCTACAGGGGTCAGGCAGAGTCAGGCTTGACACTATGATTTAGCATCCAAATAAGAACAGTTTTGAGAGTGAAATGGGATGCTAACCAGATGAGTATCAGGGACAAGAGGAGAAAATCCTGCTTTCTTGGGGCACAACATACGATCACGTGAATAAAGATGACTCTACATATATAAACATGATCAGAATGAGCAGCATAGAATTTCAGGAGCTAAGGAACTTGCCAAAAAAACGAAAGCAAACACCTCAATCTGGTCATTTCTGGACAAACCACCCCAACTCTTGGTGTCTCTTTAAATCAAGTCGGTGCTTCTCCTGCTCTTCCTCCAGCTTGTGCTCTGTTTAGAGTCTGCCTACAACCTGAGGTCCTTTTTATGAAGACTGCCTTGCCCACTCAGCCTCCGGTTGACCCTCCAACTCTCCGAGCTCCTGGTCAGAACATGGCTTAGCGCTGGGTTCTATTCTTTCCTGGGGAACTTGCCATCGGCTTCACAGGAATTTTAGTCTTGGCTAAAACTCAAGTCCCCTGAAGATCACTAAAGGCAGAGATCTCAGCTCATCCTCACTCCACTGGAGAGAGCCTCCCGCAGATGGACAGCGCCTGCAGCGGGATTCGAGATAGGATGTGAGTAGTAACTTCTAGTGATAACAAACGCTACTATGTGCCACGGCTCCAATGTCAGAGCTTTGCTGAAGTACACTTTTTCCTCTTAGCTGTATATTCTTTCTCTATTTTACTATCTTGAAAATCTAGGATACACTTTTCTTTAGAGAAATTTTGACTGGTTGTTTTAACTGCATAGCTTTGATTTGCATATGTCTACTAGGGATTACTTTGCCAACAAAGGTCCGTCTAGTCAAGGCTATGGTTTTCCCAGTGGTCATGTATGGATGTGAGAGTTGGACTGTGAAGAAGGCTGAGCACTGAAGAACTGATGCTTCTGAACTGTGGTATTGGAGAAGACTCTTGAGAGTCCCTTGGACTGCAAGGAGATTCAACCAGTCCATCCTAAAGGAGATCAGTCCTGGGTGTTCATTGGGAGGACTTATGCTAAAGCTGAAACTCCAATACTTAGGTCACCTCATGCAAAGAGTTGACTCACTGGAAAAGACCCTGATGCTGGGAGGGATTGGGGGCAGGAGGAGAAGGGGACGACAGAGGATGAGATGGCTGGATGGCATTACCTATTCGATGGACATGAGCTTGAGTAAACTCTGGGAGTTGGTGATGGACAGGGAGGCCTGGCATGTTGTAATTCATGGGGTTGCAAAGAGTCGGACGCAACTGAGCGACTGAACTGAACTGAACTGAATCAGGGATTTGATAAAGATAGCAACTGACACTTATTAGTACTTGTTATATCCTATGGGAAGTGCTGATTAGAGACGATGATACCAGATGGTTTGCTGGATAACATTATTTTAAAATTTGGATTCTGTTACCGACACACTGATCTGGGGGCCTATTTAAGGTTGGTGGCCATCCTAACTTGGCAATTCAAACCTTCTGAGAGGGATTAAGAGGCACTCTTGTCTTCACTGAGCATTTCCAGGACATTTTGCTCTAGAGACAACTCTAGGAACAATGGTGACATTTGCCATGTGGCCCCTTCTGCACCCAGGAGGGGTTTGCCATCACAAGAGAAGAGTTGGGGGCAGCTGCTAAGGGTTAGGAGAAAGAAGGGAAGGTGTGGGGATAGTGTGAGCACATGCCCCAGGGGCTGTCCTCCAACCACAGTGACTGATGTCAGATTCCTCCCAGGAGGCGAGGGCCCCAGGGAGGACCTGGACGATACAGACACCTAGAGTGATGGGCCATACAGACCACCATGAGGGCAACACTACAGGTCAGAGAGTCCTGGTGGATTCCTGGGGGAGGTCTACGTGGTAGAGCGGGTGGTATATGGTGCTAAGAGGTCAGTCTGTAGTGGGTGGGTAATGGCAGGAAGACCCACAGCCATGCATTAGGTTATTAGTGTGGCAAGGGTGGGGGTAGGGGGCGGGCAAAAGCAAGCTGGGTGACACTCAGCTCCTTGCCAGGTCTTAGGGAGCAACTTGTGCTTCAAGAGCTGTGGCATCACTGTCCTCGGGCAAGTAGCCTCTTCTACCTGGGCTTCTAGGAACTCGCTCTATAAAGGACCAGACTGAAGGAGGCTAGAAACCAGCTCCTTAAGGACAGGAAGTGGGTACCAGGTACATAACTGAACAACTCTTGGTACAGTACAAGGTCTATGAACAGCACAGGGCACACAGATACTTGACACATATAATGTCCCTAGGTGACCAAGACAGGATGGTGCCTCTGTCAAAGCCCTGACGGAGGATGCATTAACTTTCTCTCATTCATTCATTCACTCAGTTTGACTTCATTGCTAAAAAGATTTGTGTCAGCAGAGGATGAGAACTCAAAATCAGCAACAGATTTAAAAGTCTCTCACAGATTTTAAAGTTTATTCAAGCTTTTGTTAGTATAATTACAAACCAAAGAGGTTTTTTTTCCCCCTTAATTTTAAAAGAATGAGAAAGTCAGTCTTCTGCGTTGAAACAGGCATTTATTACCCTCCAATTGCCAGTCACTCTTTTAGGTAAGTTGTTGCTGTTGTTTCGTCTGTTAAGCCATGTCCAACTCTTTTGTGACCCCATGGACTGCAGCTGGCCAGGCAAGAAGATGTGAAAAATCTTTGCTGAACTATTATTTTGTTAAAAATCAAAACGGCATGCTCTGTGTACCTGCTTTCTTACAAGAAATTCATTTTGGGGTTTCCCTGCTGGCTCAGTAGTTCAGAATCTGCCTGCCAATGCAGGAAACATGGGTTCCATCCCTGGACCCCGGAAGATCCCACATGTATGTGCGTGTGTGTACACGCTCAGTCAGTCATGTCCAATTCTTTGCGGCCCAATCGACTGCAGCCTGCCAGGCTGCTCTGTCCATGAGATTTCTGAGGCGAGAATACTGGAATGGGTTGCCATTTCCTTCCCTGGGAATCTTTTCCACCCAGGGATAGAACCCAAGTCTCTTACGTCTCCTGCAGTGGCAGGTGGGTTCTTTACCAGTAGCACCACCAAGGAAGATCCCACGTGCCATGGAGCCACTGGGACCGTGTGCCACAACCACTGAGCCTGAGTTCTAGAGCCTAGGAACGGCAACTAATGAGCCCATGTGCAGCAACTCTGAGGCTTGCAAGCCCTAGAGCCCGTGTTGTGCAACAAGAGAAACCACTGCAATAAGAAGCCTGCACACTGCAAATAGAGAGCGGCCCCCACGCGCCTCAACTGGAAAAAAGCCTGCCTGCAGCAACAAGGACCCTGCACAGCCAAATAATAGCTTAATTAAATCTAAAAAATCTTGCAAGTTGACCTTGGAATGAATTAGAATGCTGTAAGAAAATGTATAGACGAGCAACATAAAGAAAGTCTGTTCCTCCCCCTTCTTAAAAAAAAAAAATCACTGTTTTTCCTTGTGGCATTTTTCAGTAAAAGCTTCTATCAAGGTCCTAAATAAGAGATTGCGTTACTCTACGTGACTCCCCATCTCTGGACAGGTGGAAAACCACCAGCCTCTCTCTCTGCCTCTCCCTCTCCGTTGCCCTCTCTCTGCCTCCCTCCCCGAAATCGCCAGCTCACTATTCTCACCTCCTCCTCTGACTTTAGACCTATTCTTCTGCCATTAGCTACTTGCCTTTACTTAGATAAACCAGTTTTCTGGCTCCCTCCTGTACGCCTCTCCTTTTATTATCTAAATAAGCCTAAAAAATTCCAGCAATTTAGATGCAAACTTAGAGACTGGGGGAGAGGGGTCAGATCTGAGAGCACAGGAGTCCTGCACACTTACGCCAGGCCTCACTCTGCACCTCGCTTCCACTGGACTATTACTCTTTATAACAAAGAGATCAAGCCCTGAGCCTTTGGAGTAGGAGCACTGACTCCAAGACCCTAGACTACCAGAGAGCTAACCCTAGGGAGCATCAAATAGTGAGAACTCACACAAAGGAAACCACTCGAGTACAAAACCCGGCGTCACCCAACCACCAGTATCACCCTGTGAAGGATGCTTCATATGAATGACAAACAAAACAAAAATACAAACCTAATTATCAGCAGACGCTGAATGAGACACCACCTCACTCAGCCTTGCCCATAAGAGGAAAAACAAACCAACAAGAACAAACTCAGCACAAACCTCCCCCTACACAAAGCTTACACAAACCACTGGACCAAGCTTAGGAGGGCAGAAACCAAAGGGTAGAAAGAATTCAACCTTGAAGCCTGGGAAAAGGAGACCTCAAACACAACATGTTTAAAAAAATAATGAAAAGGCAGAGAAATACTATACAAATGAAGGAACAAACTAGAAACACACAAGTCCAAATAAATGAAGAGGAAATAGGCAAACTCCCCAAAAAGGAATTCAGAATAATGATAGTAAAGATGATCTAAAGCCTTAAAAATAGAAAGGAGAAAATGCAAGAATCAATTAACAAAGACCTAGAAGAATTAAAGAATAAACACACAGAGACATACAACACAATTACTGAAATTAAAAATACTCTGGAAAGAGTCAATAGCAGAATATCTGAGGCAGAAGAACGAATCAGTGAGCTGGAAGATAAAATGGTGGAAACAACTTCTAAAGAGCAGAACAACCTCTGGAACAATATCAAATGCACCAACATTCGAATTACAGGGGTCCCAGAAGAAGAGAAAAAGAAAGGGTATGAGAAAATTTTTGAAGAGATTATAGTTGAAAATTTCCCCAACATGGAAAAGGAAATAGTCAGTCAAGTGCAAGAGGCACAAAGAGTCCCATACAGGATAAACCCAAGGAGAAACACGCCAAGACACATACTAATCAAACTAATAAAGGCTAAACACAAAGAAAAAATATTAAACGCAGCAAGGGAGAAGCAACAAGTAACATACAAGGGAAACCCCATACACTTAACAGCTGATCTTTCAGCAGAAACTCTGCAGGCCAGAAGGGAATGGCAGGATATATTTAAAGTACTGAAAGGGAAAAAATCTACAACCAAGATGACTGTACCCGGCAAGGATCTCATTCAAAAAAAATTTTTTTTTAATTTTAATTTTTACTTTATTTCACTTTACAATACTGTATTGGTTTTGCCATACATTGACATGAATCCACCACGGGTGTACATGAGTTCCCAAACATGAACCCCCCTCCCACCTCCCACCCCATATTCAGACAAGCAAAAGTTAAGAGAATTCAGTACCATCAAACCAGCTTTACAACAAATGTTAAAAGGACTTATATAGTCAAGAAATACAAGAGAAGAAAAAGATCTATAAAATCAACCCCAAACGATTAAGAAAATGGCAATAGGAACATATATATCAATAATTACTTTAAATGTAAATAGATTAAATGCTTCATCCAAAAGACACAGACTGGCTGAATGAATACAAAAACAAGAACCATATATATATGCTGTCTACAAAAAACCCACTTCAGACCTAAAGACACATATAGACAGAAAATGAGAGGATGGAAAAATATATTTCGTGCAAATGGGAAGCAAAAGAAAGCTGGAGTAGCAATCCTCATATCAGACAAAATAGACCTTAAAATAAAGAATATTACAAGGGATAAGGAAGGACACTATATAATGATCAAGGGATCAATCCAAGAGGAAGACGGAGCAATTGTAAATATCTATGCTCCCATCATAGGAGCACCTCAATACATGAGACAAACACTAACAGACATAAAAGGAGAAATTGACAGTAACACAATAACTGTAGGAGACTTTAACACCCTACTCACACCAATGGACAGATCATTAAAACAAAATTAATAAGGAAACACAAGTCTTAAATGATACATTAGATGAGATGGATTTCATTGATATCTTCAGGACAGTCCATTCAAACGCAGAAGAATACACCTTCTTCTCAAGTGCACATGGAACATTCTCCAGGATAGACCACATCTTGGGTCACAAATCAAACCTCAGTAAATTTAAGAAAATTGAAATTGTATCAAGCATCTTCTCTGACCACAGTGCCATAAGACTTAGATATCAATTTCAAGAAAAAAACCAGAAGAAACACAAACACATGGAGATTAAATAATACATTTCTAAACAACCAGTAGGTTATTGAAGAAATCAAAAGGGAAATTAAAAATTTCTAGAAACAAGTGACAATGAAAACACAACAGCTCAAAACCCATGGAATGCGGCAAGAGCAGTTCTAAGAGGGAAGTTTACAGCAATACAATCCTACCTCAAGAAACAAGAAAAACAGAATAGACAACCTAACTTTACACCTAAAACACCTGGAAAAGGAACAAAAACCTCCCAAAATTAGCAGAAGGAAAGAACTCATAAAGATCTGAGCAGAAATAAATGAAAAAGAAATGAGAGAAACAACGGTAAAGATCAATAAAACTAAGAGCTAGCTCTTGGAGAAGATAAACAAAAGTCACAAACCTTTAGCCAGACTCATCAAGAAAAAAAGAGAGAAGAATCTAATCAACAAATTAGAAATGAAAAAGGAGAGGTTACAACAGACAGTGCAGAAATACAAAGGATTATAAGAGACTATTATGACCAACTATGTGGCAATAAAATGGATAACCTGGAAGAAATGGACAGATTCCTAGAAAAGTTCAATCTTCCAAGACTGAACCAGGAAGAAATAGGAATTATGAACAACCCAATTACAAGCACTGAAACTGAAGCCGTGATTAAAAAATTTCCACAAAAAACAAAAGCCTGGGACCAGATGGCTTCACAGTAGAATTCTATCAAACATTTAGAGAAGAGCGAATGCCTATACTTCTATAACTTTTAAAAAAAATCGCAGAGGAAGGAACACTTCCAAACTCATTTTACGAGTTCACCACCACCCTGATACCAAAACCAAAGACAAGACCAAAAAAAGAAAACTACAGGCCAATATCACTGATGAACATAGATGCAAAAATCTTCAACAAAATTTTAGCAAACAGAATTCAGCAACACATTAAAAAGCTTATACAACATGATCGAGTTTGGTTTATTCCAGGGATGCAAGGATTCTTCAATACATGCAAATCAATCAATGTGATATATATTAGTGAAGCGAAGTTGGGAAGTTGCTCAGTCGTGTCTGACTCTTTGCGACCCCGTGGACTGTAGCCTACCAGGCTCCTCTGTCCATGGGATTTTCCAGGCAATAATCCTGGAGTGGGTTGCCATTTCCTTCTCCAGGGGATCTTCCCAACCCAGGGCTCGAACCCGGGTCTCCCGCATTGTAGACACACACTTTACCATCTGAGCCAATAATCTAAACAGATGCAGAAAAAGCCTTTGACAAAATACAGCACCCATTTATGATTAAAGCTTTTCAAAAAATGGGCATGGAAGGAACCTACTCAACACAGTAAAGGCCATATATGATAAGCTGACAGCAAACATTATTCTCAGTGGTGAAAACTGACAGCCTTCCCCCTAAGATCAGGAACAAGACAACGGTGTCCACTCTCACCACTGTTATTCAACAGAGTTCTGGAAGTCTCAGCTACAGCAAACAGAGAAGAAAAAGAAACAAAAGGAATCCAGATCAGAAAAGAAGTAAAGCTCTCACTGTTTGCAGATGACATGATACTGTACATAGAAAACCCTGAAGATAGAATCAGAAAATTACTAGAGCTAATCAGTGAATTTAGCAAAGTTGCAGGACACAAAATCAATACGCTGAAATTGCTTGCATTTCTATATACTAACAATGAAAAACCAGAAAGAGAAATTAAGGAATCAATCCCATTCACCACTGCAACAAAAAGAATTAAATATCTAGGAATAAACTTACCTAAGGAGACAAAAGAACTGCACACAGAAAATTGTAGACTATGCCAAAGCCTTTGACTGTGTGGATCACAATAAACTGGAAAATTCTGAAAGAGATGGGAATACCAGACCACCTGACCTGCCTCTGGAGAAACCAGGAAGCAACAGTTAGAACTGGACATGGAACAACAGACTGGGTCCAAATAGGAAAAGGAGTATGTCAAGGCTGTATACTGTCACCCTGCTTATTTAACTTACATGCAGAGTACATCATGAGAAACGCTGGGCTGGAAGAAGCACAAGCTGGAATCAAGATTCCCGGGAGAAATATCAATAACCTCAGATATGCAGATGACACCACCCTTATGGCAGAAAGTGAAGGGGAACTAAAGAGCCTCTTGATGAAAGTGAAAGAGGAGGGTGAAAAGGTTGGCTTAAAGCTCAACATTCAGAAAACGAAGATCATGGCATCTGGTCCCATGACTTCATGGGAAACAGATGGGGAAACAGTGGAAACAGTGGCAGACTTTATTTTGGGTGGCTCCAAAATCACTGCAGATGGTGATTGCAGCCATGAAATTAAAAGACGCTTACTCCTTGGAAGAAAAGTTATGACCAACCTAGATAGCATATTCAAAAGCAGAGACATTACTTTGCCGACTAAGGTCCAACTAGTCAAGGCTATGGTTTTTCCAGTGGTCATGTATGGATGTGAGAGTTGGACTGTGAAGAAAGCTGAGCGTCAAAGAATTGATGCTTTTGAACTGTGGTGTTGGAGAAGAGTCTTGAGAGTTCCTTGGACTGCAAAGGAGATCCAACCAGTCCATTCTTAAGGAGATCAGTTCCTGGGTGTTCTTTGGAAGGAATGATGCTAAAGCTGAAGCTCCAGTACTTTGACCACCTCATGCGAAGAGTTGACTCATTGGAAAAGACTCTGATGCTGGGAGGGATTGGGGGCAGGAGGAGAGAAGGGGACGACAGAGGATGAGATGGCTGGATGGCATCACCGACTCGATGGACATGAGTTTGAGTGAGCTCCGGGAGTTGGTGATGGACAGGGAGGCCTGGTGTGCTGCGATTCATGGGGTCGCAAAAAGTCGGACACGACTGAGCGACTGAACTGAACTGAACTGAACTGAACTGAGGTTGCTTCTGTGTCCTGGCTATTACAAATAGTGCTGCTCTGAACAGTAGGGTGCATGTGTCTTTTTCAATTAGTGTTAAATCTTTTTCAGATATATGCCTAGGAGTGGGATTGTTGGAGCATATGGTTAATTCTATTTTTAGTTTTTAAAGGACTCTCCTTACTGTTGTCCACAGTTGCTGTACTAGTTTGCTGCTGCTAAGTGGCTTCAGTCGTGTCCAACTCTGTGCGATCCCATAGACGGCAGCCCACCAGGCTGCCCCGTCCCTGGGATTCTCCAGGCAAGAACACTGGAGTGGGTTGCCATTTCCTTCTCCAGTTCATGAAAGTGAAAAGTGAAAGGGAAGTCGCTCAGTCGTGTCCGACTCTTAGCGACCCCATGGACTGCAGCCCACCACGCTCCTCCATCCATGGGATTTTCCAGGCAAGAGTACTGGAGTGGGGCGCCATTGCCTTCTCCAGATATATGCCTAGGAGTGGGATTGTTGGATCATATGGTTATTTCTATTTTTAGTTTTTAAAGGACTCTTCTTACTGATCTTCACAGTTGCTGCACTAGTTTACATTCCCATTAATAGTGTAGGAGGGTTCCCTTTTCTATACACCCTCTCCAGCATTTATTATCTGCAGACTGTTTGATGATGGCCATTCTGACTGGTGTGAGGCGATACCTCACTGTAGTTTTTGATTTGCATTTCTCTAATAATTAGCAATGTTGAGCATTTATTCATGTGTCTGTTGGCCATCTGTATGCCTTCTTTGAAGACGTGTTTATTTAGGTCTTCTGCCCATTTTTTTTTTTAGGTTCTCTGTTTAAAAAATATTTTTTAAAAATCTACTTTAGCTGACATTAAGATACTGAAGCAGAGGTTCGCTAAAGTTGGCTTGCTTGTGGTCACAGAGCCAGAGAGTAAGACAACTGGACACGCATAGTGCCAGAGAGCACCCTGGCCCTGCCTTTGCTGACCTGCAGACTGTTCGGGCCAGAGACTGAAGGGAAGGGGCCCAGATGCAAGAAACTCCCAGGGAAGCCTTTTTTTTTTTTCAATCTCCAGGGCTCACTGTGACAGGACTACATATGTAAAGTGCCCACCCAGGTCAGGTCTGGTGCTGTTGGTTGAAGGTGAAAGAGCCAAGCTCAGTGGTCAGTTCTCAGGTCAGTGAGAGCAGCAGAAGCGTTTAGATTCTGGGACAGTGTTGGCAAGGCAATAGCACCTTCCACATGAGTGAGTCTGTGTGTGTGTGCGTGCACGTTTGTCAACTTCAAAGTGAATGCAAATAAGATCAACAACTATTGATGGCTGAGCTGCCCTCGGACCCTCTCTGAGCAGTGCGTGAATTGCAGTTTCTGGTTCTTGGGAGTGGGAGGCTAAACTGGGAGTGTGCAGGGTGATGCAGTCCAGACCTTGCAGGTTCTACGTGGCTGCCTGGCTTTCTGGCCTGCTCTTCAGGGCTTCGGTCAATCATAACTCCTCGAATTTTCGCACAGGGCAATTTCAGCACAGGCCAGACCTTGAGCGCAGCCAGGATGACGATGGCCCATTAATAACCCTCATCTTTGGCAGAGCGGGCAGACACTGGGATTGCTCACTCCCTGCTTTGGCGGGTTTGCCACATGCCTCTTGGAGCTTTTAACAGAGTCCTTACGGTACCTTCATTGGATGCTTTGGTGGAGCCCCATTCACTTCCCCTTGCTGCCGTACGTGATTCCTTACTATGAATGCAACCCAGACCCAGGGGTGGGAGAGACATGTTACTTTGTTCTTGTCGGAAGACAAGATGAAAGGAACATACATATTTTGATAGTTTTGTTAAAAATGCAACCTGTGCTTGAAGAACCAAAATCTAAGTCTGGCTTTTTGTTTCACAACACATCCTGTTGAATCAGACAAAGTAGAAGGCAATGGCACCCCGCTCCAGTACTCTTGCCTGGAAAGTCCCATGGATGGAGGAGCCTGGTGGGCTGCAGTTCATGGGGTCGCGAAGAGTCGGACACGACTGAGCGACTTCCCTTTCACTTTTCACTTTCATGCACTGGAGAAGGAAATGGCAACCCACTCCAGTGTTCTTGCCTGGAGAATCCCAGGGATGGGGGAGCCTGGTGGGCTACCATCTATGGGGTCGCACAGAGTCGGACACGACTGAAGCGACTTAGCAGCAGCAGCAATATTTGAATGTAAAAATGGGTTTGTCAAGGTTAGGAAAGAGCCTCATAATTTCACTTTGCAAGCCAATTAGATAACATAAGAGAAGCTGAAGTACTTCTGATTGTTTTACTATTGGTATTAGGATTTTCACCTCTCAACTGACCACTGCCTGATGGTTTATACTTGAAAGTCTTTTCACACATTACATGTGTAATCACGTCTGTTTCCTTCAACTGCCTTGGACTTTTAAGAATGAAGTCCAGTTAGAGACAAACTTGTTTGCAAAGCAGAAACAGAGATACAGATGTAGAGAACAAACTTTTGGATACCAAAGGGGAAGGGAAGGTGGGATGAATTGGGATATTGAGATTCACATATACATGTATACACTATTGAGACTATGTGTAAAATAGATAGGGCTTCCCAGGTGGCGCTAGGGGTAAAGAATCAGCCTGCCAATGCAGGACACATAAGAGATTCAGGTTCGATCCCTGGGATGGGAAGATTCCCCTGGAGGAGGAAATGGCAACCCATTCCAGTATTCTTGCCTGAAAGATCCAATGGATAGAGGAGCCTGGCAAGCTACAGTCTGTGGGGTTGCAAAGAGTCAGACACGACTGAGTGTCTGAACACCATAAAATAGATAACTGATGAGAACTTACTAGAACAGAGAACTCCACTCAGTGCTCTATGGTGACCTAAATGGGGAGGAAATCTAAAAATGAGTGGATATATATGTATCAGGGATTCACTCTGTTGTACAGCAGAAATGAATACAACATGGTAAAGCAATAATACTCCAACAAAAATTGATTTAAAAAAGGAACAAAGTCCAGGTAGAAAGGAGAGGTACCCAGAGACGTCCCCAGAGACAGATTCCGGCAGCCTCTTACTCTAGCGCTTTTCTATGAGAAGAGGACCGTGTCTGATGACATTTCAGAAACTGTCTGGTCTGCTGCTGCTTCTTTTTTTTTTTCTCCTTGGCCAGGCTCTGTGGAATGCGGCATCTTAGTTCCCTGGTCAGGGATAGAAACTGTGACCCCCGCTGGGGAAGCATAGAGTCTTCACCACTGGACCACCTGGTAAGTCCTTGATCTGTTCCTTAAAGATCGTCTTGTTTTACTCAGCACAATCTTTCAGCTACAGATCTGCCCAGGATGGAACTGCAAGTGCCCAGGGGCACTGAATTCCCATGAATGATTTTGTTCCCCGTATTACAGAAACAAGAGCCTAAGATAGGTCTCCTGAGGAACGCTGTGCTTCTGAGATAACCGGCCCCACTTGGAGAAGACTTGGAAAAACACAAACACGAATAAAACTTTCCAAGTGCATACCTGGACCAGAAACGTGAATGACTGTAGGGAGAGCCTCTCCCACGTGAAGGCCCCCAAGGCTGGGTATGAGTGATAGCACAGACTCCAGGCAGCACCCACTCTTGAAGGGCTGAACCTCTGCAAATGCTACTGAAGGGAAAACCCCATAAAAGTCACAGGACAAAGCGCTCTTATCAGAGTCCTTTGGAGGCAGATTTCGACTTCCTCTGCCAACCTGTGCAGGGCTAGCAGCTTCATTTGAGAAGAGCATGCCTATCTTCTGCTGTTTTCTGAATGGAGTCTCTTTTGGTGGTTCTGATATCCATTAAAAAAGCCTGGCTTAGTTTCCAAAATGTAGCTTCCTCTGAATTCTTCAGCTTAACAAAGCCATGAGTCTCCATTTTTGTGTTAACTGTGTGTTTGCCCAAATTTAATGGATCACCTTTTAATTTCTACGTAATTTTGCTCATTTTCCAGATACCCACTGAGGATCCTCAGACTGAAATTAGTCACATCCCATGGTCCAAGCTGAGTGGACACAACTAAGCTTCCATCAATCTCAGGTACCCAGAGGAGGTTTGAGAAAAAAGAGTTAGAAGACAAGGTTGTGGGCCTTGGTATATCTGAGCTCCATGACATTTAGGTTGGCTGACTGTTTCAGTTTTGGAAATGCCTGTTGATTAACATAAAAAAGATTTAACTACATTCTTGTGTATCCCCATCTATGCTTATGCTTCTCACAATTATGTTTATAAAGATTGGCATCATGTAAACCATCAAGGACCTACTATAAAGCACAGGGGATTTTGCTTGATGTTATGTGGCAGCCTCGATGGGAGGGGGGTTTTGGGGAGAAGGGACATATGTATATGTATGGCTGAGTCCCTTCACTGTTTACTTGAAACTGTCACAACATTGTTTGTTAATTGGCTATACTCTGATATAAAACAAAAAGTTAAAAAAAAGAGTGGTATCAGGTAATAAAACTGGCCATCTTAAAATAATTTTGCATTTGCTTCTGGTGATAGTAACATTTTTATGTATAAAATATTACCTAACTAAACTTTAGGGCCATTAAACATTCACTGAGTGTGACTGAAGTTTGAATTATGATTACTTCATATGACAAAGATCTGATCATTTTCAAAGACAGTTGCTGTTCTGTTTCCATATTAACAAGAGACCAGTCAGTATAATTAAACTGGATAGGGAGCTTAGGTACAACGCTAATGAAAGATAGTAAAACACTAAAAATAAAAACAACATAAATGACTCCTTTTTTTCTATTTTTGCTATTAGGTTTAATATATGTAATATATTACATACATTCCCTGGTGGCTCAGATGGTAAAGAATTTGCTTGCAATACGGGGGACCTGGGTTTGATCTCTGGGTTGGGAAGATGCCGTGGAGAAGGGAACAGCTAACCACTCCAGTATTCTGGCCTGGAGAATTCCATGGATGGAGGAACCTGGCAGACTACAGTCCATGGGCTCGCGAAGAGTCAGACATGACTGAGTGACTCTCATTTAATATATGTAATGCATACTTTTTTTGTACAGTCATTGAGAACAGGGCATTTCCCAGCATTTAAAAAGTATTTTGGATTTTTGAGGCTAAATGATCGTAATGAAGATTACAAATGTGTAATTCATCAAGTCTGACAAGCCAGCATCTTGCACGATATCTGACATTTAGTAGGCATTCAAGATTGTTCTGAGAATGACTTTTATGGAAAAATGTTTTAGTTCTTGTTGGCTACAAATCCCATCTATGATAGAGGTCATTTCTAATGTAGCAGAAACTTGATTTTGGAGCCTCAGCCCTCAAACCTGGTCCTGATTACTGCTTCAACTCCTGTTTATATAATTCTACACAATTTTGGCAGGAATCAAGAGCACATACCAGGGTGTTGGCTTTTATGAATCTCCTGAGATGTGAATGTCAAGTTGACTGGATGAACTCTGGCCACAAATCCCAGACAAGCACAATGACTCTATTTATTCAGACTTGGCCGCCTGAATGCAGATTGACTCTGCGGGTAATAAATTTTCACAGGCAAAGAACTTCAGCATCCACCAAGCTGATCCCGAGAAGAAAAATGCACTCGGGGACGTGGAGCTGGGCTGCAAAAACCTCCTGTATTTTTACTTCACATCTGCATGCCATTCAGCTGATTCATCTGGTGACTGATGGGCATGCCCTGCTGATGGTTTCAGAGGTTCTGAAAAGCTCTGCTTTCTGTTACACAATTGTCATATTAAAAAGGAACAAGGGAGAAAATGAACAGCGGCCATTACAATTGGCAATCTGCTTTTAATATTACACCCAGAGCTGATGTTACTTACCCAGTGACCTCTATGGTAAAGAGCAGAAAATTGAGATGGGAATGTTCTGCATGCTTCTTCATAAGAAACCAACATTAACAAGAAGCAGTAAGAACTGCAATTCGGCACTCAGAGCAGCCTCACCTATAATCCTGACACCTTGATGAGCAAAGCTTTAGAATTTTTCTCAGACAACTAGATTCTTTTTGAGAGAGATTATTAGCACTCTATGCATTAAGAAGAAGCAAAGAACTGGCTCTTTAACTTGCAGATTTACGTTAACTATGTGGACATCTATTAAATTAATTGTGTGCTCTCCAAATATTGATTGGGGATTAAAAGGTAACTTTTCTTCATTGTGAGAAGCAAATGATGCCAGTAGGAAAATTTCCCTCTGCAGATTATATCCCATGATCACTGCCTGTAAAATTAAAACTGTCAGTTTAAGTGGATAAACCATGCTCATTTAAAGAGAAAAATGCAGTTATATAATTAAAATGAAAAGACTGCCTAATATGTGTGGATAATGTAATTACTGGAAGCTGCAGGCACACACACAGCCATTCAATTTGGATCCCTGCGCCTTACTTCCCTGAGTTAATGTATTTGTCGTCTCTGAAACGCTGTCTGCAGTTGACACCATCTCAGCTGCTCCTTGTTGAATGTTTTAATCATGTGGCCTTGTCCTTACACCTTAGCTATAATAATTTCAACTAAGTACTTGCTGTGTCCAACCACCCAAGCTCGCCCTCCTCACTTGACAGGCAGAACTCATTTCTTAAACTTGCCTTTTATTTATTTACTTTTATTTTATTTTTGGCTTCAGTGAGTGGCATGCCAGATCTTAGTTCCCCAACCAGGGATTGAACCTGTGCCCCCTGCAGTGGAAGCATGGAGTTTTAACCACTGGATTTCCAGCGAAGTCCCAGAACTCATTTTTTCACTGAATGGGAAGATATGCAATATAATTCATCTCTCCCTTTCGGATCCACCAAAAAATTCCTTTAGTACTTTCAGGAAGCACTTTGTCTTAAATCTTGTAACTCCATCACTTTCTTCCAAAGAAATACTGGTGTCCAGAAATGTTAAAACCAAGGGTCACAGGCAAGGAGGTGCCACACATATTTTGTGTCCTTCCTTAATTTACCCAAACAAGAACTCTGACTCTCAAATCATCTGTCATATTTCTAGTCAAAGGTATAAAAATTATAATAAACAGACTGAACATCCATTTTCCTTACACCTCCAAATTCATTAAACCTGGTCACAATTCCAGTTCTAGAGATTACAGTCAGAATTCTACCATGTGTGAAAGGGGAGGCTGTGAAGAAATCCATTCTCTTGGTTTTGGAGATTTCTGGAAAGTTATAACCTCAGTATGCCCTGGCATGAAGCTGCAGGCTTCCCAGGTGGCTCAGACAGTAAAGCATCTGCCCCCGACCTGGGTTCGATCCTTGGGTTGGGAAGATCCCCTGGAGAAAGGCATGACAACCCACCCCAGTATTCTTGCCTGGAGAATTCCATGGACAGAGGAGCTCAGCAGGCTACTGTCCATGGGGACACAAGGAGTTGGACACAACTGAGCATAAAGCAGTTGTTGACGTTTCTACAGAGACTGGAGAAATGTTTTTCTCCTAAATAGGTAGGTGAATTGTGTATTCATCTACAACTCTTGACCTTGGGTCTGTGTTTTTTGTCTTCTTTGACAACACTTCTGATCTTCTTTGAAGACTAATTTGAAAAATCGCAGTGTTTAATAAAAGAAATAGACTGAAAGTCATCTTTGATACTGAACCATAGACAGCAGGAAGTACTCTTAATTCAACTTAACATTACGCATCATTCACATATCCGTTCAGCAAGTACACAGCACCTCTGCTGTGCCAAATACAGTCCCTTCCCCTCAGGAAACTTCCAATCTGGTTGGCAGAGATATTTTAAAAAAATAAATATAATGCATAACTAAAACTATGATGAGACATAAGAAGAAAGGTTAGGTTATCATGAAAAGGACTAACAAGGGGCCCAAGTTAGATTACTGAAGGCTCCCTGGTGAAGTGGAATTTATGCTGCACCTCCAAGATGAGTAGGTATTAACAGGGCAAAAAATGAGGGAGGGGAGGCCTATGGAGGCCCTAAGCCACCTGAGCTCAGCTTCCTGGAGGAGCTGAAATAAGGCCCATGGAGTGGAAATACCATGACCCATCTCAATGTGAAGCGAAGCGGAAGCCCTGAGTGAAGCCAGCCTGTGTACGGTGTGGTCAGCTACCCTATGGGCTTTGGATTGTACCCCAAGTGGAATGGGAGCCCATTTAAGATTTTAAATTTAGGAATGACTGGATCTGATGTTGATGATCTGACTTGATCTTTTTAAAAAGGTCCCTGTGTATTATAGAGGGGTAAGAAGAGAGATACGCTGGTTCCTACTGAACTGGTTTAGACCAACCAGGATGGAAAGAGGTGAGATGGATGGACTAACAGCTGTGAATTTATAGGACTTGGAGATAAAACTAACATTGGAGTGCAGAACGGGGGCGTCATCAAGGATGAGTCTGATGTTTCCAGACTTGAACAACTGGGTGTCTGGCAGTTCTAGGTTAGAAATGGAAACAATCACAAGGGGAACATATTTGTGTGTGGGTAGGGAGAGGGGTGGCAAAAACCAGAACTCCAGTTTAGCACAAACTGGATCTGAAATGCCTGTGAGACATCCAAGTGGAAAAATCAAGCAGGCCTGTGGTTCAGAAGAGAGCTCTGAGCTGAGGATATAACTTTAGAAATTGTGAGCATATAAAAACTGAAGGTTGTGGGAATTGATGAGATCACCCTGAGAGAGAGAGACAGACAGAGGAAGTGAGGAAGATAAATCAGGAATAAATGATGAAAGACTCCAACATTCAAGTCTGGCTGGAGGAGGAGCAGTCAGCAAAGGAGTCTGAGAAGAGGACAGGCAAGAAACAAGGAGCATCTGACGCTCGAAACCTCCAGAAAAGTGGGATAAGCAACAGCTTTCAATGCTGTAAGTCTTCTGAAAAGAGACTTCAGAAGGAAAACACCTGAAAAGAGCCCAGCCCACGTGGCTCTGCAGACCCACTGCAGACACTGTGACCCAGTGAGTAGTTCTGTAGAGAGGAGGGGCAGAAAAGAGTTCAAGGAGTGAGTCCCCAAGTAACTGAGAGGAAACTCTTGAGAAGAGGAAGGCAGTGTCCTCCTGTGATAGGGAGAAGGGAGAAGATAAATGAAGGAAAAGGTAGTTGTGTCCATCTGGTTACAGGAAGATGACGCTTTTGCTAGATGTCAGTCAGCATGGTATGCAGCAGGGAAGTAAAGGTGAATGAGGCACAGAATAAGATTCAGGTCATTCACTCAAGAAGTCAGGAAGACGGATAACTAAATCTCATATTATCAGTTCTGTGATGGAGGTGATTACAGGATCCTAAGGGAGAAAACTTAAATATCCCGTCACCAGTGAACTGTTATGCGTATATAATGTAATACCTAGAACAGGCACTAAAAAAGCTATATAAAGAGGCACACTCAAAATACTATACATCAACAGAAATGGAATTCTATAAAATGTTCAAGGAACCTATAGGAATTCAGGAAAAAGAAAACAGAAAAATGAAAAAATAAAGAGAACAAATAGAAGACAAAAAATAGCATGACAGATTAAGTCCTAACATAATTAATTATCATTAATGTAACATTATGTTACATTAATTTATATTGATTAGTTACCTTAATTTTCAACCAATAATTACATTAAATGTAAATGGTCCAAATACATTTAATTAAAAGACAGAAATTGCAAAGAGGATAAAAGATAGACAACCATATGTTGTCTGTAAGAAACTAATTTCAAATATAACAATATAGGTAGGTTGTAAGTAAAAGAATGGGAAAAGTTATATCATGCAAACATCGATTAAAAGAAACCAACAGCTGCCACACTGACATCAAGTAAAGTAGACATCAGTGCAAAGAAAGTTAGGAGAGCTAGAGTGGAACACCGGAGAAGGCAATGGCACCCCACTCCAGCACTCTTGCCTGGAAAATCCCATGGACAGAAGAGCCTGGTGGGCTACAGCTCATGGGGTCATGAAGAGTCGGACACGACTGAGCAACTTCACTTTTACTTTCATGCATTGGAGAAGGAAATGGCAACCTACTCCAGTGTTCTTGCCTGGAGAATCCCAGGGACGGGGGAGCCTGGTGGGTTGCCGTCTATGGGGTCGCACAGAGTCGGACACGACTGAAGCGACTTAGCAGCAGCAGCAACAGCAGTAGCAGAGTGGAAGATGTGTGCCAAGTTAGCTGTGTCCAACTCTTTGCAACCCTCTGGCTGTAGCCTGCCAGGCTCCTCTGTCCTTGGGATTCTTCAGGTAAGAATACTAGAGTGGGCTTGCCATACCCTCCTCCAGGGGATCCTCCTGACCCAGGGATCGAACCTAGGTCTCTTATGTCTCCTGCATTGGCAGGCAGGTTCTTTACCACTAGTGCCACCTGGAAAGCCCAGAGTGGCACATACATAATGATAAAAGGCCAATCCACCAAGAAGATGTAGCAATCCCAAATGTGTGCACAAAATAACAGCAGTAAAACACGTGAAGCGAAAACACTGATGGAATAGAAAGGAGAAATAGACAAATCCACAGTTGCAGTTGGAGGCTTCAACACTCCTCTCCCAACAACTGATGGAGCAACTAGACAGAAAGTCAGCAAGGATATAGAATAACGCAAGGACGACATCAACCAACAGGTTCTAACTGACATTTATGGAACACTCCACCCAACATCAGCAGAATATACATTCTTTCAAGTGCCCATAAAACATATACCAATGTAGACCATATCTTGGGTCATAAAAAGTACTCAATATACTTATAAAAACTGAAATCATACAGGATGTATTCTTAGACCACAACAGAACCAAACTAGAAATCAATACAAGGAAGATCACAGGAAATCTCCAAACACTTGGAAATAAAACAACACACTTCTAAAAGCATCAAAGAGGATGTCTCTCTGAACTCAATCCCAGTGCAAGTACAAACATAGAGAAATTTATGAGATGTATTGCTGAGAGTGAGATGCATAGTGCTGAACGATTATTCTTAAAACAGGACAATCACAAATCAATAATCTAGCCTCCCTCAAGAAAGTAGAAAAAGAAGAGCAAAATAATCCAAAGCAAGTGCAAGGAGGGAGATCATAAAGGCAAGAAATCAGTGAAATCGAAAGCAGAAAGCCTGACAGAGAATATCAGTGAAACAAAAAGCTAGCTCTTTGGGAAGAACAATGAAATTGATAAAGCTCTAGTAAGACTGACAAAGAAAAAACTTAAGATCAGTGTTAAGAATGAAACAGGGGCATGGATAAAGACGTTGTGGTACATGTATACAAAGGAATATTACTCAGCCATAAAAAGAACACATTCGAGTCAGTCCTAATGAGGTGGATGAAACTAGAGCCTGCTATACAGAGTGAAGTAAGTCAGAAAAAGAAAAACAAATATGGTATGCTAATGCATTTGTAGGGGCCTCCCTGAGAGCTCAGTTAGTAAAGAATCCACCTGCAATGCAGGAGGCCCCGGTTCAATCCCTGGGTCAGGAAGATCCTCTGGAGAAGGCACAGGCCACCCCCTCCAGTATTCTTGGGCTTCCCTTGTGGCTCAGATGGTAAAGAATCCACCTGCAATGCAGGAGACCTGGGTTTGATCCCTGGGTTGGGAAGATCCCCTGGAGAAGGGAAAGGCTACCCACTCCAGTATTCTGGCCTAGAGAATTCCTTGGACAGTCCATGGGGTCGCAAAGAGTCGGACGGACACAACTGAGTGACTTTCACTTTCATGGAATCTAGAAAGACGGTACTGATGAACCTATTTGCAGGACAGCAACGGAGATGCAGACACAGAAAACAAACTTGTGGACACAGCGGAGGGAAGAAAGGGTGGGATGAATCGAGAGAGCAGCGTGGAAACACATACATGACCATATGTAAAATACGTAGCCAGTAGGAATGTGCTGAACGGTGCAAGAAGCTCAAATCAGGTGCTCTGTGACAACCTAGAGGGGTGGGATGGGGTGGGAGGTGAGAGTGAGGTCAAGGGTGGGGGACACGTGTATGCCTATGGCTGATTCATACATGACAGAGACTAATGCAATATTGTAAAGCAGTTATTCTCCAATTAAAAATAAACAAATTAAAATTTTTTAAAAGGCTTTTAAAAAAAGAATGAAGCAGGGGCTGTCACTATAGATTCAGACTTCAAATGGACAATGAAGTAATACAACTCTGCTGCTGCTGCTAAGCTGCTTCAGTCGTGTCCGACTCTGTGGACCCCAGAGACAGCAGCCCACCAGGCTCCCCCGTCCCTGGGACTCTCCAGGCAAGAACACTGGAGTGGGTTGCCATTTCCTTCTCCAATGCATGAAAGTGAAAAGTGAAAGTGAAGTTGCTCAGTCGTGTCTGACTCTTGGCGACTCCATGGACTGCAGCCCGCCAGGCTCCTCCATCCATGGGACCCTCCAGGCAAGAGTACTGGAGTGGGGTGCTATTGCCTTCTCTGAATACAACTCTACACACATAAATATGACAATTTAAATGACATCGAGGATGCTACTTCCCTAGCAGTCCAGTGGTTAAGACTTCACCTTCCAACCCAAGGGATGTAGGTTCAATCCCTAGTTGGGGAACTAAGATCCCACATAACTTGGGGTCAAAATCCAAAACATAAAACAGAAACACTGTGTAAAATAGATGACCAGGGCAGGTTTGATGCGTGAAGAAGGGCACCCAAACCCAGACTGCTCTGAGACAACCCAGAGGGATAGAGGGGAGGGAGGCAGAGGCGGGGGACACATGTATACACAGGCTCCCCGATTCATGTCGCTGTATGGCAAAAACCACCACAGTATTGTAAAGTAATTATCCTCCAATTAAAATAAATACATTAATTTTTAAAAAATGGTCCACGTCAAAAAATCTTAAAAAAAAAAAATGACACAATGGATTAATTACTTGAAAAGCACATACCACCATAACCTACCCAATGTGAAATGATCTGAGTAGCTCTTTAACTATCAAGAAAATAGTTTCTAAAAGTTTCTAAAAGTCTCCAAGCCCACATGGTTTCCCTGGAGAATTCTGACAAACATTTAAAGAAGAATTAACATTAATCTTATACAATTGCTTCAAGCAAAAGAAGAGCAGAAAACACTTAGCAATTCATGTTATAAGCCAGCATTACCCTTATGTCAAAACCAGACACAGACAATACAGAAAAAGAAACCTTTGGACCAGTATTTCTCATGAATATAAAAAGACAAGCACGTGGGGAAATGTAGAGCAAAAGGAATTCTCTAACATTGCTGGGGGCAGAGTCAGAAGGTACAACCATTCTGGGAAAATCTACTCAAACTGAACATCCTACAGCATTTTTACTCTTGGGGACAGACCCACAAGAATGTTCCCACGTGCTCCCCAAAGACTTGTACAAGAACGTGAGTAACAACACTATCCCAATAGCCCTAAATGCCCTTGTGCCTGTCGGTAGTAGGTTGGGTAAGCAAATGATAGCATATGCACACGATGGATTAGGATCCAGCAATGGAAATGAGGGAACTTCACTTACATGCAATATCATGCGTGAGTCTTACAAACAAAATGCCGAGTGACAGAAGCCAGACACAACAGCACGCAGTCAGACTCCTACTGATGTCAACGTGAAAGACAAAGACAGTTATGATACGGTGTTAGAGAGCAGGAGTAGTTACCCTGGAAAGAGATGGGGGAGACCCGAGAGACTGGTCACGTGTGTATCTTGATTTGGGTGCTGGTTACATGGCTGTGGTTTACAAATACTCATCAAGGCATACTCTGAGGTTACGTGCAACTTTTATTGTGCGTGAGTGCTAAGTCACTTCACTTGTGGCCGGCTCTTTGTGACCCCATGGACCTTTGCCCGCCAGGCTCCTCTGTCCATGGAATTCTCCTGGCAAGAATACTGGAGTGGGTTGCCATGCCCTCCAGGGGATCTTTCTGACTCAGAGATCAAACCCACATCTCTTCAGTCGCATGGACTGGCAGGCAGGTTCTTTACCACTATCGCCACCTGGGAAGTCCAACTTTTCATCTGGTCTATTCAACTGTGGTGGTTTAGTTGCTAAGTTGTGTCCAACTCTTGCAGCCCTATGGACTGTAGCCTGCTGGGCTCCTCTGTCCATGGGATTCTCCAGGCAGTTGATGTAAAAAGAAGGGAAAAGCCTGTTGGATCTGGTGATATGAAGATTACAGGTGAGCACAAGTTGTGAGGCGGTGGCGGGCTGCAGGGATCTCGTGCTAATTCCAGTTCTAATGAGCAGCTCTGGAGCACAGAGCAGTTCAGGGACTGGGGCAAGGCTGCAGAGCTACTGGGGAGCAGAGCACGGAGTTGAAGCCAGGGCTGCTGAGCCCACGCTCACTCAGTAAACTGGCCTGTCTCCGATTTTGAGGCTGTGAGTGTAAAGGAACATTAGACAGGAATATGCAAATACATTTGAGTCTGAGGCTACTTTCTGGAAAACACACAGGCGGAGCAACTCTATGTTCTTGTGGAAGTCCCTTGATCACAGCAGCTACACAGGCTGGTGACCAACCGTCACAAGGACGACCTGGTGTCATGTAAGAAAAGGCCAAGGGTTTCAGTGCACTGCATTTACCAAGGCAGGGAAAAGTTCTTGAAAGATATGGGGCAAAGGGACAGACTCTGATCATATCTGAAAAACTCATTTATGTAAGATGCTTAATTATCTCTCCATACCAGAGAAAGGCAACTGTGTATATGTGCTGTGTGTGTGCAGAGCCTCCACTCTTTTGGGGGCACAACCATATTTTGGTCTTGAAGAGAAAACAAAATTCTGTATCATCAGTCTTTATTTATCTACTTCCCTTTTTTTCTTTCGAAAAACTTTATTACTTATTTATTTGGCTGTGCCAGGTTTTAGTTGCTGGTTTAGGATCTTCAGTTGCTGCCTGCGGGATCAGATTTGGGTCCCCTGATTGGAAGTGTGGAGTCTTAGCCACTGAACCACCAGGAAAGTCCCATTAGTCTTTTTTTTTTAAAGCATGAGAATTATAATTTTGTGATTATATAAAGGCCAAGCTACACACCCAAACACACACATAAAGGATAACACATATTCAGTGTTAGGACAATCCTTAAACTGCCATATACAAAACCACTGTCTGGAGTCTTAATTACAAGGGAGGATTAGGGTATGAAAACCGTTCATTCTTTCATTGCAAATGACAGGAAGATGTATAAATGTAGGGGCTAAAAGCGAGAAGAAAGACCTGACAAGTATATTCACAGAACAGCATTTCCCATGGCTACAGGGTGGGAAGGAGTAGCTAATAGAGCAAGATGGGTAAACTCAAAGTTTCCACTGCCTTAGACGATTTGTCTGGTCCATCCTTGAATTTTTAAACTGTGTTTTCAGTAGAAATATTTTCTGGTAATAGTCCAGGAAATTCTTTCCAAATTAACACTTGCTGAATGAAATAGTCTGTAAACCACTTTTCCAATATGAAGGGTACACAATCTACACGTTTGCTGTACATTCCACACTAAGTACACTGCGGAATGTACTTAATCTGAACGTCCACTGGGGAAAGAGACACAAGAGATGAGATCCTTTGCTTATAGATACAAAGATGATGACCAACATGACCGACTCATTCCCTAGTTCTGCCAAGATCATCTGGCCTGCTGGGTGCACCCAGAAACAGATGGGTCCACCTCTAAACAACCAAAAGCCTGAGTGGTCCTCCTTGCTCAAAACTCCTTCGCTCAGGCCTTTCTTTGCTGGCCCATCTAGTTTCAAATGGCACTGAGCTCTGTCCTGTACTCAGTCCGTTCTTCGATGCCTCACCTTCTCTTACGGGGTGGGAGGCTCTTCTGTGACCCCACAGCTCAGGTACTCTTCCTGGATATTTCCTTTGACTTTGATCTCCCCTTGGTACACTCTCTCGGTACCTTATTTGCGTTTGGATGTCTAGACGGCTGCGTGACCTGAGTGGCATTCCCTGATACCTCTGCATAAAATCCACTATTCCAAGATCAACTGAACAGTGCATGTGTCTCATATCACATGTAAAAATGACACAGAAAACCTCTCTGAATTGTCTTTATACCGATCACATTTATCCCAACTTGACACAATACAAAATAGGTGATGAGGAAAAGGAAACAGAAGCGGAGGAAAATCTGCCTTTCAAGTTTTCAAACTTGCTATAAAATACAAACATTTCCTGAAATGCAGAAGTGAAAGTGATGAATGTTAAGTGGGTATTTTTTCACCTTAACTGACTGATCAGAAGAGTATTTATAAACCCCTGACTGATGTCTGGAGCTGATAAATCAACACCAGAGGAGAAGGTTTCAAGTACATTTATCACTTAAGACAAACAGGCTATTCTGAGTGTGATTATTTTTTATTCATCACTTTAGCTTACCTCTGCATTCGCTCCTGCTCAGTGTTAATAGTATCTGTGGAAGACTTCTCAATATTTAATGCTACAGCATGCTTACTGCATGCTGATGAGGTGAAACTCACACGTTTGATCTCCCGAAAGCCAGTAACCTTTCCAAAAAAAGTTTCTATCTCACACTGAAGCCTGATCCCAGGCGGCTTCCATGTAAATAGCTGCTGTTGGCTTCAATGCCATGAAGATACAGAATTACAGCTTTAAGCGAAATTAAAGGCCAAGATATTTATATTTGAACAGGCTGGCTGAATGGCACAGAATCCTGTCATCAGCCGAGAACACCCAGCAGCCAAGGGTATTGCACTCTAGCATCCATACGGCTCAACACCCAGGACCGTCTACTGGATCAGCACTACCATGTCACATTCAAAGAACTGCAACACGAAAAGAAATCTTACCTGTTCATTCTCCTCTTCATCACTGCTTAGCTTAAGGTCATCTTCTAGCATTCTGAAAGATGGAACACAAAGGTACAGATACTTAGCAAATTCAAGAGACTTCAGCACCAAAATACGTGTGTTAGAGCAACGCTTCAGTAAGGAGTGCAGTTTTTGTTGTTCAGTCGCTGAGTTGTCTCTGACTCTTTGCAACTCTATGGGCTGGAGATCAAATCAGTCAATGCGAAAGGAAATCAACCCTGAATATTCATCGGAAGGACTGATGCTAACGTTGAAACGCCAATACTTTGGCCACCTGATGTGAAGAGCTGACTCATTGGAAAAGACCCTGTTGCTAGGAAAGATTGAGAGGAGAAGGGGGCGATAAAGGATGAGACGGTTGGGTATCATCATCAACTCGATGGACATGAGCTTGAGCAAACTCTAGGAGATAGTGAAGGACAGGGAATGAGTGTATTAGATTTCCTTATTGAAAAAATGTTTCCTTTCAAGCCCTTTTCCTCCAATGCCACATTATGAAAATGAACCCTCAGGACAGCCATAGGACATGACAGGATGCTTCAAGAATATGAAATTTTAAATAAACAGAATCAAACGGGTGCTTTTCCTTGCGAAATTTTAATTCCATAATTTTTTGTTCATTGTTTCCCATGTGGCAGGGGCTTGACCGTATCTCTATTATTATTGGCAGGAAACAGAGGAGGAGAATGGGCAGAACCTTGCCAAGAGCTAGAAAATAGTAAACTTGAGTTCTCGGTGCAGCTGTTTGGTGTTCCCCATCAAAGATCTGGAGAAAAACCACTGTCTGACCATCCTCCTGGATGGGGAAAAATCAAGTAGCAGGAAACTTTCTGAAATATCTTGTCCCTCAGGTACGTCATGACAGATCCAGTGGGAAAGCATATTTTTGGGTCCATGAAAGTTAAATCCATGCTTTCAAACTGTGGTGCTGGAGAAGACTCTTGAGAGTACCTCGGATTGCAAGAAGATCAAACTAGTCAACTGTAAAGGAACTCAACCCTGGATATTCATTGGAAGGGCTGATGCTGAAGCTGTAGCTCCAATAATTTGGCCACCTGATGCGAAGAGCTGACTCATTGGAAAAGACCTTGATGCTGGGTAAGATTGAGAGCAGGAGGAGAAGGGGATGACAGAGGATGAGACGGTTGGATGGCATCATTGACTCAATGGACGTGAGTTTGAGCAAACTCTGGGAGACAGTGAAGGACAGGAAAGCCTGGTGCACTGCAGTCCACACAGTCACAAAGAGTTGGACACATCTTAGTGACTGAACAACAAAAACTTAAAAGTCAAAAATTAAAAAGAAATCTGAAAAAGGATACATGTACATGTATAATTGAATCACTTTGCTGTACACCTGAAACTAACACAATATTGTAAATCAAATATACTCAAATATAAAATAAAAATACAGGACAATGATAGATATATAAACAATTAAATTTTAAAAAGAAACAAAATTCAAATGTTATTATTTCTGATGATGACGAAACTGTATTCTCATCAGCACTGCTGATTTATTTCTTTATAGAATAATTATTTTCACAGGACGTCATTCAAAAGAAATCTCACTAAGAAGCACATCTAAACACAGATGAGTGCAAAACTGCTCTGCCTGAAGCAAGGGGAAGAGTCCATTTTGGGACGGACACCGGGGCTCCAGGGGTCAGTCTGGAGGCACTGAGGCCCTCTGCTGGAAAGGCCTCACTGTCCTCTCTGAAGTTACCTTCACAGTCCAAAGCCTGGGACTCCCCCGGTGGTCCAGGGGCTAAGTCTCTGTGCCCCCCATGCGGAGGGGAACTGGATCCACGAGATACAACTAAGGGTTCAGACGCTGCAGCTAAGATCCAGTGCAGCCAAATAAATACCTTTTTAAAAGTCCAAAGCCTGACCCCTAAAATGTGTTGTTTCCTTTAAAAGTTAATTATAGGCCTATTGTTGATAAATTCCTCTGATTATTTAAAATTTCTTTTTTGATAGAAACCGTTTTAAAAGCCCTTTATTGAATTTGTTACAATATTGCTTTTGTTTCACGCTTTGGTGTGTTTTTTTTTTTTTGGCCAGAGGCATGTGGGAGCTTAGCTCCCTGACCAGGAATTGAACCTCCACCCTCTTGCCTTGGAAGGCAGAGTCTTAACCATTAGAAATGGAAGTTCCTTCTGAATAGTTTTAGTAATTTCAGTGACTTTTGGGATAAGCTTGGGGTAAAGGTCTGCCAGGGCAGGGTGTGAGCTCAGTTCTGCCCCAAACAGCCCCTCACCAGCCCCATTTCCCTCTTTGTGAAGTGAAGGGTTATAAAGCTGGGCATCTGCAAGGTCCAGTCCTGTTTTAGAGTCTTTGAGTCCACAAAATAAATTTGCCCCTCATTTCCTAGAGTAGAAAAACTCTTGCATTTGTTCTAAAGAGCACGACTGTGAAACTTCCAAGCAATTTTCCTGTACCATTTAAGCCGTAACCATTAGGGCACCAAATTCCCCCCGCAGCTGCGGCCATTCTACTAGTAGCAAGTGGTACCCTTCTTTATTACTTAAGCCAGAAGCAAACAAGCCAAGCGCCAGCAAAGACTGCACAGTTGCACTTAACTGCCTTTACATCCGTGTGGCTTATCACTCATTTCCCCCAACCTCATGAATTTGTACGTGGGCTTCACAGAGAAGAGACACCATTAGGATTTATTAGAGCATTGCTGGGAAAGAACCTAGGAGGGCACTGTGTGTCCTTTGTCCTGGGACCCTAGTGACCAGCAGGGTGGTGGCACAGAGTACAATACCCATTGGTTGCCTGGGCACCTATCACAAGATGACTTTCCTACCTAAAGGCATAATTCCTTTCTGAGGAAAAGGACAGCTTCTGTTCCCCTACTGCCTGTCTTGGGGTCATGTGTCAACTGAGATTTGGTTTAATCTCGAGGACTGTTCTGTAAGCACTGGATGTTCAAAGTGTGGGTGGGAAGGTGGAGGGAAGGACAACATCATGGTTAAGAAGCCCTTGTTAGATGGAAGTTATGTCACGGGTGACTGAGGAGTTCATCTCTGTATGGACAACACTGTGTACAGATTTGAAGACCACTGTCAACCAGAGGAAGACACCCCAACATGCCCCAGAGCCAGGGTTTTTAGCTTGGTTGCACACCAGTCTTCTGTGAGCTGGTCCCTGGGAGCTGTGCAGAGAAAAGAGTATGTGGCTGTTTGCCTCTGAGGATCCAATTAAAGTCCAGAATGTCTTGAGATAGGAGGAACTGGCGGTGGGAACACCAAGTTCGACAGCTTATTCACGTTGCACAGCACCCCGGGATGCCGGCTGCCAGCAGCACCAGGACCGCAGTTCTGTAGACAGTCACCACCACCCGGAGCTCAGATGCCAACAGGCACATGCGGAGGTGACTCAGGCTCAAGCCCCCCCAAGAACACGCCCGGCCCTTCTGCTTTGTTCTGGCCACAGCAGAGTCCCTCTGACTCAACTTCCAAAGCACAGCGCGTGTCTCTTTCAATGCTGGCAACGTCAACATGGCTTCTTAGAGAGCCTGAGGAGGACCTGAAGAGTATCTGAGGTTACAGAGGGAAAGAGAAAAGCTGGGACCACTTAAGACCCTCAGAACCGTCCCCACTGGGTGCAGACTGTGGCTGGAGGCCACCCTCCACCCACATCCACACGCACCATCAGAGCAGTCCCACCCATTGACAACATATTTATCATCTATTTTCTAAAGGCAATAGATGAGCTTAAGTAAGTTAAACAACAATAAGTAACAACAAAAGCTTTAAACCAAGAGTGAAAGAAAATGCAGGCTAAGTGTTGGTGAGGACTCAGGGCAGGGGTTGAAGGCCGACTCCAACACTCTGAAGCACTGAGCTCGGTGACTGGGGCGGAAGAGGAGGGCTTGTGCTACAGCACCACTGGCTTGCAGGGCACGCCTGCATCTCTAAACCCCTCCAGCTGGGCCCCACCAGGCTCCCCCCTTCCGGGTCCCTCGGCCCCTCCCCTATACATCCCTGCGGTGCCCTCCTAGGTATCCCAGCCCCTGTCCAACAGTAGCAGCTCCCAAGGTGGCAGGCCTGCTGAGCACTTTCTAGACGTGAGCTCATTCAATCCCGCAGCATCTCCTTGAGGTGGATGCTGCTGGCGCAGCGGTCCTCAGGGGTCAGACCATGGGCTCTGAAGTCAGACCACCCTGGGAGGAATGCTGGCTTTGCATTCAGCAGGTCATTTCTCAGTGGGTTTCCTGAGAAATCATTACAGAATTCTTGGAAAGTGCTTAGTGTAGAAGCTGGTCCAGAACGAACATTCAACACATGTTCATTTTTCATGAATATTCCTCTTTTATCTCTGAGGATAAAGCCTTGGAGCATTTAGGAAACTTGCATGTGTCAACAATTTGGGACAGAAGATGTTTCTGTAATAATGCCTTAAAAGTAAGCCATTTGCTCTATTTTCAGGCCATCCTGAGAAGAAAAGATGACATTTTCTGGAGACTGTGGAGGGGGAACATATTTCAGGATATAATTGCTGCCATGGTTGATGGATCTCATGTGACTTCATGTCTACAGAGGGCAAAAAGCACAGCCATCAGTCCGAGTGCACAGGAGATGTGTCCTGGAGCCTGGGGTTGTGTCACATGACACAGAGTCCCTTAGCAGGGCTCACAGTCTGATGAAAATAGGGATGCTGAGATAAAACAGTTGATAAAACTCTGTGAATGAAGGCCAGAGAGCCGAGGTGCAGCCAGAGGTGCAGTGAAACCTGGCCTTCACGTCCTGAGTGCCCGAGGAACTGTCCCACTGTGTCTGGACCACTTCTGGCCAGCACCTGGTGGTGACTTCACGGTGGAGTCTGGTCGGACAGCTGAGAACCAGGACCCTGACAGGACTGAGGCGGGACTTCATTTTAAACACGCATCTAGGTGATTCAGATTCTGTTCATTTCTCACTGGCACAATGTGTAAACAGTTTCTTAACATTATTGTCCCAGGAAGGTTACAACACGCCCCCTGAGCAGCTGGTGTGCATGCACGCTCAGTTGTGTCTGACTCTTTAGCGATCCCATGGACTATAGCCCACCAGGCTCCTCTGCCCATGGGATTTCCCGGGCAAGAATACTGGAGTGTTTTTCCTACTCTAGGGGATTTTCACCCCGCGATCGAATCTGTGTCTCCTGCACTGTTTCATTGCTATACCACCTGTACAAAGGGTCCGCTGGGAGCTGTGCAGAGAAAAGGGTGTGTGGTCGTTCGCCTCTGAGTTCTGATGGGGAACCCAGTACAAACACTTCTCTTCACAGTTTGCCAAGTCCCACCTCGGGTGGACCACTCTGTTTCTGGAAGTGAAGGATGAATGAAAACACTGCCTCACCACTGACAGCAGGATTACCATCCAAACTCCCAATCACTTACTCATTCCATCTTCTGCATTCTTTCGTGGTGGGCACCTGTCTTTGGAAAGCATTCTGTCTTCCAGGGCTGGTTCTTCTCACACATTACATTCAAACCAGTACCAGCATTTTTAAGGGCCTTAACATTTTGAAGGTCTGGCGTAACTAATTCTCATGGAACTCAATTGCCTCATCTGAAGGTAAGGCTCTCAGAAAAGTGAGGATTTCAATACAACCCTTGCAATTTGGACAGAGGAGCCTGGCGGGTCACAGTCTAGAGGGTTGCAGAGTCAGACATGACTGAAGTAACTTAGTATGAAGCATGCACTTGCAACTTTAATATTTGAAGACGGTAGCTCTGGCTCAGTGGGAAAGAATCTGCCAGGCAGACCCCTTGGTGGGGAAGATCCCCTGGAGGAGGAAATGGCAACCCACTCCAGTATTCTTGCCTGGGAAATTCCATGGACAGGGGAGCCTGGTGGGCTACAGTTTGTGGGGTTGTAAAGATTCGTACATGACTGAGCTCTCTCACACACACGACTTTATGTTGTGGCTGCTGCTTATATTTTTGATGTCCACAATTCCTCAGGAAGCAGAAATAGTAGCCTACCCTTCACAGATGGCCAGCTACTCCTAGGGCTCATCTTTTTACACAGGTATTGCAAACAGCCACATTAACTACCTTCAAATATGACGGCAGTCATTTCACACAGCAGCGGTTTTTAATTAATAGTATTTCCCTGGAATTGCTTGTCATTTGGGGCCTTTATCAGATCTGAATCCTGTAGTCCTTTAACGTTCATTTCATGTTCTTAATGGCTTCTTAAAAATCAGATTTTTAATTGGGCTGTTTGGTTTGCATATTTGTTTCTATAGCTGGTGCTTCTACAATCTCCACCTGTTTGAGATTTAAAGCCAAAGACAAATGCTTATGATTCCCTATTAAACATATTCATATATGCAAATATCTGTTCTAACAATGTGGCATGTTTAACCTACCTGTCACGCAAGTTCATCCCTCTGAAGGAATTCCCCGAGCCTTCCTCTCTGCTGCTTGGAACACAGGAGGGGAACTTATAAATCTCATCTCCTTGTTTCTGAAGTCCACTGCTCTGTCAAGGTTAGCGCTACCATCTGCCTGGGCTTATTTTCACTAACAGGTGACACCCTTCCTCTCTGCGTTTGTTCAGAAGAATTCAGCTTGTGCTCTTCCCCAGCTAACTGAGAACCCAGGTGGCCTAGGGCAGGCTCAGCCAGAGTTGGGGATGTAGTGCATCCAGGTGACAAGCGAGGGAACGTAGCCTGGAAGCCAATGCAGAGAGTGGGAACAAGACAAAGGTGGTCTATACAGACGGCCTGAGACGCCTCCAACTTTGAGCCTCTCCTACCGCGTGTCACGTTGACACCTTTCGAAGCAGTGCTGGTTCACGGGAAGATGGCATCTGCTCACACAAGTCTTTCTGGATCCCCTCTTGCCAGGATTGATTCCAGCTGTTCATGAAATCGCAAACTGTCTTCTGAACTCTTTCATCCATGTTCACTCCGGGGTGAAAGAGTCCTGTAGCTTTTCTTTGTGTGGCCTCAGTTTTTCTTAAGGACGTTAAGTTCCAATGGTCCTTTTCCTCTACCGAGTGTACCTGCCGTCTTGATACAGGCCTGTCTTCTCTAGGGGACAGCATCTCCTAGCATTTCCTACCACCTAAGACCCTCGCAAAAGCCAGCCCCATTAGGAATCCTGCACACCCTGGTGAGAAAATCAAGCAGATAGTCTCATGCGTGTGTGTGCTTAGCCGTTCAGTCGTGTCTGACTCTTTGCAGCCCGTCAGGTCCTCGGTCCATGGGGTTCGCCAGGCAAGAGTATGGAGTGGGTTGCCATACCCTTCTCCAGGGGATCTTCCTGTCCCAGGGACTGAACCCAGATATCCTGCATTGCAGGCAGATTCTTTACCATCTGAGCTCCAGGGAAGCCCGGGTAGTCTAAAATCTAGTATCAATACATTAATATAGAATAAGCAGAAATCAAAGGAAGGTGAAAATCAACACTAATAAAAGGACACAGCCTGTGGCCCTGGAGTGTGGGTGGTGGGATGGGGTTGGCCAGCACTGAGTCTGAGTTCTGTCCCTAACCAGCTCTGCGAACTTGGGCAAATCATTCACTCATTCTGGACATGGTTTCCTCAGCTCTAAAATTAAGCTGGGATAAAATGAACTCTACAAACTCTTGTGGCTCTAAATTCTGACTCTCTGCCTCTACCAACAGGTGGAAAGTCCAGTTAGACTGTTGGGAGTTTAGAGAATTCCCTGGATCTGAGTTGACATGACTCATTTAAAAGTAAAACTGCCAGGTTGATTAAAGGGTCCAAGTTCCACAGTGGAGCCAGGAGCCTGGAGTGAAGTCCAGTTATTTCTTTGAATGCCTACTTCCTCACATGTCAGGTGAAACATTTCACATGGTTTTTCTTAAATTTACATAAAAATGAACATGGCAGTGCTTTTAGATGGTAGAGTGCTACAGAGTGTTTGACTATTTCTAGAAACATCTCAGATATGCAGATGACACCACCCTAATGGCAGAAAGCAAAGAGGAACTAAAAGCCTTTTGATGAAGGTGAAAAAGGAGAGTGAAAAAGTTGGCTTAAAATTCAACATTCAAAAAACTAAGATCATGGCATCCAGTCTCATCGCTTCATGACAAGTAGATGGGGAAAAAATGGAAACAGTGACAGATTTTATTTTCTTGGGCTACAAAATCACTGTGGATGGTGACTGCAGCCACAAAATTAAAAGACGCTTACTCCTTGGGAGAAAAGCTCTGACATACCTAGACAGCGTATTAAAAATCAGAGACATCACTTTGCTGACATAGGTCTGTATAGTCAAAGCTATGGTTTTTCCAATAGTACGTTCAGATGTGAGAGTTGGATCATAAAGAAGGCTTAGCTCCAAAGAATTGATGCTTTCAAATTGCGGTGCTGGAGAAGACTCTTGAGAGTCCTTTGGACAGCAAGGAGATCAAACCAGACAATCCTAAAGGAAATGAACCCTAAATATTCACTGGAAGGATTGATATTACAGCTGAAGCTCCAATATTTTAGCCACCTGATGCCAATATTTTGGGATCACCCTTTCCTCATCGGAAAAGCCCCTGATGCTGGGAAAGACTGAGGGCAGGAAGAGACGGGGGCAGCAGAGGATGAGATGGTTGGATGCCATCACTGACTCAATGGACATGAGTTGGAGGAAATTCTGGGAGATAGTGAAGGACAGGAAAGCCTGGTGTGCTTCAGTCCACGGGGTCGCAAAGAGTCAGACACAACTTATCAACTGAACAACAATAAGAAACAGGTCTTGTGTGATACGGTGTGAAGGACGGAGCCTTGCCGGCAAGCACCACCTGCACTGAGTCTACAGTAACCGAGCACCTTCCCAGGAACAAAGGCTCTTGTGCGAGGTGGTCATGAGAACTGGACCGGGAGGTAGAGGCAGCGCCCCACCTGGCTCGAGACCAGGGAAGTGTTCCTTCTTCTGTTACAAACTAACCCGTTGTCTCTAGATATTTTCTAGATTCTTCCTTATTATAGTGGAATGTGATCCCAAACACACATCTATCAGCTTTGGGGCAGTTAAAAAAAACTAGACTCATATTTTTCTTTTCTCCTAAGAGCATCTACAAATAAAATCAGACAGCACATATGCTAAATGATGAGCAGAGCAGCTCACAATTTGCCAAGAACCCCCAACAAGCCTTCGCCAAGTGCTCTGGGCTCTGTTTCGCACAGCACTGGAAGCATATGTCCTCTTAAACACTCTGTGTCTGCAGGAGCCTTCATTCTTTCTAAGCAACAATGTGTCCCCGAGCTCCACTGCAAAGGCACATTTAGAAAAGCACGTAGTCACAGGACATTCTTCCACGTAACTGAAATAAGGAGCTGGCGGCCAAGTATACCGAGCAGTTCCTCACCAGATCAGTCTTCCAGGGCAGTAAGGACCCCGAGGTGCTGTGGCAGAATGTTTACAGAGGAAAGCAAACTTGGCAGGCCCGCTGCTCTGACCTCCAGCGCCTAGGGCAGCAGGAAGCTCCCTGAACAGGAGCCTTGGGACTCAAAGCTGGGCCAGCGATTCTTAGACAGCTGAGGGCTTGTTAAGACACAGGAGGCTGGGCCCGCCTCCAAGTGTGGGAATGCCCCCCCCATATTTGCATTTATAATAAGTCCCCGGGTGATGCAGAGGCTGCTGGCCAGAGGCCACACTTTCAGAAGCACTGGGCTAGGCCGTAACCTCCTGCCCACAAAGGTTTATTACATCCCGAGTCAGGCACCGAGAGCAGAGAGCCTGTGGGATGGTCCCTCGAGTCTCCTCTGAGGACTTACTGGGGCCTCTGGTCTGGGTCAGGGGGCCTGCAGCCCTGACACTCAGACACACCCCAGTGTGGATTCCTCCCCAGATCTCTCCCAGCTTGACCTGGGCCAAAGGGTGGGATGACACCACCCTTATGGCAGAAAGTGAAGAGGAACTAAAAAGCCTCTTGATGAAAGTGAAAGAGGAGAGTGAAAGAGTTGGCTTAAAGCTCAACAATCAGAAAACGAAGATCATGGCATCTGGTCCCATCACTTCATGGGAAACAGATGGGGAAACAGTGGAAACAGTGTCAGACTTCATTTTTGGGGGGCTCCAAAATCACTGCAGATGGTGATTGCAGCCATGAAATTAAAAGAGACTTACTCCTTGGAAGGAAAGTTATGACCAACTTAGATAGCATATTCAAAAGCAGAGACATTACTCTGCCAACAAAGGTCCGTCTAGTCAAGGCTATGGTTTTTCCAGTGGTCATGTATGGATGTTAGAGTTGGACTGTGAAGAAAGCCGAGTGCCGAAGAATTGATGCTTTTGAAGTGTGGTGTTGGAGAAGACTCTTGAGAGTCCCTTGGACTGCAAAGGAGATCCAACCAGTCCATTCTAAAGGAGATCAGTTCCTGGGTGTTCTTTGGAAGGATTGATGCTAAAGCTGAAACTCCAATACTTTGGCCATCTCATGCGAAGAGTTGACTCATTGGAAAAGACTCTGATGCTGGGAGGGATTGGGGGCAGGAGGAGAAGGGGACGACAGAGGATGAGATGGGTGGATGGCATCACTGACTCGATGGACAAGAGTTTGGGTAAACTCCGGGAGTTGGTGAAGGACAGGGAGGCCTGCTGAGGCTGCTAAGTCACTTCAGTCGTGTCCGATTGTGTGTGACCCCATAGACGGCAGCCCACCAGGCTCCCCTGTCCCTGGGATTCTCCAGGCAAGAACACTGGAGTGGGTTGCCATTTCCTTCTCCAAGGCGTGAAAGTGAAGTCGCTCAGTTGTGTCCAACCCTCAGCGACCTGGTGTGCTGCAATTCATGGGGTAGCAAAGAGTTAGACACGACTGAGCGACTGAACTGAACTGAAAGGGTGAGATCCCAGAGAGAACCAGGGAGAACTCCTCTCACTCACTCCCACATCTGCTAAGGGAAAGAGCTCATTCATCCGGCCCGCTGAGCCTGACTCACTGGATACAAGCTCCCAAGGCTCGCACCTGCCCTCAGAATGTTGCAGTAGCCGGGCATGGAGACCAGCGACCCAGTGAGCCCCTGAGCAGAGCACTGGAGGAGGAGGGCCGTGCTGGCTTCAGGCTCCTGCAGGGGTCAGATGGAGTCGAGGAAGGTGATCCTCAGGCATGGTGGGCCAGGGGATGGAGGGAGATTATATCTTGCATTTCCATGGTGTTCTTTTTGAAAAGTGACACACACACACACAGTTCAAAACTCCCACTAAAGATAAACTATCCAGGGGAATGTCTCCCTCCTTCCTGTCCCTACCTACTTACTTCCCAGTCTTGCCCCCGAAGTCACCACTGTCTGCAGTTCCTTATGTATGTATGACTCCAGAGTTTATGCATTAACCAGCAAACATGAATGCAGCACCGTGGGCCCCTTAGAGTTGTGCTCAGTCGTGTCCGACTCTTTGCCACCCCGTGGACTGTAGCCCACCAGGCTCCTCTGTCCATGGGATTTTCCAGGCAGGAATACTGGAGTGGGTTGCCATTTCCTCCTCCAGAGGATCTTCCCGACCCAGGGATCGAACCTGCGTCTCCTGTATCTCCTGCATTGGCAGGCAGATTTTGTTTTTACAACTTGAGCCACCTAGGATGTCCCAGTTCAAGCCTAACAGGTCATTAAAATGTTCTAATAGCCATGTGAAAAAAAGTAAAAACAGGTAAAATTAATTTTACAACATCTTCAACATATATAAATCACCATTATCATTTCAATGTGATAACATACACATTTTCAGGGCTCAACAGTCACGTCTGGCCAGCGGCTGCCAGACTGCGCAAGACAGGCTCAGAGCTTCTGCAGATGGTGAGGACTGTTTGTATCTCGAGGAAGTTTCACGTCCCTGCCCCCCCAACCTTCAGCCCCTCTTTGCCTCTTTTAGGGGTTACTCTTCTCTACATTTCCTTTCCCACGGGGTACACTGGATAAGCCTGTGAAGGTAAAGACCCTGATAACTCAAGAGCGTGGAGTTGAGCAGGAGAAAGGCAAGGCTCTGGTCAGAACAGATGTGAATGTGTCCCCCTGTTGACAATTCCTGGTGGGGACAGGGACTCCAAAGACCAGTTAAATATGTCAGTGACCCACCTTGCTCCCAATTCTGAGGACACTATCTGCTCGGGACCTGACACACCACAGTGTCTTATAGAAGAGCTGTGAGGAGAAACCAGTGCACAGCTGCAGGCGGTTCAATTCAGGAGCCACAGCCTTGGAAAATGGAGCAGGGGCAGCTTGGCAAATACACTGTGTGAAATGCTGACCACTTGGCAAGGGAAGTCTGTTTACTCACTTCTCTCATTGATCATGTCCCCGCTTCTCTTGGATGTAGTATGGACCCATCTTACCAAAGTTATTTGAAATATCCCAGTGTTTTTTTTTTTTTTAGTTACCTATTTTTAAAAGTGTGCTGGCTGTTCTTTTTATTTGGAATTGCAGTTCTAGTGAGGGGATCTGGGCAGCTGTGCCCAGTTTCCTTGAACAGTTCAGGCCTCTTTCCACCCAAAACGCTGTAAGCACAACAGGCAGTTGGGATGATTGTGAAAACAAGAAAATGCTCCCTCTTTTCCCTTCAGGGCACTGTAGGTTATAAAGTAGCTTTCTCAGAACTATTAGACTCGAAAATTGCTTCCTCCTGAAAGAATAAGAGGGAAAGAGGGCTGGCTGGACTCGATCATCTCTATGAAAAACAAGTCGGACTTCAGAAAGAGTACTTTAATAGGGAATGCTTGCTCCTCAAAGCTGGTTTTAAAATTCCCATCTTTGTCTGTTACAAGGACTTCTAGAAAATCAGCTTCTGAACTAATGTTTTTGGTATTAGAGGATTCTAACACCTCTAATTCTAATTAGAAGTTTCTAAGGCGTGATGAATTCAAGTTCTGCAGACCTGGGAGAGAGGTCAGGGGACCTTGACTGGGAACTTGGTGTTTCCTATGCTGCCCAGACTTGACCATGGGCATTTCTTTACATGAACCTCTTAGAAGGGGATTGTGTACCTACCCCGAGGGGAATGAAAAATGAGATCTGCACCGATTGGGCTCCAGTCGGTGATGCCGAATGTTGATGGTCAGTAAATTGGAAACCTGGTTGGCTATTTCTGTTTCCTAACTAGTGGCTTGCTTATTTCATTCATAACTTTTGACAGGAAGGACGTATTGAATCTGGAAGGGTCATACATAGGGCGGGCAGGTTAAGATGCGTTCTTTTGTTCACAATACTAGTTTTTGCATTGTTGCGGCGATTGCTATTGACAAGCTGACTGCTGAGACAGCCTCTAATTAACAGATTTATTTGAATAGATACCCTGTAATGGTTAGGAAACAGAGTCGAGCATAATGTCCTAATAAGTGAAGGCAGGCATGCTGAACTACACTCACGTCACATGTTCCCTGAGTATGGCCTAACACAGTGGTTTCTCGACTTTATTACACAATGGAATCACTTGGGATCTTTAAAAAAATATCAATGCCAGGCTCCCGCTCCACCCCCACATTCTGACGTAATAGATCTGGGATGTGATCTGGGCATCCAGAATTTTAAAAGCTCCCAGGATGATTCTCATTTATAGCCAAACATAGGAACCACCGTATAACACAGCGAACTGGATGGTCTGCAGAGGGGAATATCCTGAATAGCTCGGGTCCTTGGAAAAAGTCCCAAACTCTGAGTTTTAGTCTGTCCACTAATAAAAAGCCATGAAAGTCAAGACACAAATGAGACGATAAAAGTGAAAGCACACTGGAAACTGGAAAGCCTCCTAGGGGTTTCTCATTCATGAGGTCAGCATCACCTGGGTGTTGAAACACTGACTCATGGGCCTCTTTCCCAGAGATGCTAATTTAATTGGTCCTAGACTGGGCACCAGCGTCAGTGTTTTGTCCCACCGCACAGTATATGGCATCTCAGGTCTCTGACCAAGGATTGAAAGTGCACCCCTGCATTGGAAGCATGCTCTTAAGCCCTGGACTGCCAGGGAAGTCCCAATACTGATATTTTTAGCAAGCATCCCAGATGAATGTAAGTATTCAGCCAGGGTTGAAAACCAATGCCTAATTCCAAACAAATGCTCACCTTTTCATTAAAGCCATCTGCAATCTCCACATCTTATCTGACTTTGTACAGAACTAGAGCACTGTATTAAGACCATGTATCAACTCAACTGCCTTCACCTTTCCCCCAACTTCCATTTGAATACGAACGTTTCCAGGGAGGTGGGCACTTCCTGAATGCCTAGGGTAAGGCACAACTCACCCTTGCTAATGAGTTAATGGATTAGAATTCTGAGTGGTTGTTTTCAGCAACCATGGGAAATTCTAGGGCATCTGAGATCATCTTCTGGCTTGTTCTTCAGCCTCTGGGATGAAATAGAGATGCTTCCATAGGTTATCCTGCCTTTCAAGGTCTCTGAAGAAATCCCCCAATTTTCTTCAAGACAGTACAGCACCGTTGTTGCTCTTGTTCAGTTGTTAAGTCACGTCTGACTCTCTGTGAGCCCATGGACTGCAGCACACCAGGCTTCCCTCTCCTCCACCACCTCCCGGGGTTTGCTCAAACTCATGTCCATTGAGTTGACAATGCCATCCAGCCATCTCATCCTCTGCCTGCCTGTAGGGTTTTGAGTTAGATGTCACAAGTGAGAGGTGCCTGCATAGGATCTGAAAGCTGGAAGGGTAACAGAAGGTTTGCACTAGGGCAGTGGAAGCAGGCATATAAGCGCCAGCAGGTGGTAGATGTGAGGCTCTTCGGGAGGCTTCCAGGATCCTTCTGGGAATAACACCTGCAGACGCCAAGACATCTGAGATGACTGTCGGCAGTTTTCATCCATGGTTTTCCAGAACTGATCACTGATTTCCAGCTGGCCCTTGACCTAGCTTACCTAACCCTCCTGATGGACTTGGAGGTCACTCATGTCTTGTGTTAAGTGTCTTCCTACTTGAAACACCTCAAGTGGCTTCTCTTTTCCAGATCAAATTCTAACTGGTATGTATAGTAATTAAGAGCTTGAACCCTGCAGGCAGAAAGCCTGATTGATGGATCCATATGCCTGTTTTGCCACATACGCGCTGTGCATCCTCGTGCAAAGAACTGAGTTGCTCTTTCAGTTTCCTCATCTTTAAAATGGACAAACAATGGACTTCCCTGGTGGCCCAGGTGTTAAAACTCTGTGCTTCCCATTGCAGGGGGCATAGATTCAATCCCTGGGTCCCTGGTCCAGAAAGTTGTGCATGCCACGCCGGTGTGCCCCCCGAAAAGGTACTAGACTGAGTAGTCTGTAGACACAGCGAAGGGGTGGAGCCGCAATGTGTCTCCATGCTAGCTACAGGCACAAATCAAAGGCTTGTCATGATCTGTGCAAAGTAATGAAATTCTGGCCAAATAGTCATCTTAAGTCCTCACAAAGCATTCATGCTCTTGACCAGCAAGAGAAGAACTTTCTCCAGATGACAGAGGTCTGCATATGCAGGCATAAGCCATTAAGGGTGTAGGGGACACGCTTGTTTCTTGGTCCTGCTTCGTCACGTGGACTTCTGTGACATTTGCGTGATGCTCCTTCTTAGAGATGCTCCGAGCACGGCTCTCTGGCCTCTTGAGGGCCTCTTTACCTTCGAACCTCTTTCATGGATCCGCCTTTTCCGGCCACTCCTCAGAAGCTGCTGCAATCCTAGGGTCCTGCCCCAACTCTCCGATCTTCTGCACCCCCTCATCTCTTCATCTGCTCCCAAGGATGACCACTGTGACCTTATCCTCCACTGTGATATGCCCCAAACCAGATCCACTGTCTCCTCACCTAAAATCCAGCATTCACTGCTGAATCCCATGTCCACCTGCTCATCTGTACGCAGGGTCTGGCTTCCCCTCTCTCCTCCTTACAGCTTCTTCAGCTTTCTCTTGAACCCATTTCTGTCTCCACCCCTTCTCACACTCCAGGTCTCTCTGTAATCACTTACTCCCTCCCTCCTGTCATTCCTCTAGATTGTATTTCCCATCTTGCTTCAGTCCATCTCAAATCTACATTGTTCCTGCTGCTTCTAAAGTACACAGACCTCCTCATGGCCTGGCCGCAGCTCACGGCAGTTGCTCCCCTGTACTCACTTTGCACTGACCTTGACTGTGGCTTCGAGGACCAGGCCCTCAGAAAGCGGAGGCTGAGCAGATACCTTCCAGCCCTGTCAGGCCCCCTCACCACCCTTCTTCCCTCCCCATCGGACCATCTGAATCAGAATTCCCTCCCTCCCACGTGCACGGGACTCCCTGTTCCAGGGAAATCACAGGCTGCCTGGTTCCCAAGGCTGGTCTCCAACCCAGGACACTCCCCATCACAGCTCTGTCCCCCCAGCTGAGTGTGAGTTTCAGGAAATTTTAGAGTTTCAGGGGTACTCTGAGAGCTCCATGAGGGATCTTGCAATATATCTGTGCCCAAATTATCTTCATGAAAGATGCAGACACCGTCACGAAACTCCACCTAAGATACATGTAGAGGCTGAACTCCTGCAGCCTGTGGTCCAGGGCAGGGTTTTATTTTGGAGCATCTGGTGACACAGTGCCCTTGTGTCCTTTCTCCCTACACCCCTGCCCTGGACTATTTCTCTGCTTCCTCTGACCTGCCTTCCCCAAAGACATTTATCTCAGGCCACTGTCAGGGGACTGAGGCCGTGAATGAACTTGTGCACTAGAGAAATCCTCTGCAAAGGGACTTGAGAGGCATTGGTCACAGTGGAGACTAGTGGTTGATAAACTGTGTGGTCACTGGCAGCCCAACCCTTTTAGCAGAGGAGAGCCTGTGCTGGAGGGCAGGGCCCTCAAACGTCTCCTCAGCCACCTTAGCCCCCCAGAGGGAAGCAGGCTGTGACAGTGCATGCAGACAGCCCTGCAGGGTCAGGAGAAAACTGGACTTAAGGGAAAGCTCCCTAGGATGAGGGCTGTTAGATAAAAGGTAGAAATTCATTCTGAGGGAGGTTGTGTTTCAGGAGGATGTTTACTTAGCGATTAGGAACCAGGGGTGGCTCAGAGGGTGAAGATCCCACCTTCAATGCAGGCGATGCATGTTTGATCCCTGGGTCAGGAAGACTCCCTGGAGGAGGAAATGGCAACCCACTTCAGTATTCTTGCCTGGTGAATCTCCATGGGCAGAGGAGCCTGGTGGGCTATAGTCCATGGGGTCACAAAGAGTTGGACATGACTGAGCAACTAACACTTTCTCACTTTCAGGAACCAGGGAAAGGCTAAGTTCATTCAATTAACTTAGTGTTTAACATGGGGTTAATGTTATCTAGAATTCAGAAGCCTTTAAGGACTTTTCAGCAGAGCCTTCTTCCCTTCTCTTTGGGAACTTCTGGAAACAGTGACTGGTCATCAGTCCCCGAGGCTTGGCTGAGCTGGCTGGAGTGCAAGGTCAGAACAGCTCTGCTGAAACCTAGGGAGGGTGTGGCCATCGGTGCAGGGCCCACAACCTACCTCTCTGGGCCCAGGCTGCCTCTTGCAAATCTCAAGCACTGTTAACTCTTTCCCCTGCAGAACTGAGTCCCAAGGCACGAAAAATCCCCAGCTGTTAAATCCAATGGTGGCCTCTGCAGAGGTCTCCCATCAGCCCAGAGGGCCCCTCTGGTCAGGGGACAGGACAGTGAATTCTGTTGATCCCTTGGTCTTGATCCCTTCTTCAGCAGCACTGTTCCTTATTCTTGCTCTTATGTGTCATCAACCGCAGCAGATCTTACCCCACTGATCTGGCGGCTCAGATGCTAAGGCTTATCAGTTTGTGGTGGTCAGAGGTGGGGACTGTGCCTGGGAGGTGCAGGTAGCATGAGGATGGGCTGATAAAGGTCCCGGAGGAGTTTTCCAGGAGAGAGGAGGAGGAGCAGCAAGTCATATCCTACAATCTCTGGGTGCTGCGTCCTCACTCGCAGCCTGCCCCTTCCTCTGTCGTTTGAACTGTACACACCTTTGGGGGTCCAGCTCAGATATGCTCCTCTAGGAAGCCACCAGACTGTCCACCTGCTCTGGTCTCCCATCTTTGAGCACCAGCACGGACCCCTGTCCTGGCTGGGCGCTAGGGGTTCCTGCCTCCTCGGCTCTGAAGGGCCAAGATGATGTATGTAACTCCTCGCATCCTGTGGACCAGTTAGGTGGCCAGTACCAGGTGAAACGTGGTGCAAGGGGGCTCGGCGTCAAAGCTTCCTGAGGCTGGAGCTGCTGTAGCTTTGTGGGGGCTCTGAGCCCATCTGGATACAGCCCTCTCTCAGGGCCCCTGACACCTTGCACAGGAATGCTCTCTCTCCATTTCACCCCCTAGCCCCGCAGGGCCAGCGTGATTTGAGCAGGGGCTGAGAATGTCATATTCCTGTGGTCCCTGTCATTCCAGGGCTGAGCATGGGGCCCCTGACAGAGCAGGAACTTAACTGAAGAGATTCTCAACCGAACCAAATGACCAGAAATAGACCACTGCGGTAACAGGGGAATAGCTGGGCAGTAGAACAGGAGAAAAGGCTACCACGATGTCACGATGAGAATTCCGTTCGAACTGCAACTCAAGTCTCTTAATTGATAGGAACGTTACCATTTCTCCAAATGGGTACCTCTAAATGTGATTGTGCGAGAAAATTTTATTTTTCTCTGTGTATATTTCAGTCATATTCTTGGAAAGAAACCTTCTTCCTGCTCTTAGACAGCGCAAAAACCAGATGTGCTCAAATCTAATTTTCATATTGAAAGAGTTTACATACCATTAGGATTTCTTACCTGCGATCATCATTTACAGTAATTCTAAGCTTTTTCTATTAAGGAAAAATACTTACGCTTTTCCTGTTTTTTAGAAGCCAGGGTGATTTCAACCAAAGAAAAATGAAAGCATTAGTGGATATTACAGAAATGGCATTGCCTCCTAGATCCTGCAGTTTGTAAGTCCTACGTTTATTGCTGGTTCGTTGACAAGTGGGAAATGACTTTTTAAAATCTTATGACACCAAGTAAATACTTCCTTCTAGCTTTCCCTTATTACTCAAAAATAAAGTCATTAATTTTTTTTTTTTTAAAGAATGAACACGAAAGCCAGTGATTTTTGGTGCCTTATTTACATTTAGGTTGGTAATAAGTAAAGCACTCACAATACCTCTTTCTTTTCCCATCATTATTTCTGTTACAGTATCTTACATACATAAACCCCAGCCTTTTCACTGTGTAAACATGTGCTTTTCAGAACTCTGCAGGCGAGGACTTCCCTGGTAGTACAGTGGATAAGAATCCTCCTGCCAGTGCAGGAGACAGGGTTCTACCCCTGATCTGAGAAGACTCCATGAGCCTCGGAGCAGCCAGCCTGTGTGCCACACTACTGAGCCCACACTCTAGGGCCTGGGAGCGGCAACTACCGCGCCCAAGTACCAAACTACCATGCCCAAGTACCGAACCACTGCACCCAAGTACCGAACCACCAAGCCCAAGTACCGAACAACCAAGCCCAAAGTACCTAACCACCAAGCCCAAGTACCTAACCACTGCACCCAAGTACCAAACTACCAAGCCCAAGTACCTAACTACCAAGCCCAAGTACTGAACTACCAAGCCCAAGTACCAAACTACCAGGCCCAAGTACCACGGCTACTGAAGCCTAGAGCCTGTGCCCTGCAAGAAGAGGGGCTGCTGCGATGAGAAACCTGCGCCATCTCAACAAAAGCAGCCCCAGCTCTCTGCAACCAGAGACAGCAACTAGGTTCCAGCATAACCAAAACCAGACAAACAAACCAACCCTCCAGTCAAGAAACTGGAGACGGGTGCTTTAAACACGCAAAGGATTTTGTGGGCTCAAGGTCAAATTCTGAAGGATGACCCATTTGGCTGTTCTTACCCCACTGATCTGGTGGCTCAGATGCTAAAGAGTCTGCCTTTAATGTGGGACATCCAGGTTGAATCGTTGGGTTGGGAAGTCCCCTGGAGAAGGGAATGGCTAGAATCCCATGGACAGAAGAGACTGAGAGACCAACTTTCTCACCCCACTGATCAGGCGGCAGGTGTAAACACAAGGTGCTTATGGTCAGAGTGGGCCCTGGGTGGTCAGTCTCACTGGCAGCCCAAAGGAGGCTTGGGCCTGGTGTGTAAGGGATGCGATTTCTGGCTCTCCTTTCTAGCGCTCTTTACCAGCTTGGTGATCTGGTGGCCATACTGGCTGTCCATTTCCAGCTCTATAAATGATAACACAAACACTCTCTCAGAATGGCATATTTGAAAGAAAATACGGTGAACAAAGGCTTTTGTATTCCCAGGAATGAAACATTATCAAAAGTTTATCACTTGTTATGAGAATTACTGCAGCTTCTGATCTAGGGGATTTATCTTCTAAATACTTACACATAACTGCCCGCCCCACAATTCCCCACAAGAGGGCATCTCCCTTCATGAGCCAGCACCCTGGGTCATTCTTGCTGCTCGCAATGTATTTTCAGCCTCCCCTGATCCACTCTGCCATTTCAAATGGTTGGGTCTACCTTTCCTTCACAAATTTGGGGTACTATTTTGATTTTCAGCCTAACAAGATACATTAGAGAAAGAGGCTAAAGGTTGTCAACATTGTTTAAAGAAGTAATAAGAGCAGTCGCATTTCTGGGTCAGTTGTGAGCAGGCCTCCACACCTCCTCGATGACCTTTGAATGTTCAACTCGTCTACTTAAAAGAAAGCTTTGAATCCCTCAAGTTATGTATGATATGAATAGGAAGTGGCTGACACCTATACAGAAAACAGTGCTGGGTCTGGAGTTAATTTTTGACTTTTAACGTTGTCACTTACTTACTAGCTCTATGGCCCCGAGTAATTTAACCTTTTTAGGTCTCCACTTCTGAATATACATTGAGAATAAATAATACACATCCCCTCAACTTTAAGGGGTTGAGTAAGATAATGTAGATGAAAGTATTCTGTAGATTTTAAATCATAGAATAAATGAGGGTTTTTATCAGTGTAGGCTCAGAGCCTCATATAGAGTAGGATCTCAATAAATGGAAACTGAGTTGCAGGGCATGAAAGAGTCACCACTAATTCCTCTGGCAACTTGACGAGTAATCCAGGGGTGAGGGAGGGTGGGAAATCCCGTTGGCAGATTATACTTGGGTTTAGCATGCTCCAATCCGCTTTCTTAACTGACACCAGGATGGAAGTAATGAACCTCAACATCTGGTTATATGGCTCTAAGGAATCAGTTCAAATGACCAAACACAGGGAATTCATTTAATTCTCGATGGCATGGGCCCCCTGGAAAGGCAGGCAATAGGCCTGGCCTCAGTAAGCATCTGGAGAGGGCAGACGTCCAGCTGAGGGACCGGGGAACTGCACCCCTTTCCTTCCCTCTCCTGTCCCCTCACCGCCGTCCTGCGCCTGCCTGCCTGCCTCCTCCTGGCTGGGTGCTTCTGGCCTCTTCCTTCTCTTATTCTGCTTGTACCTGTGGCTGGTTTCATTCACCTAGGCACTTACTTCTGCTACTGTTCACTGTGGTTCCTGGAGCTTTACCTCTCTGCTTTGAGGTCAGAGATGGTATTTCAAGTGTCTTTTGAGTCCCCCACCCCTGTCTGAGGACCAAGTCTGCAGCAGGTGATAGCTGATGAGGAGCCCGGACACCTGTGAAGGTGCTGGGCTCTGGTCCTGCAGGTTGCGGGCATCCGCCAAAGGACTGGAAGCAGGACAAGGACCTGCTTAGCCCCGTCTTTCAGAAAGGTGGTCTTTAAGGCGGACTGGATGGGAGACTGGGAGAGAGCGAAGCCAGATTTTCAGGAGGGAAAAACAGGTCCACAATCCTCATCTGAAACCCTCAGGTCTGGATGTGTTTTGGGTTCAGAACATCTTTGTATTTTAGGAAAGCAAACCAATGCCTACACCGCACAGCCTATACCATCCCAGGCAGGGTCTGGGTGCTCTGATGACTAGACAGTCACAGCGAGTGGGATAAAAGCTGCACATCACTTTCAATCGGTTCTGCCAGAGGAAGTTTTTAAAAGCTCAGGTGTTCAGAGCTTTTAAAGTTAATGGATTGAGAGAGAGACTGTGGGTTGGTATTTAAAGGAAAGCCTTCTAAGAAGGATGGGGCTTGCTGAGCAAAGACTCTTGTGTTTTGCTGAGTGCCTGGAGTGGAGTAAGTGCAGGGGTCAGGGAGAAGAACTGCTCAGCCCCATAGAAGGCAGGGTGTCTGGACTGTGGCAGAGACGGGCAGAGGGCAAAGAGAGGGGCCGGCAGGCTGGTGTGGGATGGATGCTGAAGCTACCTAAGGAAGCCAGGCAGAAGAAGCTGGTGGGGCAGACAAGGGCTCTTAAGAAGAGAAATGCCTCAGTTTGAAATCATCTGCGTTGTTTTCTCTAAGTCCCCTCCCTGTCCGCCCTCACATACCTGATGACTGCCTACAATAGGACCGTCTAACAGAAGGATCAAGTGGCCACCTAGGTGATTTTAAAATTTCTAGTAATAGTGCTAAAAAAATAAAAACAAACGGCGTAATTTTAATAATATATTTTATTTGACCCAATACATTCTAAATCGTGTCATGTAATCAATAAAAGGGTTTCCCTGGTGGCTTAGATGGTCAAGAATCTGCCTGCAATGCGGGAGACCTGGGTTCAGTCTCTGGGTTGCAAAGATCCCTTGGAGAAGTAAATAGCTACCCACTCCAGTATTTTTGCCTGGAGAATTCCGTGGACAGAGGAGCCTGGCGGGCTACAGTCCATGGGGTCACAAAGAGTTGGACACGACTGAGGGACTAACACTAACAATCAATAAAAAATTACTGAGACCTTTCACTTTTTTTTTGTACCAAGTATTTGGAATTTGGAGTGTATTTTACACTAACAACCTTCTCAGTCCAGACTCTCCACAACCCAACAGCCAGCTGTGCCTGGCAGCTCCTGGACTGGGCAGTGCAGCCCTAGATTCCCCGGGGGCCTCAGGGTTGGGCGGCGGCGGTGGGGGGAGTGGGGGGCAGGCCCTACTCCCAGCTCTGTGCTGGGTGAGTCTCCCTGGTGGGGCTCTCACAGACTCAATGCTTCTAGCCCTGGACAATCTGACTCCGGTAATTCACCAGCTTCCCAACAACCAGGGGATTTAGGCCAGGTGCCCCATCTATGAGCACAAACATGTTCTTCTCTAGTTAGATCTTTTGAGAAAGGCTGGAAGTGAGCCCTGAAACTGCAAGGGAAAATCTGGAGTACGAGTTTCTCCATAAAAACTCTGATTTTACATGCATGCCCGTAGCTTCAAGGCATGGAGCAGGTGGGATTATCCCTGCCCCCACTCTTTTCATTATAAATGAACATGTTTAGTTTCGACAACCATAATAAAGAGATTTCTCACACTAACAACACATCCCTACATTTTCATTTGATTTTATTGGTCAGAGATTGGATTTCATTTGTAGTGATTAATCCTGAGACTCTGTGAGCACTTATACACACTTGAATGCCATAAAAATAAGGGAGCTGATGAAGAAGCCGAAATAAAATATCTGCAAAAATAAACATCACAGGGTCATTTTTCTCTGGCTAAAGAATTCTCCAGAATCTCTGAAAAGATGACTTATGTGTGTGGGGACAGCCCAAACCATGCCAACAAGGCACTTGGTAAACATGAGTCATCCAGAACTTGGCCCCACCGTGGAGGCACCCACTCCTCATAGCCTGGTGCCCCCTGCCCCCACCCCAGCAGTTAGCCATCCAAGCCTACTAAACAAAACTGATTGTTTTTTTAGTGAGGGGTGTGGATAAAATTCTCAAATGAATTGCCTGAGAAGTCAATTTGACATATGATCAACTAAAATCTTGGCTTCTCAGAAGAACTATAAAAAATTTCATTAACATCACACCAATCTCCAATGTCCTCCCACCAGCATCCCGTCATTTAACAGCATCAAGTCTCAGGTGGGTTATGCACAAGAAGCTTAAATGACTGCATCTCAGCCAAATAGCAAGCAACTGTAAGCCAAGTTTATCATGCGCTGCTGGCATTTACACTTTAAGTTGCGCTCCATAGAGAAGGTATTATGCATTTCATAATCCCGGGGAATGCCAGCAACACGCACAGTTATATCTGTCCCACTTTGTTTTCTACGAAAGAAAGAGAATCAAGCTTGCTTGTTACTGTTCTACACTGTTCTCCCTTTATGCACCACACACGTGGTCGCTGGAAGCCCAGAGCTTGAACTAACGAAAGGTCTGCACATGGTATGACACAGCGTGTAATTTCTATGTTCTGGAGGGATTACTGACGGCCACGGAGAGGGAGGCGGCCAGCCTCTCTGCTCTCTTTGCCCTTCTCTTCCACCATCTATTTCTTCTGAGATCCCTGCCCTGCCAGGGAGATTTGAAGGTGTTAGGTCTCTCAACTCAATTTTTCTTCCCACCTCCAGGAAATAAAGCCCACCTGGCTCTATCGAAGTAGAGACTGGAAGAAGGAGGGGAAAGCAGGTGAGGGGTGCGTTTCACAAGAGTTCAGGTCCGGTTCCTGCGGACCTGCCAATTCTCAGTGCCACGTGGGGTCCTGCGACACGTGCAGCTGAGCAGACCTGTCTGTGGCATGAGATGGCCTTCTGCCCATCCCTGACCTGTGCGTGGTGTGTGTGTGCGTGTGTGTGTGTGTGTGTGTGTGTGTGTGTGGTGTGTGTGTGGAATTGTGGATAGTCTACCTTGAAATAGACTCTCCAACTCAAAGACCAACTGTTAAGAGCCCAGAGTTTTTACAGAGAAAGAAAATATGGAAATTTCAGGTCTACAAGGAAAATGTGGTAAGAAAGAGCAATGAATAAGATGATGAGTTATGCTTCCAGACATACTTCTACTGTAAAGGCTACTTTTGTTTTAAACAAGCAAGGCATTCTGTTCTGAAAGAAAGGTCCTTGGGGTGAATATAAGAGAAAAAATAGGTCCTAGTAAGGATCCAAGTCCTGATAACTGTTTTCAGGGTTTGGCAGCTCTGCCACATGTTCAGAGCTGATGACTGGTACATTTGAGGATCTGAATTCTCCTCCTGGTTCTGATGTTAACTATTTAGCCATAACCTTTCTTGTGGCTTCTTTACACTGTGAATAAAGAACCCAATTCCCAATCTTCTTTATAGGTTGTTGTTGAAGAAAATGTGATAAAGTGCTTTGAAAGTCATTATTTTATTAACATAAATGCAGTAGTAAACAAATTCCTGACTATGAATTTGCATGCCATCAATATATCTACTGCCTGTGTGACAAGGTCTCATCTCTAACATTCTATGTATGTTTTTTTCCTCTAAAACTTCTTTGTATATTCCCAGCCTGTTCAAAATAGAATTCTAAGTGGGTAGCATCTGTAGGACTGGGCAATGCTATGTTGTTTCTGGACCTAACCCAAAGTTCCAAGAACCAGACCATCTCTAAACTTCTTCCCAGTTTGAAAACTCATCTAATCTAAGCAACAACAATCTCTAGCCAGGAACCTCTCCTCTTTGCCTTTGGACTATTATTTTAGCAGCTTATTATTTTTTTTAAAGCTCATTTCCCCATCCCATGGCTACGTGTCTCCTGACACCACTAATGATGGAGTACTGGATCCAACCTGGGCATCTCGTCCCTGCTGACTGTCCAAGAGTCAGCCTGTGACTCACGCCTTGGGCTATCCAGCACTGGGGTGCTGGGTGGCTGTCACCATGATGTTTACAGGATTTGGAAATTCCACCTCAAGCTCTGCTCCAAGGGTGTTGATCCTGGCTAGCTGCTTTCATGAAAAAAATCCAAGCACCCTGGCTCACTTGGGGAATCTGGCATTCTTGAGCTTTTGATACTGAGACACTGGAAAACTTTATCAATAGCCATGCTGCCAGTAATTTTTATCCATTTGAGCACTTAATCTTTTACACATTTACCCAGCAATTTCCAAAGCTTGCTACAGATCAGAGTTAGCACTCTTCTGCTAGAAGAGAATACCTCATGGTTCTGATAGACATGTTAGTAGACAACGTGTGAGAACGTTTTAGACATTTAGGCATCAGCATTTTATAATGTCCATCATAGAGCCCTTTGTACATGTTTGTTGGAATTACACTTAGCATTTCATTTTCTTTGAAGCATCTGTAAATAGTACTGTATATTTTAATTTGGTTTCTACTTGTTGTCAGCATATAGAAACTTAACTGATTTTTGCGTGTTGATCTTCTGTCCTGTAATATTATAGAGCTTGTTCATTAGTTCTATTTGATAGGTTCTTTGGGATTTTCTATATAGACAAGCATGTTGTCTTCAAATAGACACAGTTTTCCCTCTTCTTTGGCAATATATGTCTGTAACTTATTTTTCTTGCCATATTTCAGTGGCTAGAGTTTCCAGTATGACACTGAATCAGAGTGGTGACAGTGAGCATCCTTATCTTGCTTTCAACCTTAGAGGGACAGCATCCACTCTTTCACTATTAAGTAGGATGTTAGCTGTGGTTTGCAAATGTTCTTTGCAAGGCTGAGGAAGTTCCCCTAGAGTACTGAGAATTTTTATAATGCACAAGTGTTAAATTTCATCAAATGTTTTTTCTACATCAACTGACATGATCATGTGCTTTTTCTTCTTTAGCCTGTTGCTATAGTTGATTACACTGGTTGATTTTTGAATACTGAATCAGCCTTGCATACTTGGAATAAATCCCACCTGGTCATGAGCATGGTCTTTTTATACAATGTAAGATTTAAGTTAACATTTTCTTAAACCTTTTTTTAAATGTTTAGTTCATGGGAGATATTGGTCTGTCGGAGAAGGCAATGGCAACCCACTCCAGTACTCTTGCCTGGAAAATCCCATGGGCGGAGGAGCCTGGTAGGCTGCAGTCCATGGGATAGGTAGGAGTCAGACATGACTGAGTGACTTCACTTTCACTTTTCACTTTCATGCATTGGAGAAGGAAATGGCAACCCACTCCAGTGTTCTTGCCTGGAGAATCCCAAGGACGGGGGAGCCTGATGGGCTACCGTCTATGGGGTCGCAGAGAGTCGGACACGACTGAAGTGACTTAGCAGCAGCATTTTCATTTTTGTTTTGTCTTTGCCTGGCTTTGGCATCAGGGAAATGGACTCATGTGATTTGGGAAGTCATCCCTCCTTTTTCTTTTTCTGGGAGAATATATAAAATTAATGTTAACTCTTCTTTAAATATATGATAACATTTTGCAGTGTAACCATCAGAGCCTCGAGATTTTTTTTTTCAGGGGGGAAGCAAATTTTAAACAACAAATTTCTTAAATAGTTACAGGGCTATTCTGTTCAATCCCTGGGTTGGGAAGACCCCCTGGAGAAGGGAAAGGCTACCCACTCCAGTATTCTGGCCTAGAGAATTCCATGGTCTATGTCCAAGGGGTTGCAAAGTTTGGACATGACTGAATGAATGACTTTCACTTCACTTCATTCTGGTTGAGTATTTCAACTTGGCTGAGTTTTGACAATCTGTTGTTTCTAAGAATTGGTCCATTTCACATAAATCATCAGATTTATGTGTGTAGAGTGTTCATAGGATTATCTTATCCTTTTGACATCTGTAGGGTCTATAGTGATGCTCCCAATTCACTCTTGATATTGGTTATTTGCGTTTTCTCTCTTCTCTTCAATCATGCTAGAATTTTTAAAATTTATTCAAAGAACCAGCTTTTGGCTTATTTTCTCTATTGTTTTCCTGTTTTCGATTTCATTGATTTCTGCTCTTAGCCGCATTATTTCCGTTCTTCTGCTTGTCTTGGCTTTTTGAGTTTCTCAAAGTAGGATTTAGATAATCGATTTCAGATCTTTACTCCATTCTAACATAAGCATTTAGTGAAGTGAAAGTGAAAGTTGCTCAGTTATGTCCAATTCTTTTGCGACCCCATGGACTATACAGTCCATGCGGTTCTCCAGGGCAGAATACTGGAGTGGGTAGCCTTCCCCTTCTCTAGGGGATCTTCCCAACCCAGGGATCAAATCCAGGTCTTCTGCCCTGGAGGAGGATTCTTCACCAGCTGAACCACAAGGGAAGTCCATTTAATGCTGTAAATTTACATATTGGTATTGTTTTAGGTGTATCCTACAAATTTTGATATGCTGTCTTTTTTGGTGTATGTTGTAATTTTTCTTTCTATGTATATTATAAATTTCTTTTGAAATTTCCTTTTTGACCTATGGGTCATTTAGAAGTGTGCTGTTTAATTTCCAAGTGTTTGGAAATTTTCCTGTTGTCTTTCCATGACTGACTTTCAGTTTGACTGTTATGGTGAGAGAACACACTATGATTTCAATTCTTTTAAACTTGTTAAGGATTTTTTTTATGTACCAGAATAAGGCTTATCTTCATGGATGTTCCATGGGAGACTGTCTATCCTATTGTTGCTGTGTGAAATGTTCTATCAATATCGATTAGATCCTGTTGTTTGATGGTTTGGTTCAGTTCATCTATATCCTGTCTAGTAGTCTATTAATTGCTTAAAGGAGGGTTAAATCCTTAACTATAATTGTGGATTTGTCTATCTATCTTTTCAATTCTATCAATTTTTGCTTCATGTATCTTGAAGTGCTGTTATTTCTCCATACACATTTCCAGTTGGTGTATCTTCTTAGTGGGTTGACCCTTTTTTCTTTGTGTAATTTCCCTATTTGTCCCTAGTAATTTTATTTGCTATAAAATCTACTTTTTAATGTTAATATAGCCACTCTTGATTTTTTAAATTAATTTTTACATGATGTATTTTCTGATACTTTTACTTTCAATCTACCTACGTCATTAAGTTTGATGTGAGTTTCTTGTGGACAGTAAATAGTTGGGTCATTAAAAAAATCAACTCTACCAATCTCTACTATTTAGTCTGTATTTAGACCACTCACATTTAATGTGATTACTGATAATGTTAAGGCACAATTCTGCCATATTGTCCACTGTACACTGTTTTTTCCTTTTGCTTCCTATTCCTCTTTTTTTTCCTCTTCATATGGCTTACTAGTACATTTCTCAGAGCATTTTGATTTGCTTATAATGATTTTTTAATATGGTACTTTGTATAGTTTCCTTAGGGGTTGCTTTAGGTAGTGCCATACACACAGATAACTTATCAGTCTACCGGTATCCACTTTGAAGTATAGAAATTTTACCTCCATTTTAAGTCCCTTTATCCTACAGTTTACCCTGGGACCAGCATACAGCTTTAGCAGTCTGGGTCCAAAATACGAGGCCCTGTCATTCCTGAACTTGAGGTGTGATCTTGAGGTCTCAAGCCATTCCTGTACCAGTAACATCTGTATAGGCACTGGGCTTGCAGTTTAAAGAAACATAAGAATATAACCATCCGCTATAGCTCAGATCTCAGATGTATGATAAAAGCTCTAGGCAGATGGTCAGAATCAATATATAGTATCATACCTGTGGCTATAACTGGGTAAAATAAAGTACTGGTCTCAGAAGTTGTGGACCCCACCATGAACAGCCACTCCACTTTTAGGATCTGTTTTTACGCTAAGTCGCTTCAGTTGTGTCTGACTCTGTGAGACGCCATAGACTGCCACCTTAAAACCAACAAGCGACTAATCATGTTTCTTGCCCTTTATTGCTTTTCGAGCCCCTAAATCATCCAGTTAGTAGAACAAAGTACACAGTTCTAGATCATGGAATGTATTATGTTCCCAGGTCAGTGTGCTAACCCCTGGCTAAGTCACATTTTGGCATGATCAGAAATGTACTCTAGATAAATTAATCATATAGTTGGAATGAACAAACTGGTAGCAGGAAGATCAGGCTTCTGTAGAGGGCTGGGAACGAAGCAGGGAAGGCCTGAACAAAGGTATGGCTACAGAGACGTAAAGGAATAGAATTATTATACTCAGGAGAAGCTACAGGGTTAGAACGTGAAAGGATACAGCAAGTGACTGGGTTCTGGAGCTAAGGAAGGAGATAGCGCCCGTGGTTTTGACTCTGGGTGGCAGCACTAATGAAAGAGAAAGATCTGGGGGTGGGGTGGAATGGAGAGGAATGTGAGGTTCTGAACACATAAGAGTTTGAGGTCTTGATGACTGGCTGGAAAGACTGGTTAGGAGCTCGAGAGTTAGGGATCTTGATTTGGGAGGCTCCTGGACAGACGTGAGAGTAAAAGATGTGGGAATGGATGACATCACCATTAGGAGGCTGCTGAGAAAAAGAAACAGATCAAAGATTGAACGTTGGTAAGAACGGCAACAACAACAAAACAAATCGAGCGAGGGCAGCTGGACAGCAAAGAGTAGATGGTTCAAAGCAGGCACGAGCTACAGGTCATAGACTGCAAAGATGTCAGGAAAGTTAGGGGCTGGGAAAGGGCCACTGGTCCGGCCCAGGACAAAGAGCTCATGGTGGCACACAAGTCCAGATGCCAGAAACCAGACGCAGAGGACAGGAAGTCAGAAAGGAGGGCCCATGGGAGGTCCAAGGATGGGAGAGAAAGGACAAGCATGAGAGCCCGGCAGTCACAACGCTTGATGGGTGTGGCTATTTGGTCTGGTTTGGGAAAATACCAGAATGTTGCAGGCTGGGAGAAAGAGCACCTAAGGAAAGGATGAACTGGGCCTGTGGAAGGACAGAGGGAGGAGACCAGGTCAGGGAATTGGAAGGAAAATGGGTCAGGAGGAAGCAGAGAGGCGCAAAGCTAGGGGGAAATTTCAGGTGGAGACAAAGCAAGTACAGGACACTGCCCCAAAGCCTCTGAACGCATAATCACTTTTCTTTTTAACCTACAATGCTTCCCTTGTTGAAATTTGTGTGATTCCGTTGGGGCCTAGGGGGTTCCCATATCTGACTAATCAGCAACATTAATTGGGAAACTTAAAAAATACAGATTCCTAGGCCCAAACCCAGCCCCAATGAATAACAATTTCTGGTGGAGGGGGCCTAGGAATCTGCACTGTAAAGCCTCCTCAGTGATTCCTATGGTGATCTGGGTTTGAGACCTCCAAGTATGTTTTAAACCAAAGACGTGTATCAGAATGACAGGGGTAGGCGCTAAGTCCTCAGAGCACAGCTACTAACATTTCCAAAAGCTCCCCAGGAGATCTGGTGTGCACCCTGGTTAAGAATCACAGTGAGGAGATGGGACTGAAAAAGCAACCTGGTCAGGAAGGATACTGACGTCACCATACAGACTGTTTCTCTGTTGCTGACATCACCTGACAATTTCCTCTGGACATTTTTCCTATCAAAACAGCGCCTACTCCCAGCCTGGCTGCCGCAGGTGGACCGATGTGATTCCTTGCGACTTGTCAGCGCATTTCCGAGGCAGCCAGGCCGGTGGGGAGGTCAGCTCCGCCCGTTGGGGAGAGACTGGCTTTGGAACTGTTTTTGCAGCTTCTTTAAGGGAAAGCATATAGAATAACATTGCTCTTTCTCTGAACTAACCACACACTGAACCTTATGAAAGAAACAGTAAGATGCAGAACAGAGACAAGGTGGGAGAAAAAGCCACATTTCACTAGTTCAAGAGAAAATCTGATCAAGTAGATTCAGAATTAATTTGGTCTGAAAATTCCCCGCTCTCTTCTGTTGATTTTTTTTTTAAAGCAGCAGCAACAATACAAAAACTACAAAAATGAGAGCCTGACACATACTTGTCTGGCTTTGACAGAGGCTGCAAGCCCAGCCCTTTTCATACCTCCCAGAGAAACATTTTCTTTTATCCAAAATGGTGGTGTGATCCAGTCCCTGCTCCAACAGCCCCAATGCCTCATCTGTTGGAGTCTTTTAAGTTTACGGCACAGACGGAAGCTGTCAGTTTCTCTCTCTTTTTATAGGACATTCACATTTGCATTCTCAACAGACAGTACACGCCTCAAAGGCCATATTCCCCCCAACATAATAATCCTACGCTTGAAATATGAACAAGATAATAGCAGCATGAAAATATTCTTACCCCGATGAAGGCTGGCTCCAGCTGTGGCTTAGTAAGTCAAAAACTAGTAAACTTGCTTGTAATAACATCCTAAAAATTCCAAAGGTTATTTTCCCTCATCCACAGTTAAAAAGCCATCTCCTACAGAACAGTGTCATGCCTGTGACGTGTCCAGGATTAAGGCAAGAGAGTTCTTGGTTATAGTAATTTGTCTGGTTAGAGATTAAAGAAAAAAAAAACAAACAAACTTGACTTGAGCTGTCAGTTAATATTTTTCACTTAACAACAACAACAAAAAAGCCATTTTCATGCTTCACAGCAGAACTGTGTGATTTTTAAACAGGTAAATTCTCCTCCATGTTTGGCATCTGATAATTTTTTTGCATGTCAGCGTAAGCAAGCAAGCAAAACACGACCGATGAAGTTTCAAACGCGTCTTAGTTACATAAACGGAAGTTAGCTTTCTTTGACATAGAATTACTGAAGCATCTCACTGAAAAAGCAAAATCCTCCTTGCAATTAATAAAGAATTGGGGTATTCTAACCAAGCTGAAAACTAAGAACCTTCAAATTCCAAGTGTTTCCATTCCTGGATGAGCTTTGGTATTCACATGTTAATAGGATGCCTGCTTTTTTTTTTTTTCCTTCTTCTTTTGGCCAATGTTCAGGCCAAAGAGTCTGTGAAACAGACTTTTTCCATCTTATGACCTGCTTTAGAATTTCTTTCTTGCAAAATGTTAGTTATTTTGCTTGGCAGATTGCCTGAACTCATTTTTATTTTCTCTCTCTCCTACTACTTTACCTCTCTCCCGTCTCTCTTCTCTCCCATCTTTCCCCTCTTTTTCTTCTATTCTTTGATAAATTATATATTTAAATCAGAGTTCACTTGGACCTACAGTCTATGTGTGACTTGGCAGGGTTGCTAGAGTTAGCAAATAAAAATACATAATCCCCAGCGAAATCTGAATTTCAGGTAAAAAAATATGCCCCCCACCCGGTTTTTTTTTAAAGTGTAAATATGTCTCAAATGGTGCTTTCCTGATAGCTCAGGGGGTAGAAAATCCGCCTGCATTGCTGGAGGCCCTGGTTCGATTCCTGGGTCGGGAAGGTGCTCTGGAGAAAGGATAGGCTATCGACTCCAGTATTCTTGGGCTTTCCTGGTGGCTCAGATGGTAAAGAATCTGCTGCAATGCAGGAGACCTGGGTTCAGTCTCTAGGTTGGGAGGATCCGCTGGAGAAGGGAATGGCAATCCACTGCAGTGTTCTTGCCTGGAGAATCCCCATGGACAGAGGAGCCTGGTGGGCTACAGTCCGTGGGGTCACAAAGAGTTGGACACAACTGAGCAACTAAGCACGTGGTACACATGTCTCAAATACTGCATGAGACATACTTACACTCGTAAACTATCCCTTATTCAGCTGACACTCAAAGGGAATTGGGTGTCTTGTATTTTATCTGGCAATCCTAGTTTCGAGGTTAAACAGAGGGAGGTGAAACAACAAAGACTTCCATTGACAACTCCTGGCAGAAGAGGCATTTCCACTTCTGTCCTTCTGAATGTCTCTGGTCTAGGGACAGCATTCTCCATGGCATTGCTTCAGTTTATTTTTGATCAATCCAGCTTGAATAAAAGATCCACAGAGGGTACCACATCCTGATACTGAAGGAGTCCACTCAGAGTTCCAGGGCTGACCCACTATCACCTGAATCCAGAACCTGTGCAACTGGTCCCTCAGGCAACATGCGATCTTAGTCCAAGCAACAGACACCATACAAATACTTGAGTTTTAATGGCTCACTTTTCTTCCAAATTTGATCCTTGAATTTAATGCTTTCAAAGGCACTGAATTCTGCTGTTCTGACTCTAAGGCTGTACAGCATGATTGGTAATGGTATGATTAAAAAAAGAAGAAGAAGAATTCAAACGCACTTCAAAATATAATGAAATGGTCACCTCTTGGACATTCTCAAGGGAAGATAAAAATAATGATATGCTACAGACATTTAAAGATAAGATAAACACCTTAATTATGCTAATTTTTAATTCAAGTGTATTCTCCAACATCTAAGTACTCCCAGGGGTATAACACAATTTAGAAGTGCTGTTCTGCAGTTTACAGACACAGTCATATTTAGTATCTGGAAATAATCTGCAGTCTAATAGCAGAAATGAAGGCTGTAGCGAAGTGCAGTTGAAAGCATGGGCTCAGGCGGCAAAATGAGTTGAAATCCCAGCTCTGTCACACAATAGCTGTGTGACTCTGGGCAAATTACTTACCCTCTCAGTGCATCATATCCCTTAGCTGTAAATGGGGATAACCATCCCAGAGAGCTGTGAGAATAATATGAGTAAAATCTTAGAACAGTGCCTAGCACATAGTAAATGCTCAGTAAATTGAAGGGGTGAAAGTCATACGACCTAGCCAAAACTGTCCGCAGGAAAACAAAACTCACAAAATTAAGAGACTACCTCCATTTTCACAAGTGACTCATGAGAAAAAAAGATTTTTTGTTTTTGTTTTTGTGGTCGGATGGATAACATCTATTTTTTCAAAATTAAAAATAAAGATATTTTATGTATTTATGCATTAAAAATCCTCTGTTTTTAGAGTAATCTGCTTCTGAAAGTAGCATCACCCTGTTTCTAGAAGTAAGGCTGTAGGGTCACCAGTTCTCCCCAAATACTGGTTGTTTTTCTCGTCTCACCCTGCTTATTCATTCTCCTTACTTGCCAAAACTCCGAAAGCAAATGAATAATACTCTCTCCCCCATCCCTACAATCCAATTAATCTCACTCAATCCTCTCAATTTAGTGTTAAACAGACTTTCAAATGAAACAGTCCCCGGTCGCCGGGTTTCCCACCATCTGGTGACGCAGAGCTTCATTTGTTTGTGTTTGGAAGCAGCTGCTGAGCCCGGCAGCGCTTAGGTCTACAGTGCAGCCCACGTTTCTGCAGTCTGAGGCGGTGTCAAAGAAAGGGTGCTTTCAAGTCCACCGCTTGTAGGGGAATTTCCTTGCTGGGACATGCTACCTATGTGAGCTCTCCGAGCTTGGGTTCTTTATCTATAAAAAGGGAGATTCTAATGCTGTCGATGTTTTCGAGGAGCTATGAGGATTCAAAGAACTGACTCACCTACAGGGTGATCCTGTGTTCAGTTTATGCCAGCTGTCCCTGCATCACTGTTATATATTGTACAACCCTCCGAGTTTAGAAAGCATTAGCACACAGTCTGGTCTACAGTTAGAATTCAGTATTTGTAACCTCTTCGTCATGATACATATAACCCCACGGTACTATTTGAAAGAAATGCTTTACATCCCACAGAGCCATCATTTTTAAAGCAGGAATGACCTTCTTCACACAGAAGGATGAGTGCATGTGTGTGAATGTTTTGTCACCTGTCCATTATTCCTACAGTCCCTGTCCCTTCCTGTGTGTGTGTGTGTGTGCGTCTGTGTGTGCATGCTCAGTTGTACCTGACTCTTTACGACCCTATGGACTGTAGCCTGCCAGGCTCCTCTGTCCATGGGATTTTCCAGGCAAGAATACTGGAGTGGGTTGCCATTTCCTCCTCCAGGAGATCTTCCCAACCCAAGGACTGAACCTGTGTCTCTTTCATCTCTCATGCCGACAGGTGGATTCTTTACCACTAGCGCCACCTGGGAAGACTGTTCAGTCATTTAAGAAGCTCAAAGTGGAGATGGAATTCTCTGTGGCAGAAACTTGAGGCTTAAATACTTTACATGCTTCAGGGGGATCATGTGAACACTGCTTTACCAAGCCACTCTGCCAACAGCAGAAGGCCCTTTGAGGTGAGCAGGTGGGCCACGGCTGGGGAACTGTCCTTTGATTTCTGCCAGCTTCTTGGACTGTCAGATGAATTCCAGACTCCAGCCCCTGCTACTTCCAAGACCTCCATCACTGTGCAGAAATACCACCTTGACTCATGGCCTGTAACCAGGCTTCCTCCTGACTCCTCCCGCAAGCCTCCTCCCGGGCTCTGTGGGCTACAGCTCTCTAAACTTTATGGTGGGAGAGCAGAGGATCAGGGCTTTTAGGGAGATGCCAGCCTTTTGCTCAGAAACAGGATTTCTTCCTTCCTATCCTACTTCATGAGCTCTCTGCAGCAGACCTAAAGCAGTGCCTCCAACAGGGATCTCAGGTCTGTCACTGCCAGCTTGGGAGGTCTCACTCGCTGAGACCTTGCCTTTCCCGTCTGTAATATGAGATGCAGTAACGTCACCGGACTGTGGTGAGACAGAAATCAGACAACGTGTCTGGCAGAGTGCTTGGCACAAAGTAGACATTGAATGCATGGGGAGTATGCATTTTGGTACCAGGCTGCCTGAGAAGGCACCAGCATTAGAGAGAGGCATGGGAGTGCAAAGAGAATCTGTGATCTAGGGGTGGGAGGGATGGGGGAAACTCAGTTTGTAAATATACAAGCTCTGCATTTTACAGATTTACATTTAATTAAAATCCATAGAAAAGAAAGAGCAAATCAAGCCAATAGTATTTCTGAAAGAAGATATACGAAATACACAGCGGATGCATTCAAACCAGCCTCTCTGTTACCCTGCATTCATTCATTTACTCACACTAATAATCTTTTACTGAGTAAGTATTATGCTCTAAATGCTGGGCCAGGCTTCAACACAAGAATGTGAAGCAGCTTTATGAAAGAAAACATTTGGATGAAGCATAATCAGTCTGTTAATGTCAGGCAATATTTATTGATTACGTACTGCCATCAATACATATGGTAATATTTATTGATTTACCGCAGTCTCCCTTGGCCAGAGTGACTCAGAAAAATATTGCCATCTGCTACAACCACACTGAACACAGAGGAGCTCCAGTTTACTAATGAATGTCTCTTTGGACTGAAAGAGCTCATTGCAAAGGTGCCAAGCTCACTTCCACAGACTGTCCACCTTAATCATCAAGTGAGAGAAGTGGTTGCTTCTCTGGCTGAGTTAGAGGTTGGTGCAAAATAACCCTTCCTGTACAGCAGTCACTCCAAATACATGTTCCGTGAGGCTGTGAATGGGTCCTGGAATTTTCCGAGTTGTCACTCCCTTGAGTCAAAGCTTTCTTTGGCTCTAATATAATGCCTTGGGTTCTCTGAGGGGAGTCCTGCAGGGCTCCCTATAAACTAGCCTGTCGGGCAGGGTGGGCCAGAGAGAGGCCGCACAGCAGACAGACTCCTTGGAGGCAGATCTTTAGACAAGCCCTGGTTTCCTCGCCTGTAAAATGGGAAGGAAGAACTTCCTCTCCAGGCTGTGAGGAGGCTGGAAGAGGCCATCCTCATCAGTGACCAAGCCTGGGCCACAAACGTGGCAGGGCCCCTGCACGTCATTTCCTTTTCTTCCCTCACTTCCTTGGCACGAGTTATTAATAATATCTCATTTGTTGGTCAGTAACCTTTACTATGTCTTATGAACCTGGGTTGACAAAAATGAATTTGTGTGGTTTGACTTGCACTAAAAAAAAAAAAAAATACTAAGAATAGAAAACATCAGTGTCATGGCAGGTAATGTTTTGTGACACTTTCGTTTGAAACATACACTCTCACAGGATGTGCTGTATGGCTGACTGAGTAGGTTATATTCGAAAATTTGAGATGTGTATGTACTCCAAAGAATGAAAGCAGGAGGGGATATTTGTATACTCACGTTCATAGCAGTGTAATTCACAACAGCTAAAAGGGTAGGTGTACTTTAAATGATTATTGATGGATAACTGGATAAATAAAATGTCTATACACGACGGAATATTATTCTGTTTTAAAGGGATAGAAAATGCCTTTTTAAAGAGGAAGGAAATTCTGACACAGAGTATAACATGGATGAACCTTGAAGACATTATGCAAAGTGAAATAAGTCAGACATGAAAGGACAAATACTGTCTGATTCCACTTCTATGAGGTCCCTAGAGTAGTCAAAATTATAGAGACAGCGAGTGGAGTAGCGCATACCATGGGCTAGAGGGAAGAGGAAACAGAGAGGTATTGGCTATGGCAATTTATTAATTTGGTATTAATGAGAACAGAACTTCAGTTTGGGAAGATGAAGATCTCTGGGAATACTTGGTGGTGATGGTAGCCACAGAAATGTGAATGTACTAAATGCTTCTGGATTGTACGCTTCAAGATGCTTAAAGTGGTAAATTTTATGTTATGTGTATTTTATCACAATTAAATTACAAACCCTTTAAATAATAAAAAAAATTTAAAAAGCTTGAGATACCCTGAGCTAGCTGACACCTTGAGAGATATGCTTGGATGGAATCCAGGCATAGAGAAAACAGAAAGCACGAGTCCAGGGGAACCGAACAGGAGATGGGATCGGACTTCCTAGTTTGGTCAAATAATTTTCTTTTATGATCTCTGGGATGATGGGCCTTTGCGTCTGGTGTATGGATATGGAAGTTAAGGTTTGCAGCCTTGTTCTGCGATGGCATAAGTTCCAATCTACATTTCTGGATTCATTTAGTATTTTAACCTGAGAGTACAATTAACGCAAAGTGAAAGTGTTAGTCACTCAGTCACGTCTGAGTCTTTGCCACCCCATGGAGCCCACCAGGCTCCTCTGTCCATGGAATTCTCCAGGCAAGAAAACTGAAGTGGGTAGCCAGTCCCTTCTCTTCCCGACATCCTCTGGGGTCACAAAGAGTTGGGCAAGACCGAATGACTGACAACCAGCACAGAGCGACATCTAATTTCCGCCTCAGGTGAAACAGCTTCCTGCCCCCTCCTCCCTTTCAGCAACGTTGCCCATTCCCAGTTGGACCAGTTGGTTCCTGAAGGCTGGGTCAAAGTCTTCCCTCCATATCCACTGGACACACCACACCTCTCAAGGGCCTTCAATCTCATTGCACCTATGTAAGGAGGGAGTCTGAGGAGCCCGAAAGAGCCTTCCACGGTTATTTTTTATTCTGTGCCTAAGAACTGGAGAAACGGGATCTGGCCACTTTTCTCTAAACAAAGGGCGTATACTAGATTTCTCATTTTCCTAGCAGACAGGATCCTGGCAAATGACTTAAACAGATACGGAAAGGCAGTCTCTCGGGAAGGTATCTCACGGGCTAAACGAACAGTCACAGTTCATCATTTTAGACACCGATTGCTATGGCCAAAATAAATATCAGGAAGGTTTCAGATTTCTCTAAAAAGAAAATAACCTCTTTTGGTAACAGTTCTCAAATCAACTTTGATCTCTCAAATTCCAAAACCTATTACATGATTAGTTTCTATAATCTTATTATTAAAAGCACATGCATAAGTGAGAGATTTCTTTCTATGTTTAGCACATAACTGTTCCTTTGTATATTTTCCCTCCATATTTAACATTTTCTAAGGTAAGTCTACAACGGGCATAAGATATGTTTAATAAATAACTATGGGCTGTGTCCCCTCTCCCAAACTTATATGTTGAAATCCTAACCCTTAATGTAATGGTATTAGGAGGCAGGCCTTTGGGAGGTATGAGGTCATGAAGGTAGCATCGGCACGAATGGGATTAATGCCTCCTTACAAGAAGAGACACGGCAGAGTTTGCTTCCTGTCTCTCCATTCTTTGCAGTGTGAAGACACGGCAAGAAGATAGCCGCCTGCAAGCCAGGAAGTTTTGGTTTTGGCACTGAGCCGGCCAGCAACTTGATCCTAGATTTGCTAGCCTCCAAAGCTATGAGAAATAACTTTCTGCTGTTTATATGCCACTGAGTCTATGGTAGTTTGTTATACAGTGGCCTGAATTGATGGAGTTGATATAAACTCATTGATATAACATGGATCACCTTTCACCTTTATAAATGACTCACAGGCACACATCAGACACCTGGAAAGGAGCTTTGGACATCATTTAGACCCACTTTGTTCTACCAGTCAGTGATATCCAAGTCTTCCAAGATGCTTAAGGTCAGCAGCGGTGGAGGTGAATTCTCCAGCCACCTCTGGGGACAGGTAAAGCCATGGACTGCTGGCCTCTGGTCCTACAGTCTGGAGGCCGGGAGAAGAGCACTTCCGGGTGACATCTCTGGAGAAAACTGACCACTCAGCCTTTTTCTTCACAGCCCCAGCTTCTCTAGACTTTGTAAACTTCCTGCTGCTGTCCAGTCACTAAGTCATATCAAACGTTTCGCAACCCCATGGACTGCTTTCCTGTCCTTCGCTATCTCCCAGAATTTAACAGTGATACATCTAACCATCTCATCCTCTGTCACCCTGCTTCTTCTTTTGCCTTCAATCTTTCCCAGCACCAGGGCCTTTTCCAGTGAGTCTTTGCATCAGGTGGCCAAAGTAATAGACATTCAGCATCAGTCCTTCCAGTGAATATTCAGGGTTGATTTCCTTTAGGATTGACTGGTTTCATCTTGCTGTCCAAGGGACTCTCAAGAGTCTTTGTAAACTTAACCCTTTCTAATGGTGTTATCGTTTTAAAAGGAGAGATGAAAATTCTCATTAAGCTCTGATCTGTACCAACTGCAGAGACAAGGTTGCTTTCCCTCTTCCTCTCTTTTCACTTTCTCTCTATGTCACATATTATCACTGTTAAATAGTAATAATAAGAATTTACTGAGTGCCTACTAGGTTCTCCTGGGTTCCCTTACCCTCCTGCTCTCCACCCGGGTGCCCTTTCCCAATAAAATCTCTTGCTTTGTCAGCACATGTGTCTCCTCGGACAATTCATTTCCGAGTGTTAGACAAGAGCCCAGTTTCGGGCCCTGGAAGGGGTCCCTCTTCCTCCAACAAACGGAGACTCTGGCGGAGACTCTTCTTCGCTGAGACTGACATCCTGACCACTCGGGGTACTCAGGGGCCAGCTTGCCTGCCAATGGACCAGATCCAGCGGCCGCAACTGGGACCCTTTTGTCCCTGGTCTCCTCCTGACGCGGACAACTGGCCAGAGTGCCCCGACCAGTAAGGAACAAGAGACTTTATTGACCTCTCTCCTCTTCCCTCTCTCTTTCCTCTCCTTAACTCTTCCTATCCTTCCCTGTTTTTCTAGTCCCCTGGTCCTGGATGCAGGAATCTGGTCGAAGGGCCCTCAGCCTGAGCTGAGAATTGGAGACTGATCACCTCCTCTTGGCAGAGAACTCGAATTCTGCTTCTGGTTTGGGCTGATTTCTGGTAGGGCCGAGTTCCAGTCCTCCCTTCTCTGGAGGCCCAGGGAAAAGTCCCATAACGCCTGGGCATCTGTAGGTGGCAGGAGATGTCTGTAAGGCCACCCCTTTCGCCCCCCTCTCCCGCCTCCTCCCCCTTCTTCTTTCAACCTGGCTTCCTTTCCTCCCTTGAAATCTTCGATGTTAGTACTTGGATCTGAAGCTCTGTGTCTCTATAGGAAGTTTTCTGAGAGACTCTATTCTTGTATTTAAGGGCTTCCCTGGTGGTGCAGAGGTTAAAGCATCTGCCTGCAATGTGGGAGACCTGGGTTCGATCCCTGGGTCGGGAAGATCCCCTGGAGAAGGAAATGGCAACCCACTCCAGTATTCTTGCCTGGAGAATCCCATGGACAGAGGAGCTTGTGGGCTACAGTCCACGGGTCGCAAAGAGTTGGACACGACTGAGCGACTTCAGTTTTTACTAGGTAATGGGCCCTTACCATATATTCCAACTACTGTATTAACTTTGGAGAAAGAAGGTTTTGTGGGTTGCTCTAGTTCAGTTTGAGCTCATAATAGTTTCCCAGTCTTTTATTGTACAATGTGCACGCCGGGCAGACCATTTCCTTCCACTACATTTTGTTATTTCTTTTTCGTAAAAATTTAACTGTTTGTGTTTAATCCAGTTTCCTTAATTTATGAAGGTCATTTTGAATCCTCATTTATTCTTTAAAGTTATCGCTATTTTGTTCAAATGCCGATGGGTGCTGCCTTAGGAGTTTTCTACAAGCCTATGCTTTCGACCTCAGACTTGAGCATTGGTTGGCCAGTGGTGGGCAAATCTGGATTAAGCAAGCACAGTGACCCTGCCAAACTGCAGTCTTCCCTGTGTCTGGGAGATCTCCATTTGCTCCTTATTCCTAGAACTTTTCTAGTAAAGATGTTAAATCTAAAAGGATTTCAGTCTGCCTTAGTCACTTGCTCTAAAAGGTCATCACCATAGTCAAGGTCATGGAGGTTTTTTTTTCTTTCTTTTCTTTTGGCTGTGCCATGCAGCGTGCGGGATCTTAGTTCCCTGACCAGGGATCAAACCCGTGTCCTCTGCACTGGGAGCATGGTGGAGTCTTAACCACTGGACCGTCAGGGAAGTCCCCATGTAGGTTTTCTTCTGTGCGATCTTCCAGGAGTCTTACGGTGCTGTGTTTTACACTTAGGTCTGCGATCCATTGTGGGTTAATTTTAGTGAGGAGTGTAAGGCTGTGTCTGGATTCATTTTTTGAATATGTGGATATACAGTGTTCCGCCACCATTTGTTGAAAAGACCATCTGTGTCCATCGGATTGTCTTTAATTGCTTTTCTGAGACCGGCTGACTATATTTAGGTGGGTCTGTTTCTGGGCTCTCTATTGTGTTCCATCATTACTTAGCTACTTTTTTGCTAAGTACTGTAGCTTTATAGTAAGCCTTGAAGCTGGGTAGTTTGGGCCCTCCAACTTTGTTCTTCTTTCCTCTTGTATTGGCTATTCGACGTCTTTGCCTCTTCCCTTACAGACTTTAGAATCAGTTTGTTGATATCCACAAAATAACGTGCTGGAATTTTCATTCAGATTGCACTGGATCTAAAGATGATGTTGGGGAATTTGTTAACTTTTTATTAGAAATATTCCATTATGTTTCCAGTACATTGGAAAGAATTCCAGTATTCCAATATGCCAGAATTGTTTATCCATTTACCAGTTGATGTATATTGGGGTTGTTTCCAGTTTCTGACTATCAAGAGTAAAACCACTATTAAAATTCTTGTACTAATCTTTTAATGACATATGTTTTTCATTTTTCCCATGTTAATAATTACAGATGGAACTGTGTACCTAATTGCTGGGGAATGCAATAAATGTGTGTATAAGAAACAGTTTTTTAAAATGGTTATGTGAGTTTTACACTCACAACAGCAATACACAAGAGTTTCAGTTGCTTCATAACCCATGATTGTTTGGTGGTGTTGGTCTTTTCAGTTTTAATCATTCTAGTGGGTATATAGTAGTATTTCATTGTGGCTTTAATTTGCATTTCCCTGAAGATGAATATTATCAGTAAAATGAATGTTCTCCATTCCTTATTGGCCACTTATATATCTTCTTTTGTTTTGTTCAAGGCTTTGCCCATTTAAAAATATCTGTGTTTTCATCATTTTGTTATTGAATTGTCAGAACTCCTTATATACGCTGGACACAAAGTATTTGTCAGGTATATGTACTGTAAATATATTCTCCCAGTTTGGGTCTTGTCTTGTCATTTCAATGACCATAGATTTGGAATTTTGATGAAGTCCAATTCATCAGGGCTTTCTTTTCTCTGGTTTTGTGGTTTCTGTAAGAAATCATTGCAGGTTATAAAGAAACTGTCCGATGCTTTCTTTTAGAAGCTTTGCAGTTTTGGGTTTGTTGAGGTCTGTGATCCATCTCCATTGTGTCTGGGGTGAGATTCATATGTTTCCCCAGCAGCTGCTCAAGCACCATTTGTTGACGACTTGGCTTTCCCCACTCAACAGCTTAATGTCTTTATCAAAAATCAGGTGACCATATATTTGTGGGTCTATTTCCAGACTCTATTTTATCTGTCTTAGGTCAGTGCCACACTATCTTAATTACTTTAGTTTTACAGTAAGCCTTGAAATCAGGTACTGTACGGCCTCCAAATTTGCTCTTCTTCAACACTGTTTTGGCTACCAAGGTCCCTTGCTTGTCTATAAAAATTTGCAAGGCAACTTGTCATTTTCTATCAGTGTCCTACTGCCCTTTGATTAACATTACGTCATAGTTGTATAAGAACTGACATATTAACATTCAATTAGCCTTCCAATTTCGGAGAAGGCAATGGCACCCCATTCCAGTACTCTTGCCTGGAAAATCCCATGGACGGAGGAGCCTGGTGGGCTGCAGTCCATGGGTAGCAAAGAGTCGGACACGACTGAGAGACTTCACTTTCACTTTTCACTTTCATGCATTGGAGAAGGAAATGGCAACCTACTCCAGTGTTCTTGCCTGGAGAATCCCATGGATGGGGAGCCTGGTGGGCTGCCGTCTATGGGGTCGCACAGAGTCAGACATGACTGAAGCGACTTAGCAGCAGCAGCAGCAGCCTTCCAATTTATGAACTTCTCTCCATCTAAGTCTAAAATTTCTCTCCTCAAGGTTTAATGTCTTTTGCTAAATTTATTCAGCATTTTATGTCATTGTAAACAGGGTGGCTTTTATTTCATTTTGCAACTGTTAACTGTTTATTGCTATTAGAAACACAGTTGAGTTTTGTAAACTGACCCTGCTGAATTCATTTACTGGTTCTAGCAGCATGTGTGCTAAGTTGCTTCTGTCGTGTCCAACTCTTTGGACTCTGTAGACGGTAGCCCACAGGCTCCTCTGTCCATGGGATTCTCCAGGCAAGAATACTGGAGTGGGTTGCCGCGCTCTCCTCCAGGAGATCTTCCTGACCCAGGGATTGAACCTGTGTCTTTTATGTCTCCTGCATTGGCAGGGGGGTTCCTTACCACTAGCACCACCTGGAAAGCCCTAGTAGTTGTTTATTAAATTTCTTAGGATTTTCTCTATAAGAAATCATTCATAAAGATTTTTCCAAAAGATTTTTCAATCTTTATGTCTATTATTTCCTTTTCTTGCCTTATTGCACCGACTAGAACTTCAGAGAAGGGGATGACAGAGGATGAGATGGTTGGATGGCATCACCGACACAATGGACATGGGTTTGGGTGGACTCCGGGAGTTGGTGATGAACAGGGAGGCCTGGCATGCTGCGGTGCATGGGGTTGCAAAGAGGCGGACACAACTGAGCAACTGAACTGAACTGAACTGAGAACTTCCAGTGCAATGCTAAATAGAGAAGATAATGCAGACATTAATGCTATGTTCTTGATCTCAGGAGGAAAGTGTTTGGTATTTCACCATTGAATATGATGTTAGCAGGAGGTGTGGGGGCAGATTCCCTTTGTCAGATAAAGTAAGATCTCTTCTTGTCCTAGTTTGCTGAGAGTTTTAAAAGTCATAGATGGGTGCTGAATCATGTCAAATGCCTTTCCTTCATTGATTTAGAGGATCATATGGTTTTCTCCATTATTTTATTAATATGGTAGATTATATTAATTATGTTTTCTAATGTTAAGTCAACTATTCATTCCTGTGATAAACCCTATTTGGTTATAATGAATCATATCCTCGTGTATCACTGGATCATATATACTAATGGTTTGTTAAGACGTTTAAGTTTTTAGTGTTTATAAGAAATATTGGGTGATAACTTTCTTATTAGTGATAACTTTCTTTCTTACAATCCTATGTCATATTTTGGTATCAAGGTTACACTGACTTTATAACAATAAATTCAGTAGTTTTTTTTCCTTTCCTATTTTCTGAAGGAGTTTGTGTAAGACTAGTAGATCATTTTTGGTGTTTCATTGGTAGAAATATTTCTTACTTAAGTTTTGATGGAATTTGCCAGTGAAACCATCTGGCTCTGGAGGAATTTTCTTTGTGGAAAAGTTTTGAATACAAATTCAAATTCTTTAATAGTAATAGGGTCATTCAGATATTCTATTTTTTTCTCATGGCAGTTATGATAAATTACATTTTCTGAGGAAACTATTTCATCTAAGCTGTCAAATTAATTAGCAGAAATTAATTCATAATATCCAGTTATTACTGTTTAAATTTCTGTAGGACATGCAGTTATGACGACTTTTTCTTTGCTGACGTTGGTAATTTATATTTTTCCTCTTTTCTTCCTTGATTAGTTCCATCAGTGTTTTGCTAATTTTACTAAATTTTTAAAAGAAACAAATTTTGGCTTTCTTAATTTTTTTCTATTGTTTTACAATTTCTACTCCTATTGTTATATGTATTTCTTCCTAATTATTTTGGTTTAATTTATTCTTCCTTTTCTAGCTTCTTAAAGTGGAAGCATAAATTACAGTTGTTCACCTTTGTTCTCTTCTCATCTAGCCATGTAAAGTTATATATTTGTTTTTGTTGTGCATATTGTTTTAGTGAATCCAATAAAAGCTCATAAATTGTACATGCATTTTCATTCAGTTAAAATTATTTTCTAATTTCCTTTTTGATTATTCTATTTAGGAACGCGATTTAACTTTTAAATATTAGAGGTTTCCTGGAATTCCATTGCTCTTGACTTATAATGGAATCATGCTGTGATCATAGAACATATTCTTTAAGATTTTAATCCTACAGAATTTATTGATATGCCTTTTACTGTGCACAATAAGGTCTATCTTGGTGAGCGAATCATGTGTGCTTGATTACATTATATCTTACACTTTTTGGGTAGCGTTTTATAAATTTCAGTTAGGACAAAGTGGTTGTTGATGTTCAAATCTTCTATGTGCTTCCTAATATTTTGCTTAATTTTTTTTAATCGATTAGTGAAGAAAGGGATTTAAAAGATTTCTATTGTTGTTCTCTCAGCTTTTGTTTCACATATTTTGATGATCTATTAGCAAATACACCCATATTATGACTGTTATGGTTTCTTCATTAACTAACCTTTTTAGAATGAGAAAATGTTCTTTTTACCTCTTCTAATACTTTCCATCTAGACCTCTATTTGGTAGTTTAATAGTATCACCCTAGCTTTCTTATACTTACTATTTACACAGTCTACCTTTCCCTCTTTTGGCTTCAACCTGCTGTTTTTTGTATTTAAACTGTATATCTTAAAGACAGTAGGCAGTCTTTTCAGTCTAACCTATTTTGGTATTCTATTTTAATGCCTCCAATGGCATTTATGCTCTTTTGGATATTTTTAGTGTTTTGCTAGGTATTTCACCATGCATCCTTAACTTACTGCCAGCCTACCTGCATTTAATATTATTATATATCACTTCACATAAAATGTAAGAATCTTGTAGTCATGCAATTCCACTTACCCTCTCTTATCCTTTGAGCTATTTTATCATATATTTTATATTTGCATACATCATAAATTCCATAAAACAGTATCTTATTTTTAACATTAAATAATCTTTTATATTTACACATATATTTTTCATGTCCTGTAAATACTTCCTTCATGTAGGTTTGAACTTCCACCTGATATTATTACCCTTCAGTCTGACAAATTTCCTTTATCATTTATTGTAGTGCAAGCCTCCTGGAGACAAATTCTCTCAGATTATATAACATCAAAAATAACTTTATTTCACTTTATTTTGAAGGATATTTTAGATAGATTTATAATTCTAACTTGACATTTATTTATCTTCTTTTTTTTTTTTTTTCTGTCTTTCAGCACTTTAATGATGTCTTTGCTTGTATTCCAGCCTCTGTACTCTGTGGTAGGAATCTTTTGGTTAACTGCATCACTGATACCTTAAACATAATATGTTATTTTTCTCTACCAATGTTTAAGATTTTCAAGATCTCTTTAATTTAGGTTTCAGCAATTTTACTATAATCTTTTAAGGTGTGGTTTTACTTTTCTTTATCCTGTTTAGGATTTGTTGGGAGAAGGAAATGGCAACCCACTCCAGTGTTCTTGCCTAGAGAATCCTGTGGACAGAGGAGCCTGGTAGGTTGCTGTCCATAGGGTCGCACAGAGTCAGACATGACTGAAGCGACTTAGCATGCATACATGCATTGGAGAAGGAAATGGCAACCCACTCCAGTGTTCTTGCCTGGAGAATCCCAGGGACAGAGGAGCCTGGTGGGCTGCCGTCTATGGGGTCGCACAGAGTGGGACACGACGGAAGCGACTTAGCAGCAGCAGCACGATTTGTTGAGCTTCATGTAAGTTCATGTTTTCAGCCAGTTTAGGAAGGTTTCAGCTATTAGTTCTTCAAATGTTTTTTCTGATCTACTTCTCTGTCCTCTGCTCTGGGACCCCAATTACATGTATATTATATTGCTTGACACTGTCCTATAATTCACTGAGGTTCTGCTCATTGTTTTTAATCTTCATTCTCATTGTTCTTCATATTAGATAATGCTTACTGATCTGAAGTTTATTTCCCTGTTATTTCATCATTTCCATTTTTCACTTAAGATTATCCAATGACATTTTCATTTTAAACATGTTGCTTTTCAGTTGCAGAATTTTTATTTGGTTTGTCTGAATCATTTTCATTTCCCTGCTGAGAGTCCTCTTCTTTTGCTTACTATGATCATGTTTTTGTTTATGTTCTTGAACATATTTTATTTTATTTTTTTACATTATTTTATTTTATTTTTTTAATTTTTATTTTTACTTTATTTTACTTTACAATACTGTATTGGTTTTGCCATACATTGACATGAATCCACCACGGGTGTACATGAGTTCCCAAAGATGAACCCCCCTCCCACCTCCCTCCCCATAACATCTCTCTGGGTCATCCCCGTGCACCAGCCCCAAGCATCCTGTATCCTGCATCGGACATAGACTGGCAATTCGTTTCTTACATGATAGTATACATGTTTCAATGCCATTCTCCCAAATCATCCCACCCTCTCCCTCTCCCTCTGATTCCAAAAGTCTGCTCTACACATCTGTGTCTCTTTTGCTGTCTTGCATACAGGGACATCATTGCCATCTTTCTAAATTCCATATGTATGTGTTAGTATACTGTATTGGTGTTTTTTTTTCTGGCTTACTTCACTCTGTATAATCGGCTCCAGTTTCATCCATCTCATTAGAACTGATTCAAATGTATTCTTTTTAATGGCTGAGTAATACTCCATTGTGTATATGTACCACAGCTTTCTTATCCATTCATCTGCTGATGGACACCTTGAACATATTTTAATATCTACTTTAAAGTTATTGTCTGAAAATCCCAACATTTAGGTTACTTTTTTTCTTGATTATGGATAACAGTTTCCTATTCCTACACATATTCTTTAATTTTGGGTTAGGCAATAAATATTTTGCATGGTATGTTATAGAGGCTTTAGATTCTGTTTTATACCTTTAGAGTATTAATATTTTTGTTCTTTCAGACAAATCACTAGCTGAACTTGTGAATACTTAGGATTACATTTTGTTATGATCTACTTTGGTTTTGCTCTTAAGTTTTAGGGTGAATCTTTATTCTTAAAGGCAAGGCCTTTCTGAGGTTTCAGGCAAAAACCCAAGTATTTGTAATGATTTACATTAGATTCCCTATAACTTGGGTGAGATTCAAATTCCATACTCTATAGGCAGTCGTAGGCAGTAGATGTTGACATCTCTGCTCAGCTTTTCAGTGGTTCAGTTATTGTTTTCCACTGGGCTCACTGGCCTTTCCCCATACATATGCAGTTTAGAAGTCATTCAAGCATGACAGGGAATTTAAATACAGAAGTGGAACTCTCTTCTGTATGGCTGCCTTCTCTCTGGAATTTCCTCCCTTAAATCCCAGCCACCCTGGCAGCCTTGAACTCCATCTTCAGACACTTCAAGATTATATGATTATGGCCTTGAATCGCAGTTGTTCTTTGTGGAATGTGGAGTGCCCTCAGAGGAGAAGCTGCCTAACTGTAGATCTCATGCATTCCAGTTTCTTTCTTTCAAGGGTCAAAATGCCAACGTTTTCTGCCTTTTCTCGATCAGACTCTAGTGTCTTCAAATTCTAAGTTTTGTTTTTTTTAAGAATATTTCATCTGGAGTTTTCAATAGTTATCAGCAGGAGAGTTAATCCAACATAAGCTTCTCTATCACTGAGAACACTGGCATTCTATCACAAAAATTTTAATTTGTGTGTGTGCTAAGAATAAACTGTAAAAAGATCTAAAAAAACTCTCATCTTTATGAATACTCAGAAAACCATTCAATAATATATCCTGAAGGGATCCTCAGGTGTTATCCAGACTACTCTGTCCTATAAGGCAGTCCCTATACAGTGACATATCATGTGTTATGATTAACCTCCTGCTCTTACTTACTTGTTTCAGGAGGTAATGCTTACTGAAGTAACGTTAATTACCAATGTTTCAGTAATGACTCCATACAAGTATATACTGCAAAATGATCATCACAGTAAGTCTAGTTGACATCTATTACCACACATAGTTACACTTTTTTGTGTGTGTGATGAGTGCTTTGAAGATTTACTCTTAGCAACTTGCATATATTTAATACAGGATTATTAACTATAGTCACCATGATTTACGTTACATTCCCAGGGCTTTTAAGTTTTATAGCTAGAAGTTTGTATGTTTTGACCACCTTCACCCATTTTGTCCACTGCTCACCCCCTGTCTCTGGAGGCTACTAATCTGTTCTTGGTATCTATGAGCACTCTCTCTCTCTTTTAAAGATTCTACATCAAGTGAGGTTATATGGTATTCGTCTTTCTGTTGGACTTATTTCACTTAGCACGATGCCCTCAAGGTCCGTCTGCGTTGTCACAAGTAGCAGGATATCCCTCTGTTTAAAGCTGAATAATATTCCATTGTGTACACAGACCACATTTTCTTTATCCATTCATCTGTCAGTGAACACTTAGGTTGCTTCCATGTCTTGGCCATCGCAAATAATGCTAATCTCCAGCTAGGTTGGTAAAGAATCTGCCTGCAATGCAGGAGACCTCGCTTCGATTCCTGGGTCAGGAAGATCCCCTGGAGAAGCAAACGGCAACCCACTCCAGTATGCTTGCCTGGAGAATCCCATGGACAGAGGAGTCTGGTGGTGTACATACAGTCCATGGGGTTATAAGAGTCAGATATGACTTCGCAACTAAACCGCCTCACTTTTAAAAGAGGCCAGTGAGGAAAGATGCTTCCTTGGAAAATGAGCTGTACGGAGACTCAATTTTATACTACAATTTAAATCCATAAAATGCCTTTAAATAACTCACAGTTCATGGAACTCTACAGACAAAGGGATGTAGAGGCATCTTGGAAGTTGACATTTTCCCACCAAACCACAAATGCGGAACATGTATCTTTCCCAGTGCCTGTGTGTATGTTAGTGACAGTTTCCTTTGCGGTGCTTCACCCCTTCAGTTCCCACGGAGTTCATAATTTTGGTCTGCTTTATCAGGTTATCTCGGGCTTCCCTGGTGGCTCAGATGGTAAAGAATCTCCCTGTAATGCAGGAGACCTGGGTTCAATCCCTGGATGGGGAAGATCCCCTGGAGGAGGGGATGGCAACTCACCCTAGTATTCTTGCCTAGAAAATTCCATGAACAGAGGAGCCTGGTGGGTGTCACACAGGGTCAGACATGACTAAAGTGACTTAGCAGATACCCATCAGGTCTTCTCAGCTTGCTCCACCTTCTGGCATCCGTACACTCTGATTCTGCTGAACTGGCTTCTGAATCATTATGATTATCCTGACCCTTAATGTTGAGTATCCTCTCAAAATCCACATGTTGAAGTCCTAACTTCTAGTACTCCAGAAGGTGATTTTATGTGGAGACAGGGTCTTCACCAGGGTAATGACGTTAAAATGAAATCATCAGGGTGGGCCAAAATCCAACATAACTAGTATTTTTATAAAAAGGGGAAATATGGGCACAGAGACGTGCATAGGAGGAAGATGATGTGAAGAAACTCAGAGAGATGTTTATTCACAGAACAATGAACAAGACCTAGAAAAAGATCCTTCCTTCATAGTAGAAACAAACCCTAATGATAATATTGGGTTTCTAGCTTCCAGAACTTAGATAATAAATTTCTCTTGTTCACGGGACCCAGTTTGTGCTACATTGTTACAGAGGCCCTAGCAAACTAATATGCTTACCATTTAACAAATAAATAGATTCCCATTTTTCTACTTGGTTTGACTTACGACTTTGTTTTGTCTCCTAAGATCCACTCACCCCCTCATCATGGTAAATGGCCAAAAAAGCAAAATATCCTAAGATTTGTGTTCTAGTTTTATCACTCAAATTGAATGACTTTTCTGATCCTTAGATTCCTTATATGAAAAATAAGGATACTATCCCTGCCCTACTTGTCTGTCTGTATAGATAAAGCTCAGATAGGGTATCACATAGAGACGGTAAATCTCTACCCAAGTCTAAGGCAGCCTGAGTTCCTGCTCTTCATTCGTAATAAGCTATTCCTCTTGCCTAATCATAACAGAACCACTGCTAGAGGGCTCTGTGAGAGGATCAAGCTCAGAAGTCTCCATTTTTAATACAGGTCCAACCTCAGACTTTATTTCTGCTATTTCTAGTTCAAGAGGCAGGATGTGAGCAGATGAATAAGGAACGGCTTTGTTCAGGAATGTGGGGTCACGCTTCAAGCTTTCACTATTCACAAATCTCTGGAGGGTTTAAAAGTAATTTCTCAGACAACATAATGATTTTGTTAAGGTAATGAGTTATAGAAACTAACACTTTGCAGAAATGTATAAGGCAAGGAGAGCTTTAGTGGCACATGAAACTGTATTAACAAAATTTGAGCCTATCGAACTGATTTTTCTTTTTCGGTTGTTCTGTGAGGTTTGTGGGATCTTAGTTGCCCAACCAGGAGCTGAACCTGGGCTCTGGGCAGTGAAAGTATGGAGTCTTAACCACTGGACAGCCAGGGAATTCCCACTGTATGTGATTTTAAATTTGAAAAAATTAAACGTAGGATGCTAGCTGCTTTCAAACATATATTTTGTATGTATCTTTGTCTGCTTTTAAAATGATTTTGTTGAAAAATGGTTGCTTCTATAATAATTAACACTTTTATAAAATTAATTATAAAAATAAAATTACTCTCAAATAGTTTACATTGTAGTTGCATAAATTTTTATCTAGTCTCAAATGCTGCTCAAAAGAACCAAATTTTCGAAAGTGACTCTACCCTTTTCAGTTCTCTAGAATGCCTCCAGATGGCATTAAAACCCTTTTCTTATTTTATATAGTAAAAAATTTAAAAATTAGTACTATTTTAATAATTAAAAACCAGACACATTCATTATATCATTAGAAATCATGATAACAGAACCACTTATAACTTTTAGGATATCTTATATCTTAGGATATAACTTTAGGATATATCTTAAGAAAAACCAGCAAATAGTCAGAATCTTTATGAAATAAATAGTCATCCTATGCAAGCCAAAGACTCTTCCTAGACTGAGAAACACATCTTGGACAAATACACTCAATAATGTTATATCACAAGCTGTCATTTCTAATGGCTAGAAAGCACTTTAAATGCTTAGTAAGAAGAGCACTGGTCCAAATATAGATATATTCACAAAACTGTCTTATAATAAGAAATCACATTTAACTCCTCAGAAATGATAAAAAATAATGATTTTTAAGGAAAAAAAAAAACTTGTTACTAATTCCTATTCAGCCAAAATAATTTGTTAGCTCATGAGTTATGTAAACTTTGGCACATAAATTTGGCATCAAATTAATCATCCAAACATTTTTTCGATTGCTTGAGTATTGAGAGGAGAAAGACGAAATGTGGAATGTGTTTTAAAAGAGCCCTTTCTTATCTCTTTACAACTGCGTTTGTTAACTCAAAAACATGAATAATCCTTCATGGTCCAGGGATGTCTATAACTGTACATTTCACATAATTCAGAGGTGAGGTTGCAAAGGGCAGGCTTTAAAATGACACAGGTACTTCCCAGGTGTGTAGGACAGACGATCTCCCAGTATGTGAGAAACATTCTCCAATTATTTACGACAGTGATAGACGTTGCTGAACAAGTTCCAAAAGCTCTCCTCCCTCCCTCCCCCCCATAATACCATCAAATCTCATTACATCTATCTGTACATTATAAAGAGGAGCCTTGTGTTTTCAAGATTGCTCTTACTGGGCTAAAGCATTAGAAAGACCTCAAAATGCAACTGTATCCAAAAGCATGTAAGCAGGCATTATCATGAGAAAGAGAACCACAGACTTCCTTCCATTATTATTATTACTATAACAAGATATTTGCGCTATTTTGTATTATAAGCGTATTAAAGAACTCGGGATAGAAACAGGAAAGAGACTTACGATGTATTCGATGTGCCATTGTCTGGACTCTCTGGCTCGGCATCACCTTTCTCTTAAAAAAAGAAGCAGAAAAAAAAATACCAACATGTGAGTGTTACAGCCTTTAAGATTTAAGAGAGATTCAATATTAACAATCATTCAAAATGTGCAGTAGGAGGCTTTTAAAACATCTTTTTATTCTCCAAGAACTGGATTTACAAAATAGTTTCTTCTCTGTAATACAATTGCCTGGGCACGGATCTATGAATAGGTACGAAGGAGCTGTTTGCAAACAACCAGAGGCTCAGAGTGGAGACCCTGGCAAGAGATAAATATCTTACAGATGGAACCTGTTTTCTTCCCCTTCATTTTACAGAAAATTTAAGGAAATAAACCCCATTAGCATTCTAGATGCAAGGCACTTTGACACTTTCTGCCATGTGTATGCTCAGTCACTTCAATTGTGTCCAACTCTTCGTGACCCTATGGCTCCTCTGTCCATGGGATTCTCCAAACAAGAACACTGGAGTGGGTTGCCATGCCCTCCTCTGGGGGATCTTCCTAAACCAGGGATTAAACCTCAGTCTCTTATGTCTCCTGCACAGGCAGGTGGGTTCTGTACCACCAGTGCCACGCGGGATGGTGGTGCCTAGCTTGGGTTTAGCCCTGCTGCTGCTGCTGCTAAGTCGCTTCAGTCGTGTCCAACTGTGCGACCCCACAGATGGCCTCCTACCAGGCTTCTCTGTCCCTGGGATTCTCCAGGCAAGAACACTGGAGTGGGTTGCCATTTCCTTCTCCAATGCATGAAAGTGAAAAGTGAAAGTGAAGTCACTCAGTCTGTCCGACTCTTAGCGACCTCATGGACTGCAGCCTACCAGGCTCCTCCGTCCACGGGATTTTCCAGGCAAGAGTACTGGAGTGGGGTGCCATTGCCTTCTCCAGTGTTTAGCCCTAACACAAACTAAACCAGGTGGGCAGCATCAGAGCTTGGACAAGAGAATTGTACACAACACTGAGGCTGCACCCCAGCTTACAAGATCCCTAAGAATGATACTCCACAGAGAGCCCTGGCAGCAGATTCTGGGGTCACCCTGTTAGCACAGAATAAGATGCAAATCAGAAATCCTTCCTGACCACCTGAGAGGCTAGTTAAGCAACGTTTCTGCCGTATGTGGTCAAGGATTGGATGGGTCCATTTTTTGGAGTTTTAAAGGGCAAATTCCTCTCACAGTAGATATAATTCTTAGATCCTCAACCACTGATGGTTTGAAACTATACATCCTCATATTATAGGGTGCTTCTTTTTATTTCCTTGAGGCTAGGAGATCGAAGAAGGGCCACCTGAGAGGTGGCTCAGTGGTAAAGAATCCACTTGCTAAGCAGGAGACATGGATTCGATACCGGGGTTAAGAAGATCCCCTGGAGCAGAAAATGGCAACCCACTCCAGTATTCTTGCCTGGTAAATTTCACAGACAGAGGAACCTGGTGGGCTACAGTCCATGGGGTCAGAGTCGGACACAACTGAGTGACTAAGCAGCAACAGAGGAGACAGGAGGGTCGTGACTGCCACGTGAGCTAGCTCTGGTTATGCCGGCTATGCACTGCTAATAGCTTAACAACCCCCAGAGAAGACTATGAGTTGCAAGGGATGGGACTGAAATGGCAACTTGCTTCATTTTGCTATTTCAAGTCAGGCCTGGAGACCTTGTAGAATCCCTCAGTCTATCATTAAGGGCCTCAGGTTTATGCCCTGTACCAACCCCTTTTTGACACATAGGCTCAGGAATGACCTCCTAAATCACATGATGAACACATTGCAAAGATGCTGTCCAAGCTTCTTTTTTCCTTATAGGAAATGAAACAGCTGTGAGAGAAAGAAGACCATTCTATATGGCCCACACACCTATCTCAGACGTGACTGTGCTAATGAGTGCCCACATAGTGCTTGGAGCGCCCATGAAGGGCAGCCGCCTTGTAAAAAAGTCACAACACCTGTTTTAACTGCCTCAGCAGCAAACACTGATCAGACAGAGCCCCCAAACATAGGAAATCATGGTGAAGTAAAAGTAGAGACAGCAAATTAATAGACTTTTAAGCTCATATTTCCATATCATATTTTGTCTTCCAGGCCAGACCTGTTGTGAACTCATTGAGAGACAGGCAAGACCTTGTCAGCTACTTTCATGCTAGACAATAACCTAATTTAGTAGTTTCCAGAATTACTTTCCAATAAGTAACCACAATTCCTGCCAGAATCCCCAAATACAGAGTTACCTAAAGACAATTGGCTGCTGCTGTGGTTCAGGTGTGTCCGACTCTTTGTGACCCCCATAGACTGCAGCCCACCAGACTCCTCTGTCCTTATCAAGATTGCTCAGTGAAACATCAACAACCTCAGATATGCAGATGATACCAGTTTAATGACAGAAAGTGAAGAGGAACCGAAGAGCCTCTGGATGAGAATAAAAGAGGAGAGTGAAAAAGCTGGCTTAAAACCCAACATGAGAAAGACAACTAGATGGAGGTTTGATTTTTCTTAAACACAGTGACTTTTCCCCCTTTCATTTGGAGAAACTGGTTATGTTTCCTGGTCTGCAGCCACCAGAAGTCACCCCACATCTCATCATCATCAGGAACGTAAACAGCAGGCAACCGTAAACATTTCTGAACAACTTATGTCAAAAAAAAAAATCAATACGCCTTACGAAGACATTATTTGGATGCTTGAATAAATATGTTTTACCTTGATCAGCAATGCTGCCAGATAACCCGCGGGCTGGGGGACAGAGGCCTTACTGCACCTGGGGGCTGGGGGCTGCGGGGAGGGCTGGATCAGTGCAGGCGCAAAACTGCAGCTGAGTACCTCTGCTCTTAGCAGCACTTATGTTGTGGCAACGGGGAAAACAGAACAGATTCTGGCAAACAGGAAGGAGGCAACAGGGCCAAATGAGGCATTTGTGAACAGTCTGGGAGTGAATGCTCTCAGCTGATCATGAATTAACCTTTCTGGGGGAAAAGTGAGCTCAGGATAAGGTCAGGAATTAAAACTGTGTCTGTTCATCAGAAAGAACTAAACACAAAATTCTCCCCAAATATCTGGAAATTTTAGGTGATGCAATTTCTGAAGTTAACTTGAAATGTCTGAGTGTACAAGCCAGGAAGAATCATAGGCTCTTTATCAGGACCCAAGGGAAAAATGATGAATGTAAGCCAGAAAAAGTGCTCAGGAAGAGACTTTCCAGTTGGGTGCTCAGGAGATGTTTCCTTGCTACCACCAAACAGGACTATTGGGGGTCGTTCTGACTATTTCAGCTGATTTCACAATAGATTCCACATTGCTGTCCTTTGGAAGGGACCTGAATTGATCTTTTGAGGAAATATAATTACAGATGGGAAGAGAGAAAAAATGAGCCATAGAAAGAAAAATTATATATACACACACACGTATGTATTCACACATGTAAATAGATATGTACATGTATATCTATATTATTTGTGTTTTTTCTTTTTAAATTTCTTTTTAACTTTTTGTTTTATGTTGGAGTATAGTTGATTAACAACGTTGTGTCAGTTTCAGGCGTATAGCAAAGTGATTCAATTATACAGATACATATATCTGAAGCTGAAACTCTGGCCACCTGATGAGAAGAGCTGACTCATTGGAAAAGACCCGGATGCTGGGAAAGATTGAGGGCAGGAAGAGAAGCGAGTGACAGAGGATGAGATGCTTGGATAGTATCACCAACTCAACAGACATGAATTTGAGCAAACTCTGGGAGACAGTGAAGGACAGGGAAGCCTGGCATGCTGCAGTCCATGGTATGTCAAAGAGTCGAGCATGACTTTCCGAGTGAAAAGCAGCATTCTCTTCCAGATTCTTTTCCTGTTTAGGTTGTTACCTAATGTTGAGTACAGGGTTCCCTGTGCTGTACAGCAGGCTCTTGCTGGTTATCCGTTTTAAATGTAGCAATGTGTCCATGTTCATCTCATGTGTTCTTTTAGCTTGACGCTCTGTATTTGTCTCCCTGAGCCTTCCACAGGACCAAGCACATATACACACTCAGTATATGTCTGCTGTCTGATGACCTTTCATTACCGCAGAATCCCACGCGATAGTGGGAAAGAGGAGAATGGCGTGTGTGCACATTCCACTGAGAAGAATACCGACTTTGATGTATGAAAGTTTTGAGGCTCCAATAGGCCACTTAAAGAGTTACAGTAGCTACATGTTTACTCCAATAAATGTACCAAGGGCTTATATAGTGTGTACTCTGTCCGGAAAGATAGATAATGTCTAATTTAACTGAAAATGACTGCACTACTGGAGCACTACTGCACTCTACGTAAGTGGTACTATCAAAAGGAAATCAAAGTAGACCTGGGCTGCATTCTGCTGGGAAGGAAGCTGATGCTATATTACAGCATTTCTTTATAGTAAAAGTAATCTGTGCTCACGGTAACAACCATTATGCGAAATAAAACACTTATTTTTAGAGAAATTAACTTCAGAGACTACATAATAATTTCTAATATGAAAAATGAGAGAAGGTATTTAATATACTTATATGACCACTTCCCTTCTTACAATTGTTGCCAGTTCTTTAACTATTTTTCATGTCTATGCTGTGCTTAGTCACTCAGTCGTGTCCGACTCTTTGTGACCCCATGGACTGTAGCTCCCCAGGCTCCTCTGTCCATGGGGATTCTCCAGGCAAGAATACTGGAGTGGATTGCCATGACCTCCTCCAGGGGATCTTCTCAACCCAGGGATCAAACCCAGGTCTCCTGCATTGCTTTACCATCTGAGCCACCAGGGAAGCCCTTTTAATGTCTAGTGGGTATTTTAACTTTAAATAAATTTAATCCTCTATTTTTTGATTAATCAGCTTCTGACAGTACCTTTTCTTTCATACTATGTGAAGTGAAGAAGCCCCCCCATTTATTCTTCCCTCCTGCTCCCCCCTTCATCACATCCTACTCTGCACAGCTATACCTTTCTTCTTGCAGAGTCGAGATTTAAAATATTTATACTCTGTTCAGTAATTACTGAGCCATCTCATTAACATTAATCTAATTAATAATTTAATTCTGGGAAGTGCCTATAGGCCAATGAGAAAAATTGTATATGAATAATGGAATTTATAATATTGTAGCAATATAAATATTAATCTCTAAGAAACAGGAGAAAGACTGGACCTGTGCAGAGGGACTGTCACTAAACTTGGTTCCCAGCATTTACGTCAAATGGATTTTCATTCTTACACCTCACTGTGGCATAGATTAATTTGTCTCAGACAAAGGCTATGTTTTTTCTAAAAAGAAGTTCAATAGAGCATGCATGTAATGTGTGTAAAAATGTGTGTGTGTGTATATATATATATAGGCTTCCCAGGTGGTGCTAGTGGTAAAGAACAAACCTGCCAATGCAGGAGACACAAGAGACGGATCCCTGGGCTGGGAAGATCCCCTGGAGGAGGGCATGGCAACCCACTCCAGTATTCTTGCCTGGGAAATCCCATGGACAGAGGAGCCTGGTGGGCTACAGTCCATAGAGTTGCAAGGAGTCAGACACAACTGAAGCGACTGAACACACACACACACACACACATACACATATACACACACATTTTTTAAGAAGTAAATTAGGTTAATTGTGAAAACACCTTGCAAGCCAAGAAATGGGACACTGACAATAAATAACCCAGAATCCTCTTAGGCCTGCGTCCTATTGAGTTCCAGTTAGCGAGTAATGGAATCTTGTGTTAATCTTACAACTTTTCTTGATGGTTTTGGTTGTCCTGTATTTATTTGTAAACAAAATAGTCTTCAGTTTGTCCTGATTTTAAATTTCACGTGAATGGACTTGTACTGTATGCATTCTTCTGGAGCTTACTTCTGTCACTCAACAGTGTGATTTTTGGATTCGGCCAACATGATGCACCTAGCTTCGGTTCATTCATCCTACTGCTGTGCAGCATCCCCTTATTTAGTTCAGTTCAGTCGCTCAGTCGTGTCCGACTCTTTGCGACCCCATGGACTGCAGCACGCCAGGCTTCCCTGTCCATCACCAACCCCTGCAGCTTATTCAAACTCATGTCCATCGAGTTGGTGACGCCATCCAACCATCTGATCCTCGGTCATCCCCTTCTCCTCCTGCCTTCAATCTTTCCCAGCATCAGGGTCTTTTCCAGTGAGTCAGTTCTTCACATCAGGTGGCCAAAGTATTGGAGTTTCAACTTTAGCACTAGTCCTTCCAATGAATATTTGGGACATCCTTTAGGATGTACTGGTTTGATCTCCTTGCAGTCCAAGGGACCCTCAAGAGTCTTCTCCAATACCACAGTTCAAAAGCATCAATAAAAACCTGCTATTTTCCTTTATTTGACACTTTCTTTTGGTATTTTATTTAAGAAATACATCAGAAAGATGTTCTCTATACCCTTTTGAAAGTGTATAATTTTACTTGTCCCATTTAGGTCTTTTGCAAATACCTGGAATAGTTTCTGTATGTGATGTGAGGTAGGAGTTAACTTCCTTTTTCTCCCTGTAGATTACCAGCTATTTGGGCACTATCTATTAAGAAGCCCATTCTTTCTCCATTGATCTGCACTGTTAGCTCTGACATGAATCTGGTTTTCATACATCTGTGGGTCTGTTTCCCCTATACTGTTTCAGTGCCCAATTTGTCTATTATTATCTTCATTACTTAGTTTTGGTGTTGTTTAGTCGCCAAGTCGTGTCCTACTCTTTGCAAGCCCATGGACTGCAGCATGCCAGGCCTCCCTGTCCCTTACCATCTTATTACTTAGCTAAAATAGTCACTCATTCATTCATAATATTGGTAACACAAGCCTTCAGCCTTGCTCTTCTTCAAGAGTATGAGCTATGTATTTTTGGCTCTCTGTAATATCAAATAAATGTGAGAATCAACCTTGTCAGTTTCCACATACAGAAAAATGAAGTTATAATTTCATTGTCTCCTGGTTCCCACAGCTGCTGTCAAAAGTCAACCGGAAGTTTAACTGTTGCTTCCTTATTAAATGGTATTTTAAGAAGTTTTTTTTATTTATGTGGTTTGCAGTTTAACTATTATGTGTCTAGTGTGGACTTATTTTTCTTTATCCTGCTTAACACTCATTGGATTTCCTGAATCTGCAAGGTAGAGTCTTTCAATTGTGGAAAAATTTCAGCCATCATCTCCTTTAACATTCCCTCTCTTACCTTATCTTTTTCTGGAATTCTAGTTAAATATATGTTAGACCTTTCTTGCTTTATATCCCAGGTTTTTAAACATCCTTTCTCGACTGCAGTCTAGGTAATTTCTTAAGTTCAATTTCCTGATTCATTACTTTTTCTTCACCTATATCTAAACTATAGTTAAACCTAACCAAATAAATTTTAATTTCTGTAGAGGTTCTGATTAGTATACTTTCAAATACTTTTGCTACCATATTTTCAATTTTCTCATTTTTGAAAATTAACATAAACATTCTTATTTTATGTTCTGAGCTTGGTAATTCCAGTATCTGAAGTCCTTGGAGGTCTCTTTAATTCTTGACTGTCTGTTGTTTTTCTTTGCTTTTGTTCAAGGTCTCTTGTTTATTGTATGTAAATATTTTGATAATAAGTGCTCATTTCCCTAGGGATTCTCATTCTATTATTATTTGTTCTTCTCTATTTTCTTTGTGTGGTATATTCTAAATAGCCAGATTTGATCTTTCTGTAACGACTAATCTTTATGTGCTTTAATTTCCTTTCATTTTTTTAATTGCTTTTGCTTTATATTAGGAAAAAAATGTTTTCAACCTTATATTCTAGACGTCAGCTATTATCCATCATTTCTATTAAGTTTAAAAATTTTGTCAACTTTATCTTTGATTCTCAAGTACTCATTTGATCTATAACTGCTTCTTTTTCATACCAATCTGTTCTTTTTATTTGATGCAAATAATTTCAATTGCTTCTGAAGACTGCAGTCACATTTGAAAATTTTTTCTTCTGTTTCTTGAATTAAGTAGATTTCCTCTGGGTCAGTGTTTTTCTTTGTTGCTCATGGTTATGTATTCACCTCTTTGAATGTGAATTCAAACTGGTTAAAAAGCTACTGGTGTGGATTTTCTGTATTAGTATATTGATCTATCTTGCTAACATGTTTCCCTTGTAGGGAGAGGCTGATTTACAGCTTTTTCTAAGTGGACAGAGTATGTTAATTAGCGTTCAGGAGAGAAGAACTCTCAAGACAAGCTGGGAGTCCTGACTGTCCTCTGAACCCCCAGCAAAAATAGGACGTAGTTTAGTCTGGGTGTACAGCATTTTGGTTTATTTCCCTCTTGAGAAAAACATTTTTCTTCCACCAACCTTAGATGTTGGAGAGGAGTCTTGAGAGTCCCTTGGACTGCAAGGAGATCAAACCAGTCAATCCTAAAGGAAATCAGTCCCGAATATTCATTGGAAGAATTGATGCTGAAGCTGAAACTCCAATACTTTGGCCACCTGATGTGAAGAACTGACTCATTTGAAAAGACCCTGATGCTGGGAAAGATTGAAGGCGGGAGGAGAAGGGGACGGCAGAGGATGAGATGGTTGGATGGCGTCAGCTACTTGATGGACATGAGTTTGAGCAAGCTCCAGGAGTTGGTGATGGACAGGGAAGCCTGGAGTGCTGCAGTCCATGGGGTCGCAAAGAGTCAGACACGACTGAGCGACTGAACTGAACTGAACTCAACCATAGATGTGTGTTTTTAAGGTTTGGTATTATCTCAGAATCTACTCTGCTTCTCTCTTAGGTGCATGTATGTGCCTGTGCTTAGTCACTCAGTTGTGACCAACTTTTTGTGATCCTACGAACTCTAGCCTGCCAGATGACTCTGTCCATGGGATTCTCCAGGCAAGAACACTGGGGTGGATTGCCATGCCCTCCTCCAGGGGATCTTCCCAACCCAGGGATCGAACCTAGGTCTCCTGCATTGCAGGCGGATTCTTTACTGTCTGCGCAGGTGGATTCTTTATTGTCTGAGCCACCAGGGAAGCCCAAGAATCCCTTCTCCAGGGGATCTTCCTGACCCAGGAATTGAACCAGAGGCTCCTGCATTGCAGGCAGATTCTTTACCAGCTGAGCTACCAAGAAAGTCCCTCTCTCTTAGGTAACAGCTCCCAGCTAGAAGTTCTAGATAACTGTTAATTTTCTTGGCAAATGTTACTTTTTTTTTCTTTTTTTCTTTTGTACGTTGGTTTCTGGGGGAGGAAAACCACACTGAAAGCTCCATATGAAAACCTGCCAAGATGGGAGTGGAAGAGTAAATGCTGGAAGAACAGCCATGTTCCCATCACTGTCTACAGTCCACACCTCTTCTCTGTTGGGGTTGAGAGGGAATTGAGTCTCTCCTGGAGTGAGCTCTGAAGGACATTCCCACCACCACTATGGCTTGTTTCTGTTTGTTTCATTATTTTCTTTTTTCTGAGCCATCACCTTCCCTGCCCAGGATTATCTAACAGCACAGTCCCATCCACTCTCCGTTTCCCAGAAACTCAGCTGAATTTCTGGTTTGCTAATGAAATCCTTTCCTGTTTCCAGGGCTATTATGGATTTCCTTCCTTCACTGCTGCTTTTGGTTATTTTAATGCAGATTCAGAAGGAGGGAAAGAAGTGCTTATGCTCAGTCTGACACAAGAGCGGGACATTCTCACACCTTTAAGAAACTATAAACATGCATCACCTATTTTAACGTTTAAGTTTCTCAATACTTAATAAGCTGCCATTTTATAATATTAAATTAATTGGCAATCAGCAGTCAATGCTATGGTTTTTCCTATGGTCGTATATGGATGTGAGAGTTGGACTGTGAAGAAGGATGAGGGCCAAAGAATTGATGCTTTTGAACTGTGGTGTTGGAGAAGACTCTTGAGAGTCCCTTGGACTGCAAGGAGATCCAACCAGTCCATTCTGAAGGAGATCAGCCTGGGATTTCTTTGGAAGGAATGATGCTAAAGCTGAAACTCCAGTACTTTGGCCACCTCATGCGAAGAGTTGACTCATTGGAAAAGACTCTGATGCTGGGAGGGATTGGGGGCAGGAGGAGAAGGGGACGACAGAGGATGAGATGGCTGGATGGCATCACGGACGCGATGGACGTGAGTCTGAGGGAACTCCAGGAGTTGGTGATGGACAGGGAGGCCTGGCGTGCTGCGATTCATGGGGTCGCAAAGAGTCGGACACGACTGAGCGACTGCACTGAACTGAACTGAAGCTTGCTAAAGCAGCTCTCTTTTAAAAGATTTGGATTAAAAAATAATTTTCTGTTTAATTTATACTTCTTTTCTCTTAGTATCTACATAACATAGTTTTCTAATTTCAAAAATAAAAAAGCACTGACCTAGAGTGGGGAAGATCAGTCCATCAAGATACATTTTGTTTCTCTGAAATTCAGTGTTTTCCTCTTTTCTACATACTTAGTGGAGTCATGATTCCCCAAACTGTAATTATTCCAAACTAAATGGAAGAAACAGCACAGGAGATGCTGGTAGGACCAGCTCTGTAAAGTTTCCAGGGTGCTATAATCGACAGAGGACACTCTGATTTTTATTTTTTTCCATTATGATTTCTTACAGGATTTTGAATATAGTTCCCTGTGCTATCCAGTAGGATCTTGTTGTTTGTCTATTTTATATACATAATTGTATCTGCTAACCCCAACTTCTAATTTGTTCCCCCACTTTCCCCTTTGGTAACCGTAAGTTTGCTTTCTGTCTCTGTAACTGTGGCTCTGTTTTGTAGATGCGTTCATTTGTGTCACAGTTTATACCTACCCATGAGTGATATCATGGTCTCTCTCCTCTGCCTGACTTACGTCACTCAGCATGACAGTCTCTAGGTTCGCCCACGTTGCTGCAAATGGCATTATTTCATTCTGCTAGGTAGTCAGAAGAGGGAAAAGGAATCCAGAACGGCGGTGGCTAAAAGACGAGGAAGAGAGAAGCCCGCGAAAATAGAACAAAGGAAGGTCCAAGGACCAGAGTGAGGACCTCAGGTAAAACAATCAATACTCCTGGCTGGCCCAATTTACACAGGACAGGCCCAGGAAAAAAAAAGAACAAAAAACAAAAAAACACATATAAAAAGAGGAGCCAAAGCTAGCTCTCTCTCTCACGCGTGCTGAGGCGCTCTTCTCTTCGTGTCTTTGGATCGACGTGCCCTGATGCCTTGAAGATGGATTTTCCTGCTATCTTCTAAATAAAAGAGAGCTGTAACACTGAACTGTAACACTGATTTGTCTAAGAGCTATAACACGGTCCGTTCGAGACCTGAGAGCTATAACACGGTCTATCCAAGACCCAAAAGCTGTTACACGCCAAGGGGGCTTTAATGCCCATCACTCCAAATCTTTGTTGTGACGAGACAAAAACCGAGGAGCATACACTCGCCTGACAATTATTTTTTTTTCTTTTTGCTGCATAGCATTCCATTTTGGGTGTGTGTGTATGCACACAGTTGTATACACAAACATACCACATCACTGATTTTTAAATAATAATATTATCTTTTGTTTTTAATGGGAGAAGCTTTATTTGGAAAAAAAAAAGAAACAAAAAACCCTTACCCCTAGAAAAGAGAAAGTCAATGACAAATATCCTTAGATGATGAATTGCCAGAATGTGGTTTATGCCATATCATGTAGGTGCCACTCACAATTCCAAAGAAGGTAGGCATGCTTACATTATCTCAATGGTAGGATCAGCAAGAAAATGTCATGCCGTGCCAAAAAAAATAGGCCAGATGCAAACAAGAATCTTGGACAGGAATTTAATCTCACACGGAAGGGATGGAAGCAACTTTTTTGGGGTCAAGGTTATGGGACGGAAAGCCTATTGTCTTTGGGACAGAGATCCTTGAATTCAAATCCTGTCACCTTTTTTAAGCCATGTGACCATGGTCTAGGTATTAACTGCAGAATCTCATTTTCATCCTGTGCAGAATGGGGCTGCAATGCCTCCTTCATACAGCTACTGTGAGGATTAAATGAAAGAGCAGACATAAAGAAGAGCCTGAACACAGAAGGGACCGAACAGCTATTTCCTTTGTTCTTCTTTATGTCAAAGACTCCAGGCTGAGAGGAAGTACATTTATTCTATTATATCTATTATCTCCTCCCTTTACCCTGAGCTGTTTAAGTTGAAATGGAAAGAAATGGTGAGGAAAGCAAAGGCAATTCTTCTGTATGCTCTCGTCTTTGGCATATGATGCTGATGCCTGCACACCTCATGAACTTAACCATGCATCTCCTGATTCCTTTCCTTACTATTATACTTATTAATTTCTATAGATTTCAAGTCCCTTGGAATTTCACCTCTTCCCTGGTGCTTGTGCTCACAGCACATTCCAACAAAGGGTGGTATAATTAATGAGATTGCCTGTGCACTATTACGCCATCATCCCCCTCCCCTGACCTTCCTCTAGCTGTGCACTAAAAGTCTAGGGCTTTCTAATGCATTTGTCCCGATGTCTTTTCTCCATAATCTTTCTGCCCTCACAGATGCTCAGTGGGTGAGCCCCAGACACATCTACTGGCTCAGAGTGATTTTCACGTTCAAACACAGCCTTGAAATTTGCAAGCAATGCTCTTTAGCCAACTGGCTGGTCAAGAGACGAACAAAGCCCAGTCTCTGTGGGTGTGATTACATGACATGGATGGGGTGGCTTATGCATTTTTAATGCTCAAGAAAATATTAATACCAATTAGCACTGCTGAAGAAGAGAATTAAAACAATACTTCATGGAATGATGTTCTCTGATGATGAAGCCCCAGTGTTTTATTATACACTGGGTTCAACAACGAAATTCCTTCTAGGACACTTTAGTCTTTTTCTCCCCAGAAGAGGGCATGGTTTCTTCATGGAGTCTAAGAACATTTATCATGAGATATTCTGATTGTTCTCTTTGCCCACCTATTTTCTTTTAATTTAGGTAACTCATTAGTTGCCTTTAAAAATATTTTCCCCTCATACACACCAGAGGCCAACTGTAAGCAAGGATGGTATTACTTCCTCCTAGGGCTACTCTGAAATTCACCATTTTATACTGTGGCCCCAAGTAAAAAGTGTTAGTTGCTCAGTCGTTTCCAACTCTTTGCGACCCCATGGACTGTAGCCCACTAGGCTCCTCTGTCCATGGAATTCTGCAGGCAAGAATACTTGAGTAGGTTGCCAGTCCCTTCTCCAAGGGATCTTCCTGACCCAGGGATCGAACCCGGGTCTCTTGTATTGCAGGCAGCTTCTTTAGCATCTGAGCCACCAGGGAAGTCATATTTTGTCCCTACTTCCCTTGAATAAAGATAGAACATTCAAGGTCATGATGTACCTTATCCATCTGGGCAGCACTTTAACAAATGGCCCTCATATTCCCCACTGGATTTTGTCTTAGTGAAGTTCTTTTAAACCTATTGTATATTGCATGCATCCCCACTCTTCACCCACTTCCACCCCTACATATGAAGCTACAGAAAGAAGCATTTCTTACTTGGATTATTGTGTCCAGAGGAGGCAAGCTGAGAGTCCTAAAATAAAACAAGAATTATCAATTAATTTTCTTATTTTTTCATTAGACTTTGTTCTTCATTTCACTAACATTTTAATATTGATTATGTATTGAAACAATACTATTTTGTTTATATGAGATTATAAAAATCACATGATAAAATTATGTTCACACCTTTATTCTTACAGTTTCAATGTGGCTACTATGAAATAAAAAATTTTATGTGTTTATATTATATATCTGCTGGACAGCACTGCTTTTAAGGAATAACAGAATGACTGGATATCTAATGGAAAAAAATAACCCTGACCTTTATATGAATTAATCTTAAAATCACTCTAATTAAATCATAGATCCAAGCATAAATACCCAAACTATAAGAGGTCTAGAAAAGTAATCTTTTTATTTTGACTTTCAAAATGAGATATATTATCGGTCGTTCAGAACCTAATCACTGATCATAATCTCTACCAGCTACCATAAGGAGAAACATTTTCGCGTTCCTTAAGCAGTTCTGGTATACAGCTCACAATCACTTCTATGTTGTATTGTGGACTTCTTGTTTTGCTCACTGAAGTGAAATTCCTGTAACATAAAATTTACCACTTTAACCTGAACAGTTCAGTGGCATTTCGTACAGTCCCCATGTACTAAACCACCACCTCTAATTGCAAAATATTTCTACCATTCCAAAGTCAAATTCCTTACCCATTCATCATCTTCCCTATTTCCTCATCTCCTCAGTACTTGGTAACCACCAGTCTACATGCTGTCTTTATGGCTTCTTCTATTCTGGGTATTTCATATTAATAGAATGGTACAATAATGTCACCTTTTTTGCTTGGCTTCTTTCATTTAGCATAATGTTTCAGAGGTTCACCCATGCCATAGCGTATGTCAATGTTTCATTCCTTTTTATGGCTAAATAATACTCCATTATACATGTACACACACACACACACACACACACACACACACCCCAATCTGTTTATCCATTCATCTGTTACTGGACGCGTGGGCTGCTCCCACCTTTTGACAGTTGTGAGTAGTGCTGCTACAAACACATATGCACGTGTACTTTTTGAACCCTTCTTCAATCCTTTGAGTATACATCTAGGAGTGGAGTTGCAGGGTCATATGCTAATTTTACATTAAACTTTCTGAACCACCACCAGACTTTTCCACAGTGGCTGAAACGTTTTGAGTTTCTACCAGCAATGTATGAGAGTTTCAATTTCTCCACATCCTCACCAAAGCTTGCTATTTTCTTTTAATCAAAAAAAATTTATTATAGGCATTTAAGTGGGTATGTAGCAGTTTCTCATTGTGGTTTTGACTTGCATTTCCCTAATGACTATGATGCCGAACATCTTTTCATATGTTTTTTGGCCATTTGTATACCTCTTTGGATAAATGTGTATTCAAATACTTTGTCCATTTTCTTGTTTTCAATAGTATCAAAATTATCTTTATTTTTTCACTGAAGTATAGTTGATTTACAATATTGTATTAGTTTCTGATGCACAGCAAAATGATTCAGTTATATACACACACACACATATGCACATATTCTTTTTTATATTACATTGTCCATTTTTCAATTGGGTTGTTTGCCTTTTTGTTGCTGAGTCAAAAGAGTACTTCATATATTCTGGATACCAGACTTTTATTACATGAGTGATCTGCAAATATTTCCTCTTACTCTGTCAGTTGTCTTTTCGCTTTATTGATAATGTCCTTTAACACACACAAGGTTTTAATTTTTAGTTTGACTTTCAAAATGAGATATATTATCGGTCATTCAGAACCTAATCACTGATCATAATCCAATAAGTCCAATTTATCTATTTTTTTCTTTTGTTACCCGTGCTTTGGGGGTCATATCTGAGACTCCACCGTTAAATCCAAGGTTGGAAATACTAGTCTCTGTGTCTTCTGTGAAGTTCATGGCTCTAGTTCTTATATTTGGGATCTCTGTCTTACTGACTGTTAACCTAACGCTTCACTCTCACCACCCTTTCTGTGGATGAGCAGCCATCCCACCAGGGACATTCCACTGAGCGACTGCTGCCACTCTCGCGGCGGTGGACAGGAGATTATCATGGCTTTCCACATGCCTGGGATGGCAGAAAGCCAGGACTGCGCAGTATTCGAGTTCAGTCACTGATCAGGTAAACAGTGATTGAGCCTGATTTTATCTCCACTAAAGTGAAATGCTAAATTCTGTTTTGGGAATTCACATCCTCTTTCCTTTGGCTCCTTCCTGTGGCTCAGTGGTAAAGAATCTGCCTGCCAATGCAGGAAACTCAGGTTCAATCCCTGGGTTGGGAAGATTCCCTGGGGGAGGAAATGGCAACCCACTCCGGTACTCTTGCTTGGGAAATCCCATGGACAGAGGAGCCTGGTGGGCTACAGTTCATGGGGTAGCAAAGAGTCAGACACGACTGAAAGACTGAGTACCTTCCTTGCAAAATTCCTATTTAATATGAATAAAGAGAGTTATAAAACAATGTATTGAGATGGTAGGAATGTAAAAAACCCATAAAGTCCAGTGAAACTCATTTACAATTTCAGTGTATGGGACAAAAATCCAGTGAAATGAAGTCAACTTCTATTTTATGGCTTTTTAAATTATTTTAAAAAGCAGTGAATATTTTATTTATTCTTTATTATTTTAATTTTACTCAGATTGGTGGGTAAGGGTTGGGTAAGAAATTTGGCTTTCCACTCTAGTAAGCAGACTAAGTCATACACAGATGTCTTTAATGTTAATGTTGGTAGAAATGAGCTGTTTATCTGAAGAAAAATAAGCTTAACTCTCAACCCAAGCTTCAGCTTTTGGAAACAGTGTGTTAAAGATAAAATATGGTTCCTGAGATGATGGGCTAAAATCTAATCCTCAGAAATTATTTTGGCCAATTTGCATGGTTGCTGTTACAAAGAGGACATCCATAGTTAACTTCCCCAAATGGACTGGGATATTTCTCAGTCCTTCTAACCAATGTAGAGTTTACGTCTGAACATGAATTAGAGTGAGCTCTTATACATGAAAAACACTTTGAGTCTCATGTAGTTGAGTCCCTTGAGCCATCTGCAGATTTTGGTATTTCGGAGATGTCTTGTACCAGAGCAGTGAAGACTCATTTACCATCAGATGAAGAAGAATGGTAATGGAGATAGTTTTCAACATTATGACCATTCTTGGGGAAAAAAATTTTGGTACAAATTTTTGTGACATTGCTTGCTGTTGTTATTGGGACATAGATCATTTTACAGCTTGACGCACTGCAGACATCTTGAAACCCAGATGATGACTACTGACCACAGGCTCTTGAGACCTGAAAATGAGCTTACAGAGAACCTGAATGATAATTACACACTGCAAGACCATGTGTTTCATAAGCAGTAAATTTCAAAATTTAATGAACACATCTGTGTCATTAATGATGATAATTTCTGTTTTGGATGGGGGAGTGAAAAGGGGCAGAAAATGGTTAAAGTCATTGGTTTAAAAAAAAAAAATCACCATCAAAGTCTGCTCTCTGGAGGGAAAGAGACTTTGGAGAGACGCAATAAAGACTGCCCCTAATGTGTCATCCCACATCTCTAGCTGACATCCTCTGGATGGTGCACTGACCACAAATGGAGCCCGCGTGCCTGGACTGGCCCACTCTGTGGGTACAGATGATGCCCCAGTATCCTTCTTAACTGATCTGGAGAGTGCATCACTTGTCTGCTGGTGGAAGGTGTAATGAGGCTCCTCCCAAGTTTGGGTGCATTCTCATTAGCTCTCTGCTGCCAATGACAGGGCCCATGGTTGCTACCTCTTGAAGCAGTACTGCCCTGCCCAGCCGGCTGCAAGACTGGCGGGCGGAGGCGGGGGAGGAGGGCACAGACCATGCAGATCCCTTATCCCTCACTGAGCCAGAGCCTGGCTGGGCTCAGAGGGAAACAAGCTCCAGACGCTGAAGTCCTTTCCATTTTCGTGTCTCCTGCTGCCCAAGTCAGACACTCAGATGCTCTTACAGCTATAGCTTCTGTCTCAAAGGCTTTTTCTCTCTCTGTGAACACCATCCCTGGGTAGCTGCCTGGAGAGTGGCTGGCCCCATCTGGGCACTGTCATTTCAGCCTCCTCTGGGAACATTCCACCAGACCTGCAAGGATCCCTGTTGGGTCCTCAGGGGTTACAGAAGTGAGTGTACAAAGCCCCTGCCTTCCCCGCCTGGGAGCCCAGGGAGTCAGCAGAGGAGATGATGTGTATATAAGTTCTGATAACCCAGGGCGGAGAGGCATGTCACGACTGCTGTGCGGGAGCGCTTTGAGCCTTTGGAGCCTGTCCTCATCCTTGGATGCGTGTCCCGCCATCTTCTGTGTTCTGCCTGGAAACTTCATTCTCCCCTCAAGGCTCAGAACAAAGAAGCTCAAGGGTATCTATTCTTTGAAATACTCCTGCATCTCAGAAGGACTTATTTGGTTTATGTTTTCACTGCTGCTGCTAAGTCGCTTCAGTCTTGTCCGACTCTGTACATTGTCAAACTTCCATTATAAGAATTGTCTTTTGACTATGACTTCTGTTTTAAAAATAAACCTTTATCAAAGTATAAATGATATAATATAAACTGTACATATTTAAGGTATTCAATTAGATAATAAATATATAATAAAAGAATGTTACTATTGTCTTGACCCAAGGATGGCTCCATCTTATTAAATAGCATTTCCTATTTAAACAACAGCAGTTTCCTAAAGGAAATCAACCCTAAATTTTCACTGGAAGGGCTGAAGCTCCAATACTTTGTCCACCTGATGCAAAGAGCTGATTCATTGGAAAAGACTGAGGGAAGGAGGAGAAGGGGGTGACCGAGGATGAGACGATGGGATGGCATCACCAACTCAATGGACATGAGTTTGAGCAACTTCCAGGAGATGGTGAAGGACAGGGAAGCCTGGTGTGTTGCAGTCCATGGGGTCACAGAAAGTCGGACACGACTGAGCGACTGAACAGCAGTGAAAGTAACATTAAAGAAAACTCAGGAAAATAGGAAAGTGTAAGGAAGAGTTGCGGGTGTTCCTGTAGCAGGACATTTCTGAGGTTACTCTAGGGCTCTTAGTTTTCCACATTCATTCATGACACATGTATCACTCTGACGACAATGTGCACAAACGGGAGAACCACCTCTGGTTACTTAGAATATCTACAGCTGGAAACTTAGGCTTTTCTATCTTTAAATCCCGAATTCCCAACACCTAAACTATTGTTGGGTACACAGAAATCCCAGAACTTCTTTAAAGGCAGTAATGAGCTGGGAAGTAAAGTTTGTACAAATCATTTTGCTGAAGACAGAAATAATTGAGCAATCTAGTGGCTGAGAAAACCATTCAAGGAAGCATTATAATAAATACTATATTTCATCAAAGGTAGTTCAGTTCAGTTGCTCAGTCGTGACTGACTCTTTGCAACCCCATGAATCGCAGCATGCCAGGCCTCCCTGTCCATCACCAACTCCCGGAGTTCACTCAAACTCAAGTCCATCAAGTCGGTGATGCCATCCAGCCATCTCATCCTCTGTCATCCCCTTCTCCTCCTGTCTCCAATCCCTCCCAGCATCAGGGTCTTTTCAATGAGTCAACTCTTCACATGAGGTGGCCTAAGCTGGAGTTTCAGCTTTAGCATCAGTCCTTCCAATGAACACCCAGGACTGATCTCCTTTAGGATGGACTGGTTGGATCTCCTTGCAGTACAATGGACTCTCAAGAGTCTTCCCCAACACCAGTTCAAAAGCATCAATTCTTTGGCGCTCAGCTTTCTTCACAGTCCAGCTCTCACATCCATACATGACCACTGGAAAAACCATAGCCTTGACTAGACGGACCTTTGTTGGCAAGGTAATGTCTCTGCTTTTTAATATGCTGTCTAGGTTGGTCATAACCCTCCTTCCAAGGAGTAAGTGTCTTTTAATTTCATGGCTGCAGTCACCATCTGCAGTGATTTTGGAGCCCCCAAATAAAGTCTGACACTGTTTCCACCGTTTCCCCATCTATTTCCCATGAAGTGATGGGACCAGATGCCAAACTGTGTAAGGCTGCATTACCTCATGCATTACTATTGAAGACAATTGCTGCCATTTAATTGTAAAATGCCATCAATGTAAAACAGATCCTGATACTAGGTTCTTAAAATGTGAAAAAAATATGCACCTTAGACCAATAAAATATAGTGGCTCTTAAGCTATGTTGCTGATGGAAAAGAGCCCTTACCGTGTGAAGACACTACTGGAAGGTGGTTTTTTGTCTCTATTCCTGTCCTGAAAATAGGTTTCTCTGTACCAATTTTCTAGGTTTCATATTATATTCGTGTTTTTTTTTCCTGATTTACTTTACTCTGTATGATGGTCTCTAAGTCCACCCACATCTCTCCCAATGATTCCATTTCATTCTTTTATGGCTAAATATATATTCCATTGCACATGTGCACCACATCTTCTTTACCCGTCCATCCTTTGTTAGCCATTAAGGCTGTTTCTGCGTCCTGGCTATTGTAAATAGTGCTGCAGTGAACAGTGGGGTACATGTGTCGTTTTGAATTATGGTTTTCTCTGAGTACATGCTCAGCAGTGGGAATAACAGCAGAAACTAACACAACATTGTGAAGCAATTATACTCCAATTCTTTAAAAAATGGCTTTCTGGAACCATCTGAAGACTGCTGTAAGTCATACACCCTCTTGCTTGTCTGTCAATCCCTCATAGGAATTATAAAGACAAGAAATGGAAATACAGCTTCTTTGCTTTTCAGACCCCCACATAAAGCTAGTTACTATAGGAAAAAGAACACTTGCTGTGGTTTGGCTCTCCTTCTTTCCCACCAATCATGTTCTTTTCTATGAAGCTCAGAACAACTAAAATAATGCAAATTAAAATCAATTTAACTGTTTACTTTGAGGCAATGAAGTAAAAGTGAAGCTTTAGCCTAAACATTTTGTGGTCATTTCTAAAGCATGCCAAGGAACCCAAAGAGAGATACAGATCACAAACTTATCAACTTCAAAGTGCTTCCTTCATGCTTGCTGGCTTTCATTCTCCTTGTACTGCATAGAGAGAAAGGTGACAGGGCTCTCATTTCTCTAATCATGCTAGAACTCTTCTGCCTAATGCTTTAGAAACTTATCAGCAAGAACAGTTTCAAACCAGAGCTGATCCCATCAGTTTCAGCATTCATTGCCATGTGAAATGCTTGCAAAGTGCCATTAGATTTGCACAGATGCCTTCTGGGGATGAAAAAAGTTCTACAATTTTAGTTCCCGGTTTGTGTTTCAAAACTTACGCGACTGCTCTGGAAATCAAGGGAAAAAGACAAAGCAGATTCTTTTTTTCTTGGTTGAAATACCTGCTAATTGCATGCATTCTTTACCAAATTCAATTACTTTTGAGATTTGAAGAATAAGGCAGACACGTCTGGTAGTGTTTGTCTAGGGAACTGTGACTCGAAGTTAAATCTTCAGAGAACAGAAAAAACATCCAAGTTCAGTATCTATTGGCGTTATTATATGTTATGTCCTTCAATACCCGGACAAATTGGGGAAATTCTCGGAAGTATGTAGCTAATTAATTTAGCGCTACTGGTAATTCAGAAAGCACATTTAAATCGACTTTCCTTTGAGGTCAAATTGCTCCTTTAATCTCAATAAGGGCTTAATTTCATTATTTATTAGTCATTTTGGAGATTTTGCCCTGCAAGTTCCATAAACAATTCTAGCTCCTACACACTAGCAATCTTGATAATCCCAAACATTAATAATCTAATTAATGAACTGCAAGCCTCCAGCTGTCAGAATACTAATTAGTGGAGATACAGGTTAAAAGAGAACTAGTAAGGTCTTTGCAGTAAGCAGGACAAGGGCTCCTCCAAAGACGTCTGCATCTTAATTCCCAGGCCCTGTGAGTACGCTACGTCTCATGGCAAAAGGGACTTTGCAGAAGTGATTAAGTATTTTGAGACAGGAGATCATCCTACTCTCCAGGAGGGCCCAACATCATCACAAAGGGAAGGGAGGTGGCAGGAGAGTCAGGGAAGATGTGACAAGGAGGTTAGAGGTCAGAATGACACAAGCCATGAGCTAAGTAACAGGGGCAGCCTCTTGGAGCCGAGAAAGACAAGACAGCAAATTCTCCCTTAAAACATTCAGAAGAAACAAAGCTCTGCCAACACCTGGATTTCAGCTCTGTGAAACTGATTTCAGACTCTGACTTCCAGTGTTGAGAGATAATAAATTTGCGTTGTCTTAAGTCACTAAGTTTATGGTGATTTGTTATAGTAGAAATGACACTAATGCAGTCTTATTTCATTGGGACAAGATAAATCACCAATACTCATTGTGAAATGTTTGAAAGAAAGGCATTATTAAAATCACGCAATGTTCCTACAAGTTACTTATTTATTTAATTTTGGGGCTGTGCTGGGTCTCTATCGCTGCGCACGGGCTTTCTCTAGTTGCAGCGATAGCGGCTCCTCTCCAGTTGCGGTGAGCAGGCTTCCTGCTCTGGCTTCTCTTGCTGCGGAGCATGGACTCTAGGGCGTGCAGGCTTCTGTAGTTGTAGCACATGGGCAAGGGAGCTTTGGCCCACGGGCTTAGCTGCTCTGAAGCGTGTGGCACCTTCCCCAACCTGGGATGTGTGTCCCCTGCCTTGGCAGGTGGATTCTTAACCACTGGACCATCAGGGAAGTCCAATGTTCCTACACTTTGTAAAGTCACCTATTCTTTCTTGAGAAAAAACCAAAAGATCTAGAGCTGAAATAGCTCCCCACAAATTCTATAGTAATCCTGGAGAAGACAGGATTTTTTTCCTATTTAAACTTCAAGTTCTGTGCCCTCTACGATGCAATGGTGGGGAGAAACATTTAGATTCTAGACATATTTTGAAGGTAGGGTAGATATGATTTAATGATGGGTTGGATGCATGTCATGAGGGAAAGAGAAGAATCAAGGATGGTGTTGAAGAGCGTCCCCCCAGAAGCTCGTGTCTGCTCACAACCTGTGAATTTGACCTTATGTGGATATAGAGTCTCTGCAGGTAAACTCAAGTTCAGATGGTTGCTGAGGGTGGGCCCTAAATCTAGCGACTGCCATCCTTGGAAGAGGACGGAGACTTGGGGAGGTGGCCCCTCAAGCGCAGAGGCAGACATCAGAGTGATGTGCCCACAAGCCAAGGGGTGTGACCTGCCGTCAGCAGTCCCCGGGGGCTGGAAGAGGCAAGGCAAGATTCCTCCCTCAAGCCTTCAGTGGGAGCAGGAACCTGCTGACACTTTGATTTCAGACTTCTAGCCTCCAGAACTGTGAGAAAAACACATTTTTTTCCTATTTTAAGCCACCTGGTATGTGTACTTCGTTATTGCTGTTGTTCAGTCACTAAGTCGTGTTCTACACTCTGTGACCCCATGGATCGCAGCACCCCAGGCTCGTCTGTCCTCCCGGAGTTTGCTTGAACTCATGTCCATCGACTCAGTGATGCCATTCAACCATCTCATCCTCTGTCGTCCCCTTCTCCTCCCACCTTCAATCTTTCTCAGCATCAGGGTCTTTTCCAGTGAGTCAGCTCTATGCATCAGGTGGCCAATGTATTGGAGTTTCAGCTTCAGCATCAGTCCTTCCAATGAATACTCAGGACCGATTTCCTTTAGGATTAACTGGTTTGATCTCCTTGCAGTCCAACGGACTCTCAAGAGTCCTTTTCAACACCACAGTTTGAAAGCATCAATTCTTTAGCACTCAGCCTTCTTTATGGCCCAACTCCCACATCTGTACATGACTACTGGGAAAACCATAGCTTTTATAGGTACCTTAGAAAAGAAATAGAGATGGCTCCAAGACTTTGGCCTGTGCCAACTGCAAAAATGAGGAGACCACTTACTGCAAAACACAGGATAGAAGGTTAGTGGGAAGACTAAAGGCTCAGTTTTTGATACGTCAAGCTTGAGATGTTTGTTAGATCCCCAAGTGGGGATGTTGAGTAAGTAAACAGAAACACAAGTATGGAGCTTGGGGGATGGAGAGTGGGATCGAGATACAGATTTAGATGTTAGCCAGCTGAGCATACAGGGTATTTAAAACAAAAGACCAAGACAAGAGCGCTAGGAGAGCGAACCAGGAGAAAGGAGGGAAGATGAAGGACCAAAGGCAAGTACAGAGTCACAATCAGAGACTCTGGATCCAGACCGGACTGCAAACCTGAGAGAAGATACACCCCAGCAACACAGTCAGCACATCTGAGCAAGCAGAAGACTGGAGACATGAGAGGCCTCGACGAATTAAGAGACTGACAAGTCACTGCGAAGGCATAATGCTAAAAAATAGTTACAACAATGACTGCTTGAAATACTGCCCACTTTCTGCTACTGTGAAGAAAAAAAAAAAAAATCTCTATATACTCACTTGGAAAGACTTCTAAATATACCTTATTAAGAGAAATAAAAATCAACTTTTAGGACAGAGTTTACCATTGTGATAATTGTGATGAACAATTATTTCGATAATTTACTTTAGAAAGTTGTGACTTAACATTTAGCAATGACATTTGCGCATTGTGTGTATCTGGAAAAAAATCAATTCTTAGAAAAAGTACCATTTAGGACTCTTAAAAAAAACTGCATATGCACAAATGTGTATATAACACACAAGAAAAAGAACTGAAATGGTATACACCAAACTCTTGATGGTAATCTCTGGGTAGGGAAATAAAATCTGGACAAGAGTATGATAGACTTCATATTTTGCTTCTTCTATTTGTATAATTACATCTTTATAATGAATATATAATTATGTGTTGGTTGTATGATTAAAAACCTAAAACTTATTACACTCATGTAAGACTGAAATACATTTTGTGACGTTTTGTGTTTGCTAGTTCTCAGAAAATCTTTTTTATTAAGTCCTAGAAAATATTTTCAGCTTTATAAAAGATAACTAAGAAATTATATACTTCATGTCCTTAATTCTAAGACACTGATTTTAAGATACATCATTAATTTAATAACAGCTTTTCAGAAAGAAAAACAAGGCATACAATTACACTGAATGCATGAAATGATTATAAGATGCATTTCAACGTCACAAATGTTTCTAGATAAAATAATAATTACAATATTCATCACGTTTTGTAGGAAGTAGGAAAGTGGAAGTAAGTGTAAAAGGACTGTAAGCTTGATATTATCCCTTGGATGAATAGACCTATACTTGCAAATTGTTGAAAATCAGATCCATGTGCCCCAGCCAGGAATATTTACAGGGAAAGACAATAAGGGAAAACCCACTGTCCACTGGAAATCTTGTGCGAGTAAAGTACACTCATCCTGAGTGATGCAGGATCTCACCTTATTTGGAAATGGAAATTTGCTTGGTTCCACTTTGCCAGGTGGTTGAATAGCAGCAAGTGGTGGAGGCCAGGTCATCTCCTAAAGGGAGGGAGGAAAAAACAATGCTGTATACATTTGAAGCATTTGAAGTAGCACATAAATCAGTTTCATACGCCGGTCTTAGGAAGGCATGGAAGAGATAAGGAATGAACAGAGACAAATAATAAACGAAAGGAACTTTTTAAAAAAAGATCTGAAACCCACTTTTATGATTTCTTTTCTTCATCTACCAATTCCTGGTTCCATGGCTATCTCCATCAGTGCTTTCTACCTTAGAAAGATCTACTAGGCTATCCTCCTTTCATTTCATTTAAGCTCCTAAGTAAAGGGATGACCCAGCGGTAAAAGTTCCACGGAAAATACCACACAAAGGGGGCTGCTTCCTACAAAGTTCACAGGGTGTTTCTGAAGGAATGCACACAACATGGGGATCATTATTTAGAGGGGCTATTTATTTTATTATGAGCAGTATAAGTTTCCAGTAAGTCCCAAACATCATTTTGGTCTTCATAGAAATGTCATTCATGGAGAAATGAAAAAACAAAGGATACAACTTTAGCTCAACATGTAATAATACTTCATCTGCTTTTTGACATACACTCTCACTAAACTGTGAGAGAGAGAGAGTGCAAGGTGGCAGGGGGACGGTATTTGTTTCATTCATATCTGGTATTTTTCTCCAGTTCCATCTCCTGGAAAATATTTGCATTCACTAAATGATTGTAGAATTAAACTGAATCCATTTCTGATTACCAAGAATCTGACTTGGAATTTACAAATCAGTTCTGAACCCTATTTCTTGATTCCTTCCACTTCCAAACCTAAGTGACAAGCACTGAGGCAAGAGGTGATTTATTTTGAGAAATAAACTCAACATTCAGAAAACTAAGATCATGGCAGCCGGTCCCATCACTCCATGGCAAATAGATGGGGAAACAATGGAAATAGTTGCTGACTTTATTTTTCTGGGCTCCAAAATCACTGCAGATTGTGACTGCAGCCATGAAATTAAAAGACACTTGCTCATTGGAATAAAGGCTATGACCAACCTAGACAGCATATTAAAAAGCAGAGACATTACTTTGCCAACAAAGGTCCATCTAGTGAAAGCTATGGTTTTTCCAGTAGTCATGTGTGGATGTGAGAGTTGGACCATAAAGAAAGCTGAGTGCCGAAGAATTGATGCTTTTGAGCTGTGGTGTTGGAGAACACTCTTGAGAGTCCCTTGGACTGCAAGGAGGTCCAACCAGTCCATCCTAAAGGAAATCGGTCCTGAATATTCATTGGAAGGACTGATGCTGAAGCTGCAACTCCGATGCTGTGGAAACCTGATGGGAAGAACTGACTCACTGAAAAAGACCCTGATGCTGGGAAAGATTGAAGGTGGGAGGAGAAGGGACGACAGAGGATGAGATGGTTAGATGGCATCACCGACTCGATGGACATGAGTCTGAGTTAGCTCCAGGAGTTGGTGATGAACAGGGAAGCCTGGTGTGCTGCAGTCCATGGGGTCACAAAGAGTCAGACATAACTGAGACTGAACTGAACTGATTTTGAGAAAAGCAAGAAATTCTCTGTTTACGTGAAGACATTTTCTAGAAGTCCACCCTGGAAGGACTTACGGGGGACCAACCTCATGCACTTAAGGTGTCCCTTCTCTATCCTGCTGTTACCAAGGTTTCTCTAATGAAGAGCAAGGGAAGATCCAATGTCCCCTTATTACCGTCTCTCCTCTGCTCCCCAAGCACCTGCCTGCTCTATCGTGTATCAAGCCATGTTATCTCTTTTAAAGAGGCTGCAAAGCGACACTGCTGAATTTGTGTCCAGGGACAGAGTCAGTTCAGTGCATTTCTTAATTAGCATTCTTGCAACGTATCCTTGCAATGTCTCTACCTTTCCACTCACCTGAACTACCATTCTAATCACACCTTCATTATTTTTAACCTGAAGGACGTTAATGCTTTCTGATGGTTCTCTTTCTACTTTTATTATTAATCGTTCCCACACATCTCTGCTGAATTAATTTTCCTAAAGTGAAGATCCAAAGGAAAAGCTTCCCTGGCTCCACCATCTTCATATACCATCACATACACAGCCATAAGGGCTTCCCAGGTGGAACCTTTGGTAAAGAACCCACCAGGAGACACAAGTGACTCAGGTTCAATACCTGGATTGGGAGGATTCCCTGGAGGAGGAAATGGCACCCCATTCCAGTATTCTGAGCTAGAGAATCCCATGGACAGAGGAACCTGGCAGGCTGCAGTCCATGGAGTTGCAGAGTGAGACAGTAATAAAGGCTGATGGTGCCACTGGTTGTGCTTTATGGTTTTCAGAGTACTAGTTCCATTCAAGTTTACATTCAACCCTTAATGTAATTATTAGCATCTCCATGTTACAGGTGAGGAAGTCAAAGTTCAAAAAGATTAATTGCTTTGCTCAAGTTCAAAAATGCTACCGCTGAAATGCGCACATCTATCCCCTTAGTACAAATCCAGTATTTGTTTTTTCACTTTACTGCGTTTACTAAGACATCATCCTAGCGTTCAAACCCTCTACAAAAAGATTCTGATTTTCAGCCTTGTGTCTTTTTGTTAAACCACGTACCCTAAAGATAGGACAAACTACTGTTTCTGCTTTTACTTACAACATTCTCTTCGTGTGTGAATGCCCCAGCGCCACGTGCTTTTTGGATTTCTAGCCATTCATGAAGGCTCGTCTTAAACATCACCTCTGTCTTGAGGCCTTTGCTGACTCCCCTTCTATTCCAATATGATAAGAGAGCGCCCTTCTCATCCTCCTCCAAGGCACTTTTCCCCTCTCCCTTTTTCATAGTAACTGTTACGTTCCTTTTCGTGGTGTAGTTTTGTGAGTAAACACCTCAGTCTGCATTCAACCACTTTTCCCTCTTCTGATACCCTTCTCCCAATGTGGAATAAAAATCATGCTTAGGAAACCTAATGTCTTTCAAGAACAGAACTCTGAAGAAGGACTGAACATTTCTTTCAATAGGGATATCGTCTACTCATCTTTGTGTGGACTAAATAAAGCACCTTGCTCAAAATTACCTTGTTGAATTGAAAGGAGCACCTATATGTCAATGCAAAATTGCTTGCTAACATTAATTATAGCTAAATATTTCCATGTGATTTTTCCATCTAATGAGTACCACTAAATTTACGAAGGAATAGTAAAGATAGTAAGTCCATCTGACTCTTTGCCACCCCATGGACTGTAGCCTGCCAGGCTCCTCTGTCCATGGGATTCTCCAGGGAAGAATACTGGAGTGGGTTGCCATTCCCTTCTCCAGGGTATCTTTCCAACCCAGGGATAGAACCCAGGTCTCCTGCCTTGTAGACAGATTCTTTACTATCTGAGCCGAAAGAGAAGTCCCAAACAGTTTATTAGAATTTCCCCAAACACTTACACATACTTGTTTTTAATTAATGTGCAATGACTTTCTAAGACCGATTCATTAAAGTTCTCTATTAGGGTTTCATGTGAAAATTAAGTGCAAACAGACTATTTTTATTTTCTCTTCTGTCACTTACTAGCTCAGTGGGCTTAGGTAAGTCACATCTTCAGCCAGTTGTAGTGATTTCAAACCATCAGCTTTGGAAGTAACCAGATCTCAGCTTGTGGCATCTTTGAAACAGAGGGAATAGAGATGCTAACTATCTCATGGCTTAATCATGAGGATTGAATGAGATTTTACAGATATAATATGTGTATATATATAATCCCTAACTCTATATGTGTGTGTGTATATACACATATATGAGCATGGTTCCCTAATGATTAATCATTCAATAAAAAGCAGATCTGATGCTGATTAGTACCGAGCTGAGTTTCAGAATTCTCTCTGAAATGAGAGGTAGAATTTCTGTTTTAGATGTCAGAAATCTGAGATGACAGAGTATCTGGGAAAGTGTTTTTATAAAAGAATGAAGTATTGTGCAAATGTAATCCATAATTAAGTTAGCAATGATTAACAGAAACTACGTAGTGCTCAAACAGAAACTTATTTAAAGAGATTATGATGATTCCTGAGTATGATCTGTACTTTATACTGGAGGAAAACTCCTTAAGCTTTCTCATCAGAATAGATCTCTGACATAGTAGTAACAGCCAGTGAAGAAAGATGTGACTTTAAAAAAGTGTTTCATTGGTACCTTATTTCTGGGAGTGATTTAGATGTAAGCAGAGGTAAATTTTTTCATAACTGCTAAACCTTCGCTTAGTTTGCCTCAGATTATTTTCTCTACAAGGAAAGGATGCTGTGTCCCATTGCCAGACCATGGACCCCACGCCATTGCATTCAGCAGTCCTCACCTCTGCCCTGCTCAGACCTCCTAACCTCAACCAGCCCTCATCACTGCTTTGCTCTTCTTTCCATCCTCACCCCCACTCAGCTGTTCCTTACCCACTTCCTGAGCCACAGATAAGAGAGGAAGAGAATTACAAAGCTTGAAGCCAATTACTCCAAACTCTAGGTAGGTACCTTCTGATAAACTTTTCTGCTAGGGCTTGCATCTGTCTACCTTCTTTCCTTTCTGATTTTCTTGTCACTCAGGAATGACATCATACCCTGTTCCCCAGCAGCTGGGAGGTCCTCAGTTAAGAGCCTATGCTTCTTAGCCAACTGATGGGATTAAAACTCTAAAAAAAATGATACAAATGAATTGATTTACAAAACAGAAGTAGACTCACTGACACAGAAAGCACACTTGTGGTTACCAAAGGGGAAAGGTGAGGGGGAGGGATACATTAGGAGTCTGAGATGAGTGGATATTCACTACTATAAATAAAATGGATAAACAGTAGAGAACGACTGCATAGCACAGGGAGCTATATTCAATGTCTTGTAATAATCTAGCACGGAAAAGAGTCTGAGAAATTATTGCATATGTGTATATATAACTGAATCATTTTGTGGTACACCTGAAACACAACACTGTAAATCAAATATATGTCAAAAAAAATTTTTTTGAGGTCAATCTGCTTTACTTTTTAAATTTTTTAATGTTTACAATGTTGTCTTTGTTTCCGCTGTACAACAATGCAAATCAGCCAAAATTATACATATATCCCCTCCCTCTTGGACCCTCCTCTCCACCTCTCCCCTATCCCAGAGTGACAGGGGAGTCATCACAGAGTGCCAGTCTGGACCCCAGGTGTCATACAGTGACTTCTCATCAGCTCTTTCTTCATATTTTACACATGATAGTGTAATATGTTGATGCTACTTCTCCATTCGTCCTGTTCTCTCCTTCCCCTACAGTGTCCACAAGCCCCTTCTCCATGTCTGTGCCTCCATTCCTTCTTTGCAGATAGGTTCATCAACACCATTTTTGTAGATTCCACAGATATGTGTTAATATCCCAACGTTCACTGCAGCACTGTTTACAGTAGCCAGGATGTGGAAGCAACCTGAATGGTCATCAACAGATGAATGGATAAAGAAGATATGGTGTATATACACAGTGGAATATTACTCAGCCATAAAAAGAATGAATTTGAGTCAGTTCTAGTGAGGTGGATGAACCTAGAGCCTGTGATATAAGAAGTAAGTTGGAAACAGAAAAGCAAAAGAAATTTTAAGTATATATATAAAAAAACAATCAATGTATCTGTATTAACACAGCCTCAACAGTCCCATCTCCCAAGGAAAGATGTCTAGTTATGCAAGGAATATATATCAGAGTATCTTATTTCCTAGACAGACTTTAAATGCCAAGTCTCTATATAGCAAATATACTCAATTCTGTCCTAAATGAATGAACAGATAAGGTTAAATAATAGGAGTATAGAAGGTTGTCTTTCATGAACTGTCCAGCCCTTTCTCTCTCCTCCACATACCAATCTTCAGAAGCCAGGGGTCACATAGGCCAGTCTCCATGTTCCTGCCTTGTTAGACAGCAAGACTGACCATGGGTCCCAGGATTCTTCAGTGTCAAGGTGAGAAGATGCTCATACACTCATTTTGCACCCCTGCCCCCCCACCGTCATGTAGCTTCCACTTGCACTGAGATCACCTATATCAGCCCATCTCAGGACAAACGGTGGGAGACTTAAAGTGGCCATTCAACAAGTAGCACAGCTCTTTATTATCAAAAGAGAGAAGAAACAAAAATTTGCATGTTACGCTGAGGTCTAATAATCTTAGAGTTCAAAACATGCAGTTAGGAAGGATCTGCAAAGTGTACTGAGCTTGCAAAAAGATGAAACTAGAAAAAATGTAAACTGTATCTTATTCCTACTAGATGCACCAAATAGAACAACGACTTTCCCTGGTCTCTGTCCCTGGGTACTGCTTCCCTCTTGGCCACAGCCACAGCGGTGTTTTATCTAAAACTGACCATGCCACGCGGCTTCAGCGACCTTGCTCCACACACTCAGGATGCCCCACCACAGGACGCTATCAAGGCACACCGCAGAGTTACTCTCTGTTACCTTCCTACATTGTCCCCTCTAAGGCTGATGGACTTCCTTCCTGTCCTGTCCGAGCTTTTCTTGCCCTGAGTTCTTTCGATTTTCATTTCATGTTGTTCCAACTTTACTTACTGCTTCATTCTCTCTCACTCCCACCTCTTTGAATCAGGTCACTGACCAGTGCGGTCCTCAGCAAGGGATGCCCAGCCCTCTCTCTCTCACCCATGATTTGTGTTGCTTCTTTATGGTTTACAGGCTACCTGGGGCTGTGAGTTTTCCTTTTATGGGTTATCACTGTCAGATTGTAAACCTTTTATTCCCTACCAGATGATAACCTCTTGGGGGAAGGGATCATGTCTGGTAACTCCTTCAATATCTACATAATGGGTAAAATAATAGGAATCCATTTAACCTCTCTGAGATTCTTTTCTGCCTTCTTCTTTGTTGTTGTAAAATAACAATAATAAATTATACTTGTCCTACCAAACACATATGACTGCTGCCAGGATTGCTGTTCAATTGCTAAGTCGTGTCTGACTCTTTGCAACCCCAAGGACTGCAGCATGCCAGGCTTCCCCGTCCTTTACCATCTCCTGGAGTTTGCTCAGATTCATGTCTGTTGAGTTGTGATGCCATCAAACCATCTCATCCTCTGTCGACCCTTACTCCTCCTGCCCTCAATCTTTCCCAGCATCAGGGTTTTTCCCAGTGAGTTGGCTCTTCGCGACAGGTGGCCGAAGTATTGGAGTTTCAGCTTCAGCATCAGTCCTTCCAATGAACATTCAGGGTTGATTTCCCTTAGGATTGACTAGTTGGATCTCCTTGCTGTTCAGGGGACTCTCAAAAGTCTTCTCCAGCACCATAGTTCAAAAGCATCAATTCTTTGGCCCTCAGCCTTCTTAATGGTCCAGCTCTAACATCCAAACATGGATGAGAGAGATTAAATCACATTAAATTAAATTACTTCTTTCTCTCTCTCAGCAATGTCTCCATGTTTGCTCCCACCAGAGGGTCCACCTCCACAGGCCTGGCTAGTGACCACAGTGAACTCCAGAATGCTTTGTGCTCAGCAATTGACTCTTTACAAAATAAAACACTGGGTTAATCCCGTCAAATGCAAAACGCCAGAGTCGATTTTTATCTGTGGCAGGGGCTGCTGCAGATCAGAGCATGATTTTATTTTCAGTTTCCATATCAGAATCATCACTCAGCAGTTGTTTCACACATATTATTCATGTTATTGCACTCTTATCAGTTAAGTGCCACCAGCAGTGGAACCTGGTAATTTTGATTACACTTGCATATGCTTTTAATGCTGGAAGCCAACAGGAGCACCATATCTGGTGAAAGGGAGGCAGTACAGCTGGCCTGTGCGCGGGAGACAGGGCACGAGACTGGAGTTAGATAAAGCAGGAAAACCATGCTCCTTCCTGGACAGAACCAGAGCTTCCTAGTTGACAACGCATCCCAGGACTGTAAACAGACTCCAGGTCAGACTTGAAGCCTGGGCAGGCCTGAGCTTAGAACAAGGAGGTCACTGTCAACATCACTAACTTGGGCTTCCCTGGTGGCTCAGACAGTAAAGAATCTGCTTGCAATGCAGGAGACCTGGGTTCGATCCCTGGGTCGGGAAGAACCCCTGGAGAAGGGAATGGCTACCCACTCCAGTATTCCTGCCTAACTGAAGAATTCCACGGAGAGAGGAGCCTGGCGGGCTAGAGTGCATGGGATTGCAAAGAGTCAGACATGACTGAGCGACTAACACAACAACAACTCGACAGATCTACAAAAAAGCCAAAAAACCTTCACTCTGTTCCTACAGTAGAGGGACCTATAGTTTGAAAAATAATAGGAAGTACAGTGTGTTCATAACAATTGATGGAAAGCTTTTGGAAAAGCAGTAGCTGCTGAAAAATAAAAATACTTTTCTTATTAAGATTTTTTACACCTATTTTTCTTTTTTAAAAAATGTATTTATTGAAGTATAGTTGATTTACAATGCTAATTTCTGCTGTACTGCAAAGTGATTCAGTTGTATATATATATATATACACACACACACACACATATATATGCATTCTTTTTCATATTCTTTTCCACTAGGGTTTATCACAGGATATTGGATTTAGTTTCCTGTGCTATACAGTGGGAACTTGTTGTTTATCTATTATATATATGTATATATTCTATATATTTATGGATAGTAGTTTGCATCTGCTAATCCCAAACTCCCAGTCCACCCCTCCTCTACCCTTCTTTCCCCCTGGCGACCACAAGTCTGTACTCTGGATCTGTCAGTTTGTAAAAACCTATTTTTCTTAGTACAACTCAGGCTGCTAAAATTAAAAATATGCAAATAACCAATGGAAATCTATAAAAATAGGGTTACCAAAATCATAATGAAATCTTGTTCTTTTAAACTGAAAACCCAGGCATATGTCCAATATAAACTAAAACTGGCCTGAGAAGGGGATTCCCAGTTGCTGTATGTGTATTATCTGGTCTCACACACCCTCCCCTACCAGGGGGTGGGTGGGAGACGCTCTGACTGGAACACTGACTAATTCACTGCAATGCCAGAGCTTCTAAACTTGTCGCTGTCCTCTGTTCTCAATGAAGTTAATCACCAGTGGATGCAACAGAGGGTACACCATGTAGGTAAAGATTAATGGAATCAATTCGAGAAGCAGCTTTTAATTCAGGTTTCACAGACTGGAGAACACGTGCATGAGAGGACAATATAATCCCATGGGCTTTCGGCAGGAAGGCAGGCATTGGGCGCTGACATCAGAAGGAAACCTTCCCAATTGGAAATTCCAAAGGTGCCTAAGACCTGAGCCACACATTCACTTCTGTAAATCGACCATATGACTTCCAGGTCTCACAAAGCTAAGCCCACGTGGTGTATGGCCTTTCCTTATGGCCTTCACACTGCAAAAAGAGTCTTATTCGCTGTAAGGAAATCAGTCCCATTTGCTGGAGACCCGGACCCCTCATCTCTCTGATTTCAGCTGTCCTTGAAAACTCTGGACTCCTTGTGGAAAGGATAAGCGCCTTGACTGAAGTTTATATAACTAACTGTCACTCTTGAAAAAATTATCTCATCCTGGAAAGTGAAAGTGTTAGTTGCTCAGCCATGCCCAACTCTTTGTAACCCCATGGGCTGTAGCCTGCCAGGCTCTTCCAACCATGGAATTCTCCAGGCAAGAATACTGAAGTGGTTGTCATTCCCTTCTCCAGGGGCTCTTCCTGATCCAGGGATTGAACCTGGGTCTTCTGCATTGCAGGCAGATTCTTTACCATCTGAGCCACCAGGCATATAACTACCACTCTTGAAAAAATTATCTCATGCTAGATCCCTGCATTTTGGACTTTTCTGAATATTTCTTGTTCTAGCTGCAGTTTTGTTGTTTTCTTGTTTTATTTCGGAACAGGAAGAGGGACATTGATCTGTCTTATTCCCCTGTCCCTTTCTGTTAAGTGCATTCCCCATTCTCTCTGTGTATTATTTGGGACCTTCCAGAACAATAAAAACCAGACACTTCTAAGTTTCACTTTAAACGAAATCTATTCATTTAAGATGAATATATTTCAAGCTTACTGTCATTCCCATTCTTTGGTTTGGGGATAGCATCTAGGACCTAAGAGTGTGTTAAAATGTTCCAAGTAGTGAAATTTACGTCAGGTTCTCAGAATGTAAAGGCAATGGTTTGATGTTCAGTGCATACCTGCAGGAACTTCATGGTTCTTGTTAAACCTAGGTGACAGTTTCACCCCTGAATTCCTGCTGGCAACACACAAGTAAGTACCTGCTAGCTTCCTGCATTCTTAAAAACCCTGTGCTCCCAAAGAGACGCACTCACAGGTTTAATCATAAATTTAAAAGATGCTTTCAAGGAGAGACTGAAGCATGTGAGGAGCATTAAGAGGATTTCCCACATTTGGAATCTTGGGCTGGTATTTTCCTGTATCCTTTCTGAGAATAAATCATATTAAATCTAGGTTTACAAGAAGAGAGCCAAATTTCCGACTAGCTCATGAGAAAGGTCATGTTATTAATGATGCCACTGTTATCCTACTTCTGATCTCCATTATACCTCTTAGTGGAGATGCAGACACTCAGAAATTAGCCCTGCGAAGGACATATAAATTATAATTAATCTCTGAAATAACTGTGGTTTGTACTAATCAAACTTCTCTTTCCTAGTGGCTCAGTGGTAAAGGATCCACCTGCAGTGAAAGAGACGTGGGTTCGTTCCCTGGGTCAGGAAGATCCCCTGCAAAGGAAATGGCAACCCACTCCAGTATTCTTGCCTGAAAAATTCCATAGACAGAGGAGCTTGGCAGGCTACAGTCCACAGGGTCACAGAAGAGTTGGACGTGACTGAGCGACTAAACAGCAACAAGGGAAAAGATGAGGAGGGTGGTGGAGGTTAGGAGGAGAGGAGGGTCATAATTACCTTCTTGGCCATGTTTTTCACTTTATATGTTCCGAACCACTTTCCACAGACAGATAATCGTGAAACGTGCTTTTGATGAAGCCCGTGTCTCAGTCATAGAGGAACAGAATGGTGGAACAGAACAGGCTCCGAGTTGGCATTTAATATTTGCCACGGGGTCGCTAAGAGTTGGCACGACTGAGCGGCTTCACTTCCACTTTTCATGTTCATGCTTTGGAGAAGGCAATGGCACCCCACTCCAGTACTCTTGCCTGGAAAAATCCCATGGACGGAGGAGCCTAGTGAGCTACAGTCCATGGGGTCGCTAAGAGTCGGACACGACTGAGTGACATCACTTTCACTTTTCACTTTCATGCATTGGAGAAGGAAATGGCACCCCACTCCAGTGTTCTTGCCTGGAGAATCCCAGGGACGGGGGAGCCTGGTGGGCTGTCGTCTATGGGGTCACACAGGGTCGGACACGACTGAAGCAACTTGGCAGCAGCAGCAGCAACCTCGCCTGATACTTGCCCTGCCATGGACCAGCAGGATGACACTGGGCAACTTTCCTGTTTTGATTATTGGTGTCCTCATCCACAAATGGGCGTTAATAACCTTCTCTCACAGGATTACTGAAAGGATTAGCGATAGACACACAAAGTACCTAGCGCAGGATCTGGCCCAAAGTCGCTGCTCCCTGGAAGGTAATCATTGATGTGTTGCTAACTTTAGGATGCGTGTTCCAGCTTTTGGCATAGACTTTGTGAAGGGATGGGATGAACACAGGGGAAAACATTTATGAGTTGTTTTTTTTAAAATCTATCTCACTTCGTCAATTACTTAACTGGTTAATTATTCATAGTCAAATAGAAGGCATAATGAACACATGCTTATTAAATAATAATTTGCTTCTCTAACTCCCTTTGCCACTAAAGCACCACGCACATGGGGGATGGGGGGGTAGGCTATGTCAATGACTGGTATTTTTCCTAAATGGGCCAATTATGAGTAACCAGGATGTGTCCTGTTTCCAAAAGTTGATTTTGAGTTCCAAAGAGTTCAGATGCTTTGCCCTTGTGCCTACAGATTCCTCCCAGGACAGCAGGGAGGGCTGTCCAGCTGGCATGCCGGCCTGAGAGCTCATCTCAGATGGACTGGAGGATGCAGCGGGGAAAGGGGTCGTACAGGAGGAAAGCTTCTGTGGGATGGGGGGCAGGGCTTAGCATCCAGGCAGGGCACATGCAAAGCGGGCCAGCCTGGACAGGAGCAGACCCTGGAAGCCACTGCGGTTAAGATAAAAAGTCTCTGGTGTGGCAGGATTTCTGGTTCATCAGAGGGAAAGCAAGTCTCACTGCTTCACTGCTGTGAACCTGACCCTGTTGAAGGCATGCGTCTTTCTCTCCTTCAGGCCCTTTCCCAGCTAACTTCCTACCAGACACCAGGCTCCTGTCTATGAACTTCACTCAAATATCTCTTCTCAGGTTGAAAGGTGATTTATAAATCACTGGTTGGCATTGCCCAAGTCCAGCCAGATGTTCCTGGACTTAAGTATGAGAAAAGCAAGGTGACTTCATCAGAGACAGAAAATGTCTACTGCAGTGCTCCATATATGGACAGTCAAATCCAGAGACTGGGAGAAAGCTGCTTAGCTCCAGAGAAACTTTTATTTTTTTTACCATGAGGTTAAAATATCCTTAAAAAAAGGAGAAGGAAAAGATTAAAATGTTTTCCTTCAGAAGTTCACAGGTCTTCAAGAAGAAGAGAAGTTGGGGTCGAAAGAAAAATCGGAGAACAGTTACCCTTATTAGAAGAAAGAAACAACAAAAAAGGCTGAGTTTAGTATAGACTAAGATGCTTACCCTTTGGGGAAAAATACTCTGTGAAAACAGAGAAATAAAGATAAAAGAGGAAGACACCAAATTAATGATGTCCAAAAAAGATAAGATTCAGAACTCAGTTGCTAAATGTGTCTTTACATGAGGAATGGAAGAAAAGAACTTTAGGAGGAAATTAGAAAGCAAAGATGCTCTTGCAGCAGTCTCTCAGGAGGGGGAGAAAGTGAGAAGGAAGGTTCGGAATATACAGGGCAAACGGATAATTTACAAATTTCAGACAGATGTTTCTCTTCTTTGATCCTCGCTGACAACACACAGCTCCATGTCAGGAGAAGGGGTCTCCAATCACGCCGAGGAGTTTGTGACTCAGTAAAGCCAGTCGGGTCGGGGTCTCCTAGTGCGCCCAGATGTGCACTCCCCCAGACACACATTTCAGTTTCCACTACCTGCCAGGTGCTACTTCAGGTCCTGGGAATACAATGTAACAGACATGGCCCCACCGGCTCTTAGGAAACATGAGCATCCCTGGGAGAGCCAAGTAATGAACAAGGAGCAAGAAATTTAACTACAACAGGCCCATACTCCTCACGGTTGCTGGGTTTTGTTTTGTTTTCTGATAGGGCCACCCCAGCCACCAAAGCTCATCCTGGTTTAATGGGTGCTGGTTGAGAAGCCATAGTCCTCAAACTTGCTACATTGATCTGATGTGTCTAATTAAAGAAAAGCATGAGAGGGGACTGGGTTGCAGTTATCAGACATTTGAGGGATGGCCTTGTGGGAAAAACATTTTGTGTGTCCTATGGAGACAAGAAGCACGATGAGAATCAAAGCTATAGGAAAGAGTTGTGTTTTGTTTTTTTTTTAATAAACTCTCTAATGAATCTGTCTCCGGTGCTAAATATTCCACAGGTGCTTTTTGTTAATAAGCCCTGCTTTAGGAGCTGGAAATAAAGCTGAAAATAAAGTCAACGTCCTCATGGAGGTCACCTTCTGGCCAAAATGAGACAATACTTTGCAACACCATGTAATAAAACATAGTGTAACTTAGCACAATGTAATATGATATAGCATAATAATGAAACACAAAAACTACTCAATAATAGCTGGCCATCTTAAAATGGCGAGCTGCTTATCTTGGAAGTTTCAGGACCATATAGAGTGAGAGCTCTCTGGGAATTCAAAGTCTGGAGCATCTGCTCTGTTCTGACTTTGGTGGGACCACAGCAGGGTTTGGGGCAACCCCTGTCCCCTCCATTTGTCTCTGATTCTGGACTCAATGAATTCTGGACTATCCATGTGATCCCTGAAAGGCTGGGGATACATGATTCCTTTTTAATTTTTGATTTAACTGAGAAGTTTCCTCACTACATCTTTTGGATTCCATAAATAGTACATGATTTTTGTTAAAAAGTTAAACACTGCAAAAATACAAAATGCAGGAAAATGAAAGCCAGCCAGGATCCTAAGATGTAGAGATAATGCCCACAGTAAACAGTTTTAAGCCCTAGCTACTTATCCAGTTCTTATATACATATACTAACATGGGGATTATATGTATACTTCTAATAAGGTCACACTGTCTAGTAACTTAATCTTTTTCATTTTTCATTTCTTCTTTCCCCAAAGAACATATAAACTTGCCATCTTTTTAAAGGCTGCATAGACCATTGCATTGCCTGGATGTACTATAGTTTATTTAATCAAATGATGTAGAGTTAAATTCTGGCGAGTTTTCACTACTACAACCATGCTTTAGCAAAAATCCTTGTATATTGATTTTTTTCATGGTTCTATATTTCTTAAATAGGATTAATTCCTGGTATAGATTTTCTAAGTCAAATGGCATAAATATTTAAAATTTTCATATATTGTCAAATTGTTCTCCAAAAAACGGCCTATTAATTTACATTTCTCCAACAGTATTCTGTTCCTGTTCCTTTACTAATATTCTTTTTAAAAATAAGATTTGAAGTGGCTTCTGACCAAAATGATGACACAGGGGGCTCCTGAATTTCTATTCTCTCACAGCCTCACTGAACATACACAACACACGGAAGTAAAACCCTCTGAGGGAAATTCAGAAACCAGACGAGTGACTCCTACACATCAGACAACAGAGAAAATGCCCGTATCAAAATAGATGAGAAAGGCTGAGACACACTGCTGCCATGAAGCCTACCCCTGGCACGGCACTGTACACTTGCAGGGAACTCCCTAACTCCCAGCTTGTCCTTGAGGAGTAAACCGTCTGGACCACAGACCACACACCCAGCACTCCAGTTTTTAAGCATGCGACCTGAATGACAGGCCCCCCCAATCTCCCAGCTCTGATAATTGGTGGGGCTTGCGTTCACGAGTCCCATGGGACTACAGGAAACAGGACCACAGAGGCAGTTGTTAAGAAGCATGGCAACACTCCCATGGCTATGTACCTGGCTCAGGCAGGGGAGAAGTGAAAACACCCCGCTTCACGTTCTCCCTGGAAGGGGTTCAACCGCACACTTTACCAGTTGTTGCCAGGGAGTCCAGCTTCTGATCAGTCTGCATCTAGGTACTATAAATCTCCCCTTTGGGACACTGACAGGTGTCTCTCTCTGAGAGAGGTGATTCTTTTATCTAGTATGCAGAAACCAACAGAATGTATCATAAGATAAAGAAACAAAGAGATATGTTCCAAACAAAAGAACAAGATAAACTTCCAAAACCAATATTAATGAAATAGAAATAAATGACGAAATAGAGAGTTCAATAGATAGTTCCAGATAATCACGATGGTGTGATCACTCAGCTGGAGCCAGACATCCTGGAATGTGAAGTCAAGTGGGCCTTAGGAAGCATCATTACAAACAAAGCTAATGGAGGTGATGGAATTCCAGTGGAGCTATTTCAAATCCTAAAAGATGATGCTGTGAAAGTGCTGCACTCAATATGCCAGCAAATTTGGAAAACTCAGCAGTGGCCACAGGACTGGAAAAGGTCAGTTTTCATTCCAATCCCAAAGAAAGACAATGTCAAAGAATGTTCAAACTATCTCATAATTTCACATATCTCACACGCTAACAGAGTAATGCTCAAACTTCTCCAAGCCAGGCTTCAGCAATATGTGAACCATGAACTTCTAGGTGTTCAAGGTGGTTTTAGAAAAGGCAAAGGAACCAGAGATCAAACTGCCAACATCTGCTAGATCATCGAAAAAGCAAAAGAGTTCCAGAAAAACATCTGCTTTATTCACTATGCCAAAGCCTTTGACTGTGTGGATCACAATAAACTGTGGAAAATTCTTCAAGAGATGGGAATACCAGACCACTTGACCTGCCTCTTAAGAAATCTGTATGCAGGTCAGGAAGCAATAGTTAGAACTGGACATGGCACAACAGACTGGTTTTAAATAGGAAAAGGAATACGTCAAGGCTGTATATTGTCACCCTGCTTATTTAACTTAAATGCAGAGTACATCATGAGAAATGCTGGGCTGGAAGAAGCACAAGCTGGAATCAAGATTGCTGGGAGAAATATCAATAACCTCCGATATGCATATGACACCACCCTTATGGCAGAAAGAGAAGAATTAAAGAGTCTCTTGATGAAAGCGAAAGAGGAGAGTAAAAAAGTTGGCTTAAAGTTCAACAATCAGAAAACTAAGACCATGGCATCCAGTCCCATTCAGTTCAGTTCAGTTCAGTCACTCAGGTGTGTCTGACTCTTTGTGACCCCCATGAATTGCTGGATGCCAGGCCTCCCTGTCCATCACCAACTCCTGGAGTTCACTCAAACTCACATCCATCGAGGCAGTGATGCCATCCAGCCATCTCATCCTCTGTCATCCCCTTCTCCTCCTGCCCCCAATCCCTCCCAGCATCAGAGTCTTTTCCAATGAGTCAACTCTTCACATGAGGTGGCCAAAGTATTAGAGTTTCAGCTTTAGCATCAGTCGTTCCAATGAACACCCAGGACTGATCTCTGATCTCCTTTAGAATGGACTGGTTGGATCTCCTTGCAGTCCAAGGGACTCTCAAGAGTCTTCTCCAACACCACACTTCAAAAGCATCAATTCTTCAGCGCTCAGCCTTCTTCACAGTCCAACTCTCACATCCATACATGACCACTGGAAAAACCATAGCCTTGACTAGATGGAACTTTGTTGACAAAGTGATGTCTCTGCTTTTGAAAATGCTATCTAGGTTGGTCACAACTTTCTTTCCAAGGAGTAAGTGTCTTTTAATTTCATGGCTGCAATCACCATCTGCAGTGATTTTGGAGCCCCAAAAAATAAAGTCTGACACTGTTTCCACTGTTTCCCCATCTATTTCCCATGAAGTGATGGGACCAGATGCCATGATCTTCGTTTTCTGAATGTTGAGCTTTAAGCCAACTTTTTCACTCTCCTCTTTCACTTTCATCAAGAGGCTTTTTAGTTCCTCTTCACTTTCTGCCATAAGGGTGGTATCGTGCATATCAGAGGTTATTGATATTTCTCCCAGCAATCTTGATTCCAGCTTGTGTTTCTTCCAGTCCAGTGTTTCTCATGATGTACTCTGCATATAAGTTAAATAAGCAGGGTGACAATATAAAGCCTTGACGTACTCCTTTTCCTATTTGGAACCAGCCTGTTGTTCCATGTCCAGTTCTAACTGTTGCTTCCTGACCTGCATATAGGTTTCTTAAGAGGCAGGTCAAGTGGTCTGGTATTCCCATCTCTTGAAGAATTTTCCACAGTTTATTGTGATCCACACAGTCAAAGGCTTTGGCATAGTCAATAAAGCAGAAATATATGTTTTTCTGGAACTAACTCTTGCTTTTTTGATGATCCAGCAGATGTTGGCAATTTGATCTGTGGTTCCTCTGCCTTTTCTAAAACCAGTCCCATTACTTCATGACAAATAGTTTGAAGAAGAGAAACAGTGGAAACAGTGGCAGACTTTTTGGGCTCCAAAATCACTGCAGATGGTGACTGCAGCCATGAAAATAAAAGATGCTTACTGCTTGGAAGAAAAGTTATGACCAACCTAGACAGCATATTAAAAAGCAGAGACATTACTTTGCCAACAAAGGTCTGTCTATAAAGAAAGCTGAGCACTGAAGAATTGATGCTTTTGAACTGTGGTGTTGGAGAAGACTCTTGAGAGTCCCTTGGCCTACAAGGAGATCCAACCAGTCCATTCTAAAGGAGATCAGTCCTGTGTGTTCACTGGTAGGACTGATGTTGAAGCTGGAACTCCAATACTTTGGCCACCTCATGCGAAGAGCTGACTCATTGGAAGAGACCCTGATGCTGGGAAAGCTTGAGGGCAGGAGGAGAAGGGGATGACAGAAGATGAGATGGTTGGATGGCATCGCCGACTCAATGGACATTGGTTTGAGTGGACTCCAGGAGTTGGTGGTGGACAGAGAGGCCTGGCATGCTGCATTCCATGGGGTCACAAAGAGTTGGACATGACTGAGTGACTGAACTGAAATGAGATAGGTCAAAATAACAGTCATAAAGATGCACACCAAGGTGAGGGGATCAATGTGTGAACAAAGTGAAAAAGGTGAGGAGATCAATGCGTGAACAAAGGGAAAATCACAACAAAGAGTAAATATTAAGAAGTATGAAAGAGAAATCACAAGCCTGAAGAACATAATAAATATAATAACATGGACTGTAGCCTACTGGGCTCCTCTGTCCAAGGAGTTCTCGAGGTAAGAATACTGGAGTGGGTTGCCATTCCTTTCTCCAGGGGACCTTCCCAATGCAGGGACTGAACCTGAGTCTCCTGCATTGCAGGCATTCTTTACCATCTGAGCCACCATGGAAGTCCAAAAAAGTTCAACAGAGAGATTCAAAAGCAGACTAGATGAAGCGGAAGAGAAGATCAGTGAACTAGAAGATCGGCCAGTGGAATTCACCCAGTAAGAGGAGAAAAAAAAAAAAAAAGATTGAGAACGAGTGAAGATAGCTTAAGATGCTTATGGGACACTATCAAATAGAACAGCATAAGCATGTGGGGATCCCAAGAGGAGAAGAAAGAGAGAAAGAGGCAGAAAGCTTTTCAGAGAACCTGGGGAAAGAAACAGACATTCGGATCTAAGAATCTCCGAAAGCACCAAAGGAGATGAATTTAAAGAGACTCATACCGAGATCTGAGATGTATTACAATTATATTGTCAAAAGTTGAAGACAAGGAAAGAATCTTAAAAGAAGTAAGAGAAATGCAACTTGTTTATGCACAAGGGAACCCCTCTAGGACTATGAGCAGATTTTTCAGCAGAAAACTTGCAGGCTAGAAGGTAGTGTGGGATTATGCCCAAGAACACAATACTCAGCAAAGCTGTCCTTCAGAATTGAAAGAAATACAAGAAGTTTTCCAGTTAAACAAAAGCTGAAGGAGTTTATTACCATTAGACCAGCCTTACTATAAATGTTAAATGGACTTCAATGAGCTGAATTCAAATTAGTAACAAAAAATACATGAAAGTGTAAAAGTCACTGGTAAGGGTAAATGTATAAATTTGTAATACTCTAATATTATAATGATGGTGAGTATTTACAAGGGAGGTGATAAATCACTTATAACTCTAATATACAGGTAAAAAGCAATTATTTACAATAACTATAATTATAATAATTTGTTAATGAATATACAATATAAAAAGATTTAAATTGTGGCATCAGAAGCAAAACGTGGGAAAGGGAGTGTAAAAATAAGCAAGCAGGCTATCAGCCTAAAACACCTCTGCACAGCAAAGGAAACATCACCAAATGAAAAGGTGACCCATGGAACTGGAGCTTTGCAAACCACACATCTGATGAAGGGTTAGCATCCAAAACAGACAAGGAACTTATACAACTCAATAGTAAAAAGCCAAACAACCCAATTAAAAAATGGGCAATGGACCTGAAGACATTTTTTCCAGAGATGACACACAAATGGCCAACAGGTACATGGAAAGGTACTCAATATCACTAAAGGGTAAGGGAAATCCAAATCAAAACCACATACACCTCAGAACTCGCCCCAGTGGTCCAGCGGTTACGAATCTGCCTTCCAATGCAGGAGACGTGGGCAGGGAACTAAGGTCAACAAGTACCCATCAGCTTAATTCCCAGCTTAAAACAATTGCCTTTCATTGAGAAGAGCCCCACCCACAGAGGTGGATCTGAAGTAACCACGTGCAAGGTCCTTGCAACTTAACCCTGACCTCTGGCCACCTCCTAGGGGTGGACAACTGACCTATGCTGGATCGAGATTTGAAACTTAAACAGAGAAACTGAAGCTGGCTGAAGCTGGTGCTTGAATGGCAGTGTCCATGTACTCCAGTTGCTGAGGCCTCCATAGTCTGATACCCATGAAGACCACAGCTGCCATTAGGTTGCAGAGGCAGGGGTGGGGAAGGGGTTTCCATTGTCTCAAGGCCTGGGACCGGCTAGCTGGCGGCTGTGATGAGGGCTCTGGAGCCCTGCAGGGCACGGCCCTCAGCCTGTCCCCAGCCCACAGCTGGGCCCTGAGGCTGGAGGGCCCATAGGGTCCCAGGGAGCAGGCTGCCATCCACCTCCCACAGCACCCTCTGTCACGAGGCTGACCACGAGGCTGACCATTGGCAGAGCGGGACCTCTAACTGCCGCACTCAGTCTCGTGATAACTGTCCTGTGCTAACAACTGTGCCCTGACCTGCCCCTATTCCAGAACTGCCACCCGATCTAGCAATCCCACTTCTGGGTATATATCCAAAAGAAACGAATCATCATCCCAAAGAGACATGGGCACTCCCAAGTTCACTGCAGCATTCTTCATAACAGCAACGGTACGCAAAGAACCAACGTGTCCACTGGCAGATAATGGAGAAACAAACTGTGATATATGTGAACGTTATTTAGCCTTAAAAAGGAGTGCCGCTTTCAACAAATGGGTTGATCTTCAGGACACTATGCTAAGTGGAATAGGTCAGACAGTCAAGACAGATACTGTGTGGCATCACTTTATATGGAGAAAGAAAGTAGAATGGTGACTGCCTGGGACTGAGGGGTAGGGTAAACAGGGAGAGATTGGTAAAAGGATGCAAGTGAAAGTCATCCAGTTGTGTCCAACTCTTTGGGATCCCATGGACTATATAGTCCATGGAATTCTCCAAGCCAGAATCCTGGAGTTGGTAGGCTTTCCCTTCTCTAGCAGATCTTCCCAACCCAGGAATCGAACCAGGGTCTCCTACATTGCAGGTGGATTCTTTACCAACTGAGTTATCAGGGAAGCCCTCTTATGAGGACCTAAATATAGCTGATAATAAAATACTTACAGTTGTAATGATTATACTGTACTGTATGATTGAAATTTGACAGAGGAGCCTGGCAGGCTACAATCCATGGGGTCACAAAGAGTCAGACACAACCTAGTGACTAAACCACAACCATAACTGAAACTTACTGAGCAGAATTTAAGTGTGCTTACCAAAATAAGGAAGATAAATATGTGAGGCAATGGATGTGCTAATTATCTTGATGGTGGGAATCCTTTCACAAGGTATATCATATCATCATGTATACTTTAAATGTATTGCAATTTTATTTCATTATACACAATTCATTATACTTCAATTAAAAATATTTTTTAACTCATTGCCAGTTTCATAGGAGAAATGAACTGTTGCTTTTAATTGCATCTCTATTAGGAGAGCATATTTATTAGATGCATTCTTTTCCTATTTCTTGAATACCTGTTTATATTTTTGCTCACTCTTATATGAGAATATATATTTTTATTATTGTTTAAACAGTGCTCTGGTTATCTGGGAAATTAGCTCTCTGTCTCACCTCTTAGGTTGTCCCACAAATATATTTACCATATCACATCTCTATGGGTAGAATTCCTGAAATAAATATGAACAAGAAAATTGGAAGGAAAAGCAACTTTTGAGAAGAAAAGGTGAGCCATAAAATTTTATCTTTGAAGAGTATTCCATATAGTCATTTAAGTATATGGCAGGCAAGTTTTATTATATAGCAGCAAACTTTTCTAAATGTTGAAACCTGATTGCTAAAAGTATGTTGTTGTTTAATTGCTAAGTCATGTCGGACTCTTTGCAACCCCATGGACTGTAGCCCACTAGGCTCCTCTGTCCAACAGATTCTCCAAGCAAGAATACTGGAGTGGGTTGCCATTTCCTTCTCCAGGGATCTTCCTGATCCAGGGATTGAACTGGTGTCTCCTTCACAGCAGGCAGATTCTTTACCAGTTCCCCGTTAACAATATGTGTTGCACTAAAAGCTTAAATAGGGCAGGACATCAATATTCCAGTTGAACCATCCAGGGTATAAGAGTGTGTGTGTGTGTGTGTGTGTGTGTGTGTGTGTGTGTGAATGTTTCCATATAATGGGTATGAGGGATCTTATTGGGTTGATGCAGTCTTCTAAAACTATATTATGATGATGGTTGCTCAAATCTATAAATTTACTATGTATCATTGAATTGCATACTTGAAATGGGTTAGTTTTCTGATATGTAAATTATGCCTCAATACAGCTGTAAAAAAGAAGACCTAGAGATTGCTCAATTGTGTGTGCAGATGGTGAGTGGCAGAGGGGTTCTGAGACAATGAATACCCTCTAGACTCAGGGAAGGAGTAGCAAGTTTTTGAGGAAGGGTCCAGAGCCTCCTCAGCATGGCCCTGAGGACCCCAGCTAAATGTTCTCATCATTCTTTGACAAACTGAAGGGATACTGAAGGACACAGAAGCTCTGGTTTCACATTCCAGCTGAGCCCCAGAATGACGATTGGCTTTGGGCAGATAACTTCTCCAGGTCAAGACCTCTCATTTGAAAAGCAGTAACATGGCTCCCTGCGGTGGCCTCTGTCCCCGGATTCCAGGGTTCCCTGTGGCCCTGGGACCCGACTCACCACCTCCTCATTCCAAGTCCAGGGCTATTCCCACTTCCTTCCGCACAGTTATTCTGCCTTTGGGGGGCCCTGAAAGAGTGGGGAAGGCATATTTTCAAATGCCAGGTGCCTCTGGGCCTAACAGCACATGTCCTGATGCCTCTCCCAGGAGCGTCTCCGTGGGGTTCAGGCAAGCCGGGTTCCCACCGCTCCCACATGCAGGAGGCTCATGCACTCACCCCCCCGAGGCTGCCCGGATGTCTGCCCTCTGCCGGCATGGCTCTGTCCACACCCTACCCTTTCATCACATACTAGAGCATGACCCCAGTGGTTCAGGAACATCTCACAGCCTCCTTTGTTTAACTTCCCCTTTCTCTGAGAGTCTAGAGCACTAACAGTTTATAACTCAGTCGACACTGATTGAGACCACAGGTAAGCTCTCTGAGGGCAGAGAGCCCTCTTTGTTCACGACTCCATCCCCAGGGTCTATCTCAGTACAGTGCCCACGCCGGGTACTCAGATAACGGTTGCTCCACAAGTGAGGTGTGATGCTGTCCTGAAGCTGTTATGACCTTGCTAGATCAACACTCATTCGTATCATTTGTTGTCACTGTTCGGCAGGTGGGTCTTTCTTCCCACCAGGGCTGGGGCAGCTCAAGATCGTTCTGAAATTCGTCTTTGGGAACTAATGCCTCTACATCATGGGCCTCTGAATTCCTGGGGGATGAAGGGTTGGGCATGACAGCATTAACAGTGGATTTGAATTCAGAGAGAGTCAGAAGTGGTTCAGAGTCAAGCTTCAAGAAAGTGAATGAGTAAGCTAAGGAGAGCCGTTCTGGGTCGTAACCCAACTCAGAGCTCATCCACTTCATCCTCAAGAAGAAAGTAGTTCTAGGAATGCTTGCGAGATGACATCACTAGAACGAGTTATTTAGTGTCTCAAAATGACTTTTTGAGGGACAATGAGTAATCCCTTTGAATGCATTAAAAATACTCCAGATGTGAGTATTTCTTTTAAAAACAAACCTCGCAACTAAACACACAGTAGGAACTAATTTGACACCGACTGATCTCGTCTTATTTACAGTTGTGGCAGAACACTAGTTTGGTTCTGAGCAAATATGAACTTTGAAATAAATTTGATGCTGAACAAAAACCCAGCATCTCCAGTAGAACAATAAAATAATGGAACAGTAGGAGACACAGAAAAATACATAATGACCTCTCAGAAGGAAGGAAAGTGTGCAGAACTTGCAAATTATGATTCTCAGAGGGGTTTCAAATAACACCAGGCAAAAAAAGAACACTCTAGTTGTTTCTGGAGTTCCTTATAATTGTGTCTTTTTGGCTCCTAATAAAGAATCAGCAGCAGAGTAGGGATTATTCTGGACAAATTTCAAAAAATTAAAACAAAAGTTTAAAAAAATAGTAAGAAGAATAGAGGTCAGTCTGTTTACCTAGCACAGACAGATGGCTGTATTTATGTAGTTAGAGGAGTAAGGCAGAGAGACTTCCAAAGTTCCATGAAGCGCATTTGCCAAGAAAATGCTTCAGGTTGGCAGAAGGTAGAAACCCAGTATTGGGTAAATATTTAGCAACACTGACGGATTTTTAACACTAATATCTCTTGTGCAGCAGAACGTGCTTTATGGTCTGAAATCGCTCTCTCCATTCTGTTTTGCCAGTGATGAGACAAATCAAAACACAGTCACCTGTCGAGGATGAATCCTGCACCTGTGAAACGGTACTTCAAACACGCCGGCTTCCCAATTACAATGGAGAGGACCTGGCAGCATACGCGCTCCCTGCTCCTGCAGTGGGCTCCTCGCTCTCACGTAGAAGGGCTGTCAGTGCCACCATGAACAAACCACGGAAATTCCCCTTTATGACTGCTGTCTGCACAACCGATGTTCTATCTGGGCTCCGTGGCAGATTCTGGTCCAAACCCGAGAGGGCTCCGCTGTGAGGCGTCCTCAGTGGCTCTGACTCTGGTAGAGACCAGACTTCTGGGAACACCATGAGAGCAGCCTCCAGCCTGGCTTCAGGGCGAGGGAGGGGCCCTGCGCTGTGCCTGTCAGTGGGGCACAGAGAACAGGGACCATGGAAGGGAGCTCACAGGGCAGCTGGGGAGACAGGAATCCGCGAGAAAACAGCCCTTCAGGCACGGGTTGCAGTTGCTGTTGCTTAGTCACTAAGTTGTCATGTCCAGCTCTTTGCAACCCGGTGGACTACTGTCCCGCCAGGCTCCTTTGCCCAAGGGATTTCCCAGGCAAGAATACCGGAGCTGGTTACCATTTCCTTCTCCGAGGATCTTCCCCACTCAGGGATTGAACCCGGGTCTCCTGCATTGGCAGGTGGAGTCTTTACCACTGAGCCACCTGGGAAGCCCTCAGACATGGGCAGCAGATTCCAAATTCAGGGCCAGGCAGTGATGCGGGGCTCGCCATACGCTGGCATGGCCAGGGCTGCGTGGATCTACTGTCCAGAATTTATAACAGAAGGTGAGAGTTGGGTGACCCCAGGAACAGGCTGGTGGGATAGTCTGAGCTGGGTCAAGGGGATGAGTAGGGAGCAGAGGAGGGTACTGGGCAAGGTCTACAAGGGAATTTGAATGTGACCTCGAGGCATGGAGGGTAGGGGCTGGCAGTGGCTGGGCACTGAGGGTCTAAACGTGGAAGGTCAGACATACCTGGTGCTGCTTTAGAGTGACTTGGCAACAGTGGGCCAGACAATCTGGATGAGGGGACAGTGGAAAAGAAGGTGACCTCTTAAAGTGATGAGAAAGACAATTACAGGAAGGAGGAAACGGCAGGCTCCAGGAAAAATCAGATATTTTGGCATCAGAGTAAGGAACTACTTTTAGAGGACAGAGTCTGCAGGGCCAGCTTCTGATCTCAGAACAGGTCTCTTTGGAGGTGGTTGGAGCACCAAAGTGTCCCAGGCCCAGAAGGATGACTTGGGGGCAGCCATGCTCCACCTCAACTCCTGGACCACTTCCGTGCCCTGCCCTGTCCAGCCGAGGCACCCTCAGGACACAGGGAACCTCCTTCACTCTTCTGGATTCTGCTTCACTACAGCAGAGAGAAGCGGACCTGGTCAGTGTGCCCTCAAGTTAAACAAACAAAAACTGTGGATCGACCCACCTGATTTATCCAACTCAACACAGAGTCTTCATACAGTCTTTGCTCCGCTTCCGACTATACAGAAGACCTCAAAACCACTGTCCTTCCCCTCAGGAGAATCACCATTAGAAGTGAAGATGTGGGACTTCTATGGTGATCCGGTGGCTAAGACTCTGAGCTCCCAAAGCTGGGGACCTGGGTTCAATCCCTGGTCGGGGAACCAGATCCCACATGCTGCAACTAAGACCCAGAACAGCCAAAAAAAAAAAAAAAGGTGGAGACACAATGCACGCATGCTCAGTCATGTCCTTTCTTTGCAACCCTATGGACTGTAGCCTGCCAGGGTACTCTGTCCATGGGATTTTTCCAGGCAAGAACACTGGAGTGGGTTGCCATTTCCTCCTCCAGGGGATCTTCCTGACCAGGAGATTGAACCCGCATATCCTGTGTCTCCTGCTTTGCGGGCAGATTTTTTACCGCTGAGCATTGTACAAGCCCATGATGAACACATATTAATTAGTGAGCATCACAGAATGGCATGTAATTCACATTTTTGGAATGGCAACACTATGCATTTTAGATCACAAGGGTTAGACGAGTTGAGAGGGATTTAGAATCAATGACCAAATAATTTCAAGAAAGCATAAGAGCCTGAAATGAGCAGAGCAGCCTTGCTTTAAAGGACTCTTGCTCTTCCTTACTGAGGATAAGACTTTAAGACAGAACGAACCTTGGGCTTTGAGAAAGAGGGAAAATACTTGAATGGATGTATGAAAATTAAACAATGACCAGCGTAATCACTGAGTCACCTTTAACTGGAAATTTCACATTTAAAATCTCAGTTCAAGTGTGAGACTAGCCGATTCAGTTCCTTGGGCTATTGCTGATCAGAACATGGACAACTAACACGTTTTCAAAGTTGTTGAGTACAGAACACTCGCTCAGGTCTCCTTCTGCACGGCTCTTGCAGTCCTTAGAATAGTGTGAGGTAAGCACTACTGACCCATTTTACAGATGAGGAAACTGAGGACTTGCGAAGTTAAAGAACCTTCCCAAGGTCACACAGCCAGTAGGTGAAGGAGCCACATCTCCACCTGCCTCTGAGCCACCCTGTCTCTGTGCTCACCTCCGTGGAGAAGGGGCTGCTTGGTTCCCACCCAGAGGCACTGGCTGCCAGAAGCACTCCCACTCTCTGAGGTTCCATGAGAAATGCTTCCAGAGGGGATGCAGGCCCTGAGCTGCGGCTCACTCTCTGAAACACGGGTAGTTTGACACCGCAGGGGAAATCTGTTTTGCACTAGTATACTTTTATAGGCATAACTAGCTGCTGAGAACTGGGTATTTCCAGATAGACAGTTTGTTGGGGTGGCGGGTGTGATGGTAAAGGGGGAGTCCTGGCCATAAAGTAATCTTTGGCCCAGAGCAATGGGTCTATGCTTTTCTTAAAAACAAACACACACACCAACAATAATAAACAAACAAAAAGCATACCATTCAGGCTTTCAAGTCAGTTGTGGCGTAGGCGATTGGTTTTAAACAAGCGTCTACAGAGAGCCTCCTGCGTCCATGCAGAGTTCTTACACAGGTCCTCTCGCTGACCTGCTTCCTTCCCAGGTGTGTCTGAGGAAACTGCACCAGGCATCTGCAGTGCTTTCTGCACAGAGGAGGCCTCTATTCCTCCAAAAGCCTTGTCCTGGTCCTACCTGACCCCAGCCCCATCCCTCGCAGGCCTTAAACCAGCTGACGGCAGATGGTGGCCGGAATGAGCCCAAGGGCCAACTGTGCACAGCAGTGGGCCCCAGACTGTGGGTGTTGGTGGGCAGACCACGTGGGGTCCCTGGCTTGAACTCCGAGTCTTAGGGATGTTCGGCCAGGGAAGACACCGTTCTGGCGGCCAGGGCCTTCGGTTCCTGTGCCGGTTTAAGCATCCCACTGCCTGGCCTTCTCTGCTTCTCTCGCAGATTTACGTACATAGCTCCTTATTACGACTCTCTCAAACCTCCTCATCACAACGCATCAGGATGCTAGCTCGACAACTCCAGCACCTGGCAGGCTCTCTACTCTGTTCCTGTCCTTTCTGAGAACATGAAACTGCCCTGGAGAGCTGGTCTCTGCCAGGCTACCTCCCTGGAGGCAGAAGTCAGCTCCCCTCAGTAGCTCCCCAGGCTGCCCAGAGGAGGGGCCCAGCGCTCCCACAGCAGGCCCCCGGGGTTACTCTATAAAACCCAAATCTGGGAGAATTAGTTCCAGCACTGCTGGTTCAAACAGGAAGCTGGTATGTCGCTGTGACCTGGTCCCTACAGGCCTGTGGAATAAGGACAGGTTGGCTTGTCTCAGGCTTGAGGGGTTCTGCAACCCGTGTGCCTGCCCTGTGTCCTTGGGCAGAGCGGCCTGGTGCTCCCGCGGCTTGGAGCTCACTTCCCCTTCCCTGGCTTCTGGCCTCCTCTTCCAGTTCCTCCTGCAGGTTTAAGAGGCCTGCACCTCACACAGCACTGGCACTGAGCTTGAATAAAAGGATGGAGCATGGATCTAAGGAAGGGGTGAAGCCGTGGGTGTCTCAGACAGACAGTGACTGGGATGGGAGGTGGAGGAAACAGGTGGCTAGGAGCAGATCAGGAAGAAGGAGAAGTATCGGGCACACATACACATTCCAGCACGGTTCCTGGACATGCGTGCCAAGTCACTTCAGTCGTGTCCAGCTCTTTGTGGCCTGATTGACTGCAGCCCGCCAAGCTCCTCCATCCACGGAGTTCTCCAGTCAAGAATACTGGAGTGGGTAGCCATCTCCTTCTCCAGGGCGTCTTCCCAAGATAGGGATCAAACCCGTATCTCCTATGTCTCCTGCACTGGCAGGCGGGTCCTTTACCACTAGCGCCACCTGGAAGCCCCGTGGCTCTCCTACTCTTAACCAGCTCGGGCAGGATCAAAGTCAGTCTCCTCTGCTCCCACATCCATTTCCCTTTCATGTGAGCATCACTGGGATCCACATGGAAGCCCCTCTGTCTAGGTATCTATGCATCCATCTGTCCAGTGTTTTATGAGGGCATCTCTGTGTATACTGTACATGCGTGTGCTGACCCCCCCCCACCACACATATGAACATGGAAAGAAGGAGCTCAGGAAAGTTATATAGTGGACCCTCCACAAAAATTTCAATATAAGGACACCTTTGGGAAGTCAGAATTTGGTAGACTTGTAGTTTTTAGGGTATGGTGACCGTGAAATGACTAAAAAGGTTATCCTAAATTCAGTATCACCTTTAGATGAACACACCGCATTTAACAATCAGGAAACAATGGCATTTTAAGCAGAGTGCAGCCCCTCCTCGGGCTTCCCAGGTGGCTCTCTGGGTAAAGAACCCACCAGACAATGCAACAGAAGTGAGAGGCTCGGGTTGGATCCCTGGGTCGGGAAGATCCCCTGGAGAAGAGCACGGCAGAACCACTCCAGTGTTCTTGCCTGGAGAGTTCCACGGACAGAGAAGCCTGGCGGGCTCTAGTCCATGGGGTTGCACAGAGTCGGACACGACTGAAGCAACAGCAGAGCACACACAGTCTCTCCTTAGGGATCATCATAAATGTAATGATGAGAAAAAGGGATGAGGAGAAAAATTCTCACTGGACTCCCACTGATGGGAAGCTGAGATGAATTATAGACTCTGCTGGTGGATCTTCAGATATTCCACTATGATGATATTAAGACTTTCAGTTATTTTCACTTCTAATGGCCAGAAAAACATGTTGATTCATGGTTCCCAGAAATGGAGATAGGCTTTGGAGAAGGAAGAAGATAACGGGGCTTTCACACTACACTGACTACATGTGTTAGGGTGATAGGCATGTATCACAGAACTTCACTATATTTCCTATATGGAAGCTCTTTTTGTTATTATTATTATTTTTTATCTAAACTTTCTACTTTCACAATTAAAAAAAAATCTTTTCCTTTTAAAGACTTTTTTTCCTGTGAACCATTTTTAAGTCTTTATTTATTTATTTATTTATTTAAGTCTTTATTTGATTTGTTACAATATTGCTTCTGTTTTATGCTTTGGTTTTTTGGCCTCAAGAGATGTGGGACATTGGAAGGCAAAGTCTTAACCATTAGGCTGCCAGGGAAGTCCCTTACCTTCACAATTAAAAGAAAAAAAATAGTCGGAAAGGAAAGACATTTGAGTTTGTGTGTGTGTGTGTGTGGATGAGTGTGTATGTGCTAAGGAGATGCCTCTCATGGAGAACCTGGCCACTTTCCAATAAAGCACATACTACAGGTGTATTTTTCTGGCACCTCAGAGCCTAAAATCACCATTGCATTATTTTTACTAGGAACTACAAAATCACTTTCTAAAAATTGACATAAAATTCACATTCTATAAAATGCACCATCTTAGCCATTTTAACATGCACAGTTGAGTGGTTTATTAGTTATTCACAATGCTGTACAATTGCCATCCATTTCTAATTCTAAACCATTTCCACCATACTCAAAAGAAACCTTGTACCTTCCAATCCCAGGTTCCTCCCACCCTCTGGCAACCACTGTCTACTTTCTGTCGCTATGGACTTACCTATTCTGGACATTTCACATAAATGGAATCATAGAGTGTTTGGCCTTTTGTGTCTTGCTTCTTTCACTTGGCATAATGTTTCCAGGGTTCATCCATGTTGCAATCTATGTCAGTACTTCATCCTTATTTTTGGCCAAAAAAGACTTCATTGTACCGTAATTTGTTTCTCTACTCATCAGTTGATACAACATTGGGGGTGGTTTCAACTTTTTGGCTATTATGGATAATACTGCTACAAACATTCATGTAAAAGTTTTTGTGTGAACATGTGTTCTTAATTTTCTTGGATATATACTTCAGAGGGGAACTGCTGGGTCACTGGTCACTTTATGTTTAATTTTTTGAGAAATTGCCAACAGTTCCCCACAGCCCCTGCACCATTTTACACTCCCACAGCAACATATGAGGTTTCTGATTTCTAAAAATTGTTGCCAATACTTCTTTTATTTTTTGTTACCCTCTTGGGGTATGACAGAGAAGACAATGGCACTCTACTCCAGTGTTGTTGCCTGGAAAATCCCATGGACGGAGGAGCCTGGTAGGCTGCAGTCCATGGGGTTGCTAAGAGTCGTGCACGACTGAAGAGACACAACAGCAGCAGCAGCAGCAGCAGCAGCAGAAGCAACAGTTCTTTACAATTCTGGACAACAGATCCTTTTTAAACATGCTGCTGCTGCTGCTGCTAAGTCGCTTCAGTCGTGTCCGACTCTGCGACCCCAGAGACGGCAGCCCACCAGGCTCCCCCGTCCCTGGGATTCTCCAGGCAAGAACACTGGAGTGGGTTGCCATTTCCTTCTCCAATGCATGAAGGTAAAAAGTGAAAGTGAAGTCGCTCAGTCGTGTCCGACTCTTAGCGACCCCATGGACTGCAGCCTACCAGGCTCCTCCGTCCATGGGATTTTCCAGGCAAGAGTACTGGAGTGGGGTGCCATTGCCTTCTCCATTTTTAGACATATAATTTGCAAATACTTTCTTCCATTCTGTGAGTTGTCTTCTCACTTTCTTCATAGTGTCCTTTAAGGTACAAAATGTTCAGATTTTGATAAGAGCTAACGTAGTTATACTTCATGGGAAATAGATGGGAAAACAGTGGAAACAGTGTCAGACTTTATTTTGGGGGGCTCCAAAATCACTGCAGATGGTGACTGCAGCCATGAAATTAAAAGACACTTACTCCTTGGAAGGAAAGTTATGACCAACCTAGATAGCATATTCAAAAGCAGAGACATTAGTTTGCTGACTAAGGTCCGTCTAGTCAAGGCTGTGGTTTTTCCAGTAGTCATGTATGGATGTGAGAGTTGGACTGTGAAGAAAGCTGAGTGCCGAAGAATCGCTGCTTTTGAACTGTGGTGTTGGAGAAGACTCTTGGGAGTCCGTTGTACTGCAAGGAGATCCAACCAGTCCATCCTAAAGGAGGTCAGTCCTGGGTGTTCTTTGGAAGGACTGATGCTGAAGCTCAAACTCCAATACTTTGGCCACCTCATGAGAAGAGTTGACTCATTGGAAAAGACTCTGATGCTGGGAGGGATTGGGGGCAGGAGGAGAAGGGGACGAAAGAGGATGAGATGGCTGGATGGCATCACTGCCTAAATGGACGTGAGTCTGAGTGAACTCCAGGAGTTGGTGATGGACAGGGAGGCCTGGCATGCTGCAATTCATGGGGTCGCAAAGAGTCGGACACGACTGAGTGACTGAACTGAACTGAACGTAGCTATTTTTCCTTTTGTTTCTTGGGCTTCTCATGTAATAGTTAATAAGTAACTGTCTAATCAGAGGTCACAAAGATTTGGGCTTATATTTTCTTCTAAGATTTTTATAATTTTAGCTCTGTAATGTAGGTCTTCAATCCATCTGGAGTTAATTTTTACTTAAAAAAATGATTTACTTTTGGCTGCACTGGGTCTTCACGGCTGTACTCAGGCTTTCTCTAGCTGCAGCGAGCAGGGCTGTTTCTCTTGCTGCGGTGTGCAGGCTTCTGAGTGTGGTGGTGTCCCTTGTTGTGGAGCATGGGCTCAGGAGTTGTGGCCCATGGGTTTAGCTGCCCTGTGGCGTGTGGAATCTTCCTGGATCAGGGATTGAAACCTCTGTCCCCTGAATTGGCAGGTGGATTCTGGAGCATCAGGGAAGTCTGAATGAATGTTTACATATGGTGTGAGGTAGCTGACTTCAGTCTTTTACATGAGGTTGTTCAGTTGTCCCAGTACCATTTACTGAATGAACACTTCTTCTCTCATTGAATGGACCTGGCATCCTCGTCAAAGACCAACTGACCATAAACTCATGGGTTTAGTTTTGAACTCTCAGTTCTATTCCATTGATCTATATGTCTATCCTAATCTCATCACCACAACATCTTGATTAAGTATGACTGTTTTGCAGTAAGCTTTGAAATCATCAAGTGTGAGCCTTTCAACTTTGTTCAACGTTTTCTTTAGGCTTTGGAGGTCTCTTGATTTCCATATGAATTTTAAGATCGGCTTGTCCATTTTTGTAAGAAGGGCAGTTGGAATTTTGATGGGGATTGCATGAAATCTGTGAGTCAGTTTGGGGAGTACTGCCATCTTAATATTATTCTTCCAGTCCATGAACACAGGATATCTTTACATTTATTTAGACCTTGACCTTCTTTCAACACTGTCTTCTAGTTTTCCATGGACAAGTACTGCATTTCCTTGGTTAATTTTACTCCTAGTTTTATTCTTTTGATGCCATTGCAAACGGACTTCTTTTCCTGGCACTTCCAGATTGTCCATTACTAGTATAGAGAAATATTTATTTTTGTATATTGATCTTATATCCTGTAACATGGCTACTTGTTTATTAATTATAATAGTTTTGTGTACATATATGGGGGCTCTTTAGGACTTTCCATATAGAAGATGATGTTATCAGTGAATGGAGATGGTTTTACTTAATCTTTTCCAATCTGCATGCCTTTTATCTTCTTTCCTAATTGCCTTAGATAGTACTTCCAACACCATGTTGAATGAAGCAGTGACTGCAGACATTCCTGTACAGTTCCTGATCTGAGCAGCAAGTTTTCAGTCTTGCACTATTAAATATGATACTAGTTGTAGGTTTTCCATGGATACTCTTCCTGGTTGAAGAAGTTCACCTCTATTTCTAGCTTGTTGAGAGTTTTTAATCGTGAAAGGGTGTTAGATTTTTGTCAAAAGCTTTACTTTTTAATTTATTAGATGATAATAGGTTTTTAAAGATCATTTATTCTATAGTTATTATATTACTTGATTTTCATTTGTTGAATCAATTTTGAATTCTTGGGACAAATTCCTAAACAACTATTTAAAAACAGCAGGAATATGATCATTATGCTTATAGTATCATATACCAGTGTGGTAATTCACATTTTCATGGGGTTTTCACAAACAAAAAATCCTGGGAAAGTGACCACACAGTTATTATTTTTAATCTTCATTTTACAAGTGAAGAAACTGAAGCTTAGAGACTTGTCTAGACCATGCTGGCATATGATACAGACATTGAACAAACTTGTTCAAATGAATGAATGAATGCATGAAAGGGAAAAAGAAAAAGCAAGGAAATGGGGTGAAGAAATATATCAAAAGGGTATTTGCATTTCTTAGCAACTTAATCAAGTCTAGCAGAATACAGAGAGGGATTTGAACTTAACAAAATCCAAACATATGTAATATATATTTTATAATTCTCTTTCCTGTAAGCTGGAAATACAATGCATTTTCTTTGATGTGAGGAGACAGAAATGCTGAGAGGGATACTGGGGGCCAACATGTCATTTAAGCTCATGGAGAACTTTATTACTTTGGAGACTTCATTCCAAATAATCAAACACACACACACAAACACACACACACACACACCAAAAACTACTGCTTCAGAAACCTAAAAGGGAAGTTTTTTTCCTTTCTCTTCTTTAAATTATTCTGGCCAATGTTTTGATTTTCCATTTCCCTTTAGGCACAAAGACAGTTGTCTTTAGAATTTAAGGTCTTCACATTGTAATAACTGTAAACAGAGTACACTTGAAAGGCTTAATGTACACGTTACCAAAAGCCCTGTATCCCAAACATCTGTAAATGCTAGTGAACATTATAAAATAAAGACACAGAATTCCAGGTTTATGACACTATTTTTTCAAGACACTAATTCTGAGAGAAAGAGGGAGGAAGGGAGGGAGAGATGAAGGAATACAACCTAAGAGATTGAGGTAAGCATTAGAATTTTAAAAGGCAATACAATGTCTCCACTGAACGCTCAGGGGACATCCTGCCGTAGGCCTGTCACTGACCCTGCAAGGTTTTCTGAGGTGATCTATTTGAAGCTGCTCCTGAAACTTTTCATTTATTTATTTTTTATGAGTAGCATATTTTAATTCATTCCCTTCAGTTCATTAAACCAAGTGGATTAAAAGACATATAAACAGAGAAAGTCTTAATAATATGATGTAGATAGCATATCTAATTAACATGCACTGAGCCCTAAAATTTTTAAAATTTATTTATTTCAATTGGAGACTAATTACTTTACAATATTGTAGTGGTTTTGCCATACATTGACATGAATCCGCCACGAGTGTAGGTGTGTTCTCCATCTCGAACCCCCCTCCCACCTCCCTCCCCATCCCATCCCTCAGGGTCGTCCCAGTGCACCAGCCCTGAGCACCCTGTCTCATGCATCGAACCTGGACTGGTGATCTATTTCACATATGATAATATACATGTTTCAATGCTGTTCTCTCAAATCGTCCTACCCTCGCCTTCTCCCGCAGAGTCCAAAAGTCTGTTCTTTACATCTGTGTCTCTTTTGCTGTCTCGTATACAGGGTTATCGTTACCATCTTTCTAAATTCCATATATATGTGTTAATATACTGTATTCGTGTTTTTCTTTCTGACTTACTTCACTCTGGGTAATAGGCTCCAGTTTCATCCAGCTCATTAGAACTGATCCAAATGTATTCTTTTTAATAGCTAAGTAATATTCCATAGAAGATACCCTTCGTCCAAGGTAAGGAGCAGCGGCTGCACTTTGCTGGAGCAGCCGTGAAGAGATACCTCATGCCCAAGGGAAGAGAAACCCAAGTAAGATGGTAGGTGTTGCAAGAGGGCATCAGAGGGCAGAAGCTGGAAGCCAGCACGGGCCATCCCACCGATGACAAGGTCATGCGAAAGAGATCTAATAAGCAAGGCTTCAGGACTCAACGGACGCCCTGGACCTGCCCAAGCATCTACCCCCAAAACCAGAATCTGTCTGTCTTACTATTTTATGTCTTTCACCAACTCTTCTGACATTAACAGGGGGCTATCCCCGACCACTTTTCTCTGGAAAAATCAACTTAGGGCTCTAGCTAATAAGTCTCCTGGACATGATAGGAGTATTTCAATTCAAACCCCTCTGATGGCTTTCTAGCTTGCTTGACAGGTTTATACAGACTCTTGCAGCTAAGCATATGATTGTTCACAGCCTCCCAACTGTGAGAGGCATGGGAAGCCTAAAACATAGAGCCTTTCAAAGAGTTAAAAGCTATTAGAATAGTGCTGGTGTAGGATTTCACTGTTGAGCCAATGCTTGCTGCCAAGTTCCCATATCCCTTATCCACTGTGCACCTGGGAGTATATTAGTTAACATAGTTGGAATGTAAGAAAAACAAGTGTAGCCTTGAAATTAACCACATCAGACCTTTGAGCTAATTGTTTCTTTCTTGTAACTCACTGCACCTTTGCTCCATGAGAAATGTAACTCTGTTTAGCATTTTCTGAGGCTGACATAGGTTAGAAATATAAAGAAAAAACACTTTGAGGGAAAGTAAGTTTTCTGGTTTAGCAGCCTTTATCAAAAGAGGGTCATAAAATGGCCACAGGCCTCCAAGGCCAGAAGATAATGTACACAACATTGTTTATGGGAAAGGTTTGCAGAAAAAATCCTGGTTTCAATAAGGGCAAACTGCTGTAATGTTTGGGCTGACTCTGTATGACCTTGCACCTTTCATTTCCCTCTATGTACAAGTCAAGGTATAAAAGTTCCTTTTGAAAATAAAGTTACGGGCCTCGCTCACCGAAGAAGCTTGGTCTCCCCGTGTTTTTCTTTCTTTCTCTCTCTTACTCTCTTACAGGAAGGCGCTCTCCGTCTTCACTCCCCCGGGAGACCAGGAGGGCGCCTGTGGCCTCCGTGAACAGAGCAAGTCCCTTGTCTCGGGGCTTTATTAGCTTTCTGTGTAAACCAAGGAATGTCAGCTTCTATTCTTTCCTCTCTCATTCATTCATTCATCAATGCCATTTCTCCTGAGGGTTCCCATGGATCCTGCGGGGGCTGGAACCTAGCAGGCAGATACACTGAAACCATACTCAGAGAAAACTAGTCAATCTATTCACACTAGGACCACAGCCTTGTCTGTCTCAATGAAACTAAGCCATGCCCGTGGGGCAACCCAAGACGGGCGGGTCATGGTGGAGAGGTCTGACAGAATGTGGTCCACTGGAGGAGGGAATGGCAAACCACTTCAGTATTCTTGCCTTGAGAACCCCATGAACAGTAGGAAAAGGCAAAATGATAGGTTACTGAAAGAGGAACTACCTAGGTCAGTAGATGCCCAACACGCTACTGGAGATCAGTGGAGAAATAACTCCAGAAAGAATGAAGGGATGGAGCCAAAGCAAAAACAATACCCAGCTGTGCATGTGACTGGTGATAGAAGCAAGGTCCGATGCTGTAAAGAGCAACATTGCATAGGAACCTGGAATGTCAGGTCCATGAATCAATGCAAATTGGAAGTGGTCAAACAAGAGATGGTAAGAGTGAACGTCGACATTCTAGGAATCAGCGAACTAAAATGGACTGGAATGGGTGAATTTAACTCAGATGACCATTATATCTACTACTGCGGGCAGGAATCCCTCAGAAGAAATAGAGTAGCCATCATGGTCAACAAAAGAGTCCAAAATGCAGTACTTGGATGCAGTCTCAAAAATGACAGAAGGATCTCTGTTTCCAAGGCAAACCATTCAATATCACAGTAATCCAAGTCTATGCCCCAACCAGTAAGGCTGAAGAAGCTGAAATTGAACAGTTCTATGAAGACCTTCAAGACCTCTTAGAACTAACACCCCAAAAAGATATCCTTTTCATTATAGGGGACTGGAATGCAAAAGTAGGAAGTCAAGAAACACCTGGAGTAACAGGCAAATTTGGCCTTGGAATGTGGAATGAAGCAGGGCAAAGACTAATAGAGTTTTGCCAAGAAAATGCACTGGTCATAGCAAATACCCTCTTTCAACAACACAAGAGAAGACTCTACACATGGACATCACCAGATGGTCAACACCGAAATCAGACTGTTTATATTCTTTGCAGCCAAAGATGGAAAAGCTCTATAAAGTCAACAAAAACAAGACCAGGAGCTAACTGTGGCTCAGATCATGAACTCCTTATTACCAAATTCAGACTTAAATTGAAGAAAGTAGGGAAAACCGCTAGACCACTCAGGTATGACCTAAATCAAATCCCTTATGATTATACAGTGGAAGTGAGAAATAGATTTAAGGGCCTAGATCTCATAGATAGAGTGCCTGATGAACTATGGAATGAGGTTCGTGACATTGTACAGGAAACAGGGATCAAGACCATCCCCATGGAAAAGAAACGCAAAAAAGTAAAATGGCTGTCTGGGGAGGCCTTACAAATAGCTGTGAAAGGAAGAGAGGTGAAAAGCAAAGGAGAAAAGGAAAGATATAAGCATCTGAATGCAGAGTTCCAAAGAATAGCAAGAAGAAATAAGAAAGCCTTCTTCAGCGTTCAGTGCAAAGAAATAGAGGAAAAGAACAGAATGGGAAAGACTAGAGATCTCTTCAAGAAAATTAGAGCTACCAAGGGAACATTTCATGCAAAGATGGGCTCGATAAAGGACAGAAATGGTATGGACCTAACAGAAGCAGAAGATATCAACAAGAGGTGGCAAGAATACACAGAAGAACTGTACAAAAAGATCTTCATAACCAAGATAATCACGATGGTGTGATCACTCATTTAGAGCCAGACATCCTGGAATGTGAAGTCAAGTGGGCCTTAGAAAGCATCACTACAAACAAAGCTAGTGGAGGTGATGGAATTCCAGTGGAGCTGTTTCAAATCCTGAAAGATGATGCTGTGAAAGTGCTGCACTCAATATGCCAGCAAATTTGGAAAACTCAGCAGTGACCACAGGACTGAAAAAGGGCAGTTTTCATTCTAATCCAAAAGAAAGGCAATGCAAAGAATGTTCAGACTATTGAAAAACTGCACTCATCTCACATGCTAGTAAAGTAATGCTCAAAATTCTCCAAGCCAGGCTTCAGCAAAACATGAACTGTGAACTTCCTGATGTTCAAGGTGCTGGTTTTAGAAAAGGCAGAGGAACCAGAGATCAAATTGTCAACATCTGCTGGATCATGGAAAAAGCAAGAGAGTTCCAGAAAAACATCTATTTCTGCTTTACTGACTATGCCAAAGCCTTGACTGTGTGGATCACAATAAACTATGGAAAATTCTGAAAGAGATGGGAATACCAGACCACCTGACCTGCCTCTTGAGAAATCTGTATGCAGGTCAGGAAGCAACAGTTAGAACTGGACATGGAACAACAGACTGGTTCCAAATAGGAAAAGGAGTATGTCAAGACTGTGTATTGTCACCCTGCTTGTTTAACTTATATGCAGAGTACATCATGAGAAACGTTGGACTGAAAGAAACACAAGCTGGAATCAAGATTGCTGGGAAAAATAGCAATAACCTCAGATATGCAGTTGACACCACCCTTATGGCAGAAAGTGAAGGGGAACTAAAAAGCCTCTTGATGAAAGTGAAAGTGGAGAGTGAAAAAGTTGGCTTAACGCTCAACATTCAGAAAACTAAGATGATGGCATCTGGTCCCATCACTCCATGGGAAATAGACGGGGAAACAGTGGAAACAGTGTCAGACTTTATTTTTTTGTGCTCCAAAACCACTGCAGATGGTGACTGCAGCCATGAAATTAAAAGGCACTTATCCCTTGGAAGAAAAGTTATGACCAACCTAGATAGCATATTCAAAAGCAGAGACATTAGTTTGCTGACTAAGGTCTGTCTAGTCAAGGCTATGGTTTTTCCTGTGGTCATGTATGGATGTGAGAGTTGGACTGTGAAGAAGGCTGAGCGCCGAAGAATTGATGCTTTTGAACTGTGGTGTTGAAGAAGACTCTTGAGAGTCCCTTGGACTGGAAGGAGATCCAACCAGTCCATTCTGAAAGAAATCAGCCCTGGGATTTCTTTGGAAGGACTGATGCTAAAGCTGAAACTCCAGTACTTTGGCCACCTCATGCAAAGAGTTGACTCATTGGAAAAGACTCTGATGCTGGGAGGGATTGGGGGCAGGAGAAGGGGATGATAGAGGATGATATGGCTAGATGGCATCACTGACTTGATGGACGTGAGTCTGAGTGAACTCCGGGAGTTGGTGATGGACAGGGAGGCCTGGTGTGCTGTGATTCATGGGGTTGCAAAGAGTCAGACATGACTGAGCAACTGAACTAACATTCCATAGTGTATATGTACCACAGCTTTCTTATCCATTCGTCTGCTGATGGACATCTAGGTTGCTTCCATGTCCTGGCTATTATAAACAGTGCTGCAATGAACATTGGGGTACATGTGTCTCTTTCAATTCTGGTTTCCTCGGTGTGTATGCCCAGCAGTGGGATTGCTGAGTCATATGGCAGTTCTATTTCCAGTTTTTTAAGGACTCTCCACACTGTTCTCCATAGTGGCTGCACTAGTTTGCATTCCCACCAACAGTGTAGGAGGGTTCCCTTTTCTCCACACCCTTTCCAGCGTTTATTGCTTGTAGACTTTTGGATCGCAGCCATTCTGACTGGCGTGAGATGGTACCTCATTGTGGTTTTGATTTGCATTTCTCTGATAATGAGTGATGTTGAGCATCTTTTCATGTGTTTGTTAGCCATCTGTATGTCTTCTTTGGAGAAATGTCTGTTCAGTTCTTTGGCCCATTGTTTGATTGGGTCATTTATTTTTCTGGAATTGAGCTGCATGAGCTGCTTGTATATTTTTGAGATTAATTCTTTGTCAGTTGCTTCATTTGCTATTATTTTCTCCCATTCTGATGGCTTTCTTTTCACCTTGCTTATTGTTTCCTTCGTTGTGCAAAAGCTTTTAAGTTTAATTAGGTCCCATTTGTTTACTTTTGCTTTTATTTCCATTACTCTGAGAGGTGGGTCATAGAGGATCCTGCTGTGATTTGTCAGAGAGTGTTTTGCCTATGTTTTCCTCTAGGTGTTTTATAGTTTCTGGTCTTACATTTAGATCTTTAATCCATTTCGAGTTTATTTTTGTTTATGGTGTTAGAAAGTGCTCTAGTTTCATTCTTTTACAAGTGGTTAACCAGTTCTCCCAGCACCACTTGTTAAAGAGATTGTCTTTTCTCCATTGTATATTCTTGCCTCCTTTGTCAAAGATTCCTGAAACTTTTTAAACCTTGACCTGCAGTGATTGTTCTCAGAAGCTCCAACTTCAAATGCATTCGCTCTGGGCTTTAGTTTTGGTGTCAGCATCCAAAGACTGATCAGGCCACGCCCCACGTTTGTTTAAACGGATGGTTAGGTTTGGGGACAAATACTCCTGCTCCAATGTGCGCCCACGCGTGCGTGCGCACACACACACACACCACCACACACACACACCACACACACACCACCACACACACCGCCACCACCACCACTACCACACACACACACACCACCACCACCACCACCAAACACACACGCACACACACACCACCACACAGACACCACACACACACACCCCACCACCACCACCACACACACACACCACCACCACCACACACACATACACCACCATACACACACACACACACCACCATACACACACACACACACACGACCACCACCACCCACACACACCCCACCACCACCACCACTACCACACACACACACACACCACCACCACCACACACATACACACACCACCACCACACACACACCCCCACACACCCCACCACCACACACACACACACCACCATACACACACACACACACCACCATACACACACACACACACGACCACCACCACCCACACACACCCCACCACCACCACCACTACCACACACACACACACCACCACACACACACACACACCCCACCACCACCACCACTACCACACACACACACCACCACCACCACCACCACCACGCACACCCACTAATGGCAAACTCAGAGACAAGGCTTCTGAAGGTAAAATTAGTGCCTCAAAGTCCCATAAAAGACTCAAAATATTTTAAACTCATGACATTTAGGTATCCAGAAGTGAAAAAAACAGAAATGCTTATTCTGGCCCACCAGTGTATAGAGGGTCCATTTTCTTAAGTTTGAATATTTGCCACAGAAATAATTTTCAGCATCCAAATGTTTGTTCTGCTTTGCTGTTTTTAGGCAAGTGCCTCGAGTTGCAGAGAGTTATGTGGCGGGCAGAGACTGTGAATGGCTGCCTAGAACTTGGGGCCCAACCTGGCTTTCTTTTCTCTAGGTACTTCTCTTGCAGAAGACAGTGGTGGCTAAAATCATCCCTCACAGGAGGAAAATGGACAATGAGCAGAGATTTCCATGAGAAAACTTCACTATCTACCCAACTTCAAAATGGACAGAAAGCTTTGGCTCTATCTCCAGGTTTTTCACAGCTGCCATTTGTTGCCAGTTCCACCTCGTAAACCACCTCCTCTTAATACTCTCCTCCAAACTTTCAGGATGGACGTTCCCTCCATGCTTGGCCCCAAGCGTGGGAATCCTGACACACTGGTGCCTCTAAGCTGGACTCCGGGTGCTCTGAGGGGGCTGGTGTATTGTCTGTGCCCAGGGCTGCCAGGAGAAGGTGTAAGTGTCAACTCTGCAATTCCATGCCAGTAGCCAAGCTGCCCTGCATCATGAGAGAAGCCATACACCCTCAGAAGGTGTCACTCAGGCCTCTGCTTCCCAGGCCACTCAGTACCTACTCAGCAAAGATGCCATGTGACAGCAAATATTAGACGACCTGAGAGGGTTCCTGTCAACCCCACACTGTCCTAAGGATGGAGTCCAGCTTGGTCGCTGAAAAAATGTGTGTTCTTTTTGAAACCAAAACATTATCTGTCATAAAGCATTTAGCCTGGCTGTCTTTCTAGAATCTAGGCATAATCTATGATATGGAAGGCTGTCATTAGCAGGAACTTTCCTCCAGAAAAGAAAAAAGATGGTTGAGAGATCTCCCTGATGATCTAACACCAGCCACTTTTCTAAGGTATTCTGTTTTTGCTTCAGTTGCACCAGATAGGGAGCCCTCGTGGCGAAGGAAAGTGACTGGGGAGGGTCTAATGTGTCGGATTAGGGGACCCGCTCTGTACCGAGCTCAGAGACTGTACTCTGTCAGCCAGACATCACTCATTGCAAGAACCCAGGGCAGCTGCATTCACTCTGATCTACTTTCTGGGTGCACCCGGGCATCCCCTACAGCACCAAAGAAAACACTCAAGAAACCTCCTCGTATGCCTGGCTGAGAAGCAAGGACTTACCTCACCAGCTGCTCTGGCCTGAATGATTAGCGAGGGATTTATTTAAGCCCTCAGCCCCTTAGGGAACTGGATTCAGTCCAGAGAATCTGGAGGCAGTATGTGTGGATCAGAACTAGGCCTGCACAGCTCGCGTTTCCAGGACCCTGTCCTCTCCAACACCTCCCTGCCTGGAAGCAAGACTTCACTGGGGAGCTGCCCCTGGTCTGCAGTCTGGGACCATGTGTGTGTGTGTGTGATGTGCTGTGTGAAGGTGTGTGTGATGATGTGTGATGGTGTGTGTGTGTGTGATGAGGTGTGTGGTGTGTGTGATGATGTGTATGTGTGTGTTTGATGAGGTGTGTGTGTGTATGTGTGTGGTGTATGTGATGGTGTGTATGTGTGTGTGATGGTGTGTATGTGTGTGTGTGATGAGGTGTGTGTATGTGTGTGGTGTGTGTGATGGTATGTGTGTCTGTGTGTGTAATGGTGTGTGTGTGTGTGTGTGTGATGGTGTGTATGTGTGTATGTGTGATGGGGTGTGATGGTGTGTGAGATGGTGTGTGTGTGTGTGAGAGAGATGGTGTATGTGTGTGTGTGATGGTGTGTGTGTGTGTGATGGTGTGTGAGATGGTGTGTGTGTGTGTGATGGTGTGTGTGTGATGGTGTGTGTGTGTGATTGTGTGTGTGTATATAATGGTTGTGTGTGATGGTATGTGTGATGGTGTGTGTGACGGTGTGTGTGTGTGTCTGATGGTGTGTATGGGTGACGGTGTGTGTGTGTGTGTGGGTGACGGTGTGTGTGTGTGTCATGGTGCATGTGTGTGTGATGCTGTGTGAGATGGTGTGTATGTGTGTGATGGTGTGTGTGTGTGATGGTGTGTGTGTATGTAATGGTGTGTGTGTGATGGTGTGTGTGTGTGACAGTGTGTGTGTGTGTCTGGTGGTGTGTATGGGTGACGGTGTGTGTGTGTATGATGGTGTGTGTGTGATTGTGTGTGTGTATATAATGGTTGTGTGTGATGGTGTGTGTGTGTGATGGTGTGTGTGTGTGTCTGATGGTGTGTATGGGTGACAGTGTGTGTGTGTGTGTGGGTAGGTGACGGTGTGTGTGTGTGTGTGTGATGGTGTGTATGGGTGACGGGGTGTGTGTGTGTGTGTGATGGTGTGTGTGTGATTGTGTGTGTGTATATAATGGTTGTGTGAGTGATGGTGTGTGTGTGTGTGATGGTATGTGTGTGTGACGGTGTGTGTGTGTCGGATGGTGTGTATGGGTGACGGGGTGTGTGTGTGTGTGTGTGGCGGTGTGTCTGTGTGTGTGATGATGTGTATGGGTGACAGGGTGTATGTGTGTGTGTGTGACGGTGTGTGTGTGTGTGTGATGGTGTGTATGGGTGATGGGGTGTGTGTGTGTGTGCAGGTGACGGTGTCTGTGTGTGGGTGTGTGTGATGGTGTGCATGGGTGATGGTGTGTGTGAGATGGGGTGTGTGATGGGGTGTGATGGTGTGTGTGTGTGATGGTGTGTGTGTATGTAATGGTGTGTGTGATTGTGTGTGTGTATGTAATGGTTGTGTGTGTATGTAATGGTTGTGTGTGTGTGATGGTGTGTGTGATGGTGTATGTGTGTGATGGTGTGTGTGTGTGATGGTGTGTGTGTGTGTGTGTGTGATGGTGTGTATGGGTGATGGTGTGTGTGGTGATGGGGTGTGTGTGTGTGATGGTGTTTGTGTGTGACGGTGTGTGTGTGTGTGTGATGGTGTGTATGGGTGACGGTGTGTGTGTGTGTGTGTGGGTGACTCTGTGTGTGTGTGTGTGTGATGGTATGTATGGGTGACGGTGTGTGTCTGTGTGTGATGGTGTGTATGGGTGATGGTGCGTGTGTGTGACGGTGTGTGTCTGTGTGTGATGGTGTGTATGGGTGACGGGGTGTGTGTGTGGGGGTGACAGTGTGTGTGTGTGTGATGGTGTGTGTGTGTGACGGTGCGTGTGTGACGGTGTGTGTCTGTGTGTGATGGTGTGTATGGGTGACAGGGTGTGTGTGTGTGGGTGACGGTGTGTGTGTGTGCGTGATGGTGTGTATGGGTGATGGGGTGTGTGTGTGTGTGTGTCAGTGCAGTAATACCCTGTCCAGCCTCAGCAGGCTCCGAGTCTGACAGATGCAGGACTCATACCAAGAAACATATCACAGAACAAGGATGACAGACAGGCCTGGAGCTTCCATCTCTGTAGGTGCTGGGAACAGACTTGGAGCAAAGAATAGATAGAAGGCAAAGGTGCTGGCCGACAGAGCTGCACACACCAGGAGATTCTATTCCTGCACACGACATATGGGGCTTCCCTTGGGGCTCAGATGGTAGAGGATCTGTCTGTAATGCAGGAGAGCCAGGTTCAATCCCTGGGTCGGGAAGATCCCCTAGAAAAGGAACGGCTACCCATTCTGCAGTATTCTTGCCTGGAGAATTCCACGGACAGAGGAGCCTGGTGGGCTGCAGTTGTTAGGTCACAAAGAGTCGGACACGACTGAGTGACTAACACTTCCGCACTTTTCACATGACAGGGGAGCACGATAGTAGGACAGGAGAAAGCTTTGTGTAGCACTAAGATACTGCTTCGCAACTTTAGAATCTTAGGTTGTTAGCATGTGGCAAGCAAGCTCTACGTGGCATTAGACATGGCAGCAATTTTCTTCTATTGAATAAAATGAGCTTCAATCCTCTTAGATGCTTTTTATTTTGGGATCTGAAGTAAGAATATATCCATGTAATTGTACTGCCCTCAAATTCAGTCCATACTCTTTCAATTACCTTTAGAGGCTGTTTCCATCATGAGTACATGCTAAGTTATTAGAGTATAAAAATTCATAATGGTCCCATCAGACGGCTGTATTAGTTTTTTCTTCGCAAATGTGCTCTCTGTACTCTTTGCATATCTCCTCAATCCTTAACCTTAGCTCTGAAATTGTTGAGGGAATCCTAACCACAGTATCGTAACCTGTCTGTGTCTTGTTTGGTGTGTATGCACGGAGGTAATGCAAGGACCCTCTGAGGTTTTCTCAATTTTATCCTCATGTACAGCTTTGCTTGTGTCCTGACGGCCAAGAGGTTGGAAGAGGCAGAATGAGTTAGAGATGCTGCAGGTCAGTGTGAACTGGTTTGTCTGTTTGTAACTCAATGCAGGAGACCTGGGTTTGACCCCTGGGTCAGGAAGACCCTCTGGAGAAGGGAATGGCTACCCACTCCAGTATTCTTGAACTGGAGAAGCACATGGACAGAGGAGCCTGGCGGGCTACATGGGGTTGGAAAGACCGGACTCGATTGAACAACTAACAGACACACACAATCGAAGGCTCGCTAAGCCACCCCAAGCCCTAACCTATGTGGATCTGTATTATAGGAAGAGAGAAAAACAGAGGGTAGAGGATTACAGCAAGACTCTATGACTTAAGAAATTATGTATCACTGGGACTTCCCCGATAGTCCAGTGGTAAAGAATCCACTTTTCAATGCAGGGGTTTGGGTTCGATGTCTGATCCGGGAACTAAGATCCCACATGCCCGGGGGCAACGTGAGAGCCCTCTCGCCACAGTTACTGAGCCTGTGTGCTCCGGAGCTTGCGCACCACAAGAAGAGAAGCCTGTGTGTTGCAACTAAGGTCCAGTGTACCCAAAAAAAAAGAAATTATATGTCACTACCTTAGTGCCCACTCGTGTTAAACAGCCATTTCTAAATCTAAAATAATAGCACAGAGGTAGATTCTATCTGCATGTAAAAGGATAGTGCTAGTTATTCAAAAGCAGAGACATTACTTTGCCGACTAAGGTCTGTCTAGTCAAGGCTATGGTTTTTCCTGTGGTCACGTATGGATGTGAGAATTGGACTATAAAGAAAGCTGAGCACCGAAAAATTGATGCTTTCGAACTGTGGTGTTGGAGAAGACTCTTGAGAGTCCCTTGGACTGCAAGGAGATCCAACCAGTCCATTCTGAATGAAATCAGCCCTGGGATTTCTTTGGAAGGAATGATGCTAAAGCTGAAAGAAACTCCAGTACTTTGGCCACCTCATGCAAAGAGTTGACTCATTGGAAAAGACCCTGATGCTGGGAAGGATTGGGGCAGGAGAAAAAGGGGATGAGATGGCTGGATGACATCACCAACTCGATGGACGTGAGTCTGAGTGAACTCCGGGAGTTGGTGATGGACAGGGAGGCTTGGCGTGCTGCAATTCATGGGGTCACAAAGAGTCATACACGACTGAGCGACTGAACTGAACTGAGTTCGAAAATTATATCCAAATCTCTAACAATTACCTGGAAAGGTTACAACTGCTAAAGATAGGATGCCTGGCTAGCTTAGAAAGAATAAAACTTCACTGTTGTCTTATTCCTTTCCTCTCTTTATAATGAAATCTTGCACTTTCTCTAAGGGCAGTAAAAGGGGATATCTCCTTTCACTTCAGGTTTCTGGGAGACAGTTAAGCTAAAAGTTCTTAAACATATTGCAGATGAAAGGTCCATCTGCTGTATCTTATTCTGTGACAGACGAGAGTTTAGAACTCTTCAGAAAACTTCGAACTATTTCCATATTACTCAAGAAATTCTGAGAGTTGGAGTCAGTGCAAACATCTCAGTTCTTTAAGAAGTTGTAGTCTTTTTGCTCTATCCCACGGATATTAACCAAGTTCCTGCATCTGAATCTCAACTGGATTTCACTGAGTGACATGAGACACTCAGCCAGGACAATGCCTGATATGTTTTGCATAAGAACCATAGAAGGGGGAGAGTCTGGGCTTTGTCATGTGACCCCGGGTAGGTCTGAATCTTAGCTCTGGTGCGTGTGCTCTGGGTCCTGTGGAGCCTCTGAGGTCCAGTTTCCTCATCTGTAAGTGGGGACTGATGACCATACTCGACTCAAGGGGCTGATGAGAGGCTCAGACAAGACAGGAGCACTAAAGCTACCATCAGCACACGAGCTCCTTGTGTCCTTAAATCTCAGTTGTGGCCAATGAAATTTTGTGTTGTTTTCAGGGTAGATGCTTTCTTTTCTCCAATTAAAAATTTTTAAATTAAAATATGGTTAATTTACAATGTTGTTAGTTTCAGGTGTAGAGCAAAGTGATTCAATTGTACATATATGTGTGTCTGTATGTATATATATATGTTTTAGATTCTTTTCCATCACAGGTCAAGAGTCACAAAGAATTGGACACAACTGAGAAACTGAACAAAAACAACTATATAGGTTATTATAAGATATTGAATATAGTACCTTGTGCTATCCAGTAGGTTCTTGTTGGTTATCTATTTTATATATAGTAGTATGCATCTGTTCGGAGAAGGCAATGGCAACCCACTTCAGCACTCTTGCCTGGAAAATCCCATGGACGGGGGTGCCTGGTGGGCTGCCGTCTACGGGGTCGCACAGAGTTGGACACGATTGAAGCGACACTTAGCAGCAGCAGCAGCAGCAGCATGCATCTGTTAGTCCCAAACTCCTAATTTATCCTTCCTCTGCCTTTCCCCTTTGGTAACCATAAGTTTGTTTTCTATGTGAGTCTATTTGTGTTTTGTAAATAAGTTCATTTGTAGTCATTTTTTAGATTCTAAATATAAGCAATATCATATGCTCTTTGTCTTTCTCTGTCTGACTTATTTCACTTAGTGTGATAATCTCTAGGTCCATCTATTATGATGTAAATGGAATCATTTCATTCTTGTCTATAGCAGCAAACATGGCTCAGATGGTAAAGAATCTGCCTGCAATGTGGGAGACCTGGGCTCAATCCCTGGGTTGGGATGATCCCCTGGAGAAGGGAATGGCAACCCACTCCAGTATTCTTGCCTGGAGAATCCTATGGACAGAGGAGCCTGGCGGGCTATAGTCAATAGGGTCACAAAGAGTCAAGTAATATTTCATTGTATATATGCGCTGCATCTTCTTTATCCATTGAAATTATCGTTAAGGATAAAAACAATATATCATATAATAATAACACTCATAAAGTGAAGGATATAGTATCGGACAGTCAGATTAAAAAATGTTTCATCTTCAAAATCACAAATGTTTTTAAAAAAATTTTAAGCTTCCCCACACTCGGTTTCTTGGTCCTCTGGGATAAAAACACGAGTGTAACTCTGCACTGTGATCAAGAATCAGACAGGTAAGTTGCTGATGCTGCCTAGAAATTGGGGGTGCTGGAGCCAGCAAATAGAGCAGATACTGGAAAGCATCTGTGGTTTTTATGCCACAGTGCTAAAAAGAAAGATAATAAAAATATAAACGCTAACTCCAAATTAATCCTTTTATGCCAACTTGCTGTAAAATATTTACAGGATTCAGGCTGGCTTTCGTGAGAGATTTAATGTGTCGGTGGAACTCTGTCCTTTCTGGTGCTTTTAGCTCCAGTGGCTGGATTCCCACCATACCATCTGTTCCTGACACTTGGTCTCATTAGCACGACTATTTTTATTGATACGCACAGCAATGCATCTCATACCATCTTAGCTAAGCATTATTTATTGTATCTATATATACAACAATATTAACACAGTCAAGCACCAGGATCGGCCCTTGAGGGCATCATTAAAATCAGCCAGTGTTCAGCGAGAGATTTAATGATGGATTTAATGGTATTAAATGGGAAAAAATGCCCTTGGCCTTTACATTCTCATTTAAAAACATATAAAAGAGCAGTAATTCAGGCAGTTATACTTCTCTCAAAGATTTTGCTCTAAATCACAGATGGCCATGGGAGGCCATGCGGCGGCTGGCTCACACCCACGCACTCTGACTGGAGCCAGAAGTGCCTCGTTGGGTCATAATTAGCAAACTGCCTGCAAACTCAACTCTTTAAATCAGAGACCAGCGAGTGCCAGGCTAAAGCACAGAGGGTGGAAAATGAGCAAAAACGACCTTCTCGGTATTCTCGGGAAGCTTCCTTCCCTGGATACCTGCAACCCCTTCATTTCACACTCACGCCGTGCAAAGTGGTGTGTTTTGCTTTGTAAGAAAGCCTCATGGTTTGGCTCTTTGCTTAAGGACTTCGAGGAAGTACGCTTCCCGGGACCAGTTCCTGTCTACCCCTCTCCCCAGACAAGTTACATGTTTATATTTCAGAATCACATCACTGGACCAAACTCATTATCATTTCCATAGGATTGAGTACCCTGGAGAGCTCTCATCAGGGGCTGCTAGCCTGAAATATTTCTGATTCAAGACCATTTGTCTGGGTTTCAAATTTGGATGGAAATGGTTTTGGTAAAGGAGAAAAAAGAAATCCTGAATGTTACTCAGAGGATTGACTTTGCATTGCTGGGTTCTGAACCTGCTCTGTGACCTGGGGCTAGACATCCTCTGCGTCTGTTCTGTAAGACCCTGTTATCTGTAAGATGCCTCCTAGACCTGATATGACAGAAAACATAGAAAACAACTCTTATAAAACAATTAGTTAACACTTGTAAATGCTTTGTATAAAGCTTAATATTTTGTTTCTTACTAAAACACTCAGAGTTTTAGTAAGAAATTGCTGGGACTTCCCTGGTGGTTCAGGGCTAAGACTGTGCTCCCAATACAGGGGGCCTGGTTTCAATCCCTAGTCAGGGAACTTAGATGCCACATGCTACAACGAAGATCAAAGAGCCTGCGTGCTGCAACTAAGACCTGGCAAGCCAAATAAACAAATAAATAATAAATATTTTTAAAGAAATTGTTGATGAGGGGCTTTCCCAGTGGCTGAGACGGTAAAGAATCTGCCTGTAATGAGGGAGACCCAGGTTCCATCCCTGGGTCGGGAAGATCCCCTGGAGGAGGAAACAGCAATACACTCCAGTACTCTTGCCTGGAAAATCCCATGGAGAGAGGAGCCTGGTGGGCTACAGTCCATGAGGCCATGAAGATTCAGACAGGACTGAGTGACTAACACTTCCACTTTCAAGTAAAAAGTATTGCTTTGTTTTCTAGAGACCCTAGCAACCCTGGAAAGTGTGTCCAGAATGGCAGTCTGGTCGCCCTCTCTTGGAACTTCCATCAGGCCTCTCTGATACCAGCTGGGACTAACAAGCAGTGGCTGGCAGCTGCATGGTTCTTGCCTCTGGAATCAGGAAACACTCATTTTGGAAATCCTGCAAATCAGCACTGAGAATGGGTCCTGGGGGAGAAGCCAGCGAGGAAACAGCCCAAGGACTCCGGCTGCCTCAATGGGAAAGTTGCAGCGCTGGGTCCTGCCCACACGTTTTACAGTCTTGTCAGGAAAAATATCAGTGGCAGAAGCCCAAGCTCTGCAAATTAAAATACAGCTACAAGAGGAGCTCCTTTGCATTTTAAAGCCAATTACAGAATCATTCAACTAATTTCAACAATGAAAGGAATGTAGATCCCGTCAAAATTACACACACACACATGGACCCTGGTGATGATACCTAAAATTAGATTCTTGGGGGCAGCTCCTGCAAAAATAAATGCAAAGCGATTGCTCATCAGAAAATACATACTTTCCCATGCAAAACTCCCTCGCCTGTGATAAATTCCTCCAACAAAATGACTACTCAAGCATTTTCAACCTGCTTTGAAAAATACTGCAAGCTAATGTTTCTTGTCCAGAAATGTGTATACAGCATGGAAAAGAGAAGAAATTTGACAGCAACATCAGAGTCCTGAACTGTGTGAAAGCCAATACATAAAAGAAATGTCACCAGAACTGGTTGAAATTGACTAAGAACCAGGTAAACATGGTAACCATGGTGTCCAACAGTTGCAAAACAAAACCTCTAAAAACCTATTAATAAGCATATTACCATCTTCTCTTCTCCATCTAGACACAATGGGCTTAACGCTTTGGAATTTTTGAATAAAATGCACTAAATAGAATCTTCTGTGAATGAACGAGACAGCAAAGATGGGCTTCTCCCTGGTAAAGAAACTCTGAGAAATACTCATCTGAGGATAAAATGTTTCCTTTAGGGAGCACTGTTTGCTTTTAGAATTTTAATTATCAACCTCCACTATGTCGCTGCCAAATTCTATAGCAGTTTTCAACCCGGGAACAAGGTCTGCAGGCATGTTTTGGTTGTCACCACTGAGGGGGTACTACTGGCCTGCAGGGGGCGCTGCTGAACATCCTATGATGCAATGGGCCTTCAGAATAGTCCTCTGGCCCCAAATGTCAGCAGTGCCCGGGCTGATAAACAGACAATCCAGAGATTCCCTAGGTATTTACCCAACATAAACGGAAACACAGGTGCACAAATCAAGAGCCACGAATGAATGGACACAAATGAATAGCCAGATGAACAGATGCATAGGGTGAGGTCCAGAAGACCCTGAGGAGGAGTTTGAGGTGAGCCACCCTCCCAGCACGTGGACAAGTTCTTGTTCGCCAACCTGGAAGATCCCTGAACCCCATCCTTCTGGGGTTTTCTGGAAGCTTCATTTTGTAGCCATGATTGATTGAATCATTGGTCACTGGTGATTAGTGCAACTTTTAACCTCAGGACCCTCCCTGGTGGCCAGGATGTAGGGCTGGAAATTCCAAGCTTTTAATGACATGGTTGGCTCAGTGTTTAAGAATCTGCCTGCCATGTAGGAGACATGGGTTCTATCCCTGGGTCAGGAAGATCCCCTGGAAAAGGAAACAGAACCCACGCCAGTATTCTTGCCTGGAGAATCCCATGGACAGAGAAGCCTGGTGGGCTACAGCCCGTGGGGTCACAAAAGAGTTGGAAACAACTGAGTGACTAAACAACAATATAATGACAGTAACTTTCTGTCTGCTCGTTCTATCAAATAACAAGAAAAAAGTTTTGAAACTTACAACTAAAATTGTGAATTTGTCAATTTCTCCAAGCAATTCCACCAGCTCTTTTATTAAATATATATATATTTGAGGTTATTATGCACCTTTGATAACTTATTATGCAAACTTTATCATTTTAAAACACATCACTACATTCCCAGCAATATTATTTGTTCTGAATTCTACTTTGACTGATATTAATATAGACCCTCAGTCTTTCCCTAGATTAATATTTGAGTATATTTTTCATCCTTTCAGTCTGCCTATCTCTGTTTTTATATTTCAGGAGTGGCCATGGGACTGGAAAAGATCAGTTTGCATTCCAATCCCAAAGAAAGGCAATGCCAAAGAGTGCTCAAACTACTGCACAATTGCACTCATCTCACACGCTAGTCCATGGGATTTTCCAGGCAAGAGTGCCAAAGCAGCAGCAGCACATGCTAGTAATGCTCAAAGTTCTCCATGCCAGGCTTCAGCAACACGTGAACCATGAACTTCCAGATGCTCAAGCTAGTTTTAGAAAAGGCAGAGGAACCAGAGATCAAATTGCCAACATCTGCTGGATCATTGAAAAGGCAAGAGAGTTCCAGAAAAACATCTATTTCTGCTTTATTGACTATGCCAAAGCCTTTAACTGTGTAAGAGTAAGAGTAAGTTGCTCAGTCGTGTCCAACTCTTTGCGACCCCATGGACTGTGGCCCACCAGGCTCCTCAGTCCATGGAATTTTCCAGGCAAGATTACTGGAGTGGGTTGCCATTTCCTTCGCCTCTTGAGAAACCTGTATGCAGGTCAGGAAGCAACAGTTAGAACTGGACATGAAACAACAGGCTTGTTCCAAAGAGGAAAAGGAGTACATTCAGGCTGTATATCGTCACCCTGCTTAATTAACTTATATGCAGAGTACATCATGAGAAACACTGGGCTGGATGAAGCAAAAGCTGGAATCAAGATTGCTGGGAGAAATATCAATAACCTCAGATACGCAGATGACACCACTCTTATGGCAGAAAGTGAAGAAGAACTAAAGAGCCTCTTGATGAAACTGAAAGAGGAGAGTGAAAAAGTTGGCTTAAAGCTCAACATTCAGAAAACTAAGATCATGGCAAATAAATGGAGAAACAGTGGAAACAGTGGCAGACTTTAGTTTTTGGGTTCCAAAATCACTGCAGATGATGACTGCAGCCATGAAATTAAAAGACACTTACTCCTTGGAAGGAAAGTTATGACCAACCTAGACAGCATATTAAAAAGTAGAGACATTACTTTGCCAACAAAGGTCCATCTAGTTAAGGCTATGATTTTTCCAGTAGTCATGTATGGATGTGAGAGTTGGACTATAAAGAAAGCTGAGCATGGAAGAATTGATGCTTTCGAACTGTGGTGTTGGAGAAGACTCTTGAGAGTTCCTTGGACTACAAGGAGATCCAACCAGTCCATCCTAAAGGAAGTCATTCCTGAATATTCATTGGAAGGACTGATGTTGAAGCTGAAACTCCAATACTTTGGTCACCTGATGTGAAGAGCTGACTCATTTGAAAAGATCTTGATGCTGGGAAAGGTTGAAGGTGGAAGGAGAAGGGGATGACGGAGGATGAGATGGTTCGATGGCATCACCAAGTCAATGGACATGAGTTTGAGTAACCTCCAGGAGTTGATGATGGACATGGAGGCCTGGCATGCTTCAGTCCAAGGGGTCGCAAAGAGTTGGACATGACTGAGCAACTGAACTGAACTAAACTGATACTTTTCAACCTTTCACTTTGCCTATCTCTATCTTTATATTTAAAGTATGTAGACGGAATATAGTTGATATAGCTTCTACTAGATCCATTTAAAAAATCTTGGCCTTTTCATTTAATATAATTATGAATTACATTAATTTAATGTTACACGTACATTATCTTGGACTTTTAAGTTTATCTTGGTAGCTGCTTACTATGTGCCCTGTCTTTTCTTGGTTTCTTTGCTTCTCTTTTCCTGCTTTCTTTTGTATTAATTGTGGCTTAGCTGGTAAAGAATCTGCCTGCAATGTGGGAGACCCGGGTTCAGTTCTTGGGTTGGGAAGATCCCCTGGAGAAGGGCTAGGTTACCCACTCCAGTATTCTGGCCTGGAGAATTCTACGGACTGTATAGTCCATGGGGTTGCAAAGAGTTGGACACGACTGAGCAACTTTCACTTTCACTTTGTATTAATCAAATATTTCTTTTATTTTTCCTCCTTATTCACTTATTTGTGATATTTCTGTTTACTTTTAAATTGTTGCTTTTCAGTTTATGATGTGTATTTTTATTATGGCCTGTTGTAAAGTAATATATCACTCTATTTCCAATGTAAGAACTTTATAATAGCACCCTGTATTTCCCTGTTCAGTCCTTTGTATAATTGTTGCCATTCATTCTACTTTGACACAGACACTCGAATAAATTTCTATCTTTGGTTTTAGATTACCAGTTATTGTTAACATAGTATTAAATTAGGAAAAAATATTTTATATTGAATAATATATTTAACATTCCTGTAGTTCTTCACTCTTTTACATAGCTTCAAATTTCCCTCTGCTACTATTTTTCTTAAGCCTGAAGACATTTCTTTAAAGTTTTTTTAGTCCAATATGTTGGCAATGTCTTGCCTTTCGTTTCTTCGAAAAATTCTACTTTCCTGCATTTTTGAAAGATATTTTCACTGGATATTTATTTCTAGGTTGATTTCTTTTTCTTTCAACCCACTTTGAAAATGTTGTTCCATTGTGTTGTTGTTAGTATTATTTCTGACAGTAAGACTGTAGCTATGTTTTGATATTTGTTCCCCTGTATATAGCGTTCCTTATCCTTCTCTGTCCATGTAAGACTTTTCTGTTGCTCATTTTTAGCATTTTGATATGATCTACTTTGATTGCTATGTTCTTTGTATTTATCCTACTCAGGATTTGTCGAACTTTCTGTATCTGCAGGTTTATACTTTTCATCAAATATAAAAGACGGTAAGCCATTATTACTTCAAAACATTTTTTTCTTCATCTTTCTCTCTTCTCTCCTTCTGGAATTACCCAGTAAACCTACAACAGCCACCTAGATATTGTGACACAGGCCACTGAGTCTCTGCTCTTTTTCTTTTGTAATCCTTATGCTTTATTTTGGATAGTTTCTATGGTGATATCTTCAGTTTCATTGATTTTTATTTTCTGAAGCATCAGATTAATGGTAAGTCTATTTGGTGAGTTTTAAAATTCAAATAGTATACTTTCAGCTCTAGAAGTTCCACTGTTATGTCATTAATGTGTTTCCTTGTTGTGTTATATCAACTTTTTATATCATCATCAACTTTTATATCACTGATTTCTTTCTTTATTGTGTTAGTCTTTTCCTTTAAATCTTCAAGATCATTTACATTAGCTGTTGGAAAGCCTTTGTCTGATAATTCCATAATATTTTCATTTCTCAGGATGTTTCTATTGACCAATCTTCCATTTGTTAAAGGTCATGTTTTGCTTCTTTTTGTGTCTAAACAATTGGAATCAATACTTAACATCATAAATGTTACACTGATAACTGTTTTAACCTTTTCTTCTTCAAAGATTGGTGAGATTTGTTACTAGTGAATAAGGTGTATCCTTCCAAGGATTAATTTTAAAGTTTTTAGCGTGTGTCCAAAGTAACCTTTACTCTGGGGATATTTTATCTTATTACTAAGGTATGGCTCTTCTGGTGTCTCCACTTAATGGTGGTCTTTTGATTTTTCTTTTAAAGAGATTTCTCCATTATGGTTTGTGAGAATTCAAATACACCTCTGCCTTATATGAGCTCTGGGAATTGTTTAGTTTATAGCTCCATGGAAATCTTTATTTTCATGGCCTGTGGAGTTTCACATTACATATGCAAGGATTAGTATTCAGTCAAAGACTCAAGGGATTTCCTATGCAGATTTCTGAAACTCTTTCTTTTAATGCCTCTACTTTTGCATTCTGCCTTGCAAATTCCCGTTCCCTGGGCCTCTCCAAACGTTGTTCTCTCCTCTCAACTTGGCAAGACTTCTAGATTCTGCTTGAAGCTACTACCTCTCTGGACTGCAGTCTGGAAAGCACTTCTGAGTATAAATTTGAAGTGGTGTCGGTAGTCACCTAATTGATTTTTCCTTCTTATAGAATCACAAGTCTGTATGGACTGTGTTCTAATAAAAATAGTTACTTCATGTATTTTGTGCAGTATTTCAGTTGTTTATGGCAAAAGGACAAATTTTATGCTGTTTATTACTTCATCAGTGGAACCAGAGTAATCATTCAAAAATACAAGCCTGATGATGGCATATCTATATAACTTATTGTCTACACTGAGATATTTTGGTAGTGCTAAAATACTAACCAAAAGGGGGTTTTGTGATAACAGGCATAAAGGCAGATGGTCACAGGAAAACTATAACCCTCTGCCATTGGTATGCATCATGGCTTAGCTTCTGAGCTCTTATTACCTTTACCCAACCTCCTTTTCCAACAACATTTATTCTTTACACTTTACTAACTTGATAATGCTCTTTCTTTTGCTTTTGACACCTCTCTTCTCCTGTCCATCTAGTAAATTATTCTTCTGCCCTTCAGGTGGTTGAAACACTATCTTCCTCTATGTCTCCATAGGACTTTGTACCTTATTTGGCAGGTACCTCATGGCATTGCATTAATTTGTTTACATTTTTCCTCCTCTCATGAGCTAGACTTTTGAGGAAGTACAAAATCAAGAAATATATCTTTGAAAAATTAATCTAGAAGCAATATTTGTGAAATATTGGACAAAGGAAAAGTGATATGGGTAGGTCAGGAGATAGTTCAATATCTATAGTCTGAAGTTAAAGGGCTTCTGTTGTGGTTTAGCTGGTAAAGAACCTGCCAGCAATACGGAAGACCCAGGTTCTATCCCGGGATCCTGAAGAATTCCAGAAGAAGGGAAACCCACTCCAGTACTCTTGCCTGGAGAATTCCATGGACAGAGGAGCCTGGAAGGCTACAGTTCATGGGTTCACAAAGAGTTGGACAAGACTAAGCAACTAACATGACTGAGCAACTTCACTTTCCCTTTTCACTTTCATGCATTGGAGAAGGAAATGGCAACCCACTCCAGTGTTCTTGCCTGGAGAATCCCAGGGACGGGGGAGCCTGGTGGGCTGCCATCTATGGGGTCACACAGAGTCGGACACGACTGAAGTGACTTAGCAGCAGCAGCAAGCAACTAACACTTTCACTTTTTGAAGTTAAAGAAACTCAAAGGCCTCTTAGCACCAAGTCATCTTATTAATCTTAGACTCTGAACAACAGTCAAAATCTGTTTAGAAAATCAGGATTTTAAAACCTGAAAATCTCAGTATAGAGGTTCTTCATAGTTTATGATCTAAGTAAACCTGCCAAAATTTGACGAGTTTCAATGTTGAGAAAATACCAGCAATTTCCCCACGGTACTATACCTAATATTCTACTATAGTACCCACTGCAACTGACATATACAAACTATCATGCTCACAATCTCATTATTTGATGCAAAGTGAAAGTTGCTCAGTCGTGTCTGATTTTTTGTGACTCCATGGACTGTGGAATTCTCCAGGCCAGCCGTTCCCTTCTCCAGGGGACCTTCCCAACCCAGGGATCGAACCCAGGTCTTTGATCCTGGGGTTGGTACAAGACTACAGTTAAATATGGTGTCATGAATTGATTTTTAAGACTCTTGACATTAGACAACCAACAACACTGATTCTTAGGAGATGGAAAAGAAGTAAGGTAAAGCTGTGCATTACGCCAGGTTCCTGTACCGAGAGTTTCCAGACTGTGCAATTGAGAGGATAATTAGAGTTATCACTGGTCCAGTTAGAGCCCAGTGACCATCCTGAGCTGAGACTCTGGGAAGACAAGTCAACTAGAGGTTGTAGGACGGGGTGCCAGGGAGGAGACTGCTACATACAGAGAACCCTGAGACCTGAGGAAGGTCCCCTTAAGTACTCAGAGTCCTGAGTAACACAAGAGTGAGGAGACAACTTGAGGCTGGAAAAAGAATCATCCGAAATGAGCAGAAAGAAAACACCAGGGGTTCATATAAAGCCAGAAACAGTCACTGTTCTCACTAGCTAGAGTGGAAAACCTCGTCGTGAATAGAGCATTGGATATCGCATGCAAAAGAATCTTGTCTCAGCTCTGGGAACAGTCAGCCTTAGACTAAATGCTGCTCTGTTCTCACCTTTAAAGTTGCAAAACGAGACCCCAAGTGATCAAGTTGTTTCCAAGTCACTTGACTGCACCCTAGAATAAAAGCTCAAGAAGATGCATAGAAACAGAAAAAGGCAGCCTTCTCACTGTCTACTATCCAACTAAAGATTACTAGATCTACAAGGAAGCAAGACAGTGCAACCCACCATGGGGAGAAGAGAGACCAAAAGCAATGCAGAACTGACAGGTATTAAAATTAACAGCTAAAGATATGAAATAGTATTATAACCGTAATCTATACGTCCCCAAAGCAGAGACACAGAATATATACAGAAGACCCAAATCAAACTACACAAAAATGAAACTCAGACCAGAAAAAGTGGTAAAAAAAAAAAAGTAAAAATAGTATCAATAAACTATAGGATCACTTCACCGATGTCTTAATGTACATGAAATCGGAGTCCCTAAAGAATAAAGGGATGAAAGGGAGAGAAAACATGCTTAAAGAAATATAGAAAGAAAAAATTCAAATTTGATGAAAATTATAAATTCACACATTCAGGAAACTCAATGAACACAGGAATCACAAAGAAAGCTATACGAGGACACAGTGTAATCAAGTTGCTCAAAATCAGTGATAAAGAGAAAACATTAAAGCAGCCGGAGTGAAATGAAATGCAGATTTTTGTCGGATTACAGCAGATTTTTGTTGTTGTTGTTGGAAACAATGCAAGTGAGAAGGCGGTAGAGCAACATCTTTAATACGTGGAAAGTAGATAGACATCAACTCAGTAACAATAACCAGCAAAAATACCTGTGAAAAACTACGGTAAAATCAAGACATTTTCAGACACATTGAAACTGAAAGAATTCATAATCGGCAGACCGGCACTTCAGGAAATGTTAAAGGAACTCCTATAGTTGGAAATATGGACACGCGCGAAGGACTAAAGAGAACTGGAAATGGTTAACTTCAGAGGTCAAGAGAGAAAAATATATTTTATTATTTAAATGTGTTTCAAATATAATTGTTTCAACAAAAATAATAATTAATGTGGAGTCTATAACATATGCCAGCAAGCCACATAACAACAATAGCATAAAGGTGACTGGGAAGAGAATGCATCGTGCTGCAAAGTTCTTAAACGGGATACACTTGCTAAGTTGCTTCAGTTGTGTCTGACTCTTTACCATCCTATGGATCACAGCCCACTGGGTTCTGTGTCCTTGGCATTCTCTAGGCAAGAATACTGGAGTGGGTTGCCACGTGCTCCTCCAGGGGATGTTCCCAACCCACGTCTCTTACACCTCCTGCACTGGCAGGCAGGTTCTCTACCACAAGCGCCATTTGGGAAGCCCCTATACAGAATATGAGTAGCTTCCCTTGTAGCTCAGTTGGTAAAGAATCTGCCTGTAGTGCAGGAGACCTGGATTTGATCCCTGGGTTGGGAAGATTCCCCTGGAGAAGGAAATGGCACCCCACTCCAGCATTCTTGCTTGGAAAATCCCATGGACAGAGGAGCCTGGTAGGCTGCAGTCCATGGGGTCACAAAGAGTCAGGCACGACTAACCTAAGTGTCTAACCTTAACCTTGATACAGTACATGAAGTGGTATAATATCTCTCGGAAGGAGACTGTGACAAGCTGAAGATACAAACCCTAAAGCAATCATTAAAATGACAGAGTTATAGTTAGTAAGACAACAAATAAAATGGAATAATGAAAGAATAAAGAAGGCAGAAAAAGAGGGAGGCAAAACAAACAAAAGATTGAATAAAGAGAAAATAGCAAGACAACATATTCAATCCTATGCATATCTAAGGACATTAAGTATAACAGTCTCAAATCTCAGCTGAGAGACAGAAATGGTGAGACTGCATAAAAAGGCATGACCTGTTATAGGCTGTTTATAAGAAACACACTTTAGGGACTTCCCCGGTGGTCCAGTGGCCAAGACTCTGTGCTGCCAGTGCAGGGGGCCCACGTTCAATCCCTGGACAAGGAACTAGATCCCACATGCTGCCATTAAGACCCAGCAGAACCAAATAAATAAAAAATTTAAAAAGAACCACACTTTAAACATAAAAAACAAATAGATTAAAACAAAATGACAGAAATACATATTACATGCTGCTGCTGCTGAGTCACTTCAGTCGTGTCCGACTCTGTTTGACCCCATAGACGGCAGCCCACCAGGCTCCCCCGTCCCTGGGATTCTCCAGGCAAGAACACTGGAGTGGGTTGCCATTTCCTTCTCCAACGCATGAAAGTGAAAAGTTAAAGGGAAGTCGCTCAGTCGTGTCTGACTGTTAGCAACCCCATGGACTGCAGCCTACCAGGCTCCTCCGTCCATGGGATTTGCCAGGCAAGAGTACTGGAGTGGGGTGCCATTGCCTTCTCCGATATTACATGCTAACGTTAGTCAAAGAGAGCTAGAGAGGTCATATTTACATCAAAGTATATCTCAGTGCAGCTAGGGAAAAGATGGTTATATCATAATGTTTAAGGAATTCATTCATCAATAGGACATTACAATCTAAATGAATGCATACCTAATAGCAAAGGTTCAAATGTATGAAGGAAAAATGGATACAATGACAAGAAGAAACAGACAAACCTCTAATTATAACTATATTTCAATATCCCTCCCTTAGTACCTGACAGAATAGGAAGGAAATCAGTCAGGATGCAGAAAATCCAGTGGAATCTACAAAATACTAGTAAAATCAACAAGTTAGTTTCACAGTGTTGCAAGATATAAGATCAGTAAACGAAGATCAATTTTATACCTATATGCTAGCAACTAATAAACCAAAATCGAAAAAAAAGAAATGTCCCTTTACAATAGCAAAATACTAGGGACAATTCTGGAGAAGGCAATGGCACCCCACTCCAGTACTCTTGCCTGGCAAATCCCACGGACGGAGGAGCCTGGTGGGCTGCAGTCCATGGGGTCGCTAACAGTCAGACACGACTGAGTGACTTCCCTTTCACTTTTTACTTTCATGCGTTGGAGAAGGAAATGGCAACCCACTCCAGTGTTCTTGCCTGGAGAATCCCAGGGACGGGGGAGCCTGGTGGGCTGCTGTCTATGGGGTCACACAGAGTCGGACCTGACTGAAGTGACTTAGCAGCAGCAGCAGCAGGGACAATTCTGATAAAAGATACTCAAGTCCTGTACATGAAAACTGCAAAACATTGCAGAGAGAAATTAAAACAGATTTAAATAAATGGAGATATATACTGTAATCATGGTTTGAAAGAATCAGTATTGTTAAGATGTCAGTTCTCTCCAAACTGATCTGCAGATTCAATACAATCCCGATAAACATCCCGGCAGGCAATTTTTTGGGGGGTACAAATTGACAAGCTGATTCTGATATTCACAAGGAAATGCAAAGGTGTTAAAATAACAAAACAGCTTTGAAAACCAAGAACAAAGTTGGAGAACTAACAGTACGTGATAGGAAATCTCATTATAAAGCTACAGTGAACAAGAGGGTGTGATATTGGTGTAAAGACAGAGACAGGAACAAAATACAGAATCCAGAAACAGACATAAATGGACAAACTGATTCTTAGCAAAAGTACAAGGATAGTATTTTCAACAACTGGTGCTGGAACAACTGGATATCCATGTGCAAAAACTGAACTTCCATCCATTATCTTAAAGTATGTAAAACCTAAAATGGCAAAAATTTTCAAAGAAAACATAGGAAAAAAATTCTTGTGACCTTGCATTAGGGAAATGTTTTGCAACTATGACATCTAAAACATGATACCTAAAAAACTGATAAACTGAACTTCATCCAAATTAATTTTTTTAATGTCATCTTCAAAAGACATTGTCAAAGAGAAAGTAAAGATGAATCCTGTACTGACAGAAAATATTTGCAAAGTATGTATCTGCAATGTATGAAAAAAAGTGAAAGTGAAGTCGCTCAGCTGTGTCTGACTCTTTGCGACCCCATGGACTGTAGCCTACCAGGCTTCTCCGTCCATGGGATTTTCCAGGCAAGAATACTGGAGTGGGTTACCATTTCCTCCTCCAGGGGATCTTCCCAACCCAGGGATCGAACCCCGGTCTCCCGCATTGGAGGCAGACACTTTAACCTCTGAGCCACCTGATCTCTGCAAAGTATATATACATATAAATACTTCTATGTATATAAAAACTTTCAAAAATCAATAATAAGGAAAAAATCAATGCAATAGAGAAGTGCAAAAGTTTTAAACAGTTTGGCAAAGGAGATATGAAAAGATGCTTGCTCCTTGGAAGAAAAGCTATGACAAACCTAGGCAGCATATTAAAAAGCAGAGACATTACTTTGCCAACAAAGCCCATATAGTGAAAGCTATGGTTTTTCCAGTAGTCATGTATGGATGTCAGAGTTGGACTATAAAGAAAGCTGAGCATGGAAGAATTGATGCTTTTCAGCTATGGTGCTGGAGAAGACTCTTGAGAGTCCCTAGGACTGTAAGGAGATCAAACCAGTCAGTCCTAAAGGAAATCAGTCCTGAATATTCATTGGAAGGGCTGAGTGACTGGACAACAGAAGAAGATATATATAGACGAATAATAAGTGCCTGAGAAGATGCTCAATATAATTAGTCATTAAGGCAACCTAAATTAAAACCATGAGATGCCATTACAAACATCAGAATGTTTAGATTTAGAAAGACCAAGTGTTCGCAAGGCTGTGGGGGAGCTGAAACACTCACATCCTGCAGTTGGGAATGAAAAATAGGGTAAGTGCTTTGGTGGACAGTTGGGGAGGTTTCCTAAGATGCCAGATATACTTCTACCAGTTGATCCAAACACTCTACTCCTGGATATTTACTCCAGAGGGGAAAAAAAAGCATAATTCTACTAAAAGACATTTTGTGTGTTATAAACATGTGCACAAATGTTTATAACAGATTCATTTGTAACAGCCAAGAAATAGAAACAACTCAAATGTCCTTTAAAAGTCAATGAATAAACAAATACAGTAAATCTGTACATTGGAATTCTGCTCAACAATAAAAAGAGAATGAATTATTGATACAAGCAAAAAGATAGATGAATCTCAAAATAATTATGTACAGTGAATGAAGCCAAACAAGAAAGAACACATACTGTATGATTTTATGCAGATAAAACTATAAAAAGAACACACACTCATAAGGAAAGATACTTAATACTGTATTCTAACACATATATATGGAATCTAGAAAAATGGTCCTGAAGAATTTACTTACAGGACAACAGTGGACATAGAGAATAAACTTACAGCCATGGGGAGAGGAGGCGAGAGGGTGAGATATATGGAAAGAGTAACATGGAAACAAACAAACAAAAAAACTAATGAAAATACAAAAACCTGGCTTTTCTATTAAAAAAAAAACTCACAAAAGTCTGGTAATACTGAATTGATATCTTTATCAGGTGTCTGTGAGCTGGAGCTGAGTAGCACCTGACTTTTAAATAAAGATGGGTCAGGAGAGCTTTCCCTGGTTTAAACAGTTATGTTACCTACCAGGTCCTGTAAGCATTTGCATAATCAAAATCTCTGAAAGAGCTTGAAATCTGATCTAGGAATGGAAGTAGTAGCAATAAAATTAATATGAAATAAGAAACTCTTTTCAGACCCTGGGATACTTCCTTTTAGGTTTATGGTGCGTGTGTGCTAAGTCACGTCAGTCGTGTCCAACTTCTCTGCAACCCTATGGACTGCAGCCTGCCAGGCTCCTCTGTCCATGGGATTTCCCAGGCAAGAATACTGGAGTGGGTCACCGTGCCCTCCTCCAGGGGATCTTCCCGACCCAGGAACTGAACCCATGTCTCTTACGTTCCTGCATTGGTGGTGGGTTCCTTACCACTAGCATGCCCTAGGAATCCAAAGAGGTTTACACTACGTTATTATTTCTTTTTAGTCAGGTTATCAGAAATTTTAGATGTAAATATAAACAAAACAGTATACTTTCTAATTCACTAGAAATTGCATCTATGCCTTTAATTGTAATATTTCTATAAATTCTGTTTGGAGGAGGAAAAGAATAACACGTGACTCATAAATGCAACATTTAGCCGATGGTATTTTGGAAAATAAATAAATAGAACACAAACTCTTCTATAATGACGGCAGTCAGTGGTGGCCTGGGGATAGGTGGGACAGGCAGAGACAGGGAAGAGGAGTGAATGAAACGTGGCCTGAGTAAATCTGGGGAGTGGTGGATATGCTCATTATCCTGATTGTGGTGATACTTCTACATGAAAATTTATGAAGCTGTCGTTCTAAACACGTGCAGATTATCATATGTCAATTACACCTCAGTAAAGAAATGCAAAATAATATTTCCTATTTCTCTTCAATTCTATGCAATTTAGACTTCACACATGCCATTCTTGCTATATGCTCCAAGCAGTTATCTCTTTCATCAAAACAAGTCCAGTAGTTTTTGAGAAAAATTTCAGAAAATCTTCAAGTATGTTAACTTCAGTTATTTCTTGTCATTTTATAAGTTCACTTTCTCCTTTAACCTTTTTCTAAATGTGCTGAAAGGTATTTTCTCATGTTTTCATTAACCTGGTCTTCGGTGTCATAGACTCTGGTGATTGTGGATATTTCAGGTCAAGAAAATGAAGCCAATGGCATTGTTGATTGGAAGCCTAAGTAAGGCAGAGTGGCTGGGTCAGAGTGGCTGACCCAGCAGGACACTCCTGTGTTGCGCGTATAGCAAGATCCTGCTGCTGCACGCAGAACCTGGGCTTCTTTTCTTCAGAGCGCTGCATGAAGGCGGCTGTTCTGTTGAAAAGTCTTCACCAACTGTGTCCCTGTCTTAACACCTCGTTGTAGGACCTCTCATCTTCCACAACCCCCCTGTGCTCCAGTTCTTCAATTTATGCATGTCCCCTGATCATAAAAGCAGTGCTCTCTATATTATTTCAAGTCATTAATTAGCCAAGTTCCTTTATTTTCTGTAAGTCAATCCTTTTGCGGCTCTTCCCTTAACTACCTCCCCTCAGAACTATTTCCTTTGTTAAATACATGCTTATACAAGTTTCTGAATGTGTATTATGTATCAATTATATAATTACATAATTACAGTAATCGGATTTAACGGCATAATTAGAATGTGTAATTACATAATTAAAACATGTAATTACCAAGTTAAAAAAATAATATGGAAATTATTTTTTTTTAAATGAATAATACATGTATGAGTAGGCAGCTCTCAGAGTTCACTACTTAAGCGTTCTAAAAATCATTTCAGCTGCAAACAAACCTAGAACCCAGTAAGCAGTTATTTCACTTGACGGGTTGAATATTTTCAAAAAATTTAATAGATTTTGATTTTATTAAAATAGTAAAAACCTTTAAGAGTTCATATTTCAGATGCAGGAGAAAGACAAAAAAAAAAAGGCAGTTCTCATGGTCTGAACATATTATTCACCTGTTCCCCTAGACAAACTGAAAGTTTCCTTAATGTAATTAACTGCAAATAGTAAGTAGTGATGACTGAGAACGAAAGTCGTGACCCAGCTGGTATTCTGGTGAGTCCATGAGACGGTACTTCTGATTCTACCCCAAAATTCTATGCTTGGTCTCAAAGGTACAATGCTAATCTTAAAAATTAATGTTGACTATACATGGGCTTCACAATAAAAACAAAATCCACCTCTATTCATTTAATTTCAACTTGAACAAAAATTTTTTTAAATCTAGAAGCTTATTTTATGAGTGGTATGATGATGGTTCAGTTATGCTAGGTTGGAGAGGCAGAGGCGGATCAGATTTCTTCAGATTCACGCTCTTCAGACAGACATATAGCCAATAAATAAAACACAGAGAGAATATGGGCAGTAATAGCTTTAAAAGACTTTTTAAAAATCTAATAAGGTCATAATTTGGTGCCTAAGGAAATAATCTTCATCATCTAAACCAGCAATCAATTGCTGATTTTTCTGATCCAAATCAACACAGCAGTTGATTACTTTCTTCACAGGAAAAATCCCTAAGTCCTCTTCAGGCCGATAACACTTTGTACATGCTTAATAATACAGCACTTAATCCCATTATCTCATAATTATGTTTACGTCTGCCACTTCTTCAGAATATGAGTTCTAGGACAGCAATCGCTCAGCGCAGGAAAGATTTCTCACACATGTTGAATGCCTGCAGGAGTCTTCTACACACAGATACATACACAATGAAGGACTATTTGCCTGTCCTTTTCATGGGGACACAGAACGAATCCGTCTCTTGACAACACATGTCACCAGCACATCTTTCAAAACCCAACGGTTTCACTTGCAAATACTTCTAAAGATCATTCTCAGATGAAAACTTGTTCTTGGACAGAAAAGGAAACACAAACATGAAATAAAAGAGTATGTTGCACAGAGATGGCAAGAAAAAATTAGCAGAATAGTTACCGTAAACCACGGTCTAAAGCTGATATTTTGCATCACATGACACAGAGGATCATTATATTAATAAGTGGGTGTCTGTCGGATCTGATCAGTCTGGTCTTCAGAGTTGCCCCGTTTCAGCAGACAGCTCCATCACTCCTCATCTTCTGAACTCATCTGCAGCAGTTTAATGTTCCGTTCATTAGTTAATTATTTGCATCAACATTTCTTGGGCTTCTGTTCACTCTGTGTGAAGCAGTGTGCTGGCATGAAAGATGCAACAAAGAGCAGGAAGTAACAGCCCCTGGCCTCATGGAGCTCATGCTCCAGGAACAGGACAGACACAGAAGCAAGAGACAGTGCACATGCTCAGTCTGTGCTCAGAGAGTGCCCAGACCCAGGGAGTGTGGAGAACAGCGTGCCATGACAAATTCCGCACACTGCCTGAGGGCTCAAGCTCCTGGGACCCTGACCATTTCAGAGTTGTTGCAGATAATCCAGGTTGAACTTCATACACCAGAGCAACTGGCTTAGAATGACTCCAACATCCCAGAACCGGGAGCTGGAAGATTCATTAGTCTCAGGAACCACATTCCCTCTAAACACACCCATCCCCAACTCATTCACCCTCACTCCAGGGTAAAAACTGGCAAGCATTGTTCTCAGTCTGTTTTTGTCAGCAAACAAATTAGTAGGTTGGGGTCCAACATGCCTGTGCATGCGTGCATGCCAAGTCACTTCCGTCATGTCTTTGCGACCCCATGGACTGTAGCCCACCAGGCTCCTCTGTCGATAGGATTCTCCAGGCAAGAATACTGGAGTGGGTTGCCATTTCCTTCTCCAGGGGATCTTCCTGACTCAGGGATCGAACCCGCATCTCTTATGTCAGACAGACCCATTTCCCCAAACATGTCATGAAATGCAGTGTCCTTTGTCCCACAAGTAGCTGTCTATCCATACCTCCTGGAAGTCTCCTGAATCAAATGCCCTATTCAGCAGAAAATAGTTTGTAATGTAATGCATGCATGCTGTTGCTTCAGTCATATTCGACTCTTTGCAACCCTATGGAGCCACTAGGCTCCTCTGCCCACAGGATTCTCCAGGCAAGAATGCTGGAGTGGGTTGCCATGCCCTCTTCCATGCCGGGCCCCTTGCAATGTAATATATGGTCCTAAACTGAGGAGTTAATGATTCTGCCTAGCAGCAAAGAAGAAACTTGCAAAAATCATGGAAGCGTGCAAGTTCACAGTTATTCACGTAAATACAGCTGAGGCTTATTGGGAAGGTTTGGGTTTTGTTTGCTTGCTTCTTTTGAGGAAATAGGTTCCTCCTTAGCTACTTGGGACCAAGTAGTAGCCATCCCAGAGCATCCTCCACAGCTGGACGTCAGTCACAGCCAACCAAGAGAGAGGTGCCCGGTGACTCTGAAGACAAATCCTGCTTTGAATTCCAGCCTCACCACCTACTAGCTGAGCGATTCTGGGTAGATCACCTAATCTCACTGAGCCTATTTTCTGCTTCTATTAAAGCAGGATGAGCTCAGTCTGGCTCTTGGTGACTCCATGGACTGTAGCCCGCCAGGCTCCTCTGTCCATGGAATTCTCCAGGCAAGAATACTGGAGTGGGTTGCCATGCCCTCCTGCAGGGGATCTGGCCCACCCAGGGACTGAACCCAGGTCTCCCACATTGCAGGTGGATTCTTTATTGTCTGAGCCACCAGGGCAGCCTACAAGGAGGATGAAAGGAGACAGTACATGCAAAGCTCCAGCTCGGTGCACACATGGCCCCCTCCCCACCTGTCGGAGCAGCAGCCACAGTTAGGAGTGAGGGTCCCAGCTGGCCGCCAAGAGTTCAGCACCTCAGAAGCCACCTTTTCTTCTCCATTAGCCCTGCTGTCATTCTCCCTTTCTGCCCTGCCTTCACTCTCATCTCCAAGGTCAGATCTTGGAACCTCAGAGGATTTCCACCTTCCAGAAGCTTCCTTCATCTTCCAAAGAAAAAAATTTAAAAACTCATCATGAAACACCAATGCTTCATGTTAATTTCATCATGTCTTCCCTTTAAAAACCCCACATGAGACCACTTCTTGCCTGGTTCTCTCACCTTTTGTAGGTGAATGTCTGTGTTTTAATTAATTGCCTTTTCTATCTATTGAGTTCTCCTGCCCAGGCAGTGAACCTGTGAGCTTAAAATGGAAACAGAGAACCTCCTCCCTTTTCTGCAGCTGCCGCTTCACTAGAAGTCATTAAGTAGAGTCAGTGTTTTAACGCACTAACAAAAACACATGATTGTTTAACAGAGTATATTATGGAAAATGGCAGTGTTAATAGTCTCTGTGGAGTTCTAGTTGGGGAAAAGTACATTATAGCCTTGCCAAGGCAGGGGGCTGTTTTTGTACGTGAAAATAAGTTACCGACATTGTATATCATTTTTATATCTTGTTGCTAGGCAACATCTAAGAATGTGGTTATTGCAAATGTGTCTGCTTTCTTGTTTAAAAAAAAAATCCACTTCTTAATTCTGTTAAATTAGCCCCGTTATTGATTCTGTGGTCTTTCCTGAGTATATTGATTGAGGTTCATCCATTAGCTTGGGGTGAGGAGGGGGAGGACAAGGCAGGCTTGCGTCTGTAACTAGAACGCAGACATTAATACTAATCATTAGTTCTCCTGTTTGTCACTCTTTGTTTTCATACACAGACAGGTAGAGTTCTGGTACCCAGAGATGCGGTCTTCAAAGGATGAGAGGAAGATGGGGACAGAGTCTGCCAGTGAATGAAATAAGTAATTACACGTATTTTTCTAGCGTGAGCTTCCTATCACCGATGGTCCTGAGGCCCCAGAATCTTTCTTTATTTTCTTTCTCTTGAAGTTTGACTCTTGTTTCAGCCTCTGTTTACTTGTTCTTCTTTCCTGCTGACGTGCCACATTACAGCCATGTCCCCTGTCACTTAAGAGAATGAGGGAGGGGTATTCAGAGGCGGTGCAGAGGGTAAGGAAAGGTGACTGGTCATTTCCCATGAAAGAGAATTCTCCCGGCCTCTCTCTCAGCCACTCTTCCTGGACCCCTGCTAATGGGAGGTGTCTTCTCTTCACCCTGTTGGTGAGGGAGGGACTCTGACCCTACAGTGATGGGGATGCAGAGTGGGGTCCTCCCGAGGCTAGGCAGAGGCGATGGGCAGCAGCTTATCGGTCACATTTATCCTCAGCCTGGGGAGAGGCTCTCAGGGTGTAGAGTGAACCAGCAGGGGCTATGGGAGGCAGGCAAGAGGACAGAGTGACTCTACAGGGGGGGGGACCTTGGCTTGTTCTACTAATTCCACAGGCTGGCCGGGAACTAGACTCCTTACTTGGGGATGAGCAGGAACAGCACCTGGTCCCTTGATAAGGAGGGCTGTTTGGATAGGAGACCTTAGCCACGAGGATGGAATAGGTGGGGGCTTGTGATAGGATCATGTGAAGCCCTCCTGGTTTCATCAGATGTCAAGGCAGCACATAGTACTGAATCTCAATCTTAGTTAGTCCATCCCAGAAACAGATGATTAGACTGGCTTTTCTGACTTCAGGGCAAAAAAAAAAAAAAAAAAAATCCAGGACCAAGGAGTCAAATTTACAGTTGTGGCTGACCAGGAAGACCTTTCTATCAGCTGAGAGACCACAAAACTAAAGGGTCTCTTTGGGGACATCACAGCTCCCCACCCAAGGAAGAACAGAAACTTTCAGCTCAGTTCAGTTCAGTCGCTCAGTTGTGTCCGACTCTTTGCGACCCCATGAATTGCAGCACACCAGGCCTCCCTGTCCATCACCAACTCCTGGAGTTCACTCAGACTCACGTCCATCGAGTCTCTGATGCCATCCAGCCATCTCATCCTCGGTCGCCCCCTTCTCCTCCTACCCCCAATCCCTCCCAGCATCAGAGTCTTTTCCAATGAGTCAACTCTTCACATGAGGTGGACAAAGTACTGGAGCTTCAGCTTTAGCATCAGTCCTTCCAAAGAAATCCCAGGGCTGATTTCTTTCAGAATGGACTGGTTGGATCTCCTTGCAGTCCAAGGGACTCTCAAGAGTCTTCTCCAACACCACAGTTCAAAAGCATCAGTTCTTTGGTGCTCAGCCTTCTTCACAGTCCAACTCTCACATCCATACATGACCACTGGGAAAATCATAGCCCTGACTAGACGGACCTTTATTGGCAAAGTAATGTCTCTGCTTTTCAACATGCTATCTAGGTTGGTCATAACCTTCCTTCCAAGGAGTAAGTGTCTTTTAATTTCATGGCTGCAGTCACCATCTGCAGTGATTTTGGAGCCCAAAAAAATAAAGTCTGACACTCTTTCCACTGTTTCCCCATCTATTTCCCATGAAGTGATGGGACCAGATGCCATGATCTTAGTTTTCTGAATGTTGAGCTTTAAGCCAACTTTTTCACTCTCCTCTTTCACTTTCATCAAGAGAAACTTTAGCAGGGATTAAAGTTTAGCAGGGATTGCTGCCTTCTTGCATGGGAAATTCCATGCACAGAGAAGCCTATGGGGTCACAAAGAGTTGGACATGACTGAGCGACATCACTTTCCTTTCCTTTCCTGCTTTAGGCTCATGGCCAGTCCTTCTAAGGGGGATTCTGTGAACTTATAGGAAAGAACATATGCCAAGCCATTTCCTCTCACCTGTTTTGTGTTCTCTCCCTTCCACCAGGATCCTAATTCCTTCTGTGACTGTTGAGGGTGCAAGAAATAGCCCTGAAGGTACCAGTGGCCCCACCCAAACAAAGCAAGGAATGTTTGGGGGTTAGGCTAAGATTTAGGCCTCAGCTGAGCTTTGAGCCCTTAAACATGGCTTTGATAAATTCTTTATCAAATCTGTCAAAAAGGGATCATGACCCCTAAATTCTTTGAGGTCATGATTGAGTCCACGATCTGCGAGACATCGAGGTTTCCATGGACTACTACATTCCATCAGTACGTCTCCCAGATTCACCTATACCTCTCTTTCAGAAATGATGGAAAACTACCAAAATAAAGAAACCCACTTGAATGTACTGTGCCATGGATTGTAAGAGAAACCCATGTAAGGATTCAGCATTCAAAATGGAATGCTTGTTGCTATTTGCAAGATAGTACGCTGGACCCCAGGCTCCCCAGGTGGTGCTAGTAGTAAAGAACTCGCTTGCCAGCGCGGGAGACATGGACGTCTTTGGGGGAATGGATCTATCTGATTCACAGGGCTGGCTTCAGTACATGTGCTGAGACAGAATAAGTGCTCAGGGACTATGTATAAAATGAACTTTTACGCACTCATGAATTTCAGAGCTTCCCTAATAGGCCAGTGATTTTTCACTCATGAGCCTCTGGAATTTGACTCAATACTCTCTCTCTCTATCTATCCATATAAAGCCCAGGATGAGAAAGAGGTCTGTTATCCCTGGAGCAAATCTGGAGTGGAATGAGTCGTTTACTGGGAAGGGCAGTGACTGTAGCTGAGGACCACTCCAAGGCAGCTAGGCATCCTTCAGTTGCTATGCAACCCTAGGCATTTCCCCTCATCTTACCTGGGCTTTCTCACCTCACCTGGTTTCTTGTCTAGAAAATAATTACACTTACACTGTCATGTTATGGAATACCCACAGGGCACAAAGCAATAAACTTATGGCTTATTTAAGCCAGAAAATAAAGCTAAAGCAAAGGACAGGATTAGTCCAAATACCTGGGCTCAAGTAGGAGCATTAGACTCTTACAGCCTCCAGGCAATCGTGGTCATATGCAGTCTTGGCTTTGGGGCATTTAGGAGCAGTATTTGAAAAAAACCTCATTTCCTACGAGATTTTTGTCAAAATCTGTGCGTGTGCTTGTGTTGGTTTTCACTATTTATTTTATTGCTGCTGTAACAAATCACTTCAAAATTAGTGGAATGCAAGTCATTCCACTCCAGATTCGCTCCAGGAATAACAGACCTTTTTGCTTATCTTGGGCTTTATATGGATAGATAGATAGAGAGATAGAATACTGAGTCAAACTCCAGAGGATCATGAGTGAAAAATCACTGGCCTATTAGGGAAGCTCTGAAAGTCATGAGTGCCTAAAGTTCATTTTATGCACAGTCCCTGATTAGTGAGTGGGCATTTATTATCTTACAGGTCAGAAACTCGGAGGCCCAGAACTGGCTAGAATCAAGACAGTGGTAGGGCTGTGTTCTGTTTTGGATGCCCTGGATTCGGACACGACTGAGCGACTGAACTGAACTGAACTGGAGTGGAGAATCTATTCCCCGCCCCTCCCAGTTTCTAGAGGCTGCCTGCATTTCTTGGCTCATGGCTCCTCCTTCCATCTTCAAAGCCAGTAAAGGCTTTTTCACACCCTCATCTCTCTGGTTCTCTCTCTTCAGCCTCTCTGTTCCACTTATAAGGGCACCTGTAATTACGCGGCACCTACCCAGATAGTCTAGGATCTTTCCCCATCCCAACATCAGCTGCCTAGCAACCTAATTTCTTTGTTCCCCTAACTCCCCTTTGCCACATAAAACAGTCCCATATTCTGGGGATTCGGAATGTAATTCTAATTTCATTAGGCGTGACTCTGTCCCCCACAGTGTCTGTATATGATTCATTATCTGTCCATCAGGAGCAATGATGAGGACTTCCCTGGTGGTTAAGAATCTGCTTGCCAGTGCAGGGGCAAAGGTTTGATTCCTGGTCTGAGAAGATCCGACACACCATGGAGCAACTAAGCCCAAGCACCGCGACTACTGAGCGCAGGTACTAGAGCCCACGCTCTGCACCAGGAGAAGCCACCGCAATGAGAAGCCTGCACTACGCAACTGGAGGAAGTCCATGTGCCACAATGAAGACCCACGCAGGCAAAAATAAAATACTTACATACATTACAAACATTTTTTTTAAGACTAATTAATGATGGGTTATGAATTCTGTGGGTACAGCCCAGCAACCTGGTCAAGACTTTTTATCACCTTGAGAACTTTATATTCTAAGGAGCATAATGTATAAAATATTAATTACCATCAGAAAAAACCCTAGCATTTATAACATGATTTATAGTTGCTAAAATACTTGGACATATATATTTCTTATTAAATCCTCATCACGACTTTGCAGGACATGTAAGGAAAGTATTATTATCTCTAATTCACAGGTGAGTAAGCTGGGGCATGGAGGAATTTCTTTTCTCTTATGACAGTCACAACAACAGCAGATTTCAACTTGTGCGTGCAAGTGTGCTATGTTGCTTCAGTCGTGTCCAACTCTTTACGACTCCATGGACTGTGGCCTGCCAGGCTCCTCTGCCCATGGGATTCTCCAGGCATGAATACTGAGGTGGGTTGCCATGCCCTCCTCCAGGGAATCTTCCTGACCCAGGGATCAAAACCATGTGGGTGCTTTACCACTAGTGCCACCTGAGAAGCCCTGATTCAAACCTAGATGGGCAGAATTCCAGTCCAGCAAAACCTACTCATACTGCAAAACCCTGACAGGCTATGTCATGTCAACATCTACCGCCCGGAGAAGCGGGAAGAGATCCTGTTTCTATGGTAGGAAAGGAAGCCCAGGTGTGGGGCCGTTCAGAAACTTTGTAAGGAACACACAGTACGCCTACGCCTCTTGCAGAGCCGACATTCTCCCCGCATCACCCCAGAACTTATCCCTGGTCCTCACTGGAGACAGTGATGTAATGACGGAGCGAGAGGATAGGAAGGGCTACGTAGACAGCCAGCATCACCACAGGGCTGAGGGGCAGCAGAGCATTTGTGTACTTCACACCCAGAGCTGAAGGGGCTGCTTGCTTTAATGTTCTGTGTGTTAATAAAAGAAGCACCTGTGAATGGCTGCAGCCTGCCATGCCCGCTGGCAACTAGGTACCTGAACACATATAAGGGGAAGGGGAGGAGTTTTGTTAAAATCGGGTATTCCTGCTTGCCACTCTAGGTTCTTTTATTCTCCAAAAAGGTACTTTTTTTTTTTCATGGAGAATCCAAGGTTGGAACCCTCTTTGCTCTAATGATCTCACAGATGGGTTCTGATGTCTTAACTTAAAAAATAAAGGGACTGATTCTCATGCTCCACCAAAGAGATGGACATCCGTGAAGTGTGGCCACCCCATAGACCATCTATAGTGACTGCGTTTCGGCTACTCTCTCCATCTGGAGGCCACCCACAGAGGCCGTGAGAAATGAAATCTTTTCCAGGGGCCTTTGAAGAAAGCCCTGCAGGTGAAAAACTAACAGAAGCTGAAAAGTCATGCTCGCCTGCCGGTGGAGCCCAGCAAAGTCTCGGGGAGCACCCTGGGTGGCCCGTTGTGGCATCCTCTGGAGGAAAGACCTGCTGGCTCCCAGAATGCTCACTGGCTACCACCTTAAGACGTGGCTCTGACGATTAAACTGGTAGAGGATGAGAAAAATGAGAATCACTGGTAAAGGAAAACACACAAATTCAAAGGCGTAAAGGAAGCCCAGAGTGACTCCCTTTCTTAATTGCCTAATACAATCCCCACTAGATGCATAAATTACAGTTCCTATTAACAGCTCTATGAATAATAATCAGTTTACTTTCTGACTTGTACCTAAATATACTTTTCTATATGATTTCATCTTTTATTCAGCTGTTTAAAAGCAGAACATCTAATTACAGTTCCTATTAGTCAACATCATTTTTTTCCTCCTCTTTGCCATGGAGCATGTGTGATGACTGATTTTCTAAAAACAGAATTCCTTAGCATATGGAACAAATCATGTTATTATTAATGCATCCCCAAATGACTCTGCATTTCAATTCCCTTAATTATTTAGTCATTGCTGATTATGTCTTTTTACAATTCATTATCGCATTTTTCGCAACACGAACATTGTATTCATTAAGAGTCAAAATGAACGGTTTGACCTCATAAAAAAGACACAGTTTTAAATGTCTGTGCTTCTTTTCTTTAATGTTTTCACACTATATGATAACGCGGCACTAAACAGAAAGTTTTTCAAGGACACTGTAATATACACCTAGTCTGTTTGCAGTGACAGCCGTTGTTGGCTGACCTTGCGTTAAGTCAGGAGGTGGGCTATGGAGCTGCCCTTAGCACATCTCTAAAGATCAATCCAGAATAAACGAGGAGTTTGGGACTAACATGTACACACGACTCTCTATAAAACAGATAACCCACAAGAACTTACTACACAAGGAACTCTATTCAATGTTTTGTACAACTTATTTGGGAAAACAGTCTGAAAGAGAATACATGTATATGGATAACTGAATCACTTTGCTGATACACCTGAAACTCACATAACATTGTAAATCATTTATATTCCAACATAAAATAAAATTTAAAAAAGAACACTAATTCAGTCACACTGGGATGTGCTCATTTTAAACAAACATACTATCTGTGCAAGAAGATTATTGTACTAGTTTTAATCACAAAGCTAAAACCAGCTTTTAAAAAATAGCTCTTCAAGTAGTACTGGGAAACTCCGGATAAGAAACATTGACTAAAATGAGAACTGACTCTTAATAAAAATTAATTGTGCCCTTTGGTTGATCCTCCAGAAGTTATAGAGCCAGATTCTGACCTGGACTCTATAATAAGGCCTGGGCACTAGGGCCCTCATGCAGATGTTGGCTCATGATTTCGGGGAGGTCCATGTACCTCGTCTGAGTCCAAATTCATTGTAAAACTTTTTTAAAAAGCGAAGGGAAAGTTGGAAAGGATTAAGAAGGCTGAGAATGTGAGGGAATTAAAGGAAAAGAGACATGCTTACTGTTATCTGGCTAAAGCCTTGTCTCTGAGATGTGAGATTTTCCTATAATCATGCTTCATTTGTAACCTAGATGGTAGATACTACCATAATGTAGGGGTTTCCCTGGTGGCTCAGATGGTAAAGAATCTGCCTGCAATGTGGGAGACTGGGGTTTGATCCCCGAGTCAAGAAGATCCCCTGAAGGAGGGCCAACCCAGGGATCGAACCTGGGTCTCCTGCATTGCAAGCAGATGCTTTACTGTCTGAGCCACCAGGGAAACAGAGGGCATGGCTACCCACTCCCGAATTCTTGCCTGGAGAATTCCGTGGACAGAGGAGCCTGGTGGGTCACAATCCATGGGGTCACAAAGAGTCAGACACAACTGAGCAACTAACGAAATGGTAAACCTTTTTATTAGGTATACTTTCTATTTTCGCATGTACCTCCTGATCATGCTAAAATCGAGTCCTACTGAACAGGACGTGACCATGGAACTTGTTTTTGTCTTTGTCTTTTGATTTAGAACAAGCAACAGATGCCATATTGTCAAAGGGAGGTGTACCTAGTCAGGGCAGAGCTCAAGTCAAGTGACAATCCTTCATACATGGTCTAAGAAAATCAACCCATTTCCTTTCTCACTTCTTCTTTTAAGGGTCCATGTAGAAGCTGGAGATTTTCTTTTCTTTTTGATACCCCTTTAAAAGATTCTTTCTTTCCTTCTTTCTTTTTATTTTTTGGCTGTGCTGGGTCTTTGTTGCTGTGTGTCAGCTTTCTGTAGTTTCAGAGAATAGGGGCTCCTTTTCATTGCAGTGTGGGTTTCTCACTGGTGGTTTCTCTTGCTGCATAGCACAGCCTCTAGGTGAATGCGCTTCAGTAGATGCGGTGCACAGGCTTAGTTACCCCATGGTATGCGGGATCTTCCTGGACCAGGAATCGAACCCATGTTCCCCGCACTGGAAGGAGGATTCTTAACCACTAGACCACCAGCGAAGTCTGAAGTTGGGGATTTTCTGAACCTACCTCTTTGAAGACTCCCACTACTTTAACTGTTCTTCCAAGCCCGAGTCGATTTCTGTGTTTCGCACTGCTCGCCTCAGTCTTAACGTGGGAATGATTTATATTTAAGTAGGAGGGTTCTATGTCATTTGCCAATAAGACAGCTGCTCCAAGCAATCTACCAAGTTTATTTCGATGTGAAAATACCGCTGTAAGTTAGAAGCTATGCATAATTTTTAATCCTTTGTGAGCTCTCAGAAGGAGTCTTTGGAAACACAGTAGACTAGAACATATATTATGGAAACTACTTTGCCTGGGTAATCTGATTCATAATTAGGCATAATTGGTATAACCATATACTTGTAAAAGCAACGAAAGGGGGATAAATCGACACAAATGAAGGTAGTTTTATCATAACTAAGAAGGCAAAGAAATTTAAATGAGCACTTTAACTGTACTTAAAGAGATTAAAAAAAAACCATCAACCACCTACAAACAATGTTCCACCAGGGGGTGTCGTCTGCATTTACTTGCTTTCTGGCTGCTTTGCAAGTGTATGCACCTGAACAGTTGTTTTAAAAAACGGTAGTTTTGTAAAGTGATTTATAATGTCCCACTGGCTTTGATATTTATTCCGAGGAAGTATTGTCTTTCTATTGTATTGTTTGTCAATCAAACTCAAAGCGATTCCAATGCTTTTGTTTTCTAGTAATACTACCTTGTAAAAAAAAAACTGTAAGCAGACACCTAGACTCTAGATATCTAGGGGAATTTGCTATTAATCCCACATTAATCCTTTCCTGTAGGCAGGAGCCCTTTAGCAAAGCAAAGATTTCCTAGCAATAAAGATAATCCCGTCAATACTCTACAACTGGGTTTTACAGATGGATATTTCCTTAAGTGAACCTCATCTCTAACGAATTTGAAACTACTTGATTATCCTAATGAGAATAATAGCAGCTAACAGTCATCAGTTTAAAAATAAACTGTTTATTTCAATCACAGCTTTGCTTTGGTTTACCTCCAGAACTGTGTGTGATGAATGAAAACATTTGGTTAGACATGTTGACTCACGAAGATGTGTGTATCCACAAATTTATCTGGCAATAGATGTTACAACCACATCACATAATGAGTGAGAACAATGCCTTTCTTCTTTGCGAAATGCACACTGTATTGAAATCTCTATTGACTGGCTGTCACCGGGCTGGTCAGTGGCAGAGCTGTTTGTTGAACAGAGTGTCTGATGCAAGAGCTCCAGTTGGGGTGAAAACTCACACCCGGGCAGGCAGGGGTGCGGGCTGTGGTCTCTTGGGGCCTCTGACTCTCCATCTTTATCCATCCCTCTCCTGGAGAGGAGGACCATGTTGATTGCTGGAGCTCTTACGAAGAGTAATATGGGCAGGTGGTGTCAGTAACAGAGCTTTATGGAGAGAGGCAAAACACAGGCTGATGCAAAAGAACCCTGTGCTTCAAGACGCACTACTCAGTAACTGGGTGATACAGAAATACATGCGAGAGACCAACTTGTAAGGAACTGTCAAAGGTACTCTTTGAAAAAAATTATTTATTTATTTACTTATGGCTCCGCTGTGTCTTCATTGCTAAGTGAGGGCTTTCTCTAGTTGCAGTGAGCAGGGGCCACTCTCTAGTTGTGTGCGGGCTCCTCATTGCGGTGGCTTCTCTTGTGGAGCACAGGGCTCTAGGGTGCACGGGTTTCAGCAGTTGTGGTGCATGGACTTAGTTGCGCCGTGGCACACGGGATCTTCCTGGACCAGAGATCATATCTGTGTTCCCTACATTGGCAGATGGATTCTCAACCGTTGTACCACCAGGGAAGTCCCTCAAAAGTACTCCTGTGCATCCCTTGTGCCACATGTCAGGTATCAATCCTCAGCCAAACTGCTGGAAGCCCTGTACAGCTTCTTCCCACTGAAGCAACAGTGGCAGCCACGAGCATCCTTTTATAGCATCGAGGCCAGGAGAGAGAGGTGATGCAAACACAAGAGTCCAGATGCATCCCCACAAGAAGAGCTTGCCTAGTCCTGTGTATTGAAAATCACTCTATCTGGTTTCTGAACTTAGGCTCTGAAGTCTGGAGTTTAAGCCCTAACCATGCCTATTTACTATGCGTTCCCCTCCCCTTATCTCAGTTTCCTGCTCTGGAAGATGAGGATGGCTTCATCCAGGGTTAGAGTGAGGACTGAAGGAGAAAGCACATAGCAAGAGCTCAGAAAGCCATGGATGCATGACACACCCTGCCACCGACATTGCTTCTGTTGCTTATAGTCTGCTCCGGCCCACAGCGTCTATTCAGATCCCTGCACCTTCAAGAAAAGGAGGCTGTCATGCACTGTTGCTGATGGGCTCTTTATCATTTTTGGTAATAAAAGGTCCAGCACACGTCCTGCAAGTTTTTACTTCCTGAGTTTTCCCAGCACCACTAAGACCTTGGGGTGGGGTGGGGGGTGGGTGGGAGGTTGGGTGGGCAGAAGGAATGCAGTTAAAAAATGCTCCACCCAAAGTTATTGCTAATCTGATCTCCGAAACATGTGTTCTAATACACCAAATATTTTGCCCACTGCTTTTCCTTTCCATTTCCCCCCATGTGCACGTGCTTGGCTTTTGATGTGGCACACACTTTAAAAACACATTATTAAGCAGACAAGTCGGTCACCCCTGGAGCTGACACTCTGTCCCCTGCTTATTCTGAACAAGTCTCCTTTTGTGCTGAAGTAATTAATCATTTCAGCTTTCTAAGGGTTGCTGATGGTCTTTTGAGATGACTCCAGTTACCAAGGCCCCTCTACCCCCATCACTGTCTACACTGTTCTGAACATGTCAGGAATCTGTTCCTGGGTCTGTATTCACGTCACAGTGGGCTCCTCATTTCATACAACAATAACCACCAACGTCCGAAAGAACTTAGTGTTCACTTGCCTTTTTCCAGAGTCTGGGCTTGGGGTGTGGGTGGAGGTGTGAGTGAGAGACTTTGGTGGAAAAAACAAGGAAATAGAAAGGGAAAAGGAATGATCAGCTCTGATTTTGCAGCCCAGAGGGGAGGTTTTAATCTCAGGGTCCTGGAGGGAATCTCTCGGGACACCACCTTCTTCATGCATTGTGGCTGAATTTTCTTTCTCCCTTTTTTCTCTTTCTCTCTGGTTTATTGGCAGCTGAGTTTTCAAACAGCTTTCCTGTTTGAAGCTGAATCTTTGACTCACCAGGGTCAGAGAATGTCATTTGGTTTCCAGGGTAGGTTGCGGGGGAGTTGGTCATTTTTAAGATGCTGTATCAACAATTTTAGCTAAATTTAGGTTCTATTTTTAAAAGCCTACCCTTCTCTGTCCTCCACCCAGGTAGCCACTGTTAAACTGAATTCAAAAAACAGGTTTAAAAATGACCAAAAATACTATGAGATCACAAGTTACTGCCAGAGAAAGGAAGACAAAAGTGATTCATAAATTAAATATGCAGATATAAATAAACCAATAATGTTGAATTAATTAATATAGATTCCCAGGGTGCTTTTTAGAAAATATGTACTTTATAAACAGAGACAAATCTATATTTGAGATCATTAAAAAGATATTTATGAGTAACTGAAGAATACAGTTTTAAATTAGCACATAATGTATCAATAATAATGCTGATCTAAGATTTTTTAATCAGGTTCCAGAAGCCTAATCAATGTTCATAGAAAAATACCTTTTTAAAAAACAAAAGGAGTAGAATATAAAACGTTTAGTATTTTAAATTCCGTAGAACCACAGAACTCTTGTTATTCAGAATGACAATAAAAATAAGGCATTAAAATGAAAACATTGTTGTGAAAAAGTTGTACTAACAGACATGGGTAATAATAAACTACCCATGAATTATACTCCTGTAACTTTTTAGGAAATTCAGGGGAGAAAGACACCCATTTGGATAAACAGATACACCTTTTTAGTGGGAGGCAAAAGAAGAGGAAAGTCTAAAAAATAAAATAGATCATCTCGTGTCAGAATACCCTGGTGGCTCAGTGGTAAAGAATTCTTCTGCCAGCGCAGGAGAGGAGGATTCGATCCCTGGATCGGAAAGATCCCCTGTAGCAGGAAATGGCAACCCACTCCAGTCTACTTGCCTGGGAAATCCATGGACAGAGGCACCTTGTAGGGCTACAGGCCATGGAGTTGCAAGAGTCAGACACAACTGAGGGACTAAAAACAGCAACAGTGTCAGGATATGACAATTATTTTCCAACCCAATACAACTCAATCCCCCTTATTTAGGGGGGAAACATTCTAATACCCTAGTGGGTGACTTAAACCACAGATAGCAGTAAACCCTGCATACAATGTGTTTTTTCCTATATATGTTAATACATAAGTATGGTAAAATCTGGGCTTCCCTGGTGGCTCAGATGGTAAAGAATCTGCCTGCAATGCAGGAGACCCAGGTTTGATCCCTGGGCTGGGAAGATCCCCTGGAGAAGGGAATGGCAACCCACTCTAGTATTCTTGCCTGGAGGATTCCATGGACAGAGGAGCCTGGTGGCTACAGTCCGTGGGGTTGCAAACAGCTCAACATGACTGAACAACTCACACACACACACACACACACACACACACACACACACACGGGATAAATTTTATTTATAAATTAGGCACAGTCAGAGAATATCCAAACTGCCAGTATCTACTCTTGGACTTTTAGGCCATTATTAAGAAAAATTAGAACCACTTGAATAGAAGTACCAAGACATCAAGAAGACTACAAGGTCACTAACGGGTGGGCTGCACTGAACCCCCACTGGGTTCACATCCCAGGCGGGATGGAGTGAGACGGTGCAAGACTTCATCACGCTGTTCAGGACAGCATGTGATTTAAAATCTACTAATTGTTTATTCCTGGGATTTTCTGTTTAATCGTTTCAGACCTCAGTTGACCACGGGTAACTGAAACTGTGGATAAAAGAGGACTACTGTATCTGGAGAGACAGAAAGGGGTGTCCTTTTCCTAACTTATCAACAGAACTAAAAGTGTTAGGAAGCAGGCTGAGCACAGTGAATCTCCAGAATTTCTTGGCTTCACGTGGGCCCAGGAATGGAGCCACATACAAATGCGAAAACGCCTTGTGTGCAAAAACCAGTTAATTTGGAGCCTAAAGAATGCTGAGACTGGATTTCCTATTCTGACATCGCGGCTGTGTGTGTGGACAGCTTTCAAAGTCAGAACAAAACAACGTGTAGATAAATATGGGCGCATGTTCTAAAAGTCAGGAAAAATGTCCTGAGTCTCAATCCCTATGTTTCTAAAATACTTACATCTCACTGCCTCGAACAATTATTAAAAAAAACAAGAACTGCACAACTATAAATCAAATATGTCAGAATTTACAAGACAACATACACATGAAATGGCAAAAAATAATCAGGTTTCTGTGGGGGTTTTTTAATCTTATAATGTCTACATGGGCTTCCAAAGTGGCACAGTGGTAGAGAATCTGCATGCCAAGCAGGGGACTCAGGTTCAACCCCTGAGTTGGGAAGATCCCCTGGAGGAGGAAATGGCAACCTGTTACAGTATTCTTGCCTGAAAAATCTTATGGACAGAGGAACCTGGTGGGTTACAGTCCATGGGGTCACAAAGAATAGGATACGACTGAGCACAGACAGCAGTGTCTAAATAATCATGAGTGTAAGAACTATAGGCAATTATCTCTTATTTAAAAGACGGATGGACTTGGATGGACTTGAAAACACTATGTACGTGAAAGAAGCCAGCCACAAAAGACCACATACTGTGTGATTCCATTTCTACGCAATGTCCAGAATAAGCAAATTTATAGAGACAAAAGGTGGGTCAATGGTTGCCTAGGGCTGGAGCGGATGGGGAAGGAAGAGAGGTGATGGCTGAGAGGTGGGGGTTATTTTTTGGGGGTAATGAAATGTCCTGGAGTTAACTGTGGTGAAGGACACACAATTATATGAATGTACTAAAAGCCCCTGGACTGTAAAAGTTCAATGGCTATGTGAATTATTCTCAAAAATTTGTTTAAAAAACAAACAATATGATTAATATCTAGATAGATGTTCTAATTTTCCAGGCCTGTATCTTGTCAATCCTCGAATGATCATTTTCGATCTTAGAAATTAGTCAAAACTTTCCTGTGAGTACGTAATAGTAATGTGCAGCCCATCAGTGTAATATCATAACTCTCCATGTGAAAAAAATAAAGAACACTGTGGCCCATTTTTTGATTGGGTCGTTTATTTTTCTGGAATTGAGCTGCAGGAGTTGCTTGTATATTTTTGAGATTAGTTGTTTGTCAGTTGCTTCATTTGCTATTATTTTCTCCCATTCCGAGGACATGAAAAGATGCTCAACATCACTCATTATTAGAGAAATGCAAATCAAAACCACAATGAGGTACCACTTCACACCAGTCAGAATGTCTGCGATCCAAAAATCGGCAAGCAATAAATGCTGGAGAGGGTGTGGAGAAAAGGGAACCCTCCTACACTGTTGGTGGGAATGCAAACTAGTACAGCCACTTTGGAGAACAGTGTGGAGATTCCTTAAAAAATTGCAAATAGAACTACCTTATGACCCAGCAGTCCCACTGCTGGGCATACACACTGAGGAAACCAGAATTGAAAGAGACACATGTACCCCAATGTTCATCGCAGCACTGTTTATAATAGCCAGGACTTGGAAACAACCTAGATGTCCATCAGCAGATGAATGGATAGGAAAGCTGTGGTACATATACACAATGGAGTATTACTCAGCCGTTAAAAAGAATACATTTGAATCAGTTCTGATGAGATGGATGAAACTGGAGCCGATTATACAGAGTGAAGTAAGCCAGAAAGAAAAACACCAATACAGTATACTAACACATATATATGGAATTTAGAAAGATGGCAATGACGAACCTGTATGCAAGATGGCAAAAAAGACACAGATGTGTATAATGGACTTTGGGACTCAGAGGGAGAGGGAGAGGGTGGGATGATTTGGGAGAATGGCATTGTAACATATATACTATCATGTAAGAATCAAATCGCCAGTCTATGTCCAAGGCAGGATACAGCATGCTTGGGGCTGGTGCACGGGGATGACCCAGAGAGATGTTATGGGGAGGGAAGTGGGAGGGGGGTTCATGTTTGGGAACGCATGTACACCCGTGGTAGATTCATGTCAATGTATGGCAAAACGAATACAGTATTGTAAAGTAAAATAAAGTAAAAAAAAAAAAAAAAGTAGGTGTATAGACAAAAAAAAAAAAAGAACACTGTGTGTGATTTTCATGATAGTAAGTACAGTCTTAAAATGTACTTCTTGAGTTGATAACTTTGGGTAGATGTGCTTTAATTGTTCCAAGAGTGGCTTTAGACGGAGCATACTAGTCATGGAAATAGCTTTGACTTCCCTCTCCCGATTCCATGATCAACACTGTAATTGAATTATCCCTGCAAATTTAACACCTTGATTTCTTCAACTTGTGGATTCATCAGATATCAAAACAGAAAACTCAGTCTCATGGAAGATAATCAGACTACAGTTAGCGGATACTACACGAAAGGTCTGAGCTCTTCTGGTGTGGACATCAGTGGTATGTCCTTTCCACTTCCAAACCTCAGGAGTTATTAAGTGAATTCTCATTGCTCTTGAATATGTCCCAATTGCAGAATGTGTCCTCATGCTCCCAGGTAACCCAACAATCTTGACTGTCCTTGGAGAGCCTATGTTTCAGGCTATGCTTCAAGCTTATGCTTCAACAAAGCAATTCAGTCTTTTTGGGAAGGACAACAGGGTAGAGAGCAAAAACAGACATTGAGCAAAAGGTCAAAGTCATTCATTCATTCATTATTCCTTATCTATTTATTCAGCATTAATTAAATATCCATTACGTGCTAGTTGCTTGCTAGCCCCTGGAGATAATGGTCACTGCCTAATGGGTCTTAAGAAAGACCATTATGAGTCCATACAATAAGTGCTGTGATAAAAATAAAGGGTCCCTGAGGAATATAGAACAGGAGCATGTATTCAGACTCTGGCAATCAGGAAGGCTTCCTGGAGGGAGTGGCATCTTAAGTGAGGCTTAGAGAAAAAGAAAGAAACACTTGGATGTTTGGGGTCAGGGGTAGACAGAGTAAGAGTGAAGCCTGGAGGGGAAGGAGAGGGCTGTGGTGTTGCTTGTACAGAAGTCGTGTACAAAGTGGGAGGTGGGCAGTGGAGAGAGGCGAGATTGAACAACCACGGCAGCTAGAGCAAGTGTGGCTCTGTAGACCCCATCCAGGAACCTGACCATGTCCCAAGCCTGGGGAAGCCACTAACGTGTTTCCAGCAAACATTCTTTAGAAAGCTGACTCTGCCTGCACTGGGGAGAGCTAGGGGGAGGCAGGAGACTGGAGGCCAGAAAGGGGGTCTCTGGAGCGACCAAGGTGGGAAAGGATGGTGACTGAAGGATGGTGATGGTGACGGAAGAAATGGACCCATTAGGAGGAGATTCAGGAGAAAGCCAGCAGAGGAAAAGCCAGGCACAGCGAGAGGAGACCTCAGGGCAGAGGCCTCATGACACATCTGGTGGGGCAATCTGGGGGCATGGGACAGGTGAGCATGAAAATCAGGGAACAGAGCCTGATAAATACACCTGATACCCATCTCAGCACAGAACATGAACCGAGGAAGCCAGCCCGTGAGAAGGAGAGAGAGCCGGGGTAGGAGACCTACACCTAAGGGGCAGTTACAGAGAGAGACGTCCATGGAGGAGACTGGGAGGGAACGGCCACCAGGATGGGAGTAAACCCCGGGGGACATGGCGTGAGAGATGGCATGCTGAGGCGGGAGTGCTGGTCAGTGGCACTGCACGCCCACCAAGGGCTCACAACACTGCAACGGTAAATCTCATTCATGGAAAGAGATAAATAAGGATTTGCGCAGGCTCCACATTCAAGTGCTTATCTTTATGAGGATGAAGACTCACTGAAACATAAAGAAGCAAAACACTCGGAGAAGCCGTGAAAACAGGAGTGGACACGCGACAGTGTGATCCAAGGGACCCGGCGGCTGGCTCTGTCGCACCTTCTACATTCTTGTGTCACTGGGGCTGAGCCATGCACACCGCCTTTCAAAGGAATGCATCTCTATTTGTTTTCTCACCCACATTCTCTCTCTGTAACCCACTTGTCTTGTAAGCGCGGGCTGAGCTCCTCCTGTGAGTCTGGAAAGCATTCTAAAGCACTGAGTAAATCTACTTCTTTTTGAGTCACATTCAATCTTATTATCTCTCTGGCTTTGTGGATGTACCTTGCAAGGCCAGAGCAACAGAAAAGTTTAAAAATCAGGTATATTTAACACCCTGGTCCTCTCATGTGGTGCTGAAGTTCTCCCAGCATCCTGATGCGAAATGAGGAAGCTGTGTCCTTGACCTTGTTGGGAACCTCACCATCATGCAGTCTGGCTACTGACTCACAGACCTGGCCCAACCTGGGCACAGCAGGAGGCACCAGTGCCCGAGCTTCCCTGACAGCCTGTAGCATCCAGCTGTTGTTACTATTTGTGGGCTTGCTCCTCTCCTCCAGGTGGCCCCTTCACAGCAAGATACTGACAAACATGGGAGCAAAGATATTGACTATGCCGAGACTGTGAGGGTAGAGTGTATTCCCACATACCGCCGGGCCGGCTAACATCCCCTCGTGCTTCTACACTCCTGGTTCTGTAAGCCTCTGTGACGTCTAACCACGCACGTGGACACGTAAACACAGAAAGGCAAAGTCACTCACTCCGGACTGGAGCTTCCAGACCTCCAAGGTCCCTTTGGCCATTGCCCCGAAGCCTCTGGGCTCAGAACAGATTCTGAATGACAAAATCCTCACCCTCCTTCTGTTAGAAACTAAACAGCTTTGGCATCCGCACAAAACCTACAGAGTGTAGCCCATGGCCCTGAAACTAGCAGCAGGCTGCTGGATACCCCTGCGTAGGCACCAGGACCCTTAGGCAGAGACTCGGAGCCGCTTAAGTAGGACTTCTGGTTTCGGCCAAAAGGACTAATAACATCTAGCAAAACTGCACCTTCAGATGTAAACTAAGACGTTTTACATGACGTCTGTGTGTCTGTCCACCCAGGCTGTCATTGTTCAGTCTCTCGGTTGTGTCTGGCTCTTCGTGCCCCATGAATTACCGAATGCCAGGCTTCCCTGTCCCTCACTATCTCCCGGAGGTTGTTCAAATTCATGTTCATTGAGTTGGTGATGCCATCCAACCATCTCCTCCTCTGTTGCCTCCTCCTCCTGCCCTCAATCTTTTCTAGCATCAGGGTCTTTTCATCCAGGTGGCCAAATGAAAAAAAAGAAAAATCAAAACAAGACACTGCCAAGTGAAACTCATGTATCTTGGATAAGACACACAGTTTGCTTGGTGAGTTTCTCCAGACTTCCATCACTGCTACTTTTGCTTTGATTCTATGTTACTATACCAAGTAATGGGATATGTAAATGGGGCTCCTCTGCACTTATGCCCAACCTGATTTTGCCATTTGTGGGCTTCATTTTGTCATGAATGAAATCCTTACTACTTGAAACAAATGAAATAATTTACAAAGGAAACAACATGAGGCATAAAATGCCTGTCTGCTTGGAAACAGGGCAGATCTGACCTTGGTCCAGTTCTGCAAATGACCCAAACAGGTTGTTTAGAACAAGAGTCTCTTTGTTTTCTATTTTCTCCAAGAGGGGTTAATGTATTTTTGTGGCACAGTGGTAAAGAATCTGCCCGCCAATGCAGGAGACGCAAGAGATAGGTTTTATCCTTGGGTCAGGAACATACCCTGGAAGAGGAAATGGCAACCCACTCCAGTATTCTTGCCTGGGAAATCCCACGGATGGAGGAGCCTGGCGGGCTACAGTCCATGGGGTCTCAAAGAGTTGGACACGACTGAGCACACACACACACACACACACACACACACACACACAAACACACACACATGTATTTTCATTTGGATTAAGGAGCTTGTGGACACTTGAGCATCAGGTTTCTCTTGGCACACCACTCAGGGCCTGGTCATGTTGAGGTGGCGTGATGATGTATGCGGTATGTGATGGTAACCTCAACTCTCTCCTCTTTCACAGACCTCCCAGAAACACAACTGGAAATCTTCTTTAGGAGGCTCCTCAGTTGCTAGAAAACCAAGGAAGCTGAGTTCCCTCTATTTGCTGGACACCTGGCCACTCACAGTGTTAGGAAATTGGTATGGGTCTCCAGAATTTAGACAAGTCCCAGGTACCCACTTCATACAGGAGAAAGGCAATTCTATGTACATATCCACCATGAATATTTCGCAGGAAATTGGAATTAAATTAGTGACTAAAGATGAAAGCCAAGAAGATAATCTGCTCAGACGGTGCCCTGAAACTGTCTGTAAATCCATCCTTTATATCTAAACCAGATCTCAACAGTGGCCTCTTATTACACCCTACATTATGAGGGTGGCTCTCAATAACCACCATCTAGAGCTGTCTGGCATCAAATCTGTGCATTCTAGTTTCAGCCCCACATGACCCCATTACATTGTAAATGGATTTTATTTGCTGAACAAATGTTAATGCCATTCTACGTGAATGGATAATGCTAGGAAAAGCACCTAAGTATTACAGCACTGGAGCCCTGAAGGATGAAATACAGTGTAACTTAGAAAACTGTCTGTTACAAACATATGTCAAGCCAGGAGGGCTCCCAGACCTTGGAGCTCATCTCCACAGAACTCTGTTATAATCTGCCCCTTGGTTAAATGAATTTTGCCATAATACATAGATTTACTAGGTCCTAAGAATGAAATTCTCTGAGCGAGGATAAAAAATAATTGTGCTTGAGAACATAATGTAATATTCAAATGACTTGAAAACAGTCACCTCAGCAAAAATAAGAGAGGGGAGAGGAAAACGAAATTTAAAGGTGAGATTGCTAATGTTGGCCATAAAACCTCCATGAGTTCAAGTGCACGCATGCGTGATCAGGCACTTTCGGATCACAAATGCGTGGGAGCGGGAAACCTCCCTTATATGGCAAAATGCCTGAGTGGTTTCATGAATGAGCCGGGAGGTGCGTCTTGCTTTAATAAGACAGCACCACAGGTGGGGGGCCATGCTGGTCCCAGACAGAGCTGGTCAGAAACCCCAGCTCTCCTGCATGGCAGCTGCATGCCCCTGCTCGCTGTGTAACCTCCCCTTGCCTCAGTTTCTTCCTCTGTAAAATGCGGATGAGAATAGTTCCCAACCACACAGCAGGCAGCTGTGATGGCCCAATGAGAAAACATAGGCAAGAGCCTGAGAAGAGTGTCTCAGACATAGTGAGAGAAAGAAAGTGAAGCTGCTCAGTCGTGTCCGACTCTCTACAACCCCATGGACTGGAGCCTACCGCGCTCCTCTGTCCATGGTATTTTCCAGGCAAGAGTACTGGAGTGGGTTGCTATTTCCTTCTCCAATAAATGTCATCCTGTCCTTGTTGGTGGTCCGTATAGAATCTGGGCTTCCTAGGTGGTGCTAGTGGTAAAGAATCCACCTGTCAATGCAAGAGACGCAAGAGATGCAGGTTCGATCCTGGGTTGGGAAGATCCCCTGGAGGAGAGCATGGCAACCCACTCCAGTGTTCTTGCCTGGAGAATCCCAGGGACAGAGGAGCCTGCTGGGCGACAGCCCATGGGCTCACAAGAGTAGGACATGGCCAAGCAAGTGAACACACACTCACATAGAATTTAGTGGAAATGAAGAGCATGAATGGAAACCATAGCCTCTCCTCATGAATGGTTTCTAAACTCAGGGGCCCCCCCCTCCCCCGCCACCAGTTTGCTCCAGTCTGGACTCTGCCCCCTCTCCTCCACAGAAACAGCACTCCAGGCACGTCCCCAGCAGTCCAGTGGTTGACTCCAAGGTTCCAATGCAGGGGCACAGGTTCAGTTCCTGGTCGGGGAACTAAGATCCAGCAGGCGGCATGGTGTGACCAAAAAGTAAATAAATAAAAATAAATTTAAAAAGAAAAAAGAAACAGTACTCCATAAGGTCACCCATGACCTTTCTTTCCAATCCTTTGGGTGGTCTTCCAGCCTCCTCTCTCTTCTCCTCTGGGAAATTCTGAGCCCAGTTGACTGGAAATTCTCTTGGCTTCGACTCTGTGACTTTTTAGTCAAGATTTTTCTTCAGGTTCTCTGCTGACTCTCTCTCACATGGATTTGCCAGTGGCTCTTCCCTTGCCTGGCCTTGAAATGGTGGACTTTAGGCTCTCCTTGCTTCTCAGCCGGTAGTCCCTCTCTGGGCAAATGGACCCATTTCTGCAGTTCTACAACCAATGCGGTAATCCATCCAAAGTGTTGGCCTGCCTTTCAGACCTCTGTTCTGAGCTTATGCACATTCTCCACGTCTACCTGAGTATCACAAGGCACCTCAAACTCAGGATCTGAAAATGATTGTGTGATGGACTCCCTCCTCTTACCCAGCACTTAAACGGGGCAGGACCCTACGGTCCTTGCCCACACCCATCCCACCCACCCGCCATGTCCTCTGCTTGCCTTTTGCTGTGGGAAACTTTAGTCAGAGAATAAGCTTAATCAGAGAATGAGAAGTGCAGAGACAGAACAAAGGAGACCAACTAATAATAATGTAGTCATTAAGCACAGTCAAGGACCTTTAGCTCCTTTTCAAGGGCTATAGATAATGTTCTGAGCCACAGCCTGTGAGCTGTCTTACAGATATTGAAACCACAGGTAGAAGAAGGTAACTACAAGATGATCAGACTGTACCCATGACGTTCCATTAGCTGGCACAATTCTGAGAACTGGCCTCAGAGAAATGGGAACAAATCAACCGTAGAAGTGAAGATTGCTGCTGCTGCTGCTGCTAAGTCGCTTCAGTCGTGTCCGACTCTGTGCGACCCCACGGACGGCAGCCCACCAGGCTTCCCCATCCCTGGGATTCTCCAGGCAAGAACACTGGAGTGGGTTGCCATTTCCTTCTCCAATGCGTGAAAGTGAAGTCGCCCAGTCGTGTCTGACTCTAGCGACCCCACAGACTGCAGCCCACCAGAGTCCTCCGTCCATGGGATTTTCCAGGCAAAAGTCCTGGAGTGGGGCGCCATTGCCTTCTCCAGAAGTGAAGATTAACTGTACCTACAACAACCGAGATGACACGGTCAGACGACCGATGACCAATTTAAAGATGGCTGTCAGAGCTGACTGCGCTGTGTTTCTGCATGTACCCCCCGACTTCTGTGCATAAAATCTCTTGCCTTTGTACAGATGGCAGCCTTCCTCCACCAGTTGCCAACATCTAAAATAAAGGAAGCTTTCCTCTTCACCAGCCTGGCCTGTTTATTGGCTTTCAGTAACCACTCTTTTGGTAACAGCATCAGCCTCCCCCTCCATCTTCACAGGTCTCTACCCAGCATCCCTCTCCCGGGACCTGCAACAGCCTCCCCCTCCTCCTGTCCCTCCTCCCCATGACAGCCCCAGTGTGCTCACATCCCTCCCAGCTCCGACCCTTCACTGGCTCCCTGCTGCTTAGCGGTTCCTGAGTGTGGCTGAGAAGGTACCGAATGACTGGCCTCTCCTGCCGGGCTTCTCCCATCTGCCCTCCGGCTGCACGGGCCTCCTCTTTCCTTCCCAGGTCTCTGACAAGCCGAGCTCTTCGCCCCTTCTGATGGGAAGCCCCACCATTTTCTTCAGGTTGCTTTCCTGTTCATCCTCCAGCTCTCAGTTCACAGGTTGCTTCCTCAGAGACACTATTCTTGATCACAAATTAGGTAATAAATGCTAGAGAAAATGTTCAGGAAACCCGAGTATTTATCACAAATAGCAGGACAGGTTTATTGATGAGATTTAAAAAATAATGTAGTATCTATCTCTTCCAGCACACTGTTGGTCCAAAAGGGCCAAGGTCACATCTGTCTAAAACTTACCACTGATGCCCAGTACCTCCCATATGGAAAGGGCATGCTGCTGCTGCTACTGCTAAGTCGCTTCAGTCATGTCCGACTCTGTGCGACCCCATAGACAGCAGCCCACCAGGGTCCCCCGTCCCTGGGATTCTCCAGGCAAGAGTACTGGAGTGGGTTGCCGTTGCCTTCTCCGAAAGGGCATGCTAACGCTTGTTCAATGACTATCTCAATTTTAATTATTTTAAGGCATTTTTCATGACCCTCCTCTTCCTCCACAACAAGAGAAGCCACTGCTTTTCAGAATGAGATGCCTACAAATAATTACCTCTGGTGGTCTTGATGACATCAGGTTTGCCTGAGTTGATCCCAAGGGGAGAGAACCTGGTAAGGAAAACTGGGCTCCACAAAGACAGTCCACAGTAACCCAGCATTAAAAAGGCCAATACGCCTCTTTTTAGGGGGAAGCATACAGCACGTGGAATCTGAGTTCCCTGACCAGGGATGGGACCCATACCCCCTGCTCTGGAAGCTTGGAGTCTTTACCACTGGACCACCAGGAAAGTCCCAGCCATGCGTCTTGTCCATGATTTATAGGGAAGGGAATCCGCTTGTGAGCCGTCACACTGATGCTCACCATTCTCCTTTAGAGTATTCTTTCACTCACTCACTCATTTATTCATTCATCCCACAAGGTCATGAATTCTAAAGTCTAGACACTGGGGCCACCATGTGGGAAGGACACTGATATAAGATGGACACACAACCAACCCAGCAGGCTGTAACTGAGAAGGAGCCCTGTGCGTGTGTCTGCAGGGGAGGAGATGCTTAGAAGAGGCCAAAAGATCCTGGGGATTCCTGCTGTGAGAGGCAGGTGGCAGCCAGGAAAACACTCCAGTCAAAACTGGGAATGCCCACATGCTCATCTAGGAGCTCCCGAAGCACCAAGGGCCGCTACTGACACCTTAGGCTGCCAGGTGAGGGGCAGGAAAATGCTCCCATGACGGCGCCAGCACCGCCAGCACCTCCCAGGCTGCACGCTCTCCTCGCCGGCTGTTCCTCGCGGCCTTGCAGTGAAGGCAGCGTCCCCCACCCTTGACCCTGCACTTGTGCATAAATCAATTATCTCCTGGGTCCAGGCTTTCCCTCTTGTTCCACACCTGATCTGAGGGGGGCGGGGGAGGCACCCGTGGCATGATGGGTTAGGGGTCAGTATTGTAGGGAGGCAGGAGTGAGGCGAGGCTGGGAACTTCAAACCAGCTCTCTTAAGAAAAATACAAATGATGGTTTAAACACTTGACTGCAGCATCCAGTTTTAAGTGATTTTCGCATTATCTAACACATATCCTTCTGGTATGAGAACTACTCAAGCTCTTTATGAACGCCAAGCCTTGCCTGGAGTGCAGAACGGAAAGGTCAAATGACAGAGCTCTTCCATATCCTCAGAAAAGACAAGAAAAGATCAGAAGGGGCAGGATTTTTAACACAGTGAAACCAAAAAGAGGACCGGTATGTTGTGGTCTTCTCATTTTTCAGACAGACGCCAAAACCAATTGAAGGAGGATGGCTTAAACACTGAATATTGGGACCCAAAACATGAAAGTATGTTGAAAGAGAAAAATAGGACAAGTACATTAGCATTTTACACTATTTGCATTTAGCCTGAAACAAGGCCCAGGAAAGAGAATTTAGATATAAAGTACAATATGTATTTTATTCAGCATATACTTAAATGCCAGGAATGAAGCTGCCACACATTTCTGACAACTGTTTTCTCTATAAACCTCTGCCACAAAACCAAAAATCATTACAAATTCAACAAACCAAACTTCAATTAATTATTTTCATCAATTCCACAGTGAAGAGATTTGTGAAATAATGCTTTCCAGGAAGAATAAAAATATTCTACCTCCGAAAATGATTTGACAGTCAATGTAAAATTTTAAACCAAATAATTGTATTATTGTAGCTCACAAGCAATTCAACAAAAAGTATGTAAGGTGTCCAAACATTAAAAATATATTAATATAAAGTTATTTTTTCTTTATAGGGAATTGCCACACCATCTGGTCTGATTTATCCTGGTGTTTTGCCCAGTGTAATATCAGCTTTCTGACAGCCATAAATTATTAGGTTATTCCAATGAAAACTATGAGTGAAGAAAAAATATAGGTTGAAGAGGACATCCTGATTATAAGTCTGAATACTCAGGAGAACACTAACATGGCAGAAGAGCCCAGCCTAAGTGAATCTGTGTGTGAAACTAGTTCACAGGTGTGCATGTGAGATGATGATGATGAAAAGGACAGGCTTACAGAGAGGACCAGGCAAAATAATAACGTGCGTAACAATATAGAAATAAATCTTCAGCACTGAGCATTACCTCTTTGTCAGAGTGCTTCTGATTCCAATTAAGTTTGGGAAAAAAATAACCAGGCAACCCCTGCCTGACTGGGAAGCATGGACTATTAAAAGATGCTTTTAAATAGTAGGGAGATGAATGGGGGCACCTGAACACAAACACGGCCGTATTTTTCATCTCAACTCTGTTGCTCTATCTTCCAGCTAATCCCCTTCATACAGCGTCACCTCAGCCTGTGCAAAGGGGCCAGATGGAGGTGTAGCTCCTAGGTTTCTAAAGGAAGCATGGTTTTGTAAAGTCTTATTTAGGAAACTTGGGTGATTACCCTCTGAAAGGGTAAAGATCGAACAACACACGAACAACGGGCTCAGTCTGACACTCTAGCCGCACACCTCCTTCTGTTTAAAGCCTACATCAACCAACTGGTAAACTTTTTAAAAGAATATCCTTACCCGAATGATTTCTTCAATGCAGCTGTTGGTTTCTCCAGATCGACTCTCCTGCAAGCAAAGGGTAAAAAACATTAAGCCTGATAGAACAGTCTTATCGTTACAATGAAAAGATGGCACGTAAGCCTCCAAATTGAATAGAGTTTGGACAGGGTGCCATGCCTCACAGGGGACTTATGAGCTCTTTTCCTTAATGGGACAGCACCCATCATGGCTGAGACCATCCCCTTCCCCAACTGCTGCACCACAGACAGGGTGGCCAGAGCTTCGCACACGCCCCAGAGTTGCAACATTGGATCCTCCAGCCATGTCAACTCTCAGCAGGGCAGGCTCCTTAGGAGCAGAGCACACAACTGGCAGGTGTGAGCTCCATGCACCTGGGGCTCCATCAAAGTGTGGAAGGAAAGGTGGCCTCTACTGCAAAGGTGCTTCTAGTCCACCCACTGGATACACGCATGGGCCCTGCCAAATACCAAGCACAATGCTGGTAGTTGTATCACCCCCGGAGCCTAGATTGACAGGGTAATGGGCTGCAACCTGAGAGACCAAAAGAAGACACATCCTCCGAGGACATGCTAGGTCATGTCACCCACACTGCCCTGTGCTGAAGGCGTGGCACAGGCTCCAAGGAATGGGGATGTCAGGCCACAGCCAACTCTGGGGACCATTGTCAGTTTCAGAGATGCTGTGTGGTTACTGCTGGTGACATCCTCCCAGGGCACAGGAGGTGGTTCTGTGGGATGTGAAAGCAGCGTCTGCAGTAGAAGTGCCAGCTGTGATCTCAGTGAGACACTTCTCCGGCCTTTGATTCAATGACATTGACCAGCACTCAGCGTGACCTCCAGAATGAAGCTTTCTTCACGATGTCTTTCCCAAGCCCACCCTGTTCTCTCTTTCCTCCTCATGATCCTCTCTCCCCGATGAATGCTGGCTTGCATATTGCTGGTTTTCCTCGTTTGTGCCAAGTCATCCTTCAGAGGGCAGGTCAACCATGACTTCCTCAGAGTAGCATCCCTGGCCCTGGAATACTCAGCCACACAGCGTTTACTTCTCCAGGGCACTCATCAGGATGGTAGCTCACACAGCATTTACTTCTTCAGTGTGCTCACCATGATGGTAATTCATGGACAGACTCTGGAAAGACCTCTCCTCCCTCCAGGACACATACCCCACCCACCTAGGGGCTCTGTGTCCTTCAGCATGTGCTTCACACAGCCTTAAGCATGTGCAGTGAACGGGTGTCTGTCAGGGAGGCATGAATGATTCTACTTCCTGCCATTCCCAGGAAGGGGAACGCTTACCACAACCCACTCGAGGACTTTCCAATATTACAAAGGCTCTACCAAAAAGTGCACCTGCAAATCCCAGACCTCCCTGTGTGGCCCCCACTTTCTTTTCCTGGTGGTGGAGTACTTTATCAGAAATATTCCACACTTCACACTAGGTAAGGAGCATGGGCGAATGAAAGTATGTGAGGCTTGAAAAGGTCCTATACATGACTGAGATTTTTCCTACCCAGACAGAGAAGATTTGTCCAAGGCTCCCAACTGAGGCGCAGGAGGTTTACATGACTTGCCCTCAGGCCACAGAACAGCAGGGCCTGGACCAGGAAACAGGACTCCTAATCCTCAGTTGTGTACATTTTCTCTTCCAGAAGCTTTCCCCAATCCCAAAGGCTGTGCTGGAAATATATCCATTCCCAAACCTGAGCTCACTTGTTTGTCAAAGATATTTCATCAGCATGGTTTCTAGGAGTTTTCTATAGCTTGCACACTTTTTTTTTTTTAATTGTGGTAAAGTAAAATACACATAAAATAAATGACTTTAACCATTTAAAGTATATATGGCCTTTAACCATTTTAAGTATATAAGGCCTTTACTGGCCTTAAATGCATTCATAATGTCATGTCTAATTCTAGAACATTTCTGTCACCCTGAATGGAGGCCCCATGCCCCTTAAGCAGGAACTCTTCATTCCCCCCTCTCCCCAGCCCCTGGTAACCACTAATCTTTTTACTTTCTCTCACTATGGATTTTTCTATTCTAGATATTTCATATAAATGAATTCTACATTATGTGACCTTTTGTGTCTGGCTGGTGTGTTTCACTTAAAATAATGTTTTCAAGGTTCACGTTGTAGCTTATGACAGTACTTCATTCCTTTTTGTGGCTATATAATATTCCATTATATTTGAATATTATCACATTTAATTTATCTATTCATCAGCTGATGGACATTTTGGTTTTTCCACTTTGACTATTGTGATAGCACTTCTATAAACATCTATGTACAAGTTTTTGGTTGAATGCCTGTTTTCACTTCTTTTGGGTTACAGACATAGGGAGTCAAATTGGTGGGTCATATGGCCATTCTATGCTCAGCTTTCTGAGGAGCTGCCAGTGTTTTCCATAATGGCTATAACATTTTGCATTCCTACCAGCAACGTATGGAGGTCCTAATTTTTCCACATCTTCACCAAACACTTGTCACTTTCTGGTTTTGTTTTGTTTTGGATAATAGCCATTCTACTGGGTTGAAATGGTATTTTATTGCTGTTTTAATATGTATTTTCCTAAGGATTAAAGATGTTGAGCGTGTTTTCATGTGGACATTGGCCATTTGTGTATCTTTGGAGAAATGGCTTTTCCCCAGTTTTTCCTTGGGTTGATTTTTTATTGTTTGGTTGTAGAGTTCTTGATATATTTTGGATAAAGACCCTTATCAGATGTAAGATTTGCATATATTTTCACCCATTCTGTGGGTTGTATTTCTTCATAATATTCATGGATGCACAAAATTTTTAATTTTGATGAAGTCCAATTTACCTATTTTTTTCTTTCTTTATTGCTTCTCTGTTGAGGTTATTTCTAAGAAACTATAGCCAAGTCCAAGGTTATGAAGATTTACCCATATGGTCTTCCAAGAGTTTTACAGTTTTAGTTTTTATATTTAGGACTTTAATCCAATAGTTGGAGAACTTTTAGGTGACATTTATTTCCTTACAAATTATTTGCTACGTTTTAGTTAAAATAGGAACACTATTTTAGTTCAGATAGGAACACTATCTTTGTATAAATGGTTCCTTTCTAATCTCATCATTAGAAGATCAATAACAAAATGTGTAAATCACGACTACTGTTGCTAACGGTGCATTACCATAATCTACATGTCTGTGCCTGTAAAAAGCAGTGTTGAGTATCAAGGTGAGATTAGAAGACACAATGCTTTCACTAACATCTCATTCCTCTTTCCTATATTCATCCCTTCTTCTGTTTCCCCAAAAGTTCTATGTTGGCAAAACACATTGACTACACCCCACAGCTTCCATTTCCAGTGCCCTATCCCAGGACTGCTGGGGAAATGTCACCATCCTGATACTTCAGTTAAATTAGATCAGAGAGTTCTTTTTGAAACTGGCTCAAACCCTATGTTCTTTCCAGGGCAGCCAGAGGCAACCATTACAAAGGCCTCAGTGGTCCTTTGAACAATGATCTCTTTTGGAGTTCAGGTGAGAATGAATGGATGAGTTGGAAAACATATCTTTGGACCCATCAACCATTCTTCTTATCCCACTTCCAAATTCCAACCCTAAATTCTCAATGTATTTGTTATTTTCCACCTTAAAAACAAACAGCCAAGGAAAACGTGACTTCACACTCTCCTGGTGGACTCACCCAGGCACACAACTTATTACAAAAACTCTTTATATGTTTGGTTCCTTAAAGTTAAGCTTACCCTGAATACCACACTTCAATTTCATTTGAAGTGATTTATGTCAATAAGAAGGCAACGGCACCCCACTCCAGTACTCTTGCCTGGAAAATCCCATGGATGGAGGAGCCTGGTGGGCTGCAGTCCATGGGGTCACTAAGAGTCAGACATGACTGAGTGATTACTTTCACTTTTCACTGTCATGCATTGGAGAAGGCAATGGCAACCCACTCCAGTCTTCTTGCCTGGAGAATCCCAGGGATGGGGGAGCCTGGTGGGCTGCCATCTATGGGGTTGCACAGAGTCGGACACGACTGAAGCGACTTAGCAGCTTAGCAGCAGGTTCCTCTTAGTATCTCACCTCATGATCCTATAAATTTCTACTACCCTTCTCTGAAAATAGAACCCTCAGAGAGGGAAACAGTGTAGAAGCCCTGTTAAACACTTCCCTTGTCAATGTAGATGAAGGACGTAGGATTATTACATTCAGTCATCTCAATGGGAACTCCAGCTGTGAGCTCTTAGGGTCTGGCCAGACATCAGGTCCTTCCATTCTGGGAGGGCCCCTCACCCAGCTGAGAAGGTGCCAGGAATGAGGCCAGGACAAAGGCCTTCCAACAACAGTCTCAGGGAGTCCTACCTTTAAATTACAGGGCTGGAGGGGCTTTGGCGAGGAACACTTTGGGCTTTTTCTGGAACATCTCTGACTCCGGGGGTTCCCACATCGGGTTTGAATTTCTCAGATCCTATGTGGATTGGAGTGGATCCATGAGGCACAATAATGTAGACAGTTTGAAACGGAAGGAACCTTAGTGCTCATTTTACCCAACTGGATGACTTCACAGACGAAGAAACTGTGACCCACAGAAGTAGAGAGTCTTGTCCAAAATCATTTTTGGCAGCAAGGGACAGTCAAGGTAGAGCCTACACGCATCTGTTCAACACAGTTTAGTGGATTTTACTATCTCATGCAATCTCTCCAAGCTCAGCTGGCTCAACTTGAGGTCACTGTCATGCTTCCTGTATAGAAATGAAAGTCTGGACAGCATTCAGGTAAATCTCCTCCTTTCCTCCCACGCTGCCAATTACCCAGTACTTAGTCACTCTGGATCTTACTCATCAACCTCAAATATCACATGGATAAACCAAAAGTGGAAGAGACAGGAGAGGAAGTGGAGAAAAAGGGTTAATACAACCATTTATTTCTTCTGTGACATTAACACATCAGAGATGAGGATTTGTGCCCTCCGAAACTGGAGGACGGAATTCTACTTCGCCTTTTCCAAATCTACAAAGGTTGGGGTGGGTATGTAGGGTTGGAATGGGATAGGCATGGGGGTTAGGGAGACTGGGGGGCCTTTTACCTGCTTTCTTTCTCCAAGTCTTTCTCAAATACGGTTTCAGCTGCAATTGTACACTTTGATTACATTTGCATTTTTAAAACTTTCAGTGTTTAGGAACAAGATTAAGACATGCATGTAATTACATCTCCAAATTTTTGTTTATATTTTTCACAATAAAGTCACTGCTTTCCTTGGAAAGGTACCCACTGAGAAGGAGGGCTGCACAATGAAAATTTGAAATACTCGGTATTTTGTGAGGGTTTGGAGCTGTTGCTTCACACTGGGTTGCTGAGCTGTTGCTCCCTATTTACTCTGACTCTGATAAACCCACGCCATTTTCCTATCATTACATTTTGAAATCTGTCATAACAGCCTCACCTCATCGAACCTCCAACTAAACTTCAATTAAAAGCGAGCAACCCCAGCTGATTCTTCTTCTTGACAGTGTTGTCGATCACGTTCCTTTTTCACAGAACTGCTTTCCTCAAATCTTTACCGCTTGAAAATACACACCACACACTGTCAGCACAACGTGAGAATGGAGCTGTGGGTAAGGAGAGCTTCAGCAATATCTAGGAGCATCCTATTTCTGAGAGCCTAAGCCCCTAATTACCATGCCAGGCACACAGCCCTGGAAGAAGCAAGCCGTGCTTAAGGAGAAAAGGCTCGAGCCAATCAGTGGGAAATGGCATTTCACTATGGAGGAGATGAAGCTGTAGGCATCCTATTTTCAAAAATAGTTTAACTCTTCATCAGACACATCGAAGGAGGAACTTTCATTCTAAAATAACACTGTTTTAAAGTCACAGTATCTCTGTCTGCAAGCACTCGAAAGGCCCTCAAACATCCAGGAACTGTTTGTCACATGCAGAGTCTTAAAAACTTCTACAAAAGTATTCTTAAATGTCTTACTATTTTTTTCAGAGCAGCATTTTGCATATATTTTATTTTGTTTATGTTTTTTTAATTGTGGTAAAAGTCACATAATATAAAACCTACTATTTTAACCATGTTTATCTGTACAGTTCAGTGGCACTGAGTACATTCAGTTACGCAACTCTCACCACCATACACCTCCTGAATTTTTCACCTTCCTAAACTGTAACTCTGTCTCCATTAAACACCAACTCCCCTTGGCATCTAACAATGTACCTTCTGACTATGAATTTGACTACTGTAGATAGCTTGTAGAAGACTAATCAAACTTGATTCAGAGGGAAACTGAGATACAAAGAGAGGAGGTGTCCCGTCAATGCCACCAAAGCAGTGACGGAGGACCTGAGCTCGGATTCAGGGGTGTTCAGGTTCACACATCCATGTGAAGCCCCATCCTCTGGCTGTATCCCTGGCCATTCTCATCCGAGGGCAGAGCCACCTGAGGCCAGGAGTCAGCCAGCCAGTGCTCTCCTCAGCGGGGTTTACATCACACCTAGCGCCTCCCCTTTCAGGCTACCCTCTGCTCCCAGTCATCCCCGGGGCAGGCTGGCCTCATCCCTCCTGCGTGTCCCTCCTGGTTTCCCGGATGTGCTCAGCGGGCCTGTTCACCTTTTTTTCTGCTGCTCACATCCCCCTCTTCCTCTCAGAACCACTGTCACCACCATCACTGAGACATTGACACATTGAGGGGAAGAAAAACAGAACAATAAAAAGAGAAAGCTGTATCTCAAGAGTGTAAACAAAATGGCAGCAGATGGTAGCAGTATTATTTTCAACTAAAGGACAATTCATAAGAAAAACACTGAATTGGAGAGAATGAGGGAAAAATAGAGCATCAAAAGAATGTGTGTCAAGAAAAAGAAGAAAGAGCATCAAAGTCAGGCATGCCAAGAAAAAGAAAATAGAGTTCTCATGGTTGGATGTCTCTAATCCACTTCTGTTTTTCCTGATAGACAAAGGATACCAAAAAGAAGACCCTAACTATATAAGGGGGATAGAGAATTTGAGAATAAAATTAAATAAGCCTAAACTGAGAGATATAATGAACCTAGACAGTTATGAGGAAACCCAATGCTTCAAGTGTACGTGAGATGGCTAGTGAGGTGGTCAAACGGTGAGCTATAAAAGAGCATCAGAAAATTCCAAAAAGCAGTTGTTTTATAGTCCAGACTCTATAGTCACAAGTTATCAAAATAATTAAGCTACGAATTAAAACATCAGACATAAAAATCTCCTAGAATTCTTGGAATAAAACAAACACCACATAACTATAAATAAATCTTCACATTTACAGGAAAATAAAATTATAATATGGCAAAGCAAAATAATGGGATATTATTAGAGCTAAATTCATACACTAAAAGCTTTCATTCTTTTTTTAAAATAAAATGTATGTACTAAGCAATCAATTAAAAATTTAAAATCAAGGAGACATACAAAAGGAAAATAACAAATAGAGAAAACCAATGAAATATTTATAAAACAAAAGTAATAATTTATAAAGCAAAAATATAATTTCTTAAAACAAAAACACATTACTCAAAACAATAATGGAAAGTCACTTAAAAATCTGTTCAGTAAAAAAAGTCCAAATAAACATAATGTTATAAGAAGGAGATAAAATATATGGAAGGGCTTGTAATCATAAGAAAGCATTGATGTTAACATTAATATAGAAAATAATACTAATAAAGTTTGATGAAGTTGGTAACTTTCTGGGGAAAAAAGCTGATATAAGAAATAAAGAAAAATGAGATTAGGCCTATAAATCTGAGAATGCAGATTAAATTAAAAATTATCTTCAAATAAGGCTTTAAGCCAAATAGTTTTAAAGTGAAGGACTTTAAACTTTCAAGGAAGAGCTAATTTCCACATGTTTATTCTTCCAAAGTAGAAGGTGATGGAAAGCTATGTGATTTATTTTATTAAATTAGTATAAAAACCTCACATAAGAAAATAAATCCTCCTCAGAAAATCTGTGTAAAATCCTTAAGGGATTATTTGTAAATATGATTCATAAAATATTTTAAGAATTAGTGGAAACTTAGTGGGCTCTGCCCCGGGAATGCAAAAATAGTGCAATCCTGGGGCCCCTTTAAAGTAAAGTATCACTAGGGAAAACACGTAAAACTGTGGTCATCTCAGGTTTTTTTTCTGACCTCAGAAGATTTTTTGATCATATATGTAGAAAACTCCAAAAGTGTCCACTGTTATTGTTATTTTAAAGGGAGGTTTAAAAGTGGTTGGCTATTAACAGTCAAAGCTCAATAGCTCTTCTGTGCAGCAGCAGTAAACACTTAAAAAATATGAAAAAATCCCACCCACACTATCAAGAAAAATAAATGAGGAATAACCTTAACAAGACATGTTGAAGATCTGTAAGAAAAATCTTCAGAATTCTACTGAAAGATGAAATGCCTGAAAGAGACCGCTCTTAGCTTCTCTAACTCTATCATATAATACAAAGATAAATAAATGTATTAATTAGGACAAACCACAAAGTGTATTATCTAAAGAAAAGAAAAAGGAGGTGAATGTCCTGTAACAGAAAACCAACCGTTTTTAAAGTGTGCAATTTAGTGTCCTTTTATATATTCACAGTGTGTGAGTCACAGTCATCCCCATTTAGTTTCAAACGTTTCCATCATCCCAAAGTGAAACACTGTACCCATGAAGCAGTTTCTTCTCACTCCCCTTCATGCTAACTTTTTACTATGATTTTAGTATAGTAATAAATACCATACTGAATTGAAAAGAACAAAATGAGAAAAATGTTGATGAGTGTCGTTTACTTGTATCAGTAGATTTTACGGTGGATATGTCATCTCTCATTTATGTGTTTATGACCAGTTTCTGGCAGAGTTCTTGGCACAACAGAGTAAGCACGTGAAGATGTTTGTTGAATGAATATTAAATGGCCAATGTACAAAAAAAAAATGAAAAGACTATTAAAAAATTAAAGTCTTACACTTTAGTATGATTGGTCATCTATATTGCAATGTCTTCACTTTAATGAAAAAAAAAAAGCCAGAATTACCTTAAAGACAAACTCTTAAAATATCAACATTTATATACTTTATTAAAATTAAGCATATACCCACTGATAGAGAAATCATCAACAAGTCATTTGGCTTCCCTAATCTCCACATTTGTATCTGTACATCAGGGACCAAGTATTAGCAATGTTGTTAAAGAGTAAATAATCGATTTTTGCAGTCAGATTCCTAGCCATAGGACAAGACCTTCCAATCATGTTGCTATTTTTATAATGAGAATTAGTGATCTCAATGAGAGCTTGTAGTTAAAAATGCATTTGGTTTTCAGGAAGTTAAGTGGTCAGTTGGTGCACTGACCTTGTCAAATGTCTACCGACGGCACAAAGAGATTAAAACCAGAGACGGTGGTTTTACATCCTGATCACTAATTGATATTGAGTGCTTTTCCAGGGGGTCATGTCTCAGTACAGAGCCCCGTGCTGTACACCGGGGCCACCCTCCACACTGTCCCGTCCTAAGTGGGCACAGGATTCACAGACGGGAATAACGCACGTGCAAGTCCGCCTGTAGCCTGAAACTGACAAGACCACTTCAAGACTGTTCTTTGCTCTGTGTTTTCTCATCTACGACTGTGTGGTCATTACTTTTAGTGAGAGGAAGACCACACAGGCTCTGGTAAGAGTGACAAGGCTGAAGGTGTTTAACCCTCCCACGTCAGGCATTCTTCAGTGAGACTTCTAAATGTACCATTTCCTTTTTGAACTGCTGAATAACATGGGTTTGAACCATCTACCGGCCTATTTTTTCCAATAAATATAGTAATTGTGTTTTCATTTTACAAATCTTTAAGTGAACTAAAGGTAGGGGAAAGTGTGTGTTTGGAGAGAGATCACAAGATGAGGAATTCAAAGAACCCAGAGCCGAGTCCTGATTCTATCCACACTGTTTCCTGTCCTTGGGTGACTCATTCATCAGTTCATTTGTTTCAGAGGCAGAGATAGCAGTAAGTGAATTCTGGATTGTTCAAGGGTCAATTGTAATCTAATAACACATGTTATTTGTAGGTAGCAGAAGGCTTACTAATAGGGCAGTCCTATAATCTATCCTTTTTCTCCCCTTAAATAATGGAATGAAATGTATAAGAAAAAACATTTGATTACTGTGTATAGTGAGAACATGGTTTTCATTTCTAATCATGAAATTCTGAACACAGAAACCTATAAGATGGAGACAGTAATCCAGAGGGCCTGAAGAAATTAACCGATTAAGGAGACTTCGGGCTGCTCTGATTTGTGTCTCGTGGTAAGACGGGAAATCAATTCTCTTTTAGCCCTGAACTGAAATGACTATTGGAAATGGTAAAAGTGGGGCTAAGTATTTGGCAAAATTCTATGTGACACAGTCTATTAATTTTACCCAAGCATTTTGCTAAGAGAAATAGAGATTCACAAATAACTCTTAACTCATTACAGACCAGGGGATTTTTGCAGAAACGTTAACACGCATGGCTGGCAATTTGTATCTTGGCCAGTGAAAAATTAATTCTGTTAATTCACTAGTGGTTTGCCAGTTATCACATTCAATAGTTACACCTGCTGCTGCTGCTGCTGCTAAGTCGCTTCAGTCGTATTTGACTGTGCGACCTGGTAGACAGCAGCCCACCAGGCTTCCCCATTCCTGGGATTCTCCAGGCAAGAACACTGGAGTGGGTTGCCATTTCCTTCTCCAATGCATGAAAGTGAAAAGTGAAAGTGAAGTCGCTCAGTTGTGTCTGACTCTAGCAACCCCATGGACTGCAGCCTACCAGGCTCCTCCGTCCATGGGATTTTCCAGGCAAGAGTACTGGGGTGGGGTGCCATGGCCTTCTCTGAGTTACACCTGACACACCTGTAAAGTCTCCAGCATGGTGAGTTTCATTTTGACTTTTCATATCAGAATTAATCACTAAGGTTTTTTGTCTTTTTGGTCTAATACTTAATGTCATCTGAATCAGAACTATATTCTGAAGAACGATCATCTTCTGAGACACTAGTACATATGTTGCTTGGACAGCCAGACAAAATATCTGCATAAATTCACTGAAAAATTCTTCTTCACTTAATATGTTGCAATGCGTCATCTTTGAAAATTTTACGGTAATAAACTTGCCTTTATAATACACACAAGGTTGGAACAAAAATCTAATGGAGCAAAATGTAAATGATAACGACAATCATAAGTTGTATAATGAACATTTCATCCATTATGCTGCTGCTAAGTCACTTCAGTCGTGTCTGACTCCGTGCGACCCCATAGACGGCAGCCCACCAGGCTCCCTCATCCCTGGGATTCTCCAGGCAAGAACACTGGAGTGCATTGCCATTTCCCTCTCCAATGCATGAAAATGAAAAGTGAAAGGGAAGTCGCTCAGTCGTGTCCGACTCTTCGCAACCCCATGGACTGCAGCCCACCAGGCTCCTCCATCCATGGGATTTTCCAGGCAAGAGTACTGGAGTGGGGTGCCATTGCCTTCTCTGTTCATCCATTATAAGCTTTAACAATTTTGCAAGGTGTTGTTAATTGTATCACTCTTTAAGAATGGATTGATAATCTCTGGTCAATAATGTGTAATATATTAAAGTCCCTCATGAGTTTTTCTCTTCATTATCATTTCACTTTTCCAAAAAGGTTTCATGTCATCTGGCCCTCAGAACAGGGTTCATCCTGTGTGTACACTTAACATAAACTCTTTCTATGTATGCCCTTGGAGGAGACATGCTATAGATATGTGCTGAATTAAGATATCCAGTTGAAATCAGCTGGGATAGGGGAGAAGATTTACCTGCCAGGTGGAAGCAGGTAACCTTGGAGAACATGAGTAAGAGATCAGTATGCATTTTGATTGGCTGGTGAGAATTTTCTAATACTAGGAAGTTTTCTATTAAATTCTATTCTGTAAATCTATCTACAGTGCCACGCTGCTGCTGTTTACGCACTAAGTCGTGTCTGACTCTTTGTGACCCCATGGACAGGAGCCTGCCAGGCTCCTCTGTCTATGGGATTCTCCAGGCAAGAATACTGCAGTGGGTTGCCATTCCCTTCTCCAGGGGATCTTCCCTACCCAGGGATTGAACCCATATCTCCTGCTTGGCAGGCAGATTCTTTACCACTGAGCCACCTGGGAGGCACCCTACAATGCTATACTTAAAGATTTTCTTCTTTTTTTCATTTATGCAATATTTAACAGCATTTTCATTCTTTCTGTTAAGCCACGCTTTAAAGAAATTATTATATTTTAATTTTATTATTTATTTATTTGGCTGTGCTGGGTCTGAGTTGTGCCACGTGGGACCTAGTTCCCTGGCCAGGGATGGAGCCCTGCATTGGCAGCGTGGAGTCTTAGCCACTGGACCACCAGGAAAGTCCCAGCACTTTCATTCTTGAGTCTGCTGATGTAGTTTTGCTGTTCATCTTGGAACATATTTGCAGGCTATCGCAACCTAACAGTCACAGTAGGTTTTATCTTTTCCCTTCCACTGCCATAAAATGCTCAGTTACTTCAAAACCTGTGTGTGTCACAGGGTAAGGCAGAGTGAGTCCACTGGCCTGTGGAACCAGCGGTGCCTGGGGCTGAACCTGGATATGAGTCCAAACATTTTCCCTTTCCTCTACCAGGGCAGGTCTCAGAAGGCCCCTGGCAGTGCCTGATGACCACTGGACTTCCATGTGAAATATGACCAGACAAAGCCATCTTCTGGCGACCCTCGCTGGGCTACTCAGGAAGACAAGAGGCACATCAGCTCCTGTGCCCCTACAATGCGGGGAGGAGAGCCGGGCTGTTCGCCATCCCTAGTCCAAGGCCTGTGCGGAGCCCAATGAGGAGACAAACTCTCCATCTTCATTCCCTCACCAGGTCACAAAACCCCTTGGAGTTATAAGCTGAAAGGAGAGAAACAGGGCTTCCCTGGCGGCTTAGTGGTAAAGAATCTGCCTGCCAACTCAGGAGACAAGGGCTTGATTCCTGATCTGGGAAGATCCCACATGCAGCGGAGCAAATAAGCCCGTGAGCCACAGCTATGGAGCCCGTGCTCTAGAGCCTGCCGTCTGCAGCGAGAGAAACCACTGCAGCGAGAAGCCAGGGCACTGCCACCGGAGAGGAGCCCCCGCCCGCCATCGCAAGAGAAAAGCCCGCCCAGCACCCAGCAACGAAGACCCCGCACAGCCACAAATGAGCGAATAGAGTGATGAGAAAAAAACAAAAGGAGAAAAAAGATGCACAAAGCAAAAAGTCTGATAATAAGTAAATGCCCCATTTCAACGATACTGTGATTATTATGGCAAGATGCTACCTGGACAGAATGCAGACAGCCCCTCTTCACACTGCTGCCTGGCACCGTATGTTAGGTCTCCCAAGTACAAGAAAGAATTGGAGAGAACACCATTTGCCGAGGTCCCCTGTTGGTGGCACAGACTTTGACTTTTTTTGGCTTCTCTTGTTAGGACGTTACCATATTTGATCAGAAGGCAGATTTCTGCATCTAGAATCTTTCCAAAGAAGAAAATTTTAACTGTGTTTATTGAAAAAAATAAAATAAAAAGGGCTGAAATCTAAAGAAAACACACCCATGATTATATTGGAACAATTTAATGATAAAGAACATTTTATGATAAATACCAAGAGCAGTCAAATGAAGTCAGAAAGTGTAAATGAAAATTAGTCAAGGCTGTTTTCTACCTAACACTATGGCTTAAAGGTTCACAGAAGAAAAAAAAAAACACCAAATCACTAAGTGATCTATTAACCCTCCTCTCTAACATAATACCAATGAATAATGATGTTTGAATATTGACTTGATTTCTAATACTGGGAAAGTAAATGATTTTTGAGTCTTTTCAAATTAATTCTTACTGGAGTTGAGTTGCTTTACAATGTTGTGTCAGTTTCTGCTGTAGAGCAAAATGAAACAGTCATCCATTTACATATATCCCCTCCCTTTTAGGACCAAAATGAGGCCACATATATGAGGCATTTGGAGAGTGCCTTCCACCCAACAGCCGATCAGTAAACAGGCCCAGTGATTTTATCTTAGAGTTAGAGAATATTTGAGTACTTAGAAAAGAAAGCAATGAACGCTAGAGACCAGCATGAGGACCACAAGGGCCAGATGATGCTCTCGCTCCAGTCTCCTCTGGTCTTTTCTTTTTTGAGGCTGTGCTGCACAGCAGCGTTCACAATCTTAGTGCCCCCACCAGGGACTGAACCCACACCCCCTGCAGTGGAAAGGCAGAGTCTTAACCACCCGACCACCAGGGAAGTCCTTCCTCTGGTCTCAAACATGATGTATCTAGATTTCTTTCAGGTATCTGTCAAGGACTTACAAGATCTCCCAGTAGGTGAGCTGGAAATGTACGAATTGGTTGTTAACATGGTCAGGTGAACTAGTACACAAGGAGTAAGTATTGTTCAAAAATTAGTTATTGAGTTTACTACGTGGCCAGCGTGTTCTAGACGCCAGGGACTCGGTAACTGAATATAACAGGCAAAAATTCCTGCCCTTGTTGTGTCTAGATTCTAACGAAAAGGAATAGTAAAAAGATCTCGCACACAGAAACTAAAGATCCCGTGTGCCACAGCTAAGACCTGGCATAGCCAAATAAATGTACAAAATAAATATTTAAAAAAACTAAGCTAAAAATGGTACACAGATAAATCACATGGTATCCTAGAAGGTAAAATGTTAAGGGGAAAAATGTGCAGAGCAAGGGGTCTGGGGACGTGGGCTAGGACATTGCACACGGCTCATCTCACGGGCCACTGTCTCTGCAACCAACAGAGAATCTAAGGCCTGGGCTGGGAGAGCTCCCTCCCCACCGCCTTCCCTGTCCCTACACCTGCAGCATTTTTCCCTTCCACTGTGAGAACCTCGTCACTCTTAGTAATACTTGTGTTTAGGGTTTCTCTTTGTTGCTGAGCTGAAAGCTCCAGGTGTCTAGAAAAGAATGATAAGACTGAAGGAGGTCTGAGCCTTTGAGGAAGAGTTGAAGGGAGTGGAGGACAGGAGTGGAATGGGCCACAGCAGACACATAATATATTTCAAGGCCACTGCTATGGAAAAGGGTTGAAAGGAATTCTGGGTCACTCCAGACGGTGGAGTTTGACCAATGGGGTCAAGTACAGGAGTCAACTGAGAGTCCTGAAAGTTCTTTAACAAAGAATATTCAAGCGGAATGATTAATTACATGTTCAACCAGAAATTCAGTGACTCTCTGAGTGGAAGTTAGTCCCTAAGAGTCGGACCTGACTGAGCGACTAACACACACACACACACACACACACACGCACACACACACACTGAGTGGAAGTTAGTTATTAAGTCACACCTCTAAGGGTGAGATTCTTGCTAAATTTAAGACTATAATTTTGGTCACTACCAACCAATTTTCAATCAATAAAATGTTGCATGATAAATTTTCTTCCACTTTAAAAATTTTTTATTGAACTATAGTTGAGATATTATGTTGTGTTCATTTCTGCTGTAGAGCAAAGTGATTCATATGTATATATATACATACACATATATAATTATCTTTAATATTCTTTTCTATTATGGTTTATCACAGGATATTGAATATAGTTCTCTGTGCTATACAGTAGGATTATGCTGTGTTTTTTTCCTTTTATTATGCACAGTAAATTTCATTTTTATTGTTTTTTTAATTAATTTATTTTAATTGGAGGCTAATTACTTTACAATATTGTGGTGGTTTTTGCCATATATTGACATGAATCAGCCACAGGTGTACAGTTTAGTTACAGTACTATAAGTCTGTATGAGTTATTTGTGAAGAAAACCCATAAAGAAAAAAAAAGAATATTTTAAAAGCACTAATCTGTAAATATGAAATAAGAAATATTACAGAACCCAATAAATTAAGTGGATTAATTGGGTGAAGATTTGAGAGATTTTAATGAACAATTAATCAATAAAAGTGTTCAACATGAAAATCTGTTACAACCCTGTTGACATTATTTAACTTCAAGCACTTGAGTTCTGTGTGCTTATAATTAGCAAGCTATAAAAGATGCCATCCATAGGAACATAATGAAAAAAACTGTTTATAATGATAATTAGTATTCATTTTCACAGAGAGGCAGGTCACATGACTACAGGCTGCAGCAAACAGAGGGATAAACTCATTACTGAGGAAAATGCTTCACTTAGGCAGGAACCCTACAACGCAAAGCCTTGCCTTAGAAAATACATTATAAATAAAGCTTCCTGCTAAGACAGGTGAGATTTCCCCAAGTGAGGGAGGAAGTTCAGCGAATCCATACATTAATACCGTCACTGGATGTAATGAACACTACCATGTTGGTAAAGACTCAACTGTAGAAGCTGACTTTCATGTTCTTTTTGGTTCCTCAAATCTCACCTGCATAAATGTTCCACAGAATATATTCTGGGTATTGTGAAAGCCAAGGGAAAAAATTTTTTTAAGATTTTTTTGATGTGGACAATTTTTAAAGTCTTTATTGAATTTGTTACAATATAGCTTCTGTATTATGTTTGGGTTTTTTGGCCATGAGACATGTGGGATCTTAGATCCCCGTCCAGGGACTGAATCCCAACCACCTGCATTGGAAGGCGAAATCTGAACCACAGGGAAACCCCCTTAATTTTTATTTTATATTAGAATATAGTTGATTTACTTTTGATGCTGTGTTACAGCAAAGTGATCCAGTTATACGTATACATATGTCCATTCTTTTTCAAATTTTTTTCCCATTTAGGTTTTTTTCTGCACTTGGGCTGTGGAGCCGACCTCGGACAGAACTTAATCTCCTCCTCTGAGCACCGTGGGGGGCTTCCAGGGGCAAAATCTAGGCTCAGAAGCAGGAAGCACCAATGCACAGTACAAAGACGCTCACATTTGTCATTCTGGCTTTAGAAAAATCAACATGTTCATTCAGCAGAGATGAGGCTCTGGTTCCTTTTCACAGAAACTCTAACATCTATAGAGACCTACTCGGTGAAGCCCAAAACACTTTCCAGACACATGGTGAAGTAATCAAAGTGTCTCCTCACCTCTCACTGTACCTCTGAGCTGATAAAATCTATTCATCTTCTGACAGAGAACCCGGCAACACTTGGCAATAATTAGAGACCACGGTCCTCTTCTAGACACAGCACAGGGTCACCGGCAATATTTAGTGGTTCCTCTATTTGTTCTACACGGACAGCTCAGTTTGTATGAATCTTAGAAAGATTCCTAGCCTGAAGTCAGGGAGACATTCAGTGCAGGTCACGAGCTGGGCAAAGCCAGATACACATGGACAGTAAGCCAGTCGTCAGACAGTGCAGCCCCTCAACAGACCTTATTTAAAGAGAAAAATCAGGACTTCTCTGGCGGCCCAGAGGTTAAGAATATGCCTGCCACTGCAGGGAACACAGGTTCGACCCCTGGTCTGGGAAGATTCCACATGCTGCAGTGCAGCTAGCCATAGCCACTGAGCCCTTGCTGCAGCTCCTGGAGCCTGCCTGCTCTAGAGCCCGTGCTCCAAAGAGAAGCCACTGCAATGAGAAGCCTGCAAACAGCTAGAGAGCAGACCCCACTCGCTGAAATTAGGGAAAGCCCATGCACAGCAAGGAAGACCCAGCACAACCAACAAGAAAGTCAGCTAATTAATAGTTTTTTTTAAAAAAGAGAAAAATCTAAGGACCTTAATAGAGACATGGGGGTGGGGGGTGGCGGTGTACTTTTCATCATCACATGCCTTTGAAAGGAAAGGCCTTGGGGCAGCTCTTTCCGGTGTCCTGTGTCTTTTCAATCTGAGAAGCAGGAAGATGCCTTGATGCCGGCACTGATCCCATTGTGCTCCCCAAGTAAACAAACTCTGTGGGCTCCCCTGGTGGTCCAGGGGTTAAGAATCTGTGCTCTCAGTGCAGGGGCCCAGGTCCCATCCAGGTGGGGGGACTAGGTCCCACATGCTGTAACTAAAACCTGGAGCAGCCAAATAACATTTTCTGAAAAGTCTCCTGAGGGACTCTTTATATACATACATTTTTATTTTTAAAAAATCATATATTATTTTTTTAAAACATAAAAAACAAGGAAGATGATGAAGATATCACTTTTGGACAAACCCTTTTGCAAACAGACTTGAGTAAATTAAAAGCTAAAAAGACAAGAAAAGCAATTATGTTCAGGGACAGTATCTAGAAGGTCCCTTATCAATGACTTCACTCATACATTTGGTCACAGGTGATCAATGGGGACCGAGGAAACAGACAGGGTCCTGAGTCTCATGGAGCTTATTCCATCCTCTGGCAAAACAGGGCAATAAACCAAGAGGACAATTTCGGATAGTGATGAGAACAGTCAACAGAGTGACATGAAAGGGTGACGTCTAACCATTAAGATTCCTCCCAGCACGGATACTACTGCATTTCCACTCATCATAAAGGTATAAGGAGGACTTTTAGTCCTTTGGGTGAAAGGGGCAGTTTGAGATGAGAGTATGTACTAATAACGGTAGGTATAAAATCCCCAAATACAATCACAGAAAACTGAAAAGAAACAGCAATACACGGTCCCAATTTCTACCACATCCCCAGCACTCTAGGAAAGAACCTATTTACAGTTTCATTGCAGCCACACTGAAAAGGTAGAAAGAGAATCACAGGTTTGTGATAAGAAATTCTGCAAATAACACGGCAGGATTACGGAATGCAAATGTACATGCCACCACGCCATCTGTTCAATGTGATGACAACACTGGGAAAAGGCCCTGAAAGAAATGATGTTTGAAATCATTAAAAAAATAACATTTCAAGTTTAAAATACTCAGGAATCTTAAAACCAGCATCAACACATTCAGCAACCATATGGCTCTACAGCAGGTTACAAAAAAAAAAGTCAGCCTGCTTGCATTCTCTACTTCAACCCAATGGTTTCTAAAACAGGTTCCTTTTTCTCTGTTGAATTCCTTGGTGTTTACAGCTTCTTGAATTATACCTAGAATCATAATATCCATTTCACTCTTCTGACGGAGTAGATAATATAGTGAGGAAGATTAAAGTCAACTGTTCTAGAAAAAGGAACATGGAGGTGACTACGTATAACTTAATGAACACATCTTGTTTTAAGTCTATTAGTCTCTCCATATTGATCTCGCAGTCTCAGAAATAATAGCCAACTTCACTCAGTGTCTTAAGTTGCCAGGCACTGTGCTTTACATTCATCATCTATTCCAATCATCACGGTTTTACCAAGTGGATACCACTATTATCACAGTTTGTAAAAGAGGAACTTCCTCAGTGTCACAAGACTAGCACGTGGCAGGACCACAGTCCAAACCCAACTTTGCAGGCCAAGAACACATTCTCAACTACTATTCCATGCCATACATCAGTATTCAGATATTTCTGTGGACCAAACTGAGTCGACTTTTCACGCTTAAGAAATGAGCAATGTATGTTTAAATGTATTAGTTGCACAGTTGTGTCCGACTCTTTGTGACCCCATTGACTGTAGCCCACCAAGCTTCTCTACCCATGGAATTCTCCAGGCAAGAACACTGAAGTGGGTAGCCATTCCCTTCTCCAAGCGATCTTCCTGACCCAGGGACCAAACCTGGGCCTCCTGCATTGCAGTCAGATTCTTTACTTAAGTCTGAGCCATCAGGGAAACCCAACGTATGTTTAGGGTCAAGCTAGACAAACTTTCTTGTCTCATCAATAAGAGATGCTTAGAGAAGTGCCTTAAACTTTCAACAATAGAAGGAGTGTTCTACAGTAGTCTACAGGAAAACTGTCCCAGAGGCAGAAGCCAGAAGGACAGTCACAGAGTTGGAAAAACCAGGACCAAACAGAGGACAATAAGTGACTGTTGTCGGTGTAGTTTTTGAGAAAGGAGTTAACAGAAAACAGAAGCAATATTGTAAACAATTCAATAAAGACTTTAAAAATGGTTCACATAAAAATATGTATTTTTAAATGACATCTACAAAGCCATTATTTCCACTGTCAGTAACAGATGACACACCCTACTCTATAACCCAAAGCACTCACCACTAGGGAAGCGACTTTATCTCAATCAGAGAGACAGAGTGCAAATTAGCATAAGCTTTCCAGCATCCGCCTGAGGATACGCCTGGGGCACCTAACACAGTGGTGGCCAGCACTGCAGAGACGTGTATCCCTCAAACTGAGCAAAGGATTCATGATAAACAGTTTAACTTGTGGGACAGAAAAGCAGCCTGAAGTTCACTGGCTGTATTTCAGTTCCAACCAATTCCAATGCTTGGTAAAAATTATGAAATTTATAAAGGCCTAGAGAATTAAAAATTTACAGCAGAAATCCTTGGGGTTTCAAAGGAATTAAAAAGGAGTCTCATTCAACTTAACAGTTTCATATAGTAGCTTAGGAATATAGTGGGAACCCAATTCTTGATGATTGGATAGCACTTTTAATTCACATGTAAAAATCAGAATATAAATGGCTCATTCTATGGCACTTCACTTTTCTTTGCTTTACAGATACTGTGATTTTTTACAAATTGAAGGTCCATGTCAGCCCTGAGTTGAGCAAACCCATGAACATCATTTTTTTCCAACAGCATTTGCTCACTTCATGTGTCTGTGTCATGTTTTGGTAATTCTCAAAATATTTTGAACTTTTTCACAATTATTATATTTGTTATATTAAGCTGTGATCAGTGATCTTTGATGTTACTATTGCAAAAATATTACAACTCGCTGAAGCCTCAGATGATGGCTTTTTTTTTTTTAGCAAGAAAGTATTTTTAAACTAAGGCATAAAACTGCTTGTTTGCTTTTAGGAATAATGCTATTACAAACTTAATAGACTACAGGATAGTGTAAATATATCTTTTATACACATTGATAAACCAAAAAAAAAAAAAATCACATGACTTGCTTTCTTAATTGAACCTGCAATCTCTCTGAGATAAGTCTCTATTACCTCAAAAGGCTGGGTCTGGTGAGTATATTTTAAATGCTAAAGTTACTTTTGTATCTAGAAGACTTAAAAAAAAATAACAAAACATATTTAAAGAACTTGATGAATAGTTTAGGAGGAGCTCAAAGGAAGTCCCAGGGACAGGGGAACCTGGTGGGCTGCCGTCTATGGGGTCGCACAGAGTCGGACACGACTGAAGCGATTTAGCAGCAGCAGCAAAGGAAGTCAGACAGTAGGAACATCTCTTAAACATTTAAGTTCTCTGGAAATGAAGTTGCAACTGTAACCTCACAAATGCAACAAGGCTAGATGTGAGGCACTCAGTGACTTCAACAATCCGCAAAGGCGCCCTGCCCTTTAGCTGTGTCTACAAATCAGCCCATGGCCAGGGGCATTCATGTTGCACAGAAAGCTTCGTGGCCTCATAAAACGCTGTCCCAAACCTTTCACTTCACACTCACCTCTTTTGCTTTCCTCTAATGCTTTTATGTCCTGACTTCTTAGCAATCTTGACTGTGTTTAGCAACTCTTTAACTCTCGTGTAGCCAAACAGTAATAACATAAAGAGAACCAGAACTACTTTGGGCAGAACAAGAAAATATGACAAGTTTGTAACTACAACTGTTTATCAGAGAAAAAAATCCATACACCCAATTCACATAAACACATATACATTAGTTCTAGCTTACAGCCTGCTATCACTTTTGCCTCTTGTATTGAAATTCTGCTAGAAATTAATGAGCTCTGTTTTTATTGAGTCCGTCTCTTTAAATTCTTTAGTCTTTTCTAGAAAGAATCAGAGACTAACTAGCAGGACTCTAATTTTTATCTTTACTTTTTATTAAATTACTTGGAGAGGGACCCATGTGCATAGACCTCAAGACTGTCCACATGAATATTTATTTTCTCAAGGGGAAAACTGTGAAACTAATCGTCTTTGATTCTAAATAAATGAGCAATCATAACTGGTGACTATGTTTGGGAGCACGTTTGCAAACTGTTCCTATAATTGTGTCACTCATTTACAAGCACAATGGATCGAATCAGTACATGATACTGCATCCTACTTACTTGCATTAATTGTGATCAACTGTCACAGTTTGTTAATAAGACTGAGTAATTTTTAATCCTAAAATAACTATGCTGATTATCAAATGATTCTGTATTATTTAGTTTTCCTTTATAACAGTTAGAAATTGTTTAATATAGTCACTGCATTCTTGGATTTTTGAACCACAGGGCCTTTTTATTTTACTGTGCTTGCTTTACTTCCAAGAATTTAGAGGTTTTTCCAAGCCATTCTGTCAACAGCTCATTAGCAAACTAAACTAGGGTGAATACATGTTGTGATTTTTAAGCATAAAAAAACATTAAGATATAGAAACGTAACATTAGAATGCGTGTGCCCAGATGTCTCAGTCGTGTCTGACTTTGTGTGACCCCATGGATTCTGGGATCTCCCTGGGATTCTCCAGGCAAGAATACTGGAGTGGGTTGCCATGCCCTCCTCCAAGGGATCTTCCCGACCCAGCGGTGGATAATGTCTCCTGCGTCTCTTGCACTGGCAGGCAGATTCTTTACCACTGAGCCTCCTGGGAAGCTGGGATTATATGGCACATCTCTCTGGGCTTTCCTCTCAATTTTCCTTACAGGAAAATTTTACACTTTAAAATGTTTACACTTTAAACATCTCTGAAAAGACAAAGTCAATAAAAAGTTTTTAAACATTTAAAAATGTGAGGTTTCATCCTTTATGAATATGTCTGTGTTAAATTATATTCTGAAATAATCTCCAGAATAAAACATTGTAGCTCTGCATTTCCCACATCCCAATTACAGTGCTAAATTGAGATCGGGTTGCTTTCCTATATTGCCATTATCTTACACTTGCCTACAGTAAAGCTGATGTCTATGGCACCCTACTCCAGTGCTCTTGCCAGAGAAGGAAATGGCAACCCGCTCCAGTGTTCTTGCCTGGAGAATCCCGGGGACGGTGGAGCCTGATGGGCTGCCGTCTATGGGGTCGCACAGAGTCGGACACAACTGAAGTGACTTAGCAGCAGCAGCAGTCTTTGAAGATTCTCCTGGGAGTTTTCCTGACCACACTGTTCTTCAGAAGAATTGTTAGAGTTAATCTGCAAACATCTCACTCTGCACCCTGTTTTGTAGAATCATATCATTTTTAGTATGGACTTTTGGGGGGCAATGAGGGGAGGAGCATGGTCAGAAACCATCCACAGCACAATCACCTAGAACTTTTGTTAAAATTACCAATTATTGGGCCAGTTCCAGACTTGCTGAATGAGAATCTCTGGGGTAGGATCCAGGAATTTACATTTTTAACAAGCTCCCTGGGAAATTCTCGTATTACAACCAAGTTTGTAAAATATTTGAATACTTAGGAATATGGTAACTAACTAGATCCCAAGCTAATACTGAGGCTAACCCTAGCAGAGTCACATGATTATCCATCATCACCCAGAAATATACCTGCTTATCCTTTGTTTTCCATATGATCATTTTCTACCTACTTCAAAACATTGCTTTTTCTTCCTTCCCCGTCTCCACTTTCAATCACATGAAAGCTCAGTTTTCTTTCTCTGTTTTTTGTTGTTTGTTTTAGTAATCTTGGTACAGAGTATTTTTAAAGGCCTTCTGATAATCTAAATGAATTTTTCAATGGCTTATCTCTATTAACAAATTTCTATCTTCTCTCAAAACTGTGGCTTTTGGGTTAGTCAAGATATTCCCCATGGAAACCACATCCCCACCCCTCAACGTGTTGCCTGGCATTTTGCACTCAGTGACTCTCTCCTTTAACGGTGTTCACTGGCTGGCCTCTTCCGGAAATGACTCATAAACATTAATTCATTGAATTCCTGATGGAGACAACTCAACCGGTCACCAGGTTTTCAGCAATTTGCCAGTTAAATGATGGGTTTTGGTCAATAGCTCCAAAATCAATGCTGCTGTTGGTTCGTTTCATTTGTGGTTCCACATCTCTCTGATTCAAAAGACAATCTGAGACATACAGATGGTCAACAGGCGCAAGAATGATTCTCAACATCACTGATTATTAGGGAAACGCAAAGCAAAACTGCAATGAGGTATCGCCTCACATCGGTCATAAAGGCCATCGTCAAAATAACTGAGTCACTTTGCTGTACAGCAGAAAAACATCACTGTAAATAAACCATACTTCAATAACATTAAAAAAAAAAGACAATTTGATCTTTTCCAAGAGCCAATACAGATTTTATTTAGTTTATTACTATGCAGGTGGTATAGAAAAGAGGCCAAGAGCAGTGCCTGGACTGCACGGTAGTCACATTGTGTGCCTTAGTTTCCATCTCTGTATCAATGACCATGCCATGCCAGGACTTCCCCGGTGGTCCAGTGGTTAAGACTGTGCTCCCAATGCAGGAGGCCTGGGTTCAATCCCTGGTCAGAGAACTCGATCCCACATGCCACAGTGAAGACTCAGCGGTGTCAAACAAATTTTTTTTAACTTCTAAAAAATGATCATGGCAATACCATGTTGCAGAGGTCAGTGTGTTACACTGAAAAGTGACTGCAAAGGGCCTGGCTCCAAAGCCAAGATGTGAGGTCATCATTATTACTTTGAAATCCTCCAGTGTATTCTTGGCACTGTTATAAATCTTAGGCTACTGGGTCCTTAGCCCACTCCTCGTTCTCTTTTCTTAAATGTTTTACTTCCAAATATATCATACAGGACCTCCCTGGGGGTCCAGTCATTAAGAATCTACCTGCCTATGCAGGGGACAAGAGTTTGATCCCTGGTCCGGGAAGATCCCTGGAGAAGGAAATGGCAACCCACTCCTGTATTCTTGCCTGGAGAATCCCATGGACAGAGGAGTCTGGCGGGCTACAGTCCATGTGGTCGCAAAGAGTCAGACACAACTGAAGTGACTCAGCATGCATGCCAGGAAGACCCCACATGCCGCGGGGCAATGAAGCCGGTGCACCGGAACTACTGAGCCTGAGCTCTAGAGGCTATGTGCTGTAACTACTGAGGCCCACGCACCTAGAGGCCACGCTCTGCAGCGAGAGAAGCCACTGCAATGAGAAGCCCGTGCACCGCAACTAGAGAAAGCCAGACCACGGGCAGTCATAAACAAACATCTACCTACCTATAAATACATACAAAAATGTGCTCATAACGCATACACATACTTTAAAGAGTAACAGGGAGACACCTATTTGTATATCCAAACAGCTTCAGATACAGAATTAAAATGTATTTTCAGGTCCACTGTACTCGTCACCTCATCACCCACCCTTCCCCATCCCAAATGGTGTGTTTGTCATTCCCTTGCTTTTCTTTATAGAGTTTTACTACCTGTCTGTTTAATACAGTTTTTAAGAAAACTTTGCAAGTTGCTCATAAATCCTTTTATGACCTATTTTCTTGTCAACACTTCCCATCTGCCGCCTTTTTATTAAGCTCTCCTGTTCTCTTAAAGTGAGGACTGTCACAGACTCTGAAAGCTGTTTTGTTCCTCACAATGGTCCACTTCTTTCTTCACTGCCTAGCTTTTGAAGGCTTCCTCTATCCCCTATCCTCCCCAAGACTCCCTCATTTAATGTTTCAATGTCTAGCCATGTTTATGGATCGTTACTCTGGCCCTGGGTACCACAGTCCTGTGGTCCTGACACTGGCCTAAAGTACCTAGGCAGGGAACGTCCACTGTCTCGAATCATCCCTTACGCTCTTTACCCTGTGTAACAGCTGAGTACGAGACAATATTTTACAAGCATAAAAGGGATCTTTGAGACGTTTCTGGTGTGTCAGAGTGCCAAAGGCGAAGGCCTCATGAAAGGAAACGAACTAAATGAGATTGTGATAAAAGGTACTCAGGTGTCTGGTCTAAATTAAATTTCTGTGCTGGATACCAAAGGTTTCCTCTTTGTGTCCTTCTTTTAAGTAGTTCTGATGGCAATTAAAAAGAGCCCTGTGGTCACTACACTGTGCTCTATTCTAACCACGTCTATCATCTAACGATGCTAGTTTGGCCAATGACTATTACCAGGATTTTTTTATTAAAATGAATAGTTTTAAATGGAAACACTCAATAAAAAATCTCAACAGATTTTTTTTTTCTGCAAAGGAAATGGAACCACGGAATTCAAAATGAATCCATCTACCTTGCTCAATAAAGACTCTGCTGTTCGTTTACTGTGGTCATTGATTTTTTGCAGGTAATAACAGAGGTTGAGAAGTAAGCTTTTAAAAACGTGGATGTTTTTGTCTTTCAAAAAGGAGCTTTTGCTCCTTTTTGAGAGGCAAAAAAGGGTAAAATTGCCTAGTTCAGACAAAAAAAAGTTAAAAATGTATCTTGTGCTAAAAGGATAACTATATCAGAGTAAAAGTAACACTTTTGTGCTATGAAGATGACTATTTCAGTGTAAATACACTATTTTCTCATGGGCTATGAAGTTAGCTGATGACTGATTTAAACTATATAAATATCAGAGTCAGACTGTTCTATTTATTTTGTCTCCACTTAAAAAAAACATTCAGGAAAGAATTCACACAACCCTAATCCTAATCCTTTAGCCTCCAAATAAAGTATCTTAAATAAATATAAGTATGATTTAGAGACACTGGAAAATACCTGAGTTCCTCCACTGATTTATGTTTCTTACATGCCATGTTATAGAGACCACTTATAAAAATCAACCAGTAATATACATATTATGCTTTTATCCAATGATACAAAAATATGATTTAGTGGAGACTAATTCATCCACACAGTAGACCCATTCTTGACAAGGTGACCCAGAGGTTTTGGGGCTGAGTGTGGCCAGGGTGTGTGAGTTAGTCAACAGCATCCTAACTGAACAGCTCTGGGCCAGAGGGGCACGGAAGCACTGCAGGAAAACTAACAGGCAGGTTCATGATCAATTTTCACCTGAAATCCACATGCCACAAAGACGTTGCTTCTTTCCAAGGGTGGAGCAAACACTCCACATTGGAAATGACAGAGAAGGGGATAAAAGAGAGTCATTGATGAAGAACTTCCAAGCCATGAGGGTACCAGGAAGATGCAGTAGAAACCACCTCTCTCTGGCACTTCAATTCCTCCGAATCACCTTCCCAAGGGAACCTGAGGAAGTCAGTTGTTGCCGGGGGGCCTCAGAGAGAATTCACTACTATTGTAACATCTGACTAGTCTGCTGATGCTGCTAAGTCGCTTCAGTCGTGTCCGACTCTGTGTGACCCCACAGACGGCAGCCCACCAGGCTCCCCCGTCCCTGGGATTCTCCAGGCAAGAACACAGGAGTGGGTTGCCATTTCCTTCTCCAATGCATGAAAGTGAAAAGCGAAAGTGAAGTCGCTTAGTCGTGCCCGACTCTTAGCGACCCCATGGACTGCAGCCCACCAGGCTCCTCCGTCCATGGGATTTTCCAGGCAAGAGTACTAGAGTGGGTTGCCACTGCCTTCTCCTCTGACTAGTCTAGCTACTTCCCAATCTCACCCACTGTGGTCTGGCAGAATTAGTTTATGTAGCTTTTCTTTGATTTATGATACAAAGAATCTGATGATGGCTGCATAACCCAGACAGAAAACAGACAGGGGATAAGATCAAAGTCTCTACTCTGGGTCTGTCACTTTTATCCAAGGTGTGTGATATCATTTGGGGATGGATTTTAGGGTCCTGACAAGTTCATCTGCTCATAAAAATCCACACATCTTTAAAAGTCCACCTAACCTTTCCATGATCATGAGGGATGGAGTAAAGCAGAGCTCCACGACACTTTCTATTTTGTTTCATCTATTTCCTACATTTTTTAAGCACAAACACAGATCTGGAGACTGGTATAACTATGAATCCAGTCCTTTGAAAGAAGTTCTCAGTAGGCTACGAATGTCAGGAGAATCCTACATCAGCCATTCGATCAGCCACGTGACCAGCTATCCAAAGGCTGCTCACTTTGCAGACATCATGACCACTCTGCTGGTAATGCCCCTCCTGTGGGCAGGGAGAAGCCTGAGTCTCCACGCTGGCCAATGCCAGGGAGGGCTGCAAGCAACCCGGGCTTCGTCAGGGAAGGTGAACCGGGGAGCTTTGCCTGAATTTGGCTCCACAACCAACTACATTCACTGAACACGAACCTGAACATGACTCAGGACTGACACGTTCTTCGGGAGCATGACAGACAGCATTCAACACCATCAACGCCCCGCAGAACCCGGAATCGAACAACAGGCCCAAGAGTTATGCCCTCTGTGCAGCTGGATACTCAGAGGTGACAGGGAGGTCACATGTTGCTTCTCAGGCATTTTAATCAGCGTCCTGTAGGAACCTTCTTCAGCATTAAACAGAAGAGATGCTGAGAGTCAATTTGACAACACTGCTGAGAACACGGGGGCACTGATGACCTCAGGCTCCAGCTGCATGAGCTGCTGAACGGTAGTCAACACGAGCCGCGGGTAGGTGAGTGCTGGAAGGACAAGTGGCAGAACTGATTGCTGCGGGCCAGCCACCAGGTGCCAGCGGAGACAGCAACAGGGACCGTCCCAGCTAGTGGAATGGGGAGCGCTTCTCTGGGTTGACTCTTTGGAAGCCTTTGAGGAAAAAAAGAGACACACACACAACTGGGCAGGCAGCTTTGACCCATGAGCAATGAACTATGGAAACAAAGAGTGATTAAAGAGTAAACCAAAGAATTATTTATATGAGCACAGAAGGTCCTGGCTGTCACATTGCTTATTTTAGCCACACATACTCCATATGTTTGATGCCAGAATTAGATTCAGAAAGAGCTCATTAAGCTGGATGGGCCATTCTAACAGAATGGAATTTAATAGAGACAAATGAATATTATATTTAGGGCCAAAGATACAACTCCAGGAACATACGAGCTGGAGCTTAAGCAGCCTCCTGTGTGTACAACTTAGGAGTTACTGGTGGGAGTCGACAGTGAAGCAAAGTTGACTAATAAATTTTTTTTTTTTTTTGCATGAAAAAGGACTACCTTGCTCTGGCCAAATAGAGTGCCCTGTGCTACGTTCCAGAAGCCATTCATTAGAAAGGCGCCCAGAGAAGAGGAACATATGATGTCACTGAAAAAGTCAAGGATATTATATATCCCTCACATTTCTGAAGGGGAAATTAAAGCCAATGATGGGTGCACAGTTCATTCATTCAACTAGTATTTGTTGAACTCTTACTACGTGTCAGGCATTGTGCTCGGCAGTGGAATTGCAAGATAAGGTACATCTCCCCAACATTCAGATCTTCCCAGAAATTGGCTAGAATATACAATGACTACAGGGTCTGTGAAGATATTAAAGCCAAGCCTGGGAGCTACTTTTCCATCTTTGACTGGAAATGGAATAGGTGAATTGTAAACTCCTAACTCAGAGTATTTTATGACCACCTACCAGTTACATTATTTATTTCTCTTTATTAGTTCTTCCACATTCTATGGGAGAGGCTAACTAGTTCAATGTGGCTTTTGGTAGAAAACTCTAGTGAACTTAATTTGAAATGGCATTTATTAAAGAGAATATTGGGTTTCTTATAGACCCCGCACGAGACCTGGGAAGCCAGGCTTGACGACCTTAAAAACAGAAGGCGCACAGCGTGCATGGCTGGGGCCTGGGGAAGACGCCTCTCTGTAATTGATGGGCCCCATCCCTATCAGCAGGCACTCGGTGGCGGGCACTGGGTGGCAGGCGCTGGGTGGCGGGCACTGGTGGCGGGCGCTGGGTGGTGGGCACTGGAAAGTGCTATAAGGAAACAGCAGCCTGGAAACCAGAGGACACTGTCACCACCATAGGCATCCCTGCTGGATGGACTCCACGCATTCCCTACATCCTTGGACCACAAGGCTCCCACTGAGTATCTGGAGGGGGATGAATCAAGCTGGCAGAGCCTGTATCGTGAGCTTAAGCCCCAGTTTCAAAGGAGGCTGGAGAATCAAGCATCCAGCATTTTCAGTTTCAGCAGGTGGGTTTGCCTCATAAGGCAGGGGATTCTATTAGGATGATCAGATGCTGAGTTCTCCCAAAACTAATAAAGATGTAAAAACACTCAATGGAAGTTATAGCAATTCTTCCCCCAATAATATATTAATGAAACCCAGTAACTGAAAGAGAATGCCAAAAGGTGAGATAATGAAAGCTGGTCAAGTAGCTTCTCTGCTATGAGAGGGAGTGTTTGCTTCCCAGGTGGCACTAGTGGAAAAGAACCTGCCAGCCCATGCAGGAGACAGAAGAGGCATGGGTTTGATCCCGGGGTCGGGAAGATCCCCTGGAGGAAGGCATGGCAGCCCACTCCTGCATTTTTGCCTGGAGAATCTCATGGATAGAGGAGACTGGCATGGGGTCACCACGAGTCGGACACAACTGCAGCGACTTAGCACATACACATTTGCTCCTCTAAATCCCAATTTTATGGAAGAACTCTGATAGTCATGGCCACTCCTAAACACGTGTAACATTGTAAACCGTCGTAGTAGGTCTGAAAGGAACTGATAGGAGGAGAAAAACTAAAGAGAAAGCAGGGAGTTCCAGGCTGCGGCTCAGGCACTGAAGAATCTGCCTGCAATGCAGGAGACCTGAGTTTCATTCCTGGGTGGGGAAGATCCCCTGGAGAAGAAAATGGCCACCCACTCCAGTATTCTTGCCTGAAAAATTCATTCTTCAAGAGCCATCTCAAATCTATTACAGCAGATGAGGTTGAAGTCAGCCTACTGGAAAACTCATCACTGTAACAAGACTAAAATAACCTACTGGGAGCACGGGACTGGGAGCAAGCTCTAGCAGCCAGGGAACCCGTCATATAGTGTCCCCGGGGCCTGTGTTTCCAAAAAGATGGCTGGCAGCCCCTGTTTGCCAAAGGGCCTCTGGAGAAGGTCATTTGATAATTTCCGTAGATAAGACAGAGGGCTTCCCTGGTGGCTCAGATGGTAAAGAATCTGCCTGCAATGCAGGAGACCCAGGTTGGATCCCTGGGTTGGGAAGATCCCCTGGAGCAGGGCATGGCAACCCACTCCAGTATTTTTGCCTGGAGAATTCCATGGACAGAGGAGCCTGGTGGGCTACAGTCCGTGGGGTCCCAAGAGTTGGACATGACTGAGCACCTAACACTTCACACTAGATAAGGCAGTACTGCAGATGGCTTCCACCTCATGCTCAGAATGTTCTTTGGTAGCACTTTGCTCTTTCCATCCAAGCTCCCCCTCCACTCCCCAGGAGTGAGGACACAGAGAAGGGGGTCACCATTTCTTCCATCAATTTCCCTGTGGTCTCCACAGGACAGTGCTGGGTGCGGGGCACCGCAACCTCACGTACAACATGGGGAAGCATCCGCTGGGGCACCCAGCGGTGACACCTCTGAATGCCAAACTCCCCCCAGGAAGTGTGAGTGTGCTAATCACACTGCTGGGGCAGGTGGGCACACGGAGAAAGAGACTAGCCCTCCTCACAGCTGTCAAGCTGGGCCCTTCTCATTAACACCCACATTTCGCTTTCTTTCTCTTTTACATTTCGTTGTTTTTTTTTTTAGGTCTTTTGACTGCAGCTTGTGTACTTGAAGCATGTCACTGAAAAACGCACAGATGGGATCTACCAGCACATGAGAAGGCTCTCACAGCTTCTGAAAGCATGCTTGATTTCGTTCCTTAGGAAGAAAAAGAAATCCTGTTTCTAATGTCTACGCATATCCCACACTCTCCCTGCTTCAGAGACAGACTATCAAAAAAGCCAACATTCCAAGCAGTCCTAAGCAATAGGGCAATAATTAAAATCGAGTCCTTGTGATTTTTTTTTTTAATCTTAAAGCAGCTAATTGTATCTGCTAATCTTGTCTGCATAGTTCACAGAGAGGGCACAGCGCCGGAAACAGACTCAACATTAGCTGGAACTGAGTGAAATTCAATGTTAGGCTGGAAGGGAAGACAGGACAGGCAGGGGGTAGGGGGTGGAGATCTGACAGGTGGTGCCCTGAGGGGATATGTGTCCTGAAGCAGGAAGGTCTGGAAGGAGGGGCCTTCTATCTTGTTAGGAAAGTTCTGGAGAGAGGAGGCTGGGAGTTTTAGTTCAGAAGCAGGAAGGGGATGCGCACTGCAGAAGAGTTCTGAGAACCATGAGTCTGTCTGGGATGACCCTGCGGCTTGAGCATTTTAATAAGTAGCATCTCGGATCCTCTGAACAACATCAAAGAAGTAGAGAGGATAAAGTTACTATTCCCTGGCTGGATGCTGTGTTCTCTTTGTAGGAAGCTGTCTCTTTATAGAAAGAAGAAAGGGGGCTATGCCAAGATCCAACAGTCCGATCTTGAATACAAGTTCCTAGTTCTGGACTTAGAGGTGGCCCCGGCCACCTCCACCTGGCCCCAACCAGCTCACGGGTCTCAGCGAACTGTTTCCCAACAAAGGGCCCCCTTCCCTGTGGGAGTTGGTACAGAGAGAGCTGTAGTCAATACATTTAACACATGCCCAGAATTTGGAAAGGATGAGATCAGCAATCTTCCCAGAAAATACCCAACAGAATTTATTTGGCTGATAAAATTATAGGACTTCTTCAATCTCAGCAAAGGCATTCCATAAAAAGAAGGCACTGGCTCAATAAACATTTACTCAGCACCCACTATGCCCAAGTGCCAGGTGCAGGCCTGCAGGGTGGGCGCGGGCAGATGGGAGGGAATTAAACATGACTGGGATAGGCTTTCCACTGCAGAGAACCCACAACTGAAAATATCACTAATACAACCCTGGAAATGACAACATCTGTCCCCAGGAAGTGCTGGGACTGACTTTACTGAATAAGAAGAAATGCTGAACAAGGAGCACAGTAAGTCTTCTACATATGAACCTCCAAGTTGCAAACCTGCAAAGATGCGAACGTGTGTTCCATCAGCGTCAGGCGTGAGTGAAACTGCACCTCTCCCCCCGTCCCCTGTTGCTGGTGATCCTTCAGCTCTTCCATCTCCCTCCTCCCCTCCCTCCTCCAGTCAGTGACCCTTTTCGCCTGTTCAGTCAATGCCAGCCCCTGGATGCCACTATGACACTATACTACTATGCTTTCCAACGTACCATACTGTAAGAGTCAAAATGTTTTATTTATTTATTTTTAATGTATTATTTGTGTGAAAAGTATCATAAACCCATTACAGTACAGTACGACATAGCTGATTGTGTTAGCTGGGTACCTGGGTTAACATTTTGGACCTACAAACAAACTGGAGTTAATGAACGCACTCTCAAAAAGGAACTCGTTCGTATATGCGGGACTTACCGTATTCAACTGTATCCATTATCTCCAGCCCAGCAGGTCCACCATCGTGTGTCCTTTTAGAGGACTTCAGAGTAACACAGCTCACCCCATGTTACCTGGTAGGCATCCCAGTGTATACAGTGATATGCCAGCCAGCCAGAGAAGCCGTGGGCAACGACAGAACCTTGTCACAGCGGATCACTTCGATGGGAGGATTCAGGAGCAGAAAGTCATATATGATTAAAAAATCTGATGTCACTAGTGGAGGAACTCAAAATTCTGCTCTTCTTTGTGAGTTAATTTCACATTATTCCTAAACATTCAGAAAGAGCAAGAACGTGTCCGTTCAGTGAGGCGCTGGCTGGATAACAGGGAACCTGTATTAGGGAATTCACCAGGCCCAGGTAACCCAGGCATAGAGGAGCCAGTGGAGGGGATGCTGGCTGGGGCCAAACTCTGGTGATGCCTCGGCATATCTGCAAGGACCCCGTTAGAAAGTTTTCAGAAAATGAACAGACTGTGAACTTGGTGGTCCCGCAGGTGTGCCTGACTTCAAAGCTACTTCTTATGCCTAACAGAGCTGAGAAACCTCCAGGCCTCTCCCCAGCCTCAGCCTTTGGACCCCGTCTTGGCCACCCTCTGCTTCCAGTTGGCATCTTGTCACTGAGTAGCCTTGAGATCCCAGACCCAACTGGCTCACCTCCCCAGCGATCTGCATTCACCTCCCATACCTCCTCTCTCTGAACCTAGACTTCCGCCCTGATGGCATGGGCCCAAGGGGTGTGGGCACTTCCCTAGTTGGCAGAGGAGAGTGGGAGGACGTACCTGCTACCCTCCCCACCACACACACACAGAGTTGGCCTCGGTGACGGGATGGCACCCTGACATCCCAGCCCTGATGCTTCTGCTCACACAGGTCCCTACCCCCCATCCCTGTGACTTCCTGGAGAACCACTTCCTAGATTATAAAAACGAGGAGGAAGGTGACCCCTTGATCATCCTCCACAGAGGGCAGGCTACCATGTGGGCTGGGCCAGGACCTCGGAGAAAGACTGGCACTCTGGGACTAGGAGCCTCCTGGAGGGAGGTTTTAACCACCCTGGAAGCCTTCTCCCCTAAGTGGAGGGAAGAGCAGAAACAATGCAGCTTTTTGCAGGAAAAAAAGAGTCAATTAGCAACTGTAAGAAGCATTATGTGCAAAATTATCAATTACAGAAAGAAACCACTCTGTCTCTCCAATTGGTTAAATTCCATGAAAGGTAATTAAAAATATGACCCCTGGATGTTGATGGCCTCAGCCTGAATGCTGACTTTGTCATTTGAGAGTTACATAACCACTTGGTATCTGTTTCTCTACCTGTAAAACCTAAGACCACCTGCCTCACAGAGAATGTCTCAGTTCAGTTCAATTCAGTCGCTCTGTCGTGTCCAGCTTTTTGCGACCCCATGAATCGCAGCACGCCAGGCCTCCCTGTCCATCACCAACTCCTGAAGTTCACTCAAACTCATGCCCATTGAGTCAGTGACGCCGTCCAACCATCTCATACTCTGTCACCCTTTCTCCTCCTGCCCTCAATCTTTCCTAGCATTAGGGTCTTTTCCAATGAGTCAATTATTTGCATCAGGTGGCCAAAGTATTGGAGTTTCAGCTTCAGCATCAGTCCTTCCAATATTAAGGACTGATTTCCTTTAAGATGGACTGGTTGGATCTCCTTGCAAAATGCCTGGCACATAGTAGCCACCCACTCTGGTGGCTCAGTGTAAAGAACCTGCCTGCCAATGCAGGAGACACAAGAGGTGTGGGTTCAATTCCTGGATCAGGAAGATCCCCTGGAGTAGGAAATGGCACCAGATTCTAGTATTCTTGCCTGGAAAATCCCATGGGCAGAGGAGCCTGGTGGGCTACAGTCCACGGGCTCACAAAAAAGTTGGACATGACTGAGCGACTGAGTACGCACTCTCAGTAAATATTAGCTACTAAGTGTTTATTTACATCACAACACTATGCTCTGTTCTATTTCACTTCTTGACGAATTCACTCTGACCCACTGTAAAACATTAAAAACTTGGATAAGTTGAACAAAATCCTTAATGATAAGGAAAGGCTCACAAAACCTGCTTATTTTGCAGATGTTTCTTCAAGGTTGACTTCCACACAACAATTAATTGAAGGCAACATTGCGAAGATTTTTATTATCACAGCAACAATGTTTTGAGAAATGATAAAGGTTAGTTGTAAGGTGAATTCTGGAATCATAGCAATGACGTTTTCAAACGCCATTGCATTAAAAGCCACTGGTTTATCTGGCACTCTGAAAAATCTCCTACACGTGCATAATATGGAATGTGGAACGTGAATGTGGAACGGGATGCACTGATAATTTGGAAAATATTGGTTGGTTGAATTAAACAGATCTTCCATCTGCTAACACATTTCATTATAGAACATCAAGAAATCACATTTATTTACATCGCCACCAGTCTCATCAAAAAAGATGTTAAGTGTGTAATTTAATGTCGCTGTCAAGCTCCTAAGTGGCAGATACAAGTTTTTTCTAAAATTGTAATTTTTACTTGCAAACTCAAACTTTATCATTAGCAACAAACATTGTCAATTGTTTTCCTGGAAGTGACAGTTTCACTTCATTCATTTTCAAGAAGCTGTCTGCCAAACATTCAAGTTTCAGAATCACTGGGTGTCTCTCAGGCATTCTTTAAAGTAAAGTCGCGTTCCATTTTCCTTTTGTGCCATGAAGTGGTTTTTCTCAACCTATAACCCTATGGGGGAGACAGAAATGCCTTACACATACTCCTCACTTAGCAAGCATTAGAAAGACATGCATTCAGCTGGGAAATCTAATAAAATAAATAATTTTATTTTTTCATCAAGGACATTCTTAAGTGAAACTGGCAGGTTTTCTTTTTTTTTTTTTAAACTGTAAGTCCATGGCTGTGAATGCAGTTATTTACCGTAAGAAGCCGGCAGCAACTGTGACCGTCAACACAATGGAAAACAACAACAACAGCTGTTATCTCAACATTACTATGAAGAGAGTTTTGGCCTTGGGGACCCACCGTAAGGGGCTTGGTGCCCTCAAAGATTATGTGGTAAGAACTTTACCTTTCTCTGCCTCAGTTTTCCTATTTGTAGAATGGAGATAATACACAGGACATATCCCACAGGGTTGCTGTGAGAACCACACGGAATAAACCATGTAAAGAACAAAGCTGGCTGATGGTAGGTGCCATGTAAGGATAGGGTGAAAGGAGAGTAGGGACCAACTGAGAGCCCTGGCCCATTTAGGCATGATCAAAATAACCACCTCAGTGATTTAACAAAAAGAAGAATATTCATCAGCCATTTCCGCTGAAAGAGCTGTTGGTTGAGTATTTCTCTGAGATTGTGATATTAGATCATGATCCGGGGGATATCAGTATCATGCGTAAAAATGCCAAGCCAATGATGTGTTCCTTCCATTGTATTGACCTATTTTTTCAGTTCAGTTCAGTTCAGTTGCTCAGTCGTGTCCGACTCTTTGCAACCCCATGAACCACAGCACGCCAGCCTCCCTGTCCATCACCAACTCCCGGAGTCCACCCAAACCCATGTCCACTGAGTCGGTGATGCCATCCAACCATCTCAACTTCTGTCGTCTCCTCCTCTTCCTGCCCTCAATCTTTCCCAGCATCAGGGTCTTTTCCAGAGTCAGCTCTTCACATCAGGTGACCAAAATATTGGAGTTTCAGCTTCAACATCAGTCCTTCCAATGAATACCCAGGACTGATCTCCTTTAAGATGGACTAGTTGGATCGCCTTGCAGTCCAAGGGACTCTCAAGAGTCTTCTCCAACACCACAGTTCAAAAGCATCAATTCTTAAGTACTCAGCTTTCTTTATAGTCCAATTCTCACATCCATACATGACTACTGGAAAAACCATAGCCTTGACTAGATGGACCTTTGTTGGCAAAGTAATGTCTCTGCTTTTCAATATGCTGTCTAGGTTGGTCATCACTTTCCTTCCAAAGAGTAAGTGTCTTTTAATTTCATGGCTGCAGTCACCATCTGCAGTGATTTTGGAGCCCAGAAAATAAAGTCAGCCACTCTTTCCCCATCTATTTGCCATGAAGTGATGGGACTGGATGCCATGATCTTAGGTTTCTGAATGTTGATTTTTAAGCCAACTTTTCAACTCTCCTCTTTCACTTTCATCAACAAGTCAGGGACTCCTTCAAAGGCCCTAGCGAGGAGATCTAAGAAACTCTAATTTCTGTCCTCCCCTGTGTGGCCTGAGCACCTCGCTTGGAGTTTGCCGGCCAACTCCTCAAAGCACTGGGGAAAAAGCTGACACTTCTGGACGTAAGTGTGAGTAAACTCTGAGAGACGGTGAAGGGCAGGGAAGTCTGGTGTGCTGCAGTCCATGGGGTCGCAAGGAGTCAGACAGCACTGAGCAACTGAGCACCAGCAAGACACACGGCAGCCCACTCTCCATGCGCTGATCTTCAGAGGTGTAGCACTTTCGATTCATACAGAGATGAAAGGTTGCAGAATGGAGAGTAGCATTTGTCTTATTGGAGGTTTATAAGAACATTGCAGCCAGACCTATGTGGACAGCGCCGAGAAAAAAAATGATTCAGGCAACAAGACGTTTGCAGCAACCAGCCATACCTCCTGCCCTTTCAGGATAAAGGAAGCCTGAATTCTAACTCAGGTAAGATGGTTCTTTGGGACACTGGTCCACCATCTTGGTCTGCTGGATTTCAGAATTAAGTTGCTATTCTTTGGGACTCATCTCTTCATTTATTGGCCTATCTCATGGTGAACAGTACCAGCCTAGACTTGGTGACAATTTTATGATAAGTATACTTTAGTAGAAATTAAAGATTTTAAAATTAAAAAAAAATAATAATAATAATAATAAAAAAAAAAATAAAAAAAAAAAATAGTAGAAATAAAGTAAACAAATTTCTGTTCTGTCAGTAAACAGTGACATATTTTTTTCCATTGTCATATTCTCCGAGGCTAGCCTATCAAAACTGATACAGTCTAAAAATAATCAATAATAAGTGTAAATTTAAGAACACGTAAGACATTTCAATCAATTAATTTGAAAAACTATCACTAAATTCTTGATTTGGCAATGGGACATCTCTCAAGTGAAAGACAGGTGATTCCTGAAACCTGACGACGGGTTTTGTTTTGGCGCTCGTATTTTGATATACCACTTTTCAGCAGTAATCCCACACCTTGACTCTTTTAAGTCTATGGAAAATCTTGCAAGTATCTGAATTAAACATGGGCAGAGGAAGGAGAAAGCTAAACAACTTTCAGTCTACAAAATCAGATCACTCTGGAGAAGATACCAGGTTTTCTTTGTTTGCATAAAGTCTGCACTCAGGGCAGCCCATGAATCTTGGGTAGAGGCAATGAAGTAATAACTCATAGGGCTGAAAGAAAAAAAATCCCAGAGCTGGTCATGGTGAGAGAAACACAGTGTGTGCAGTTCTAAAACTGTTTTCCAGATTGTATTCTTTAACAAAGATACCTATTATTCATGCTTTTGAAAAAAAGTCAGTCACTTCCCTAGGCAGTCCATAACGAGTTCTGCAGATTCATGGAATTCCTTTCTTGAAATCGTTTCCTTTACCTGAATTTTTATGTTTATACTATCTGTCTCCAAGCTATTTAAACTCAGCTTGTGAACAGGGACCACGTTTATATCTTCTGAGCCATGCTCATCAACCTCTTAGCAGCTCCATAAATGTCTAGGTAACAACAATATTGATAATATTAATGAAGCATTACCTACTACAGAGTGGGTATCAGTTTTTCTTCCATTTCCTGTGGGTGAAGAGAGCCACCTCTGTAAAGTTTCTCTATTATTACCTCATGGTAGGAAAACAGTCAGAGGTTCTCTGCAAAGGCAATTCTGAACTTTTGGAAAGCTCAGAGTTGACTGGGAATAAACAACTGGTGGTTATTTTACAAAAAGCAGCAAAAGAAATGGGTTATTATTTCATATGTGGCCAGATTCACAAGCAATCCGGTCTTGCCAGTGTGTCCGAGCCCACAGTCGTATTTCTCTCCTAACTGTGAAAACACTGACCTTAAGCTTTCTCGAGTCTTTAATGTCCTTTTTGATTATTATTAGTGTCCATGGGAGTAGATACCACAGCAACCCCCTTGAGGTATAAGCTAACATCAATCATCATTGTAACTTTTATTTAAAAAATCAAAGCAGTTAAGGACCAAAGAGAAATAGTCTTCCTTATTGCTATCATTTAAAAATGTCAATGACAGTGGTATGATGGTTCCATGTTCATTCAATTGCCAATGAATCCAGATCCATAACTCAAAGCTGGATTCTCTGCAAAACATGGGTTCGAGGTATCAACAGCCAAGATCACTGGATAAAAGAGATTTAAAATTTGTATCAGGATTTTACTTTCCAAGAATTCATCGTTCAGCTTTTGTTGCTGGTTGTTTTATTTCTAGCCTACTGGGAAAGGTAAGACCATCTGAGGTAGGCAGACGTTTGAGCCTAGATGCAGGCATGAGAGGACGAAGAAATCCTTGCACATCCTATGAAGGCAGATGGGCCCGCAATGCACGCTGCTGCGCTCTGGGTCATGCACCCCCGGAGGGCCCCGGGGGGGCTGCAGAGCCATCTCCTGGGACGCGGCTAGCTTGGAGGTTCTGACTCACTGTATCGGGGTTGTTTTTCCTCTTGGGAAAGATCAGACACTTGCCCTTTATAAAAAACCTCCAAGATGAGTCACAAGGAAAATGAGTTGGCATTCTGGGGTGATGTGTGGCAATCAAGGCTTGAAGCGAGGCCGCGCACCGGCAGATGGATGCTGCGACCGTGTCCCAAGCAGCGAGGGAGGGCTGGCGAGCGCCCTGTGCGCGCACAATCCCCAGCTCCAGGGTTCCTGGCGTGGACCTCATCACGCTTCTAGGACTCCCACTCAATTTCCAAAGGGTGCTACCCACCCTGGAGACAAACCTGGTCCACGGAGGAGATGGGAAGATCCACAGCCAGGGGAACAGATGGCTTGGGGAGAAGCAATCTGGAATGATAGTGAGGTGTGGGAGTCGACATGGAGGCTGGGAGAGCGGAGAGGGGGCCTTGGTATGTAGACAGATGACAGTGTCGTTGGGGAGGAGCAGTTGGGGGAGGCGAGGGACATGGAAGTGATGTATTTATGCAGAAGGGTTGCAGGATAATTAGGAAAATTCCCCTTCTGTCGACTCAGCCAGTCCTGTGTAGTTCAGACTAAGTGAGCACTGGCCTCCTGGAGGAAGCAAAGGTTACAGGCTCTTCCAGTAGACGTTCTATTTCAGATGGAAACAAATCCAAACTGAGCTAATTTGTGTACAGCTGCGAGCAGTATAAACATGGCTGTGTGGAATTCTTTATGGAGTAGAGGCCTTTGTACTCCATACTTCACTGAAGTTAATAAGTAGGTGTCAAACTTTGAATTAAAATTCCCAGAAGAGGACACAGCACAAAGGACAATAAAAATGATTTTTAAATAATCATAGGGATAAATAGCATCCACTTCTGACAAATGTAAGTGCTGGCATAAAATGTTATTAGGCTACAGAGATCGTCTTTTGTTCAGGAAGTCTGTTTTATTCTCCAGCCATGTCATTCATCATCCTAATGACCCCTCAAAATGTAAATTAAATAGCAAAGATGGATTCACTCAAAAAGCATCTTTGTGCTTGGTGTTAAACCATTTTTCTACTTTTATTCTTATATATCAGTTCATTTTTTCGCTGGGGAAAAAAAGCCCTCAATCCTTGAACACTTTATAGGGTAAGTTCATGTAATTCATATTTTCAGTAAACAGTTCATTCATTCTCCAGTACTCTGGAAATTTGCGATTTAAAAAAACCCACCAAAAACCCCAAAATCACATTTTAGAATGCTGTGCCCTGTGAATTATGTCTGATTCAGAAAAATCTTAGAAACCTGTGCATGCATTTGCTTTGTTTTATTCAGAAGCGATCTGGTCTGGGGAAGCCCTCAATAGGAAAGGATTAGTGAAAATTTCAAACAGCCTGAGTTTACTGAACCGAATGCATTAATGGCTAGGCAAACACCATTTCAACCATTAATGATAAAAGAATAAGGTCATGAGCCAAATTAGTTGCAATTTCTTGTTCTGTATTGATAAGAACGTTCCCCATTCCTATGATGAATAGAGAAATCAGGGTTTTGTACTTGACCTGAATTTATGCATGAGCACACACACCACAGGAGTGACGGAGCAGCCCTGCTCGGGAGGCATCCAGGAAAAATACGCCGGGAGAGGAATATGGCAGCAAATCGCGCCTCATTTTGGCATGATTGGTCCTCATTTGCCTCTCTCTGTCTCTCTTTCTCTCTCCCTCCCCAGCTACTCTCCTCGCCCCCTCCCCAGGCCAGCCTCTCTTTCTGCAACTTATAAATCATTCTTTGGCCATTCCTGCTTATGGGAGAGCTCAGCTAACCCATGTGTCTCTCTAGCTCTCAGCTCTGTGTGTGTGAGTGAATGTATATAAAATGAAGTTACAAATAACTGCACTGCTGAGGTTTACCTGATGTCCAGTGGACACCCATTAATCTGTGCTAGGGGGTTTCTACAGCCCCAATCTGCAGAATAAATTATCATTAACCAAGCTAGGTACGCCCTATTTTATGAGGTCAGAATTGTTGAAGAGAGAGCCCAGAGGGGTGGCTTGAAACCATCCAGCTGGGAAAGAAGCAAGCTGGTAGGTAGCATCACAGTGAAATCTAGGCTCTTGCAAGGGCTAGGGACCAACTGCTGGTCTGGCTTGAGGGACATCCCCAAAGCCTGTGTGGCTTGTGAGGATTGCTGCATTTTAGAAGCTCTCATATTTAGCAGCAGTTCCTAGGGAGGGTCCCCCTCTGGTTGAGTGTCACCTTCTTCTGAAGGGTTGGCTGATGAAAGAGCACATTATGACAAACAGGGGTTCACAGTAAGATCCACATATTCCACCCAACACCCCGTGGGTTATTGTTAATGGTGAATTTTCTCTACAACATGACAGCCGAATTCAACGCAAGACTCAAGACTGTCAGCATGACAGCTGGCCACATAAAGAGACTCTGTCGTCTGAACTCAAGCAACGGCCGTTTCACTTCTGCCCATCAGAGTGCTAAAAGTGCACATTTTGATGGGCCTATGGATTGGTATTCGGTCTGAGAGCAGCACTAACGAGTGAGGAGGACACTAATGCCACGTGTCTACAGGGTCTTGACAAGTCCTGGCGGGAAAGAAAGAAGAGGATGGGGAAGGGATGTAGTCTGAGCGATAAAGTAGGCGCTACTCCTGACAAAGAAAACCAGGCATGGCTCTACACACACATTTAACTCTAAGAAAGTACTATACATCGAGAGATGTATTTTTAAGATTTATTTTTAATGGGAGGATAATTGCTTTACAATGTTGTGTTGGTTTCTGATGTACATCAACAAGAATCAGCCGTAGGTGGGATTTAATCCTCAATCCTCAACTAGAGTCTGGTTAGATAACTGGTTAGGATTCAATAAATTAATTTATTTTTGACCCCAGGCAGGAAAAACAATGTCCAGTCCAGGAACAGAGAGATTCCCTACTGTGGAGCATGTGCCTTTTAAACTTTGCAATCTGATAATAACATAAATTCACACCAATATGGTACCTTCTTATAAACACAGAATGTGCACACACAAAACCCTTCAAGAATAAAAGAAATAAGCTCCTCCCCTAAATGTTTTGGAGCAAATTCCCAGTGAAGAAGGATCTCACAGTTTGAATGCATAGACTTTTAACCAGATCTAAAATTCCTGCAAATAGGCCCCTTTATAAATGACTGACAGTCTCACTAGGAACTCCACAAAATAAAATCCATGCTTCATTAGTCCTCCAGCTGAACTCAGAATCCTCTGGCTCAGAATAAATCTCAGCCTTTAAAAATAAATTCTCCTCTGAATTAACATCTCAGAATCATTAATCTTTGGAGTGACCCTTCCATTTCATTTGGAAGAGAACTACCGCATTTCACAAAAGGTCTTTTTTTTCTTTTGGCAGACCATGATTTCATGGCGAGAAGGAAAATAGCATGGCTTTTTTCTTCTTATCACTTCCCCATTCTCACCCTCAAGGTGGCTGCTTTTTCCTTCTCAACCAAAACACCCTAAATCTAAAATTAAGGGGCCGCTATAGACTGAACCAGGAAGGGACTAAAATTTAAGGTTTAGGTCTGTAGAAAAATAAAAATAGACTAAAGGGAATGATTATACATTTCACGGAGAAGGAAGGTCTGTGATTAATAAAAGTTTAGTAAATTCACAAGGGCTGGGATTTTATTCTTCATCGCGGGGATCTGGTTTGTCAAGAAGACACAACTCTGCTTGATTTTTCCACAATATGGAACATGGAACATGAGTTATGTTAATATAATTCACAAGTCAGATGAAGAGATGAGGTCTGCGTGCAGCCAGGAGAGACGCTGCTCCCTTTCACCCAATGTGTCAGATATCAGAGGAACAGAAATCAAGTGTTAAACACATGTGGAGGGCTTGGTCTACAAGGCAATTCTTACTGTAATTCCTCCTGAAGAAGAGATCCACTCTGGAAAGTAAATAATTGTTCCTTTGTATGCTGGTGTACTAATCTAGATTTTCAAAGCTGGATGTTCACCAAAGGCAGAGTACGCCATGCTGTCGGCCAGCTTTCAGCATGAAGCCCACACAAGTCAGGTCTCAGAGGAGAGCCTTTCTGGTGTAAGGACTGCTGGGTTCACTGTATTTCCTTCTCGTATCATCCCCCGTCTTATCATTGGGCTTCCCCTGTGGTTCAGCTGGTAAAGAACCTGCCTGCAATGTGGGAGACCTGGATTCGATCCACGAGTTGGGAACATTCCCTGGAGAAGGGAAAGGCTACCCACTCCAGTATTCTGGCCATGAAAATTCCATGGACTGTGTAGTCCATGGGGTCGCAAAGAGTTGGACACGACTGAGTGACTTTCACTCACATCTTCCTTCAACCTCAGTTCTTCCCTCTTTCAAGGATATTCTGTGGAACCATCTGTGTCTTTCTGTATTTTGGGATTCTTCAGCCAGAATTAGTCCCCGGTGGCTCAGAGGGTAAAACATCTGCCTGCAATGCAGGAGACCCAGGTTCAATCCCTGGGTCTGGAAGATCCTCTGGAGAAGGAAATGGCAACCTACTCCAGTATTCTTGCCTGGAGAATCCCATGGATGGAGGAGTCTGGTAGGCTACAGTCCACGGGGTCACAAAGAGTCAGACATGACTGAGCAACTTCACTTCACTTCACTTCAGCCAGAAATGACTCCCTACCAGTTTGTCTGTCACCCACCCCTTCCAAACAACTCCATCTCCTACTATTAGGTTGTGGTGGTGGTGGTTTAGCCACTAAGTCTTGTCCAAGTCTGTGATACCATGGACTACAGTCCACCAGGCTCCTCCGTCCATGGGTTTTCCCAGGCAAGAATGCTGGAGTGGGTTGCCACTCCCTTCTTTGGGTGATCTTCCCAACCGAAGCACTGAACCCAGGTCTCCGGCTTTGCAGGTGGATTCTTTACCAACTGAGCCACCAGGGAAGCCCTATCTTCCTTTATTTTTTAAAATTTAAAGATCATATTTATTTGGAAGAAACAAAATACCCCACAACCCAAAGGATAAGACTTTACATATCAGGACATCTCCCAGGTATTAGGTCTACAGATTACAAATCATTTTCATAGGAGATATTTTTGTACAAATGTTACATGTACTGAGGAGGAGGTCATAAACTTTGTTTTAACATGGTGGCAGGTAGAGGAACAGGGGGAAAACAGCTTTTTTGTATACATCTACTTGGAAGGAGTAAACAAGAAGAGAGTAAACCCTACCACTTCATCATCTATAGCAAATGGTTTAAGAAAAACACCCTCTCAACCTTGGGTATCTCTAAAAGCCACTTGCTAGCTACTAGACACTCCAAGCCAGTCATTTAAAGCCATTTCACTTGGTATATCTTTTATGTCCACTGGGTAAATGATTCATTATGCTCACTGCTGCAGCACTCATGAGGCAACACTCCTGCACGAAACACAGCATTCACCACTCGGCTCTCCATGCTTACCAACTCTAAACGGCTCTCCATCACCGAGAGGATAAATCTACAGCCTGTAGAGCCACCAGCTGCCCCAGCCTAAGCTTTCCTGTCTGGTTCATTTGGGCATTTCCTTCTGAACAGTCTCTCTAATAGCAGAAATTAGGACTGGTACTGACATGCATGTAGCCTACCTATCACATGAGGAGCTTCCCTGGTGGCTCAGCTGATGAAGAACACCCGTGGCAGTGCAGGCGATGCCAGCAACTTGGGCTCAACTCCCCCTCCGGGTGGGGAAGAGCCCCCTGGAGAAGGAAATGTCACAGCACTCCAGTATGCTTGCCTGGAAAATTCCAGGGACAGAGGAACCTGGTGGGTTACAGTCCATGGGACTCCCAACTTGAATTTGAGGGAAAAATGAGTCTGAGAGAGATACTCTCAGTTCTAAATTTGTATTTGTGCCCAGTAGTTGCCCATTTCAGGGATGAGGGTACTGGGGCTTTGAGGCCCTGAAAACTCCATCTTTGGCTTATTATAGGTTTCAGAGGCAGTGAAAGGGATGGAGTCCTTTGGGTCCTTGTCAGTGATCACAGAGTGGTTATGTATGGAACCCTCTGGGTGCTTCTCAGTGATCACTGAATCATTAGGGATGGAGCCCTCTGGGTGCTTGTCAGTGATCACTGAGTCGTTAGGGATGGAGCCCTTTGGGTGCTTGTCAGTGATCACTGAGTCATTAGGGATGGAGTCCTTTGGGTGCTTGTCAGTGATCACTGAGTTGTTAGGGATGGAGCCCTTTGGGTGCTTGTCAGTGATCACTGAGTCATTAGGGATGGAGTCCTTCGGGTGCTTGTCAGTGATCACTGAGTTGTTAGGGATGGAGCCCTTTGGGTGCTTGTCAGTGATCACTGAGTCATTAGGGATGGAGCCCTTTGGGTGCTTGTCAGTGATCACTGAGTTGTTAGGGATGGAGCCCTTTGGGTGCTTGTCAGTGATCACTGAGTTGTTAGGGATGGAGCCCTTTGGGTCCTTGTCAGTGATCATTGAGTTGTTAGGGATGGAGTCCTTTGGGGTGCTTGTCCCTGGTCACGGAGCTGTTCATGGTGGATCTGCCCTTCACTGCATCTTACTCCTGGATGAGAGCGAAATTTGACCACTCACTTGGGCCATTTGAACAAGGTCATTTGGAGGGCAGATCTCACCTCTGGGCAGATCATACTGACAGGACCGGCCTTGGAAGCTATCACGTGATGGAACGTCTCTGTATACCCTCTCCTGTTACATTACAGGCTGTGGAGCTTACCTGTTATCAGCTAATTTATTTCCTCCCCTACTGTGTGGAGATGGGCCAAGAACTACTAAAACAGGAGACATGTAGACAAGTGAAAGTTTATGGATCCAGTTGACTTTTGGTGATGAATCTGGGTGACGAGGAACTAGGTCTGAACCAGGTGTGCAATTCTTTTTTAAGTCCTCAAAATACATTAAAAAAAAAAAAAAGAAAACCTCCTTTCAAATGCCTCTTATTCACCCTCTGCCTGATATCCAACCCTGTTCATGTTTATTCAGTTCCAGTGTGCCTTTCAGATTTATGATCTTGTTCCTACTTCAGAAAGGTTTACATGACCCTAAGCTGGGTGCTCAGCCTCATGCTTGCTGGATCTTGTCATTACTTTCCACCCACACATTCACAAACTGGGAGAACACTCATCTGACCCCCCGGCCAGGTCTTGCTGGAGAACCCTTTCTTCAGATTGGCTGCAGCCTACCCCAACACATGGATGTCCCAAGATTCCCACAGCTAAATTAAAATTAGTACACTAGAGTCATTAAAGAAAAATGTTTTTTTCTGGAACAAAGGAGGGACATGCAAAGGTCAAATGGCCTCCTTAACAGGAGATGGACATGTTCCCATGATGTCAGGCCTGCGGGCAGAGCTAAGAGCACATACAGTCCCCTGCTGTCTCCCCTCCCTGCCAGGAAAATTCAGAGCATGCAAGTCTGCCATCAGGACAACCTTTGATTGCTTTTGGACTAGTTTAACTTCAAGTCCATTGGATTAAGGTCCTTTAAAAAGGGTCTGTATCCCATGCTCCATGGAAGAAATTTTATTAGCCAAATTGAAAAAAACTGAATGACAATAGGGCAGACATATATTACATCCAACTGAAGGCTGCAGACGAAATTCCATTATAATATTTGATTTGTAGATTTCTTAACTGGAAAAAGAACAACAGTATTCATGAAGAAATTTTACTGTATTAATTTGGGCTATTCTCTTAAAGTCTTTCTTTTTAAAAAAGACTTAAATTTATTTTTAATTAACGATAATTGCTTTACAATATAGCATTGGTATCTGGCAAACGTAGGAAAAAATATTTAAAATATGTTGACTTCAACTGTAAGAAATAGTACCTTTCTTTGAATTACATTTCCAGTGAGTCCTAACTTGCAAAGTACAAGTCCTCTCTCAACTTCCCATAATGAGATAGCTGCTCAGTCACCTACCCAAACCCGTAGCACTAGCTGGTATTTGTAATGCTCTCGAATCATCCCAAAACCATCCCCCGACCCCAGTCTGTGGAAAAACTGTCTTCAAGTCCCTGGTGCCAAGAAGGTTGGGGCCTTCTTGTCTAGATCTCCTGCTACGAGGGGAGGAGACTGGCTTCAGCCTGGTTTGTCCACCTCCAAACAGGAACATTACTAAATATCCATGACCACATGGGATTCTAAGGGCTCCTTCTCTGCACTTACTGTTTGTAACCAAAGTCAGCAAGGGTTGCACTAATAATTTCACAGACACTGCGATAGTCAAAACTATGCATGGGATGTTTTAGTAATGAACCTAGTATGAATACTTTAGATAATGACAAAGCAAGAGAAGAAAAAGTATATCCCCAATAGCATATTGGGATGGGAACTCAAAAAATAAAATATAGTGAAATGTCACTGCAATCTGAAAACAAACAAGAGCATAGGTAATGGGGGGATTGGGATAAATTAAATAAATCTTATCTCTAAAACATAGACATTGATGACATTATATGAAATTTCAAGTGAATAAAAACTGTCAATTAAACAGAAGCTTTAGCATATGTATAATGTTTGAACTTTGCCATTTTGAAATAGCATTTTATTTTCTGTATTATATTTCAAAATGACATCCAGGATTTCAGTTACAAGAGAAGGAATGTTTATTTAAATTGAATGTTATAATTAGTCCAATGCTTGCAGATAATTTTCTTAGCTCTTCCTTTATTGTTTCCTACGTTGTCAGTTTTTAAAAACTGTGCTAGTGTGGATTTTGAAAAGTTACTACACTACGACCTTTGTTCTTAAGTATTTCAGATGGACATTCAACCCAACATAACTTTAAGACATCTTTCTCTTTTGTGTATTGTCATCCATCACTTGTAACTTCTGAAAAGACTAAAGCATGTATGTCCATACTGTATCTTTTTGAAGTGGCAGCTGTCTTTGTCAAAGCATTGCATCTTTTCAAGGAAATGTCAGCAATGTTATTGTTGGGCCTCCCTTTGCCCAAGAGGCCAATGAGGGCTGAACCACGAAGCCAACAAGACAGTTAAATCAATAGCAGTCACCGCACCATTGTTCACCCAGCAGAATCTTCGTTTACAATGAGGTTTTTACATCATTAAAGCAAGACACAGGACTGCCGATCTCCACTGGTTTCAAGTGCTAGATGAAAGAATTAATTTGACTGTCATAAAAAATATGATGTAACTGTGTGCCTCACACCTTTAAAAATTCATGTTTAGGTTTACAACCTAGAAGGACAGATGTATTGCCTAGAATTAAAAACCCTGATTTACCAATTCTTTCGTATTCTCACAGTCTACATAGACTTCAAACAGATCTAATCTTATATAGAGAAAAGCAAAAGGTTTCAATATAATTCCTTGAAGATGTTATGAATAATATATTTGAAATACATTTATGTTGACACATCATAACATATGCTCTATCATGACAGACTTCTTTGAAAGGAATGAAAACATCCCATAACACCCAAGCACACCTGCTCGGGGGCAGATGTGGGTTTCGGGAGCCCCTGGAGGAGATTGCTTAAAAAAGAATGCAAAGTAAGGAACACAAAATTCAGTACAGGGTCTTGTAAGAGGACAACGCAATCCAAAAGCCCTGAAATTTAAGCTTGATTAACCGAATGGTAAATTTACCCCTGCCTCAACCATTGAAAAGCACATGTACCCTTCTGTTGTCCACTGACAGGTTCTGAATGAACTGGGCTTTTAGCTTGGTCTTGCTCTCACAGCGGCCTCCCCAGACCTCCCCTGGATCTTCTGTCTTAGGGCTGGGAGAGGAGGCATGGGTATGTGGGTTCAGTCCACAGCGTTCTGTGAACATCCTGAAAAACTGCCGATGGCCACTCCCACCCAGAGAGACAGCGGCCAGGGAATACTTTCTAAATTTTGCACAATTTAGGGGGCTGGACAGGCTTGCCAACAGGTATAAGCTTACAGCTTTCTGAACTAGCTTTATATATGTGCATGTTTTGTTTCTAATCATTTATTTTTAGTATTAATCAGAAAAGCAACAAAGAAATGCAGTAAAGAACATCATCTATTGGAATCAGAAAAATAAATGTACAGTTACAGAAAAAATCTTACTGTTTGGTCTACATTACGATGTCCAGCATGATTTTAAGTGGTTATGATACTAGGAGATTGAAAACACGGTATTACTGCACTCTTTTAACTGGTCTTCTGTACCGTATACGATGATTAACGGGTCAAATCCAGCCCACCACCTGTTTGTACAAATAAAGTTTTACTGGAACCCAAGCGCACGCACTCGTTTACGTATTGGCCATCGCTGCTGGCATGCTGCTTTACCATGGCAGACTTGAACATCTGCAGCGAAGACCAGATGGTCCCCAAAGCCTTAAATCTTTATTACCTGGCCCTTTATAGAAAAAAGCTTGCTAAAGTCTGTTCTGTTCTGTTCCACTTTTATTTGCAGAATTACCTGTAGAAAATTAGAGGCTGACATTCACACTTACTGATTTTTTAAAAAAAACTTTAAATTTTGTATTGGGGTAAAGTTGATTAATAATGTTGTGATAGTTTCAGGTGAACAGGGAAGGGACTCCGCCATACATACACGTATGTATATCCACATTCTCTCCCAAACTCCCCTCCCATGTAGGCTGCCACAAAACATTGAGCAGAGTCCCCTGAGCTATACAATAGGTCCTTGTTGTTGGTTATCCATCTTAAATATAGCAGTGTGTGCATGTCCATCCCAAACTCCCTACCGATTCCTCCCCCCAGCCTTCCCCCAGGCAACCATAAGTTCATTCTCTAAATCTGTGTGTCTCTTTCTGTTTTGAAAGTAAGTTTATTTGCAGCAACATGGATGGACCTGGAGACTGTCATACTGAGTGAAGTAAGTCAGCGAAGGAGAAATATCGTATGACATCCCTTATGTGTAGAATCTAGAAAGAAATGATACAAATCACACTTACTCATGTTAATACTGTGATGATCTTAATTCTGTGATCTAGACTTCCATGATCTAGGTTCTCTGAGGTCATTTTTCCATTCTCCTCTCTCTTTGGAATTTCCTTTCAACACTGTCTGCCTAAAGGAAATGGTTCCTACCTTCTCCCTGAGACGGCTGCTCTAAAAGTCATGTCTGGGTAATGAGCACATTCTAAATTACTTGCCTCTTTCTTATTTTTCGAAGGATCTGGTGTAACTACCGACGTTTCATCACACCTCGGATCTCACTGCAGTGTCTGATACCTGTATGCAGTGTATGATGTCACAGTTGTAAAGAAGGTGAGAATATTCAAACACAGGACACATTTCTAATGGAGTTTCTGGAATATTTGTGAAGGAGTTGGCAAGTTCTGGGAGTCAATTGTCCTGAGACTCTGACCACATTCTCCTTTTGCTATCTGGGCAATTTAACACAAATTTAGGGTACAATACATTAGCCTAGACAAATTAAAACTAGGATACTATTATCAAAGTAAACACACCCTCAAATATAAATTGCTTCAGAATGTGCAAAAGGAAATTCTATATTATTTGATGTTACTTATGTAAGTCTCTTTGGAGAGACTCCTGGACCCACAGATCCTCACAGAATATTATTTGGGCATCACGATAAGGAGACAGCAGAGCCCAAGTGCCGCCACCCATCCTCTGTTAGTTTAGCCAGCATCTGTCACCCTCCCTTCCCACCCAACCCTTTCTGAAGCCCGTGTGTCCCTTCCATCTGAGATAGGCTGGGACTGGGGACCTGGGACCTTCTGCCGCAGTGCCTACACCTGGACAAACATTTCTCCAAGCAACGAAACACAAAGAAATGTGAAGGGACTAAAAATAAATCCACGCCTGTACAGTTGGGCAAATTATAAATAACAAGAAGCAAAAGATCACAAACCCAACTGCCACTTGTGAGATATCTGAGCAAAAGCAGGGACCTGTGCATGACCCCTGCACCCGGCACCACCAAGGGGGTGGGTAGACCACCCAAGCCACCTTTCTGGCCTGACCCCTCACCCCATATAAGAGACCAGCTTTCTCTCCCCTCCTCAGAGAGCAAGCAAGGAAATCTGTTCCTTGGTTTCACTCCTGATGGCTGCAGCATGAGTCTCAATAAAGACTTGTCTGAATTTCTTCTCTAGCCTCTTATCAATTACTACTGGCCAAGGAGTCTAAGAACTCGGATCAGTAACATATCCAGGTCAACATTCTGAGCACGGAAGAGACTCTCGTGAGATCAACAACATGGAGAATCACTGCAGGATTTCCTCCCTTATCTGTTGTGGGGATCAGCATTCCACACTGTGATCCCTCCTCCTCAAACAGCTCAGAGGGAGGGTGTGGACTTGTGGGGGAAGATGGGAGTGACACCCCGTTCCGGACAAGAAAGAGGACATGGTCACCTAGGACATGGTCACCCTGAGGCTGACACGGACCGCTCTGTGACCCGTGAAGAAGAGAAAAGCCATTCTTACCATCTGGACAGACATCATAGAGGGAATCAGCTTTGGCCCTCCCCGACTCAGTGTTTTTTTTTTGTTTTTTTTTTTAATCCAAATAAACCATTTTGTTCACCAGGGCTGGGCCTGTCTGCTTCCTGGTGCTGGTTCAGCTTTCTTTTCACAGTGAAGATGATTAGAGCCTCCTCAACACCTCCCACAACAGGAATAATTTCTCTTAAGGATGTATCTGAAGCACTTCAGAGTATGTGACACAGAGCAAGCATTTAATAAATGCTAGTGATGTGCTAACTTTGAAAGTCCCTTTTTAGACAGTGCTATTGACGGAAAATTTGTCTTCTCCCAAGCCCTAAACCCTGATGTGACAGTACTTGGAATTTGGAGGTGGGGCCTTTTGTAGGTAATCAGGGTTGGAAGAGGTTGTAATATGGGAGTCCTCCTCACAGGATTAGTGCTCTTTTAACACATAATGACTGGAAACAGATTTGTATGTCCTTTGTTACCCAAACATTACTGATCAGACATATGAATATGTTTTTAGAGAGTGATACAATTAACATTCGGTTCAGTTCAGTTCAGTCGATCAGTCATGTCCAATTCTTTGTGACCCTCGTGGACTGCAGCACGCCAGGCCTCCCTGTCCATCACCAACTCCTGGAGCTTACTGAAACTCATGTCCATTGATTCGGTGATGCCATCCAACCATCTCATCCTCTGTCGTCCCCTTCTCCTCCTGCCCTCAATCTTTCCCAGCATCAGGGTTTTTCGAAATGAGTCAATTCTTTGCATCAGATGGCCAAAGTATTAGAGTGTCAGCTTCAGCATCACTCCTTCCAATGAACACTCAAGGACTGGTCTCCTTTAAGATGGACTGGTTAGATTTCTTTGCAGTCCAAGGGATTTTCAAGAGTCTTCTCCAACACCACAGTTCAAAAGCATCTATTCTTCGGTGCTCAGCTCTCTTTATAGTCCAACTCTCACATTCATATATGACTACTGGAAAAACCATAGCCTTGACAGACCTTTGTTGGCAAGGTAATGTCTCTGCTTTTTAATATGCTGTCTAGGTTGGTCATAAGTTTCCTTCCAAGGAGTAAGCATCTTTAAATTTCATGGCTGCAGTCACCATCTGCAGTGATTTTGGAGCCCCCCAAAATAAAGTCAGCCACTGTGTCCCCATCTATTTGCCATGAAGTGATGGGACAGGATGCCATGATCTTAGTTTTCTGAATGTTGAGCTTTAAGCCAACTTTTTCACTCTCCTCTCTCACTTTCATCAAGAGGCTCTTCAGTTCTTGTTTGCTTTCTGCCATAAGGGTGGTGTCATCTGCACAAGTAACATTACTGTGTGAAGTTGTTAGAGCTTAAAATTGATCAGGTTCACTATACAACTTATTGTCATTGTTATGACTCACCTTTTGGTCCATTAGGTTTTTGTGCTAACCTTGTGTATATTATAAACACAAAATTTTCCAAACATGATGCAACATGAAATTTTGAGTGAAGAAGAGCTTTTCAGTGAACTTTGTGCAAATACTTTATCTGCCTATCCAAGTGACACACACATTAGTGTCTCAGAAGATGACAGTTCTTCAGGATACAGTTCTGATTTAGGTGATGTGGATATCAGACCAAGAAGAAGACAGAAATCATTAATGGCTGATTCTGATACATAAAGTCAAAATGAGAATCATGGTGCTGGAGAATGCGCCTTTGCTTCTGCAGAAGAGTGGACTGAAGGCAATATTTCACAAAAATGAGAAGACTTTATAGGTGTGTCAGGCGTAACTACTGAATGTAATAACCCCCAGAGTGTTAATTAAATAAAGAATTAATTTTAATATTACAAAATTTAATATTAATTAATTAATAGAGGAATTGATGTTTTTGAACTGTGGTGTTGGAGAAGACTCTTGAGTGTCCCTTGGACTGCAAAGAGATCCAACCAGCCCATCGTAAAGGAGATCAGTCCTTGAGTGTTCATTGGAAGGACTGATGCTGAAGTGGAAACTCCTATACTTTGGCCACCTGATGCGAAGAACTGACTCATTTGAAAAGACCCTGATGCTGGGAAAGATTGAAGGCGGGAGGAGAAGGGGATGACAGAGGATGAGATGGCTGGATGGCATCACTGACTCAATGGACATGAATCTGAATAAACTCTGGGAGTTGGCGATGGACAGGGAGGCCTGGTGTGTTGCAGTCGATGGGGTCACAAAGACTTGGACACGACTGAGTGACTGAACTGAACTGAACTGAACTGAGAATTAATTTTTGGCTGGCTAAAAGAAAACCCGCCAGCCCCAGGTGCTGGTTTCTGTAAAAGTCTTCCAATCAGTAATGAGTTAAGAAGAGACACCATAGAGCTTCCACATGAGGAATCTCCCAACCACAGGAGGACACAGTGAGAAAGGGGCCATCCACAAGCCAGGAGGAGGGCCCTCACCAAAACCCAACCGTGCAAACATCTTGATCTATGCCTTCCGGCTTCCAGAAATTCAAGAATATAAATGTCTGTGGTTTAAGCCACCATTCTATGGCATTTTGTCACAGCAGCCTGAACAGGTGAACAGAGATAGCTTTATGGGCTGAGGAAGAGCATCAATTAACATTATTGCATAAACTGAGACAGATAAACTAGACAGAGAGATTCAGAAATTACTAATTACCTTTCATCATCATCTCCAGCTTTCGACTTGAACTTTTTATCTATTAACATTTAAAGGATTCAAAACTAAGAATCTAGATTCAGACTATTGGAATTTATATCCTGTTCTGGCACTTTCTCATTTGTAAGGCTTTCCTCTCTAAACCACAGAGGGATCTTATCTACGAAACAGAACTCATAATGGGGTTAAATGAGAAGTTCCATATAAAGTGCTTAGAAAGGTCATGACCTGCCCATACAGTGAAACACCATGCAGCTTCGAAACATGATAAGGAAGCTTCTAGAGAGAGAGATGTCCAAACAAACTGGTGAGTGAAAAGAAAAGATAAAGAAGGAAGACCAAAAATACACTGATATGTGTCTTTAGTGAAAAAGAAATAGAGAGAGGGAGGGGAAATGGGGGAGAAGGACAAATAAGGAAAATATTTATTCCTATGTGATTGCATTGGCTCAATGAAAACTTTAGATGAATCCCCAAGATAATAAATACAGCAATCAGAGTGTTAGGGGGAGATGGAGTGGGACAAAAAAGGAGAGATGAGGATGAAGGCGGAAGTGGAATTTTATTGTATACGTTCTTAGAAAGTGAAAGTGAAAGTCACTCAGTCATGTCCAACTCTTTGCGACCCCATGGACAATACAGCCCATAGAATTCTCCAGGACAGAATACTGGAGTGGGTAGCCTTTCCCTCCTCCCAGGGGATCTTCCCAACCTAGGGGTCGAAGCCAGGTCTCCCACATTGTAGGCAGATTCTTCATCAGCTGAGCCACAAGGGAAGCCCTTTAATATTATTTAAACTTGAAAAATTAAGAATGAAGGAAAGAAACAACATAAAAAAGAAAGAAGGACTTTAGCTGGCATTTAGTATTTAGATTGTTTGACACTTTTTCTGATGACTGCCTGGAAAATATTTTTAAAACCTTAATTACATAATACATAAGCACACGCTTTTAAAAAATTTCACAAAGCACAAAAGTACACTATTGATAATCGGTTATTTTGGAAGAGAGATACAGACTGGCAAAAAGCAAAAGGGATGAACACTTCAAAATCTCGGTACTCTGTGCCTCCCAGGTGGCGCTAGCGGTAAAGAACCCACCTGCCAATGCAGAAGACACAGGTTCGGCCTCTGATGCAGGAAGATCCCACGTGCTGCAGAGCAACTAAGCCCCTGCCCAACTACTGAGCCTGTGCTCTGGAGCCCAGGAGCATCAACTACTGAAGCCCACGCACCCTAGATCCTGTGCTCCGCGACAAGGGAGGCCGCGGCAAAGAGAAGCCTGCACACGGCAACAAACAGTACTCTACCCCCCACCCCCGCTTGCCACAACCAGAGAGAAGCCTGTGTGGCAATGAAGACGCAGCCCAGCCGAAAATCTATAAATAAGTAAACAAAATTCTAAAAATAAATAAATAAAAAGAAAAGTAGGATCAAGCTATACACTTGTTTTGCAACTGCATTTCATTTAACTTTTTTAAAGTTCTTTCATCAACTACAGATTGATACACAGATCTTCTACATTCCGCGTATGGAGATCTGCATCATTTTTGCGTCACGGACATATGATAATCCACAATATTTTTATGCCCCAATTTAACATCTTCCCTATTGGAAGGCATTTAGGTTGTTGACAGTTTTTCTCTATTACTAGTTCTTTGTGCACATGTGTGGATATTTCTGCCGGAAATGTGCTCAGGAATGAAACTCCCAGCCTAAAGGGCTCATGTTCTCAAATACTGGCAGATACTGCGAAACTGCACTCTGAAAAGACAATGCCAGTTTACAATCTCACCAACAGAGCACTTCCCTATGTTTGAGAAGAAAACTGATATAAAGATCGATTTTAAAAATTTAAATGTTGCTTTTGAAGCTGAACTGTATTTCAATAACACAGGGTAGGGACGTGCCTTTGATTTAAAAAAAGATGATATGTTGAAATTCAGACAAGCTAAAACAGAAGATGCTGAAGACGCTGAAGTTCAACTGTTCTATGAAGACCTACCTTCTAGAACTAACACCCAAAAAAGATGTCCTTTTCATTGTAGGGGACTGGAATGCAAAAGTAGGAAGTCAAGAGATACCTGGTGTAACAGGCAAATTTGGCCTTGGAGTACAGAATGAAGCAGGGCAAAGGCTAAAAGAGTTTTGCCAAGAGAATGCACTGGTCATAGCAAACACCCTCTTCCAACAACACAAGGGAAAACTCTACACATGGACATCACCAGATGGTCGACCCTGAAATTGGACTGATTATAGGAGAGGTTCTATACAGTCAGCAAAAACAAGACTGGGAGCTGACTGTATCTCAGATCATGAACTCCTTAATGCCAAATTCTGACTTAAATTGAAGAAAGTAGGGAAAACCACTAGACCTTTCAGGTATGATCTAATTGAAATCCCTTATGATTATACAGTGGAAGTGACAAATAGGTTCAAGGGATTAGCTCTAATAGAGTACCTGAAGAACTATGAACAGAAGTTTGTGACATTATATAGGAGGCGGTGTTCAAGACCATCCTCGAGAAAAAGAAATGCAAAAAGGCAAAATGGTTGTCTGACAAGCCCTTACAAATAGCTGAGGAAAGAAGAGAACGTAAAGGCAAAGGAGAAAAGGAAAGATATACCCATCTGAATGCAGAGTTCCAATAGCAAGAAGAAATAAGAAAGCCTTCCTCAGTGATCAATGCAAAGAAATAGAGAAGAACAATAGAATGGGAAAGACTAGAGATCTCCTCAAGAAAATTAGAGATACCAAGGGAACATTTCATGCAAAGATGGGCTCAATAAAGGACAGAAATAGTATGGACCTAACAGAAGCAGAAGATATTAGGAAGAGGTGGCAGGAATACACAGAAGAATTATACAAAAAGGTTTTCACAACCCAGATAATCATGATGGTGTGATCACTCACCTAGAGCCAGACATCCTGGAATGCAAGTGGGCCTTAGGAAGCATCACTATGAACAAAGCTAGTGGAGGTGATGGAATTCCAGTTGAGCTATTTCATATCCTGAAAGATGATGCTGTGAAAGCGCTGCACACAATATGCTAGCGAATTTGGAAAACTCAGCAGTGACCACAGGACTGAAAAAGGGCAGTTTTCATTCCAATCCAAAAGAAAGGCAATGCAAAGAATGTTCAGACTACTGAAAAACTGCACTCATCTCACATGCTAGTAAAGTAATGCTCAAAATTCTCCAAGCCAGGCTTCAATAATACATGAACCATGAACTTCCAGATGGTCAAGCTGAATTTAGAAAAGGCAGAGGAAACAGAGATAAAATTGCCAACATCTGTTGGATCATCAAAAAAGCAAGAGAGTTTCAGAAAAACATCTATTTCTGCTTTATTGACTATGCCAAAGCCTTTGACCGTATGGATCAACACAAACTGTGGAAAATTCTTCAAGAGATGGAAATACCAGACCACCTGACCTGCCTCCTAAGAAATCTGTATGCAGGTCAGGAAGCAACAGTTAGAACTGGACATGGCACAACAGACTGGTTCCAAATAGGAAAAGGAGTACGTCAAGGCTATATATTGCCACCCTGCTTATTTAACTTATATGCAGAGTACATCATGAGAAACGCTGGGCTGGATGAAGCACAAGCTGGAATCAAGACTGCTGGGAGAAATATCAATAACCTCAGATATGCAGTTGACACCACCCTTATGGCAGAAAGCAAACAAGAACTGAAGAGCCTCCTGAGGAAAGTGAAAGAAGAGAGTGAAAAAGTTGGCTTAAAACTCAACATTCAGACAACTAAGATGATGGCATCTGTTCCCATCACTTCATGGCAAATAGATGGGGAAACAATGGAAACAGTGACAGACTTTTTTGGGGGAGGCTCCAAATCACTGCAGATGGTGACTGTAGCCATGAAATTAAAAGACGCTTGCTCCTTGGAAGAAAAGCTACGACCAAACTAAACAGCATATTCAAAAGCAGAGACATTACTTTACCAACAAATGTCCATCTAGTCAAGGCTATGGTTTTTCCAGTAGTCATGTATGAATGTGAGAGTTGGAGAATAAAGAAACCTGAGCACCAAAGAATAGATGCTTTTGAACTGTGGTGTTGGAGAAGACTCTTGAGAGTCCCTTGGACTGCAAGGAGATCCAACCAGTACATCCTAAAGGAAACCAGTTCTGAATATTCATTGGAAGGAGTGATGCTGAAGCTGACACTCTAATACTTTGGCCACCTGATGTGAAGAACTGAATCATTGGAAAAGACCCTGATGCTGGGAAAGATTGAAGGTAGGAGGAGAAGGGGATGACAGAGGATCAGATGGTCGGATGGCATCACTGACTCAATGGACATGAGTTTGAGGAAACTCCAGGAGTTGGTGATGGACAGGGAGGCCTGGCGTGCTGCAGTCCATGGGGTATCAAAGAGTTGAACATGACTGAGTGACTGAACTGAACTGAAAGCAGAAGATTTTCTTGTGGAATAAGGATCATAGCCTTCTCTTATAAATGCATCTCTTCACATCTCTTCAACTCTTGAAATCAGTTTTATAGAGGCCCCAGATCTCACAGCAGAGAGGACCCTCACCTGCGGTCAAGCTTGACCTCTTACACGGATGTAGAACCTGCTCGCCATGGCCCATTCCAGCAAAGGCATGGGCTGTTCACTCTGTCTGTGCTGATGAACCAGAAAGAGCAGTGTTTCAGATACTTGGTGTAAGTTATTTAAAGTAATAAAGCATATTAGTAGCTGCTTGTATACTGTAACCCACTCCAGTATTCTTGCCTGGAGAATCCCGCTGACAGAGGTGCCTGGCATGGCCTGGGATGCAAAGAGTTGGACTCGTCGAGTGACTAACACACACATACTGTAAAAGGGCCAACTCTTTTCTTCATTTTCTTGTTTCTCCACCTCTTACCTCTTCCTCATTTTTTTTTTCAAACTAAATCTCTCTTGAGAAGTCATATAGCCACAGAAAACAAGAAAACTGTTCACCTTAGGTTTCCCGAGTAAACAGGTAGGAAGACCCAAGGTGGCTATATGATAAATACAACACGTATGGCTCAGATGGTGAAGAATCTGCCTGCAATGTGGGAGACCTGGGTTCGATCCTTGGGTTGGGAAGATCCCCTGGAGGAGGGGCATGGCAACCCGCTCCAGTGTTCTTGCCTGGAGAATCCCGTGGACAGAGGAGCCTGGGGGGCTACGGTCTATGGGGTCACATTAACTGGACACAGCTGAGCAACTAAGCACACACATACATATGATTTTATAAATTTAGATGAAACTGTGATTATCAGTTCAGGGAACTCCCCATCAATACCATCTAAGTGCTCACCTATTACCTCCAAATCTCAGAAACAGGAATGCCCATTCTGACCTACTTTCTGCCGTAGCCACCTCCCCACAACCCACTCCTGTGACTTTCGCAGGCGCGTCTGGTTCTATAAGAATTTTCCAGGGTCAGTACTTGACACTTTTTGCACAGACCTTGACCCAAGAATCTGTCAGAAGTTTCCATCTGAAGCGAAGCAGAGTTAAGCCAAGGTGCTTTAAATTTGCTAGTCAAGATGTTTCATTTGATCATCTTTTCCCAGTCAAAACTACATTCTTATTCAATAGCTCTCTACCCAAGGGGTTAATGAACTCTTTTTCAAGTAGAGCAAAACCTTTAAATCTTAAAGAAATGATTTACTTTTCCTTGGCTTTTTAAAAAAAATATTTTTCATTATTTTTTCAAATGCACTGTGGAGGGTTATTCAAAAATGGAAAACGGTTGGTCACTTTATCTGCCAAAACTAAATGAGGCAGATATTGATTATACAGTCAACAGAAAGGTGAATTCAACTCATTACCATAGGCATGATCACCATTTTAGGACAACAAAGACCAACATTTAAACTGCATTTCAGAAGTTTTATTTCAGCAACAGATAAAAGAGAAATTGGACTGTAAACATATATACTTGATTTTATTTTTTTTCAGTTGCAAAGTCGTGTCTGAGTCTTTGTTGGCCCTGTGGACGGCAGTGTGCCAGGCTCCCTTGTCCTTCACTGTCTCCTGAAGTTTGCTCAAATCCATGTCCATTGGAGTTGGTGATGCTCTCTAACCGTCTCATTCTCTGCCACCCCTTCTCCTGCCCCCTTCAGTCTTTCCCAGCATCAGGCTCTTTTCCAATGAGTCGGCTCCTCACATCAAGTGACCAAAGTATTGGAGCTTCAGCATCAGTCCTTAATGAATATTCAGGGTTGATTTCCTGAATAGTTATGTGCAATTGATTTATTTTGTCATAAAAAGCAAACTCTCCTGCCCAATCCACACCCCCTTCTCTAGCAAGACATTCAACAGATTCTTAGGAGAAACTTAGGAATGAGAGTCTCACTGTCTACACCCAGCTGCCTCCTCAGAGCCCAGTTTCTTGCCCTTTGTGAATCCTCTCCTGATGATTTTGGTGCTTATTCCTAACTTCTTTCAACTTCTGGAATGTGGACTGTCCACACCATTTTTTGTCTTTTTTCATTGACTTTGTTATATCACCACTTTATAGTCTTACACCAGCTATGCCTATCTATATAGAGGTGGCAAATGCCAGTAAATACTGAATTGAAATATTTAGTTGAAAAAAATGATATAGATACAACTGATGAATATGATTCAAGAGTCCCTGAACTGCGAAGCAGAGTAATGATCTGCCAATTTGATAAAAACATATTAATTGTGAAATGATAACAAAGTCTCTGATGAAGAAATGAAGCCTCCCAAGAAAATGAAGCCTCTCAAATGATTACTTTTTGGAATATCCTGGAAAACTCATCTGATAAGCTGGGTCAACAAGACTGAAGACTTTTCTATTTTCAACCCTCTCTGCAATTCCTGCTGAGGACATTATAAAGTTACACACAGAACCCAGACAAAAGTGGCTTCTCTTCTCTCTTGTTAGCTAAGAAACAAGTTTACAAAGAAAACTTTGTGCTCTCATCCCCTTTGCTTTTCTTTCCATTTTTTTGACATGTAACATTTCCCCATAAAATTTGAAGTGATGACTACATACATGTATTGAGCGTCTACACTGTATCCAGCAGGATGCTCAGTGCTTCAGCTGAATCATTTCACCCTCATATGAGGACACCGAGGGCAGCTCAAGGCCGGCATTCTGCACCTCCCTTGGATTCCAAAGTCCTGGCTCTTAATACTGACCACAGCACTCCATGACCCCACACAGGACAAGCTGTCATCTCCAACTTCAAGAGCAAGCTCACAATCTCAAAGAGCACGTCCTTAAACAACTGCGTCCTGGACACCTTCCTGTTCACTGTCTCCTCTTCTCCCGCGGGACACCTCCCTCAATCCTGCCTTTGCTTCTGCCAACACTTTCAATCCCCAAATGTTGCCTCCGGCCTGCAGCTCCGTTCCCTCAAGAAGCTTCTTCCACGTCTGCTCTGCCCACCTCCTACCCCCAGACAAAGCTTTAATAATATATTTTTGGAATATTAAAAGCAGGGAAAATGTGTTAATGACTGCTACACGCGACAGCATGATGACTCACACATCTGACGTCAGCTCAAGAAGCAAGATAAAAAGAGAACACAGTCTGTATTTCCAAATTAGACAAATAATTAACGGTGACCTTTGAGGAGGGCATGAAGGCCATGTCCAGGTTATAGGTTCTGTTCTGTTTTTAGATCTGGGTGCTGATTACATGGGTTTACTTAGTAAAATTTTAGCAAGCTGTACACTCATGATTTACGCATTTTTTCCAAATTTGCTGCACTTATTTAAAATGTGTAAAATCATAGTTTTACTTTTAGGAAATTGATATGACGTCATTACATTTTGAATACTAGAATACAGTGTGCCAATTTTCCAAGTTCTCTCCCCTAATGTACACTGGTACAACCACTAAGGAGAACAGTTTGGAGGTTCCTTAAAAACTAAAAATAGAACTACCCTATACTCCAGCAATCCCAATCCCAGTTACATAACCAAAGAAAACGGTAATTCAAAAAGATAGATGTTCATAGCAGCAGTATTTACAATAGCCAAGACATGGAAGGGACCTAAATGTCCATCAACAGGGGAATAGATAAAGATGCGATACGTGCACGCACTCACCCAAACCCAACACAATGGAGTATTACCTAGCCATCACAAAGAACGAAATCATGGCACCTGCAGCAACACGGACGCTTCTAGGGAAATCATACTAAGTCTGATGGAGACAGACAAATATCATATGACATCGCATATATATGGAATCTAAAAAATGATCCGAATGCACATGTTTGCAAAACAGAAGCACTCGCAGACTTCAAAAACAAACTTACAGTTACCAAAGTGGAAAGGTGGAAGGGAGGGATAAGTTGGGTGTTTGGGATTAACACATATGCACTACCAAATATAAAATAATCAACAAGGACAGGGAACTCAGTATTCTGTAATAACCTGTGGGGGGAAAGAGTCTGAAAAAGAACTGATATATGTATATGCATAACTGATTTCTTTGCTGTACACCTGAAACTATCACAACATTGTAAATCAACTACATTCCAATGTAGAATAAATATTAAATTTAAAAAAGCTTCTTTCCCCAATCTTAATAAAAAACAACATGTGCGGTGGAAAAAAATAATACATTTTCATCTCAGCTTAAAATTCTACAATGGGTCCCACTGCCTCCAGACCTGAAATCCAAGGTCCCGCTGATGGCCCCCTCTTGTTGGTCAACTTCATGTCCCATGGCTGCCCCTGCTCCCTCAGGACTGCTTGTCTCCCCTCTGGTCCCAGCATCCCAGACTCCTTCCTGCTTTCTGGTCTCAGCTCCTTGTCTTCTCTTTATATCTCTGCTTAGGCTAACCTCACCCCTTCAAATCCAAGAACAGTTCAAACACCATTTCCTCTAGAGCCCATCTTGCAGGACTCAGCGCGATGTTGTGTTTAATAAATCCTGTGGCTTCAGAATGTCTGGCTTTGGTCACACACACAAAAATGCAGTATATTGAAAACAAAAAAGCCCACTTATATTAAAAAAAAAAAAAAAAAGCCCTCTTCATGGCTTCTTGTCTTTCACCCCACGTTCACTAATATACACAAGTTCTTTCAACTCCTGTAATCTTGGCAAATTGAAACTGCAGTTTTCTGAAACAAAGGTCACTTGCTCAGCCACAGATAAATAAAAATTCACAAGCATCTTCAGGAAAATCAATACAGGTACTAAAAAATCCAAGTTGATAATAAATTTTAGTTCCCCTTGCACATTGCTCATGAATGTCACTATTTACTGGAACTGCTGTAATATCAAATATTTCAGAAGGTTATTGATTTTGCCACTGAAGTGTGACTAAAGGGATAAATAAACTGTTCCTGGGGTCAATCGATCCATTTATCTTCACTGGTATTTTATAAAAAGTCAAAGTAGCATAAACTTTGATAAATAAATGTTATCATGAAAGAAATATCGCTGACATAAGGACTGGAAGGAAGAAAGAACAGACAATTCTGATTTCTGAAAGACACAGAACTGGTTTAAAATTTTCGCAAACACAGGGTCAAGAAAAATAGGACCTAAAAATAAAGTTCTCATGAAATAGACATGCAAATCAACAAGGGTTTGTTTTCTTCTTTCTTCTTCTTCTTTTTTTTTATGCTTTTTTATTCTGCTAATCGGAAAGTAACTGCTAGAGTCTCTAAGGTAGAGAAATGTCTTTGAATAGTTTTAAGGTATGTTTGGAAATGGCAGTCTCTTTAGATTAAAAAACATCAGACTGGGTACACTCTGAAGTGGCTTTGGAAGGCTTTGCTGTTAAATCAGGCTGTAACAATAATCACTTACCTGCACCACAATGCTCCCATAAAGATTTCAATGCAACCACAGCCTGGTGGCTGTAAGAGGACATTAAGGCTTCCAAAGTGAAAGTGTAGTGAAAGTGTTAGTCACTAAGTCCTGTCTGACTCTTTGCAACCCTATGTAGCCCAACCAGGATCCTCTGTCCATGGGCATTCTCTAGGTAAGAATACTGGCATGGGTAGCCATTCCCTCCTCCAGGGTATATTCCTGACCCAGGGAATGAACCCAGGTCTCCTGCATTGCAGGTGGGTTCTTTACCGTCTGAGCCACCCGGACATTAAGGCTTCCAAGGAATTTTGACTCAAGTCCAGGAAAAATGGGAGCCCCACAAAGTGGCTATAACATACCATGAGAACTTAAACTGGCAAGATACTACTGCAGTTGTGTGAAGACAGCATTACCATCATGTGATGGAACAAGCTGCTGATGATCAAAGTACAAAAGCTGATACCGTCATTTCAGCCCAGTCACGACTTCGGTCAAACCCCATCCCCCAGGGAGATGCGCGGCTCTTGGAACACAGAGACTGATTATGAACTTGGTTTCAGTGTCCTCCGAAAAGGCCCTCCCAACTTATCCTTCCAATCCAGATTTCTCAGATTTGAGCCTGCTCTGCTTCTCTTCTTATTAGTACCGAGACCCCTTCAAGAATGCCTGATTTTTTTCCTTTCCTTCACAGACCGTGGCGGTCTTCAAAGACTCCTGCCTAGAAAGAGGCTTTTCAGGGTCCTGTTAGAGAAAAGCCCATTCAGCATTGGGCGAGGTAGCTAAAAACAGGGTCTCTCCCCTGGGGGGCTGGTGTGATGCCCAACAGCACACAAGTGGGCGCTGCATACAATGCTATTTACTGATGGCAAGTGTCTCGATGGTCAGACCAGGCCTGGGATTCCCTGAGGGAGACAGGATGTTGGCAATGTGGTTCTAACAGCTGCGCAAGCCACCCCAGGCAAGGACAGAGTGGTAGCCATGGGTACAGTCAAAGGGGGGAAAGGCCCTCAACCAGAGGCTGTCCGGAGGCCTGGATGCTCTCCATGAAATAGGCCTGGCACATTCTCATGACGGCAGGTTACTAGAAAGAGTCCATGGAGTGTACAGCGCTGCTCAGTTTCCATCTCCCAAACAGCTGAAAGTATAGGATCAGTGCCAGACTTGCAGAAATGCACATCCCTGTCCAACAGCAGCATTCCTCCTGGTCATTTGAAGGAATAGGATATGTGTGTGCATGTGTGTACACCTGTGTGAGCATGTTTGGGTGTATACGCACACATGCCATCCAGCTAAAAATGTACTGCAGTAAATTTCCCTGGCATGATGGCACTAAAGAAATAAGGAAAATATTCTTTAGTGGCAGATTTCTTCTCTCTTCCCCTCCTTCCCAAGTCCCTCTGAGGCATCCTGGACATGTCTTCCCAATGCATTACAGCAAGACCCTGACATATGAACCTTCAAAGATGCAAATGTACATTTGCATGTCCAATCACATAAGTTAGCTCACAAGCTCACATCTGGCGTACACTATCACGTGCCTGGAGAAGGCACTGGCACCCCACTCCAGTACTCTTGCCTAGAAAATCCCATGGGCGGAGGAGCCTGGGAGGCTGCAGTCCATGAGGTCGCTAGAGTCGGACACGACTGAGTGACTTCACTTTCACTTTCCGCTTTCATGCACTGGAGAAGGCAATGGCAACCCACTCCAGTGTTCTTGCCTGGAGAATCCCAGGGATGGGGGAGCCTGGTGGGCTGCCGTCTATGGGGTCGCACAGAGTCGGACACGACTGAAACGACTTAGCAGCAGCAGCATCACGTGCCTGCATCCTCCACAAGCCGTCGTGTTTCTGTGTACTTTACTGTACAGTACAGTGTAGAGGACAGCAGCATAGTGTCTCTATTTCAAGCCCAGGATGTCCAGAAGCAAGCACAAAATCAGCAGCGATGTAGCTGGTACTGCTAAGAAGCGCCAAGTGATAACAATGGAAACAAAAGTGAAAATAATGGAAAGAGTGGAAGGAGGAAAAAACATGCTTTTTATGTATTATTTGTGTGAAAAGTATTATAAACCTATTACAATACACTACTATACAGCTGATTGCGTTAGCTGGGTATGTAGGCTAACTTTGTTGGACTTATGAACCGACTGAACTTAGAAATGTACTCTCATAACAGAACTTATTCGTATGTTGGGGACTTACTGTAGAAGAAAAAGAAGAAGACTTCACTGTCAAATCAGTGAGATCTTCCCTTCCTCTACAGGGTGCCATCTACTCATGCGTTATGCAGCACAGCTGGAGAAAATCTGAATGTAGCCCGGCAGACTGGGCCCCGTCCTTGGGCTTGGCCATGCAACCTGTGTTTCTCCATCCACGCTTCTCCCAGTCTCCGACAAGTTCTGCCAAACTTCGTGGGCTCTGTGGCCAATGGGGCTCTCCACTTGGTCCATCTTGGTCCCCTGCCTTCATCTGCTTTTCTTCTTGTATTTAGTTCCTCAAGGGATGACACCACCACCCTTCTGACTGCTCAAGCTGGAGCCCCAGAAGTCAGCCTCAACTTCTGTCCTCATTTCACCCACAACCGATGCATTACAAACTCTTCCTGAGGCCTCTGTCCTCTGCACGTTCCTCTCCATTTCTGCAGCATTTAGTCTGTTCCTGCTTCCAGTCTTTTTAGTCTGGCTGTGGCAGCTGCCTCCCGACACATCTTCTGGGATCCCGTCCCATTCCAGTGGCTTCTCCTACCGCAGCTGTAGTGATCTTTCTAAAGCAGCACCAGAGCCGAGTCACTGGGAAAGACCCTGATGCTGGGAAAGACTGAGGGGAGGGGGATCAGGGGGCTGCAGAAGAAGCGATGGCTGGATGGCATCACCAACTCAATGCACATGAGTCTGAGATAGTGAAGGAGACAGTAATGGACAGGGAAGCCTGGCAGGCTGCAGCCCATGAAGCCACAGAGTCGGACACGACTGAGTGACTGAACCGCATCACCTCTCTCCCCTGCCTGAGACACTTTGATGGCTGTGCCCCTAGAAGCGAAGGCCGACTGCTGATGCCAGCTGGGAGGGCATTTCATGATCTGGCCTACGTACACCTGCTCAATTTCTCCCGCAGTTCCTCCTTCCGGCCTCGCTCAGCCTCACCTACACGTCTAGGCTTTGCAAATCTGTTTCCCCCGTCCCTCTGCATCACCTACTTCTCTGCTTGGATGTAATTTTCTCCTCAAACCGCAAAGGGAGGCCCCTTCTGGGTGTTCCCACAAAACTCTGTGTGTGGTGGCCATTAATATTGCTCGTGAAATTAAGATTTTACACATATATGGAACTGTATTTGCACATGACTGTTTAAACTGTAAGCTCATGCACTAAAAAAGTATAAACTTTAATACACAGTATAAGTAATTTATAGTCCTATAAATTTTTAAAATCTGGAAGTCACATGTGGTAATTAATACTGACTTGTTCTGCATATACAATGAAGGAAATATTTCTCTTTCTACAGTCAGAGAAATCAAACATTTATTTAAAATCAGTAAGCAATAAATTCTAATTCCCATTGGGGGACTTTTCTGAATAATGGTTAAATATGCACATATGCAGCATACTATGTGTCTGAGCATAGTTAGCTGAATTCTGTTGACTCAGCTCAACAACGCAGGTGTAGCTCATTTTACATGATGGGCATCCTTTGACAACTGTGTGCAAACTGAACTTCTGTGAATCAAAGTTTATTTTAAATGTTCCAATGAGCAAATTCTATGTAATTCCATGTTCAAAAGGAAGAATCGTGTCCTAATTTAACTTTCTTGAATAACCCAGACTTTTATAATTGGATCTACTTATAGCAATATTATAAAGCAATTAAATTGATTATCATCACAGAATAAAACACGAAGAAAAAACCCAGGGATATGAGATATGTAGCTACCTATTACCAACATCCTACATAATACCAACACTGGGATGATTAAGCTGTCTTACAAGCCTCTCATGCATAATGAAGGAAGAAATACAGGAAAGTTTAGTATTTATATCCTTCTGAATCCCATTTGATCTACTAATTTCAATTTTTTTTTAAACTCCCAATTTACAACTACCAAGAACACACACAGCATTCTAGAATGGAGGCATTTTTCCCAAAGGCACAAAAATTAGATTCTTAGAAGAATTATCTCAATTTTTAAGTAAATAACCACGAAATAGCTTCTTAGGCATACCAACATACGTACACATGTAATTGTATCATTACACTCTGTTTCAACAATTGTAAGATGCTGTCAACCGTGAGATGTGTCACAATGCTGTGTGCTGTTGAGAAAGAAGAACTCCTGTCAACCACGTTATGATTCATAATAGATTGTAAGACACACTCTAATTTCAAAGATGTTAAAATGTGAGAAAATGTGCATTTTGAAATCACTGATATATAGGAATAGACTCCTTTCTGCTGCTTTTCCAGCATTTTGGAGGACTGCTTGGCAAATAGTAAACACTCTATAAATATTTCCTGAGTGAAGGAAAAAATAATAATATTTAAAACATAGCAAAATAATATCTTGCATATAGGAAAATTATATAAATCATGGACACTGATCAAAGATTTTAAAGAATAACAGTTGTTTTATATACCAATTGCCTCTCCTTTTAATTGCAGCTCAGGAAATTAAAATATAATTATGCTGCTGCTGCTAAGTCGCTTCAGTCGTGTCCGACTCTGTGCGACCCCATAGATGGCAGCCCACCAGGCTCCACCGTCCCCGGGATTCTCTAGGCAAGAACACTGGAGTGGGTTGCCATTTCCTTCTCCAATGCATGAAAGTGAAAAGTGAAAGTGAAGTCGCTCAGTCGTGTCCGACCCTTTGCGATCCCATGGACTGTAGCCCACCAGGCTCCTCCGTCCATGCGATCTTCCAGGCAAGAGTACTGGAGTGGGGTGCCATTGCCTTCTCCGAAATAACTCTTATAAATGTCCATTAAATAGATGACAATCAGGTTTAAAACATGCAAAAAAAATCATCTATAAATTTTATGAGATTCTTTTTTTAACAACATTTTTAAATGATCACCCTGCTATGCCAATTTGATAATAGTTTGCAATAGACTGTCCTTTGAATTTTACTTTGAGCCCATTACTTTTTTCAGACTTATCTCAAAGGTCTGAGTTATCTTAATATAACCAAATACCCCTTAGATTTTATCTTAAATCCTGTCAATATGAATGGGAAAGTGCCCTATTTCACACCTGCTGACAACTTGCTGATGCTGCCAATTACAAACCTCCTAAGTGTATTTCATGAACAGTTCTTCCTTAGTATATTTCTTTTCTGTTAGCTAACATTCTTTTGAGATATTACCAACAGGGAGCACTTTTATAAATGAAGAGAGTTCAAAAACTTCTCATTTTTTGCTTAATTGGCTAAGTGTTAGTTCATCCCTTTACACATCTTCTTTATGGATTTTAGCCTTCATCTGAAAACTTCCCTTTTCTTCTTGGTTGTTTTGCCTCCTTGGGCTCACAGGTATGAAAATGGGAACTGGTAATGTCATCTTTAATAGTTTTTCCATCTGATGGTCCACTGGGAATGGAAGCTCTGGCTTACCCAAGCCTTGATCTTCATGTAAAAATGCCAGGTCCACTGGGTCTGAAATAACTCTGTACTCAATACACAATGCAAAACAGGGTCTGGACTCTGGAGAATGACGAACCAAGGTCATCGTGTTCTGTCTTCACAACAAAATGCACATCTCCTATTAAACGGCAAATCCTTCACTTCTAAAGGTTGAATAGGACAGTATTTATAAAAGAATTCCACTTGGTAAAATTTAGAGTACAGGAAAAAAGTCCTATCCAAAAATACACTCTGGCTTGGGGCTCTTTTTGTTTGATTTTGAATTAACTTATTTTACACTTTTTCTCTCTCAATATTTTGGAAGACAAACACTGGTAGATACAGACGTCTCAGGCCCTGAAATCTAAAATACTTCCCCATGCTCCTTTAGCTGCCTTGTAAAGGTTTCCGTTACAAGAGGGCTTTCGTTTTTATTGATATATTTTTGATGCAAGCAATACTGGTAGCAGTGTTTCCCTATCTTTTTCATTGTTTTGTTTCTTCAATAGTCAGCTTTGCCTTGGCCTTGTTCCCTAGGCTCCTTTACAGGGGGGGAAAGAAGGTTCCAAATGACTGTGGCCAGTTCTGTAAGACTGTTTAGATCACTAACATGATGTGTCTAGTCCTCTTTCCTAGGTGTCTTTTAGGGTTTAGAATTACAGCCCTTCCCACACCCCAGAGCTGGCCTTCCTGCCTGTAGCCTTATTGGTGGGCTGCTCCATAATGATGCCCCGGCAGCTGGTGCCCCACGGGCCTGCCTTCCCTCCCCTCCACTCTCCTCTTAGCTGGGGCTGCCTCTGGCTTCTTCCCTTTCCCCCCATGCCCTCCGGGCTGCCACTCTCCTGTCTTTGCTCCTCCCACTCTACCACTCTGGTCTCCACGCTGGGGAAGTCCATAAACCGCGCTCCCCCATGGCCAGCTTTCAAGAGGTGGAACTGTGCTGCCTACAACTGCGCAGGGCATCTGACGATGGTGTGCCATCTGGGAGGCTCTCCTGTTTCCTCTCCCAGCTGGCAGCCACATCTTCAAGGAACTGCCCTGAAGATGCTTGTTCAAGCTTCTGCCAGCCTTACTCTGCTACCTTGGAAAAGGTTTCCACTGAAACGTACAGCACTCTTAATAACTAACCCTCCACATTAAGGACAAAGTCAGTCCTCAGCGTACCTGCCTGGCATTCTTGGGCAAAATGCATCTTGCCTGCTCCCCCTCCTCGGAAATTAGTCCGTTACTTTTTCTTCTCTTACCATCTCTGACATTGGTTACTGTGCCAAGGAGGAATGGCTCCAGTGTATTGTTCCCTTTCTCCTGGGTATTTATTCCCAGCTTCAGACCCACAAGGAGAGGAGCGTCATGCGCTCCACAACATGGATACAAACAGCTATATAAGTCCTTTGTTGCCATTTTATATTTCAAAAACTATAACAGATATTCATGAGTTTAATTTAACTGTCTACTTACAACCAGCCATGCTTGTTAAGGGCTGCAATAAACCAACAGAAAAATTAAGCGCTCCACTTCCTCACATCCTAAGTAATAGATTATTTGAAGAGGTCCACATTACACATTCAGTTGGTACTCATACCAGCAGCATAGATCCTAATGATTCCATTTGGTATTCGTACAGACATTATCATGTATCACGTCTTCTGCTGCCATTGCAGAATCAGGCCCATTCACTGTTGGTTTTTTCTTTTTTTCCAATTCCTTGTGTTTGATAAATAAGCTGATAGTCTTTGTGGTGCACAATAAAAGAACATTAAAACCAGACACACTAATGTGTGTCTGGGGACATAAGAAGGAATAAACTGTTTAAAGTCCCAACACCAAAACACTCCAGCTTCTTGCCTACTGCTCCACCCAGCTGATTGTTAGGCATTCTTATATTTCCAGATGTGATTCCAAACAATGTGAAAATAAAACTCTCTAACTTTACTCGGAAGCCTTTAACTGTGTTCTTTCATCATGCCAGATATTCAGGTGATTGACTTAAGAACCCCACAAGCTCCATGTCATAGACAAGGAAACTAGAACAAAGATAGTTTAGGAGGGCCTTCCCTGGTGGTTCAGTGGCTAAGAGTCTGCAGGGGATGAGGGCTCCAGCCCTGGCTGGGGAACTAAGACCCCACATGTCAGACAGCAACTAAGACTGCTCACCGCAATTAAGACACAATGCAGCCAAATAAATAAATAGACATTTTTTTAAAAAGAAAGGGTTTAGGAAATGCACTTGGTAGGCAGAGAACAAAGAAGTGCTGGACCTGGGCTTTAGACATACACCCTGTGACATCCAAGTAGGTGCTTGAAGATCTACTTGTCAGCCTCAAACATGATCCTACCCTTGTCTTTCTGGGGTCGTCAGATGTATGCGTCAGCTTGGCTAGGCTAGAGGCCCTGGTTTCTCAATCACTCACTCACCTAGGCGTAAAGGTATTCTGTACAATGCTGTTAACATCCACAATCAGGTGGCTTTATGCAAAGGACATCATTATTATGGATAATATAGAATCACCCCTGAATATTCATTGGCAGGACTGATGCTGAAGCTGAAGCTCCAATACCTTGGCCACCTGATGTGAAGAGCCGATTCATTGGAAAAGACCCTAATGCTGGGGATGATTGAAGGCAGGAGGAGAAGGGGGCAACAGAGGATGAGATGGTTGGATGGAATCACTGATTCAATGGACGTGAATTTGAGCAAACTCCAGGAGATAGAGGACAGGAAAGCCTGGCGTGCTGCAGTCCACGGGGTCAAGAAGAGTCAGACACAACTGAGCGACTGAACAACAACAATCTAATACATATGTATTATATTATGCATATAATATATATATCTTCTGTTTCTGAGCCTCTTCCGGAACCCTGACTGCTTCGCACGTGAACTCTACCAATACTGTCACATGCCAATACTGCATGTTACTCTCCCGTGACAACGTTCAGCAAGTCACACACTACCTGCCAGGCAAGTATTTGATGCACTATACTCCTGAAAAGCAACCTACCCCAATTCCTTGGTGACAAGTGATTTAATTCTGTTTTTCGTTTTGTAATTCGGGGCTCCTTTCTCCTTAATGGAGGTGTATCCTACAAGAACATCCTACTCATGTACTTGGAGTCACTCATATATTTATTATGTCATTGACTAAAAGATGTCAGAATTATGTCAAATCTGTGTAAGCTGCCTAAAACTAGCTCAATTCTGTTGCACTGTGTACAATTTTACCATTTTACATAATTAACGAGTTCATGCAAAACTCAGTCATTCTATGCGTAAGATTAAAGTGAAGTATTCCTAGTATTACCAAAATATTATTCCTTAGACACTAGTTTAGAAAAGCCTATTCTTCTCTTCAGGTTAAATAACCACATTCCCTGAAAGCTCCACAGTGAATCATGCATCCAGTCTGGCAATTACTTTACTTGCTTGCCTGTGGAGCTTTTGCTATCCATTCTTTCTCATCCTAAGTAGCTAGCATTTGATTCTTTCTTCTGATAAGAGATTCTGAATTGCTGAGGAATGCTGCTTTTATTTGGAGGAGGAAATGGCAACCCACTCCAATGTTCCTGCCTGGAAAATCCGATGGACAGAGGAGCCTGGCGGGCTACAGTTCATGGCGTCACAGCGTCGGACATAACTGAGTATACATGCACACTACTCTTAACATGAAACAAACATTTACCACATGAATAGAAAAAAAGGTCAGGTAGGCAGGCAGATAAGCTGTAAGCATCACATGGTCCAAAGTCCAGTCCTCATTCGTTTGATTCAAGATGGAGAGTGAAGAACCAAGTCCCTCTCTGCTAAGAAGAAGAACGAACAGGTGAATGATTGTATCGAAAGGTCTTGGATTCACTATGTTCATCCTTTCGCTACTGCAGTTCCCCCATTCATTATTAAGGGAAATGGAAGAAAATGGGCAAGTACAGGTCACATGAATAGAAACAAAGGTCAAGCAGGCAGAGAGATAAGCCGTACGCATCACGTGGCCATAAGTCCAGTCTTCATTCATAATAATTTTGAATCTGTGCCGCCCATTCTACCTCTTGCCTACTGATCTAAAACCAGTAAGAAGTCATCTACGTGTCACTGAAGTTGACTTTCAACCTTCACTCAATGTCACTGATGGAAAAATGTTTAAAAATGATTTCTTCATATACAACAGCGACAGGTTCAATCTGAGATGAACTCCCAAATCGAAAACGTACTGATTTAGATTAAAAAGAACACAACCACAATGCTATGCTCTGCCACAGAGACTACTCACTAAATATTAATAGTATTAAAATGACTATTCAGGAGAAAAACACTCTTTATACTTGATTTGGGAATAAACATACTTCTGTTCAGGCAATGATAGAAAACTCTCCTCTCATTATTTATTCACTAACTATTGTTAGTTAACAATTTTATTGTTCATTTATTTTCAATCCCAGGACTATTTTTTAAAACTATATCTGATTAATAATTTAAAATACTGTATTATGTAGTAGCATTTGGATATTATATTAAAGCATTAAAGAAAGCTCTAGAGATAAAATAGCAACGTACTCATCCTCTACCACCCCTGTGTTATATTTTAGTATTTTGATCACAGTATGCACAAATGGATGCACCGAAAACACCTAGACGAAAATTTTATAGTTATTGCAAGGATATTATAAACAACCTTGTCATCCGTATCACTGTCTATGAGAATACAAAGGAATAAAATCTCTTGGATCACGATGAGGAAGGACTCCGCTTCTCCTAAGTAACTGAGTTTTTATTTAAGGACAACACGAATCTTTTGTTTTCTTGGGGGGCCACATTCCATGGTATGTGGGATCTTAGTTCCCTGACCAGGGATCAGACCTGCACCCCCTGGACCATCAGGGAAGTCCCAAGGACAACATGACTCTTGAAGTCTTTCAAATTTCCCTATTCACTTTAACTTAGGAATCTCAGCATCAATTTACAGGCTACTTTTACTTACCAATAATTGTATGAATTTTGGTAAGCTACCTCATGTCCTTTTCAGAATAAGAGAACTATGAGGAGCAGTGTGGTTTGGCAGGCAAAGTTAAATATCATCATTTCAGGACCTCTGGGTGGCTTTGCTCTTTGGCTGGAGCAAATCACTTAATTAAAGCCAACATCACGTATTTCTCCAAATTCAGAATTAGGGATGCTATATTTCCTTTCTCCTTATCCAAGGCTACTCTGATAATTGGTGAATTTGGTGAACTTTAACTGAAAAATCTTAAAAGAATGCTTGCACATAAATGTTAAGGAAAGTATTTTTTAAAAAAGCGTTTGATTTGTGTGCACAGTATAATAACCCAGCGCAGTGTCTGAGTCAGAGCTGTGGGCTTTGGGCTTCCTGGAGTGGAGCATATTAGTCCATTCATCCTGCCAGCTGTCTGATGCTTTGTCTTGACGGTGGACTGGTCCATGCTGCAGGAGGTGCGCCCTCACGCCCGGGTCCAGGCGGTTTTGTGTGTGGTTATCACATCCCAATCTCTTTCAACCACTGATCTATTATTTCTATGTGTTCCTTTTCATAAGACTGAGAATGGACCAAGATTTAGTACAAAAATGATTTTTTTTAATAAGAAAAAGAATATTCTCAAAACTCAGTAGAAAATGGAATTTACAGACTAGCTCCCTCAATAGATCTAACTGGTTTTGTCGAATATTCACAACCATTTCAAGATTTGCACTTTTTATGTTCTCTTAGATCAGCAGGGCAAAGGGTGTGAGTATTACAGCTAAGCAAGTTCTGACCCATGTGACATGGCAAGATCCAAGTAGGAAGGTCAAGGAGTCCTGGGGGTTTTCTGTGTCCCAAGATTCATATTGAAATTTACTGATTAACACTTTAAATTGAATATAAAAACAGATTCTAAGTGATGTGTCATGTATTACTGCAAAATGTTTCTTTTTTTTGACCTTTTTTCTTTTTTAATTTAAATTTATTTATTTTAATTGGAGGCTAATTACTTTACAATATTGTATTGGTTTAAAGAGACACAGATGTATAGAACAGTCTTTTGGACTCTGTGGAAGAGGGAGAAGGTGGGATGACTTGGGAGAATGGCACTGAAACATATATAATATCATATAAGAAACGAATCGCCAGTCCAGGTTCGATGCAGGATATAGGATGCGTGGGGCTGGTGCACTGGGATGACCTGGAGGGATGGTATGGGGAGGGAGGTGGCAGGATTGCAAAACGTTTCTTCAAGAAGTAAGCTGCTTTACCCGGTAGCAGCTGCCATTATCCCCCTGCATGGATGCTGAGTGGTACCCAAAGGGGGTCAGCTGAGTCACGGTAGCCCAGGGGCTGGAAGTGGAGACCTGTGGCAATGTGGCACCACCCAGACAAAACCCAATACCCAGGCTAGGCGGTGAAGGACCCCCTGCTGTGAACACTGGGAGGTGAGATTCCAAGAAGCCCCGGGTATCTGAAAGCAATTTAACATTTAAAAAGCTCTGAATGGTAAAGGTTAACCTCTCCATTGATTCACCAGTACTGTCTTGTTGAGATGCTAGACTTTACAGGCGCAAGGGACTGAGCCCCAGTGAAAGAGAGGGACAGAATTCATCTGCAGCAAGGACTGGAGCCTCAGACACAATATTCCATGGCACACGGAAGGAGGAGTTCAGAGATAACAGGACAACAGATTGCTCTTCAGCACCAAGGAGAGCAAGGCTACATTCATATCACTGAGGAACAGTGAGCCTGGTTTCTCCGAGTGATTGGCCTATAAAAGGAGGACTGCTCTATTTATTAATGTAAGAATCTAGCATTATGAGAGGCTTAGGGCAAAAACCGACTGTCCCATGGGAAAATGTTTGCCCAGGAAACAAACAATCAATAGTTGTATATTATATTTAGCTAAAGTTTTATGCGTGATGACAAACACAGTCCATAAATGTCACTTGGTAATCTGCACGGGCAAAAATTATCAGCCAAAAGTCACACATGGGGTGTGCGTGCTTCCAAATACCACATAACTGATTACAACATGTCTTCACATTTATAACTATGCTGTATGTTCCTATTAAGACCCAATAAATTACTTCTCTGCACCACTGATTATAAAGATCTTTCTTCATTAGGGTAACTTCCAATCATACACAGCTTTCAAAAGGTCGTATTTTTAACGTGAATAAATGTAGTTGTATTTTTCACCAAATGATCCCTTCAAAATCAGAAATCACCAGGGTATGGAAGAGACACAGGGCTACATATTTAATCAGGAAACCGTAAACATAATGAAGGGCAAAATCTCACAGGGTCGTACATGCCCAAATGATAACACAGGGAAACAGATTCTCAGCTTATTGTTTCTGTATTAGAGACTGATTTTTGCTCCGCCAAAATCACACATTCCACAAGCAAAATAAATTATTCCCGTTATTTTAAGCCACTATGTTTCGAGGTGTTTTGCCATGCAGCAACAGCTCACACAAAGACTCCCTATCAGAAGAGCACAAAGACGCTTGTGATGGGCTGTTCTCTTTGTAGAGGCAAATACTAAGTGGCACCAAAACAGAGACGAGAAAGCACAACCTTTATCTGAGCTTAACACCTCCTTCCCCACCAACCCCATACCCTATCGTCACCTGGACTCTCCAGCCCTTACTATGACCTCACAAATACTGGAGCAAAACCAGTTCCACCTCACTCCTTCCGCTCAGAGAGGAGGAGAAAGAAGAAAAGTTGAAACTAAAGTGACAAGAAGAGTGTCTTATCTAGCTATACCTACCACTGTGCCTAAGGCGGTAGGAACTTTTTTTAAGTAACTATATTAAATATTGAACTCCAGGTAGCATTTTTTTCTCACGTGTATGTATTACCAATGGTGAATTTTTGAGTGTGTTTGTTTGTTTTCTAATATTGAACAAATAAGTAAATAGATTGTGGATAATAAGAACAAGGTTTCTCTCTGTTGGAAAAGCAGTTATGAATACAGAAAGAGAATATCAGAATGATCCCTGTGAAACTGTATTGGAATTAGAGGTATCAGTATGAACCCTATTTTTTGTTGGATAAATAGGAAGATAAATAAGATATATGGAGGTATGATAGATGTTAAATAGATACTTACAGTAGTTACAGATGGATGGATGGATATATGTATTTTATATGTATATTTAATATACTATATAAGATAGATAGATAGGTCATGTAGTAGCTTTGTCCAATGAAAGGGCCTAGTACCAATGAGCACACACACAGTGGTTGCTAAAAACCATTTCTACAATAAATGAAACCAGGGTTCCCTGAAGATGGCTGATTCTAGGTCTGGGGTTGTAAACCATTGACTAAAATAAAAATTCATGAATTCATATTGGTTAAGTAAATCAAGTAGAAGGTAAGCTCTTCCTTACAGGGGAATGCTGACTAATAAATGTAAAGGTAACTATGTAATTAGAAAACCACCATCTTGCAAGCATCACTATAATCACTGATTCAGGCAAGAATCATCAATGAATGTTAACACCACTGAGTGAGAGTTGGATGATAAATAAGGTGTTGGCATAGCTCAAAGATTCTCACTGACCGTACTCATTAGTAATGTCAGTGGAGAAACCGACAGGCCCCACCTTAGTCAAGTGATGGCATTCACAGCACCAGCAGCAGGAAAAGTCGGCATCATGGGCCTCCGGACATAACGCTCTGAGAGGGGTCAGCGCCCTTCCAGTGCCCAAAATGCAGAACCTGAATCTGCTCAGTTGTGTCCAACTCTGAGACCCCATGGACTGTCGCCTGCCAGGCTCCTCTGTCCATGGGACTTCCCAGGCAAGGACACTGGAGTGGGTTGCTATTTCCTTCTCCAGGGGGTCTTCCCGACCCAGGGATCGAACCCCAGTCTCCCATGTCTCCAGCATTGGCAGGCAGATTTTTTAACACTGTGTTAGCTGGGAAGCCCCAGAAAACATTAAACAGACTGAAACTAAGAAACAGACTATAAAACTATGGCCTCAAGGCCTCAAAATATGTCAAGGTCACAAAAGACAGGGAGAAAAAAAAAAAAAAAGCCCAAGGAACTGATACCTATTAAAGGAGCCTAAAGGGAGATGTTAACAGTGATCTTAAGGTGGATCCTGGGCCAGAAAAAGAGAGAGGAATCATTAGTACAATATGAGAAACTAAAGTAAGGGCTGGAGAATACAACATTATAGTAATATTAAACCCCTGATTTGTATCACTGTACTGTGGTTATATAAGAGAATGCTCTTGCTTTGGGGGGAAATATACTGGAGGTACTTAGGAACAAAAAAGCATCATGTCTGTAACTTATTCTCAAATGGTTCCAAAAAATTATATGTACATATGCTAATATATTTTACATTATATACACATAAAGGAAGCAAAGTCAGGAGAAGCAAAAGAAAGAAGGAGGTGGGGGAGGAAAGGGAGGAGAGGAGAGAAAAAGAGAAAAATAAAGCAATGTGGTTAATATTTGGGGAATCTGAGTAAAAGGTGTAAGGGAAGGCTTTGATTCTTCCTGCAACTTTCAAGGATGAAATTATTTCAAAGTAAGTGTCTTACAATTATACAGACATGGAATGATGAAAAATATTCACTTAATAACAAAACAGGTTAATTAAAATGCTACATATTAACTTTTAACAATAGTTAAAATGAAAAAATACAGAACAGCATGGACCAATGGGATAGATGCTGAAACCATGTCAAGTGAAAAAGGCAAGTTAGACAATGTCATGGACAGTTCAGTATCATCTGCAATTTAAAACAAATATGGGAAATATGACTGTAAGATATTTTGTGAAATTCTTAGTATTTTTTTAACATGAAGATCCCACATTTTCATTTCTGACTGGGGCTTAAATTATGTGCCCCATAAATTATTGTAATATTTTATTTCTTTCATAACAACCAAAATGAATTAGTTATTTCTGGATAGTATATATCCAGGTGTTCACTATATTATTCTATGTACTTTTCAGTATTTCAATATTTTTTTCTGTTTAAAAAGGATCTTTCCTTAAGTTCATCTTAAGATGTTAATATAGCTTTAGCCTGTGGTGATAAAACCAGAAAAAAGGAGCAAAAACAACCCAACAGTCAACATTTCAAAGTCTTTTTTTAAAGCTTGTTATATTTATTTTTCTATCATTTTCATTTAAGGAAAAATAATGTCACCTATATAAAAACATAATTTCACGATAAACCCCTTGATTTTCTCTTCCGACCAAATTGATCTCCCTTCTTTCCTGTAAATCGAAGGCAATGGCACCCCACTCCAGTACTCTTGCCTGGAAAATCCCATGGATGGAGGAGCCTGGAAGGCTGCAGTCCATGGGGTCGCTGAGGGTCAAACACGACTGAGCGACTTCACCTTCACTTTTCACTTTGATGCATTGGAGAAGGAAATGGCAACCCACTCCAGTGTTCTTGCCTGGAGAATCCCAGGGACGGCAGAGCCTGGTGGGCTGCCGTCTATGGGGTCACATAGAGTCGGACACGACTGAAGTGACTTAGCAGCAGCAGCAGCAGCAGCAGCAGTGCATCGGAGAAGGCAATGGCACCCCGCTCCAGTACTCTTGCCTGGAAAATCCCATGGATGGAGGAGCCTGGTGGGCTGCAGTCCACGGAGTAGCTGAGGGTCAGACACGACTGAGCGACTTCACTCTCACTTTTCACTTTCATGCACTGGAGAAGGCAGTGGCAACCCAGTCCAGTGTTCTTGCCTGGAGAGTCCCAGGGACGGGGGAGCCTGGTGGGCTGCCGTCTGTGGGGTCACACAGAGCCGGCCATGGCTGCAGCGACTCAGCAGCAGCGGCAGCATGCCAGTGCACCATCAATTCTAATACCAGGAAAGGAAGAAAGAAAAAACCCAGTTTTCTTCTTTCAGTGTAGTTTTCAAAAGGGAAAAAGTAATTTACTGTTCCTTCAACCAAGCAGTTCTCTCCTATTATTTGAAAATATATTCTGGTTCCAGGAACATACAGATCCCTGTTCTTATTTTTCGTACTGGCTTGCCCTTTGCATTGCTGGGTATCTTTGATGATGAGCATGATGATTCACAAGTCATAGAGGAAAGTTTTCAGAGTATCATGAGACAATGAGGAAAAGGCAATCAAAGTTGGAAATACCCTGGGAATATCTTGGGCCATTTAAAACAATTTAAATTAGACCACTACTTCATTGCAGTTGATGTTCTTATAAATCTACCAACAAACATCTCCACTGACCAGTTCCTAGTTCTTTAGACTCTCTGTGCGCCAGAAATACTAACTCCCCACACGCCATGCCCCACTCCTACCTTCCACAAAGATGGTGCCACAATTAGAAAAGCATCAGTGCTTGCAATATTAAGTGCGCCAATCTTTAATTCATTAACAACTCTGGGTTGTTGCATTCATTCATTCTGACAACAAATATTTATGAGATGAGATGAACAGACATAACCCAAATAAGCAGTAACCAAAAGGCATAGGAGGTGCTAACCTCAAGGCTACCTTACAGAAGTCATGTGCCAGTGGAGCAAGAAGAATAAGCGCAAGCATCACCTGAAACCAAACCCTAGTAGAAGAAGCCTCCGCAGGCCGACTTTACATACACTGCAGTCTCGTTTCCAAGGATTTTATGAAAAATGACAGCAGCGACAAAATTCAGTACACAAGTTTCATATGAAGAGTAAACTTGAGTGTCAGCCCCTTCTTTGTCATCCAAAGCTGCTTTTACACAAAACTCCTATATCCTCCTATAGCCCCATAAAAAAGTTACTTTTCATCAGGGGCATGAAAAGGCCTGGCTATCACGCTTTGAAAAGCAAGAATTTTTATTAATCCTAATCATTATCTTTATTGCTTTATGGTATACCTTAGGTAACTGTTTGATTTTTATTAACATTGACAATAATCATTAATTCTTAGTGGTAGTCTGGAATCATTTCCCTCCACAGTTAATGGTCTTCCCCATAAATGACATGCATGAAAAACATCTGGGGCACCTAATACTTTTATGGAGGATCCATGAACATAAAACTATTAATGTTTATCTTTTAAGTGTAATTATCATATTTCTCACATAAATGCTTATGGTTGAACATATCAATTAAAACTAGATTCATAATTTTCATGTTTCAAATGAATTTAATTGTGTGAAGAAAATCTATCGTATGCCCTCTTGAATATGTCTTTCAGGAGGCATTACTCCACCAATTCTAGAAAAGGTTGTGGAATATGAGATGATTCCTTCTGTGAACAAATCCAATCCTATGGGCAGCTGCCATCAACTGGCATACATGTACTACCATAGGTAAAATAGATAGCTAGTGGGGAGATGCTGTAAAACAGGGAGCTCAGCTCGGTGCTCTGTGATGACCTAGAAGGGTAAGATGGGGTGGGGTGGGGTAGGAGGGAGAGAAATTATGTATACTTATGGCTGATTCATGTTGGTGTACAACAGAAACTAATACAACATTATAAAGCAACTATCATACAAGTAAAAATAAATTTTAAAAGACTGGAGCAGCCATGCTTGTTCAGATTATTTTAGGTCTAAGAGATGAACTTTGTTCATGTTTAGAAAACTAAGTTCAACTTACCTACAATATTTTTAATTTAAAAAAATCCCTATTAAAATTTTTTTCATACTAATTAATCTATTTTCTTATTAATAAGTAATACTAAGGATAATGTTAAAAGTAACACAGTTTCCCAAATGACACCTGAAGTGAGTAGGAAATAACAAATATAAGAGGAAATTAATGAAATAGAAAACTGAGAAACAGCAAAAGAATCAGCAAAGCTGGAAGTCAGTTCTTTAAGATTGATAAAATTGATAACCACAGAGCAATACTGATCACGATGAAAAGAAGACAGAGAAAACAGCAATTATCAATATTAAGAAGAAAACAGTGACCATCATTACAAATTGCACAAAAATGAAGCGCACAAATAGGGGGTAGCATAAACAACTTTATATCAATAAATCTGACAACCTGGATGAAACAGACAAATTCACTTAAAGATACAACTTACCAAAACTGACACAAAAAGAAACCAAAATGTAAATAATGTTGTACTTGTTAAAGACATTGAATTCATAATTAAACAACTTCTCTGAAGAAAACTCTAAAACTAAATGTCTCCACAGTTAAATTCTTCCAAAAACTAATAAAAGAACTAAAGCCAGTCACACACTTTTAGAAGATAAGGAAGAGAGTATTTCCCAGCTCATCGGATGAAGTCATTTTAATCTTGGTACCAAAATCAAAGACAGGAAAAGAACATTATAGGTCAAAATTCCTCCAGAATATCGATATAGGAAAATCTTTAAAACAAATATCAAATCACTTGGAAATATATAAAGAAAGATAATACACTATAACCGGTAGAATTTACTCCACAGATTAAAGGCTGGAAATCAATTAATGCTGTTCACTGTATTAACAGATGAAAGGGGGACATTCAAATGATCATTTCAGCAGATGCAGACAAAGCATCTGACACATCCATTTATGGCTGAGTACATAACCCATTTGCGTTATATCACCCATTTATGTGGAAAACTTCTCAGCATGCTAGGAAGAAAAGAGAACTTCCTCAGCCTCTGTGTGTACAAAATATTGATAAGACTTTGGTCTGAACTGTATTTGTGATGTTTAGCAGAATTCTGATTATCAATTTCTAGAAATAAGATTTCAATAATGAAAAACATATGGAATAGCTGGAAAGAAATGGGCTTTGGGCTTCAGAATCAGCAAGTACTTTATTTCACATTCTATCCAAAGTTCACAGTTATAAGTTCTATAAATTTAGGAGCAGATTCAGAGTTTTGCAAAAGGGCCAATTAAAGATGACTAAGATCTTCTGAATTCCGGCTGAGTGGAGAGTGAGGCCCAACAAATTCATTAAAAAGAGACAAAGCACCGAGCAACAACAGCGGTTCAATGGTGTAAAGCACACCTATGATGCTGCCTGCAATAAGAATTCGTAATTTTGCTTTGGGAAAAACATACTCTCCAAATAGAAAATTTCTGCCTCCTTGGTTTCTAAGATCTACACAGCTTTAAAAAAAAAAAGGAAAAAGAAGATGCTCTGACCTACACCAGTATGCATGTACTGTACTAGACATTAAGGGTGTTTGTTGACTCTCTATATTCATAACATGGGGTGCATTTTTAATGTTGCAGTTCTTACCCTGATAATTAAACCAAGGTCAAGAATAAAAGTGTATAAAGGTTCAGAAAAATTCCACTTTACGATGGCTCTCTGCCTTCTGACTGGAGAATGGAGAGAATGAGAGTAGGTAGCTACGTTCAGGTCTCTGGAGAGGACTGCCAGAGAGGACTGTCAAAGCAGGAGCGTCATTCACGCATCCAACTCAAGCCACTCCTCCTAGCTTGTCGTAATACCCTTCCCCCCAACCCTTAAGTGTCCCAGCCTGTCCTTCCTCCAGCAAACACAACTGAACAAACTTTTGTGCCCTACATCAGACTGAGGACCGAGGGAATTTTAGGTGTTTCAGAAAGAACACACACAGAGACCAGTCAGCAAGGCACAATCTGCTCCCTCTTCAGCGAACGCAAACCTCACACGGCCGTCAAGGTCCCACTTGCAGGTCGCTTCCTGTGAGCTGCTTTTCTGGAGCCCCCAAAGTCTCTGACCTTCTTCCTCCCATCACTGCCCACACCCCGTCACTGCCCGCACCCCGTCACAGCTCGCCTGTGATCCTGTGGTGAGCTGCGGTTGACCTCCAGGGTGCGTGTGGGATTCGCTCTGGGTCTGTCTACCTGGAAGTCTTCCCCCGGGGCTCAGCACAGCACCCTGCAGGCAGCCACTGCTCCCCGGCCTTTCCATTTCAGTCAGGAACTCAAGAGAGGACTATGGTTATCAGCAAGTCGAGGGAGCCAAAGTCCCGCTCCCCGTCCTTCCACCCATCACATTACATGTAAATCCAAACTTCACTTTACCTGGCTTATTGCTGTAAACTCAGCATTGATCTGGCAAAAATAGCAACATTGCGAGGACACTGTATCACATGCTATGCTTCAGATTAGAAACTATTAAGATGACACATTAAAACCCAAATGCCATTTCATCAACTTAATTTTCCCCTGTCACACTTCAAAAGGGAATTTCTATTTTAGAACCACAGCATCAAATGCAAATGACTACGGTTTTTAATACTATTATTGTTATTATTACTATAACCATCAACACTATTATTACAACAGATTTTTTTTTCCTTTTGCTCCTACTGATTTGTTAAAATTAACTTCACTTTTGGCATGGATGATCAGCGTCCGTTTTTTCAAGCTCAACACAAATATTCTCCTACAAACTATCCCCAGTGGCTCAGTGGTTAAGAATCTGCCTGCAATGGCGGAGCTGCAGGTTCAGTCCCTAGGTCAGGAAGATCCCTGGGAGGAGGGCATGGAAACCCACTTCATTATTTTTGCCTGGAGAATCCCATGGACAGAGGAGCCTGGTGGGCTACAGTTCCATTGTGTCGCAGTTGGACATGACAGAAGAAACTTAGCAAGCACACACGCATGCATGCTTATTAATACTGATGAACGCAAGCACACCCAAGGAATAAATCCGACTGCCACCGAGCAGATACTGGAATTTACATCTATTGCTTTTGATCTCCATGAGGTCAAGGACCACACATGAATGTCACATTTGTGTTCTTAGCAGACAGCAGAGCGCCTGGCACATAGTAGGTACCCAATCAAAGTTTGTGGAATGGATGCCCTTCAGTTAGTCTTGGGCAGATGAAAAGATGACTCAAGAATTTAAAAAGGAATGTGCTGAGATCTCAGTCTTCCACAACCTCTGAACTTCCTTGCTGGGCTTCCCTGGGGTGCGTGCCTTTGCTGAGCCTGTCCTGGTGGATAGAACAGTTCAGAGGTCAAGTGCAAGTGGAAGGGTACACACAGAACACAGCTGCAGACCCTTGCACCACTCAGCACACAAAAAGATGAGCAGTAAATGTTTGTTCAGTTAGAAGTGGACATGGAACAACAGACTGGTTCCAAATAGGAAAAGGAGTATGTTAAGGCTGTATATTGTCACCCTGCTTATTTAACTTATATGCAGGGTACATCATGAGAAACGCTGGGTTGGAGGAAGCATAAGCTGGAATCAAGATTGCTGGGAGAAATATCAATAACCTCAGATATGCAGATGACACCACCCTTATGGTAGAAAGTGAAGAAGAACTAAAGGGTCTCTTGATGAAAGTGAAAGAGGAGAGTGAAAAACCTGGCTTAAAAATCAGCATTCAGAAAACTAAGATCACGGCATCCGGTCCCATCACTTCATGGCAGATAGATGGGGAAACAGTGGAAACAGTGGCTGACTTTATTTTTCTGGGCTCCAAAATCACTGCAGATGGTGATTGCAGCCATGAAATTAAAAGACGCTTACTCCTTGGAAGGAAAGTTATGGCCAACCTAGACAGCATATTAAAAAGCAGAGACATTACTTTGCCAATAAAGGTCCATCTAGTCAAGGCTATGGTTTTTCCAGTAGTCATGTATGGATGTGAGAGTTGGACTATAAAGAGAGCTGAATGCTGAAGAACTGATGCTTTTGAACTGTGGTGTTGGAGAAGACTCTTGAGAGTCCCTTGGACAGCAAGGAGATCCAAACAGTCCATCCTAAAGGAGACCAGTCCTTGAGTGTTCATTGGAAGAACTGATGCTGAAGCTGAAACTCCAATACTTTGGCCACCTGATGTGAAGAGCTGACTCACTGGAAAAGACCCTGATGCCGGGCAAGATTGAGGGCAGGAGGAGAAGGGGACGACAGAGGATGAGATGTTTGGATGGCATCATCGACTCGATGGACACGGGTTTGGGTGGACTCCGGGAGTTGGTGATGGACAGGGAGGCCTGGCGTGCTGTGGTTCATGGGGTTGCAAAGAGTTGGACAGAACTGAATGACTGAACTGAACTGAACTGAAATGTTTGTTCAGTTCAAAAGTGTATATTGTTCTGAGACCCACTAGCTGAGCTTTCATTCCTGGGAAGCTGTTTATTACCAGGGAATCAACCAAGGTCATAACTATGGATCAGGAACTGATAACATTACTGGGTAAGCTGATATCCCTTTCATGCTACAGACAAGTGTGCTGTCTTTGCAGACATTTTAATTAATATCTGCAAAGGAAAATGAAGTCATGATTCACACATTTCAGTAACATTTATTGAGTCCCAATTCAGCTGCGTGAGGAGTTGAGTATACAAAAATTAATAATTCACAATCCTTCGCCCGCATGGGGCCATGTCTCTGCTATGAGCATGCATGCCCAGAGTGTCTGGAGTGGGGCAGGACCTGCTGGTCCACATGCAGGTCTAGGTTCTTTATGTTTCTCATTTCCCCACACTGAGTTGGGTTCTACTGTTTACAGACATATGTTTTTTATAAAACAAAGCCCCGCAACCCAAAGCACCTACTTCCTGCAGTGTTAATTTATGCATACATGGTGTACATACAGAGATGGAGGACCAGGTTAGAACAGGCATAAACTGTTCTTTCTGGGCTTCCCAGGTGGCTCAGTGGTAAAGAATCCACCAAAGCAGGAGACACAGGAAACGCAGGTTTGATCCCTGAGTGGGGAAGATCTCCTGGAGAAGGAAATGGCAATCCATTCCAGTATTCTTGCCTGGAAAATCCCATGGACAGAGGAGCCTGGTGGGGTATAGTCCATGGGGTCACAAAGAGTCGGACGTGACAGCTTGCGTGCACATGGTGCACTCACAAACTGTAGGGGAGGTGGAGGGCATTTCAAGGGCAGTCTTCACCTCGTACATGGACTTTGAGGCTAACCCCTCCACCAGATGTGCAAAGCACTTTGAACACACAGGACCTGGATGAAGGGGTAAGCCTGATGCCATGCAGGCTTGCAGAGGATGTTATATACAGCCTGTCCCTTTATTATCCAACAACTTGTTTCCAACATATCATACACCGAACAATGCTTCTATTGATCTCCTGCTAGAAACCTGATTTCTTTCCTCTACTTATATTAACAGATTAAATACTTTTTCAAATAAAATCAAATCTCTGAAGTCAAACCAATCAGGATGATGCTCATATATGTAAACCTCCAAAACCTCAAGACAAAGGCATTCTAGTGGATATGCCCCGCGTGCATGCTCGGCCCTTCAGTTGTGTCCAACTCTTTGTGACCCCATGGACTGTAGCCCACCAGGCTCCTCTGTCCATGGGATTTTCCAGGCATGGATTGCCATTTCCTCCTCCAGGTGGATGTGCTGATCCAGGTCAGTTTCTACCCAGTTTCCCTCTGGCTCCTATGGGCTCCATGCTCAGGGTATAAGTGACATACAAGGCTGTCCTGGACTCTCTTGAGCATGGTAGACGTCTGCTTCCTTGAAGGAAACGGGTTGAAACCTACACCTTTCATCTTCCTACTTTTCATCATGTCCCTGCTTCGGTAGACAGATACTGACTTAGGGGCAACAGCTAGAAGGAGTTGAATAATTAAATAATTTTCACCAGAAGGAGGTGAATAATTAAACAATTTTCCAAAGGATACCAAGTTAGAAGCCTCTGAGTTGGATGAAGCTGGAAGCAATCCAGCCTCGGAGCCTGCCCAGGAATCTAAACCTTTCAAATAGGAAATGTCCTGCTCAGAGAACCATGCATGTACACAGAGATGTCACAGAGAGCATAAGAGGCTATTTCATGCTTCAGGGTCCATCAGGCTATTGCAGGACAGATGTTCTAATGGGAGAAAGGAAATGAAAGCTTCCGCCTACGTAACTTCATGAAAACCTCAAAATGACAGTAAACTAGCACCATGTCCATCTTTTTAGTATGCACAACATGAAACCTAGGATCCTTCCTCAAGCACAAGTTTCCTAAAGTTCTTTGTCCACACAGATATTTGCAAGTGATACTTATAGGTCATTTTCACACAGAATGTACTCATCTAATTTTATTTAAAAAACTATAATAAACTAGACTTTGTCTGCCAGTATCCAGAGGAACTTGAAAGTCTCTGATAGATAAAATAACCTTGCTTTAAAAGTTCAGTGATTGTATCTGCATAAACTAAATGAGGTGGTTTTTTTTTCCAAAAATCATCACTCTTTAGATAAATAAGGAAAGTCCAATGTGTTCTTCAATAGGAAACACAGAAAGAAGACAGAAAATGAGACAATTTCTCTGGCAGGATTTGGTGATTTGCTGGATAATAAACTAATAACTCTACTGTGGCTTGTGATGATCCAACCTATGTTCCTAACTACAACAAACCCAGACAGCATATTAAAAAGCAGAGACATCAGTTTGCTGACAGAAGTCCGAATAGTTAAAGGTATGGTTTTTCCAGTGGTCATGTATGGATGTGAGAGTTGGACTGTGAAGAAAGCTGAGCACCGAAGAATTGATGCTTTTGAACTGTGGTGTTGGAGACGACTCTTGAGAGTCCCTTGGACTGCAAGGAGATCCAACCAGTCCATCCTAAAGGAAATCGGTACTGAGTATTCATTGGAAGGACTGATGCTGAAGCTGAAACTCCAATACTTTGGCCACCTGATGCGAAGAGCTAACTCATTAGAAAAGACCCTGATGCTGGGAAAGGTTGAAGGTGGGAGGAGAAGGGGACGACAGAGGATGAGATGATTGGATGGCTTCACCGACTCAATGGACACAAGTTTGAGCAAGCTTGGGAGTTGGTGACGGACAGGGAAGCCTGGCGTGCTACAGTCCATGGGGTTGCAAAGAGTCAGACATGACTGAGCGACTGAGCTAACCTGAAGACATTTTGAGCTTTGATTTAAGAAATAGCATGGGTAAATGGAAGTAAAAAATCTGCTTAGTAAGAGAAAATTCATAACCGATTATGCCACATAATGGAAATTAAGTCCATGGACCAACTCAATTCAAGAAGAAATCATTGTATCATTAAGTCTGAGTGCTGCCTCCTTTCATATGACTTTACACTAACTTAGGTTGACCTCACTTGTATTTTAAAAAACCGATCAGTTTCTTGTTCCTGGGACTTACGCTAATCATCTGAAAAACCACTTTACTTAAAGTGTAGCTCCTTATAGAAAAATGTCCTCTTAGAACAAAGCATTTTCTGATATCACATGGCTTTGTCTTCACTTTACTTAGATTCAAGTTCATAGTGCAACGAAATAAAAAGCAATTGAAAACTTTTAAAATAAATATGTTTGGATATAATATTTTACAATCAAAATAGCTTTCAAATAGCATTTCTAAACAACTGAAGAGGCTGGAACGCCGACAAAGATCTGAGAATGAGCATCACTTTAAAATATAGTTTGACATGTTCAGTGAAGGGGAACCAGAGGCAGATGCACTATTATACATTTAGAATTTTAATTTTTTTTTTGAATGAGCATATAACTTCTTTATATGTTTCAAATTCAGGAAAAGCAGAAAATCCTGGGATATTAACATAGACAAACTACTTTCAGGATTCCACAATGACTGCCACAGACCTGCACACCAGCATCTCTGTAAACTTAAGGGAAATGTTGACTCTGAGCTAAGAGAGTGTTCGATGTCCAGGTGAAGTCGATAGGAGGAGCTCAGTTTACCCAAACCCTGTGCCGTCCCACTGGGAAAGGATAAAAGGATGGTTCCTATCGGAAGAATGAAACAAAATGATTCTCTTCCCAAGGATTGCAATCTGTTAATAAGAAAGACAAGCAGAGGTGAACAAACAGCTGGTTCCCATGAAGGGCTGTGCAGCACACCCAGTAATGCGTGGTCAAAGTTCAAGGTCAGCTGCATTGTCGGCTGCGTCTTCAACATGGCTGCTGCAGGCTGCTCCCACACTAGTCAGAGTCCAGCCTGAGCCCTGACCCCAGCCACGGATACCATGTGGTCAACTGAACGTGCCACGAGCTGGTTATTTTCTCATTTTTATTGGAGTACAGTTGCTTTACAAGGGTGTGCTAGTTTCTGCTGCTCAGTCAAGTGGATCAGCCACACATACACATATACCCCTCTCTTCTAGGCTCTATTCCCACATAGGTTGTTACAGAGCACTCAGAGACTCCCCTGTGCTATCAAGTCAGCTCTTACTAGTTATCTTTTATATATAGTAGAACTTGTTTTAAGAAGGCAGAAGAAAATTCTCCAGCATGTGCGCTAGGCCCCTTCCCCTCCTTCCGTCCATCCCTTCCTCTTTCGTTCCCCCTCCTTCCCTCTGTCTCTCCCTCTTTCTCTCTTTCACTTAACTCCTACATCTCTGTACTCTGGGACCAACAAGGCTTCTGATGAAAGGTGATCTGTGACTGGGGTTCCAAAGTGTTGATTAATGCCTGTACCTGCTATGCAGATCCATGGGGGGAGGGGAAGACCAGCCTAAGGGCTTTCATGTTTCTTTAAAGTGCCAGCATTTGATGGGCAAAGTTTCCCACTGGGACCTTAGAAGTTAGCTTCAAAATGCAAGCTCAAATGTATGTAATTTCCAGTCTACATTCTCAAGGACATGCCCCATGTCTAGAAGGCTTTCATGAGACCTGAGAGGTGCATGCTTATAACTGTCCTCATAGCACATCTGGGTATGATTTAGTAACCTGCCTAAGCTTTTGCATACTCAAGTTCCAACTCAAGTTTAAGATCTGGAATTGAAATTCATATAAAAGAGCATTTAAAGTTACTGAATGAGTCTGCCTTTTTTTTTTTTTTTTAATTTCACAATTTTGGCAATGGTTCACAGTTTCAAGACACTGAATAAGTATGGATTATCGTGAACCCAGGATCAGCCTGCTTTATAAAAAAAATCAACAAAATTAGAAAATAAACACAATGGTGTCCTCCTACCTCATTACCTTTGGTTGGTTGAGGCCTTGAGTGCATGATGGGTCAGGTGCTAAGAACCTCCATTCACTGAATAGTAGTTGTTTTTGTTGTTGCTTACTTGCTCAGTTGTGTCTGACTCTTTATGACTCTACAGACTATAGTTCACCTGGCTCCTCCGTCCATGGGATTCTCCAGGCAAAATATTGGAGTGGGCTGCCATTTCCTCCTCCAGGGGATCTTCCCGACCCAGGGATCAAAGCTGGTCTCCTACATCTCCTCCACTGGTAGGCAGATTCTTTTTCACTGAGACACCAGGGAAGCACATTCACTGAATAGTTGTTGAGCTCAAACCACTTGCTGGGATATCAAGCAAGGCAGTCTGCATGCTCTGTCCACAAAGAGCTCTCAGTGTGGCCACCAAGGAAAGCCACAAGGTACCGCCCCTTTGAAGGGAGAGTAAGGTATTAGTTTCATGACTAAGAAGAGACTGGATCTTTCTGGCTACCAACCCAGGAGGACCCCAGCTATGAGGACTGGTTGAGATGCTGGAAGACCTCCCATGGATTCTTTGCTTTTCTTTTTCATTTCACCGAGTGCTTCATTAAAGCCACAGTTATTTACGTACACTGTTTAGAGATCACTGTGATACTTCTGTTGTTGTTTGATTTATAGAAACACACTCTAAGTAATTTGCATCATGAGGTTTGCTATGTACCCACTTCAGTCCACGGGAAACGAGATGCTCAACAGCACAGTCTTTGTGACTATAAATTAGGCACATTTATCTTCCTTAATTTAGCACTACAATCAGTGCATAGAGGATACAGCTGACTCTGCTCATTTTTCTCTTTGAGAAAGTGCGTTTCAGAAGATAGTTCTCCTCATTCCAGATTTTATGCTGATTAAGAAAAGAAAAAAACACACCAAGATTTGGTAACAGAGCACTCTCTAGTTTTATGGGGCAAGGAGCAAGCACTGCCAAGAGAATGTTGCACTGCAGAGGCGTCCTCTCTATTTACGGCCTTCCCCACGCTACACACACCAGAGCACTGCCTGCAGACTGTGCAAGGGGCCCGTCGGACGGTGCCGTCTTTCCTTGCTCAGGGACGGTACTATACATGGGACACCATGCCACCTTATAAACAGTCTGCCCAGCTAAACTGTAAGGACTAGGAGGGGAGGGTATGCGTGTCGCTCGGTCATGTCCAACTCTTTGCGACCCCATGGACTGTAGCCTGCCAGGCTCCTATGCCCATGGGAGTCTCCAGGCAAGAATACTGGAGTGGGTTGCCATTTCCTTCTCCAAGGAGGGTAGGGACTGCACCTCAAATTCATCCTTGTGTAGCACATACAAAACACCCATCAATGTCAGCTCCCCACTCTCAGGATCAGAGAAGGCAACTTCAAGAGTTTAAAGGGCTACACAGAAGGGCGGCAGGGGAAACAGCCTCCACGTGACCCTCTGGACTTCTGAGTTAATCAAGTTTTCCAATTAACTTTTCCATTGTGCTACACAGATCGTCTTGTTCTATTCATGATCATAACATACAGTTTCAATAATGTGGTTTTTTTTTATTATTGATGTTAAATATGCTCCTAGGAGTTGCACTGCAATGAAGTAATTTCATAGAAAGGCAAACCAGATTTGCTTGTCAGATAATAAATATATATGTTCATAATTAGAACAGATTTATATTTCCAGCGAGGAGCATCATGGAAAGAAGACAGCGGTATGGAAATTTTGTGCCCTGCAACAGCAGTGATGTATTTCGCCTGAGATCACTTTCAGACAGACACAATATTCTGAAAATTAAAGGTGTGGGGAGGAGTTGAAGAAAGTTCTTTTGAGGACCCATCAAGAAAGCAATGATCTTAAACCACAGGTGGTGGTATTTAGGGTAAGCGTTTGAAAGAGTCTTAAACATGAGCCTTGTTTGTAGAGCAGATAACTAATGGTGGCTGGAGGTGTTAGGAATAAGCTAGTCCTGGGAGCGAGATAGGCTTTAATACGTGTGTCAACCTGGCTGAGCATCCTGAACTTCCTTGGGTCTGAGACCTCCACAAAATGTTCAGCAGGCACTGCAGGCTTGGGGAGGAAGCCCCAGCGTCTCTAGGGAGCCAATCACTCCTCTGGAATGGTTCAGAAGGATCGCACAAGGAGCTGGAAGAGGCTTACGTATACGACACAGCAGACTGAGGACCAGATGCCCTGCTTGAAGTCTCCCCATCAGAAGCTGGGCTTCTGGTTCCCCATGCTTCTCCCAACACATCACTGGAGGGGACAGTGATGTCTCGATCAAGCCTGTGGTTCTCTTTTAGTCCCGTGGGTTGACCTTTGACACGGATCTATCAACTGCACATTTTCAGGTCTAGAAGGTGAATACATTTATGTGAGTTTTCAGGAAGTGCTGAATGTCAGAAATGGTTCTGAGAAGGCTCCTCTGTGACCCAGCACACCAGGAGCTCCAAAGGCAATTCCTGAAAGCAACAGAGGGGTCTACAGGACTTAGAGGGGCTGCACGAGTATCTGTAAGGGCCCGCGGACAGGGAGCAGAGGATCGGGGCAGGCCAAGTCAGAGGAGGAAAGTCCCGACCAACCTCCACCCCGGGAAGGGGCAGGGATGCAGGGGGCTTAGCCTCACAATGAGGCAGCGCTAGCCCAGGGACAACAAGAGAATAGATCCCGCGACTTTCTAGATGCCTTGCGTTGACAGTAGATGTTTGCATACAGATGGTTACCTTGTTAGAGCTTCCCTCTTCTTCCCGACCCACAGGAGAAGAGGCCTGCACTCCAGCGCTCAGAAGGGGCCCGATGGGAAGAAGCACTTTCAGCCCCAGGCAGGGAGGGCCTCTGCCTCTTACTGCCTAAGGGAGAGGGCCCAGCGCCTGGCTCCAAGTCCTTCTGGTACATTCCTTTTGCTCTCCCATCAGACAGGAAGCTTTGCCAGGCCTCTTAGGGAAAGCTGTGGCTTCCAGCATCACCCAAACCTGCTGGAATTGGAGTGTTTAATTCCGGGGAGAAGAGACACAGATGGAAGACCACCTTCTCGCATCCTCTCTGTCAGCTGAGCTTTCCACCTACATCTGCTGCTTATGTCTTATTTCCCAAATGGCTCTGAATCCGGGAGAGGAAGAGACTTTACACCCTGCCTAAAACCTGACACCTTAATGTCTGGAAAAGGGAGGTCACCCAATGCTGAGCATTGGCACTGGGAAGGCAAGGGCCACCTCCAGCATGGGTGGCATTCTTTGCTCCAGAGCCATGGAGACACCTCAGAACGCCCCTCAACCAGGTGTTTGCAGCAGCACCACTGCCACTGAACCGCCTCTGCAACATGAACTACAAGCTGTTTGTTATTCCTGTTCCTGCATACTGGACATGGGTTGTGTTTTCTAGAGAAACTCTTTCTTACCGTACTTAGCCAGATGGCTTCTCTCTCTCACTCGTTTATTCGTTCACTGTACAAATATTTAATAAGCAGTTTATAACCAAGTGGGAGAGGAAGCAGCAGATATTTTCCTTAATGAACTTCTTTAAATGTATTAAGTACTGAGCATAACATAGAACCATGAGCCCGACTGAGGACATATTCTCAGTACACTCATGGCTACACAAAAACTCAAACATTCTCTGAGAATCGCAGGCCATCCCCCATGAATGAGGGTGGTGACTGTATGTTCCATCTGATGGCGGAGAACTCTGAGGGATCCTAGCACCACCGTGGGTGTTCCTAGGACCCTACAAATAGCCCCATACTGGAAGGCATACAGTCTGTTCCCAAACTCCATCACCACTCTATCCTGAATACACTTAGGATTTGAATACACTTTAGGTTTTTCCTTTCCACTGAAGGTTATCAGAGAGTGAGATATACGAGTGCTCAACAACATGGAGGAAGGAATTGGGAACATTTGCTTGAAACAATCCAACTTCGAATACTCTTCCCAGTAAATAATACAGTTTCCTCACCCTTAATCAGCAGAAATGAAAGGAAGGAGATGGGATATAAGTCTATGAGTTCAAACAAAAACAAAAGCAGAAATAACTCCAAAATCAGGAAAGGAAAACACACATACTCACTGGCTGATCTTGGAGCATAGATAGATAGACAGACAGACAGGTAAATTGACAGGTCAATCAGTAGATAGATGAATGTCCAGGGAGAGAGCTAGAGAGAAAGAATTTTCCAAGATACTTGGAAAAGTAAGCATAATCCGACACTCTTGTGTTTTTCTTTCTTTCCTTTCCCCCCTTCTCATTCTTCCTATTGCTCAGAGATCACAGCCTTTCGGGAAAGGGAGTTGAGTATCAGCTGGGTGTTAATTAGAGGACTTGAGTTTGCTGGAACAGAAGGATTAGCGTGAGCCAGCCACACGATGCTCGGCTAATCCCTCACCTGAGGCACCGGAGCCACCAGGGCCTGGTGGGGCTGTGTGGGCAGGACTTCCCAGGAAATCAGAGGATCATTTCCTGACAGCTCCATCTGCTGAGTGCCAGCACCTGGCCTGCTTTGATGACGGGTTTTACCCTAATCAGACCACCCAGGAACTGAAGGGACAAGGAAGCCAGCTGAGCTTCTGAGAGATGTCCATGCTGCTACCAGGAGGATTACAGAATCAAGGCATTCTTGTTATCTGTCAAATCCTTGTACATTCCTACACAGGCGGGAGGAAATGCCATTTGGGCTTGTGCCTGTGAAGTTTGCAGCCTTGTGACGTCATGTTCTAATTTTTTTAGAACACCAAGGAGAAGTTCCACCACATGAACGGCACGAAGTCCAACCTCAACTTCTGAAGTCTCAGGGAAAGGAAAGGGAATTAGAGGGCATCCATTCTGTCTACAGATGCCAGCTCATGGGGAGAAATCACTGGACTTACGAAGTATGAACACACTAGTCAGAAAGGCAAATGCTCCTAAGGGACTAATGACCTTCATCAAGAAAGAGTTTCTTCCTTCAATAATTATTGGCACGTCCTGGTCAGAATGGCTGCTATCAAAAAGTCTACAAACAATAAATGCTGGAAAGGGTGTGGAGAAAAGGGAACCCTCTTACACTGTTGGTGGGAATGCAAACTAGTACAGCCACTATGGAGAACAGTGTGGAGATTCCTTAAAACACCGGAAATAGAACTGCCTTATGACCCAGCAATCCCACTGCTGGGCATACACACCGAGGAAGCCAGAATTGAAAGACACACATGTACCCCAATGTTCATCACAGCACTGTTTACAATAGCCAGGATATGGAAGCAACCTAGATGTCCATCAGCAGACGAATGGATAAGAAAGCTGTGGTATATATACACAATGGAGTATTACTCAGCTATTAAAAAGAACACATTTGAATCAGTTCTAATGAGGTGAATGAAACTGGAGCCTATTATACAGAGTGAAGTAGGTCATACATAAAAACACCAATACAGTATAGTAACACATATATATGGAATTTAGAAAGATGGCAATGACGACCCTATGTACAAGACAGCAAAAGAAGCACAGATGTAAAGAACAGACTTTTGGACTCTGTGGGAGAGGGCGAGGGCGGGATGATTAGAGAGAGAAGCGCTGAAACATGTGTATTACCATATGTGAAACAGATGACCAGTGCAAGCTCGATGCACAAAACGGGGCACTCAAAGCTGGTGTACTGGGACAACCCAGAGGGATGGAATGGGGAGAGAGGTGTGAGGGGGGTTCGGGATGGGGGACACATGCACACCCGTGGCTGATTCATGTCCATGCATGGCAAAAATCACCACAATATTGTAATTAGCCTCCAATTAAAATAAGTAAACTAATTTAAAAAAATAATTATTGGCATGTATTTTCTGCCCTCAGCCCAGACACGAGCTCGAGCTGGATCTGTGTGTGGTGTCTTCCACAATCAAAGTCAATGCAGGACATCCCAGTCTAAGTGGACCCTCAGACTCTCAGGTATGGGCCAAGGACATCTGCGATGATTTAATGGGCCCCAAACCCAAAAAGTAACATTCTGAAATGGTTATTTACATTCAGGAAGGAAAGAGGAGGAAAGTACAGTGTATTTCACGGTGCTCAGACATAAGAACCGTGGCGTGCTGGTCTGACAGGCAGGGAGACAAAGGAAGAAAGCAATTCACACAGATACACAGCAGCATAAAAAGAGACGAATGTATAAAGCTCATGTAATTAAAGTGAAATGAAGGTTCTTATCAGAAAAGATTCGTCCAACTCTTTTGCGACCCCATGGACTGCAGCCCGCCAGGCTCCTCTGTCCATGGGACTCCCCAGGCAAGACTACTGGAGTGGGTTGCCATGCTCTCCCCCAGTGGATCTGATCGACTCGGGGATCGAACCTGTTTCTCTTATTTCCTGCATTGGCAGGCAGGTTCTTACCACTGGCGCCACTTGGGAAGTGCCATATATACTTCTAATATATACTATACTCTCTCTATATGTATACATATGTATGTATGCTGCTGCTGCTGCTGCTAAATCGCTTCAGTCGTGTCCGACTCTGTGTGACCCCATAGACGGCAGCCCACCAGGCTCCGCCGTCCCTGGGATTCTCTAGGCAAGAACACTGGAGTAGGTTGCCATTTCCTTCTCCAGTGCATGAAAGTGAAAAGGGAAAGTGAAGTCGCTCAGTCGTGTCCGACCCTCAGCGACCCCATGGACTGCAGCCCACCAGGCTCCTCCGTCCATGGGATTTTCCAGGCAAAAGTACTGGAGTGGGGTGCCATTGCCTTCTCCGTATGTAAGTATATGTGTGTATAAATGTACATACACAAACACGTATGCAGAGAACCCTATTGGCTCTGTTTCTCTGAAGAACCCTAATACAAATGTTAGCCTTTTATTATTACTTTACGGCTAAGAAAGATGAGACATGCAAGGGGTCAATATTACATGCAAGATTCCATCTTGATTGACTGTTTCCACAAGGACCATCCTGTTTGATCTTGGATCCCAGAGAACTCGGGCAGAATGTCAAGAGGATGATCTACTTAAAACACACACTTGGTTGTTTCCTTCCCATCACAAAATAAATATAAATGTTTAGTTTAGCTTAAATGTAAATGTTTAAGATGCACTTAAGTAACATTTAACATTCTGATCACAAACTTCTTTACACTTAGCTCATTACTCACATAAACACAATGACGAAGTTCTTTGCTTCTCTTTTACTTTGTTGGTCCTCCTTTTCACTTGGTTAAAGAACCTAAGCCCCTTTCCGACACAATAGCTTCTTTCTGTTTAGATCAACACTGTACCGAAGGAGCATTTAAATATTTGCAACAAATTGGAACGAATTACCCAGAAACATCCAACTACGTGCAGCTTTGAAAAGGCTATGATATATTAAGGTAGAAACTAACAACTTTCTTTCATATTTCTTAACTCCAGACAGGGACAAATATAGCTATTTGTTAAAGCTAAGCTTCTGGAAACATTTGATATTCTATCTACTTCTGTATTAATGAAACACTTGAAATAGAAGAAGTTAAATTTACATTTCTTTCATAATCTGTTTATGGCATTAATAAGAATAACTTTGCTAGTGTGTCAATTTTCTCTTGAGGTAAATTTAAGTTGTTAAGAGTACATAAAAGCTTTATATTTAAGTCTTGTTCTAAACGATGACTACATTGTTCTGATGGGGCCTGCAGCATTGAGATGACAGTCAGATGTGTTCCAGTGTATTGAACTAAAAGCTAATTTAGGGAAAAAATATCCCTTCTTTCACAAACACTGAGATCTTAGATTTCTCATTAGAGTTCACCTCCAAATACATATACATCTGACATGGCAGATGACTCCAGCTATATTATTTTTTTACATTTTTTCCAGTTTTATTGAAAAATACTCGACATCACTGTAAAAATTTACAGTGTATAGCATGAAGGCTTGATTTACATCTACCATAAAATAAACCACAATAGGTTTAGTGAACATTCATCTCTCACATGGATACAGTAAAGAGGAAAGAAAAGGCCTCCTGTGATGAGAACTCCCAGGTGGCTCAGTGGTAAAGAATCTGCCTGGAACGCAGGAGATGTGGGTTCAGCTCTTGAGTCAGGAAGATCCCCTGGAGAAGGGAATGGCTTCCCATCCTAGCATTCTTGCCTGGAGAATCCCATGGACAGAGGAGCCTGGCGGGCTACAGTCCATGGGGTCACAAAGAGTCAGACACGACAGAAGCGACTTCACACACACATGATGAGAACTCTTAGAATCTTCTAAACAACCTTCCATCATGTGGCAACTCATGCTACTATATAATCTTAAATCAGGAGACCCTGACACTCCAGAGCTTCTGTCTATGTTTGCAAGAGAGTGCTCATGGGGTACGTGCATGCTATTCCATTTAATCTGTTACATGGACTTTCCTCTGTGATTATACATTTTTTAATCAGTTAAGTAATTAGAAAAATATCCCTCTTAAGTAGATAGAATTTCCGAGTTTTTCAAAATTATCTTCCAGATAACTTGTTTTCAGAAACCAAAACTAGAACTAGAACCAGGAGGCAATTCCACTTTATTTTGTTTTCCGTCTGTCGAATCCTCACCTTTGTTTCCTGACCACCACCTCCTCACTCCCTTTCTTCATGCTCCAGACTACTGCTGCTGCTGCTGCTGCTAAGTCGCTTCAGTCGTGTCCAACTCTGTGCGACCTGATAGACGGCAGCCCACCAGGCTCCCCCGTCCTTGGGATTCTCCAGGCAAGAACACTGGAGTGGGTTGCCATTTCCTTCTTCAATGCATGAAAGTGAAAAGGGAAACTGAAGTCGCTCAGTCGTGTCCAACTCTTCGCAACCCCATGGGCTGCAGCCTACCAGGCTCCTCCATCCATGCGATTTTCCAGGCAAGAGTCCTGATTACTAGGACTAGTCCAGATTACTAGGTCCATATTAAAGGGAATCAGAAAAGGTCTGCAGAGGCTGAAGACCCATCAGTGGAGAATGAGTATTTCCGGAATATTGCTTTGAAGCCCTGAATAGGGAAATGAGCTTCTACCTCTGTGGAGACCAAATCAGGAGAGTCAAGCCCCCTCTCTCCAAGGAGGGTCCCAGTGACAGCCAGTCATCAGGGTATGGACGGTGCATGGGAGTTCCTCTGGCAGTCAGAGCAAAAGAAACTGGCTCGATACTGCTCTAAATTCACAGGAACTGCCAAAAATTCCCCCAAAATTCCTTAGAAGATTCAGCAGCCATTCCTGCTACGAGAAGCTTTGCCTAAAAGATTTCTGTAGGGAGAAGTCTTTCAGGCAGTCTAATAAGTTACCATCCCATTGTCATGTTATGCTTATTAGAGCTGCCTTGCATGCCATGTGCAGTAAACCTTCCAATTTTATATAATCTCAATTACATGTAGTGGCAGAGATGGCTAACTACATATTACCATCCCTTTTCCCCTTCCTCTTTACTAACTGCACCCAAATTTTGTTGGATGAGGCAATGTACTCACTTGATAAGTCATATTTCCCAATTTCTGCAGTGACTACTCATGTGATTCAATCTCTTTCAATGAGATACAACAAGTTATCTGTTGGGGCATCTGAGGAAGTTCCTTAAGTAGAGAGTTACTCAGCTGGTAGCCCTTCTGTCCATTCCCCTCCTTCCTAGCAGGGAGAGCAACATGATGGCTGGAACTGCAGTAACTACCTTGTGACAATGAAGTAACTTTGAGGAACGAAGTTACACAATAAGAATCTGCCTGCAGTGCAGGAGACCCGGGGTTCAATCCCTGGGTCAGGAAGATCTTCCAGAGAAGGGAATGGCAATCCACTCAAGTATTCTTGCCTAGAGAATCCCATGGACAGAGGAGGAGCCTGGCAGGCCACAGTCCATGGAGTTGCAAAGAGTCGGACAGGACTGTGACTGACAGGACTACTACTAAGGATGGTAACAGAAAGAATGAGCCTGAGGCACTGGTGACGTCATGGCTAAACAGCCTGTTGAGATCAATCAACTGGTCAATCTTTTAAACACATGGCTTATCTTTCAGGTACCTTGGTCACCCCTTTCTCTAGTCAATTATTCAGCACTTACCGAGTGTGCCAAGGGCTGAAGATGCAAGCATGGGTGAGATGTAGTTATAACAGTCTACTGGGGGAAACATTCAGGTAAGCAGCAGCATACATTTTATATTACACTAAGATGCTCACCATCATCAGGCATTTAAAAGATGCTTTTAGAGAACGTATATGTGAAATCTAGAAAAATGGTATAGATGATCTTATTTGCAAAGCAGCAGTAGAGACACAGACGTAGAGAACAAATGTATGGACACCAAGTGGGGAAAGGGGTGAGGGCTGAATGAACTGGGAGGTTGGGACTGACATACCTAGACTAGTGACAATGTACATAAAACAGATAGCTAATGAGAACCCACCATACACAGCTCAGGAAACTCTACTGAATGCTCCGAGGTGACTTAAATGGAAAGGAAATCCAATATACGTACACATATGGCCGATTCACTTTGTTGCACAGCAGAAACGAACCCAACATTGCAAAGCAACTATATTCCAACAAAAATTAATTTTAAAAAGTAAAAAAGAATAATAAAAGATGTCTATTAAGTACTTGCTAAGTGCTAGGTGCTCTCCTAGCAACATATGACAATGAGTTTATATTCCAGATGGCAAGGGGAAGAGCAAGAGAGGAAACAAAATTAATGAAGAAGAAAATTAATGAACAAGGCAGCTTCAGAAAATATGGGTGCTGTGATAGAGGGACTGCTGGGGGGCTATATTAGATACATTCGAGAAAAAGCCTCTCTATAAAGATAATATTGGAACTGAGACTCTGAACAAAGAGGGAAAAGAGCCCCCTGAAGAGCTAGGGAAGGAATCTTCCTGGCAAAGGCAGAGCAGATGCAAAGGTCCTGGGGTAGGTATACAGTCAGCACGTTAGAGGGTAGTACTGATAACTCACACAGAAGCCCTTAGCTCTGACTAGGGGAAGGGAGAAATCAAGGAAATTTTCCAAGTTGGCCTTGGCTACAACCATGCCCTCCTTCTCTCTGGAGCAGAGGAGCAGTGACTGGATCCCCTCTCCAACCATGCCCACCACACACATGGCTCAGTGACACCACCATCTGTGTCTCACTCCCAACAGATTTTACCTCCCTGAGAAACAGTCATGTGAGATTCAGAGAAACAAGAATCAGAAGAAACCCATCCTTCTCCTTCCCTGTTGGAGGACATTGCTGGCAGCATCACCGCATCCACAGTGGCTGTTGTGAATACAACCCAGCCTGTTCCCAGATTAACGGCTGTGCAAACGTTCACTAAAACCCCATCCCTGTTCAAAGTCTGCCAGGGACCTCTGACTGAAACAGTCGACTGTATCTTCCCTGAGCATATGCCAAGCTGTCATGGAAGAGAAACTGCCCCTAGGACCTCAAAGCTGCAGACAGCGCACAGCAAGTGAAACACACAACTCAGCCCCTTCCTCCAAAGCCCAGGGGAGGACCCAGCGATGCTCTGCAGTCCTGAGGACCCTGAAGTGGCTCCACCACAAATACTAAGAAGAGGGAGACAGCCCATTATTAGAAGCACGCTAGTCCACTGACTAGAAGATTCACAGGTGATGTATTCGGTTTTCACTGGATGATGATATTGTTACATGGACAATAATTCTTTGATCTTTAAAAAAAAAGTGTCACTGTCTTCTTCTCAAACCCCAAAGATCTTTCCTCTGAAAAAAAAAATGATAGTTTATTGAGTGAAAGGGTTTTTCCTCATTTTAGTGAAGATCCTCTCTCCCTTTTCATAGATTTACTGCCCTCCATAACTGTCAAATTATTACCTGGTGATCTATTTCTAATGAACTCAACTTGGTTAAAAAAAGCAGCCCAGTGTGGAATAACAGTTTCTCAGCAGCTTCCTATTACCCCCCTGCTGACTGTTCATGGTCTCCTGTGTAATAATGGAGCTGAGGGCGATCTTTGCGGAGTCTTCCGGTGCTTCCCTTCTTGTATGTTTCTCTCAGATTGGTACTTTATTTAAAACTGGGACCAGTAGGTCACCCTTCCCACCGAAGTCTCTATTTGCAACTTTTGCTTGGAGGTTCATCAACATAAGAATGAATGTTGGCTTTCAACCTAACCCACTTTTGCCTTCCATGAGTTCTCTGTATTTAAAATAAGTCTACTTGTATTAACTTTTTGTTCTAATGGCCACAGCTGGCCTTGGGGTTGATTATCTTGGGTTAGTGCCGGGGTCCAGCCCCGGTGGATCCAGGGTGATTCGAAGGTGGGGACCGAGTCGGCGTCGTGGAATAGCATCCATGCTCCAGATGGGAATTCAGCCAGAAAAACAGGAGCAAGAAAGAAGTGACATGGGGGCATCAGTCTTTCTGGAAACTGATCCGATTTCTTTATTTTGGGGTTTGCTTATATACCTTTTGTTACACATAGGGATGAATACAGAGTCATGCAGGGGTCAGCAGTCCTGACCTTTATCAAAATCAGGTGCTTCACATAAATGTAGAAAAAAGGTCTTAGGAATATTACATCATCTTCTGGCCATGAGACCCGCTGACATTTTATGATCCTTTCTTTCTGATAACCAAAAAACTTATTTCTTCCAAGGGTGTTTTTTCTTAAACCAGGCACCACCCTCCAAATAAAGTTGCATTCCTATAGGGTGAGGGTGTAGTGAGTTACAATCAAGAAAGGAATTTATTTAACCCAAGGTTAACATGATTAATCTTAAAGGTTAATACTTATTTCTCCTATATGCTTAAAGGTTAATGCTTATTTCTCCTGTATGTTAGTTATATTCGTTATAAGGGCAGGGAACACGGAGATTTAGCAGCAAACATCAGCCCAACAAATGAAAATCCTTTCACCAATGCTCCCCTTAAGATCTATTTAGTCTTAAGATAGTGATAAAGTTACATTTTTACATAGCAAGGACACAGTGATTTATAACAAAGTACAGTGATCTATTACAGAAGAGAAAATTCATTAACTCAAAAAGTCTAGTATTGCTAACCTTAAAAACTACTATATTTCCTTTTCTATAGTCCAAATATATTGATTAATATATTCCCAGGTGCCTAAGGATATGGAGGCCTGGCGGCAATCATTGACTCAACGAGAAGAAAAGGCCCTATGCTAATTAAGACTCTCAAAATACTCCAAAACTCTCTGTGCTGTTTATGGTTGAGAGGTAGTAAACAATCATGTGGCAGGAGTATGGATAATCCTGTCACACAAGCTAGTCTGTCAGTAGAGAGGTTTGACCTGAGACATCCTTGTTCCACCCAGAGCAGGGAATTAGCAGCAATTATTGACACAACAAATGAAAAACCGTTCACCAATATAATTCCTAACCAACCCACTATACTCATAATTTCCAACTCCCCAGAAGAATTTGCCTTTAGTAAGTCTGAAACATCTCATGCCTCTCAGGCTGGAAGCCTGTAAACAATCACATGTGGCCGGACGAACCTATACAGGCGGGCTAGATAACCTTCAGAGGAGTCTGTAAGCTGAAACACTCTTGTCACGCCCAGGAATTTTTATTGCCTTGGAGCTGCACGTTTACTCCTTCTCCAAGAGAAACGGTTATGGGGGAGAGCCCCCCGTAAAGTCAGAGGTGAAGGTGAGAGCATAAAACAGACTCTGGTTTGGGGGTTAGATGCTCGGGAACAGGGGGTTTCCTGAGGCTTGATCACGCCTTTGCGTATGCCAAGCCTCCTTCCTCGTGACCTTCGCCACGGGCGGAGTTCCTCACGCTGGCCCCGGGCAGGTTAGAGTTGATTACATTCTTTGCATGTTATCACAAGGGCCTCCCAGATGGCGCTAGTTGTAAAGAATCTGCCTGCCGATGCAGGAGACGTAAGAGACCTGGGTTCGATCCCTGGGTCGGGAAGATCCCCTGGAGGAGGGCCTGGCAACCCACTCCAGTATTCTTGCCTGGAGAATCCCATGGACAAAGGAGCCTGGCGGGCTACAGTCCACAGGGTTACAAAGAGTCAGACACGACTGAAGTGACTTAGCACACAGGTTGTCACGATGTGAATATTTCTCACTGAAAACTAAAGCTACTTAAATGTACTAGCGACTGCCCTATCAGTAATAACATCCATACTCAGGAATGTCTTAATAAGTAAAGTAGAGTTGATCAGACAAAAACTCAAGGCAAAGCAGACTCATGGATGGTGGAGAATCTGAATTCCTGCTTCTTCAGAAACCTAGAGTTCTTGGGGAAAGATTCCCAGCCACATCAAATTATACCACGTGACAGGCGCTCTGACCTGAAGACAACAACAAGAAGCAGCCCTTCTCTCCCTGCAGGTTGAGAAGCTGACATCCTACGGAAGAATCAACGTGCTCTCCTACTTCCTGCTCTTTGGTTTTTCAGCACTTAACGTGCCATGAGCCATGCTTGGCCCTGGCTGTTCAAAGAAGGATAAGACGAGGCAGCGGGTGCCAGAGCGCCCAGGGAGCTTCCCTCTACCCAGGGTGGCATAGGGTCAATAACCCATGGGATCCGAGTCCAGAAAGAGATCTCTTTCTCAAGATGAAATATAATAATCATGGTTTAAAATATACATTATTTTACATTCAATTAAGAAAAGAAATGGACCTCTCTTGGGTATTTTTTTAAAACAGACTTTTAGAGAAACAGTGCTAAGGAGTTTGGATGAATCTGTGATGTATGCTCTTTAACGTGATTCTGCCATTCAAGCGTGCCACAGGAAACTGCGCTAAAATTCCACACCACTGCACTCACGCCAGAGGGACAAAGGCAAGACCTCACCCTCCTCCCGAGCTGACCTCGTCCTCAGAGACGAGTGAACACACAGAGATAACTCTGAATACAGGACAATGAGGGCTGGTGCAGAGACAGGGACCATGCGCAGAGGAACCAGCAAGCAAAGAATGGCCTTTAGCTGGTTCTTGGGAGACAAACATGATTTCTAAGACCTGGTATCCTTTTACTGAGAAATAGTATGGCATTTCTACTCCTTCAAAGTAACAGTGTCTCTTTCAGAAACCACCAGGATCACGTTAATACGTGGATGCAGAAAACACAAATGCATAATTCTCTGCTTGTCTATTTAGCAAAACAAGCAGCAAGAAAACAATTCTTTGACCGGATAAAACTCCTAGGCTCATGGAACTCTGAGGAAATCATCTACATCTTCCTTGTAGACTGGTGGCAACCATGACTCCCTCTCCAGAGACAGGTGAAGAGCAGAGATCAGAAGCCCCATCAAGGCTTCTTGGTTCCCATTACACCTTCTCACCTGTGAAGTCAGACCACTCACCCAGGCATCCCAGTGGTCCCCGGCAGAGGGGATGGAGTCCAGCCCTTCCTGCTCTTCATGAAGGCTACTGGGGATAGTTTGTTTTCCACTTGTTTCACTTCTGTCCCGTGCTGTCTAGCCAGGAACAATGAGGACCTCACCATCAGCCTTATCCGCACCGGGGAAACTATCTGTGATCCAGATTATGCAAACATTGATTCCTTCAATTGGCTTCTTGCTGACTCTAAAGCCTAGACCACAGGCATATTATACCTGGCTCAGCTCTAAATGCTGGGAAAAATAATCGCTAGAGAAGTCATGTTCTCCGAAAGTAAGCCCTGCACTTGGAAGATGCTTGGGGTTGGGATGCAAAGGCTGAAGACAGAAATCTTAGCACCCACTCAAGCACTTCTCAAGAAGAGTGTGAGGGATGTGACAGAGGGCTCTGCCCCACGTCAGCACAGGCCTGGAGAGCATTCAAAATACACAGCCTGGAGGTAAACTGTTACATACATGATGCATAAACAAGGGCCACTGTATAGCACAGGTAAAACTCTATTCAATACCCTGTGATAAACCACATGGAAAAGAGTTATGAAAAAGAATATATATATATGTGTGTGTGTATAACTGAACTATTTTACTGTATAGCAGAAATTAATACAACATTGTAAATCAACTATAGTTCAACAAAAGTGCAAGTGTTAGTCAATCAGTTGTGTCTGACTCTTTGCAACCCCATGGACTCCCCAGGCTCCTCTGTCCATAGGATTTCCCAGGCAAGAATACTGGAGAGCCATTTCCTTCTCCAGGGGATCTTTCCAACTCAGGGATTGAACCCCGGTCTCCCACATTGCAGGCAGATTCTTTACCACCTGAGCCACCAAGGAAGTCTTTATTTTCAATAAAAGTAAACAAAAAAATGTATTGAATGATTACTATAAATAACTACATATGTGCAAAGCCAGTTACTGAATTTTGGACAGATAGAAATTCTTCAGTTATCTACTTCAATGATTTTCTAAACGCTTCACATGTGTCCCCTTGAAGCCTTCTCATAAGCTCTGAGAGACACCCACAACCCCTGCCTCGCAGACTCATTTCTATCCTGCAGTATGGAAGAGGGAAGGATCATGAAATCAAAATACGGTGATGGTCCAGAGGAAGGCTCTGACCTCCTCCTAGGGGATCAGGAGACACCAGCATCTCCAGAATTCCTCCATCACACGCCTCAAATTCAGACATGATGTTTCCCTTGCATACTAACAGTTACCAAGAATAGAGGGAAGCCAGCTAAGGTGGGCCACCCTACTTAGAAATCAATTATAGATGAATAAAAACTAGGTCAAAGTTTACATTTATTTTTTGATACTTGGGTAAAATGGTTTGTTAAGAAAATAATACTAAGAATGGGCAGGCGGGAGGGTCATTTATAACCTACTTAGGAGGCTAGACTATCTCAGGCAGCTTTAATCCCTAATTATATACAAATGAGTAATCGCCAACCTTTAAGCCATGACTGTGCCTTTTCATTTGTGCATTACCCAGCAGGCCTTGCCTGTGTCTGAGATAAAAGCATCCTTTTGAAGACGTGTCACTTGTGGGTTTCTATTTGGCAACATTTTGTTGCCCGCATGCCAGTGAATGTGTTATTTGACCTATTCAGTCATTAGGTAAATATTTATTCCACACCTATTATGTGCAAAGCTCTGTATGAAATACTGTGTGTGTGTGTGTGTGTGTATGCATGTGCGTGTGCGTGTGCATACGCTAGTCACTCAGTTGGGTCTGACTCTCTGCAACCCTATGGATTGTAGCCCACCAGGCTCCTCTGTCCATGGGATTTCCCAGGCAAGAATACTTTCTTCCTTCTCCAGGGGATCTTCCCAACCCAGGGATCAAACCCGAGTCTCCTGCATTGCAGGCAGATTCTTTACCATCTGAGCCACCAGGAAGCCCATGAAGTACTGTAATAGATTGGAAAAATAAACAAACATCCAAACAAGTTCATGGAATAGAAAATGAAAAAAGAGGTATGTATCGATGAACTGCGTGAAACTTTCCCAGGAAGTGGAAGTGGCATCTGACCAGGAAGATCACGACCGGGGGTCATTAGGACCAGCTGGAGGGTGGGGTGTGGGTGGAGACTGTAAATCAGCTAGGAGAGGCGGGAAGCATGCCTGGGGTGCATGGGGAATACTGAGACATCAGTTTTTTCAGTCTTGGAGTCAACCAAAAGACTAGTGGAGGATAAACCTTGGAAGAGAGCTCGGGGAGTCGGAACAGAGCATCCTTCAGCCACAGTCAAGCATCTAGACTGAGGCTCTGGACTCCTTTACAATAGGGAGATCACGACACTCAATGCAAGAGCAATAAAGTCAGATTACTTTTCCAGTTCTCTGCAACACAAGGTGCTCACTTGGGCTGACTGGCCTCCTTCCCCCATGCTGGTGTGCATGGTACAGATTCCTAGTCTGGGGCCCTCGGAGCTCTCTGTGCTCTGCCTTGAGGAAGGCCTGGCAGTTTCCTGCCTGCAGTGTTCAAATTTTGTATTGAAGGAGGAAACAGACAGAACAGGCTCCATCTGGAGAGCAGGACTCCATCTTGGGCGGGACTGTGGACACTGAGCTCTATGCCCAGTATCTATGGAAACGACACACAGACTGGAAAACCAGCCCACCCCCTCACCCCCCACCCCCCCGCCACACCCATGGAGGAGCCCCAGGGTTCCTACCTAGACTCTCCATCACCTAAAAGAATACCCTAATTATCTGTGTAACTGAATAGAATCATACATTCTATTATGCTTATTGGGGTATGACCATAGGCCTATTGATAATTGTCCACTGTTAATTACCTAGGCTTAAGGCACACGAATTAGGGTTTAAGGCATATGAATCATGGGTTAACTTTGATTGTATCTTTCTTTTCCTTTGTTCAGACTAGTTTCAGGGAATTTGGAGAGGTGGGTTTGGGCAAGTACACTTAAGGTATATAACGTTTTCACAAAAACTGGTCGGGGTCCTTGGCTAGGAGGAGACTCCGCCTTGGGCCTGCTGGTGTAATAAACTGCACTCCGCTGTCTGCATTGTCCTCCTGAGTGAGTTTGTTTCCTGGAACACGTGGCTAAAGCAATATCACTCATTCCTTTGAGAATCTCCCGGTCTCAGAGACTCTTCCAAATTAAATCCTGCCAAAGCCCCCACAGTGCCTGGCTGCATCTACCTGCTGAGCCTTTGCTGGGCTTTGTGCGCATGCATTTTTCTTGCAATTCCATTCACTTCTGTTCCACACGGAACAGAAAAACTCAAAGGAAAAGGAAGACGCATGAAAACAGTGGAGAACAAGGGCCTTGTTAAAGAGAACATCTCTCCCCCATAAACGAGCTTCTCCTTTGTCCCCAGAGGAGCCCTCTGCCTAATCCTGAGGAAGAATTTAAGTCCTAAGACACAGCCCAGGAAATCTAAGGCAGAGCCATCATCCTCTATTCCAAACCAACAGTTCCTCCTGGAAGACAACTGAGATTGAAAAACGCTGTCACAAACAGAAAACAAAAAGCAAACAAAACACAAGAAAAAATAGACATGGGAAAAAAAACCACAAAACCTCAGAAATGAGTCTTCCCTGCCATTAACTCATGACACCATCTAATCCTCAACTAGAGAGAGATGAACTGGGGTGGGGCTGGGAGAACAGGTGGGAAACCTCTGGATGTGCCCTGAATTTACATTCTCCAAATAAAATTTTAGTTGGAAGAAAAGAAAAGTCCCTTTCAAGGTGACCTTGAGCAAGTTACTCCAGTTTCGGATTTCTCATCTATAAATTGGGAAAATAATAGTACCAACCCGATGGGGCTGTCAAGAATTTAGTGAACTAGTTCATGTAAAAGTACTTAACACACCCACTTTGGATACCTTATTGCTGCTAACATTCATGTATCAACACCGTTTTATTTATTGAACTGTTTCCATTACAAGTAAAGTATCTTTCCTATTAGTTTCTATAAAGATAGGAGAAAAGATAAACTTTGGGGGAAGTGTATAAATGCCACTTTGTGTTGAATGTCCTAAAACACTCACAGGCTTCTAGGTATGTCTTTTAAAGCCCTTAAAATAATATGTCAGTGACAAGAAATAGAATAAAATGTCTTTTTACACAATAACCATGAGGTGATATTTTTTACTCTTTCCAAGTACTAAAAAAAACCCCTCTCTTTTATATTTTCCCTAGCCATTATAGAGAAACTTTTACCCTCAAATCTCTAATAGTAGCAGTTTGATTTTATAAGAGACAAAGCATTATTGGCAGAGTGATTTTATAGCTAAACCTTAATTACATGTTCAACTGTGTCAAGTAAGTTTGGACAAAGAACTTCATTGTGAAACTCAGTGTAACCTAACAGTAAGATTAAGTGAATTCTCTTTCCGTTCTTTCTGTTCTCAACTATTTCTACATTTGTGGTTAGGTTCCTCGGGTTTTGTTTCCACTTTGTAATCCATCCAAAACTAAGAGGGGAAACAAGATAAAGGAAAGTGGGTGTGTGGGGAAATATGTGATAAACATTCCAAGAGATGAACAATGAGATTGTGTGTTGAATCTCAATATTCTCTTTGGTAAAAGAGATATAAAGTCACAGTATTCTGGATTCCAATGCCTGGGGTATCAGAGACAATTAACTGTTTCTTCTTTGAATGATCACAAGAAATCATTAGTCTTAGTAATAATGAAAATAATATGGCTGAACAAAAACGGAGTGGGTTTTGCTTTGGTGCGGGCCTTGAGTGCATTGCCGTATCTATGAAATCATTTTCTTTTACAAAATTAAGATTAAAAGAATAGACTTAACCATTTTAAACTCATAGACGGAGAATGTATGCAACAAACTGAGAAAGAACATTTATTAATTTATAGTTCAGCACTTTACTATTCTAATTTAATATCCACTCTGTCATGAGTAAAGAATGAATCAAGTCATAATTACTCTTCAAAATAATCTTTCTGACAAAAACTGAACGTCCATCCTTGAGAACATCTTTCTGAGTTTCAATCCATAAAGAGGATTCCCTTGGAAAAATTATTTAGAGTGTCTGTGATTCTTCCAAGGATTTCTCTTTTCAAAATACCTACCAGGCCATCATCCTGGCTGGTTGATTTTTTTTCTCTAATTACTAACTTGTCTAACTGCCAAATGCTCATTTGCCAATGGCACACTGCCTATGACTCAAGCAGTTCTTCATCACTCTCACCGATATGATGAAATTAAGATGTGCGTGTCCTATTTCCAAGTGTTGTGTTAGCCACTCAGTCGTGTCCGACTCTTTGGGACCCCACGGACTGTAGCCTGCCAGACTCCTCTGCCCATGGAATTCTCCAGGAAAGAATACAGGAGTGGGTGGCCTCTCCCTTGTCCAGACCCATTTCCAAACTGATGTGTATTTGCAATTTACTGTCAGATGTTTACAATCACGTAGTGACAAATAGGATGGGCAGACACAGGGTCAGAAAAAAGACATCTGAATTGGAATTAATATTACAAATGGTGAGTTCACTTGTAAATATTGTCATTTGCAAATCTGGAGTGATTGAGTTCTCTAAGAATTAAAAATGAGATACTAACTTGCCTTGTTTAGAGACAAGAGGTACCAGTAGAGTTTTTCCATTTCAGAAAGTCCTGGGCTTTCTAAGACTGAAACCCTTACTTGCTTCCCTCTGTCCCACTGCCCCCATCCTGAAGATGCTCCCCTTGACCTTTCCTCCAAAGTTCTGCTTTTCCTCCTTCCCTGATTATCCAATCCTGCATATTACTATTTCTAAGCTTTATTAGGAAAATAGCTAGCTAACACATTGGGCTGGCCAAAAAGTTTGTCACTACGGAAAACACGAATCAACTTTTTGGCCAACCCAATAAAAGCCTTATCTGACCATATCATTTGTTATTAGAAATGGGGCAAAGACAGGAGTCCTCCCCTTCAACACACTGCCCTTTACCAGGGCCCTTCTGTTTCTTCCAGACCCTAGTGGTTGGGAATGTGGGTGCTGAGAACAGACAACTGGGTGCAGATCCTGGCTCTCTAACTTACTGTGTGACCTAGGGTGAATTGCTTAACCTCTCTGGACCTCAGTTTCCTTACCTGTAAAATGTGGGTAGTAATGGTGCTCAACTCAATCGAGTCAGGAAGAGGATGAGGTGAGATAATGTGGGAAACAGGCCGACACAGTGCCTGGCACCCAGCAAGCACCAAGTAAGAGCTGGTCATTACTGGGAACGTCAAGCGCCATCCAGGCTAATTAACAAGAGGCATCAGGATCCAGGCCTGAGCCCTGAAATCTGAAAAGGGGTCTGTATGGTGGGAACTTCAAAAGGAAGCCTCACATTCATGGCTGCGTAATTTGGGACCAGGTAAGAAAGATGATGCTGTGAAAGTGCTGCACTCGATATGCCAGCAAATTTGGAAAATGCAGCAGCAGCCACAGGACTGGAAAAGGTCAGTTTTCATTCCAATCCCAAAGAAAGGCAATGCCAAAGAATGCTCAAACTACCGCACAATTGCACTCATCTCACACGTTAATAAAGTAATGCTCAAAAGTCTCCAAGCCAGGCTTCAACAGTACATGAACCATGAACTTCCAGATGTTCAAGCTGGTTTTAGAAAAGGCAGAGGGACCAGAGATCAAATTGCCAACATCTGCTGGATCATCGAAAAAGGAAGAGAGTTCCAGAAAAACATCAACTTCTGCTTTATTGACTATGCCAAAGCCTTTGACTGGGCAGATCACAACAAACTGTGGAAAATTCTGAAAGAGATGGGAATACCAGACCACCTGACCTGCCTCTTGAGAAACCTGTATGCAGGTCAGGAAGCAATAGTTAGAACTGGACATGGAACAACAGACTGGTTCCAAATAGGAAAAGGAGTACATCAAGGTTGTGTATTGTCACCCTGCTTATTAACTTATATTCAGAGTACATCATGAGAAATGCTGGGCTGGATGAAGCCCAAGCTGGAATCAAGATTGCTGGGAGAAATATCAATAACCTCAGATATGCAGATGACACCACCCTTATGGCAGAAAGTGAAGAACTAGAGAGTCTCTTGATGAAAGTGAAAGAGGAGAGTGAAAAAGTTGGCTTAAAACTCAACATTCCGAAAACTAAGATCATGGCATCTGGTCCCATCACTTCATGCCAAATAGATGGGGAAACAATGGAAACAGTTACAGACTATTTTTTGGGGGGTGGCTGCAGATGGTGACTGCAGCCATGAAATTAAAAGACGCTTGCTTCTTGAAAGAAAAGTTATGACAAACCTAGACAGTATATTGAAAAGCAGACATTACTTTGCCAACAAAGGTGCATCTAGTCAAAGCTGTGGTTTTTCCAGGAGTCATGTATGCATGTGAGAGTTGGACCACAAAGAAAGCTGAGCACCGAAGAATTGATGCTTTTGAACTGTGGTGTTGGAGAAGACTTATAGTCCCTTAGACTGCAAGGAGATCCAACCAGTCCATCCTAAAGGAAATCAGTCCTGAATATTCATTGGAAGGACTGATGCTGAAGCTGAAACTCCAATAGTTTGGCCACCTGATGTGACGAACTGACTCATTTGAAAAGACCCTGATGTTGGGGAAGATTGAAGGCAGGAGGAGAAGGGGACGACAGAGGATGATATGGTTGGATGGCATCACTGACTCAATGGGCTTGAGTCTGAGTAAACTCCAGGAGTTGGTGATGGACATGGAGGCCTAGCGTGCTGCAGTCCATGGTGTTGCAAAGAATCGGACACAACTGAGCGACTGAACTGAACTGAACTGAGTAGGGACAGACATTCAACACCGCCTGTGCATCCTGGCAGTTGACTATCTAGATTGACTATCTAATATATCGTTAGGCTTTCCTTCATTATAAAACATGAACATAATACTCCCCAACACGTGATGATTTTGGGGGGAATTTTTTTGATATGCAAAATGCATTTGAGAAAGGATCAGAAACAGACTCACACAGCTACTCACAAATGTTCATTTCCCTTTCCTTCTTTAGAACAATGCCCCTCTATTGAATTTGCAAATATCTAGACGAGGATGTGCCATGTAAATAAAAAGTGCATTGTGGTCAATTTTAAATCGTTCTGTGTCCAAACTATAAGCCTTTGAAGATGGAGGATCAGGAATAGCTGTAGCTTCTCAAAGTCACCAAAATCTATTATTTCATCCTGTACAGAAGTGGCTGAGAAATGAACTGAGAAAGTCACTTTATAGCATCCTTTCTGGGGCTGTGTTTTATGTAGTAGTGGTGTGGTGCAGGGGAGTGGGGTGGATGCCAGTTGTTCAAAGCAGTCAGGAAATGGTGAAAATGAGAGACAAGGTGATGGATGGTTCTACAAACACAGTGAGCAGACAGCGCGGGAGAGAGGGCGACAGAGCACTCTGCAAAGGACCTAACTGAGGAGCTGGCTTCCCTCCACAGCCCCTGTTCCCATGATCCTCCACTACCCCCGAAAACGGTCCACAGCTGGAAACAGGCAGCTCTCCCCCATACAACTGCGTGAGCCATTACGCAGATGTAACAGATGATGAGTGGATATGAAACTGTGTCTGTGGGTCTGACTGTGTGGCCAAGGTCATGGATTAACTTAGGGGCTTCATGGTTTAACTTACCTTGTATACTAATTGCAGGGTCTTATTGTGAATGTGGAGAAGGCAATGGCACCCCACTCCAGTACTCTTGCCTGGAAAATCCCATGGACAGAGGAGCCTGGTAGGCTGCAGTCCATGGGGTCGCGAAGAGTCGGACACAACCGAACGATTTCACTTTTACTTTTCACTTTCATGCACTGGAGAAGGAAATGGCAGCCCACTCCAGTGTTCCTGCCTGGAGAATCTCAGGGATGGCAGAGCCTGGTGGGCTGCCGTCTATGGGGTCGCACAGAGTCGGACACGACTGAAGCGACTTAGCAGCATTGTGAATGTGTGTGAACAGATGACATAGATCTTTACCTCTGCGGCACACAAACCAAAATCCCAAATGTCCTTCTGATACAGGATCAGTGACATCTTTTCATATACATTTAGCATTATATAAACGCAGGGAAATTAAAAATTTTAAATACAAAAAAAAATAATACCCTGCTTAAATAACAATTTGCCACTCTGACAATTATACACAGAAGGTATTTTTTTTTCCCCAACCCTCATTCACCTTGTAGGACTTTTCCAACTTGTAAGTGTAGCAAAGATCAATTTCAAACATTTTCTAGTAAATGGTGATATGTCTATCTGTCTCTGTATAGATGTGTGCATGTGTGCTCAGTTGTGTCTGACTCTTTGAGACCCCACGAGCTGTAGCCCACCAGGCTCCTCTGTCCATGGGATTTCCCAGGCAAGAATACTGGGGTGGGTTTTCATTTCCTTCTCCAGGGAATCTTCCCAACCCAGACATCGAGCCTGAGACTCCTGCATCTCCTGCACTGGCAGGTGGATTCTTTACCACTGAGCCACCTGGGACTCCTCTCTATATAGATATATACCTATTGAAACTTTGTGGACGCTAACAAGGCAATAGTGCACGCAATACTGTAAGGAACTACAGTGCTTAGAAATGCTTCGTTTATCACCAAGGTGATGTAGTAAAGTAAAAATGATAAAATATAATTAAACATTATTTACAGAAACTATCAAAAAATAATTGACTTGTACAAACCCAGAACTCATATAAAAAAAAGAAATTGATGGATAATAAAATATACTGTATTCTGTTCTCTAGACATAATTACTTCAAGATAGCAATTAAAGTTATAGGAAGTTGTTAAATTTCTTCTGTGACACTTTATTACTGTGAACTCAAGATCCTTTGATGGAGAATTGCCTCCAAAAAATTCTTATGATGGTGGGATATCTTAAAAGGAACTCAAAGATATGTGTTATAAACAAGTAGAAATGAATTTTGACACAGTCATGACTCGGCTGTACTTGTCATATTTCTGGTGCCCAAGAGACAGACTTTTGCTCCAATTAGAAATGTCCAATGCTCTGAAAGCCAAGGCTGAGCACAGTCTAATATTAAGACAAAATTAAATTTTAATGCAAAAATAATATTCTGCAGAAAGACTGGCAGAAGAATATATTTTTACTAATGATGATCATGTCAATGTTTTTTCCACATTTCTTTATCATTTAAGGAAGTAGGACAATGTTCCATAAAGCCATTCCAGTGCCCCCGTAGGAAGCATTCAGTTTTTAAAAGGATATAAAAATCCCACCTTTTTGTCTTTTTTACAGCATATTCAGAGTCTAGAGAATTCTTTGTATACATAGGCACATGTGAACATAAACTCCTCTACACTACTGCAAAGGATGGGGGGAAAGGCTAAGATTTCAAATGTTTTTATACAGATTTTGTAACCACTCAAAAGTGAAGATGGTTTAAGTAAAAAAATAGTCACAGCAAATTTGAAAATTGTATATGTACATCAAACAGCTATCAGGAATCCAACTGTATTTAATTTCTCATCCTCTTATACTTTCCTTGTCCACAAAAGATGCTTTTTAAAAATATATGTAGTTTCAGTGCAAACATACACAAGTGAATGTGATACAATAGGACGCTAAAGGAAGGATGGACTAATGTGCGTCCACTGAAAGCACAGCTGAGTGCGAGACCAGCGGCAGAGCAGGAAGACAGCGGCAGCAAGCGCCAAGGCCCTCCCACACGGATGTGAGAAGAAGCCTGAACCACGGGAGTGAGTGTTTCCTGAAGCAGAACTGAAACGGAATCACGACAGACATGGAACGTCTGCCGGAAGCCACGCAACCAGGGGCTGTTTGTTACTGCAGCAGAGCGTGGCTTAAACTGACTGACATGAAGCCTGCATCTGGTTTTTATTAGCGAGTTGTGCTTTGAGGACCTGTTTTTACTCTACCACGAAAGTTATCCCTCTCCTGCAAGGCCTTGTTTTTACATAAAAATAAATGGAAACGATTTGGTGACATTCCTTACAGATGCCTAGTTTCAACCCTTCAGTATTATGCTGTGAAAGAAATTTCAGGAGCACTTTGTCCATCATCCATTCCTTTTCATGACAGAACATCTCAGCATTGCTGAACAACAGGCGACAGATTATCCCCGGAGTGTGGCGACAGACAAGCCTTTCCTGAGAGAGGAACAGAAAGTGGAATAGGAAATAAGAAACTCCCTGGCATTATATGACGATCCATTACCGTTGCCTCTGACTGAGGGGGAAATGGAAGCTTCATGCCCTAAGAATCACAGCGTAAAAGTAGGTTTAAGCTGTATAAAGCAAAATATTATAAGTACCCAGTTACAATTTATAGCAAGTTCAGCAGAAAGGATGGACCCATGGTGCTCAACAAACTCCAAGCCCCGTGCTGGAGCCCTGGTATGAAGGGACAACACACTTCTCCTTGCCCATGGGATCTGAACAGGGGTCTCCAATGCAAAAACCACACAGGCCCCTCACATTCACAGACCGTGTGTGTGTGTCCGTCTCTACATGGCCAGGTAGAAACCTGCTACATACCTTACTTAATTAAAGGTTGACCCTAAGAATTGGGGAGGGCATTCCAGAGTTATTTTTCCAATGTGTCACTCCTTTACAGGGAAGGGAGTCATGCTAGGCACCTCAGAGTTGCCAGCAGAAAGAGATTAAAATCAAAGGAAAACAACCCCATGTGATAATTCCTTAAATTTATCTCTGCAGCTGGTCACATCAGAACATTCACTTATGTTCGTGTGTGGGATGTGGAAGAAGGGAGAGGAGAAGATGGGAGTGAGCCAGTACATCTCTTTACGGAGCGAGAAAGATACAGCCTGGGGTCACAGAAAGACCAGCTTCCTGGTTGTCGGCCCCAACCAGGCGTTCACAAGCCAGCACTGTCTCCAAGGGTGGTGTGAAGGTTCTACAGGACCGACTGGATCCTCCAGGTTAGAGAGACCTTTCAGATGGGGCACATGCAATGAGCAAAACAGAAGCAAACTCTAAAGATCCCTGGAAGATAAGCACATGTTCGATCTTTTTCAGCAAAAAGCCACTCAGTGTGTGGAAACAAAAGGTTGTGATGCTGTTGATGTATCCTCAGCATCTAAAGCAAGAGAGGCAGGTGGGCCTTTCAAGACGGAACAGCCACAAGACCTGGGATGGCCTAGCCACAGGCCCAGCAGCATGGCTCACGGCCACCTGGCCCGCAAAGAGTTTTGGGTTGACTTGTGCGTGTGTTAAGTCACTTCCCTCGTGTCTGACTCTTTATGACCCCAGCGACTGTAGCCTGCCAGGCTCCTCTGTCCATGGGATTCTCCACGCAAGAATACTGAAGCAGGCTGTCATGCTCTCCTCCAGGGGATCTTCCCAGCCCGGGGATTGAACCAATGTCTCCTGAGGCTCCTGCACCGCAGGCAGATTCTTTACCATTGAGTCACCGGGGAAGCCCTGGTTGACTTGACTCGCCCACAATAATTAAAGCAAAATGCCCCTCATGTCCCTAGGTGGCTAGTTTTCCACCTAAGGAAATTGGTCGTCAGGTTGTCCTCAGCCCCAGTAAGAGCACTGTTTTCAGTTCTAGATACACTGTTAGGACAAGATCCAAACATGAGCAAACAGAAAAAGGCTTTAGAGATCAACCTTAAGAACTGAAGCTGGAGAGCCTGGGATACTGGTGGAACAGAGAGACTATCCTCCAAATATTTGAAGGTTTGCTATCTGATGCAATTCAGTAAATCTTCACTAAGGAACCTCCATGTGGATGATCCCAGGAGTAACACTGACTGTCAAAACAGTCCCTGTCCTTGGAGAGCTTGCAACTGAGTGCAGGCTGGGAGGTTAGAAATCACTAGTAAGGACACAGGCAAGTGTGAGGAAGTCCCCCGGGCCCTGGGGAGGTCATATTTCACTAGAGCACTTTGTGGAGGGATGATGAAGTGGAGAGCCAGACTCTCTGAGTATAAGGTAAGACATAGGACATTATCAGGAATAGGACAAAGAGAGGTTGGTGTGGAAAATAAAATGTATGAGGGTGGAGGGAAGAGTCTGGTTTTGTCTGGAAAATACAGAAAAATGGGGATAGTGATGGAAGACTGATGTGTAAGCATTATTTCCCAGGCATATTTATATTCAAAGAGAATTTTTATCACATTATTAAGATATTCTTATTTGAGTGTGAGGAAAACAGAGAATAAATATCCTTCCCTCACAACCCCCTGGTTCCAGGTAATACTTTTTGGTTCAACACATTATAAACATTCAACAATGGACTACTGATTTGAACAGGAGAAAGAAATTATGTTTTTTAAAATAGTGTAACAGGATAAATACAAATGAGATTATTGGCATTTTTCCTCCTAAAATCAGTCATAGATTTCTTTTTCCGTTTCTGTTTGTCAACACAGCCCACTCATGTTAAACACAGCCTTACAATATGGGACCCCCTTTTAAATCCCTAAATTCCATATCAATCTCCTCTAGACACAAATGGAGTTCACACCCCTCCCTCCCACACCCATCACTTCCAAGTCCCATCACAAGACCATAGATGTTTTCAACAGTGACTTAGACAAAACAGACATGGCCAGGGGCTCTTGTGTGCTCTGTCATATTAGAATAATCCCTGGTACATGGTCTGTGACCAACAGTTTGTTGTCAAATAAAGCGAACAGATCTTTAACTTATGTAGAATAACCCAAAATAAAAATATATGTTTAATTGTTTCTTTGCTCCTTAAAATTGCCTGTGATACCAACAGGGTATCCAACACAATCCTGATTTTGCCCTAAATGAGATGTGAATGCGCAGACTTTAAAAGGGAAATCCCTTCTTTGCTTGATGGACTACCAGACTGATCATCGCCCCCCACCCCAGTACCCACCTTTAAATATCTAACTGTATCTAAACAACAATTGCCTGGAAAAATCCCATGGACAGAGGAGCCTGGTAGGCTGCAGTCCACAGGGTCACTGAGGGTCGGACACAACTGAGCAACTTCACTTTCACTTTTTACTCTCATGCATTGGAGAAGGAAATGGCAACCCACTCCAGTGTGCTTGCCAGGAGAATCCCAGGGACAGAGGAGCCTAGTGGGCTGCCGTCTATGGGGTCGCACAGAGTCAGACACGACTGAAGCGAGTTAGCAGCAGCAGCAGTAGCAGCAGCAAACAACAACAATAATAGTGCAGGTTTCTCTACTGTGATTTTTAGACTCCACTAAAAAATGTGGGGGGCTTCCCCGGTGGTGCTAGTGGTAAAGAAACCACCTGCCAAAGCAGGAGACACAAGAGACCTGGGTTTGATCCCTGGGTCAGGAAGGTCCCCTGGAGGAGGGCATGGCAACCCACTCCAGTGTGCTTGCCTGGAGAATCCCATGGACAGAGGCACCTGGCGGGCTACAGTCCACAGGGTTGCAAAGAGTCAGACACGACCGAGTGACTGAGCATGCACAGAAAATGCTGACCTCGTATGTCCTCACGCTTACATAACTATTAGAAGGAAAGCAGTCATTCTGATGTTTTATCTAACATTACTACCTATGATTATTTTTTATGTTTACTGAAAAAACTGCTAGCACCAGATGGACTAACTCAGATAATCTGCTGGGATGTTGTATTATACGAACAGTATGCTAAATGCTACCAACCTTAATCATAACCCCTCCAATACTTTTCCTCCTATCACCTGCTGAGCTTCAGGCTGCAAATCTTTGATTAAAAAAAAAATCAATATGCCATCTATGTTGAATTATTTTTCATCTCTTCCTTCCTCTTCTCTCCCCTCCTTCGTGCCTACACGCTACCTAGCACAGAAAGCCTGCAAACTGGACCAGGAGCATCCGCGGAAGGGACAGCGGCAGGTTCCGAGCGGAGTGGGTAACAACCACAGCACACAGCAGAGGGGTGGGCCTCCAGGCCCCCCGCTGAGCACTCTGACAGGCGAAGTCAGGATCTGGCCTCCACCTTCTGCCAGCCCCCGCTTGGGCATGCTGGGCTGTTTGCGCTCAGCTGCATGGACACAGCTGCCCAACCAGTGGCCTGCTTTCACACAGCCCTGAGCTCCCGGCTCTCCCCACTGTCACATGTCCATCCATGCAGAGGGCTTGCTACCTGTTTTCTCGAAACTGGAAATCCCACTGACTCAGCCACACACTTCTTTCACTTTTCAGTCACTGCCTTCGGGGTTTTAGTCACCACATGCAGGCATTCATTATGCAAGCCATTCTCCCAAAGGTTTCCTCATCACCTGTCTCCCACTGATCTCTCCCTGCCCTGGTTCCCACTCTCCCACTATATGGTAAAGCAGGGACCAGCTGACTTGTGGCGGGGAGGCGGGAGTATCTTGTTTTAAGATGTGACTTTCTAGCTCTTGTTTTCATATGACCAGTTAGAAGCCTCTTTAATCTTTAGATCATATCCTATGGGCACTGTGACCATTGAAAACCGCGGTTATGAATTGCAGAGATCAGACTCAGAGATACATTGATCTTTCCTCCCTTGGAGTCCCCAGGGTTTCCTGTCTATATCATTCACTTGGCAGTTAATCACGTCTTGCTTTGAGACACATGTGGTTTCCCTTTTGCCATTTGCCATTTTCTTTAGCTCTTTGTTCCCAACTGGCCAGTCTGTTTGACACACAGAGGTTATGTGGATTAAACATCTCTGCATTTTTCATAGGCTATGCAAACTGGGTCTCAAACATATGTGTGGAATGACCTGTGAGCCTCAGTTCTGAACAGGGATGATGTCAACTCATTTCTCCCTGTTTCTGCTAAGCACAGCAACAAACCCCGGAAATAACACAAAGAACAGCTGAAGGAAAAGTCTAAAAGGTGTCAAGGGTAAGGTGAATTGGCCCGGGATCCTAGGTCCTGAGGTACACAGAGTGACAGCATCTTAGAACTGCCTCATCCAACACAAGACAATGTCTCAGACCTGGCATCCCCTGGCCCGCGACCTGCAGGAACAGAAGGCAGCCATGAGACTCAGTCCTTTTGCAAACTGAATGAGTCTTAACCTACCCAATGATGCTAGGGGTAAAGAATCCTGCATTGGCAGGAGACATAAGAGACACAGGTTCAATCCCTGGGTCAGGGAGATCCCCTGGTGGAGGGCATGGCAATCCACTCCAGTATTCTTGCTTGGAGACTCTCATGGACAGAAGAGTCTGGCGGGCTACCGTCCATAGGGTCATAAAGAGTTGGACACAACTGAAGTGACTTCGCACACTTAATCTACAATAGCAGATGAGGCAGAGCCGGTAAGGGGGATGGATCACATCCCGCACCCACAAACTAGTGTCAAGAAGTGTTTTGAGGGAGGCTGAGACTGCCAGGCGTGAGACTGCCCTCCTCACCCAGACACACCACGAAAGGGGGCTCTGCCACAGCGAGCAGGTGACTTCACGGCTTAAACACCCCACTTTCAGCAACAGTTGTTGTTGGTTAGCCATTCAGTCATGTCTGACTCTGCGACCCTATGGATTGTAGCCTGTCAAGCTCCTCAGTCCATGGGATTTCCCAGACAAGAACACTAGAGTGTGTTGCCACAGAACTGCTAAACAGAACATCAAGAAGAATGTGGAAGAAATGAACAGCACAGATCTCACTGACGTATAGAGAAAACTCCGCTCAATGATAACAGAACTCACATTTTTTTTTAAAGTTCCTATGGAATGGTCAAAAAGGCAGAGCATTTCCTGTGTCACAAAACAAACTTCAACCAACTTAAGAGAACTGAAATCATACACAGACCATAAGGAAACCATACTAGAAATCAGTAACAAAAGACAGCAACCCCTAAACCCCTGGAAGTCACACAACATACTTCTCAAAAACTCACGGATCAAAGAGGAAATCCTAAAGCAAATAAAGAATCCACAGAACTGAATATGAAAATATAACATATTCAACATTCAGGACAGGCAGTTACGGCAGTACTGAGAGGGAAATTGATAGTGCTAGAATACTTGCATTAGAAAAAAGGAACGATATCAAGTCTTAGAGACAAAGAAAAAAAAAATCTCAATAAAATACTAGCAAATCAAATCTAGCAGTGTATAAAAAGGAGTAAGCACCATGACCAAGCAGGATTTATTTCTGGAATGTAAAGACTACTTGAAGGAAATCTGTGGTGATGGAATTGCTCTGATGTTGACTGTACTGATGTCAATATCCTGACTATGATAGTCTATCATAGGGTTGCAAGATGTTACCACCTGGAGGAAACAGGTGAAGGGTACCTAGGGTCTTTCTGTATTATTTCCATAAACTGCCTGTGAATCTACAATGATCTCAAAACAAAATGTGTAATTAAAGCATCTGAAGTGACTTAGCAGCAGCAGCAGCAGCAGCAGTGGGTGCTGAATGTAATGCAACTCAATCATTCATCTCTAAGAGATCTCCATTATTACGGAAGACTGAGTGGCATGGTGGTTGGTGCTTAGGGGTTAAAGAAACTTCAGTTTTATGAATGACACAAAGTGAATGCAAGATGAAATATAAAAATACATTAAAAAAACTACTATGAATGCTAGACCTAGAAGACAAGGGTAGAACCAGATTGAAGCTACCTAACTAAAGAAATGCCATGTGACTCAGAAGTACGGCTGAGGTGACTGACCATCCCAGTCCTTTCCAGGGAAGAAGCCTTAGTCAAATCTATCACTAAGATCCTATTAGTAAGGCATTCACACCATCGGGATGGAAGCCCAGAATTGTCCTTACTGGACTTCAAATATTCCAGTCCTATTCTCTTTCTAGGGTGCACGGCAGATAAATCAAAATATTTAGAAATCCACAGTAATCCTGTACCTGGTGACAGCTAGCTGAAAGCTATTGTTGCATACATGTCTATCTTTTGCTTTTTTCCCTCGAAGCCAGCCACATCTCAAACCTATATTCTTCCCCAAATTTGTAATTTTTTTCCCACTTTAGTGAATAAACTGACATTCTACTTCACACATCTTGATAGTTTAATTTATGTGAGCACAGTTTTAAGAGTCTGGATGCAAAATCAGTGTTCTGAGCCTATGGACTGTGGCAAATGTGCCACCGAAAGGCACCACCACAAATGACCTCTTAAGAACTGGGCTGACTTTCACAGCCAATGTCATTTCCTCTGTTTGTCTTGGGGGCTCTGATCTTTCTGAACCCACTAGTCATTCTCGCCTACAAGATCTTTTTTGCAGTAGTTTGAGAATTCTTTGACATTGCCTTTCTTTGGAATTGGAATGAAAACTGACCTTTACTAGTCCTGTGGCCACTGCTGAGTTTTCCAAATTCGCTGGCATATTGTGTGCAGCACTTTCCCAGCATCAACTTTTAGGATTTGAAACAGCTCAACCGGAATTCCATCACCTCCACTAGCTTTATTCGTAGTGATGCTTCCTAAGGCCCACTTGACTTCGTATTCCAGGATGTCTGGCTCTAGATGAGTGATCACACCATCGTGAATATCTAGGTTGTGAAGAACTACTGCACAATTACACTCATCTCACGTGCTAGCAAAGTGATGCTCAAAATTCTCTAAGCCAGGCTTCAATAGTACATGAACCATGAACTTCCAGATGTTCAAGCTGGATTTAGAAAAGGCAGAGGAACCAGAGATCAAATTGCCAACATCTGCTGGATCATGGAAAAACAAGACAGTTCCAGAAAAACATCAACTTCTGCTTTATTGACTATGCCAAAGCCTTTGACTGTGTGGATCACACCAAACTGTGGAAAATTCTTCAAGAGATGGGCATACCAGACCACCTGACCTGCCTCTTGAGAAATCTGTATGCAGGTCAAAAAGCAACAGTTAGAACTGGACATGGAACAACAGACCAGTTTTAAATTGGCAAAGGAGTACATCAAGGCTGTATATTGTCACCCTGCTTATTTAACTTATATGCAGAGTACATCATGAGAAATGCTGGGCTGGAGGAAGCACAAGCTGGAATCAAGAATGCTGAGAGAAATATCAATAACCTCAGATATGCAGATGACACCACCTTTATGGCAGAAAGTGAAGAAGAACTGAAGAACCTCTCAATGAAAGTGAAAGAAGAGAGTGAAAAAGTTGGCTTAAAACTCAACATTCCAAAAACTAAGATCATGGCATCTGGTCCCATCACTTCATGGCAAACAGATGGGGAAACAGTGACAGACTTTTGGTGGGGGGGCTCCAAAATCACTGCAGATGGTGATTGCAGCCATGAAATTAAAAGACGCTTCTTCCTTGGAAGAAAAGTTATGACCAACCTAGACAGCATATTAAAGAGCAGAGACACTTTGCCAACAAAGGTCCATCTAGTTAAGGCTATGGCTTTTCCAGTGGTCATGAATGGATGTGAGAGTTGGACTATAAAGAAAGCTCAGCGCCGAAGAATTGATGCTTTTGAACTGTGGTATTGGAGAAGACTCTTGAGAGTCCCTTGGACTGTAAGGAGATCCAACCAGTCCATCCTAAAGGAAATCAGTCCTGAATATTCATTGGAAGGACTGATGCTGAAGCTGAAACTCCAATACTTTGGCCACCTGATGTGACGAACTGACTCATTTGAAAAGACTCTGATGTTGGAAAAGACTGAAGGTGGGAGGAGAAGGGGACAACAGAGGATGAGATGGTTGGATGGCATCACCGACTCAATGGACATGAGTTTGAGTAAACTCTGGGAGTTGGTGATGGACAGGGAGGTCTGGTGTGCTGCAGTCCATGAGGTTGCAAAGAGTCGGACACGACTGAGTGACTGAACTGAACTGAACTGAGTCATTCTTCAGTCAACAAAACCAAATTAAATATGGTGCTTTGTTCTCTGACTGTACTAACACAATTGTCACATGACAAATAGGAATATACATGAGAGTTTTACTACTGCTTTGACTACCAAGTGAAATAATTTGGTTTTGCTTATTTTAAAGCAAAAATATAATATTATAATAGAGGCAATGAAATTAATTTCTCCCAATTCTAGGCTTGAAGACTCTTATTAATTAGCTCCATTAAGCTTATGATTTGGAAGATTAGACTAAGACCTTTACAAACACTTCACCTTTCTCCAGTAGGACCTCCCCCCAACTTGGTCTCCCTTATGTGAGCCCTGGGCTCATGTAAACTGGTAGGAGAAAGCCATTTTAGATGAGCTTACTCGGTTTGAATTGAACTGTGGCGTTGGAGAAGACTCTTGAGAATCCCTTGGACTGCAAGGAGATCCAACCAGTCAGTCCTACAGGAAATCAACCTTGAGCATTCATTGGAAGGACTGATGCAGAAGCTGAAGCTCCAATACTTCGGCCACCTCATGTGAAGAGCTGACTCCCTGGAAAAGACCCTGATGCTGGGAAAGATTGAGGGAAAGAGGAGAAGGGACAACAGAGGATGAGATGGTTGGATGGCATCCCTGACGCAATAGACATGAGTCTGAGCAAAACTCTGGGAGACAAGTGAAAGACAGGGAAGACTGGCATGCTCTAGTTCATGAGGTTGCAAAGATCCGGACAAGACTTAGCAACTGAGTAACAACTGGGTTACATTTGAAGACAAAGTAAAACATATGTGGCTATAATGGCCAGAGACTAAACTTAATACGGATGAAATACTACCTAACAGATCACCTATTATTAATGGTTTTAAAAAAAATGACCAAGGGAACCTGGACTCAGAAACAATGACCTCAAAAGAAAATGTACGACAAAGGAATAATCAGTAAAACTCAATAGAGACTTTTTAAAAAATCATTGATAAATCATTACCATGTTATTTACGAGGAAAACCATTGATCCTGATTTAAATAATTTCATTAAGCTAAATATAAAAATGAGAAAAATTGGAAACAGATTAACAGTGCTCTATGGAAAATTGATTATGGGAAGGAATTAAATTGGCTTAATGATGTTCCCTCAGGAACTTCATGAAAATTAATTCATGCTGGGCCAATTCTGATTAAAATGTTATGCTCATAAATTGGAGTCAAAACATCCTATGCTCTGATGACATCATTCTGCAGCTTGAATGCTTTGCTGCCTTAGATGCTGCTAGGCCACCTTCTCCTAATTTCCCCCCACCCCTGCTTTCTCTTTCCCAGGCCTTCACTTCCATTTATTTTTCCCCACATCTCAGCTCTTAAACACAGGTCTTCCCCTGGACTCAGTGCTAAACCCACGTCTGTAAATCTCTCTCCCTCCCTCCCCTACTCTTCCCAGTCTCCTTCCCTTTCTTCCTCCCTTCCTCCCCCAGTAAAGTTCAAGACTTCAAACTCCATGTCTCCCCACGCTTTCTCCTGAGTGCCAGCTATGAGTTTCCAATGCCTGCAAGAGTCTTCTCATATAGATGGCCCACTAATGCATGGCAGTCAAACCATTCCAAACTGGGCCTAGTATCCTTCTCCACAACCTACTGGACACAGCGATGTGCTGGGGCGGGCTCCAACCACCTCATGTTCCGACTGGCACCCTTCTTCTCAACTCCACACGTAGTGAGTGACACCATCCTGGTAGGCAGAAATCAGCTTTGGTGAAAGTGTCTACGATGTGAAAATTGGCAAATGGCCCCTCTCCGGATCATTCCTCCACATTCCACTCAGGGCCACTGCCTAACGCAAGCCATCATTCGTGTGTATCTAGACTACTGCAGTTGTTTCAATCGCAACTGGTCCCTGTGACATCCATCACTGGTCATACAATCTGTCCTTCTCACAGCCACAGGATTCTACCCCTTATAACAGAGTTTCGCACCTTCAATTCTGCTTCCATATCTCACTATTTTGAAAGGAATTAAGTCCAAAACACAGTAGATTATCTTGTGTTCCCGGAATAAGATAAGTACCTAAACATGTACATCTGTAAATTTCTCTTGTATTCCCTTAACTTCAAACATTCTTACCCTCATCACCCTCATCTCAAGGGCCATTCAGCTGAGAAACCCCCATCCTGATTCCCCCTCAGGAAGAAATAACCCTTCCTTCCTTTGTGCCTACATAACCTTTGTTTGATCACAATTTCTTCTTCTCTCCTAAGCTTCAATGTTTCGTGCATGAAACTTGGCAAGCCACTGACGTCACTTCCATCTTTTTTAAAACCTCCTTTTGCTCTGAACTGACGGAGATTCCATGTTCCTTTCAACCATGGATTTCCTTCATTTTGCTTTCCTAACCCAATTTAATTATTCCTCAAACCATAAGTATTTACAGAGTTAAGAATGCCTGGTCTGTCTCTCACAATCATGCAAGATGAAAGGACATTTAACCCCAGGCTGGGTGTTCCAAGTGCCTGCAATTAAGTGAATCTCTCTTCCTCCTGTTGGTTGACTCTGTGATTAAAAAAGAAAATGATTTCATTAGAGATAATTTAGTTGACATTTCTGCTTTGGTTCAACTTGAAGTTGCAACGGCTTCCGCTGCCCTGGCATGATTTGGCATGCAGTGACATCAAGAAACAAGGAATGGGAATGCCCTCAATGTATTTGAGTCATGGGTGAAACACGGAGTGAGCAGAAAGAGACAGGGGCCCAGAGGAGGTTTGGTTTGTCATAAACACCCATGGGGAGCCACTCTAGCTTCTGGCTGGCTGGAGAGGTTGTACGGTTTCCCATTATCCTTCCTTTTTCAGCTTTACTTCCCTTTACCTCTTCATTGCCCACGTCTAAGGCAGCTGAAGCAGCATCCTCTCAATTATGTACCAGAATTCAGTACTGTGCAACCACAAAAGAAGACATTCACAGTTGCCAGGTCAAAAGTCGTTTTTCAGTTGCTCAGTCGTGTCCAACTCTTTACTCCCCCCTGGACTGCAGCATGCCAGGCCTCCCTGTCCATCACCAGCTCCCAAAGTTTGCTCAAACTCATGTTCATTGAGTCAGTGATGCCATCCAATCATCTCATCTTCTGTCACCTGCTTCTCCTCTGCCCTCAATCTTTCCCAGCATCAGGGTCTTTTCCAATGAGTCAGCTCTTCACATCAGAGCTTCAGCTTCAGCATCAGTCCTTCCAGTGAATATTCAGGACTGATTTCCTTTAGGATTGACTGGTTTGATCTCCTTGCTGTCCAAGGGACTCTTAAGAGTCTTCCCCAATACCACATTTCAAAGGCATCAATTTTTTGGCACTCCGTCTTTTTTATGATCCAGCTCTCACATCTGCACTTGACTACTGGAAAAACCATAGCTTTGACTGTATCGACCTTTGTAGGCAGAGTATGAGATAAAAATGAAGAAAGGGAGGTGACACAGGCTCTGGAGTCAGACGGAGTAAACGTGCTGTCATTCTGAGACCCATGGAAGGAAGGAAGCTTGGCCACAGTTTTTGGATTTCTGCTCTCCCCTCTGCTGGGGTAGAAGGATGAGGAGCTTACACCCCACAGCCACATAGGTGAGAAGATGCTCTCCTCAGGTGGGCATGCAACATCTCCCTTCCAGACTTCCCAGGGATGTCAGACCTGGGTCACTCCACTCGCTTTAACACCCTCACCGGCGACACTAACACTTATTTTGTCTTTTGGTGACTGGTGATCCCAGTCTACCTTGAATAAAATGTACTAATCAGTAGAAAGACCCATGTTTGGATAATGCTACTTTCTCTGGGGGAGAAAAGTGAAAGAGAAAGTGTTAGTTACTCAGTCACGTCTGACTCTTCGTGACGCCATGGACTATAGCCTGGTGGAATTCTCCAGGCAAGAATATTGGAGTGGGTTGCCATGCCCTTCTCCAGAGGCTCTTCCTGACCCAGGGACTGAACCCAGGCCTCCCACATTGCAGGCAGATTCTTTACTGTCTGAGCCATCAGGGAAACCCTTTACGGGGAAAGGGCCAACTTAAACTCTCTTATGTAAGAGGAAAGATAACTTTTTATTAATAGAAACTTATAAACCTGAAAATCGTTCTTAAAAATTAATAGATCTCTACCAAATAAAATGATACTAGTATTTCTAAGCCTGAATATCCATTTGCTGTCATCTTTTACATCTGGGACCTTTGAAGTTTTATACAGAATAGTTACAATAGCACTATACATTTATGTAATGTTCTTCTCTCAAGAAACAACATTCTGCCAAGGAATAACATTGTCCACCTCAGCCTCAATTTTTGTCCTGCTCTTTGAACTGAGAAAAACACAGTATCACCTACTAGCCTACAAACGGTGCCTCTTCTCTGGGAGAGGCAAAAACATTTTCAATAAGTCCTAGAAAGGGAAGAAATGGCAAAAGGCACAGACCTGAAAAGATGTCCCCATAGTTTTTCGTTGGGGCACTTACTCTTTTTAAAATTTTTACTGGAGTATAGTTGCTCTACAATGCTGTGCTAGTTTCTACTGTACAGCAAAATGCATCAGCCATCCATATACATGTGTCTCCTCCCTTTTGGACTTCCTTTCCATTCAAGTCACCACAGTGCATTAAGCAGAGTTCCCGGTGCCACACACATTAGTTATTCTATATAGAGTATCAACAATATACAGGCGTCAATCCGTATCTCCCAATTCCTCCCCCTTTCCCCCTTCCCCCTTTGGTATCCATATATTTGCTCTCTATATTGGTGTCTCTGTTTCTCCTTTGCAAATAAGATCATCTATACCATTTTTATAGATCTGATAGATATATGCATGAATATATGATATTTTCTCTTTCTGTCTTACTTCACTCTGTATGATAGTCTCTACCTATATCTGCAAATGGCACTGTTTCATTCCTTCCTATGGCTAATATTCCATTGTATATATGCACCACATTTCTTTATCCATTCATCTGCGGATGGACATTTAGGTTGCTTCCACGTCCTGGCCGTTGTACACATCAGGGCACTTACTCTTAAATGACAACACACTGAAGTCACCTTCCTGATGTCCTGAAGAAAGAAGGGTCCCACCTTCTCTTGAGTAACCCTCCACCTGTGACCCAGAGAGCATCCTTCGTCATCCTGAACCTCTCCTCCACCAACACCTCCTTCCCTCCCCTTCCAACAACCACAGCTCTTCTATAGCCTGAAAAAGCCACTGACTGATCCTCTTGCTTTCCTGGAAACCTCGTTCTCTCTCTCCATCCTTCCATCCTTCTTCATTACTAAACATGACTTAGAATCAAAATCTCTATTTCATCGTCACACATCCACTCACTTTGAAATCTTTCCCCACCTGGCTTAGGTTCTACCAAACTGTTTTCCTATTTTTATTGCTTTCACAAAAGTCAACAAGGACTTTCTTTTGCCACAGAAATAAACTTTCTTCCTAACTTCTCAAGGCATGTACAATGGGGACGCCTGCTTTTCCCCTTGCCCTCCTGACACACTGCCTTTCCCTCAGCTCCAGGACACTCCATGTCCTTCTTCTCATGCTGTTCTCTGCTGGGCTCTTCAGCTGTGCACTAATGATGCCAGGTTCCCAGGGCTGAGTTCTGAGCCCCTGACAACTCCTCTTTCTCTCAATCTCCTTCCCAAAGAGACTCAGTTACTTGTTCCATTCACTGAATTCTCATTGCTAAGACTGCTCTCTCAAGCACCTACCTTACCTCTCCAAATGCCTCAGAATTCCACTTAGATTTTCTGCCATCAACTCAAATTCAGCATATCCAATGAGAAACTGTCACATGTTGGGACAGATCCCAGAGAACCGAGGCTGCCTTTCAGTGTCTCCACTTCTATGACCCATGTGCCTAGCATGGATTAAGCTTTCTGAATATCTACGTCTACAACACGAGAGTCAAAATATCTTTCCTGCCTGGTCCAGAGGGTTGTTGTGATGGTCAAATGGTTTTTACACCTACTGAATGCTGTAAATGCCTAAGGCAGAGTCTTGTCAATTCTCCTGCCTCCCCTATTGCTCTAAGGAGCCCTTCCTCAGTCTCAGAACCAGCGCCTTCTCTTCCATGTTCTCCCTTCTCGGCACCTCCAGATGCATCCTCAAGTCCCGCAACTCCCCTTCAAGGCATCCATCCTTCTCATTCTTTCAGTCCAGACCTTTATCCCCCAGTACTGGGTTGACCCAATAGTTCATGCTGTAAGACGGCACGGAAAAACCCAAACTTTCTGGTTAACCAATACTTGCTTTCTGCAACAGTTTCCTAATTCAGACATTTCCCCCTTTTTCTCTTCTCTATCCATTCTACCTACTCACCCCCACAACAACCTTCCTAAGTTTTAACTCCCACAACATCTCTTCCCATTTCCTAAACTGATAATGGTCCCCACTCTGCCCAGGAAAATATCCAAACTCTCCTGGCTGACTTTCAATCCCTCTGGAACATAACCTTTTCTCTCCAATCAAAAGGATCTCCAACAAATCCAAAACCAGAACCCATGACTCCTAAATGTAAACGCCATGTCTCCCCTCAAGGCTGAAAGCTCCGTGAAAATATACCTACATTAAAAAAACATGTCTTCAATTTATTTTGTGTAACCCACACTACGTAGTCCACAGCGCATGTGGTGTTGGATCCAACTTGCGCTGAAAACCCTAAGCAGGGTAATATGATCACGAAATCATACGAAAATGAAAGCCACTTCAGTTTCAATAATAACATCATCCAGCCCCACACTGGGGAGCCAGGCCCAGGGCCAAACCATAAAATGAGCAACAAAAGTCAGTGTATTAGTTGGAGGTTTTAGCACAGTAAGACTGATCTAGAAACATATCCTGAGGTCCAGTTAACAAAACTTATGGTGGGAGAAAAAAAAAAAAAAAAAAACATGGATGATTCCCAGTGTCTAAATCATGAGCAGGAAACCAAAAGAATCTGACAGTGTAAAGACAGAAGAAGCCTCGATCCCTAAACAGGTGAAACGAGTCAGATCCGCTTCAAGCCAGTGTCCTTTCCAGGGGCACAGAAATCTTCCTGTTTAGGGCCAGATGATCCATCTGCCAGAGGACAGTGGTTCTAATAAATCCACTGGGCGCTAAGAGCATGGATCCCTGGTACCGGGCATCAATCAGAATAGATCCCCCAACTCCACAGGGAAGGCCGATGATGGTCCAGTGCAGAGGCCACAGGAGTGTGGCAGGCTCAGGAGCCACAGGCTGGCTTTCCAGTCACCCTCTGTTCCCAGAGACCACGAGGAGGCCACCTGACCTGTTCAGTGGGATGATCTGGACAGGCGTGCGTCCAAGAGAAGGCTTACCTCTAGAGCGCCTATAGTTGGTGAATTCTGGAGTCAGGGAAGCCTCAGGCAGTGTCCTTTCTTATTAGCGCATGGAAATCACGTCAGGGAGGGGGTCAATGACAAACAGTGACACCATGCAGAGTTTCATGGAATATTCTGGTTAATTTTCTTTTCAAGATGGATGATATTTTCATTAACTCGACAACTAGTTACGGACCCTTTATTGGATGCTAGGCACTGGTGGGGGTGTCCATGATACATCAGTAAACAAAACAGACATGGTACTTAATATACTGAAAAGGCAGGCAATGAACCAGAAAGTGACGAAGGGAACTGCAGACAGTGATAAGTGAAATGCAGAATTCTTAACAGGCTGGAAAGGATGCAGAATCCATGTAGGTGGTCAGGGACCTGAGGGAGGCAATCAGTGGAGGCCATGGGACAAGGATGCGTCTCCAACACCTTCTCACCACCTTCCCCTGGCTCCTGGAGTTGGAAGCCACCTCTGAGCCAGAGCTCTGTCTCCACTCCTGCCTGGGACAAATAGTACATTGCCTCTTTACTCCTTTGTGAAGCCCGGCACCATCATAACAAAGCAATGCCTCCATACCTACACGTGGTTAAGGACGTACGGACACGTGAGCTCTTTTCTGGTTATTTCATTTCATGGAAAAGCATGCTTTTGGACACACTTGACCTGATCAGAAATGGACCCTAAAACAACACATGACCCCTTTCATTTTTTTTTCCTGGAGATCTTGTATGATTTCTGAACACTTCCATTTCCATGACGCTCAGTGGCTCTGTATGAAGTGTTCACTGTGGACACATTTGTTGTTCTCAGCATTCATGGGTCACACTCACCTCTCACTGACCGGTGCATGATGCAGCCAAAGGGCAGGCCAGCTGCTCACTAGAAAAACACCTGTTTGCTAGGAGTTGACATGAGAAGGGAAAACAGGCCCTCAGGACTTGTGTCCTTTGCAACGGCTTTACACCCGGTGAAAAATGGGGGCCAACAAGGTTGCTCTCCTGGCCTTACTTTCTCATTTCTGCATCAACTCAGAATACTTCATGAATAGTTTTTATCCATCACTTCAGACTAGCACTTAGGATGGAAGGGTTTGTTTCTCTTATTCGAATTTATGCACAGAGGAGGAAAAGATCACTTGACACGGACCCATGTTTCTCCTCAGTTTGACACCCTAAGCCTGTGCCGCAGGGAATTAGACCCAGATTAGAATTTTGGGTCCATGGAACTCATTCTCACTGTTTGGAAGTGGGTGTATAACACTGTGGGCTTTTCAGGGGGCTCAGTGGTACAATAGTCCGCCCGCCAATGCAGGAGACACAGGACACCGTGGTTTCGGTCCCTGGGTCAGGAAGATCCCCTAGAGAAGGAAATGGCAACCCACTCTAGTGTTCTTGCCTGGAGAATCCCATGGACAGAGGAGGCTGGTGGACAGAGGAGGCTACAGTCCATGGGGTGGCAAGAGTTGGACACGACCGAGCACGCACGCGCTCAGTATAGCGCTGCACCGCCTCAGCCCAGCGGCCTCTCATTCTTAATGGTCTCTCTGATCCAGGTGCTTAATGGGAAATGACTGGCACAGGTCTTCTATTTCCACTTTGCATCTGCAGCTATTGTTTTAATTAGTTTGTGCGGGCTGGCCCTTTGTTGTGGCCTGCCCTGGGGCCTGGGGGCCTGCAGAGGGGTCTTCTGTTGGAATGTGGGTCTTAATGAGCCATTTCAGAAAGACAGCCTTCTGTCGAGCTGGGAGCCAGAGCGCCACCCGAGATGCCCCCAGGAGAGGATGGCTCATGAATTTCTAAGGTTGCCTTTCTCATTTGCATTTAAACATAACTCCCAAAGAAGAGCAATTTCACCAGTGATTTTCTGGGCTGGGACTCGAGGGAGTTTAGAGGTTGAATATGTACAAATTATGTTAATACACCAGAGGTAAATGGAAGTCAAGAGCGTTGTCATGTAAAACATATACCTGTTATCTAAATGCCTATTTTCTACCAAAGGTTGCCCCCCCACCCCGCCCCCACCTTTAGGTGAAGTGTGATGGAAAGGTTTCAAAGCAAGTGAACCTTTAAAATTCCTATTTGATTAAAACCATCTGAAGAGTCCTCCCATTCCTGTAACCCGGGCTTCAGAAACCTTAACAAGAGGAAGATTAGTTGGTGCCTGGTGACTCCGTACAATGCCTCGAAACCAATCTAACTTAACACCTGTGTGTACGTCAATAAGTGTACTCCAGCTCAAAAGTGAGCACGGTGCTGAGCGATTCTGACACTGACTGCATGACAGTCACAAACTCTGTACCCAAACACTGGCAGATAAGAAGCTAAGTGCAGTGATGGAAGGCGCCTGGATACAAGCAGGCATCATCACAGCCCTGACCCACAGATAGAGAGCCTGCTCGCCTTCACCACCGGGGCACTCCGGCATTCATCTGATACCACCTCGTCCAGGTCTGACCACCTTTTGTCTCTCCGACTAGTGAAAAAGGGTAACATTCTGTCAATGCCGCCCCTGCGAGAGTGAAGGGTCTCTTGTTGAGCATGAAGTAATTCAGAAGTTGACACTGGTGATCACCTGCAGGGCTGAAAGGTTATGGAGCGGGATCTGTTTGAGCCCTTTCTCCCCGTCCACCCGTTGGGTGCCAATGGAGACCATGGACACCTCACTTTCCAAGCTGTGACATGACACTCGTATGAAGCCATCCCAGGGCCAGCTATGATGCAGGCCTGTGATGATATGGTGGCACGGAGGAGTCCCGTCAGCAGGCTGTAATTCAAGGTCATTATTAATGTGCTTCCCGAAATACACAGCTTCAACCACTAAGAGGCTGTTACAAAGACTGTCCACTTTGTTTGGAACTTACAATAACCAAAAGAACCTGCGGTATGTGAGCCAACCACGAAGCCTGCCAACCTGGAGTGCTTCTTTAACCTGGGACTGGCATTCGCCTGCCCTTACTTTTCGGTCAACTTGATTTTCAGTCTCGCCGAGCTCTGTGGGTCTCTTATCTTGACAGCAGTTAGGCTAGGGAGCACGATGTGGAGTCTGAAGCCAGAATCCACTCAGACTCACTGAATTACTCATTTTAACCCCAAGGAATTGGGGAAGAATTGGGTCTTCTCCAGTATCACACAAAGGAGGAAAAAACCCTCAACAATCTATCTAAATTATCCAAGTGTCTGAACAATTTTACTTGGGAAGACACTGATGCTGGGGAAAACTGAGGGCAAGAGAAGGGGGCGACAGAGGATGAGATGGTTGTATGGCATCACTGACTCAATAGACCTAAGTGTGAGGAAACTCAGGGAGACAGTGATGGACAGAGCAGTCTGGCGTGCTGCGATTCATAAGGACGCAAAGAGTCAGATATGACTTAGCAACTGAACAACAACAACCACAAGATATTCCTAGAAGTGAAAGTGCTTGTCGCTCAGTCGTGTATGACTCTGGGACTCCATGGACTGCAGCACGCCAGGTTCCTCTGTCCATGGAATTCTCTGGGCAAAAACACTGGAGTGGGTAGCCATTTCCTTCTCCAGGGGATCTTTCCGACCCAAGGATCAAACCCAGGTTTCTTGCATTGCAAGCAGATTCTTTACTGTCTGAGCCACCAGGGAAGCCCAAGATATACCTAGACAGTATACTACAGAGCAAAGACATCACTTTGCCACCAAAGTCTGCATAAGGAAAGGTATGGTTTTTCCAGTCGTCATGTATGGACGTGTTATGTGGACCATAAAGGAGGCTGAATGTCAAGGACTGATGTTTTTGAACTGTGGTGCTGGAGAAGACTCTTGAGAGTCCCTTGACGCAGGGAGATCAAACCAATCAATCCTAAAGGAAATCGATTCTGAATATTCATTGAAAGGACTGATGCTGAAGCTGAAGCTTCAACACTTTGGCCATCTGATGCGAAGAGCTGATTCATTGGAAAAGACTCTGATGCTGGGAAAGATTGAAGGCAAAAGAAGAGGGAAGCAGAGGAGGAGATGGTTAGACAGCATCCCCAACTCAGTGGACATGAACTTGAGCAAACTCCGAGAGATGGTGAAGGACATGGAAGTCTGGTGTGCTGCAGTCCACGGGGTCTCAAAGAGTTGGTCACAACGTAGGGACTGAACAACGACACAACAAAAGATACACCTGCTTCTAAAATATGAATCACAATGGCAGGGAAGTCTTCTGACTTCAAATCAATGGATGCCAACGTGGACCACGGAAATATATTTGTAAACTCATTATCTGTAAACCAAGACACTGACTTTGGCATTTTGCTAATTAGTGAGAATAAAATGGAGAAACTGTTTAGGAAATCTGGATTCTCATACACCCTGCATCCTTAAAGCACACTCCTGGGCTAGGAGTGAGAGGCACATGAGTTTCCATTTTATTACAAGACCTTTGGAACCCAGCTGGCTAAGCTAGGATAAGTGACACATGTGATTTGATGAGCGCTTGTGGCCACCGCCCTTCCTGCCAATATCTCGTCAGCTTTCCTTCTCATCTTTTTTTTTTTTTTTTTTGCCAAGCCACCCTAGATTATAAAAGTGATACATCAAAGAAGATCTCACTAAATTGTGGAAAAGCACAGCCAGGGAGATGGAGAGCTAAAATATAGAAAATGAAGCTAAGAAACAGATTCTGAAAGCAGTATTCTACTGGTAAGAAGGACCAAGAAGGTGACAGATGGACCCAGGTCCATACAACCAGCCCAGGGCTGAGGCAGGATATTTTACTATCCCAGTGACCACCCTGGGTTTTTGCACACAGTTCACTGTACTATAAGAGGAGGTTAATAAGAACTCTTCTTCAAAATCAAATTCTATTATTAGATACAGATTTCTGGTGGGAATACTTCAGAAATTAGAAAGGATTTTCAATTTAAATTAAATATCTAATTATGCCTCCAAGAATTCATACCTCAATAGGAATTTGTTTTACTTCAACCTTTTATAAAAAAAAAAAAAATTTCACTTTTCTCTTTCTGCTCATAAATTAAGAGTTCTGTGCAAAATGATTCATTTTCATCTCTGATTAAAATGCAGCCTATTAAAATAGGTTTGGGGATTAAAATCTGAGGTCCAGGGATTCAACGAAATTGTAGGGACTAGTTCCTAGATGTACACACACGTATTTTTCCAGGAAAATGTTCCTAGCATTTATCAGATTTTCAAATGATCTAGGACTTTCCCCAAAGATGAATAACTTCTGTTCCAGAGAGGGCTGAGGTTTTGGCAAAAGTAAGGAATCCGCACTCCGGAATCTTGTTTCTCTCAATAGCTTCTAAATCTCTTTGATTCGCGCAATTGCTTTTAAATTCACAAAGGAAATCCGTAAGACCTACAAAGAAAAGTCAACTCCAGCTCTCACTGGAAGGGAAACGGCAGGAACTGATGAATTCTGCAGTGATGAAAATTTAATATACAACTTTTTACTTCATTTCAGGTAGCCTGAATTTCAGATTGGATAGTGTCGGCAGAGAAACCATGTCCTTCCCTTTTTACCCCCTTATCTCCTAGTCTTTTTACCTTACAAAAGAAAGGCTTATATTTACTTGACTTGAATTTTCCTAGCGAGCTTTTTTCTTCTGAATTCAAGTGACTGGAACTGAAATTATTCCACCTGGGGAGAAGAGAAAGCTGAAAGCCAATATAATATTGGTTTCCAAATACATGAAGGGTACTCAGATGGAGGATGATGGCCCAAGGAAATGGTCTTTGCACTAAACTATGAAGAATCTGAGTTTTGCTCTGAAGTTAAATTTCCTGACGTAAAGGGTTCATAACGTTAAACTGAGAGACTTAGGACTGTTTTCGGAGACTTTCTGAATAGGAGAGATTCTTTAACAGTTTGGGATGGCTTGGATGTGGTCTTGTCTGACGTCAGGAGGGTGAATTTTGCCCCCTTCAGTACGTTCCTGGCCTGTAAATGTAAGGATACGGCTGGTGTGTCGGAAGTTCACACACTCACCCTGGATGTCCAGTCACCTCTGTAACCTGGGCTGGACAGCTGCCAACCAATAAACCCCACACACCAGCCATCTTTCAGCCACTATTGCCCACTTGGGGCCTGCTTCTGTCTGAGGCTAGGGAGACAGTATCCAATAGAGGGGAGAGTGCTGTTCCCCAGTTTTACCCCCAATCTCCAACAAAGCTTCGGAGAACCTAAGTTTTCAAGGAAAACAGAAGTATTGGGTTGCCCAAAAAGTTTGTTTGGGTTTTTCTGTAAGATCGTACAGGAAACCAGAATGAACTTTTTGACCAACCCAAAAGATCTCAGGTGTGATAGTAGAAACTTGCATGAACGTCAGTTTTGTTTAAACCCATATTTAATTTTTCAGCACATCTTTTTTCTTCTATTGGCAAAAAGCAGAGCCTGGCTCTGCTACTGAAACGCCATCTCTCTGACTGGGCTGGTCTCTGCCTCCCTGTTTGCTGGGCAATACTGTCCCCACTTAGAAGGGAGGAGATGTCTGCTGTCTTAGACCTTCAGATTGGCCTCAAAAGTCTTTATGCGAATCCCAAAGTGGACACCAAGGAGATACAAGGGTCTGGAAACTCTGATCCCTCCAGCTCTGATCAGCCCATCCTCACAGGCTCAGAGACCCTGAGTTGTTCAGGGAGCCTGGAAGACATCTGGTCAACTTCTGTCTACAATACTTGCCCCTCAGTCAAGGCTCCCAAAGTGGTTCACCCAGCTCCAGCCAGGATCCCCCCAGAAGGAGGAATCACTACTTTCAAACAAACCATCCAAAAGTTTGCCTGCTCTAAACGAGAGAGAGAGCTGGGCTGAAATCTGCCTCTTTCTCTTGTCCACACGTGTCCCTTCACACGAGTCTGTGCAATGTCACTCAAAGGTCTAAATGCAGGACTCTCACCGGGGCAATAAAGTCCAGGACAGCTGCAGTATACGTGCCTTCAGGTACAGGGTTTCAGGGCTGCTTTGTTTTTATATTTTGTATGCTTTTTATTTGCTTCAGATGTAGTTGAACTGTCACTTGCCGGCACCCTGGATTTTTTCTTATCCCCCTGCAAGGAGACCTCAAGTCAGCTAACATGAGAAACTGGGAAGAGACCCCTTATCCTGCTGTCTTACTGAGGGGGTCTCCTTTTTCAAAATAAAAGTCCAAAGGTTATTGCATGAGCCTGGACAGACCCCACTCTCAGCTTCCCATGGTTGTGATCACAGAATCTCAGGTTCAGGAGCAGAATTCCTTTGAGGTTAGTGCCATCTCTTCTTTTCGGAAACAAAATAACTTGCAAAACATGTCTGAGGATCCTTTACAAGTGAAGAATCTTCACAGAACTCCGATCCACAGGAAAAATCTCAACATGGTACACTGTAGCTGCCTGGTACAGAGCTGAAAACCCAGCAGAAACCAAGCGTGGCTCAGCAGTTCAGTATGGAAAACATATTTAGAAAGTGCTCACAGTATGGTTTTGTTAACATTAGTAACATGGCAATATTAATGTGGTACTATGACTACATCAACACTGCGTGCATCCTAAGTCACTGCAGTCATGTCCTGACTCTCTGCGACCCGATGGACTGCAGCCCGCCAGGCTCCTCTGTCCACGGGATTCTCGAGACAAGAATATTGGAGTGGGCTGCCATTTCCTCTCCAGGGATCTTCCCGACTCAGGGGTTGAACCCATGTCTCATATCTCTTGCACTGGCAGGTGGGTTCTTGACCACTAGTGCCATTTGGGAAACCCACCTCAGCATTGCTTATTGATGAATAAAAATGTCAAAGTATCGACGAGAATAATATGAACGGAAAGTCACTGGCTTTTCCCCAACACCCGGCCCGAGCAGCCAACACGGCAGATGAAAATCCTCCTCCTCCTCCTCCTCCTCCTCCTCCTGGAGGAGGACACAGCCCATGAGCATGCGTGACACAGCCGGGAAGAGACGAAGGGCTGACGGGACCAAGGGTGGGCATGTAAGGCCTGAGAAAGGGTCCTGCAACTGGGAGAGACCAATTCAAGGAGGGAGGGAAGATACTTTAAGCCTCTCCAAAATCTGAAAAAACCAGGGAATATCTGACTAACAAGCACATCTGTCTGCCTCCCTCCTGCTCTCAAAGACAAAGACAAATGCTTGGGCTAAGTTATTTCCGAGTGACCCCGAGGCTCTCCAGGGCCTCGCGCACATGGATACTGAACGGACCGCATTTTCTCAAGGCCAGAGTCCCAGCTTGAGAACTAGCTCGTTTCAGTAAGAGGCGCCGTGTAAGAGGAGTCTCTGTAGAAAAGAAGTAGGCTGGCTGGTCACAAGCTCAGAACAGCTGTGGGGCTGAGGCTGCGTAAGAACAAATCAGGGAGAAGTCTCCTAAGCCATGAAAAGCCACCGTTCAGAGTCCAACGGAGAAAAAAAAAGCTCAGGGTATTTTTAGGTTTTTCTATTCTTTATTTACAAAAATAAATGACTTCTTAGTTCTGCTATCTCTATATTAAATGTTTTCTTTCCTGCTGCAGATTCACTATTTGAACTCTGAGCATCACTAACAATTTGAATTCTGTCGAGCCAAGCAATGCAGATGACGCACACGCTGTTCTGAGTATCATATTGTGCTGCCTACATTTCTCACCAGCTTCCAACAACTACACTTCTTACCATAATCAGGTGCCCTTAATTAAGTCTGTTTCTACCCAATTTTTTTAATAATGTAAAAATTCCCAACAATCTCCTTGGTCTATGGCCCCGTTATGGCTACAGCACACTAGTCAACCCCAGGGACTGCTTGACTTAAGTTAATCGAGGATTGTGAGTTTCACGTTCATTGTCATGGTGTTGCTTATGGAAATACATATTATGCTGTTTGCCTTCCTCTGCTGTTCCGCAATCTCGTTTCAGCCTCGAGGGCTGCCGGGCACACTTGGCCCTTGTGCCAGGACAGAAGACACAAGAAAAGCCCAAACAGACACAAGGTCATTGTTCTCGCTCCTCCGACGGCCGCTCTAATGACCCTCTGGCACAAACCTGCATGAGGTGGCAGTTAGAGACGGGGCACATCTCAGAGACACCTGGACCAGGAAGAGGGAAGCGAAGAAAGGCGACGATTTCTCTCTCCCAAGAGGTGGCAATTTTTAGATTTCAAAGGAATAACAGACAGACACGCTAAGAACTGGCCTGTGACAACTGCTTTTCTTTTCCTGACTCCATTAATGCCAGGTTTGTTGACCTGAACCATGAGACCATGTATTTTCTTCTTATTTAATACTCCCTGAGCAGCAATTACCTGGATCAATTTTCTTTTATCCAGATTGATTCTATAAAAAATATTTTCTGGTCATGGCATTTTATTTACCAAAATATGTTTTGGCATAACCCATTTTTATAGTCAGTCTAAGAGAACTTAAAGTAAGAGAGTTATCATTAAATTACAGGAGTAGTTTTTAATTATAAAAGTAATTTACATTCATTGTGAGAACAAAGTAAAAAAGAGTAAAAATATTAAATAATGTCACAGACCAAAATGATCTCTAGTAACAGTATTTATAAAATTGAGATCATCCGCTGCACGCTGTTTTACACACTTATTTTTCAGTTAACATATTATAAAATTTTCTCATGATGGAAGTGCTCTTCAAAACTGTCTTTTAATGTCACATAGGGCAAAGGAATTTTTTCCAATTCCTTGATTCATTAAATGAAACTATGACACACATTTCTGTAGATATCTTAAATTTCTTTACTCATGCTCAAAATTGCTCTGTAGAAAATTAACAATTTAAACCTCTAAAAGGATATGACAAGAATGTCTGCTCCCAATCCTTCACAGTCTTTAATTTTTTGCCAGTGTGATGGGGAACAAGCTATAATACTGATAATTTCATTTGTGTTTTTCCATATTGTTTCTTCGACAGTTTGACACTGTCTTTTGTGAATGGGCTGCCCAGGACCTTTGCTCATTTTTCTTTTACAGCACTGGGTCTTTTCCTGCATGTGTGTGCTTAGTTGCTCAGTGGTGTCCGACTCTTTGCAACCCCACGGACTGTAGCCCCACCAGGCTCCTTTATCCATGATATTCTCCAGGCAAGAATACTGGAGTGGGTTGCCACGCCTTCCTCCAGGGGATCTTCCCAACCCAGGATCGAATCCAGGTCTCCCGCGTTGCAGATGTATTCTTTACCATCTGAGCAAGCAGGTGGGTCTTTCCCTAATTCACACTTAACAGTCCTTTATGTTTTAAAGATATTCACAGGCTAAAAAATTGCCCCAGTTTGTCATTTGCGTTTAAATCTGAGATCATGTTTTAAAAAATCAAATGAATAGAAATCTTTATCTCTGTCATTCCCCAGGGGAGTTTCAAGGCATCATTGGAAATGATTCCATTTATAATAATCAGATACAGGTGATGTTCTGAACTTGTCCATTGGCTGCTAACCACATAAAACAGAAAAGCACTTAAAACCTTTTGAAAAAAAAGAGAGCCTTGACAACCGTCAGAAGACATAAAGTGCCAATTGCTTCCATTGCTCTTTCCATTCATGAGATCAGGACCCAGCAGTATCCAAAGACCCCGTCCCTACAGAAGGCTCTTTCTAAGCACGGGAGCCATATGCCAGCAGGCAAAGGCTGTCCAGGCCAGTTGGCATCCTTTGGAATGCTGGCTGGAGTTTGAAGGCACCCAAGGAACATAAACTAAAAAGAATAAAGCACCCCAGTTTGAGCAACCACACTCACTGAACCACCTGAAATTCCTGAGTCTCATTCTGACACATTAACTACAGGAAATATTCCTCAGGACTCTGATGTGTAGACCCAGGACACTATATTTGCTAGAAATGTGTAGAAAACGTTCAATGCAGAGCATTTAATTCAAAATGCAACTGAAAACGAGGCAATCAAGAAGAGAACCAAGATTAAAACTAATAGAGAAAAAAAATCAGGAGAGAAAAAAAAAAAACACTTTTGAATTATAAATAGTCAGAGAAAGACCATATGATACCACTTATATGTGGAATCTTAAAAAATGATACAAATGAACTAACGAAACAGAAACAGACTCACAGACTTAGAAAATGAACTTATGGGTGAGGGCAGAGAGGGACAGCCAGGGAGTTTGGGATGGACATGTACCCACTGCTATATTTAAAATGGATAACCAACAAGGACCTACTGTACAGCCTGGGGAACTCTGCTCAATGTTATGTAACAATCTAAATAGGAAAAATTTTTTTGAAAAGGAACAGACACATGTATAACTGATTTACTTTGCCGTACACCTGAAACTAATACAACACCGTTAATCAACTATACTCCAACATAAAATAGAAAGGTAAAAAAAATAAAGTGTATGATAGGACTAAAACCATACTTCATAATTAAAGACAGGGGAGGATTTAACAGTGGAGGAAACAGAACATTCGGGGCTTTAGGAGTTAGGTTCCCTCTTCTACAATTACTCAGCGAATTACCACATACAAGTAATCTCCCTGACGGACAGGACATTATCATAGTATGTAAGCACTCATTCACACATAGGATTTTGTCTTAATAAAGACAAAAATCTCAGGCCCTTAAAGAACTATTCATGTGCTTGTGGCTGATTAGAATTCAACCATAAGAGACTAGAAATGAACGAGAGGAGATCTAAGTTCTGCTTCATCAGATGAGCCTGGTACAGGTGGGAGATTCACTTGCAGCATTTCTTGAACAGGAAGTCAAGCCATCTGTCCCCATCCATCCCAGTGGCGGATGATGTACATCTTGAATTGAGCCTGCTCTTCCCTTGGCCTGTTCCCTCCACTCTGCTGTGAGTGGTTTATAACTTTTCAGTCCTTGATATAAAGCATACCCCCACCGTTCCGCATCACCTGCGTCTTCCTTCATCTGCGTGTGCCTGCTCAGCCACTCAGTCAGGTCCGACTCTTCGTGACCCTACAGACAGTAGCCCACCAGGCTCCTCTGTCTGTAGGATTCTCCAGGCAAGCATACTGGAGTGGGTTGCCAGCCCTCCTTCAGGGGATCTTTCCAGCCCAGGGATCAAACCCACGTCTTCTGTGTCTCCTGCATTGGAGGCAGATTCTTTACCCCTATCCAAGATGATACAATTCATTTTTTTGTGGCTCACTCATGAATTATTTTTAAAGTCTTTGTTGTTATTAATATTACTAGTATATGTGTGTTAGGTCGTTAATTGTATCTGACTCTTGCCACCCCATGGACTGTAGCCTGCCAGGCTCCTCTGTCCATAGGCTGTTCAGTTTAGTTCAGCTCAGTCGCTCAGTCGTGTCCGACTCTTTGAGACCCTGTGAACCACAGTATGCCAGGCCTCCCTGTCCGACCTAAATCAAATCCCTTATGACTATACAGTGGAAGTGAGAAATAGATTTAAAGGACCAGATCTGATAGACAGAGTGTCTGATGAACTTTGGACAGAGGTTCGTGACATTGTACAGGAGATAGGGAGCAAGACCATCCCCATGGAAAAGAATGCAAAAAAGCAAAATGGCTGTCTGAGGACGCCTTACAAATAGCTGTGAAAAGAAGAGAAGTGAAAAGCAAAGGAGAAAAGGAAAGATATACCCATTTGAATGCAGAGTTCCAAAGAATAGCAAGGAGAGATAAGAAAGCCTTCCGCAGCAATCAATGCAAAGACATAGAGGAGAACAACAGAATGGGAAAGACTAGAGAACTCTTCAAGAAAAGTAGAAATACCAAGGGAACATTTCATGCAAAGATGGGCTCGATAAAGGACAGAAATGGTATGGACCTAACAGAAGCAGAAGATATTAAGAAGAGGTGGCAAGAATACACAGAAGAACTGTACAAAAAAAAAAAAAAAAAAGATCCATAGACTGAAATAATATCAAATAGTTGACAAAATCAAGTGTTTTGACCTTCAAGGGTCTGGCACGGTTGGCCACCTGAGGGGAGAAACCGCAGAGAACCAGCACTGGAATCTTATCTGATTGACCTCAGAAGGGCCAGAAGTCAGAAACATAATTATCTGGACAATTTGGGTGAGAAAAACTCACTTTTCCCTGAATTCTTTGTTTAAAGAGGCTTTAATGGACTGAATTACTCAGATAATTGTTCTGCATTGGTTTGCCTGTAATTAAAATCAGGAAGGGAATAACACTGCCAGGCAAGCAGTGTGGTCTGGTTTAGAGTACTGAGGACTCACTTCAAAGGTTAATGCAACGGTTGTACTGCACAGCTCCAGAAAGCGCCAGCTGAGCAGAAAAATTCATTCAAACAACATTAGTTTTAATTTCATAAGAAATCTACTTCACAAAGCTTATATATAAAACCATGGCTTTCAAGCATGAGAAAGAAAAGCGCTTTTCTTTTTTTTTTTAACATAAAATAATCCAAATTATAAAAGTGATTTCCTCGCAGTTTGTCAAGACTTAGCTCGGTTTTTTTCACTTTAATAATCTTTCATTTTTTCAACTTTATCATGGATTATGAAAAAAAAAGTGAGTATTATTCCCTTAGTCGTGTCTGACTCTGTGACTCCATGGACTGTAGCCTGCTAGGCCCCTCTGTCCACAGAATTCTCCAGGCAAGAATATTGGAGTGGGTTGCCATCCCCTTCTCCAGGGGATCTTCCCAAACCCAGGGATCGAATCCGGGTCTCCTGCATTGCAGGCAGATTCTTTACCATCCGAGCCACCAGGGAAGCCCCATAATCGATTATAAGTTGCCACTATTTTTTAAAATGTCAGGCTTCATGTGTTGAGGTGATTATGCCAAGAGCTGAAACACTATGGATAGTGAACAAGGCACACTGCATCAAAGGCTCACATACAGGGATCCATCCTTCCAACGACACGATTCACTGATTTTTGTATACGAAGGGGATGTACGAAGCTTTTAAATTTGGCCCCAGGTAGAAAATTTTCATAATGTAAGATCTTCACTCAGCTTCCATATCCTGTTTTGTCCAAACACTATGTCAGTACACTATCAAATACCTAGAAATATTAAACACTGGCCCCTTCTGTGAAGGCCTAGGCTGAGAATTAAGATTGCTTAGAAATAACCCAAAAGATTGTCTAAATGTGTTTTTGCTTTGTTTTGGTAACTTACAAGATCAGCAATATGCTATAGTCCGATGGATGTAAAAATAGCTGACTAGAGGGACTTCCCTGGCGGCCCGGCAGTTAAGAATCCTCCTGCCATGGAAGGGAACTCGGGTTCAATCCCTGATCCAGGAACTGAGGTCCCACATGCCTTGGGACAACTAAGCCCAAACGCCACAACTACTGAGCTGGCTTGCTCTAGAGCCCAAGCACCATAAATACGGAAGCCTGGGCACCTCAACTAGATAGTAGCCCCTGTTCAACAAAACTAGAGGAAGGCTGCCTGCAGCAATGAAGAGCCGGGGCACTGTGATGAAGACTCAGCACAAACAAAAATAAACTTTTTAAACTTAAATAAAATTCCTGAAGTGCAAATATGAACTACTGTTTAAAAAACATAAGTGACTTAAAATGGAAAAAAGTATGCGAGTAAATCTACAAACCCCAAACCCAAACGGTATCTTAATACCACTGCTCTAGTTCTGGGCCATCCAGCCCTACCCCCACTCTGCCCATCAGCAGGACCCAGTTAATTCAGGAGAGCGGCTTACGGCCTGAGATTCTTGCCAGAACACTTAACAGGCCCCTCATTTGTCGGGGGGTTTTATAGGTCTCTGGTGCTGAGCAGAGGTAAGGACAGCTTGCAGGGCAGGAGGAAGACAGATAAAACCACCCCGCTGTGCAGACTCAGCCCATTTGCACTGGCTCTCATACAGAAAACAAATTGCAACCTCTCACAAAGGGGCTCTTTTCTGCACTAGCAACCCTGAAAAATGCAGGCAAAAAAAAAAAAAAGTGAGTAAATCAGGCAACTTCACATCAGGAGGAAAAAAAAATGGCTACCACTCCAACAGCTGCTCTCGTAATTAAGAACAGATTTCATCACTAAACTCTTGCTGGTTTTGTCTGCGGCAAAACAAATACACAGATGTGAGGCATTCCATACTGGAAATTTTGTACTGGGTAACCAAACTGAATTCACCTTTTCTGCTTTAAAATCTTCTCTTAAAATATAATCCAAAGAGAAAAGCATACGCCAATGTTCAAACCCTAAGTACAACTATATTTCTGTCATCATCTTGCAACTAAATTTATTTTGGCATCCTCCCAAACTCACTTTCTTTTTACATATTCAGAACTGCAATGGGCTGCCATGGACATGACCTCTCTCAAATAATGAAAGTGTGCCACCAGCTTCTTTTACTCATAAAATTGGCTCAATTTATGGCTGCCTCATTTATCTACCTTTTAAAAGATTGCATGGGACATGCAGTAAAAGGGGTAGCATTTGACCTTTTTAAAGGTAAATTGGTGTGCCGTTAAGTCAGAGAAATAAAATTAATGAAATGATAAAATTATAATAAAAACGGGTAGGTGAGGGCAAATTAGTGGAATGCCACTCTGCTGCAATGAGAAATCTGCAGCTCACACAGTATGTGTGATTCTCACAAACAAAATGCTGAACAAAAGTAGCCAATAATATAAAGTACAAAAATGAGCAAAAATGATTTAAAGTCAAGATACTAGTCAACCACGGGTGGATGGGGCAGGTGCTGGAAGGGGGTTATCAGAGGGTTTCTAAGGGTCTAGTAATGCTCTCTTAATCTCGGTGGTGGTTACACAGATGTGTTCAATTTGTAAAACTTCACGCTGAATACTTAGGATTGCTTGTCCATAAATAAAGGGTACCTCCACAAGAAGCAAAAAAGAAATTAAATTTAAAAAATACTCAAGGCATGCCCTAAATTTCCAGATTCTCAATCACCTGCTCACCAGTTTGAGCCAGAACCTTTTTACATGACCCAATCCACCCAGTGATCACCAACTTCCTGACGCTATTACAACAGTGTCTTGATTAACAATCTTCATGAAGTCTTAAGTTATACTTTTTGAGTGATTAAATTTGTTAGAGCAGTTCTCCTGGGTTCCCTAACCCTACTGCTCTCCACCCGGGTGCCCTTTCCCAATAAAATCTCTTGCTTTGTCAGCACATGTGTCTCCTCGGAAAATTCATTTCCGAGTGTTAGACAACAGCCCAGTTTCGGGCCCTGGAAGGGGTTCCTCTTCCTGCAACAAATTGGGTGTATGTTTTAGCTTCAATATCCTAGGACAGCTTATTTAATAAGTTAAACTGATTACCACCCACCAAAAGTGTGATGTTAAATAACCTTCTGTTGTGCATTTCACTATGACATCTATAATTCAAAGCAAAGGAGTTCTAAACATGTCATTTTCAGTAAAATGTGGTTCTAGGAGCATTTTTTTTAAAGGACACGTTATCACACTATTTTGCCCAAGGAACAATAATCCTTATAGAAAGCCACCAATGTCAATAAGCTAAGGAAAATGTAAGATAATGCCTACCCAAGTTGACACAGTACTTTGCAAGAGTCCAAATACTTAGATTTAAAACACTGCAACCACCAAAATACCCAACGTGTACTTTAGTGACGTTTGATTAGTAGATTGAAGAGTGGTGGAGTTTTCATCTGGAACTGCAATTTCGGAAGCTGACATCAATGCTGTAAATAAGCTTTCAGACATGAGAGGACCTGGATAAGCTTTCTAAGCGAGCTGTGGTGTTGCTCACGAGGGTGGTGTTTTGCAGGCTCTCTCCTCCCAGTTAGGTCTTTGATGAACAAAAAGGCTGATCGTTACAAACATAATCACACACGCTTTACTTTAAGTGGCTTCCCAGCTGCACTTCTCAAATGGTGACCATCAATACATGAACCAGGGGTCAAAGGCATAAAGAAGCTTCCTTGACACTGAGAGGAGGGGCTCTCTGACCCCTCTCATTATGTTTGTTCACCTATTTCAACATTGTTGCCAAGGCTGAATTCTCTTCTGATAGCTTGATCCTACCCAGTAATTCATGTCAAACCATGAAACCTAAAAGAAAGGGATACAGGACACTTCATCTGTAATCTCTGGTGAATCACTCTGGGGTCCACATGGATAAGGGAAACCTAAGAGAACTTGTACCCGGCACAATGAAGCTCTCCACAAGCTGGTGTCTGTTGCAGTGAACTGAAACAGCTCAGAGTCTGGTTTTGCCTTCATGGGCAACGATCCCACAGACAGACATATCTTCAAGCTACGGTTAGCTTAGATGCAACCACAGACCCTTGCATGTGCATGTGGTTCTGAGACAGAGCTGCAAACCCAGAACAGGGCAGGGTTCATCTCACTCATTCTCAGCTTTAGCTAGGGTAAGAGATGTGACTTGGACTTTGGATATACCAGACTATGAGCATTGACTTGTTTCAGAGAATTCTTCCGTAGCCAGAATTTAAGGAAACTAGATCTGTATCCCAATGAAATTATAGATTTTAAATGTGGACACTTCCCTACCAACTATTTGCTACCTCAAACAAAGGTTTAGTTTAATCCTGCACTACCACAGCTTTTCAAAATGTATTCTCTAGTGTTTAAAAAGTTAATGTCTGGCCAGAATTCTGACAAGATGTAGGATATAAAGTGTGCTATTTTCTCAATCTCCAGCCTGGGATAATGTTTGCATATAAAACTGAGTATTTTGTTGGGGGCGGGGGGGATGCTATGTGATCTTTTATAAATATTTTATTTTAAAGCTTTAAAGAATTTTCAGTGTTAAATTTAACACTTTAACTGAACATTACTTTGTAAAGGACCTGCATGGTAAGCAGTGTACTTAGTGCCCAGGATATAAAGATGAATAAGACAGGGTGCCAGCCTGACTGGGAGCTCACAGGTCGTAGCTCACTGGAAAAGCCAGCTATGTGAATCTATGGATGGAAGGATGGATAAAAAACAGAGAAATGAGAAGTGCCCTGAAGGAATAGAGAAAGCAGCTCATTCTGTGAGCAGACGTTTCACAGAGGAGATGATACAGAGGTTTAGTGACAGAAGCCCAGTGGGGTAGCGGTGAGTGCAAGCAGCAGGTCTCTGATAGGGAGCAGAAACCTGTGTGTGTGTTCAGTTGCTCAGTCATGTCCAAGTCTTTGCAACGTTATGGACTATATCCCGCTAGGCTCCTCTGCCCGTGGCATTCTCCAGGCCAGAATACTGGAGTATCCCAATGAAATTATAGTTTTCAAATGTGGACACTTCCCTACCAACTATTTGCTACCTCAAACAAAGGTTTAGTTTCATCCTGCACTACCTACAGCTTTTGAAAATATATTCTCTAGTGTTTAAAAACTTAATGTTTGGCTGTTTTCTACTCCGGGGTATCTTCCAGACTCAGGGATCAAGCCCCCATCTTTTATGTCTCCTGTGCTGGAGGGCAGGTTCTTTAGGAGCAATTCACTATAAAACATGGAGGCAGGAGCATGCATGGTGTGTTGTTCTGAGTGCCTAGAAAAGAGAGGACCCCAGGCTCCTGGGGTGAAAGCCAGAGCAGGAGATGAGGGAAGACGCTGAGGTTCTAGACTTTTATCTTCTAGGTTAGTATTTTCTAACTTGTTTCTCAGAATGCTAATTCCATGAGTTGCTGTGAAAAAAACAAAACAAAACCAAACCAAAACAACAACCAAAGCCACTGTTGTAATCAAGCGAGCTTAGAAAATGCTGCTCAGAAGAGTCTCCTTTCAGAGATTCATAACATAACATTTGGTATAAGAGAAATATGGAAGTATAAACCCATGTAACTCAAACATCATTTTCATGGAGCTACTGATAACCTTCCAAACTAATGTTCTGCAGAATATACTTGGGGGATGCTGAAAGCTGCTCTAGGAAACCAGGTAAGAAAAGGAGCTGCTGGAGCAAGAAGGTAACATGATCAGACTAGTGTTTTCCTTTTTATCTCCTCTGCATTACAAAAAACTTTTTAGTTATATATGCCTGGTACTGAGTGGATGGTGAACTACATTGGGAAGAGATTAATGGCAAAGAGCCAAGAGGTGATGAAACCCAAGGATGAGGGATTCCACTCAAGAGACTTTCTAAGATAAAATTAAAAGGAATTAACAATGAAGTAGAGGTCGTGTGTGTGTGTGCACTCGTGTGTGTGCACTCGTGTGTGTGCACTTGTGTGTGTGTGTGCACTCGTGCTTGCTCAGTCATGTCCAACTCTTTGTGATCTTGTGGGCTGTAGCCTGCCAGGCTGCTCTGTCTGGAATTCTCCAGGCAAGAATACTGGCGTGTGTAGTTATTCCCTTCTCCAGGGGATCTTCCCAACCCAGAGATCGAACCCAGATCTCCTGCACTGCAGGCAGATTCTTTACCATCTGAGCCACCAGGGAAGCCCCATTGCATTTCATTGTAACATCATGCAATTAGCCTGGCTTATTGGGAAGGTGATGAAGAAAGGCAGTATCCTTCATCGACAATGGTCTTACATCCCACATAGTCAATCAACAAACAGCCCCCAAATACCTAACATGAGTGAGACACAGTCGTCCTTAGTCACTTAGGAGACACCAGGAAAGGCAGGAGGGAACAGCACAATCATAACTGATCTCCAGGAAGATTCCAGGAGCCACCACTTAACTGCATATAACGACTGTAACTGACTGGCATGAAGTTCCTCAGCATTTAAGTACAGAATACTTTAACAGCTGTGTGAGATATATCAAAATTTCAAGTGAAAGTGAAATCCCTCAGTCGTGTCTAACTCTTTGCGACCCCATGGGCTGTAGCCTATCAGGCTCCTCCGTCCATGGGATCTTCCAGGCAAGAGTGCTGGAGTGGAGCGCCATTTCCTTCTCCAGGGGATCTTCCTGACCCAGGAATCGAACCTGGGTCTCCTGTATTGCAGGCAGATGCTTTACTGTCTGAGCCACCACAAAATGAGGGGGATAAAAACCCTCAAGAGTTATGAGATATTGCTGCACTGCAATGGGAATGCATTTAGCGGAACTGAACTGTACATTTAAAAATGGTTAAGATGGTAAATTTTATGCTATGTGCTCTTTTACCACAATTTTTTAAAAATTTAAAGGAATTATGAAATTAAATTATCTTAAATTTATCCGTGAAATACCTGTTCTGTATCACACAGATATACTTCTCCCCTGTTCGCCTGCAAGGATTTTAAGGTGGGGAATAAAGAGGAGAAACTGGATCTTTAGAAGGATTAATTAGATAACGCTCTTCAGGGTTTATTGAAGAGAAGCTGACCTGATGAATACTCAAAAGCTAGAAAAGCTAGTAGTCAAATAGGAAGTGGCACTAAGATTTGGATGACTATTTGAGATTTTTCGAAAGAGCAATCAACAAGATATGGTATAAAATAAAGAACCCAAGATGATCCCAAGAGTCCCAGTAAGACCAAGGCAATTCAAGTTGTGAATTGTGTGTGACCACAATTCAAGTTGTGGTCAACTCGAATTTAAACCACTGAAATGAAAACATCCAGAAAACATTTTGGTTAAAGGAAACTACAGCTTGGATGCTGTTTAACCATCAAGGCCCAAAGATACCATCCAGAGATACATGCCAGAAACTCAAACCAGGAACTCAGAGGAACCCCAACTCACCACTACCTTCCCATAACCAGCTGAGCCATCACTTTTTCTCCCAGGGATGCCACTCTACTCACCTATCCCTATGCAGTCTTCACTTGAAGTTTGCCTGGGGAGGAGAGAGATTAACAGAGAGAAGAAACAGCAGTTTCACTTTCAATTTGAAGGAACTGAAGGGACTTCCAGAGGGTGGAAGAATCTCTTCTAAAACTTTGCTGAGCTCTAGGAAGCAGAAACTACCTGAGAAAAATTAAACCTTTTCCAGAGTTTATGCCTTTAGGCAATCTGACCATTGATCTTCCTTCTGTTTGGATCCTATTTCTGCAGGCAACTTGGAAACTCCCTTCTGACCGAACAAAAGGTCATCCGGCATTTCCAGATCCATTTCTGTGATGTTCCATTCACTGAAACAGCAGATTAACTTAATCTCGGCTGTTCAATATTCATAAGGCCTACAATCTCTCCTCTCCATTCCAACACATGGGCGGGGGTGGGGTGGGGGAGAGAGTCAGAAAGTCATTATATTTGAGTGGAAGAATCTTAACCACAGGGTGGGGTATTGAAAAAAAGAAAAAAGGAAAACTCAAGTTTTTAATTAAAACCTTCACAGCCTTATCCAAAATGTTTCAGCCTTTGCAGATTAAATAGAAATTTTCCACTTAAAAGAAGTGTAGTCAATTTCTAGCGGGTGGGGAAAAACAGTACCTGGAAAAGCAACATGTATTTTCTTTCCCACTGGAATGGATACATTTAGACAATCTTACCTATCTCTATCTCTTAAATTTAAGCTCAAATATTTATTTTCCATTTTAAAAGCAGGCATATTTTAATTTCTAATCTAAGGTTATTGTGGTCTACTAAATATATCTACTAAATATTTTATTTCTTAATCTGTATAATACAGCTCAGGAAAAAAATGCAGTCATAAAACCTGTTGGTATAAAGATAAGCAGTTTATTTAATATCTAATTAAATGTGGTCACCAGAGAAATCACAGCTTATGAAACTTTATCAGAAAAAGATTAATCCATTTCAGGCTTAACCCAAATGTCAGAAGAGAACTCATGAATTTAGATAGGAATCCACATATTAGGCAAAGAAATTTTCATATTGAGTAGAAAGAACCTATATTACTGGCTATATTTATACTTACTTCAATCAATTTATATACTTTGTAACTATCACTGATGTCAGGGGCAATTATCATATATAATAATGTAATAGGGAGCCTCTCTCTATTTGTCGAAAATGTCTACAATGTCCTTAAACACTTTGTGAATTCATAGATCCCATTCATCCAGAAATTCTGAAAATTACATAGACTGTGTCATCCTAATTCAAAAACAACAATTCAGCAAAAACGTTGGACTCAAACACTGGAGAAGTGAGAAAGGAGAAAATGATTTCTTCCTTTGAAGGGCTCATGGAAACCATGAGAGCTAAACCTTTAAACAAGCAACCACTGATATGAAGTAGTCACTACTATACAGCAGGGACGGCTTGCGTTCCCCCAGTATCTATTCACGTCTTCTTCCAGAATATAAAATTTTTCTCAGGGCACAAGATGACCCAGCATAAGGACTGGACAATTTTCTCAGCCTTCTTTGAATCTCAGAAAGCTGGGTGACTAACTCAGGCCAATGGATTATGAAAGAAAGTGGTTTGCACTCCTTCCAAGCTGAAACTCTAAAGGGCAGGATATGCTCCCCCCACCTTTCCTCTTCCATCTTCCCAGTCTGGAAAGGAACACAGAGCATCTTGGATCACATGCATGAGCCTAACAGTCCTACTGATCACAGAACAACAGGGTAAAGGAGGCTGAGCCCATCCATGATTGCACACCACAGAGCAGACGCAGCGCACCATCTCAAATTTCAAATGAAAGAGAAATTAACTTCCGTCTTGTTTTTAAGCTGCTGTTTTTGGAACCTATTATAACAATGTGCTCTAACTTAATTATAATAGAGATTCTTCTTTTCCTGAGGATTATGTTACTGGAAAAATGCCCATTAAAACGAAGAACCAAAATTTAATAGTGTGAGTAAAGGAGAGTATGATTTATAACTTTTTCATGAAAAATAAAACCCTGAACTATGGCAATAAATTAATCTTATAATTAGTAAAATAGAAATGAGAAGTAGAATTTTATAAATTCTTGGAAAAAAATGACAAGTAATCACAGGGAGGGGCATAACCTCTTTTTTTTTCCCACTAAGGTATACAACCATGTGATACAACTAATGACAAAAAATCAGATACTGTACAAAACAGAATGGAAACTGTTTCTGAATCACTGACACAGAGAAAAGGATTAAGAAAAATAACAGTGAATTCAGGTGAAAAAATACAGATCAAAGCAATTAGAAAGAAATTAGTATTAATAGAACTGCAAAAAAGACCAATCTGACTCAACATAAGGATAATTCAATTAAAAGGCAAATCAAAACCAATATGTGCAAACACTTAATATAAAAGAAATTCCCTGAACTAGAAAAATGAACTAATCTTAAAAGACTGAAAGAACACCCCATGTTTCAGGAAATGCTCAGGACTGAAACATTTTCATTAAGCTACAGAATTTTAAAGAAGTAATTCTTCAGGTATTTAAGCAGAACAAAATATCAACAAGAAATAACAGATGGGCCTATCAGAGGAACATATGACAGAACTCAAGGGTGGTTCTGTGTTTGATGAAGCTAAAGAAATATAAAGAGAGGGAAGGAAAAAAATGTTATCTGGAGTGAAGTTCATCTTATATTTTTCTTTTTCCAGATGGTGGGATCTGAGCTGGTGTTAAAATTTCATTGTTCTCCACTGTTTACATTGTTTAAATGGACATCTACCCTGTTGATAAAAACAATGCGTGATGAAACAGAAAAGTATCGGGAATAAGATGGAGGGACTTCCCTGGGCGTCCAGTGGTTAAGACTCTGTGATTCCAACGCAGGGGGTACAGGTTCAATTTCTGGTCGGGGAACTAAGATCCCACATGCCACATGGTAGAGTGGCAAAAAAAAAAAAAAAAAGAGAGAGAGAGAATAAGATGGAAAGCAATGTGCCAATATGTCAACAATGTTCAATTCTAGGCAGTGACTTTCTAACTTCCAAGTATTACTGTTATATTTTTTAAGAGGAACTGGCCTGGGGAAAAAAGAGAATTTGGCAGGCAGACTAGGAAAGGACAGCACTCCAAGCATAAACAGAGAAAAGAGTGAAAGAAAATGACATGCTTAGGACCAGCAAGAACTCGAGTTAAGCAGATGGAGATAAAGCCTGGGTCAGATTATAGGCTATGCTTGAACTTCATTCTAGTCTTTATTTCTGCCACTAAATCACAGAATACTATTCAAACCAATTAGAGTAGGTGGAGAATCTCAGGGATGGCAGAGCCTGGTGGGCTGCTGTCTATGGGGTCGCACAGAGTCGGACACGACTGAAATGACTTAGCAGCAGCAGCAGTCTCTGTTCACCAGTGCAGAAATGCAATGCCCAGACCTCAGGAACAAAATAATTCAGTACTAAATCAAACAGAATCCTCATCATTAATGCAAAGATAAACAAGAAGGGAACCCTGATCTCCACATATTTGTGAGATCAGATGGACAAGATATTTGTGAGATCAGATATTTGTGATACTTACAAGATATTTGTGAGGTCAGATGAACACAAAGAGCAGTAAATAACAAAAGTGAATAATAACACACAGTAATACAGCACCATGGATGGCATTACTGACTCAGTTTGAACAAACTCCAGGAGATGCTGAAGGACAGGGAAGGACAGGGAAGTCACAAAGTCAGACACGACTTCGTGAATGAACAGCGCAACGACAAAACATCACACGTGGACATGATAGGAATTTGGAAGAAAAGAAGTTCCTGGACGCTTGAAGCAGACTGTCAAAGCGGTGGGGCTTAGGGGTAGGTCTTGAAAACAGGATGGAGTATTTTAAGTCTTCCCAGTTTTACAAGAAATTGTATCAGAGGATCCCTACCTACAGCTGTATCACATTTCTATTTATCTTTTTTCTTGCTGAAATTATAGTGAAAAGATAGACTAATTAATCAGTTATAATGGACTTTGACTATTTGAAAAAATAAGTAAGCAAAGCTTCACCTTACAGCAAAATAAGTTCCTGATATATAACTTCTCATCTGGTTCTTCTATGGGTTTCATGTTAGATTTAACTCTTCAATATATCTATGGCAATAGCCTTGTAAACCATACTTACAAAGAAAGACATCACAGGAAGGATACAAAATTTAATTTCTCTACTAAACAAAGTTAATCGAAAGACTAAAAACTGCTTACAATACATTTAGGAAAGGTCAATTTTAAAGAACCCAGAGTTGGGAAGATCCCCTGGAGAAGGGAAAGGCTACCCACTCCAGTATTCTGGCCTGGAGAATTCCAAGAAATGTATAGTCCATGGGGTGGCAAAGAGTTGGACATGACTGAGTGACTTTCACTTTCATTTTCTCAGTAAGAAAACATACAAATACTTCAACAGAAAAATGAGTAAAGGACATGAACAGAAGATTCACAAAAGATTATATATGAGAAGCTCTTGTTCATTTTGGAATCATAAACTAGTTGTCCAAGAATTTTTTCTTGGGAAATATTATATCAACACAAAATTTATTTATTAGGATGCTCATTGCAGAATAATTTACAATAACTAAAAAAACCCTGAAAACAGCTTCAGTGCCCAGGAAAAGTATTATATAAACTGTGGTACCTCCACAGGACAAAACCACTGAAGAAGTCTCCCAACCAAATGAGATGCAAAAAAACAGGCATCAAATGCTGTCAAAGACTATTCAATGAGATAGTACAGTGTTGACGGTATGTTAGAAAAATGAATGGGATAATGACCAAATCTAACAGCCTCATCCCAATTCCAGACAGGAGGAAGTACAGGAAAAGCCCAGAAGGATCCATACCAAATGCAAATTGTGATTTTTTCCAGACTGTGGGATTACAAGGGATTTTTTTTTCCTCCTTTGTTTTCTTAATGTCATCCAAGTTTTTACAGTGAAGATATGCTATTTGTAAAATCTTTGCTGATCTTTACAGTAAAACTTCTGGAAAGAGTTATCTATATGCAATGTCTCTAATTCCTCTGCTTGATTCTCTCTTCAAACCAAACAGGCTTTGGCCCCAAAACCTTTCTTCCATGTTACTAAATCCAGTATCAGCAGAACTGACCCTGGTGATCATTCTCTTCCCATCTTGACACCCTCTCTCCTTGTGGCTTTTGGACAGCGCATGGCTGTCTTCCTACCTACTGACTCCTTCTTGTCTCATTTACAGCTGCCTTCTACCCATCAACCCCTTGCCCCCGGACTGCTCCAGCACTCAGCTCTTTTCTTCAGCCACGCTCACCCTCTGGGAAACCATCCAGCCTCAAGGCATTCGATACCACATGTTTGTGAAAAACTCCCAAATCTCCATCTGTGGCCCAGATGCGGATTTTCTTCTCTACTAAACTCCAGAATTGTCACTCCAATCTGTGTGCCTACTTATTACCTCCACGTAGATGTCTAATAGACATCTCACACTCAATAAACCCATGAACTTCTGCTCTTCCCCTCAAACCCTGCTTCCCATATAGCTTTCCCCATCTCAGTCAGTTCAGTTCAGTCACTCAGTCATGTCCAACTCTTTGCGACCCCATGAATTGCAGCACGCCAGGTCTCCCTGTCCATCACCAACTCCCAGAGTTCACTCAGACTCATGTCCATCGAGTTGGTGATGCCATCCAGCCATCTCATCCTCTGTCATCCCCTTTTCCTCCTGCCCCCAATCCCTCCCAACATCAGAGTCTTTTCCAATGAGTCAACTCTTCGCATGAGGTGGCCAAAGTACTGGAGTTTCAGCTTTAGCATCATTCCCTCCAAAGAACACCCAGGACCAATCTCCTTTAGAATGGACTGGTTGGATCTCCTTGCAGTCCAAGGGACTCTCAAGAGTCTTCTCCACCACCACACTTCAAAAGCATCCATTCTTCAGCACTCAGCTTTCTTGACAGTCCACCTCTCACATCCATACATGACCACTGGAAAAACCATAGCCTTGATTAGACGGACCTTTGTTGGCAAAGTAATGTCTCTGCTTTTGAATATGCTATCTAGGTTGGTCATAACTTTCCTTCCAAGGAGTAAGCGTCTTTTAATATCATGGCTTCAATCACCATCTGCAGTGATTTTGGAGCCCAAAAAATTAAAAAGTCTGACACTGTTTCCACTGTTTCCCCATCTATTTCCCATCTCAGTTGACAGCAACTTCCTTTCAGCTGCTCAGGTCAAAATCTGACCTCTGTTCCTCTCCATCTGTCATCCAAGCCATTAGAAAACCTTCCCACTCTCCTTCAATGTGGATCGAGTCCAACCTCATCATGTTTGCCACCACCTTCAACTAACTGCTATCACTGCTCCCCTGGATCAAGGCAGCAATCTGCTGGCAGAGTTTCTATTCCTGCCTGGGTACAGTCTGCTCTTGACACGACAGCAAGATTATCTTTGGACCACCTAAGTCAGATCCTTGTAACACCTAAGTCAGATCCCGACATCTGTGCTCAAAATCCACCAATGGCTCCCCATTCTCACTCACTGTCCTTACTGTGGCTGAGAGGGCTCAGATGGTGGGCTTCCCCTCCAGTCTTCTTCCTCCCCTTGCACTTGGGGGCAGCGTAGACCTTGCTGCTATTCCAGGGTGAGGGTCTCTATCCTACCCTACCTGACACTCTCTCAAGCCGTCTTCCTGGCAGACTCCCTCACTTTCTTCTTGCTGAAATGTCCCTCGCTCAGTGAGGACTGCCCTAACTGCCCTTTCTAACGCTGCAACCTGGTCCCTACCCCACATCACATGCACCCCCACCCCTTCCTCTGCTCTGCTTTTTTCTTTTTCCCTAGTACTTACCACCACTTACAAAAGGTTAAAAAGGAGTGAGTAAAACAGGCTATGATGAAGCAAAGACAGCTACTCTGAAAACTCACACTTAAATGGACTTCATGTCTATCAGGAAAGGGTGGCCTGATCCTGCAAGGAGTATTGTCCAGAGGGACATGGTGAGGATTTAACCTACAGGAGTTAATAGTTTAAAAAAAAAAAAAGAAACAAAAACAGAACTGAAATAGACCACCACCGAAACTCTGGGAAGCAAATCTAAAGCCAAGAAGCCCAAGTGACAGGTTGATTTGCAGGTCCACATAGGAAGGGCGAGAGTATCCAAAGATGGGGCAGCCTCCCTGGAGGCTGTGAGCTGCCTCTAGGCTGTGGAGTCGGAACACAGACGGGAGGAACCTGTACAGGGCTGTCAAGGGAGGAGCCGAACACACCACAGAGGTTTGGAGAAGACCTTCCATCACCAAGGCTCTCTGTGAGATTTTCAAGACTTCTGAGAATTAAAGGGAGAGGGGAGGGCCTGATACATTGCTGAATGTGTACACCTTTCTATTTTTCACTGTTTATCCTCCTGGTCACACACTTAAATGGGTCAACCCTTTACTGTGTTGACCAAGGGCTGCATAGACCTGAACACTATATAACCAGCAATATTACCGAAGGATGTATCTGGAAGATGACAAATAAACCTGGATGTGGATTATGTTTGTGTAAATTATGAAACGGTGGATTACCATGAGTAACTGGAATAGGACTGTGACAGAAACACAGAATGACATCCAGAGGAAAAGGGCCGCGGGACATTCTGGGAATCTGCGCTCACTGGCAGGGGCCTCTAAGAACCCCTGTATCCTAGGCTCTTTCCAGTACATGAACACTTGATTCTCATGGCAGAAAGTGTGAAGGTGTGGGCACTGCCCTGCACCCCCAGCACCCTCATTGCCCTGCTTGTTCCCACGTCTCACATCACGTGGCTGGAGACACGAAGAATCACAAACACAGCCCACCCCACGCCCTGCCCCCCAGCCAGGACTTCTGCTCATGGAAATCAGACAAAGGAGAACAGGCAGAAAGAGGCCAAGCCCATACACAGCACCCCTGGCAGAGGCCCGGCCTGCCTCGGCTTTGTTTCCAAGGCCTGCATATAGCTCCGTGGTTTATTTCACTTGGGCTGTGTTTACATACATCAGTAAATATGGTTCCCATTGCCCTTCGGCACAGCAGCTATAAATTACTTGTTGGAAGCATCAGCCTCCTTTCTTCCCATAAAAGGCTCGGCAGAAATGACTGGGGCCCCAAAGAGAGGAGGTCAGTGGTTGGAAGGGAGTGACTTCCTTCACCCACGTTCTTCCATTAATCAACTGATTCAACAAATATCTAACTGAGCCAGGCACTGTCAGGGGTGCTTCCATAAACAAAGCAGTCAAAACAAAACAGAAATCCTTGCCCTCACAAGGCACTCCAAGTCTAGTGAGCTTCATCCACCTCGTCTCAATTTCCAGATTCTGAGCTCTCAAACCATCTAGAGGTGAGCACATCAGAAAAGACATGTGAAGCAGCCAGACGTACTATGAACAAGTATAATAATAACTATAGCCGTTTTTGTTAGTGGGGATATTTTGAGTGTTTACCAGGTGCCCACCCCTGTTCTAAGCACTTACATCACTAACTTATCAAGCAGTCATAAAAATGCTATCAATGCGCACCGTTGCATTCAACTGTGATCCTCACAGTTTTAAATTTTAGATGGAAATAGGGTCTTGGCAAAGGTCACTGAGTTAAAATGAGGCCATCTGGGCGGGCTCTAAGCCAAAGTGACTGATGGCCTTGCCAAAAGAAGAAAATGGGACAGACACAGGTAAAGCGAGGAAAGACACCCTAAGAACACAGGAAGAGACTGGTCTGCAAGTCAAGGGAAATAGGCCTGGAGCAACACCCGCTTCCCAAGCCTCCAAGGAAACCAACTCTGTTGACACCTTGATTTCCGGCTTCCAGCCTCCAGAACTGTGAGACAATACATTTCTGCTGATCTAAGCTAACCAACTTGTGAAAGTGTCTGCTGGTCCTGAAGCCTGACCTGAGTCAGAACAGAAAACCACCATGTCCCGGGGTGGCCAGCAGGCCACTGGTCCCCTGCGCAGCCCTGGATGGAGTGTGTAAACAGCAGGATCCTCCATGCGTGCATCCTACAGAGGTATCACTAATGCAGCTTCCTCACGTGGGTGAGTGATGCTGCCGCTCAGCTCAATTAAACATGCTGTTTAATACTCTGTGCCTGAAAAGAGATCTGTTTCAATGAGTCATTCTAAATATGTGCTCCCTGAACATTTTAATGTCTCTTCTCAGCCCTAGTCTTGTTGATTTTGTATTTCATGGGACTGGAAGTAAAACTCAAGAATGATGTGGTCCATGGCAGATAATAATAGCTCAGAAAAACCGAACACATAGACGGAGAAATTCCATGCCAGACTCAGCAATAAACTCTCAGGACAGGGCTAAGTGTTAAATAAGGGAGACTCGTGTCACTCAGGCTTTGCTTTATTAATCCAGGATAATCTCAGTCTTCACGACTGCAGTGACTTTTAACAAATAAACACAAAAGAAATTGCAGGATTTCATTTTTCTTTCTCCTCTCACCTCTTGTCATGGGCCCACTACACCTCCAACTCACACACAAGCAGAACCACTTTCAATAAGACCCTCATTTCTATACTTTGCTAGCTTTTGTTGTTTCAGGGGCATTTTAAATGAGAATAATGTAGCCAGTAATTTTTGAATGCTTACCATGATATCACCGTGCTAAGCACATTACAGACTGTATCTCATCTACCCTCTGGTAACTCTGTCGAGCAGATATGATCATTCTCTCCACTCCACAAGAATGGAAACGGAGGGGAAGTTAAAGCCCTGGCTCCTGGTGACATGGCTAACAAGTGTCAGAACCAAGATGAAAACCTGGTCCTTGTGGGTGTCCAGAGACCTGGTCATCTCACTGAGCCCCGTGCCAGCCCAGTGTGCCCAAAGGCCTGCACGTGATTTCTGCCCAAGAGAGGATGAAACACATAAGAAGAGGCTTTCCTCCCTGGACTGTGCAGGGCGGGGGAGATGCGGGACCACACAGCATCTTTTCAAGTGACTCCCAACTCCCAGGCTTCAGGCTGTCAGTCCCAGGTCTGGAGAAACACCCTCAAGGTTGCCATTTAAGGGAAAAGAGACCCATCGTCTGTCCAGATGATATCTGGGACAGGAAGCTTTATGGGGAAAATAAAGTGGCTTGCCACCCACCTCTACCTGTGTCCTGCCTGCAATGCCTCCATCACTGGGAGTAGCTTCCCACCTCATGGCTGGAAAACTCCATAATATGAATCGAGAGAAGCCAGAGGGGAAGGGGGAATGGGAAAAGATACCTGTACCTTCTCCCAACAGGTCACATTTTAATATGCTTTCTCCACCACTTTCAATATAAGATTAGATCAACTGAAGTCATTTTAAAGTGACTGAGTGCTTTACCTTTCAGGGTAACGTAAGAATACCAAAACAGGCTGGCTGAACATAAGAGTACCGAAAACTACAGAAACATTTCCACTTGCCAGCCTTTGCTGTGACCTTCAGAACGACCCACCTGTAAGATGGAAAACAAGCACTTTCGTCCCACCATATCTGAGATCAAATTTGTGAGTCTTCACTTCTGAGTCTAAGCGGTACCAGTTCTCTGAGACTTCCCGAGAGAAAAGAGGATGGAAGAAGCACAGAGTGTATCCATCGATGCCGTTGCTAAGCCACACTATGGGAGGATGGAGGCTGTCGTGATAGGCAGGATGAGGCCAAAACAGAGAGGGACCACAGGCTGGCCACACACCCTCTTTCCATCAGGGAGCAATCAGAGAGCATCCTTTGATTTGAAAACATTAAGCAGCTCAAATGTAATTAAGAAATTTAGCCTGGTATGAATATGTAATGTACACACTGCTTTGCAGACGCCTTCTTCCTCCGACAGGCTGGTGCCGACTTTCATTTGGAAGAAATCCATTTTCATACAAAGGTAACCGAGAGTGACAGGATATAGGAAGCCTACCTCATTTATCTTCTGTGAACTTTAAAGAAAAAAAATCAGTTAATTGCTTTTCTAGGAAGCTGTTTTATGAAATCACAGTGCTTTATCTTTCTGCTCTTATTTGTGGTATAAATGGTGATTTTAAAATGCCCGTCATGAAAATGCTATGATTAATCAATACTTCTTAAGGGATTTAATGACTTCTTTTAAAAACAGAAATCTGAACAACCAAAAACGGTCAATGTGTTCTTGTAGATGAATTATCAACCACTAAGAAAACTCCAAACATACAGTCTACTAAATGATACTTAAATATAGGTGTCTCTTTCCCTGGGGAGGGGCAGTAGTCATGGGTTTCCTGACTTCGCAAGCGCGTTCTTTTCCCAGCCACTCAAGCTCTCTGCAAGAGCAGTGCAAGTTACTGCCACTTTTTAAATTAATAGCAAACAGAAACTAAAATATGAATGTTTTAGAATGCTGAAACTGTAGCGTGCCAAACAAACTGATCTCATAGACTAAGGCTCATATTTTGGCTCCACTGCACTACATACTAGTCTTTTTTATAGCACTGCCCAATTTTTGTTTTGCCTACAGCACCTAGGATAAAAATACATATTTTTTAATTCTACCGACTAATAGGAAGCACATATGAAGCATATAATATGAAGCACACTAATATGAAGACTAATATGAAGCCCACTTTTCCAATCTGAAATTCACCTCTTATTTCAAATAACAGTGTCTTATTAGCCCATGAGCCAAAGACAGGCACTGTGAAACGAATGAAGCATAAGCTTCAGGGGCTCTGGAGCCAAGGTTCCTCCCAAGGTCCCAAGAGGAGCCCCAACAATGTGTTTTTGTAAATATTTCAAATGTAAAATATTTTCCTATTCTTTTTTTTTTTTCCTAAACAGGACCCCTAAGACAGTATAAATGTAGGTCTCACAATCTATATTTGCCCCCTCTAGGTTAACAGGGAATTACATGTTACATGTTAAGGGCAAAATACTAATTGTGTATGTGTGTGCATGAGACAAAAAATAATTCACTTCCACCAGAAGAGTCAGCGTGCCCTGCCTTAGAGCACTCCAAAACGCCTGCTTCAGCCATTCCTCAAGGCTCCTGGCTCCTGCCTCTCAGGAGTCACCCTTCCAAGTGGCACCCCAGGGAGGGCTCACTTAATGAGGGGTAGCATCAGGAGTGAAAGTCTTGGCTATAACAACAAAAATATGTTTTTCATTAAACACAAAACTGAGCTGGGAACAGCCAGCCAAGAGGCAGGTGTATCAGTGAAGGAAGTCCCTTGAGATCTCTCACTTCCACATCAAACTGCACTGAAATTTCTCTACACTAATTACCTATTATTAAAGATGAAAGAATGGTAACAAATAATTCGCCACGGCAGCAGACAGGGTGCACATGTTGGAAAGAATGAAGAATTTACCAAGTGTAAAATCAGACAAGAGAGATTCTCAAATTCTCAATTTTTAAAAACAACAAAGAACTTTTTCTACTCTAAGGATTACGAAAGTAAGGGAATTTTCCTAGGGCTAGAAGCCCAATTTTAAATTTAGTTTGGACTGTAAGTGAGAGAAACGGCAAATTAAAAGTGAAGCGCTGGAGTCTCTTTAATTTCTTGGAGGCAGAGATCGTGTTTTAAATTTTTTTTTTAATCTTTCACACCACATTCCACCTAGCTATTGATTTGCTTTTCTTATGAGGATCGGCCCTTCCCAGGACCATATGTATAATTATATTTTCACTTCCCTGGTTTTCATGTCATTTTTACCCAACGCTTCTTTTGAGTCTCCAAATTCTTCACAGTGTCTTAAGTCTTGCTCTACAGCTAACATCTTGAAAAAGTGTAGTCAAGTAACACAAGGTCCCTTCAGGTCATCTCCTGTGTCAATTTTCCTAAGAAACATATGCTCTATCTCAGTGAAAATAACATCAGTACTACTGAAAGGACATTTCCATAGAGCTGGTATCTGTGTAAAAAATACAAAGGCATTAACATTTATTAAATGGCTTGCCACTCTGTTTTATTCCTTCCAAAAAATAAAAGCAAATATACCTTCAAATCCAACTAGTTGATAAAATTCTTCAGTTTCTATTATGACTGTGCCTTTATAGAAATGTCTTATAAATATTGAATGATATGTCTACAAAGGGTATTTTTTAAACTCTTGAGGGTACTGTAAAGAAACAAACCAACCAACAAACTCTTTGAGCTTGAAGGACAGGAAGTGGAACATTCACTTATAGGAAACACCCTGCTGCCCATGGGAAAGAGTCATGTTATTATAACAGCAGACTGACCGAACACACAAGAGTCACATGATCCAAATTACCATGGTGTCCCTAATATGCAAAATTACCATAGTGTCCCTAATATGCAAAATGACCATATCGTCCCTAATATGCAAAGCTTTTTGCTAAAATAAAGACTGCATATACTCTCCCCCACCAAACAAACAAAAAACCCCATCAATTTTAACTTTGTTCTACAAACAACATTACCTCTTTTCCTCAATGCATGATTGACCTCTTTGAAATATACCTTGGAGAAAGTTCAATGTCATTCCATGTGGGGGGAATGAAACATTTCTCGTATAAAAAGTTCTCATTTCTCTCAGTCTGCATCTCTGTCTCAAGCATTTCCCTCTTTCTGTGATTACCAACACTTGCACAGGGTGTCATCCTCAATCTGGAGTCTGAGACAGGCATCACGGAAGCATCCACGTGAGCAAGGACATACCCAAAAGCCCAGTGAGAACTGGAGAGTTGTCCACATAAGGCTGTCCTGGTTGTCAGAAACAGACTTTCCACCAGAGCTTTACCAAGCTCACTAGGTTCCAAAGTAAATAAATTGGTACCCAATAAGTTTTAAGTTCCTTTGGTGCATAAAAAAAAAAAAATCATCGTAACAAGGAATCACTGGGAATTAAAATTATGAAGGGATTCCTGGTGATTATGGTCACCTCTGTTCAAAAATAAGTCAGGCTTCATTGGCTGGTACAGCCTATTTATTTGAAGAGGATAAGCAAAATCAAAGAGCTGGATGAATTCAATTTTGTCAGCAGGTATCTAGGTACGTTTCCTACAAACGTTTAGAAGCATAAATGCTTACAGAAGTTACATTTTGCTTCCATTAATTCCTAATAAACACTTTTTGGGATCCATCATAAATGAATAATCGAAAGAAGTCTTTGGTATGCATGTCACTTAATTTCCTCATGAGAACCTGTGCAAACATCTCAGAGTAATAGATGTGTCTTCTTTAAGGGGAATACATTGATCTCTCAGTAGGTACCTGGTGCTTTCTGAGATGAGAAATCAGAAATGCATAAAAGAGCTGATAGTGTCTCAGTCTTGTCAGACCCACGATGAAAAATGTCAAATCATCTATTTCATATGGTTACTAGATCAAGTTAAGATACAAAGAATATTCTGGCCATCACTGTTGTTCCATCTTTTGAAAAGAATATGTCAAAAAATAAAAAATAAAACTCCATGAAGAGTTCCTAAGTATAATGTTCTGGAGCTTACACTATATTTTAGTAAGTATGCCATATCACAGCAAAATAAAGAAACAAAAAAAAAGTACAGTCATATTTCTTCATGTGATCTTGGCAACTGTCATCTATTTGGAATAGAATACAAGATGCGATTTTCTCAAACAGAACCTCATCTTCCACCCAGATTTACTGTTCAAGTGACTAGCTGCAGCCTCTTTGCTAACTCTGTGATTGGGATTTACTTGTTTTAAAGTCTAGTATTCCATATATTCACCCTAAATTTTTTGTAATGCAATGGAAAAAGCATTTTAGAGTAAACTCAACATGCAAACCAGAAGATCCTGAACTAAAAGATTTCACTCTCTTCATATAACCAGCATCATTTTCATAGGACAAGGAGAATTCTCTCTTAACATCAATGAATCCAGATCTCAGATATTATAATATGGATAGGACACCTGAAACTTTTGAATCATCACCATGTTCAATACTGAATCACTTAACAATTATTTTAGAAGACATGATGAGGCCTACCTTGTGAAGCTTTTCCTGGAACATTTCAAAACTGTCAAAAATGTTGAATTTCTGAACTCTTTTACATACAAATTAACCTCTTTACATACTAAAAGCTTTGACATACTTTTTGCCAGTGTACAAAATCTCTGACAATACTGCTTTGTTACGCACACACACACACACACACACACACACACACACACAATCCCTTGAACTATATTACTTCAAGGTATTCCTTCCTGAACGAGCAGACACACCACAGCTGCATATGCTGGTACTTAAAAATATTCTTATTATAATCAATTTGAGATTTTAAGAGTCATTATGGCTGCATAAACCCTTCTGTATTGATGGCTACAAATTCCATCATGTGACCTTAGTCACACATCGAAATAAACAAACAGGGAGTGAAACTCAGAACTGTCAGATCATCACTCGGAACAACTCAGATGCAGGTACGTGGTGTGGAGAAAAGACTCACCTCTCCTTGTTTGGGGATGCTGAACTTGGAGAGCTTGGCCTTGGCTCTGGCTGACTCTGACTTGGTGGCCGGGACTCCCCTGTACAAGCAGTGCACGCCAGTCTCTGCAGACGACTTTAGCTTTGGAGACTCATCGGGCGCCTGATCTTGGCCATCCATGGGCCGCACATAGGCGGTAGGCTTCTGCTGGACAAGGCTGGGTTTCGAAGCCAGGGAGGGAGGAAAGTTCTGCACGCAGTGGCCACTGCCGCTGTGCTTGGCTCCCATAGCAGGGGGCCTGTCCTGGGTCTGAAGACCCACCTCGACGTTGCACACCTGTTTGGTCCGCGGCTGCTGTCTGCCAACGCCATCGCCAAGCAAGGTCCTGAGAGTGCCCTGTTGTGCTGAGTTGGAAGAAGAAGAAGAGGAAGATGAGGAGGAGGGGCTTGACACACTGGGGCTGGGGTTTTTACTATGATTTTCTGGGTGAGCAGATCTGTTCAGATCAAGCGTTCTGTGTCCGTGCTTACTTGCTCTCTGTTGGCCATCGGACGGTGGGTGCCCAGCCTTCTGCCAGCCCATGGTGCCCCGCTTACTCTGCTGCCCGGGGACGGCTGCTGGGGCAGAGGATGCGGTGCTGCAGACGGATGCTGGCTGAGTCTGGGCTCTTGAATCTGCCACAAAATGTTCATCAATCTTGGTCACGGGAGCCTGAGGAACCCCGGGTTTGGGAACACCCACAAGATGACTCTGGTTTGATCGATCCGTGAGAAAGTCTTTCATTTCATCGTAATTGCCTAAAGTGTTCTGGAGCCGGTTGGAGAGCTCATCCCCCTTGTTAGTCTAGAGAGAGAACACAACACCCACACTTCTGTTAGAGATCACGGGAACACAGGGGGACGATGGAAGGAGAGGCACCCTTATCACTGAAAGAGACAGACCCGCCACATTCAGAACGAGAGCAGGAAGATGTGATCAGACTCAGTGTTTCTGAAGACATCTGTGTACTCTCAGCATCTCACCAGAGCTGGACCACTGCTACCGGCCTCAGCACGCACGAGTGAAGCGTCTCTCCTTGGTCTTTCTTGTGCGGCAGCCAAGGAGACCAGGAAATTTACTATCGCCACGTCACCAAATGGTCTGGACTAAGGCTTTCCTTAGGAGTGGGTTTCCTTTTCCTTTCTTTTTTTTTATTCCACTGTAAGTTTTCCTTGAAAGTCCAGATTTGGCTCAAATTGTTTTGCTTCCAATGTCTAAATAAAGAATTATTCTTATCAGAAACCCAGAGGGACAGACAGAAGAAGCCAGAGAGTACAGCGCCGTGTCCATCACCCCGCCAGCGGTCCCGGGGCAGCAGGCTAAGGGGGCACCGTGGCACTCAATCTGCCCCAAGCCCCCGGCCTGAACTATGCTCACTTCCAAGCAGCCTGAGAAATGAGTGAAACCTGGGAAGAGAATTTCATTTTGGAAGCGAGGTTATATTTCTGGCCTTCAGCAGCAATAAGAAGCAATCCAACAGCTCTTTTCTCACGAACCACGTCAAGTACCCTGCTCCTAGGATAAGCTACGTGTGACAAAGACGGAAACCAACCTCTTTTTAGTGTTTGTTTCCTAACAGTTTAGAAAACATAACAAACAGCCCTGACTTTGCAAATCACTGCAGAGATGAAGTCAATTATGGATAAAAACCACAGCACGCAGACATCCACCTTCAATAAAAGTTGTATTTCACTGAGGGACCAGCCAGCAAAGACATGTGAAAGAGACACCAAAATTTGTGGGGGGGGGGGGGGGGCCCATATTTAGGGGTTGAGCTGTCTCGAGTTGTGTTGGCCAGCTCCTGTAGTCAAAACTGCCATCCCATGGGGTTAAGCAAGAGGAAAGAGGGGCTGAAGAAGAACACGTGAAAACCATCTACCTTGTAGGGTTCACTAAACAGCGAGTAACTCGAATTAAACGCGCCATCGTCCTGCTGAGTTTCCTGGTTTCTTCTTTCTCGTTCTTTCCTCCGTAACACGTTTCTATCTGGTTCGTAGACACTGCATAAGGGAAAAAGGAAAGAGGATAACCATACACACAAACAAATTAAATGTAATGCCCAATGTAACAGTCACCTGAGTGCAGAGGGCTGGTTGTTGGGGAAATGGTGATGGTGAAGGGGAGCAGGGACCAGATGAAAGCCAGTCTAATCAAGCAGTGCAGCAAGGGTGTTTTAGAATTCCATTCTTCAGAAGGGAAAGAAATCTTCAGGACAAGTTGCAACCAGTACTAGACCTCTCTCCTAATACGTGAAAGAGGGAGTACCTACACATCTTTGACAGGAGAAGACTGAAAATAACCTTAAAGCAGATGGTAATTACAGCAATGTGTAAATAGAAATTATGAGTGTATTTCCTCTTATGACATAGCCCCAGAATGTTATATGGGAATCTGTCTGCTCTTTTCTTTCTCCCCCGCCTTTTTTTTTGCACGGCTGTGTTTCTGTAGTGATTCTTTCATTAACTAGATCCCCAAAGAGCTGTTAAAACGCCATGCTGCAGTGGTTTTCACGGTTATGAGCCTTCTTCTGATCTCTGCTAATCAGTCAAGTCGTCAAACCCCTCCCGAATCCATCCTTCCTTCTGATATATTTGACACGATCACTCTTCCTCACCATGAAAAATGTGCAACGAGGAAGGGATGCAGGCAACGACAGAGAGGACGGAAATTGAATCATGGTGTGTCATCAAGGAACTCGGGCTTTTTGTGCAAGAAAATTAATATCTATTCCCTCAAGATGTAATTACGAAGTGACCAGAAACCTGATAACTAGAAGGACTAAGGAAAAAAAATAGTGTTCCTTCCTCTCAGTAAGGGGAAAATAAAGGGGCTAATTCAACTAATAATAAGGAAGTGACTCGTTAAGTGATGGAAGGAAACAGACTTGTTTTTTCAGCTCAGTAGACAGAAAAATCTGGCCCCCGTGTAGACAACAGAACTACCCATTGTAAGGCACTGCCATGCCCTCCAAACAAGCACTGTGTGCGTTTCCAGCAGGTAGTTTAAGTGACCTTGTCGTCATTTTGCTCAGACCTCCCTCTCAGTCTAGGAGACAGAGGCTGGAGTTGGGAGCCAGGACGGCCACCTCCTGACCGTGATCCTGCCATAAACCAGTGATGTGATGACGAAAAAGCCATGCCATCGCTCTCTCTGCAGCCCTCATTATAAAACAGTACCCTCATGGTACTGTCACAAGGTTTGAACGGGAAGGAAATCTCCAAAAAGGGCTTTGTAATAGCTTCGGGTGCCCAAAATCCAATGTACTGCTATCAAATGTTGTTATAATGAGAGGATCTGAGGGTTCAAAGAAACTTAAAAAAATAAGTGAGGTTTGGGGTATTTTTTTAGCTAAATTGCTATCGAGTAAAAGAGCATACGCATGTCATGTTGCTGTAAAGGATGCAAATAAAACGATCATAAAATAAATATTGCTTATCCTCCCAGCTCTGCCCGTGAGACCAGGATGTATTTTAAATTCCCTGTCAAAAGGGTGATGTTCAATGTGCTTCTGGCAAGACTTCGAGAGCACCTAAGGCATTTCATTTAAATTTCAGATCAGGGAAGGTTAAAATACCCAGAACATGTAGCCTATTAGCATTTTAATTCATCCTTAGTACATTACCCAAAGTTATTCGGTTTGGGAGTCCAAGAAGTGACCTTCGCGTAAGGGAGGCTGCAACCCTAGTCTTTCCCACCGTGAGGCTCACCACTCCAACCCTATCGTTCCTGGGAACTCTCCAGGGTGGCTTTGGTGACAGTGAGTGGCATAAGGGAGGCACGAGATGGGAATGACACTGATTCACAGAACCAGGAGAGAGAACGATTGTCCTGCCCAGAGTGCAGACACCTGGGCCTGACTTTTGTGAACATACCGTGGAATTCTGCTGGAGGCTGCTCTGGGAACAACAGCTCATGCTATGGATGGGCACGAGGTGGGCTGGAGCCAAGAGAGGCACTGCAGCTTTACACTGAACTGGCTCATTTCCGGACCAGCACCAACACTCAGAAACACAAGCCTGCATCACATGCACACACTCATGGGTGAAGCACCTACTGTGTACCCCCCATGCACAGAGATCTCCACAGACATGCTTACTGTCTTCAGCCAACTCAGGCTAACCAAACACACAAGACTGGGGGGATGCATGAAGTGGACTGATGTAACACAGAGCAGGCAGGTGGTCATTCAGGATGATTCCCCGGGCTTCTGAGAAGCCCCCATACCCAGTATGATACCTCCTGCATCTGCTGGCTGACGACTGAAACTCCACAACTAGAGAGTCATTCCTCTGGTTTAGGATGTCTTCACCCCTGTAAGAAATGCAGACACCACAAGGAGGGAAAACACTTTACACCTGATCAGCCCTCGGCGCCTAAGTGTGCATGCGTTTGTTAGCGTTTCCCCAGAGGCCAGGGGGAAAGGACACAGGACATCACGGTCCAAGGGGAGTCCAAACAGGACTTGTGATGCAATGAGAAGGTCAGGAACAGTGTAGAGTATAGCAATGAAGATACAGAAGTTACATTTCAAGGGACTTGCCTGGCGGTCCAATGGTTAAGAATCCGCCTTGCAAGGCAGGGGACTCGGATTTGACCCCTGGTTGGTGAACTAAGGTCCCACATGCCACAGAGCAAGTAAGCCCATGTGCCACAACCAGAGGGTCCACACGCCGCCACGAAAGGTCCCACGCGGTGCAATGACGATCCCGTGTGCTGCAACTAAGACCCGACGCAGCCAGATAAATAAGTATTTTTTTTTTTAATTTCTAGAAGGGGGATTTGATGTTTGGCTAGCATAAAAAATGCTGGAGAGGGTGTGGAGAAAAGGGAACCCTCTTACACCGTTGGTGGGAATACAAACTAGTACAGCCACTATGGAGAATAGTGTGGAGATTCCTTAAAAAACTGGAAATAGAACTGTCTTATGACCCAGCAATCCCACTGCTGGGCATACACACCGAGGAAACCAAAACTGAAAGAGACACGCATACCCCAATGTTCATTGCAGCACTGTTTACAATAGCCAGGACATGGAAGCAACCTAGATGTCCATCAGCAGATGAATGAGTAAGAAAGCTGTGGTACATATACACAATGGAGTATTACTCAGCCATTAAAAAGAATACATTTGAATCAGTTCTAATCAAGTGGATGAAACTGGAGCCTATTATACAGAGTGAAGTAAGCCAGAAAGAAAAACAGCAATACAGTATACTAACACATATATATGGAATTTAGAAAGATGGTAAGGATAACCCTGTATGTGAGACAGCAAAAGAGACACAGATGTATAGAACGGACTTTTGGACTCTGTGGGAGAGGGAGAGGGTGGGATGTTTTGGGAGAATGGCATTGAAACATGTATATTATGTGTGAAACGGATTGCCAGTCCAGGTTCGATGCATGATATTGGATGCTCAGGGCTGGTACACTGGGATGACCCAGAGGGATGGGATGGGGAGGGAGGTGGGAGGGGGGTTCAGGATGGGGAACACATGTATACCCATGGCTGATTCATGTCAATGTATGGCAAAACCACTACAGTATTATAAAGTAATTAGCCTCCAAAAAATTAATTAATTAACTTAAAAAAATTCCTAGAAGGGGGATTTGATGTTCGGCTAGCATTAAAAAAAAAAAAAAGACACTTAAAAAAAATTTAACCCTACCTATTCTGCACTGTGACTTGGACATTTAAGAAAAAGGCATTAAAGGGACTTCTCTAGTGGCCCAGTGGCTAAGACTCTGCACTCCCAATGTAGGGAGCCCAGGTTCAAGCCCTGGTCAGGGAACTAGATCTTGCATGCCACAATGAAGAGTCTGCATGCCGAAACTAAAGATGCAGCAAAATTAATTAATTTTTTTAAGAAATAAAAAGGCATTAGGATACAAGCCACATTGATGAAGCAGGTATCCAACTGGCTGCATTTCTGGGGTCAAGGATCACTCCCGAATATGGAGAAGAGGGAGGTAAGGCGCTGCACTCCTTAGGCAGACCCGCCTTGTTCCCAAACACCGTGAAGCGTAAAGATAACCAAATATACTCGCAGATGCAGACTGCCACTGGCTCACGTTCTCTAACGAGGTCCCGCAGGCATACCCAGCCTCTGGCTTTCTTACAAGGAGGACTGAATACCCTCAGGACCTCCTCCACATACGCCACTAACACAAATGCACTGGCTACCTTTCGTGGGACACCATGACGTACCCTCCACGCCATCAGATGAAACCAGAATGACGCAAGATGACACCTCCCCCTCCCCGAGAGGCGGGCGATGGAAGCTTCACAAGGGAGGCAATCCTTGTTGGCTGCCTTCCCTCGGGTTTCTCTTCTCCACCTGGGGAGGGAAGCACTGCCTTCACTGGTCATTCAGCATCTCCTCCCAGGAACCCACCTCCTCCTCCCTTATCCTGAACTGGAACCACAACCCACTCCTCACCGACAGAGAGCGGAAGTCACGGGAACGGAAAGTCTGGAGTTGGCAGCCCTCCCCTCTCCCTAAGCGTCTGAACTTTTCTCTCTTCTACTGACACTCAGTGTGCTGACTCACAGACAGCACCTTCCCAACGGTGAGTCTACTATTCCTCTAACCACGAGTCTGGGAAGGTTCTCGCAACCCCGGAGAGCACATTTCTCTTGATGTCACACCATTAAAATTCAGCCCTCTTCCCCACTCTGCCATCCAGCAACACTAGGGTCAGGCCATTTACTTTTCAAGCAAGGGAACCTTCCTCTCACGTACCAAAAGTCAGGTCAGCTTCCCTGGGGATAGTCACAGAGAATTTCGATTCTTGGTATGTCAATATAGAAACTCAGTAAGAAGAGCCTCATGGTATGTGTTATGTCTCTTTGTTACCAGCAGATAGTAAAATCCTCTATCATCTGTAAGGTGGTTTCTTATTTCTCTGACATTTACAAGAATTGTACTCCTCAAATGTATGTCACCAAATGTATTTATTTATTTTGCATGAAAGTAAAGGCAGTCAACTGCTATGATACTATTTACTACTTATTACAAATGTATATCATTCCCACAAAATGAAGCTTTTTAATCTTCTTCTAAAAGACTTACTTATTAAAAAAAACAGTCAATGAAAAATGCTGTTAAAAACATATCTGATAATTTCCCATATATTTGTTTTTAATCTATAAATCGAAGGATTTTGTGGGGCTCTGGTCAAAGCCAATTGTGCTGCTTAAGGAGGAAAAGATGCCCCAATATGACATTTTCAGTTCCAAAATTAAGGTATTCTCGATTACGTGGTGACAGCATGGAACTAAGAGGCAGTAATACCTTTGAGCTTCTACCTTCCACTGAGCTCAAAGCATTTCACATATATATCCTTTCATCCTTACAGTGTCCCTTGGAGAAACACAGGGATGGAAGATATTCCTAGGTTCACTTTTTTAAAGATGGAGGAACTCAGGATAAGAGTTTGAATGTCTAAACAGTGTCATGAAGAAGACACCATGTGGAAGAACCTATGCCCATAGTACTTTCTTCATGTCCATCCAGGGAAGAGGACCTACCTAAGAACCAAGAAGTGGTCACATTTCCCACATCCCGGCGTCTGCAAGCCCAGGGTCAAGCAGTTGTGAACATAAGCAGCCGCAAAGTAAAGCAGGGCAAGCAAAACAAAGGGAAGCTATTTCCTCCTTCGGACAGTAGTTAAAGGACCCCTTCTGGGCAGAGAATATTGACATCCTGTGATTGGGGCACTTGAGAAGGAGCCAGGATCGCTTCCTGCAAGAGATCTCCTCCAAGCTGGGTCTTAAAGGAGCAGATGGAAGAGAGGGAAGAGAAGAGGAAGGACCAGGAAGTAGAAGACCCACAAATAATGAGAAAGTGATCTTTGACAGTATTTGGAGGAGGTGACATTTGCCTTCACCACACCATCTTTAACCAGATGGAATTCCACATTCAAAGTTTTGTTTATTTGCTTTGCTCCATTGCTAAAGCCACCTCACCCGAAATAAGTTTATTTGATCTCTTCCTGAAACCAGGCCTGGTTGGGAGTGAATAAGTGAAGCGTGGGTGCAGGGGAGAATGAATGGGCACCCAGACTCACTAGCCCTTTCTTTACAGTTTGCATCAGGGCCTCCCTTGACCAGCTGGACCACAGAGAAGACAGTCTTATCTGTCTAAGGATGTGGACAGTCCTGGAATATGGGGCTAACCAGCCCCCAGGGGGTGGGCTGGAGGCACAGGGTCAACAGGAAGAAGAGGCACCAAGCAAAGGGGGAAGGATGTTCCGCAGACACGCTCCTGCTCTTCAGAGCAGCAACATCAGCAACTGTGTGTAATTAAGGAAATGAAATCAAGCTCCAAAATTATAACAATTGCTTTAAATTTAATGAGTCTAATTAACAGCTCTTGTTATTTATAAAACAAATACTAAAATATCAGTAATCCTTCCTTAAATCAGAGAAAAGCAAGGTTGTTGAAGTTTACTTGCAAAATCCTTTCTTAGTCTGCAGTCAGAGCTGGTGGCTGCTGCAGCTTCTATTAAGTCGCTTCAGTCGTGTCCGACTCTGTGCGACCCCATAGACGGCAGCCCACCAGGCTCCACCGTCCCTGGGATTCTCCAGGCAAGAACACTGGAGTGGGTTGCCATTTCCTTCTCCAATGCATGAAAGTGAAAAGTGAAAGTGAAGTCACTCAGTCGTGTCCAACTCTTCGCGACCCCATGGACTGCAGCCTACCAGGCTCCTCCGTCCATGGGATTTTCCAGGCAAGAGTACTGGAGTGGGTCGCCATTGCCTTCTCCGAGAGCTGGTGGACTGAAGGGCAGAAAGGTGGTCAGGGAATGGGTAAGTGATAGAGGCAAGTCTGGCAGAAAAGATATGGCTGGAGACAGAGAAGGGTAAGGAAGCAAGGATCCTCCCAAAAGGGGTACAGGAAGGCCCTGAGTTGTTGTAGCTGCTGTGGTGTTGGTGGTGTTGATGGTGACTCTGACAGTTGTGACTGTAATGGTGATGATTGTGATGATGGTGACTGTGATGGTGATGATGGTGACGGTGGTGATAGTGGTGATGGTGATGATGATGGTGGTGGTGATGGTATGGATGGTGATTGATGGTGATGATGGTGACGGTGGTGGTGATAGTGGTGATGGTGATGCTGGTGGTGGTGATGGTATGGATGGTGATAGATGGTGATGATGGTGACAGTGGTGATAGTGGTGATGGTGATGATTGTGATGGTGGTGATGGTGTGGATGGTGATTGATCACTATGATGGTGACGGTGGTGATAGCGGTGATGGTGATGATGATGATGGTGGTGATGGTATGTATGGTGATTGATGGTGATGATGGTGACGGTGGTGATAGTGGTGATGGTGATGATTGTGATGGTGGTGATGGTATGGATGGTGATAATGGTGACAGTGGTAATAGTGGTGATGATGGTGATGGTGATAATGGTGACAGTGGTGATAGTGGTGATGGTGGTGATGGTATGGATGGTGATAACGGTGACAGTGGTGATAGTGGTGACAGTGGTGATAGTGGTGATGGTATGGATGGTGATTGATGGTGATGATGGTGATGGTGGTGGTGATAGTGGTGATGGTGATGATGATGATGGTGGTGATGGTGTGTATGGTGATTGATGGTGATGATGGTGACGGTGGTGATAGTGGTGATGGTGATGATTGTGATGGTGGTGATGGTATGGATGGTGATAATGGTGACAGTGGTGATAGTGGTGATGGTGGTGATGGTATGGATGGTGACTGATGGTGATGATGGTGACGGTGGTGATAGTGGTGATGGTATGGATGGTGATAATGGTGACAGTGGTGATAGTGGTGATGGTGATGACTGTGATGGTGGTGATGGTATGGATGGTGATAATGGTGATGGTGGTGATAGTGGTGACAGTGGTGATGGTGATTGATGGTGATGATGGTGATAGTGGTGATGGTGATGATGATGGTGGTGGTGATGGTATGGATGGTGATGGTATGGATGGTGATGATGGTGATGGTGGTGATGGTGGTGATAGTGGTGATGGTGATGATTGTGATGGTGGTGATGGTATGGATGGTGATAATGGTGATGGTGGTGATAGTGGTGATGGTGACGATGATGATGGTGGTGATGGTATGGATGGTGATTGATCATGATGATGGTGATGGTGGTGACAGTGGTGATGGTGATTGATCATGATAATAGTGATGGTGGTGGTGACAGTGATGATGGTGACTATGATGGTAACGGTGGTGACAGAGACTATGATGGTGATGACTGTGATGCTGATGATTGTGGTGGTGGTGATGGTGGTGATTCTGATGGTGATGATCATGATGGTGGTGATGGTGGTGAAGGTGACTGATGGGGATGGTGATGGTGATGGCAATGATAGTGGTGACTACAAGGTGATGGTGGAGATAGCGGTGACTATAATGGCAGTAACTGTGATGGTGATGATGGTGGTGACTGATGGTGATGACTGTGATGGTGGCAGTAGGCGGGGTGGTGATTAAAGACCTGCTGGGGAATGAGGACTGGCCAACAGTGCATACTATGAACGCTTAACCCTGAAGCACACTCCTATGACCCTGCTCACTAATACTGGGCTTTTCACTTTGAGTCACTGAATCCCAGTTCCTATGCCTGTTCACCCTATTTTCCCCCTACAATTCGATGCCTGGTTCACCATGAGCTCTGTAACTACAAGCATCAACCCCACGATTATTTCCACCATGGACATTTTGAAAAGGTGAGCCCAACCTTACCTGTGTGTCTCTGACCACAAAGGCTGTCTCAATCTTAATTCAATCTTGGAACTCTGAGAAAATTTACAGATCTCTGCCTTAGGGCTGCCAGCCTGTTCTATGAGAAGGGGAAGAGAATTGGAGCTAGTCTGTGCCATAATCTCTTCTGCACCACAGCTTTTGTGAAACTAGAAAATTTAAGGGAATCAGAAACTAACAGACACCCACAGAAAAATTTAGCCAGTAAATATTTCAACAAAAACTAGCCTTTTGGGATGACCCGTACCATCATCTCAGACCCATTAGGCCCAGATTAAATTTTGCTAATACCAATTTCCCTTTATTACTCTACGCAGCCACTGTAGGAAGGACTTCACATGCATTATTTCATTTCATAGTCTTTAGAACCCCAAGAGAATTCTCCATCCACCCACGAAGAAACGAGAGGCTCAATACCCATAGCCAGCGAGCGACAATGCCTGGGTCTGAAGCCAGGCAGTCTGGCACCAGAGACTGACTTCTTGACTCAGCATGCGTGGCTCCCCCGGGAACTTACTCACTGACAGACTTTGACAAATGGTGCCCCCATCTTTTGTTAGTAAATGTCAGGCAGAAGGGTGTTCATTTTCAGATCGTGACAATTTCAGTTCATTCTTCCAAGATCTGTTAAGCCCCCCTTGGTGGATATGCATGAATCATAAGAATTCTTCTAAAGCCTATAAAATAGAACTGGGATAAGCAATTCAAATGAGTCAGCACTAGCAATTAACTAATACTCCAGCTGATAAATTCTGTACAGCGAGCTCCTGGAGAATTACAGAATACCACAGTGAGTGTGTTTTATAATAGGGCCAGCAGGGCTGGGTCACTGCTGCAGGATGGGCCTGGACACTGACTGTTTCCCAACTACTTACTGAATCCTGACTCCATTTCTTTTTTTTTTTTTTTTTGGTGGAAATGACGACTGCTCCAAATCTCTCTCGTAAACACGCTCCAGTGAGTGTTCAGAGAGATGGCAGATAAATGACAGCTTTGCATAGCCAAGGGTTAAACGCTTTTCCCAAGGGATGCTCAGTCTTGGTGCCACGAGAGCGAGTGTCAGGTTCTAATGGAATTGTTCCACGATAAACCACCGGGCTGGATGACAAGCAGCTTTCAAAGAGGCTCTCCGTATAGTATCCACACCCCAAGTTAATTTGCGTTTCTTAACAGGACCTCTTTGCTTTATAATATAAAAGTGCCTTGGGATGAAGCAATTACACTGATTTACCATCTTCTCCTTGGTAGACTATAAAGACACGGCGGAGCCTTGCAAAAGCCGTAACTTAACCAAATGAGGCCCACCTGCAAAGCCCCTACTATGCCATTTCAAAGAGTCCACTGCAGCCCGAGGCACAGAGCCGGCATCCATCACAGCTGCCCATGGTGAGCAGGATGCCTACTCCTAGGGCTTCTCATGTTAGAGCCCATAAATTACTCTTCCTTCACCAAATGCTCAGTTAAATTTCATTTTCACTTTACAGCATCAGTTGCTAAACTTCAGCTCCGAGGGATTTTAAAGCCATTCCCAGGGAGGGTTCTATCTTGCAGCCTCTTGTAACCAGGATGCTCTCCCAAACAACCCCTGTGTGACCACTCAAGCTCATGGGCCAGGGTGCCCACGTGGCAGGGCAGAAGAGTGACTGGAGTGCCTCATCTAACTTCCTGATGTTTTTCAACAGATCAGGCGCCCGGACAAGGAAAGCTCTGGGACCTCAAACATCAACCATTAAGGAATGGATCACATTCTTCCTAAACACAGCTCTTCACCTCTGCTTCTGCCCAGAAACAGGACCGAGATAAGCACCGACCTGCTGACATGGACCCTAGAGGAGGAGATGGCAACCTGCTCCAGTATTCTTGCCTAGAAAATCCCATGGACAGAGGAGCCTGGCCGGCTAAAGTCAGGGAGTCACAAAGAGTCAGACTCAACTGAGCATGCATGCATGCTGACACGAATATTCTGAGGATGAGGAACGGTCAACGTGGGCTACTGCATATGAGGCTCAGAACTAACCCTGGGCTAGGGTGACGACACACAGAGCTCCCACTGTGCACACGTGGAGTTAAAGGAAAATGGGGGCTGATGTATGTGCATGGCCATATGTAAAACAAACAGCTCGTGAGAAGCTGCTGTATAACAGGGAGCTCAGCTCAGTGCTCTGCGATGACCTAGAGGGGCGGGATGGGGGGTAGGGTGGAGACAAGAAGAAGGGGATATGTGTATACTTATAGCCTTGGAGTACGGAATGAACCAGGGCAAAGGCTAATAGAGTTTGGCCAAGAGAACGCACTGGTCATACCAAACACCCTCTTCCAACAACACAAGAGAACACTATACCCATGGACATCATCAGATGGTCAACACCAAAATCTGATTGATTATATTCTTTGCAGCCAAAGATGGAGAAGCTCTATACAGTCAGCAAAAACAAGACCAGGAGCTGACTGTGGCTCAGATCATGAACTCCTTATTGCCAAATTCAGACTTAAATTGAAGAAAATAGGGAAAACCACTAGACCATTCAGGTATGACCTAAATCAAATCCCTTATGATTATACAGTGGAAGTGAGAAATAGATTTAAGGGACTAGATCTGATAGATAAGAGTGCCTGATGAACTATGGATGGAGGTTTGTGAAATTGTACAGGATACAGGGATCAAGACCATCCCCATGGAAAAGAAATGCAAAAAAGCAAAATGGCTGTCTGGGGAGGCCTTACAAATAGCTGTGAAAAGAAGAGAAGTGAAAAGCAATGGAGAAAAGCAAAGATATAAGCATCTGAATGCAGAGTTCCAAAGAATAGCAAGAAGAGATAAGAAAGCCTTCCTCAGTGATCAATGCAAAGAAATAGAGGAAAACAACAGAACTGAAAAGACTAGAGATCTCTTCAAGAAAATTAGAGATACCAGGGGAACATTTCATGCAAAGATGGGCTCGATAAAGGACAGAAATGGTATGGACCTAACAGAAGCAGAAGACATTAAGAAGAGTTGGCAAGAATACACAGAAGAACTGTACAAAAAAGATCTTCATGACCCAGATAATCACGATGGTGTGATCACTCACCTAGAGCCAGACATCCTGGAATGTGAAGTCAAGTGGGCCTTAGAAAGCATCACTACGAACAGAGCTAGTGGAGGGGATGGAATTCCAGTGGAGCTATTTCAGATCCTGAAAGATGATGCTATTAAAGTGCTACACTCAATATGCCAGCAAATTTGGAAAACTCAGTAGTGGCCACAGGACTGGAAAAGGTCAGTTTTCATTCCAATCCCAAAGAAAGGCAATGCCAAAGAATGTTCAAACTACTGCACAATTGCACTCGTCTCACATGCTAGTAAAGTAATACTCAAAATTCTCCAAGCCAGGCTTCAGCAATACGTGAACCATGAACTTCCAGATGTTCAAGCTGGTTTTAGAAAAGGCAGAGGAACCAGAGATCAAATTGCCAACATCTGCTGGATCATCGAAAAAGCAAGAGAGTTCCAGAAAAACATCTATTTCTGCTTTATTGACTATGCCAAAGCCTTTGACTGTGTGGATCACAATAAACTGTGGACAATTCTGAAAGAGATGGCAATACCAGACCACCTGACCTGCCTCTTGAGAAACCTATATGCAGGTCAGGAAGCAACAGTTAGAACTGGACATGGAACAACAGACTGGTTCCAAAGAGGAAAAGGAGTACGTCAAGGCTGTATATTGTCTCCCTGTTTATTGAACTTATATGCAGAATACATCATGAGAAACACTGGGCTGGAAGAAGCACAAGCTGGAATCAAGATTGCTGGGAGAAATATCAATAACCTCAGATATGCAGATGACACCACCCTTATGGCAGAAAGTGAAGAGGAACTAAAAAGCCTCTTGAGGAAAGTGAAAGAGGAGAGTGAAAAGGTTGGCTTAAAGCTCAATATTCAGAAAATGAAGATCATGGCATCCTGTCCCATCACTTCATGGGAAATAGATGGAGAAACAGTGGAAACAGTGTCAGACTTTATTTTTGGGGGCTCCAAAATCACTGCAGATGGTGACTGCAGCCATAAAATTAAAAGACACTTACTCCTTGGAAGGAAAGTTATGACCAACCTAGATAGCATATTCAAAAGCAGAGACATTACTTTGCCAACAAAAGTCCGTCTAGTCAAGGCTATGGTTTTCCCAGTGGTCATGTATGGATGTGAGAGTTGGACTGTGAAGAAAGCTGAGTGTCGAAGAATTGATGCTTTTAAACTGTGGTGTTGGAGAAGACTCTTGAGAGTCCCTTGGACTGCAAGGAGATCCAACCAGTCCATTCTAAAGGAGATCAGTCCTGAGTGTTCACTGGAAGGACTGATATTGAAGCTGAAACTCCAGTACTTTGGCCACCTCATACGAAGAGTTGACTCATTGGAAAAGACTCTGATGCTGGGAGGGATTAGGGGCAGGAGGAGAAGGGGACGACAGAGGATGAGATGGCTGGATGGCATCACCGACTTGATCGACATGAGTTTGGGTAAACTCTGGGAGTTGATGATGGACAGGGTGGCCTAGCGTGCTGCAGTTCATGGGGTCACAAAGAGTTGGACATGACTGAGCAACTGAAATGAACTGAACTGAACTGAACTGATGGCTGATTCACTTTGATGTACAACATTATAAAGCACCTACACCCAAATTAAAAACAAAATTTGACCTGTACACATTCCACAATTTGAACAAAGAGAATGAAAAATCCATTCATTTCCTGGATCCTGAAATATGTTTAAGGATACAGAATATAATAATGAGAAGCATAATAATATCAATATTGGGCAACTGTTGTGTTCAAGAGTTTCTAAAGAAAGTTGTATTTGTTATCTTCTTTATCCCTCTCAATAAACCTGTTATGTATCCTCTGTTTATGCAAAGCACAACATCATTTTGAATATATATATAATGAAATAAAATCTGTGTGCCATATATAGGTTCTAATGCTCATTTTACAAATAAACACCCTTCTTCAATGAAAAGGGCTTAGGAAATTTAAACATTACTTTTAGTAGTAACCATTACTATTAAATTCTAAGTTCTGTACAAGTTCTGGATATTAAAGACAATTTAAGTTTTAAAAATAATAAATTCTTATTCAAAAAATGCTCAGCTAATACGGTATACAGAGTGCCAGCTAGTCCGTGGCCCCACCTTGACACAGAGACTCCTGCGGATGTTTCTCCATCTTGCTGGGGTGAAAATTCTGTAGTCAATTATGCATGATGTAGAGGAAGATGTGGAGAATTATGAATTATTTGAACTCTACGGTTCTATAATTCATTCTGTGCAAGTGACACTAAAGATGATTGATTCTAAATATCCATATAACACAGTGTCAGAAAATCAAGGGGTCTTCCCATGACTGATGCATCGCTCACACATTTCCCCAGTTCAACCAGACATGCCATTGATCATAAAACTGTTTTATTTGATCCCTAGAACATTAAGAATATTATATATTATGAGGCTGCCTACACATGATGATAATTATCCCAGTTCTTTGAGAAATGTTTCAAAGAGGACACTCGCTAAGTCTGTTCTGACAACATGCTTGCTTCATGTTCTCTTAAAACATCACCTCTTCTTTCCTCTACTTCCCCAGCCCTTGTTGGTTGTTGTTTAGTCACTATCCTGTCCACTTCTTTTGTGACCACATGGACTGTAGCCCACCAGGCTCCTTCTGTCCACAGGATTCTCCAGGCAAGAATACTGGAGTGGGTTGCCATTTCCTTCTCCAGGGGATCTTCTCGACCCAGGGATCGAACCTGCATCTCCTGCATTGGCAGGCAAATTCTTTACCACTGAGCCACCTGGGAAGCCCCTTCCCCAGCCTTTACTCTTTTTTTAATGTTTCCCACATGCACCCATATACAGAGTAAGCCCAATGTCTTAGGCAATGTAAGTAGCTCTGATATTAGGGTAAGTTTATTAATGTCCACACCTCTCAGAATAAGCTGACAATGCCTGGCTCACAAGAGGCACTCAGTGACCATTTGTTCCATGAACAGAGGAACAGATGGATGGATGAATCACTGACTTTCTTCTTCACTAATCCCACCTTCAGCGAAGCCAGGCAGGAGAAGCAACACTGGGAGAGGATTTGTCTGTTCTTCTCAGGACAGTAAAGCACGTGCTCCGATAAGCAAAGCCCTTTCGGGTACATTCTGAAAGCAGCAGCTTCGAGGAGTTGCTGAAGCTAGGCTTTAACAAATCATTGTTTTCAAAGATTTGCACAAAGAGACATGGAAGTGTCACAATGTCCTTTTGCAATGGAAAGTCTACATGCATTTATGGAACATACTGTATAATAACAGGTCAGTGGAAAACAAACTGGAAAATTACTGAACTCGAAGCCTTCTTCAGTAAGAAAATGAATGAGAGTCAGCTTGGAATTACACCGAAAAGACACAGCAAAGCCTCACACTTGACAAGACCTTAACTTCCAAGGACTGTCCTCTAGAGTCAAAGGCATTACCGCTGGGCCGAGAGTGAGAAGACTCAGAGGTGATCCAGCCACAGACAAGCTGTGAACTATTCCATCCTGCAGGCTCAACATGTAAACCAAACCAATCCATACATTGATCAGTAAGAAGCACACAAGGTGCTTGAAAATGTTAATGTGTTCTGCCAAGGTGAAGTATCATGAATAGCTGGATGGAAGGTGATTAAAATACCTACCATGCAGGAAGAAATATGACCCCTTATCCATCCCAGGTAGATGGCCTGAGAAGGCATCACTAAGTGCTGACTTTGACCCAAGAATATCCTATCTAGGAATATACAATTTGTATTTAGGATATCGCTGCAAAACAAATTATGAATTAAGTTACAAATAAAATTTAAACCAATTAAATATCATTTCAAGAAGACTGGCTGACAAATTACAGTACTTCATCCAATGCAAGAGTATATAGCCATTGGATGGCATGAATCTAATCGTACAGATGTGGAAAATATCCAAGATACATAAGCTGAAAAGAATAAGTTGTAGATGGGAAATGATATAATCTCTTCTACATAAAATAACCTGTGTGTTTATGCATATATGAAAATGTTTAAATATTTATCTCCGAGATGAATGATGGAATGGTGGGGAGAGAAAGGAATTTATATTCTTCTGTCTTCTTTGAATATTTTATAACCACATATTACTTTTGCAATAAAGAGCATTGTTTTAAAAATATTAACAGTGTCTTTTTTACCTTTTTATTTGATATTGGAGCACAGCTGATTCGTAGTGTTGTGTAGTCCCAGGTGTACGGCATGTCCATGCAGCCATTCTCCCCCAGCCTCCCAGCCCATCCAGCCTGCCACATAATACTGAGCAGAGTTCCCTGTGCCATACAGCAGGTTCTTGTTGTCACCCATTTTAAATATAGCAGTGTGTAGTATGGGCCTCCCGGGTGGCTCAGTGATAAAGAATTCACCTATCAATGCAGGAGACGCAAGACCACCAACTCCAGCATTCTTGCCTGGGAAATCCCGTGGACAGGGGAGACTGGCGGGCTATAGTTCATGGGGTCGCAAAAGAGTCAGACGTGACTGAGCACACACGCATGCAGTGGATCCCTTTCGGAACTATCTATAAACATGCAACATGTAAAATTAAGGCTGTGCTGTGCTTAGTCGCTCAGTCATGTCTGACTCTTTGTGACCCCATGGACGGCAGCTCACCAGGCTCCTCTGTCCATGGGGACTCTCTAGGCAAGAATACTGGAGTGGGTTGCCATACCCTCCTCCAGAGGATGTTCCCAACCCAGGGATGAAACCCAAGCCTCCCCACACTGCAGGCAGATTCTTTACCATCTGAGCCACAAGCGAAGCCCATGAATACTGGAGTGAACAGCCAATCCCTTCTCCAGCGGATCTCCCCAACCCAGGAATCGAACTGGGGACTCCTGCATTGCAGGTGGATTCTTTACCAGCTGAGCTACCAGGGAAGCCAAAATTAAGGCAGTGATTAGTAAATTTGGATTTACTCTACCAGGACCCTGGCTCTCCCCTCCAGGCCAGGCCAATCTTCTCCTCTACTCCTTCTCTCCTACTGACCCCCTCCCCAAGGATGAACTAAACCAATCTCTCCACCTGTCTCACCTACTAATTTCAATCCAACCAAATTCTACATCAAGCAAGAACATTTTGAATTTCCCAGTATTTGCCCTATAATTATACATGCAAAAAAAGAAAGTAAGAAAGAAAGCCACCATATTCATCTTGAGAGCATCTAACTTCTCACCACACCTACTCCAGTATCATTTGGGCCTTAGACAAATAACATGCACGATTCCCATGGATAATTCAGAAGACACCAGGTCATTTGACAGCAGCTCTGGGAACTTCTCTTTCAGAACTCAACTTGTCTGCTTTCTCCAAGAGACACAGAATCCCAAGATTATGAACCCTAGGTGCAGAGGCATCTTGGACATTGCATTTATAATGGGATATTTTACATCAGAAAGGGGTGGCTGAACTGCCAAGGCCCTTCAGTAACTCTGAACCCTACTCTCCTGGCTACAAATTAACTGTCCATTCCCTACAAATCTTTCCCGCCTTCTAATTTCTCTAGGACTCTTTTCCAGTTTTTACGTGAAACTGACTCATCTTTAATCTCATCAAACTTTGTTTGCTGTTTGAGAAATACTACTTACGATATTTCTTTTCAAGTTTAATTTTAGATTAAAAAAATAATTTTTCTTCAGATTATGTTATGCATTTCCTTTGTTTCAAATATTTATGTTTCAAGCAGTTGTCTCTGACTAGTATTTACAAGTCTTATAGAGCAACAAAATTATCATCAATAAATGCAAAATCACCATAATGTTAAATTAGACATATCACATTTTCTTCAACATTAAAGGCTATGACTAATGGTATTTCTATTAGTATCTCTAAAAATAACTAGTAAGCCTGCAAATCCAATGTGCCATTTCCTAACCATGTCAATTATTTACCAGGTATATTAAATTCACAAAAGAAATAATAATAAACATGTAAAAATTGCACATCTCCACTAATAATTTAAGAAACGCAAACTATATCAAAGTGAAATCATTTTTATCTGTCCAACTGAAAAAAATTTTTTGAAAACAAGGTAATATAATATTCCATCCCAGTAAGTGCTGGGTGACTGGGGCATCTCCCGTGGGGCTGGAGGGAGGATAGACCAGAACAAAATTCCTGAAAACAGCTGTGCATTTTGTAGTACATATTTGGAAACTTTAAAGAGAATTGTTCACCTTGCTAATCTCCTTCTAGGAATCTGGCCAAAGAAAACGGTCAGAAATGCAAAGATCCATGCAGATGAAACTTTTATCAGACTATTGTATATAAGGGGGCTTCTCTCATAGCTCAGCTGGTAAAGAATCCGCCTGCAGTGCAGGAGACCTGGGTTTGATCCCTGGGTCGGGAAGATCCCCTGGAGAAGGGAAAGGCTAAGGTACACGCCAATATTCTGGCCCAGAGAATTCCATGGACTGTATAGTCCTTGGGGTTGCAAAGAGTCAGATGTGACTGAGTGACCTTCACTTTCACTTTCATTGTATATAAGAGGGGAAACTAGAAGCAACCCTCTGTGTAATGACTAGAAAATAATGAGATCATTTGTATGTTGTAGCCACTCTACTCACGTGTTCAATAATATTTAATGACAGAGGAAATGCCCACAATGTAATATTAAATTAAAAAACAGGATAAGAATTATATAAGCAATGTGATTAAAATTCCATTAAAATTATCCATAGACATATGGGTGTATGTATGTATGCATATACATGAATATATACATAAAGAATCTAAGCGAATACCAAGGTGTTAACATTGGTTATTTCTTAGTAACAGAAAAAAATAACATTTTATTTTTCCTTTGCTTTTACTCAGTATGTTTGATGCTGTGTATTAAACATTTATTATTCTTCATACATATTAGGATAGGTACTCTCAAAAAGAAACACAGAAAATATGAGGTTACCCAAAATATTCTTTCACATTTTTCTGTACGATGTCATGGAAAAGCTTGAATGAATTTTTGGCCAAACCAATAGCAAGTGTTGGCAAGGATATGCAAAGGCTGGAACCATGTACACACTGCTGGTGGGAATGTACCAATAAAGTACAATTGTCATGTAGAAGAGCATGGCACTTCCTCAAAAGATTAAAACTAGAATTATAGTATGATCAAACAGTCCTACTTCTGGCCATATACCTGAAAGACTTGAAAGATGGTCTCAAAGAGATCCGTGTTCACAGGAGCACCATTCACAACGCCTGTGAGGTGGGACCAGCCCGAGTGATGAGTGACTGGGCAAACCACCTGTAGCCTGTTCATGCAACGGAATGTTACTCAGCCATAACAGGAAGGAAATTCTGACGTGCGCTACAATGTCATGGGCTGAACTGCGTCCCCGCCCCCTGCCAATTCCTATACTGAAGCCTTAACCCCTAGAGCCTCAGAATGTTAGAGATAGGGTCTTTAAAGAGGTGGTTAAGTCAACATGAGGCCATTAGGGTGGGTCTTAGTTCAATCTGACTGAGATCTTACGCGAAGAGGAAATGAGGACACATGAAGGAGAAATCAGGAAGGCCTGTACAAAGTCCTCATGAGAGCTCACGAGAGCTTGTCCTCTGCAAGCCAAGGACAGAGGCCTCAGAAGAAACCAAAACTGCAGACACTGACCTTGGACTTCCAGCCTCCAGGACTGCAAGAAAAAAATATTCCTGTTGTTTAAGCCCCCAAGAGCAAAAAATAAACCTTCATTATTAAAAAAAAAATTCTACGGTCCTAAAAATTCTATGGCCTTGGTGTATAAGGAAGAGTTAGAAGATGCGAAACTAACTGGATTTATTTTAAACATCTGAGCTATGACAAGCTTGCACCTACATACTCACACACACAAATGTGGGCTACATGAATCGTCAAATCTGTATGAAACATCTGAGTTACTTGCAACTCTCTAAAATTAACTCAAATCATTTACCAGATGGCAAATTCTGGAAATAAATTTAAAATATGCAAAAAAATACTATCTGACTTTTATATGAAACACAGAATACCTAATTATAACTTTGTATTTCAATTTTGAAAAGAATTTTTATTTCTAATATCAGTTCGGAATGATAATCAATTCTGATTTGCAAAATGGTCTATGTTTTATAAGCAAATAAGTACTTCCCACTTGCAATTTTTATTGGACAATAAAGACCATATGGCTAAGAATTCATCTGAATAAATAAAAAAAAAAGATACAAATTTTTATAACACAATGTGCCTCTAAAACTTTTTAAGAACCTCTGCAACAGCATTTTGTGTGTCTCCAATTAAGATTTACTACATAATAAAATTATGTAGTAATAATACACAACCTTTTCTAAAGTCATATGATTCTTCAATATTTACCCTTGCTACACCACAGCATATAAATCATGCAAGGGAATTCTCACGATACACATTATTTAGGGCACAGAATCATTTTGATTTAATTCTCAATAAGTGAAGCAGTAACTTGTTACTTGAGACTGGCAAATCAATATCAAATGCTTGTTCTAAGATTGCTTATCACTCTAGTCATGCAAGTAGCTTGAAAAACTGAAGTATTCTCATTGACAAAGGGATTGCTCTATTTGTTTTCTAAAAGCTTTCCCATATGACACTATACTTAGTTTTACAACCAAGAAAAAAATCAATTTCTTTCTTTAACCTGTCAATCAGAAAACACATACAGAAACAATGATTTTATTAGAACACACAAAAGTACACTGAATAATAATGTAAGATGCAATGGAAATATAAAACAACATTACATAGAAAATACACACATATAAAATAGAACTAACATACACATAAAACAGAAAGAACATACATATGAATAGAGACTTAAACGCAAAAAAAACATTAAATATGGAAATTAAAACTAAGATGACAAAAATCAGTTGGACTTACTCTTATCTTTGGTTTTCAAATGTACCCATCTCTTTTTCAGTTCAGAATTCAAAATAATAAATAAAATCATTAGAACAACTACCTTTTCCCATTACCATGAAAGTCAACTGGAACCTAATTTTTCTTTTTGTTTCTATGTATGAACACTAAACTTCCTAAGGGGCGATAATGCTGGCACATTCATATCAGAGCATCAATAAAAACATTTCTCTTTAAAACAGTCTGAGTGACTCTAAATTACACTTAATACAATAAAGAACCAAGAAATACAGATGTCTGTCTGGCTTTTGATCTAGTGCCTATAAAGACTCCTAAAAAGTTATATATGGGCAACTACCTTAGGTAGATGATAGCAACATAACACACTGATCTAATTATTATCCACATTCCCCCATTTCATCAAGGTCACTCAAGCTCACCATATGTGAGGTAGTGTATGTCACCCATACACATTGCCTCATACAATTTTTTATTTTAATGGATTATTGTTGTTGTTCAGTCGCAAGGTTATGTCCAACTCTTTGCGATCCCAAGCACCCAAGCTTCCCCGTCTTTCACTATTTCCCAGAGTTTCTCAAACTCATGTCCATTGAGTCAGTGATTCTATCCAACCATCTCATCTTCTGTTGTCCCCTTCTTCTCCTGCCCTCAATCTTTCCCAGCATCAGGGTCTTTTCCAATGAGTTGGTTCTTTGCACCAGGTGGCCAAAGTACTGGAGTTTCAGTTTCAGCATCAGTCCTTCCAATGAATATTCAGGGTTGATATCCCTTAGGATTGGCTGGTTTGATCTCCCTGCAGTCCAAGGGACTTTCAAGTCTTCTCCAGCATCACAGTTCAAAAGCATCAATTCTTCGGCACTCAGCCTTCTTTATGGCCCAACTCTCACATCCATACCTGACTACTGGAAAAACCATAGTTTTGACTAGATGGACAGCTGTTGGAAAAGTGATGTCTCTGCTTTTTAATACACTGTCTAGATTTGTCATAGCTTTCCTTCCAAGGAGTAAGGTGTTCTAATTTCATGGATGTAGTCACCATCTGCAGTGATTTTGGAGCCCAAGAAAATAAAATCTGTCACTGTTTCCACTTTTTCCTCTTCCATATTTTAATGGATGGTTATTGCCAAGCACCACAGGTTGGCTCTTAAAAGCGAAGTCTGACCCAGGAAAAGGGTCATTTCTTGTTCCAGTGTCCATTCCCTGGGAGGGGCTCACCCTGTGCCCTACCTGGGCATCCTCACGGTCACCAACAAGGCACTGCTCCGTGGCATCTCACGCTTAGCAACACATGACTGAGGGCCATTTAAACTTTCGTCTTTGGGAACCCATAGAACCACACACTGTAACAAAGTAGAACCTGCTTGAGAACTGCTCACACCAAGAACCGCCCTGGTGCGTGCATGTGTGTGAAGTCACTTCAGTCATGTCCAATTCTTTGCAACCTACAGACTGTAGCCCAGTGGGCTCCTCTGTCCATGGGCTTCTCCATGGACAGAGTGGGTTGCATGCCCTCCTCCAGGGAACCTGTCAAATCAAGGATGCTGATGATGTCTATTTCACCCAAGGATTAGCACCTACATCAGGCTATGCTTAAGAAGTCCTCACTGAATTAGCCAACCTTCTCTCCAGGAATGCTGCCAGTGTGCTGGGCACCTCCAAGTGTGAATGAATCACATTTAGTTGAAGCAGTAACCAGACACCCCAACTATGAATAACAATGACTGCAGCAGAGGATGATGGCTCTTCAGTAGACCATCAAGTCCTGACAAATGAGGAGAACCAAGCACTTTTTGACCAGTCTTGGCCACAAAGCTTATGGGTCCACGAACCAGAAAATAAACTGTAGTGGGAAGACTCCAGCTTGGAACCACAGGATCCGGGTTTTAGCCCCAGGGTTACCTTTTCTTTTTCTCAAGCACTTGAAGACCAAGACTTCCCTTTTTGAATGAAATAAATCTATTTGCAGCAACATGGATGGACCTAGAGATTATTGTACTAAGTGAAGTGAATCAGAAAAAGACAGATATCATATGATGTCATCTACACGTGGAATCTAAAATACAACACAGGTGAGCTTATCTACAAAGCAGAAGCAGAGTCACAGAGAGAGAACATAGACTTGTGGTTGCCAAGACAGGTAGGGGTGAGGGAGGGAGGGATTGGGATTAGCAGACGCAAACTATTATATATAGGATGGAGAAATAAGGTTCTACTGTATAGCACATGGAACTACATTCAATATCCCAGATAAACAATGATGGAAAAGAATATGAACAAGAATGTGTATATATATATGTGTGTGTATATATATATATGTATGGGTTTCCCTAGTGGCTTAGATGGTAAAGCATCTGCCTGCAATGAGGGAGACCCAGGTTCATTCCCTGGTTTGGGAAGATCCCTGGAGAAGGGAATGGCAACCCACCCCAGTATTCTTGCCTGGAGAATTCCAGAGGAGCCTGGCAGGCTACAGGCAATGGGATCGCAAAGAGGTGGACTTGACTGAAGTGACCTGGCATGCATGCCTGTGCACACACACACACACACACACACACACACACACACACACGCACATAATTAAATCGCTTTGCTCTACAGCAGAAATTAAGTGTTATAAATCAATTAAACTTGAATAAAATAAATTGTGTATGTAAAGAATTTCCTTTCATTTATGTATTCTCAGTATGTAACAGTGCTCAGCATACGACTGGCCCCCAGTGAGTGTTTGTTCAATGAAAGAGCAAGAGAACACATCTTCTTTGTGTTACCTTAAGCCCCTCGTGTTTCCGAAGTTTTAAAAACAAGGACATCTCAACACCTGTAGGACTTTACATCAGATTGTTGTGAGAACAGGTGAACTAGTACAACAAAAATTGTCTATTAACCCTAAAGGTAAGATAAACAAAGGTGACAGAGTTTAGAAAGGTAAGTTCTAAGGAAAGATGTGGTGGCCGTCAGGAGGGTACTTCAAGGAACAATTATGAATAAAAATAAAATAACCTCCAAAAGCCCAGATTTCTCCTCTGTCCCTAAACGACTTAATCCACCTCTTGGCTTCAAAGATGTTCAATCTACCAAGAAAACCCATTGTTAAGGTTCCAACCAAACCTGTAAGTGCGTGCCAGGCTCTGAAAAACTAAAGTGTTGCAGAAAAATTTTCAAACTCTCTGCTGACAAGCCTCTCTGCTCATGAATTTCCCACTTAACATAGATGGCACCACTGTCACGATGCCTTAGGTTCAAAGTGTCTTCCATTTATCTACACATTCAATTCCTTTTATTTAATGGCTCCAGGATTGACCCACACAATACCTAAGGTCATTATCCTACCAACTTTTTAAAAACTAAATTCATATCATTACAAATGCTTGAAGAAAAAAATGCTTCTTCAATAATCCCCCTTTTGGGTTTTGGAATCATAGGTAAAGTATTTTGGGGAAAAAATTTAGCTTACCTCGTAACATATTCAAAAATGAATCCCAATAAATTAAAGAATAATTTTTAATGAAACTATAAACCAAGAAGAAAATAAAAGTAAATATATAAGTGATTTTGGAGGGCGCTAGGATTCTTAATCACTAAAGCAATAAGAGAAAAAAAAACTTGCTATATTTGACTATGTAAAAATTATACATTTATATACATTATAAAATCTCCAGCTAAAATATTAAGAGAAAAAATTTAAAGGATATAAATATAAGAAAAGGGATAACAGTATTATTACATTTGGGGTTGACAAAAAAGTTCATTGAACTTTTTCCAAAAGATGTTATAGAAAAATCTTAACAAACTTTTTGGCCAACTCAATATATAAAGAGTTGTTAGAAATAAAGAAAATGGTTTAAAAATAACAGATAAAGTGAATCAGGACATAAACAGCAAGTCCAAAAATAAAAAATTGAGAGAAAGAGAAAAAACTGAACATGTTAATAATGCATATAACCAGTAATTTTTAAAAAGGGAAAAAGAAAGAAAATCACCTTCCATACCAAATAGACAAAGAACTAAAAGTATAATCTTCAACACAGACAATGGTACAGGGCAGCAGGAGGTCTCACTCACTCCTGCTGGTAGCTAAACAGGTCAAGTCTTTCCAAAGGGAAAATTGGCAATATATCAAAAAGTGTATCAAAGCTCACAATCTCCAAACAGGAAATCCATTTTTAAGAATTTTTGCTAAAGGAATTACCAGTGATATTTGCAATGTCTTCTGTACAGGAATGCTCACCATAGCTCATGTTAATGTAACAGCTAAAATATTATGAGGAAAAGAATCTAAAGGTCTAATAGAAAAGGGCTAAGTAAGTTACGGTGCCTTCATGTAACTGAGCATTATGAATCTGTTTTCAAGGAAAATATCATAATAATGATAAATTCTTACAATATTAGTGAAAATGCAAGATTCATAATTATATAGGTTAGGATCCAAATATGGGGGGAAGGGGCCAAGAGGAATACACCTTGTGTACACTTGGCTCCATGAGAAAAGCATGAATGGTACTCCCACTTGAACCTGGAGTGACTTGGTGCTTTTTGTTTGGTTTTTAAGTGTGTGGTTTGGGTTTCTGTTGACTCTGAAATGGCATGGATAGAAAGAAAGACTTTCAAAATCAGTATTTCAAATTATAAAACTCTTGGCTTTATTTCTTCTTACCTAAAAAAAAAAAAATCCCCATCAAGCCATTAAATAAAGAGAAAAAAAATGAAAGGAGGAAAAGGCAAGGACAATAGAAGAGTCATTCCTCTGCAATGAAGAGTCTAACACAGAAGCCTCTCCAGCCCCCATGTGGTTCTCCAGAGGACACAGGACACACAGAGGGACCCATAAACACTTTAGCTGAGCAAGTGGACCTATAGATGTCTGCGTTCCCACCACGCTAAGGGTACTGGGTGGTCTCAGCATATCTGAGCCCAACAGACCACCTGGCCCCTTATCTCATCCTCTCCAGGATTCCAACCTTCCACAAGTCGACTTAAATTGTTCTCAAATTTAAAAACTACAACAACAACAACTGGCGATATCAATAAGCCCCCAGAACGACGAGCAAGTGTGTACATATCAAAAGGAAAAGGGCTGCAGAGAGCAAAAAAATGTTTCACAGAAAGTCGCAGAAAAGAGAACTATCTCAACCATTTTGTGAACTAGTAATACAAAGAGAGCTTTGATTATATTTCTCATATATTTCATAAAAGTTGGAGAGAGAGAGTGAAATACATCACAGGGCTTGCAGTTTGGGGGGAAGAGGCTGGGCACCAGTCCAAATCGTCCCATGATTTTACCCCTGACACATAAAGACCACAATGGAACAAAGCATTCAAGTGCTGGAAACTGTATCTATGGGTCATGGGACTAAACAACATGTTTTATTTTCTTCTTTATAGTTCTTCTACCTTTAAATTTTCCTGAAATTCGTCTTACTCTTATAATGAGAAAAGACTTTTATAACTGTGCTTAAAATGTTAATTAGCTAAATGAAATGCCACCTTCAGTATGTCAGCTTCCTGCTCAAAAATCTACCACAGCTTCCTAGGGATTAGTAGCTATCCAATCAAACTTACTCCCTTTCCATTATTTCCTATCAGATGTGATGATGTCCAGAATCGTTAGCATGACACAAGAATTCTCCCTAGCCATACCCACTGACCTACCTGCCTCCTCACCCCTAACCAAGTTACTCTGCTATATGCACTCATATTCTTGAAAGACCAGGTTGCTCCCCACACATTGGGCCCCTTAAGGTAGCACACATCTTGCTGCTAAGTCGCTTCAGTTGCGTCCAACTCTGTGTGACCCCATAGACGGCAGCCCACCAGGCTCCCCCGTCCCTGGGATTCTCCAGGCAAGAACACTGGAGTGGATTGCCATTTCCTTCTCCAGTGCATGAAAGTGAAAAGGGAAAGTGAAGTCGCTCAGTCATGGTCAACTCTTAGCGACCCATGGACCTGGCCCACCAGGCTCCTCTGTCCATGGGACTTCCCAGGCAAGAGTGCTGGAGTGGGTTGCCATTGCCTTCTCCAGGAGAGCTTCCTGACCCGGGGATTAAACATGCGTCTCCTATGCTGGCAGGTGGATTCTTTACTACTGAGCCACCAGGGAAGCCCAGTTATAGCTAACAGCCTTCCCTGATGGCTTAGCCGGTAAAGAATCGTCCTGCAATGTGGGAGACCTGGGTTCAATCCCTGGGCTGGGATGATGCCCTGGAGGAGGGCATGGCAACCCCCTCCAGTATTCTTGCCTGGAGAATCCCCATGGGCAGAGGGCCTGGCGGGCTACAGTCCATGGGGTTGCAAGGAGTCAGACACGACTGAGCGACTAAGCACAGCCCAGCCCAGCGCAGCCTCCACATTAGCCTGTGATCCCTCTACAGAAAGAAAACACGACAAGTTACTTGGAATTCCATTGCTCCTGAGTCGCTGACACTCCACACAGAGTTCCACCCCCATGACTAGAGTTTCTTTGCTCCAAGAGTCTAACCCAGCTGAGATGCAATCATCTGACTAACCCAGCTTGAATGCGGCGCTGAGCTTTTTCAAAGGGTCTGAATGCTCCTGGAGACCTCCCTCCTGTCACCAAGGGGCAGAGGGAAAACAAGGGAACGGACCCCTTTTCTCGCCATTAGCAGCAGGAGAAAATGTCCTGGTTTTACAGCCTACCAGTCCCATCAGATGCCCACCGTGAACCCCCGATGTGAACACATGATAGGGTGGTGACAAAAACTGGCGTCAGCTTCTCCTGGTCTGTTGCCAGTGTCCAGAGCTGGGGCACCTGCTCCCTTCACCTAATGCTTACAGGCCTGCCTTTTCTTTCGAGCATTTTCTCACGGACCATCACAAGTGAAAGGGGTGTTTGAAAACACAGGGCTTTTTAGGAAAGTGTTGTTTTGTCAGACTGGGTGGGAAGTCAGACTGGACAATGATGGGAAGACCCCACTGAGGGAACAGAGTCCCCACTTAGCTAAACTCTTGAAGGAAAACCAGGATGTGAAACTAAGGGATGAAAACCCCCATCAACTGGGGGATGTACCTTTGACAAGAGCCAAGCAGACTGTGTTCTGAATCTGCCACATCCTGTGGCACGGTTACCAACCTTGCTCTTTTCCCCCTTTAATTAGGATTGTTAAAGTAAAAAGAAATGGGAGAGCAGTTGTCAGTAAAAAAAAAAAGAAAGAAAAGAAATACTGACATATAAAAAAATTATAACTCTCTCTTGCTGTTGCTGTTGAGTCACTGAGTCATGCCAGATTCTTTGTGACCACATAGACTACAGCACCCCAGGCCTTTATTATGCCCTGGAGCTTGCTCAAACTCATGTCCATTGAGTAAGTGATGTCATCCAACCATTTCATTCTCCGTCGCTCCCTTCTCCTCCTGCCCTTAATCTTTCCCAGCATCAGGGTCTTTTCCAATGAGTTGGCTCTTCACAACAGGTGGCCAAAATATTAGAGCTTCAGCTTCGGCTTTAGTCCTTGCAATGAGTATTCAAGGGTTGATATCCTTTAGGATTGACTGGTTTGATCTCCTTGCTGTCCAAGGGACTCTCGAGAGTCTTCTCTAACACCAGAATTAGAAAGCATCCATTCTTCAGCACTCGGCCTTCTTTATGGTCCAACTCTCACATCTATACATGGCTACTGGAAAACCCATAGCTTTGACTAGACAGACTGAACATAAGCAACAACTAAATCTTACCAAATTCTAGCCTATGAGTTCTAAAAAAAAGATACAGTTCAATAGTCTCAATACACATAGCTCTTCACCCTGTAGAGGACTGCCTCCTCCTTGATCATGTCACCTTCCTATGAAACCAGTGCAAAAAGAATCTTGAAATACTCCAGATAAATTTTTACTATTCCATACCCTTTCTTAACCAGAAAAAAAGTTACACTTACCAACTCTGTAATTTAGTGATTTCTTATCGAAAACTGGAAGGTGGCATGGAAAAGAAGCACAGAGTTTAAGGGCTGCACTTCTGGGGGTGGGGTGGGTGGGGGGACCCAGCTCTACTCTTGCCAGACATCCACCTCCGAGAAACAATCAACGTCTTTACCCACAAGGCGAGACAATAAGGCTGATATCCCACACCCTCTTTGTATTTTTGGAAAGACAAAATAAGACATTGCTCCTCTACTATAAAAGAGTAATTCAAGTAAGAAAGCAATATATTAGTAGCAGCACCAAAGAAAAACTGATGCTGATAACATAACATTAAAGTCTGTAGCAGAGTTGAATTTATCTCCACTACTCCTCAATTTTACTAGTGAGCTCCTTGAAAAGTCATCAACTTTAGGAATTTGAAAGCACATCTGAATTAAGCTTGAATGTGTCGGGAGTGTTGTGATGGATGCTCCACATGGTGGTGAGGGTCTGGAGGATCAGTTAGGACCTCTCAAGCTTTCTCTTACTCCCAAGAGGTGAGGAGTGCATAGTTTCAACACCAGCTCATCAGCACAAAGGCCCCATCACCCCAGTGCGTCAACCCTGCCAAGTCCTCCTCCAGGTGCCAGCTTCCTTCTTCATCACCTGGAAAGTTGAGCCAATCCAGGTCCCTGAGTTTTCAAACATGCCAACACTGAACTAAAACTATATGCAAATGCATCACCTCAAGACAAGGAAAGTCACGTGGGACTGATGGTTCCACCAATACCATGTCTGCGGAGAAATTCAAGTAACAGTCTCCTAAGCCTCTGGTGGAACTCCTCCAGTGTCAGCAGAGCAGCCAACAGGCCCACAGATGGGCTATGAAACGGGCCTCATTGCACAGGCGTGGCTTCAACTGTACCTTGACTTCAGGGAGCAGAGTGTTTTTGAAACACACCTTGGAAAGACCCTCACTTGTAAGGCCAGGCAGTGTCAATGCTTGCAAGACAGTGTGAAAGTGAAAGTGTTAGTCACTCAGTTGTGTCCGATTCTTTGTGATCCTATGGACTGCAGCCCACCAGGCTCCTCTGCATGGGGTTTCCCAGGGAACAGTACTAGAGTGGGTTGCCATTCCCTTCTTCAGGGGATATTCCCGACCCAGGAATCAAAACTGGGTCTCCTGCACTGCAGGCAGATTCTTTACCAACTGAGCCACCAGGGAACAGTGTAACACTAGGCAAAATATTCTGTTAACAATAAGAGAAGTATCATGATTTTAATCATGGAGTGCCAAGTCAACTCATCTTCAACGTGTTGTGTTCAGATGACAGGCAGGCAGCTGATGCTAGAGTTAGGCTTGTCCAATTAATCAAATAACCTTCATGCCACTTACCCTTGGAATTGGCATTAGGAAAGCCCCTGTGTGCCCCCAAATCATATAATTCCATGGCTTCCTGTTCATTAAGTCCAGGTTGGGCTAGGCTGGTATGTCATATTTTGACATGTAGCCACAAGGGATATACAATCACAATTAAGAGGAGACCTTAGCTAAAATTGACATGCCCTGCTCGAATGAACAATTTATGCCTGCACAGGGGTAAAACCACATATAGCTTCTCCAAGTGATGAATATTAAACTGTCAGAAGCACAAAGAGATATAATTCATTTATTAAGTTTGCATAAGATGTTTCTTTTTGCTTCGAACCAAACATAGAGAAGAGGTGTTTGAATCATGGCAAGTACACAGGATGTTATTAATTGCACACAGACTGTCAATACTAAGACCATCATATTTATTGGATAAACCTGCAGTGTTCACATAAAATCCTTTTCCTCTCACATTTAACCCTCCCCTGGTTTCCCTCTGCATTTAGAATAAATGCCAAACTCCTCATTGTCACTTGCAAAGCTCCAGCTTGCATCCTCTCTCTGAGCCATCTCATGGCCCGCCCCCAACCCCACCCCACTCCACAACCTCTCCAAGCCCCTGGCAGAGCCCCACCCTGACTCGTGCTACCGCTGGCAGGCTGGCCCTCTTTGTTTGCTTTTGTCCTGTGATGAGTGAGGAGAGTAGCCCTCGTCTTGCTTCTTCCCTTGTTTGGAAAGCTTTTTGCCCCTAGACCTCTGTGTGGCTAACTTCTCAGTGTGTGTTAGTTGCTCAGTCGTGTCCAACTCTTTGCAACCCCACAGACCGTAGCCCACCAGGCCCCTCTGCCCATGGGATTCTCCAGGCAAGAACACTGGAGTGGGCTGCCATTTCCTTCTCCAAAAGGAACTATAGAAAGAAAGAAAGTGAAGTCGCTCAGTAGTGTCTGACTCTTTGCAACCTCATGGACTATATGTAGCCTACCAGGCTCCTCCATCCATGGAATTTTCCAGGCAAGAGGACTGGAGTGGGTTGCCACTTCCTTCTCCAGATCTCAGGTCAAATGTCACCTCACCGGGGGGGAGCTCCTCCTGCCCCCCGATGAGGGATGCCTCCACCTGCATCATTATCACATCTCCTAGCACCCAGTTCGTTTTCTCTGTAGTATAAACTATACATCAGGCTGAAATTTGCCATCCGCCGCTTATCTGGCCCATTGAGATGGAAGCTCAGATTGGAAAGCTGTTTCCTCTCTGTGGAGTTTCTAGAACATTGCTTGGCACACAGTAGGTCCAGAATAGCTCTAGGTCACATAAATAAATGCTGTGCTAGAGGATGGACAAAGCAAGTTACAGACAGGATGATCCACACCACTGAAGATATCAAATGACTGAGAATTGAATGGACTAAGAACAGCCAAAAAAACATTAAAAACGAAATGTAGCAGCTTCATACCCAACTGAGATTAAGCCATCAAAGTGAGCTGAATGTATTCAATTCAAACAAATGATTTACTATCACTAAAATAAGGACGATCACACATAAATCCAAGCGGCCCAGGCTGGGAAGGTGTTCTGAGTGAGGTTTGATAATGAAGAACTTGGTGAACGTTCTAACACGGTGTTACAGACTGAATATTTGTGTCTCCCCCAGATTCATGCTTTGAAGTACAGAATCTCCTTTGACATTACGGTATTTGGAGGTGGGGGCCTTTGGAAGGTAATCAGGCTTAGATGGGCTGCCCTGGTGGCTCAGATGGTAAAGAATCAGCTTGCAATGCAGGAGACCCAGGTCCAGTCCCTGGGTGGGGAAGCTTCCCTGGAGAAGGAAACGGCAACCCATTCTAGTATTCTTGCCTGGAAAATCCCATGGACAGAGGAGACTGGTGGGTTATAGTCCATGGGGTTGCAAAGAGTCAGACACAACTTGGTGACTAAACCACCACCAACACCAGGGTTAGAAAAGGTCATGAGGGTGGGGTCCCCTGATGGGATTAGTGTCCTAATCTGAAGAGGAAGAGACACCAACATATCTCTCTCTCTCCTCACCACAACCCCTACACCACCAATGTGAGGACACAGCCAGAAGGCAGCTGTCTGCAAGCGAGAAGAGGGCCCTCACCAGAAACCCAATCAGCTGACACCTTGATCTTGGACTTCCAGCCTCAAGAACTTTGGGTAATAAATGTCTGTTGTTTAAGTCCCAAGACTCTGTATTTGTCATAACAGCCTGAGCTCACACACATGGTATGTCTGATGTGGTATCCATTGCCTGGAACATCAGAATTGCTCAATAAATATCACTGAATTGTGAAATATTTAAACTAAGAAAACTCTGGAAGGTTACTATAGCTTTCTCAGTGAATCGTTTTAAAGACCACTTTATAGAGAAGTGTCTCTATAATCTCTAGTGATCTTTCCAGCATAAATACGGGACATGTGGATATTAAAATTAGGCAGAAGAAAATTATCTACGCATGCAGGGATGACAAAACCCGAAATAATTTTTTTCAAGTAGGGAGGACTTATTTTCTTTAGCCTCACAAATTTCAAAGAGGCTCTGCACATACAAACAGACTCTAGCTTTTCCTCGTTCCTCATGCCCAGAAACTGGGACCTTCAGATGCCAGGAACGGGTTCAATATCTAACCCATGTGACAAGCACGCAGGAGAAACTCTCAAGCAACCATGAGAACTTCTGTGGAGCTGCCAAAAGGCCAGATGCTTCTCTCTAAAGGCTACAGATTTGGCTTGGGAAAGAACCTCCAGCCTCAGCCTCCAACAAGTAGGCAGGTGGAATGAGGCGGTGTGCCGTGCATGTTCCTGGCCCCTCCGCCAGCATCTCCTCTGACAGCGGCCCTGTGTCATCACCAGCCTTGGCGGGCCATGAGGACATGTGGCTCTCCTGTGCAGGAGGGCAGGGCTGGGAGGATCTGGTCGGAGGCTGTGCAAAATGAATCCTGTACACTTACGTATGGAGAATGTGACATTAAGGGCTTCCCACGTGGTGCCGGTTGTAAAGAATCCACTGCCAATGCAGGGGACACAGAGACACAGGTTTGACCCCTGGGTCGGGAAGATCCCCTGGAGAAGGGCGTGGCAACTCACTCCAGTATTCTCGCCTGGAGAATCCCCATGGACAGAGGGGCCTGGCAGGCTACTGTTCACAGAGTCAAAAAGAGTCGGACACAACTGAAGCGATTTTGCACACACACACTGTGATATTTAAAAAGACGTAAAATTGCTTCACTGCACCTGAGATTTTTATTTTCAGAGAAACTGAATACAGATGAAGGGAAAAATATAGCTACATTCAAAAAAAGGTTTCATGATCAAGAATATCAGAAAATAAAACTTTTTTTTAACCAATATGCGCAACAGAGAGCAGTTATTTTTACTACTGCCATCTACTAAACCATCAACTGTGTGATCTTTTGCCTTAAATCTGAGCTTTGAAAAGATTCTCCTCGTGTGCATTCATTGTCACACTTGCAAAACTGGCATGAAGATCTGGCTTGAAATCACGATTCCAGAGGGGTTTTGTAGCTGTTATTGAGGGGTTTTGTGATTTTTTTTTTTTTAAAGAAAGCCTAGACTTCTTTTTCTACATTTGTAGCCCTGATGGAACTCATCTGAGCTTAAATTTGCTGCCAAAATTATTTTCCAATATCTGTAACACTGGTGGGCCTCCAGAGAGCATGTGTGCCCTGGGCTTTCATAATTAGGCAGCTCACACCTGAGCATCTCGCCTCCGGTAATGAGATCTCGTGGCACAGCTTCCTTCCCATCTGGCCATGGGGCCAGATGAACCCAGCATGCCCGTGACCATGAGCAGTGTAGCAGTGCCCTCCCTCTCCACCTTGAGATACCCAGGCTCTCCTCCGCTCAGTCAGGCCTGGAGGGCATCTTCCTCTTCTCTCTCCACACCTAGAAGAATCCCTTGTCATGGAAGACACTTCATAAACATTCATTTCCTGGCAGTAACAATATCTATATATCCATAGACAATGACACATTTCCAGTGAAAATAGCTCTTTCTGTTTTCATTTGCCTCTGTCCTCTAAGACACAAATATCGGGGATGGTACAAAGAAAAATCTCTAGATGAAAATACTGAATTTATGCAAGATTGCCCCTTCTCTAGCCTCTTTTATGTCTGTCTAAATCAGTTACAGAGTGCAATGATTCTCAATGTTGTGTTTTTTTTTTAATTTTACTTTATTTTACTTTACAATACTGTATTGGTTTTGCCATACATCAACATGAATCCTCAATGTTGTTTTCCAAGATTTTTTTTCATTCTCAACACACCACAGCAGTTCCCTGTCCTGAATGGACACAGTAGCCAACTGCTAAGAGAGCCAATTCCCTACCACAATAAACAGAAACACAGAGTATCTCATTTTCCCTTCTGTGGGTTGTCCCGCTGTTTGCTGGCTCACTGGCTGATGGATGTTTGACATGACATTCGATTTTGGTTGACTCTTGAGATTTTAGTTTGGGGGAAGTTGATATGTTTCTATTCCTTCAAAAATAATCCATAAATGTGCCAAAGAGGAAACAGAAAACATTCCGTCCATTCAGAGGCCCGTGGACTCTCTCTGTTTTACTACTAGCTCACTGTCCAGAAGCTCCGACCACACTAAGCCACAAAGCAGATCTGAAAGCACTGATAGGAAAAGTCTGCTAGGAACAGAACAGGATGACCATCTTTTCTGGGAGAAAGAGCCACGGCCCAGAGACTCTCAAGCACCTCCCTAGTGTAGCCAGCCATCCTCCTACAACTCAGGGCTGGAAGAGCTCAGGTCTGAAAGGAAGCAGGAGAAACCAGCCAGGGCAATGGGTGGTGGGCAGAGCGTAAGGGGAGGTGGTGGTAGTTTCTTTAATCAAGAACTGTTTTCTTTAATCAAGTGGGCAGTGGTAGCCAGAGAAGATGTGAACTCCCCTTAGCAAAGCCGCAACTTATGAGCTAGTTGTTGTTCAGTTGCTCAGCTGTGTCTGTCTCTTTGCGACCTCATGGACTACGGCACGCCAGGCATCCCTGTTCACCATCTCCAGGAGCTTGCTTAAACACATGTCCTTGTTTAAGCAAGTTTGAGTCAATTATGCCATCCAACCATCTCCTCCTCTGTCATCCCCTTCTTCTCCTGCCGTCAGTCTTTCCCAGCATCAGGGTCTTTTCTAATGAGTCAGTTCTTCACATCAGGTGGCCGAAGTATTGGAGTTTCAGCTTAAGCATCAGTCCTTCCAATGAATATTCAGGACTCATTTCCTTTAGGATTGACTGATTTGATCTCCTTGCAGTCCAAGGGACTCTCAAGAGTCTTCTCCAACACCACAATTCAAAAGCATGAATTCTTCGCCACTCAGCTTTCTTTATAGTCCAACTCTCACATCCATACATGACTACTGGAAAAACCATAGCTTTGACTACACAGACCTTAGTTGGCTAAGTAATGTCTTTGCTTTTTAATACGCTGCCTAGGTTTGTCATAACTTTCCTTCCAAGGAGTAAGCGTCTTTTAATTTCATGGCTGCAGTCACCATCTGCAGTGATTTTTGAGTCCAAGAAAATAAAGTCTGTCACTGTTTCCATTGTTTCCACATCTATTTAACATGAATTGATGGGACAGGATGCCATGATCTTTGTTATTTGAATCTTGAGTTTTAAGCCAGCTTTTTCACTCTCCTCTTTCACTTTCATCAAGAGGCTCTTCAGTTCTTTTTTGCTTTCTGCCATAAGGGTGGTGTCATCTGCATATCTGAGATTATTGATATTTCTCCCTGCAATCTTGATTCCAGCTTGTGCTTCATCCAGCCCGGCATTTCATATAATGTACTCTACATATAAGTTAAATAAGCAGGGTGACAATATACAGCCTTGGTATACTCCTTTCCCAATTTGGAAACAGTCCATTGTTCCATGTCTGGTTCTAACTGTTGCTTCTTGACCTGCATAGAGGTTTCTCAGGAGGCAGGTAAGGCGGTCTGGTATTCCCATCTCTTGTAAGAGTTTTCCACAGCTTGTTGTGATCCACATAAAGGCTTTAGTGTAGCCCGCGGAGCAGAAGTCGATGCTTCTCTGGAGCTCACTTGCCTTTTCTGTGGCCTGGCGGGTGTTGGCAGTCTGAGCCAGACAATGGCTGGATGGCACCATCCCCACCCATCAGCAGCTGCCATGTTCTCGCCAGGGCTCGTTTTGCCCCTAAGATGCCTAGAGAACAACCCAGCAACTGCTAACTCACTTACAAAGGCAGAGATCATTATTGCGTGCTCACTATACATCAGGTTTTCTGCTAAGCACTGCCTGAAAACTTCTCTTCAAGGGTTGTGGTTGTCAGTCACTTGGTTGTGTCCAACTTTTTGTGACCCCAAGGAGTGTGGCACGCCAGGCTTCTCTATCTTTCACTATCTCCTGGAATTTGCTCAAACTCAAGTCCATTGAGTCAGTGATGCCATCCATCCATCTCACCTTCTGTTGCCCCCTTCTCCTCCTGCCCTCAATCTTTCCCAGCATCAGGGTCTTTTCCAATGAGTCAGCTCTTCACATCAGGTGGCCAAAGTATTGGAGCTTCACCGTCAGTGCCTCCAGCAAATATTCAGGATTGATTTCCTTTAGGATTGACTGGTTTGATCTCCTTGCAGGCCAAGGGATTCTCAAGAGTCTTCTCCAACACCATAGTTCAAAAGCATCAATTTTTCAGTGCTCAGCCTTCTTTATGGTCCAACTCTCACATCCGTACATGACTACATAAACACACTACCTTGAACGGTACTGATATTTATTATTCTAGGCGGATGTGTGTACACACACACACACACACACACACACACACGTGATTTCTAAACTACCCTACAATCCTATGTTGGTGTGTTAATCACAATTCAAGGGACCTCCCTGGCAGTCCAGTGTTAAGACTCTGTGCATTCAATGCAGGTACCCGGTTGGGTAACTAAGATCCCACACGATGTGTGGCATGGCCAAATTAAAAAGAAAATAAATAAATAAAAACAATTCAATCCACAGTACACATACTTGACAATTTCTTCTTAAATTCAGAGTGATTAAAATCTTGAGTTAAAAACAAAAATCAACTGTGAGATTGAAGCTGATGTTTATCATGGCCATAACACTTAAGTTCTTCATTCAATCAGTGTACTGATGAAACTCTCTGTAAGGAGTAAAACATCATGTCCTTGGTGACATATTAAGCTGCAAAGCTGTTTCCTCTGTTCTCTGGGTTCTCACTTATATTAACGAGTGTCATAAAAGAAAACCTTTAAGATAATATTTATTTGCAGAAACAAGCATTAACTTGGAGCACTCAGAGGCACATATGTGCCTGGAGGGGAAACACTCGAGGGAATCCTGCTATTTTATCACGTTGTGGATATTATTACCCCTGTACCTGCCCATCTCCACACTTGGCCCACTCTCGGTATTTCATGTCTATCTCTGCCCTGACCAGGCCCTGCCAGTGGCACACCTGCACGTTACCCTCAGTAATGACACCAGTAAATAACACATTTTACTCTTTGTCAGAACTGTCTAAGATTAAATAAATGTGACATATTTTAAGAAGGAGTGTGTCTCTGTTGTTTACAATTTAGCAAAGATAAAGCCACAACAAACACTGTAAGCCATAAATCAAGACATCTACCGTCATACTGCTCTTACTCGTCTCCGGGTTGAACAAATGTTAATTATAGGGAATTTGAAAATGAGACTTGTTAATGTCATTTTTAATTTAGCATGTTACAGTGTAAATGTTTTCCATTGTGTTAATTTACACCTGTTATCACCAGCTTCATTATTAGGTTTATAGCGGAGCAGTTCTTTGTGACTCTGGAATTTGCTTAAAATGGCAGAAACAATTACTAATTAGAAGGGCATGTTTACTTTAATTATATTTATTTCCTAGTCTAGTTTTATATGTAATGTACTATGGAAGTGTATCATTTAATTAGTGAAACCTATTTATCACAAGTAATTTCTCAAATGAGAACTGCTTAAAAAACACAACAGATTCATTCAGAGGATGATAAATTCCTTGGATGATACGCCTGCAGAGTGACCTGTCTACAGAAATCTTTTGCTCGTGAACTCAAGGTATTTTCCCACTTCTGTTCCAAATACTGTAATAATTACCAGTAACAACACTTCAACGCTCACATTTTTAACGCCAAATTTTAAATGGGTGTCCAACAGTTAGAAATTTATAAGCTCAAAATTTTAAAACCTGTATTCAAAATTAAGATAGGCTTCTATTTATTGATATGCACACTGACAAATTTCATTTAAAACTCTAAGAATACAAAAAGCAAATTCCTTTTGTTTTTAATAAAAAGGACATGGCCTTTTTTTTCCCTTGAGTCATTTCTCTGGCACCCAAAGTATAACTGACTTTTCCCCTCCAGATACTGGGGCACAGTTTACTACCAATGGAATAATTAATTCAGGAAAAGACTATCAGTAGATGTTAAATTCCCGGGAAAGATGGCTGGAGAACAGGACACTTGGTCTCAGATGACCACCCCAAAGGCTCTTAGTCACAGAAGGAAGTGCCTTTAGAGCAGAGAAGTCTGGTGGGCGCCTGAAACATGGGACCAAGACGCAACCCCACAGGTGCGGCTTGTCCTGGCGCGCTTCCCCAGCCCGACCTCCAGCACAGCTGACCTGATGTACCTCCTAAGGACCACGTGGGAAGCAGCTCTTGCTCAGGTGGCCTTCTTAACTCTTACAACAGGAAATAAACAGATACGGACTGCAGGACACTCCACAAGAACTAGACTGGGCTTTTCCAAATGGTCGACGTCACAAAAGACTCTGAAAAAGCCAAGGGAGTATTCTAGATTTAAAAGAGACTAACGAGGTGTGACAACTAAATACAATATGAATATGTGACACTTGACTGGGTCCTGGATTAAAAACAACACCAGCTCTATGGAAAATTATTGAGATAACTAGAGCCTGGGCACTAGAATATGGGCTGGGCCCTATATCATCATATCAAGGTTACTTTTTCCTGGGGTTTTAATAGTAACAGATTGTGTAAGAGAATCACCTAATTCTTCAGAGACATACCTGAAGTGGTTCAGGATGAACTGTCATATATGCAACCTTCTTGGAAATATTTAAAAAATGACTAAGACCCCATGCTTCCAATGCATGGGGCCCAGGTTCAATCCCTGGTTGGGGAACTAGATCCCACATGGTTCAACTAGGACTGGGTACAGCCAAACAAATAACAAATTTTTTAAAAAATTTAATGTATTAAAAAAAAAAATAAAGCCAGGAAGGAAATGTAGCAAAATGGCAAGTGAATGGGGTTAAGCTCATCACAACATCTTTCTACTTTTCTATAAACTTGAAGTCACAGGTTGGGGAAGTGTAACTATTCCAATGGGCTGGGTGGGAGACCGAAGAAGAAACACTCTTTCTACAACTTCTCACATGCAGACTTTCAAGAAATACTGTATTCCTCTGTGTGCAACCTTTTCAGCATAATGATTAAACTCATTAAAATGGCAGTTACCCTTAGAAATGGCTTCACAGTCGTGCTTCCACATATGCACAGGCAAAATTCCCATAAAGTACATTCTAATCACCTGACATTTTCAGACCCCAGAAAGAATTCATTCTACAGAGCAGCCAAGACATTTCCCATAAAGAAACACTCTTTCATAAATCCCACAGCCCAAAGAGAGAGCCAGTTCTCCATTTGATTCTGTTATTAAAAATCCAAATATACTGGTTTTTTCCAGTAGTTATGTATGGATGGGAGAGTTGAGCTATAAAGAAGCCTGAGTGCCAAAGAACTGATGCTTCTGAATTATGGCGCTGGAGAAGACTCTTGAGAGTCCTTTGGACAGCAAGGAGATCAAACCAATCAATCCTAAAGGAAATTAACCTTGAATATGCATTGGAAGGACTGATGCTTAGGTGGAAGCCCCAATATTTTGGCCACCTGATGTGAAGGGCCAACTCACTGGAGAAGACCCTGATGCTGGGAAAGACTGAAGGCCGGAGGAGAAGGGGAGAACATGCTTGGATGGTTGGATGGCATTGCTGACTCAATGGACATCAGTTTGAGCAAACTCCAGGAGATGGTGAAGGACAGGGAAGCCTGGTATGCTGGACTCCATTGGGCTGCAAAGAGTCAGACACAACTTAGTAACAATAACAATTCTTAACAAATAAAAGTAGGCATTTGTACGTGGAGATTTCACCCAACTAAGAGAAACCCCTCAGAACACTAAAAGGCAGAGTATACACCATTCATCTCTAAGTAGAGCCCGCTGAGTATTTCCCTTCTGCTTCTGGACCACTCCCGCTCACCCCCATACAGCAGGCAATGCTGACTGTCTCTTCTGGAGGATGCTCACTGCTCTTGGATTGATGCGGCTTAATAGCCAGCAGAATCTGCTATCCTAGGACCCACAAAAAGATCCATCATTCCACAGCCCATCTCCAGTCCTCCCTGTTCAGAAAGAGGAGCACACGCGTTCCCTCTTACTCCTTGCATGTGCGTCCTTGGTCGCTCAGTTATGATTTCAGGACTCCATGGACTATGCAGCCTACCAGGCTTCTCTGTCCATGGATGAGGGAGGTCATAAGATGCTTCAGGAAAGAGCAGGAAAATCCAGGCAGAGCCCATATGATGCCTCTGAGGCAGGTGCAGAAGGCTGCTAGTGAAGAGCTAGTGAGGTCGCCGACACCTGGGTAAACCTGCAGCTGGGCAGCCTATAACGATGGCCTCCAAACCCACTGCATGTGCACATCCCCAAATGGACACGTTTCTGGGGTCTTCCACCTCCAGAAAAGGAAAGAACTGGGATGAGGCAAGGCTTGTAGGGGAGACAAGAGTCCAGTAGTGACCTGTCTGGGCAGCAGCATCTCCCCACCCCCTCTCTACCAGGCTGTTAAAAAGTGAAAAACTAACCTGACTCCTGATCTATTGTTTATATAGAGTCAAAGTTAAAACCCAGGGTGCTGGACAGGCACAGACTGCATGTGTGTTCACGTCCAAGTTCGTACGGGTACTACATACCCTGCGCTGCGTCCTTCAGGAAGTAACAGCCCCTTAAGGAGAGGCTGCTGAAGCAGGTAAGTTTCAGTCAAATGTAACCTTCACCTTAGAAACCAGGAACTGGAGTAATTAGATTACCATCTTTCCAACACTGTGGGAGAGATGTGATCAATTGGAGCCAAGATCAGTTACATTATTTGGTTTACCTAAGTAATGGACCCTTAAATGCAATCAATACTTCTCCAGGCTGTGAGGCTTCAAGACCTGAGATGCATTCAACAGAAATGCTCTTGCATTTTCAAAGAGCCTTAGGATGTTCAGTCATGTGGGAGGGGACTGCAGAGACTGGGGGGAGAGAAGGAAAAGGTCATTTAAACGTAGGGTCTGCCTCTCTTTCCCTCATTCGTGTGCTCTTTTCATGTCTGTTTGTATGGATAGACATGTGAGCTATATGAATTACATTAGATACAATTACATCACATCTTTTACTGAAGATCCTAATCTTGGGAAGAGCAGCCATGCCCCTCAGTTTCTTTTGAAAGTTTCAGCACTGAACCTTCTTTACAGGATCAAGAATAAAATTAAGATCGCTACTGACATTCAAAGAAATTCACAAACTTTAGTAAACTGTGAGGTTATGGAGACAGTGGCAGAGGCAGCCTCACATCTTCCATCTCGCCCCACCTCCCCTCCACGAATGGATCGAGGGACGGGCAGGGTGGGTCTCACGCCCAGTTTGTGGGGGGACCACCCAGTGCTATTGTCCTGCCTTCCAGGACGACGCTTGCTTGGCCTGGATCTGTAACATCCGTGTGTGTGTGTCTGTGTGTTAGTCGCTCAGTCATGTTCAACTCTTCGTGACCCCATGACCTGCAGCTCGCCAGGCTCCTCTGTCCATGGGATTTCCCAGGCGAGAACACTCGAGTGGGCTGCCATTTCCTTCTCCGTCAGCCAGCATGGACTTTCACATGTTGCTGTTTGCCAACAACTGAGAGCTAACTCTGAATAACTGTATGAATGGTCCTAAAGTCAAATGGACCCCGTGCCAGCAGAGTGAAAGCACACCAGCGCACTCCATTACAGACATAGCTAGGCTTTCGGCTCACACATCTTTCCTCCAAAATGAGGAAAATGCACCTGGAGCTCTGTCTTCTCATCTGTGCAATGGGGGTAATTAGGAGCCTGCACAGCTCGTCTGGGACTAGGAAAAATGACAGGGCATCTAGAAGCATCTTAGACACAAGGTAAGTGCTTAGCCTGTTGTGACAGTGTCAGGAGCAGCACCCTATAGGAAGTTTTCCTTTGAGGGTCTCGCATCTTTCTGGCCACATCATCTGCTGATTCAACAAGAGGAGCCCACGTGCCAAGAACACTCAGGAAAGCCCCCCAGTGGAGCTTCTGATAGGGGCCTTGAACTCACCTAATCCTGCACGCCCTCATGGATTCTGCCCGAAGAGCCCTCTTCCTCATCCTCTTGACAGTATTAAAGGATTAACTAGCACTTGGGACTCCTTGAAGAGGCCTGAAGGGTGTTTATGCATGAAATCCAAGTACCTAAGCCCACAGCTGTCCCTGGTGCCCACTGACCGCCTCCGTGTATAGTGGATGCGCCAGCTCCTGAAATCAAGCATTGAGCTTTCCAGGGTCTGCGGGCTCTGACCTGGTGAAGGTTTCTCACTCCAAGGCATTACTGCTTCCATTTCCTTTAAAAACATCAGTCTAACCCTGAGGATTGCAGAGGGCCCTTGTGGTCACTAGCACTAGGGAAAGAGAATTCTTTCTGCCTGGGTCCCTGAGGCTGGGACATGGGCTTTTTCCTGCCTTCAAACCTGAACTGAAACAGGGACCCTGCCTGGGTCCTGAACCTGCAGGCCTTCGGACTGGAGCGTATAGCGTCGGCCCTCTTGCTCACCAGGCTTAGACTCAAAATTATTTGCTCCTCTGAGTCTCCAGTTTGCTGACTGACCCTGCAGAGTTTGGGACTTGCTGGCCCTTATAATCACATAAGCCAATCCCTTACAATAAAGCTCTCTGTATAAACACACACAGCCTGGTTCTGTTTCTCTGCAGAACCCTGACTAATACAATCACCAAGGGCCTCTACAATTCTACGCCTCATGGTCATCCGATCTCTGCTTGCACACCTCCCAGGGAGGAGGCCACCTTGCCTCCCACGGCAGCTCATCCTGTTTTAAGGAGGGTGATATGTGGGAAGTACCACCTCTGGATGGAATCCAAAGCTGAAGCAGCCTCGTTCTCAGCATAAGGAGCTTGGAGCTCACAGGTGTGACATGAGCTGAGTGGAGTACACACAGGGAGCCTTTTATCCTTGTTTTCCGTTCTAACTGCATTAACACAGGTTGAGACTGCCTTGGTGGGTACTGTCAGCTTTGCTTCCTTTTGGTTTTCCTGGCTATAAATATCATAATGTTGGTAATACTGAGTCTGCAGGGAACCCTCAGCCCATTTTCACTTGCATCATGGTGAAGTGAAACCACCCCCCCATCCGGCCAATATCCTGTTCTGCCAAGGACCCTGAGAGCAGAAGTGAGGGACTTCACATTTGCTACAATAACCAACATCCTTTTGTTACCTTCGGGGCACAAATGGTGGAATCGTGACCTTGTCATCTAGAGAAGCAGCTCTTCCGCTCTCCTTCCTGTCATCCAGAGACTGGATTACACGTCATTGCCTCCAGCAGGAAACAGGAGACAGCTTCCGGCCCCCAAGCACTCTCTCTCCCCTCCACCTCTCCCAACCAGAGGCCACCAGCCCTGACGGCACATTACAGCCAACTGGGAGCCTGCAACGTGAACGCCAGGCCCACGCTCAGGGATTCCTATCCAGCTGCGAGTGGAGGGGTGCAGGTGTTAGTAAGAACTTAGGTGATTCTAATGTGCAGCTGATCTGAAGCCAGGCCTCTGTCTAGGCCAGGGGTCAGCAAATCTTTTTCTGTAAATAGCCAGACAGCAAACATCTTACGCGCTGTGTGGGCCGTCTAGTCCCCAAGGCAGCTGCTCAGCTCTGCTCCTACAGCACAAAAGTGGCTGCAGACAACACAGAAATGAGTGCCTTGACCGTGTTCCAATAAAACTTTATTTACAAAAGCAAGCAGTGCACTGTAGTTGGCCCACAGACTGCAGCATGTCAATTAATCCATTCCTCATCCAGTTTTAAAAGGGTTGTTGTACCAAATACAACCTCATTGAACTGTGTTATTATCCAGCTCACATTTTTCTGCCTTGCCATGCCACCAGGGACTCTCAGATGGCTTGATGAGATCAATATTTACTGTCCATCTGACATTCCCTTCCTGTATCGAACTAATAATCCCATGCAAACAGGAATAAACTTGTTCTTTGAGGATCCTTTCTGTTTCCCAGTAATCACTGCTGCCTTTTTAGATGTTCACAAACGTCTGTTCAAGACTGCATCTCGAATTTCATCATAAACTGACTTAAGCGCATCCATCTATAGATTCTAAACTATGCTTTTCCGCCACTGAAAACCAGGACATGTTCACTGAAATCATTTGCAATCTCCAGGCATGGCTCTTTCCCTTGATTCACAAAATAATATCTACAGTGGCTCCACAATCCTATCTGTAGGTTCTCTTGGTGCCCAGGAGACCTACATTCTGTATAGCAGCTCTCACTCTCTCTCTCCTATCTTGGGCTTTAATTTCTCCCAACCATGTTTATTCTACCCTTTCCCCATTTCAAGATCATTTTTCCTGGTAAACATGATAAAGTCAAAATCGGAGTCAAGCAGCTCTGCTCTCCCTGTGACATCTGTTTGCACTGTGCCATCTGTTCTAAATAAGGCTCTGCGTTCTTCCTCTTCGCTCCAAATACAATTGCTCTAAAATCTCTATCCAGGTGGCTGTGCATTCTGGGCTGCCTGGGGTAGTCAGGTATCTGTCTTTGGCCCTGAGGTAAATAAATGGTAATAGAGCCTCTTTACTCCAAAACATTTTCAGTCTGAACAGCTGGTTCTGTACAGAAAGTGGAGGAAATGGAGGCAGACAGTATTTCATAGACTTGGTGGCTTCCTGGGTCTTTCACCCACTCAAGAAGAAGAGGAAAGCGTTCCTGCTGAAGTCTCTGACCATGCTGGGTTCACCTCCTGGATCTGCTATTTACTAGCTGTGTGACCTCAGCGTAAGTCATTCATTCCCAGCTTTCGACTTGATGGAATCTTTGTACCTATTAAACTCATGCATGCCTGATTACTGCACTTAGCACAGCACACAGGTCACAGAGTAAATGCTCAGTGTGACCTACCATTACCATGAGTATCATTATCAAAGATACTCACCCCCTCAACTCCACCTCCCCACAGTCTTGTAAAGTCTCTCCCACCTTGCTGGAGAAGTCTTTTGTCTTCCCTGGAAAGCGGGGCTCCTCAGAGGAGGTTTCTCCCCTAGCAAAGAAACAACTTGCATTAATAACCTACATAACTCATGAGCTGCTCTGGCAGGAATGCAAACACATCTTCCACGAACCCCTGAGCATCTCGATTCCCTGGAATCGAGATAAACAACCCTCCTGCATGGTTCCCCTGAGAACAGCAACCCCCACACACACACTGAAACTCGGGAGATTTCAACTCCCAAAGAGCCAGAGTAAATCATACCAGCTAGAAAACACAATGACTACATTAACTTCCTGAGAAAAAAGACTGACCAAAGCATATTCAAATAAGAGCATTAGAAAAAGGACCACACAGGAAAAAATGAGTGATAGCTGGGGTTTCAGCACCAAATATAAAAATAGCAACCCTTTACTGAGCGACTACCGTGTTCCAAGAAATGACATGCTAGGCAT